>NC_062284.1:49142559-50493184 GCF_902655055.1 Lutra lutra
TCAAAGGCTATGGGAAGCCCCTAGAGCTGCCTGGTGTGCCTCCAGCCCAGTCATCATGAAGCATCTCCTTTTACCTCCCTTTGTAATTCTGCTTCCAAAAAGAGGGCATCTCGTTCACCCATTTCACTCCCCACAGTTCTTCTTTTCCTCTGGAGCACCAAAGGGTACTCTGAAATGTGAATTATTAATATTAATCAAGACATCATCAATAGAAAGCAAGACTTTTGTTTATCATTAGTCAGACATATGTGTGTTAAGAGCATAGCATAACATCAGATAATTATGGGATTTGGGGGCATATAACCCAAGAACATTGAAAAAGTTGAATGACATTACATAACAAACTTCCTTCCATTTCTACCCACCGATATATGTAAACAGACTTTCCACTTATTTACTTATAGAGAAGTGGAAACAGAAATAGAATTTACGGTGAATCCTGTCTCATTCAAACAATCAGTAGTATTTATCACAGATATATGAAGTAACTGAAAAACAAAAGCTCCAGCCATTTCATTAAGAAATACATATACAATTCAATTCAAATATACTTAATGTGATTCAAAATTTTATGTTTAGGTAATGCAAAAAAATTTAAGGGCACGTGGGTGACTCAGTTGGTTAAGTGTCTGCCTTTGGCTCAGGTCCTGGGATCTAGCCTTTTGCATCAGGCTCTCTGCTAAGCAGGCAATCTGCTTCTCCTTTTCCCTCTGTGTTCTTCTCTCTTGCTCTTGCTCTCTCTCAAGTAAATAAATAAAATCTTAAAAAAAACTTATAGTTATGATTTAGTAATTTCATACCAATAATAATCACAATGATAACAACTAGAATTTTTTTTTGAACATTTAAACCTTCATGGTCACATGAAATTAAAAAATGAAAATCAATTTTCCTGTATTTTAGTTGGAGATAAAGATGATAGGGTAATCAATAAAAAAATTTATGTAATATAAAGATATATGTAAAGATATATTTTTACGTAAAAGTCAAGGAGAAAAAAGAATGTTGTAAAATGGCTGTTAAAGATAAGTTAGTTCATGTACATTTTAATTCTATTTTTTTTTTTTTTTTAAAGAGAGTGAGCAAGAGCCAGCAGGGGTGGCGGGGGGTGGGGGAAGAGGGAGAGGGAGAGAGAATCTTAAGCAGGCTCTATGCCCAGAGCGGAGTCCAATGCCTGGTTCAATGCCTGCTGAAACCAAGAGTTGGACCCTTAGCCAACTGAGCCACCCAGATGCCCATTCATGCACATTTTAAATGGACAGCAATGGGAATCAAATTGCAGAGTATTTATTTTCCATTGTGTACATTTAAAAGAATAATGTGAACCTTTTAAAAAAATGTAAATTCCTGTGATGTGCAGGAAATAACATGAGATCAACTTTTAAAAAGTGTAAAATCCTTTTAGGGTATACATGAGCAGAATGCTTCTGAAGACCCATCACCTTCTGCCCATGGGCATTCAAACCTTGCCAGACCCTTGAGGAACTGGATTTCCTGGGAAAACATTCCTCCCTGGGTAAAAACGTTTTCCTTATTTTATGCATTTGCCACCTGGGAATTCTCCTAATACTCATCTTTATATCTAATCAAGGTAAAGGTGTGCTAAAGGGCTTGATTATCCACCTAAGAAAGAAGTGGTAGCACCCAGCCGTGAGAGCTCAGAGCTGGACATAGTCACAAGGAAATGGAATGGTGGGCAATGCTCCCTTTTTTAGCTAATATCTGATCACCCACCTTACTCCTGCTGGAAAGAATAAGAAAGGAAGGAAAGATAGACAGACAGATTTATGAAGTGCCTACTGTGTTCAGATATATTACTGGCTGCTTTCCTGCACACTGTTTGATTTCTAGAACAATCCGTCCTACAGATGAGGAAATGGAACATCAGGAAGACGAATGGCCAAGTTCGTACAGCCTGTCAGTAGTGTAGTTGGGATTTGATCCCAGGTCTGTCCAACGTGGCTCTATGCATGGCCTCAGAATTGCCCCCTTGGAGAAATTACTTTACTTTTCTGAGCTCAGTGGTGTTCCTCACTGGTAAAATGGGATAGTAATAGCTCTTTGGCAGGATGGTGTTCACAATCAAGGGAGTTAATATGTGGACATACTCAAATCCTTCGCATAGGGCTGGGCCTACAAAAGGCCCTAAAGGTATGAGGGTTGACTATTCCAGCATAAAGCTGGTGTTCTGGCACAATCCTTCTGCCAGCAAAGTGATGGTTAATATCTGGGACACAAACCTTTGCGAGTAGAGCTATCACCTGCAGGGAACAAACTGAGTGACTTGCCTTAAACTTTGAGACCAAGAAGCTGAAGGCTGGACTTTGATTTGGGGGGTAGTCAAAGGAAAGATGGCTGCTCCTTCTCAGACCTGTCCTGAGAGATCTGAGGCTAGTGTCTGTCCATTGCAAACTTCCCCCCAACACCAAGTGCTTCCCACAATCCACATTTTGAAACAACACAGTCCACACAGCCCATGCAATGTTCTGTAATAGAGGAAAAAACTTCAGTGTCATCTCACCCAGGAGGGACAGCAGCCACAAGGCACATCTGCCTCTGCTGTGAGCATCTAGTTTTTTATATTACAAAGTAGTTTCAGCCCAAGACCCATCTTCAGCTCGCTGCAGGGGGTAACCTTGAAGAAAAAAGTGGCAAACAGAAAAGGTCTGTTTAGATATTCTGGACTGAAGCAAATCTCACTTGGAGAGAGTGAGGACTATTTATTATTTTTTATTTTTGAGTCACTACTCACTTAACCATTATGTACCTCGATTCATTTGTTATTCGAAGTACTAATGTGTGCGTGTGCATGTCCTACAAAAGCAAAACATGAAAAACAGCCCCCTGTGTCTAAAATTTTTCCACGCAAGAGATGAAGTCATCAAGTGGGAAGTTGTTAGGTAGCTGGATGTTCCTGGAGGCATTGGCATGGTTCAGGTGTCTTCCAGTGGCCCGTTGGAGAGGTTACTGGCACTGGTCACCAGTGTCTTGACCCTGGCTCCGTGTTAAGAATCACCGTCAGGGGCGCCTGGGTGGCTCAGTGGGTTAAGCCTCTGCCTTCAGCTCAGGTCATGATCTCAGGGTCCTGGGATTGAGCCCCTCATCGGTCTCTCTGCTCAGTGGGGAGCCTGCTTCCTCCTCTCTCTCTCTGCCTGCCTCTCTGCCTACTTGTGATCTCTGTCTGTCAAATAAATAAATAAAATCTTTAAAAAAAAAAAGAATCACCGTCAGATGCTGATTTAAAAGGTCTATGGAACTTTCAGGTTCAACTTCTGCATGTAAGCAGCTTGGAAGCCACCACACTAAACCACGAAAAAACTGAACAGACTGAAAAACCAACACCTTCCTAGGATCCCTTAGAGAGGTGAGGACCGGGCAAATCGCTATCCTGAGCTCAGAGACTGACAGTGAACACAGAGAATATCAACTTCCTGGAGCGGAGACTCATGAGCAGAAAGTGCTCTGGGAACCGGTGCCAGGTAGGAAAACCCGAGCTGGGTAATGGATGAATTGCTGGAAGCTCAGTGTAGACAACTCAGAATTTAAAACTCCAGGGGGACCCAGTCATGGGGTGCCCTTGTGACAATGTGGGATTTACTTCCATGAGCTTGACCAGATTTCCACAGTAAACATCAGAGAGAAGTCCTCTCGTGCTTCTGGCGGGGTAGACAGAAAAGGAGTCATTTTGAAATATGTTCTTCTCAACACTCTGTTCTTCTCAACACCTGCCCTCAGGAGAAAGTAGTTAAGCAGAACCTAACCTGCTGGGATAGTATCAGAGCGTAACTGACCTGGGGGAAGGGAAACACCCAACCCCAGCCAGCTCTCGCTTTCCATGTGGGAGAACAGAAATACCCAACTCCAAACATTTCCAGCCATCCTGTCTTACCTAAGGTGGGGGGAGGGAATTAAAACACTTGTGAAGTTCACAGCCAAAAGCATGGGCTCACTAAAAGATTGAGACCTAACTGCAGACTATAGATGGCTTCTCCTACCCCACACTTCACCTATGTATTACAAAAGGCTCATTTATAGCAGTTCCTTTTATCTGCTACTCTATGTCTTACTACCAAGAAAAAATGACAGAGCATACCAAAAGGCAAAAACCAAAAGGCAAAAAATATGATTGGGCTCCTATTAGATGCTAGGCACATGATAAGAGATCATGAGGGAAAAAAGGGCCAGTCTCCTGTCCTCATGTATATGACAGAGAAAGCATCAGAACCAGAAATGACAGGGATATTGGAATCATCAGATTGGCAATTCAAAGCAACCATGATTAAAATGCTAAGGATCTAATGGATAAAGTAGACAGCATGTAAGAACATATGGGCAATGTAAGCAGAGAGATGGAGATCCTAAGAAAGAACCAAAAAGAAATGTTAGGGATAAACAAAAAAACCCACTATATAGAAATGAAGAGTGCCTTTGATGGGCTTAACAGACCGAACATATCTTAGGGAAGAATCTCTGAGCCTAAGAATATCTCAGTAGAAACCTCCCAACTGAAGAGCAAAGAGAATAAAGACCAGAAAAATAGAACAGAATAGTCAAGGGTTGTGGGGTAACTACAAAAAGAATAACATACATGTAATGGGAACACCAGAGCAGAGGAAGGAGAGAAAGAAACAGAAGAAATATTTGAAACAATAGTGACTGAGGATTTTCCCCAAATAAATGTCAGAAACCAAACCACAGATCCAAGAAGCTCAGAGAACACCAAGCAGGATAAATGAAGAAGGAGGAGGAGGAGGAGGTGGAGGAAGAGGAGAAGGGGGAGGAGGAGGTGAAGAAGGAGAAGAAGAAAAGGAAGATGAAGAGGAAGAAGAGGAAGAGGAAGAAGAAGAAGAAGGGGAGGAAGAGGAGGAAGAAAAACCCTATACCTAGCAACACCATTTTCAAATTATAGAAAATCAAAGATAAGGAAAAAAATCCTGAGAGAAGATAGGGGAAAGAGAGATACAAATTACATACAACTTCTCTTCAGAAAACTCGAAAGCAAGAAGAGAATGGGATGAAATATTGAGAGTGTTGAGAGAAGAAAACCACCAATCTAGAATTCTGTTCCCTGTGAAATCATGCTTCACAAGAAAAGTAATAAAGTTCTTCTCAGACAAAAATTGAGGGAAATTTGTTGCTGGTAAACCTACCTGGCAAGAAATGTTTATTTTTTAATTTTTAAAATAATTTTTAAGGGCACCTGGGTGGCTCAGTGGGTTAAGCCGCTGACTTCAGCACAGGTCATGATCTCAGGGTCCTGGGATGGAGTCCCGCATCGGGCTCTCTGCTCGGCAAGGAGTCTGCTTCCCTCTCTCTCTCTGCCTGCCTCTCTGCCTACTTGTGATCTCTCTCTGTCAAATAAATAAATGAAATCTTTAAAAAAATAATAATTTTTAAATATTTATTTATTAGAGAGAGAGAGAGAGCGCATGTGAGCGAGCACTGGGGGAGGGGCAGAGGGAGAGGGAGAAGGAGAGCAGACTCCCCGCTGAGCACAGAGTCCCACATAGGGCTCCATCCCACAACCCTGAGTTATGATCTGAGCCAAAATCAAGAGTCGAGACACTTAACCTACTGAGCCACCCAGGTGCCCCTAAGAAATGTTTAAAAAGTTATTTGGAGAGAATGAAAGTAATATAGGTCAGAAAGTTGGATCTACATTAAGAAAAGGAGTGCATCCAAGTGTAATGTAAAGGTAAAACACTTTTGTTATTCTTATTCTTTTTTTTAAAGATTTTATTTATTTATTTGACAGAGAGAGAAAGATCATAAGTAGGCAGAGAGGCAGGCGGTGGGCGAGGGGGGGGGGGAGCAGGCTCCCCGCCGAGCAGAGAGCCCGTCGCCAGCTCGATCCCAGAACCCTGAGATCATGACCTGAGCCACCCAGGCGCCCCTGTTCTTATTCTTAATTCATCTAATAGATAACAGTTTTGTTCAAAATCATAATAGCAATAATGTATTCAATTATGAATGATCATGTATATTAGATATATACATATGTACGTGCTTATGTAGAAGTGAAATGGTATATGGGTACTCTCTGTACCATCTTCTAAATTTTGCTGCAAACCTAAAACTACCCCCACAAAAGAGAGTCCTTTAAAAAAAAGTCTATGGGGCACCTGGGTGGCTCAGTGGGTTAAGCCTCTGCCTTCAGCTCAGGTCATGATCCCAGGGTCCTGGGATTGGGCCCTGCATTGGGCTCCCTGCTCAGCAGTGAGCCTGCTTCCCTCTCTCTCTCTGCCTGCCTCTCTGCCTACTTGTGATCTCTGTCTGTCAAATAAATAAATAAAAACTTAAAAAAAAAAGTCTATGCTAGGGATGGACATTAATTGTTTAAAAAAACACCACAAAACTTCACAGGTTAGTTTCAAGTGCAGCTAGGGCTGAGAATCACTGTGCTAAGAGGATGTCACATGGAATTTCGGATTTTTTTTTATTGATTCACCTCACAAAATGTGATTGGGCTCCTATTAGATGCTAGGCATGTGATAAGAGATCATGAGGGAATGTCCTCATGTATATGACAGATATTAATAAAAAAAGTATATAATTCTCTAATCATTATTACAGCTAAAAGCAGGGAAATCTGAGCTCATCTGGGCATTAGCAAATGCTTACCTGAGGAACTGACATTTGGAGTGAGATCTGAAGAGTTAGGAGGAGTTGACTGGGTCTGGGTGATGTACTGAACTGCCCAACTAATTGTAAATGGCCCATGTAGTTGGAGGTAGACCTTCCTAGTTCTGACCCTGGTCTTTTCTCTCAGTGGTAGACAAGCATATCCTTGGATGACCAAAGATGATTTCCTATTCATTTCATTGAGAAAACATTAAAAGTAGGCAAGTGTTGACTCCAGGGACAAAGGACTGTGATCCAGGAAGGTAGGGGAGGAAGACAAGAGGGAACATGGAAAAGCAAAAAAATGAAACTTTTTTAAAATAAAGGGGCCATATTTTATCAAGCTGATTGGCAAAGGTGGGTGATACACAGTTCCGGTGAGAATGGAAATTCTTCTCTCTGATCCAGCAGATTCCCTCTTAGGAAGTTACCCTGGAGAATGGTGGGCATGGATATGTGGAGAGTCCAGCAGAGAAAGAAAGCATGGCTGCCCTGAAACAATAGGATCCTAGCCACTCTGGAGAAGAGGCTTCTTTCTGAGAGAGGAAGACTAAGTATTGTGTGGGAGGTTGTCAGGGGCTGAATTACCATTGATCACCCCAGGTGGGATTATGTAAAAGCAGGTTCATGTGTAGAAAAATTTCAATATCACAACCTCTCCTATCCTTTTAATTCAGTTGAATAGAACATTCTTACAGAGTACTTGCTGATCCAGAGCTTAGGTGGGGATGAAGAAGTGTATTATTATGAGAATGGGTAACACCTGCCTCCCTGCCCCCAGCAGCGCAGTCTAGAAGGGAAGGCTGACATGTTAGGAATTCAAATATAGTGATTATAATGAACTAAATATCATATTATAGGTATAAGAATGTGTGTTTAAAAGTGATATGAAAAGAAAGGAAAAGCACAATAAATTGCAGTTGGGGGGATGTATGAAGAAGATTCCCCAAAGACAAGTCATTTGAACAAATTTTTAAAGAACTAATTAGATTTTCTTAGATTTGGCATAGGGGCGGGGAAGGGAGGCCCCTTTGCTTCAGAAAAGAATTGCACAAGGCTTTTATTTATGTGATGTCTTTACTGAACACACACTGAGCATGTTGCTAGGTGCTGGGTAGGACACAGAAGTATAACTTTCCACTATAAAAACAAGACAAAACATATCACAAGAATTTAAAAAAAAGAAAAGTATGATGTTAAATTACTGTGTAATTAGGTGTCAATGTTATCAGCAGGATCCAGAGATGGGGCAGAACCATTGTCCAAAATATTTGCAGCACAGTGGAAAGAAGCCTACTGGGAGCCAAGGGAGAGATGAGAGTACATTCTTATCACCCCCTTTCCTCAGACTTCTAGATGAAAAAGTATTATTATTTCTTAATGCTGTATGAACCATACCTGAAAACACTTTGGCAAAAAATTCAGGCATAAAGAGTAAAAGAAAATCGAAGTCTCCCTTTACCACTTCCAATCCCCCTTTGATCCCATCTCTCTCCCTAGATAGAACTACTATGGGCAGTTTGGTGTGGATTCTCCCAGAACTTTATCTATGCATTTTATACACAAATAGGTACATACACAAATATATAGTTGTGGTTTTTTTTGTCTCTGTGTGTTTTATATAAAGGATTTGAGCGTTTCTTCAATGTTCACTCCAATTTTTCACTCCAATATATTTAGGGAACTTCACATGTCAATCTACTTAGATACACCTCAACATTTTTAACTAGTACTCCACGGTATGGGGCATTTTAGGTACTTTACTATTCCCATCTGATCAACCACCAAATGAGCAAACCATTAAGGTGCTACCTAATTTGTACAACAGCAATGAACTTCAGTCTGGGTTTAGTAAATGGAGTCCTGTCTTGAACCATCTCTCTAGAGAGTCATAACCCCACTGCTGATCCCAAGATCCGAATCAACATACAGATCCTGAATGGAAGGGAAGCTGGGGACCCTTGAAGAGGAACCCAGCAATGACACTATAAGGGTGAACTGAGAATCTTATTCCAAGCCTTCCTTGGAGAGGTTGGTAATCTTTGACTAAGTAACTATGCACTGAGAAAAGAGAAATACCAGGAGCTCCACAGTCTCCATGGTCCATCAGTGAGGGTGGGGGGCCTGGTGGGCAGGGAATAAAATGGTGCTGAGATATGAGTCAATCTCATAGAGGCTCATTAGGACATGAATGTTAAGGATGTTCAAAGACCTTTGGGGTGGGGGAGGAAAGACTAGATAGAGCTCTTTGCATCACTACAAATGAAAGAAATAAAGATCAAAACAAGTTAACAGCATTTTATCAAGCTGAGTGGTAAGTTAATACTTTGTTTATGGGATGGAAATCAGTGTTTGCCCTTTGACCCAGCAAACTTACTTTCAGAAATTACCCCATAGAATTGCTCTCACATGTATGTAGAGAAAAAGCAGAGAGTTAAAGAAGCTGGTAAACTTCTGTTCTGTTTAAATCATGGAATTAACCTCTGGGGTAAGGTGTTTTGAAGTTAAAGGGTAATTACTTTCCAAGTTGAAATTGGCACACTTAGAAATTGGCAGTCTTCACTCTGGATCCCGAATCCCTGGAGGGAGAGCTATTATGGTGGAAAACCCAGACCTCCCCCTTTCTACCAAATCAAAGAGTAATACTACATCCCTGGTAGAACTGCAACAATTAGCTCCAACGTCAAAAACCTGAAAGATTCAGGAGTAATAACTTTGATCACATCTACAATTTACCTGACAGTATGGCTGATGCACGGTTGAGGAAGAACTTGGAGAATGGAATGACAATGACTTTAACTGCATCTGTTTTTACAGATGTTGTCTCTTTTGTAGCCCCTTGATATGCCATTAGCAATTTGGGAGGGCTTCCTTCTCCATCCCAATAACCAGTGATGCCCCAAGCAGTTTGCTTTCACATGGCAGGGACTGTAGAATACTTTCAACATCTTGCCTCAGGCTTCTGTCAGCGCCATGGTTTTGTTCTTCGATCTTGTGCTTAGAAACCTTGATCATCTCACCAACCCATAGGATGCAGTCCTGGTCCTCTATACTGATGTCATCGTGCTAAGGGGGCCTGATAAAGCAGGAAAAAGCAGGACCTTGGCTGACTTGGTAAGACACTCACATCCTGAAGGTGGGAGCTCTCTCCCAAGAAACATCGGGGAATTACCCCATCGGTAAAGATCTGGGGGTGCAGTTGTCTGAGTTGTGTTGGATGCTTGCTTCAGAATCAAAAACAAGTCTCTTTATCTTGTGCCCCCACTTTGATCCTGACTGACATAAGGTACTTTATAGGACATGGTTGGAGAAGCAAAAGCTTGCCAACTTTGAGAGCAGTACAGAGAAACAGAACACTTCTCAAGCTATACAAGGCTGCAGTGAAGATAATCTGCCCTAAGCCTGCCTGTCTTTCTCTCTCTCTCTCTCTTTCTTTCAAACATTTACCCCCACCCTTTTTTTTTTGGTCAGAATGTCCCTCAGTTATCGTAATCTATGAAGTTTAAAAGTAGTTAAAATTTCACATAGTAAACCATGTAGATTTGGGTAGGGAGACAAGGCCTTCAGAGATTATTTAAAATAATGCATTAACAATGCAAATACTGGGTTCCTCCATGAGAATCTTACCATGTGCTTTCCTGCCCTCTTCAGAGAAAAATGTTAAAACCCTCCAGTTTTAACACAAACAGAAGATAAGTACCTTTGAAGGAAAACAAATTCCACAGCATTCCATACAGATTTCCAGACAGTCAGATGATCCACAACAGGCATCCACCAGGCCACAATCCTGGTCACAAGGGCAGTCATCCCGGATTTCGTCTCCGTGGCAACAGTGGCAGGCTTCTGAGGTGGAGATGCCTCGGGAAGCTCAGCTCGGGACAATACTCGCAGAGGGTGAGGAAGTCCCAGAACAAGCCAGCCAGGATACAGGGGACACAGCAATCTTCGGGAGAATAGCCTGTCTTTGGGAAAAAGACAGCATTTTCTTTACTCTTCTTACTGACATCAGTGTTTACAGACAAGCTGGACCAGTCCATCCAGCCCGCACCATGCCACTGCCTAGCTCTCCAACCCCTTGCCGTTCTAATCCAGAATATTCCATGGTGTTCCAAGTGTGTGTGGCAGATCAGGCTGTGTGGAGCCTAGCCTACCTCCACATGAAAGGTAGAATGAAGGCTACTATATACATGGCCTAATAGACATGTCTGCATTACTTGCAATTTCCTTTTGATAATAACACATAATTTTTGTTGTTAATATATTTTTAAAAAATTTTAACTGTGCAGGGGCACCTGGCTGACTCAGGTGGTAGAGCATGCTACTCTTGATCTTGGGGTTATGGGTTCAAGCCCCCTGTTGGGGGTAGAGTTTACTTAAAAATAATAAAATGATTTCTGAAATTGTGTCAAATATAGACAACATAAAATTTACCATTTTAAGTATACAGTTCAGTGCCATTAAGTACATTCATATCATTGTGCAAACATTACCACCATTCCAGAACTTTCTTCATCTTGCAAAATTGAAACTCCATACCCATTAAAGGATAATTCAACCTTCCTTCCTCCACTAAGCCTCTGAAAACCACCATTCTATTTTCTGTATCTCTGAATCTGACTGCTCTAAAGTACCCCATGACTTTAATTTTGTTATTTTTATGGTATTTTTACTCTCTAGGAAGCCAAATGTTTCCCAGTGCTCTTTAAAAAGATTTCCTGGACACTTTTGTATGTTTGATGTTGCCGTTGCATTTTTGAGTCAGCATATCAACCTTCATAAATAAACTCAGATGGGATTTTTGATATTGCACTGAATGACCATTGTTAAGGTGTGACAATTTAAGCTTCAAAAAATATAATTTATGAAAACAAGTTAAGTCTATTATAAAAAAGTCATGAGACTTTAATGACTTCAAATGGAGAATTTCTCTTATTTTCAACAAATAGTACCATACTCAGATTAGTTTTATTCAGGTGAGAAAAAATTTTGCTTAACTGTTTGAAAACTCGGGATGTTTTCAGTATACCCACACAGAAACTAAGACTCCTCGTGTGAAATATTTTTTGAAGATTTCATTTATTTATTTATTTAAAGAGAGAATGAGAGTGGAGGGGGCAGGGGAGAGGCAGAGAAAGAGGAAGAAAACTCCCTGCTGAGTGTGGAGCTCAACATAGGGCTCAATCTCATGACCCTGAGATCAGGACCTGAGCCGAAATCAAGCCAGACACTCAATCAACTGAGCCATCCAGGTTCCTCTCCTGTGTGAAATATTGATGAGTTGGCTCATGGGACTTTCTGCTCCTCCAATATATGGTGTTAGTAGGGGAAGGGTTGGAGCTAGACTTTAAAGACTGGAGTCACAACTTCAACAGTTCAAAATAGATTTGTATCAGACAACCAAGCATTCCTATCTATGTTTCAACCATCTTATACCATAAAATTATTTGACTATCTCTAAATTCCATCCATTGTATGTCACCTAGCCACAGGGTGGGTTTTGTTGCCATAATTTAATATGGTGTGTGGAATCTGTGGAGCACAGTAGTCCTAAAGTTATTGTCTCATACTTCTACTCTCTTTGATGATAACACATCTTCAAGTACACCTTAAAAATTACATCTAAGACCAGGCAACTTATAGTGTGATATGGGTCCAAGAAGAGGATCCATCAAAACCCTACCAACTTATGTGCGGATGTGTCCCATTCAGCTCTCCTAACCATAGGCCAACAGCTTATTTCATGTGGTACAAAGATTGGAGAGGGTGATCTAGGGGCCAAAAAATTTACTCCCATTACTGAGAGTAAACTAAACACATAGGTGGAGTTCCTCCTTAGACTGAGTGGTAGAATTTGGTGCTGGAAAATTCCTGAACTAATAATCAGATCAAAGTCCAATGTATCAGGGGCGCCTGGGTGGTCCAGTCGTTAGGTATCTGTCTTCGGCTCGGGTCATGATCCCAGGGTTCTGGGATCGAGCCCTGCATTGGGTTCCCTGCTCAGCGGAAGGCCTGCTTCTCTCCCACTCCCTCCACTGGTGTTCCCTCTCTTGCTGTCTCTCTCTGTCAAATAAATAAATAAATAAAATCTTTTAAAAAAAAAGTCCAATGTATTAAAGTTCTGTTTTTAGAAGTAACCTGAGTTCACTCATTCTGATGGTTGTTCAATGTGGTATAGAAAGTTGGAAGAAGGCTTCTGTGGATGGCATTCTAATAGTATCAAATTTGAATCAACTACTTTGTAAGCTGCAGTATTCAGAAAATATATATAACCAACTACTTGCCTAACAGTAAAAACACTTTTTTAATATGCTTACTTTACGTCCCCTTCTTACTTTATAAATGGAGCTTATGCTTATATTTTCTAGGATAATTTTTATCTGAGTTCGATAATTTTTACATATATAAAAAAGAAATAGAGTTACATTGGCTGAGTGGCTTCCTCAGTGTTACTTATCATTACTAAAGATGGGTTGAGCAGTTAGGAAGTGCACCCATGAGTGCCAAGTGAAGCACACATCACCATATATGCAGCACCCTCGTCTAATAAAAAAAAAAGAACCTGAATCTAACCAACCAGTGGATCCAACAACACGTTAAACAACAGCAAGAAAACAATTAGCCTAGGGGCCCTGGGGTGGCTCAGTTGTTAAGCAGCTGCCTTCAGTTCAGGTCATGATCCCAGGGGTCCTGGGTTCCATCCCCACATCGGGCTCCCTGCTCAGATGGAAGCCTGCTTCTCCCTCTCCCACTCCCCCTGCTTGTGTTCTCTCTCTCTGTCAAATAAATAAATAAAATCTTTTTAAAAAGAATATAATTAGCCTGAAGTTATCCTTATGCCAAAGATATCTTCCCTTTTCAGATAATCAGTATACATGATTGAACTAGTTCCAGAAAGCTAAATATTTACACACTCACCATAGTGAGCAAGAATTCATCTTACTTCACTTTGACCAGAATTGCTTAAAATAATCTATTTTAAATTATGTATACTTTTGAACTAGGCAGGATAGTATTTGTTATTGCATTAACTTGAATCCATTGAGAGTAAGTGTATTTTTTGATTATTGATTAACTATTTTTTTCCTTTTTTAGAATTGTGTATTCATACTTTTTGCTCATTGTTCTGTTTGCTCCTTTCTAGTGTTCTTGCTTCTACATAAGGGGTAGAATCTTTATTTGGTAAAGATATTTACCCTTTATCAAATTTGTTGCAATTTTTTCCAGCTTCTAGTTAGTCTTTTAATTATGTTTATAGTCTCGTGTAATTTTAATGTTGCTAAACCTGCTTCCACTTTCCTCTGATTTTCTAACATTGCTCTTAAACTTAGGAAATTATTCCCCATTTAGAGAGACATTCTCCTGATAAATGGAAGCAATAGATATGCAACTTTACTTTTTTCTATTTATGACTTGATGTTTATATATTTAACTCTTCAATCTACCTAGACATCTTTTGGCACAAAGTATAAAAATAGGATCTAAATTATTTTTCCCCAAAACAACCCTGTGGTTTGAACACTATATTGAATAATTCTTATATTCACGTAACTATTAGTATGTAAAGTTATAATGTTATCAAGACCCGATGTTCCTTCTTTATAGTCGATCTAGAAAGCAATTCTGCCAAAACCTGAATTGCTTTGGTCTTGATATATTTTTACTTAATTTTACTGTTTTCTTTGAGGTAAAAGTGGATGCTATCTTTTTCTTCCCTTATGTTCCTGATTAACAAACAAGGGATCGACTCATTTGCATCTTATATTAGTGAATATTTTTCTTATTCTATATTTTGCAAGCTATAGTCATTTAATTTTCACTAATAGTAATACATTTTGATTTATGTTTACATGCATTATTCTAAAACTAGGAAAGCAAATTTCTTTGATTACTACAAGTGAAATCCTGATTGTAGTTTTCAAATGTACTCCTAAAGAGAAGTTCAAAAATATCTTAAAAAAATCAATTCACAGAGAAAATAAATAACACTCACATGTCTGTTAAACTAATGAACCATGGAGAAATGAAGACAAGGTAAGCTTTGTCATGGGAGGAAGGGGAGAAGACGACCACTCACCAGAGGACAGCACCAGAGTGGGTTGGCCAGACATTTCACAGAGAATCCATGAAATCATGAGAACCCAGCAAGGCTGGATTCTGGTGTGCTGCTGGAATATGTCTTTTAATATATTTAAAACCCAAACATAAACATTGCCTGCTTCTAGGTACATCACTAGGTTTAGCTATATTAAATGATGCCGAAGAAGGAACACAGGTTGTCCCCATTATCCAAAAGTAGACAGAAAATTCCTAGAATACCTCTGATAAGCTGAAATGGAATGAAGTGAAGAAGCAATTGCCACTAATTTAATTTATACAGAAAATTTTTTGAGTGCCCCCACACCCCAAAAAATAACCTCTCTTAGGCTTCTCTGATACCTTAGGACACATCTTGTTAACAGAGGCACAAAATAAACTGAGATAAAACAGAAATACTCAAGCCTCTATGACAGCTCACCACAAAACATTGAATGCGCCATTTTCATTCTTTGCCTTATTCACAAAAGCAAAAATCTTCCCCGGATTTCTTTTAGTTAGGTCTCTCACAAAAGCACAGTGTTATAATGCGAACTTTCCAACAGTGGGGACACCTGCCAAGTTTATACGAGTCTTACAGTCATCCCTGCACATCAGAACTGAGCACTGACCAAGTAGCCCTGAGGCAACAGGTGCTAGAATTGAGTAGAAAACTCACCTACGAAGATGGCAGAGTTGTGTTATTAATTGAATTATTACTCTATTATTAAATTATTGCCTTTATGCACATCTGCCATGAGTTCATTCTTCTACGAATTAGTAAATAAATAAGCCAAATTGTTCAAGTGAAATTGAACACCATTTTCCAAGGTAAGAGCAGAAAACATTCAGAAACTGTTTGTTGAGGGCCCACTGCTAGCTAGACCAGAATGTGTTACATTAAAGCTAAATTTAAACCTGATCTTTAGTCTACCATGATTTGTAATAAATATAAATAAATGTAAAGTGTTTGTATTGACATTATATTTTATGTTTCTCCCCATGGGGAAGAAAAAGATCCATAAATGCATGTTAGTTAATTAATTAATTGATTGATTATTTAGTAGGCTCCACACCCAGTGTGGGGCTTCAACTCAGGGCAGGAGATCAAGAGTTGCACACTCCGCTGACTGAGCCAGCCAGATGCCCCAAATGTGTGTCCTTGAAAGCAGAGAGTATAACATGTGCTTCGTGATATTGGTATAATTCATTGCCAAAGGCTACAGCTACCCTGGGAGGCAATAGAAAGATCTGGAAAAACCTGTGCTTTCACTGGACATGTAAAACATCTCCACAGATTCCTGCTCTTTGAAGCATGATGGATCATTCCACAGCAATGCCTAGGGTCTGTCTAAATAATGGACCAAGGTGGGGTTGGCCTTGCAGATACTCAATGTCAGTACAAAGTCTTCAAATGTCTGCTATGCTCTAGGTCTCTCCCCAGCCATGGCAGTCAGCTCGTGGGGTTACTGCTTATGTGGGTCACACCTTGCACATGAACCTATAGTGGTGGACCATTAACCTCTGAATATTCCTGCTTCTGGCCTAGCCTCCATAAGCTTTCCTACGTACTCACTGAAGAGCATTTCACAGGGAGCCCACAGTTTATGGAGGAGCTGTCTGGAAGGTCTCTTAACACTTTAATTTATATTTGGGGGAAAAAAGAAAACATTTAGGAGAACCACAGCTACTTCTGTGCAAAATAGATTTTTTGCATATGAAGGACAAAAGTGTCCTTTTTAAACAAGAGATTCTTTTGCAGCTGAACTTTTAGACCCAAATCTTTAGGGCTTTGAATTACACTTGAAAAATGGTCAAGAACAGATGGTGAAAGATAATTGTGCAGTTGTGGAAAGGACTGAGAATAGAGTTTCAGCTTCTGTGAGTCAGTTTTGAACCGTGTGACCTTGGGCAAGTCACTTGACTTATAAACAGAGAGAAAAAAAGGTTAATGTTAAAGCAGATACATGCAAATACTAACATATTCAATAGCCCCTTATCCTCTATATGACAAAATCATTTCCTTTTTTTTTTAAGATTTTATTTATCTATTTGACAGAGAGAGAGAGATCACAAGTACACAGGGGCAGGCAGAGAGAGAGGGGGAAGCAGGCTCCCCACCGAGCAGAGAGCCCGACACGGGGCTCTATCCCAGGACCTTGAGATCACGACCCAAGCTGAAGGCAGTGGCTTAACCCACTGAGCCACCCAGGTGCCCCCAAAATCATTTTCTTAATCAGTAATAATTTTCTCCGTTTGTTTTTAGTTTTGCAGCTATTTAAAAATAACTGATACAAATTTTAGTGATATTTCAGGTATGAACTAAAATTTGTACTTACTGACAAAAAAAAAAGTGTATCTTAGGACTGGCACACTGTTTCACCGTTTTCAGTTTTAAATACAAGGAAAATCTCCAGAAGGTCACAAAGAATGACAGAACTGAAGTGACTCAGGCTCTGCTTTCTCATCTTGATACTATGTACCATCATTGCTTAGATCAAATCTAATATCTAAAGGCAGGATATGTCATATCACATACTACGCCAAAGAGAGCTGGAACAATTCTGAACAATCCTGAATTTAATCTCAAAACGAAAGTACATAGCTAAGTGTATCAGGGGCCAATGGTATAATTGGGAGTTCTCCAAATTAGCCTTCATATAGAGCACGATGCTTACCAAAGTATAAGTGCTAAACAAAAGTGCTCATTCAAAGCTTATATGTATATTCTTAAAATTCAACAGTACTCACTGCTACTCTAGGACGTAGACCAACAAAATAATATTTTTCAGGGGGTAGTTTTTTTTAATCATTTTTAAAAATTGGAATTGTCAGAGAGTAGTGATAATAAAAAGCAGATCAACAAAAGCAGTAGTGATTAAAAAGCAATAATAAAAGGAGCTTTACTATTATTTTAAAATTCTCTTTCATGTTCTCTATTGCTTGCACCAAGGATAGGCTTTCCTTGACTTTGGTAATCCACTCTCCCCGGTCTCTTGCATTTCACCTCCCCACAATCTGTCATGGCCCAGGCCTGGCATTTACAGAGGGCCTTATATTTAGAATTTACATTTGTCATCTAAATGAGGCTATTGTTACAGTCACAAAGATAGACCAACCAGAATGAAGAACCATAATCTGGTCCCAAGATTATGGCTAGATGGGTAGCAAGGTCACCAAGAATAATTGGAGATTGCCAAGGACTAATTTTAATGTGTTTTCAAGTCTGAGAAGTCTGACATTTAGAAATAAATAAGAAAACAAGAATATCTAAGATCACGTTTTCTTTTAACAGAAAGGAAGATGTTCACCTTACAATTTTTAACTTGTGCCATTCACTGGACTTCTATATGTAAATCAGTATTGTTAAAAATTTTGAAGTTATCTTGTGAATACCACAAGTATAAGGACTTGTGTATTTGGGGTGTTTTAAATGCGTTATTTTTTATATGTAAATGTTAACATGTGCCACAATTTTTACAACCATTCTGTCATTTCTACAAATGACCAAGTAATAGATATAACTGAAATGGCCACAGTCGCCAAACTGTGGAAAGAGCCAAGATGCCCTTCAACAGACTTTTAATGGATAAAGAAGATATGGTCCATATATACAATGGAGTATTATGCCTCCATCAGAAAGGATGAATACCCAACTTTTGTATCAACATGGATGAGACTGGAGGAGATTATGCTGAGTGAAATAAGTCAAGCAGAGAGAGTCAATGATCATATGGTTTCACATACTTGAGGAACATAAGGAATAACACGGAGGACATTGGGAGATGGAGAGAAGTGAATTGGGGTAAATTGGAGAGGGAGACAAAGCATGAGAGACTGTGGACTCTGAGAAACAAACTGAGGGGTTTGGAGGGGAGAGGGCAGGGAGATGGGTGAGCCCGGTGGTGGGTATTAAGAAGGGCACGTATTGCATGGAGCACTGGGTGTGGTGATAAACAATGAATCTTGGAACACTGAAAAAATAAAATAAAATAAAATAAAAATAGATGCAGCTGAGCCTGTTTGCCTTGCTGGGATTTCCCACAGGAATCCAGTCCTATGGGTGTTCTAGGACGCAGGGCTTTCAGTGCTAAACGTGGGACAGTCCCCCCCCCCCCCAGGCAAACCAGAATTATTGGCTACCTTACCCAAGCCCTTTAGAGTAGAGCACACTGTGATCTTACAGGATGGCTGGTTTCTCACTCGCTGAGACTGTAAACCTTTTCTGAAGAGGAACAGAAACTACCCATTCCCTTTATGCTGAAACAGGCCCTCAAACTAGGAGCATTCAGCCTAAAAGCATGACGCCTCCTCCCCAAACTAACCTCACTTTAACTCAAATTGAGCATTTATTTGATGGTAACACCAAATGTAATTATGTAATATCCTTTATATAAATCATAGTAGAGTGTTTTACAAACTAAAAACAAGATGAATGTTGAAATTTTATAATTTTTTTTGGACCTGGCGAAAATTTTGCTTTTTGAAAATCACCTGGAGGCTGGTGCCATACCTATGTGTTAGAAATTTAGAAAACCCTAGATATGGGGTCCAAGCTGAAATTTGAAGTATCTAAGACAGTTGAAGGATACCGAAGGATACATTTGGAATATGTAATTAAACAAAAGGTTTGGAGAGTATATGGTCCTGCTATAACTATGCCCTGTGTGAGTTAAATAACTAAAAAAAAAAAAAAAAATCAATACACAATGTTACTGACAACCAAGCTATTGTACTGTGGAGGTTTTGTGCTGAAACAGATAGTAGTAAAAGAGAATGATGGTGTTTTCATGCATCATGTGTTGCCCTCCAACCAATGGCATGATCTGGGGAATCTATAACTAATGATTTATGGCACGACTCAGGCCTTGAAATAGAGTCACTTGTGATCACATTTGATCAACATCTTTGCCTGTTGTTATTTAAAAAACAATAAAAGACTTCTAGACCTGAAAGATAATCACCCACGTTAAAAGAATAAATGGGTTACAGAAACTTCATTAACCAACTACTTAAAACTTGGCCTTTCGCAGCACCCGTAAGATTTAAATTGCAAGGTCAGTCAAAACAAAGCCAGTTGTAGTTTATGAATGATTGGAAATGGATCAGCTTTGCCAAGTAGAGAGCCAAATAAGAAACTGGCACCACGAGCAAGGGTGTGGTTTGAACATGCTCATCTGCGATTGTGGAAAGGTAAAGTGGGACAAAATTTTTAGAGGGCATTTGACTCTAAATACAAAATTTTATGTTTCTTCTTATTTTTTTAAGATTTATTTATTTATTTATTTGAGAGAGGGGGAGAGAGAGAGAGAGCTGTGATGGGGGGAGGAGCAGAGGGAGAAGGAAAGGGAATCCCAAGCAGACTCCACACTAAGAACGGAGCCCTACTTGGGGCTCGATCTCATGACCCTGCGATCAGGACCCCAGCCCAAACCAAGAGTCAGAAGCTTAACTGTGTGACCCAGGTGCCCCCCCAAATACATAATTTTAAATACAATGTATTGTGTGGAGTGGATGTGTCTGATGGAGCAGGGCTATTTCTAAGAATTTTGTTCACAGAAATATTGGCACAGATTTACAAAGATATATAAACAAGGAAATCTTATTGCTGAATAGTTATAATATTTGTGATGGTGAAAAGTTGACCACCTAGATGTTTAACAATCATGTTAAAAACTTTATGGTAGATCCAAGGGCGCCTGGGTGGCTCAGTTGGTTAAGTGTCCCACTCTTCGTCTCCATTCAGGTCATGATCTCAGGGTTGTGAGATCCAGCCCCACTTTGGGTTCTGCTGTCTCCTTGAAATTCTTTCCTCCTTCCTCTCCTGGCCCCTTTACTCTCCCAGCCCCCTCTGCTTGCATGCATGCGCTCAAATAAAAAATAAATAAATAAATAAATAAATAAATAAATAAATACTTTATTGTAGAGCCTTACTGAAGAATACTATGCAGCCATCCAAAAGAAGGAAATTGATCTATATGCAATTGACTTGGAAATAAGTCTTGGATATACCGGGGAAAAGAGAGCAAGCTGCAGAGCACCATGCATAGTATAGTTTTATTTTGTAAAATAAATTCAAAAAAACAATCTGAATACACATTCATATGTACGCTCATAAATAATTCAGCAAACACTATAGTCAGAGCAAACTTAAGAGCGGTTAGTGTTTGAGAGTGGGAATGTTTCTTTTACATTTTTTAAAATGTACTTACTTTTGTTTTTTTAAGGCAGAATTTCCTTTTTCTTTCTTTCTTTCTTTCTTTTTCTTTTTTTTTAAACCAAGGAACATCTTGTCAATTAAGTCCTGACTCAGAAAATCACTGTACCTCTCCCTTGGAATAACCACATCAGAGACAAAAGATAGCAGAGATCATATATAAAAAGACATCAAGGATCTTGCAAGTAAAAGCAGGCCTCTTCATACCATCCCAGGTATAGGGATGGAAGGGAAAAAAAAAAAAAAGAAGAGCTGTTTTATCCTGTATTTTTGGCAAGTTTTCAATTAGGTAACATATTAAGCCATTTATCAAATGCTGAATTCATTTACCAGTTCTAGCAGTTTTTTGGTGGAGTCTTTAGGGTTTTCTGTATGTAGTTTATGTCATCTGCAAATAGTGGAAGTTTTACTTCTTTCTTACCAATCTGGATGCCTTTTATTTCTTTTTGTTGTCTGATTGCTATGGCTAGGACTTCCAGTACTGTGCTGAATAAAAGTGGCGAGAGTGGACATCCCTGTCCTATTCCTGATCTTAGGGGAAAAGCCCTTAGCTTTCCCATTGAGTATGATGTTAGCTGTGGGTTTTTCATATAAAGTCTCATGTTGAGTTATGTTTCCTCTAAACCTACCTTGTTAGGGTTTTTATCATGAATGGATGTTGACTTTTCAAATGGTTTTTCTGAGTCTATTGAAATGATCATATGGTTTTTATTCTTTCTCTTACTGATGTGATGTAGCACATTGATTGATTTGCAAATACTGAACCACCTTGCATCCCAGGAATAAATCCCACTTGATTGTGGTGCATGATTTTTTTTAACATATTGTTGGATTTGGCCTAAGAATATTTTGTTGAGGATTTTGGTAACATGCTTATCAGAGATATTGGGCTCTAGTTCTCTCTCTCTCTCTCTTTTTAGATTTTATTTTTAAGTAATTTTTATACCCAATGTGGGGCTTGAACTTATAACCCCAAATTGAGTCACACGCTCTACTGACTGAGCCAACCAGGCACTCATGTGGTTTTTTTGTTTTGTCTTGTTTTTTGTGGTGTCTTTATCTGGTTTTGGTCTCAGGGTAATGCTGGCCTCATACAATGAATTTGGAAGTTTTCTTTCTTCTTCTTCTTCTATTTTTTTGGAATAGTTTGAGAAAAAATAGGCATTAACTCTTCTTTAAATGTTTGGCAGAACTCACCTGTGAAGCCATCTGATCTTGGACTTCCATTGTTGGGATTTTTTTTTTCTTTTTTAAAGAAACAAGCAATTGAGCAAAGGGCAGAGAGAGACAAACCAAGAACTGGGATTTTTTTTTCAAAGATTTTATTTATTTATTTGACAGACAGAGATCACAAGTAGGCAGAGAGGCAGACAGATAGAGAGAGAGGGGGAAGCAGGCTCCCTGCAGAGCACAGAGCCCGATGTGGGGCTCGATCCCAGGACACTGGGACCATGACCTGAGCTGAAGGCAGAGGCTTTAACCCACTGAGCCACCCAGGTGCCCCCCATTGTTGGGATTTTTTAAAAAAAAATTATTATTGATTCAATTTCATTTCTGGTAATTGGCCTGTTCAAATTTTCTGTTTCTTCATGCTTCAGTCTGGGTAGGTTATGTTCCTAAGAATTTATCCATTTCTTATTGGTTATCCAATCTGTTGGCATGGAATTTTTCACAATATTCTCTTGCAATCCTTTGTATTCTTGTGGTTTCGGTTGTTACTTCTCCTCTTCCATTTGTGATTTTGTTTATTTGAGTTCTCTCTCTCTCTCGTATTTGATGAATACGAGAAATGGATGAATGAATTTTGATGAACTTTTGTTGATCTTTTAAAGAACCAGCTCTTGGTTTCATTGTTCTGTTCTATTGTTTTTTTAGTTGCTGTTTCATTTATTTCTGTTCTAATCTTTATTATTTCCTTCTTTCTACTGGTTTTGGGTTTTGTTCTTTTCTAGCTCTTTCAGGTGTAGGGTTAGGTTGTTTTGGAGATTTTTCTTAGTTCTTGAGGTGGGCCTATTTTGCTATAAACTTCCATCTTCGAACCATTTTTGCTCCATCCCAGAAATTTTGTACCACTGTGTTTTCATTTTCATTTTTCTCCAAGTAATTTTTTATTTCCTTTTTTATTTCTCAGTTGACCTACTCATTATTTAGTAGCGTGTTATTTAAACTTCATTTATTTGTGGTCTTTCAAGATCTTTTCTTGTGGTTGATTTCTAGTTTCATAGTGGTGTGATCAGAAAAGATTCATGATCTATTGTGGAGAATGTTCCATGTGTGCTTGCAAAGAATGTGTATTCTACTGTTTTGGGATGGAATGTTCTAAATATATTTGTTAAATCCATCTGGTCTAGTGTGTCATTCAAAGCCATTGTTTCCTTGTTGATTTTCTGTTTGGCTGATCTGTCCATTGATGTAACTGGGGTGTTAAAGTCCCCTACTATTATTGTATTACTGTCAATTAGTTCCTTTATGCTTGTTATTAACTGTTTTATGTATCTGGGTGCTCCCATGTTGGGTGCATAAATATTTACAATTGTTATATCTTCTTGTTGGATTGTCCCCTTTATGATTATATGGTGTCCTTTTTTATCTCATTATAGTCTTCAATAGACAATAGGCAAAAGTCTATTTTGTCCAATTATGAGTATTGCTACCCTGCTTTCTTTTGACATCCATTTGCATGATAAGTGTTTCTCCATTCCCTCACTTTCAGTCTGCATGTGTCCTTAGGTCTTAAATGCAGCATATAGATGGGTCTTGTTTTTTTTCTCCATTTGGTCACTCTATGTCTTTTGATTGGAATGTTTAGTCCATTTACATTCAAAGTAGTTATTTATAAGTATTTATTTATTGCCATTTCATTACTTATTTTGTGGTTGTTTTTGTAGTTCTCTGATTCTTTTCTTCTCTTGCACTCTTTCATGGTTTGTTGCCTTTCTTCAGTGCTGTACTCAGAGTCCTTTCTCTTTTGCATATCTATTACTGGCTTTTGTTCTATACAAACCACTAAGTTTGTATATAACATCTTCTGCATATAGCAGTCTACATTAAGTTGGTGGTCGCTTAAGTATGAGCCCATTCTTTACTCCTCTCCTCCAACATTTTTGTATATGGTATATGATGCCATACTTTACATCTTTTTATTTTGTGAGCCCCTTCACTGATTTTTACAGATATGTTTGTTTTCACTGCTTTTGCACTTCCTACTTTTTAAACTCTTGCTTATGCTCTTTCCTTTCCACTCAGAGTCCCCTTTAACATTTCTTGTAGGGCTGGTTTATAGTCATAAACTCTTTTGGCTTTTTTTTTTTTTTTTTTTTTTTTTTTTTGTCTGGGGAACACATCTCTCTCCTTCTATTTTGAATGATACCTTACGGAGTATTCTTGGAGGCCAATATTTTTCCTTTTAGCACTTTGAATATATCATGCCACTCCCTTATGGCCCACAATGGTTCTCCTGAAAAATTCACTGATGGACTTATGGGATTTCCCCTCTACATAACTTTTTTTCCCCCACTCTTGCTTCTTTTAAGATTCTCTATGATTACTTTTGGTCATTTTAATTACTATGTGTCTTGGTGTGGACCTCCTTGTGTTGATTTTCTTGTGGGATCTCTGTGCCTCCTAGATCTGGATTTCTGTCTCCTTCCCCAGATTGGGGAAGGTTTCAGCTATTATTTCTTCAAATAAATTTTCTGCCCCCTTTTCTCTCTTCTTCTTTTGGGATTCCTATAATGCAAATATTATTAAGCTTGATGGAGTCACTGAGTTCCTTTAGTCTGTTTTCATTTTGCATAATTTTTTTCCCTCACCTGTGCAGCTTGATAACTATCCATTACCATCCCTCCAGGTCACTAATTTGCTCCTCTGCTTCTTCTAGTCTGCTATTTATTCCATCTAGTGTATTTTTAATTTCATTTATTGTGTTCTTCATTTCTGATCGGTTCTTTACACTTTCTATCTCTTCATTAAGGGTCTCACTGATGCCCTTCACTCTTTTCTCAAGTCCAGTGAGTATCTTTCTAATCATTACTTTAAATTCCCTACCAGGTATATTACTTATATCTGTTTTGCTTAAGTCTCTTATTGTAGTTTTATTCTGTTCTTTTATTTGGGACATATCCCTCTATCTCCTCATTTTGTCTAACTCTCTGCATCTTTTTCTGTGTGTTAGGAAAGTCAGCTATGTCTCCTGTTCTTAAAAGTAATGGCCTTATGAGGAAGAGGTCCTGTAATGCCCTGCAGTATGGTGTCCCCTGTTTATCAGAACCTGGTGCTTTAGGGGTATCTCCTATGTGTACTGCTGTTGTGTCCTGCCCATTTTTCTTTCAGTCCAGTTGTGTGCAGAGGCTCTCTTTGCCTGTTGTGACAGTGTTTGTCCAGATAGGTTTAACAAGGTACACACCAGTGAGCTTGCAAAATGAGGCCTGCTGCCACTGCTGGGACTGGCGCTGCCTGGGCAGGGTTCTCAGTTTTAACAAGGTGTGCCTTGGGCTTGCACAGGGCCTACAGCCACCACCACTGCTACCACTGTGCCCAAGGCCCCACAAAAAGTGCTGGTGGGGAGACACGGTGTTAGGAAGATTTGCATTAGTCTTCTGAGAAAGGGAACCCACATTGCCTGAACTGAGATAAAGTAATTGGGAAGGGTGGATCCACTGAAGCATAGAGGGTGGGGCTTGATGTAAGCAACTTAGTTAGTGAATGTCAGCATTGAGCTGGTTCCTGCAGTCCTACAGGTGGCTGTGTGTTCCTGTTGAAGTGTGGGGGAGGGAGATGGCACCTGCCACCTCCTTTGTTTCTGGAGAAGTACCTCCAATACTGCCCCTCTGGACATGCTCTGAGATGCATAAATAAGACTCTCACTCCTGTGAGTTCCAGGCATTTTTCAAACTGCTGTTTCTCTGCTGTAACTCACAGGTTGTTTGTCATGCTATCTCTTTAAGGGTGGGGACTCAGCTTCCTTATTGCCCTCCAGGCTCTCCTGGAACTGAGCTCTCTGATTTTTAAAATTCCAGGCTTTAGGTCTCACTGTAAGAAGTCACAAAATTTGGTCCCTTGGGTTTTCAAAGCCAAATGTTTTGGGGATTTATCTTCCCTGCATAGGCTCCCTGGTGTGATAATCAATTTCTCTCCTTTCTCTATGCCTGCAGCTTCCTTCCCCCTGGACAGCCACAGTCCATTTAGCTGCCCACCACATCTTTGTCCTGCCTGCCCTCTTTGATATGGCCTCTAGCCTCTTCTCTACCTTTTGTTGTAGTGTTTGTTCTGTCAGTTCTCAGGTCATTTTCTGGGTTATTTACACTGATATGTTATCTAGTTGTATCCATGGGACGAGGTGAACTTAGGGTTCTCTTACTTTGTCATCTTGGCACCCCACTGAATTAAAGTAAATTTTAAGATATTTTAAAACAGGAAGCAGAAGTTGTCTGTGAATGGCTCTAAATAAAAGGGTTATTTCTGGAAGGTTCCAAATGGACTAGGGGAAGGAAGTGGGTCAGGACATACTTGTGAGATGCAACAATTAGGAAGAGACTGAAGAGCAACTACTCAAAGACCAAGGATAACTCTCTCTCTTCCCACCCATTAAATAGTCCCTGTCAATCAACTTAGTACTCTGTGAAAGCAACCAAAGAACTAATGGAGAGTATTAGAAATGTATGGAATTAAGGAGAATTGCTAGGAATAACAGCAGTTTAATCTTGGAAAACATCATTTGAACTCTTATAAAGGGACTGAAAATAAACTTTTAATTGAAGTATAACATGCAAACATGAGTGTACTTACAATATACAGCTTATTAAATTTTCATAAACTCGACACACTCACATAACCAGCATCTAGATCAAGAAAGAGTACATTATTAGTACCTCAGGATTCCCCGCCCCCCACATTGTTGTTTTTTTAATGTCAAGTGACAGTGTGAGCCTGTTTCTGGGCTCTCTTGGGAGGGACTGACATTTCCACAATACTGAATTTTCCAATCTTTGAACATGATCTGACTCTTACAATGGGAAGCTTTACGATTCAACAGCTGCCCTTGGAAATGCAGGAATATCAAGAAGAGATTGGTTGAGTTCATCAATTTCTCTGGGGTTTCTGAGAAATTTTCTGGGGTCTCTGGGACTTCCTCTGAGAATCCCTTGAGGAAGTAGATGTCCCACCTCTCCATGATCTAAGAAGAATGTGAATGTGCCCCTTGGCTTCATGCAGCAAGTAAAAGTTGCTACCTGGAGCCTCCACTCCATTTCTTTATCCACATCACTGCAGGTGCTTGGTGTCTTCCCCTCTCCACAGGACGTCCTCCATCATTTTATGCCACTTTTTCTCTAGTTCCTCTTCTAAGAATTTACGTATGATCTGGCACTTTTGGTGGCCTTCCATCTTAGGTGCAGGGCTATTGGTCTATCTTTTATTCTTGTTGGTCACTTTGGAGTGGTGCTGCTAGCCGTTCCTTGTTGACTTGACTGCCTAACCTGGGACTGTCCTTGACATTTTTTCTTCATGCTGGTGTGTCTTAAGGGAAAACAGGGATACCTTTTTTTTTTTTTTTAAGATTTTTTTTTTTTTTTATTTGTCAGAGAGAGAGGGAGAGAGAACGAGCACAGGCAGACAGAATGGCAGGCAGAGGCAGAGGGAGAAGCAGGCTCCCCGCCAAGCAAGGAGCCCGATGTGGGACTCGATCCCAGGACGCTGGGATCATGACCTGAGCCGAAGGCAGCTGCTTAACCAACTGAGCCACCCAGGCGTCCCCAGGGATACCTTTTTAACATGTAATGCTTCCTACCAATTTCCATGATAAAGTT
This sequence comes from Lutra lutra, assembly GCF_902655055.1. Lineage (NCBI taxonomy): Eukaryota > Metazoa > Chordata > Mammalia > Carnivora > Mustelidae > Lutra > Lutra lutra. The sequence continues at coordinate 49,170,277 of NC_062284.1, forward strand.
TTCAACATAAAAAAAAAACTAGAACAAATCAAATAGTCTATATACACATACCAGTCAACTACCATTAATATTTGCCATGTTTTCCATACTGGTCTTATTGTTGAGATGTTGTACAGCAAATACAGACATCATTATATTTCACCCTAAGTATTTCAGTAGGCATCTCTAAAAAGTAAGGTCATTTCCCTAAATGACAATAACCTTATCATCTCTAACTATATTCCTTCATATTATCTAATATCTAGAAGTTAGCCAAGATTTTTCAACTGTCCCCCAAATATCTTTATAGCTGGTTTATTCATTTATAATCTTATTGTATGTCTCTTCAATCTTGAACTATCTTACCATTCACTTATTGAAGTCACACCTTCTATATTTGTCTGTTTACTTCCTCATACAACTGCATGAGTTGTTTTTTCTATCCTTCCTCTTTTCTTTCAACCAGAAGTTAAATATTTTTTGGCAAAAATACTTGATAGGTGGTGCTGTATACTTCAGTTTTCATCATACTAGAAGGCACATGAATCTAGTTCTCCCAATATTTGCAATGCTAAGAGTGATCCCTGGGTTAAGATAATGATAACTTGATACCAGAATTACAAAATTAAATTTTCCTGTGCTTAGCAAGTAACCTGTTAGGTGAAATTTTGTGAAAATGTAAAACACCAGTTCCCATCGAGTCTTTCACCTGATGCTTTTAACATCTTTTTTGATCCTTGCATGTATCAACTATTTCATTAGGGGTTGTAAGTTGATTTTCTAATTCTATTATTCCTTCAACATTTATTATCCAGCATGTTCCTATAAATCAAACTCACCCTCATCAACAAGGTTAATCTGATTATCCTAATAACAGATCCTAGTGGAAAAGTAGGATAAATGCTTAATTACTTTCCTTTAATAACCTATTTTCAAAGTAAGAAAGTAATTACCAATTTTCAAAGTTAATGCTATAGCTACCACCACTAGTAACAAATGAGTTTGGTTTTTTACCCTTATTCTAATAGCATCATGAATTTACAATGGAATATCATTCTGAATTCTCAGTACTTCAACCAGTTATATTAAATATTTTTTGATGCCCACATTGTTACATATTTGGCCAGCAGAACCCTTTCAAGATGGTTTACTTCTTTTGACAAGCTTTTATAAATCTTTGAAAGTTTCCTTACTTTCTGACAAAACCAGATCTTCCACAGTCACCAGCTCATCATTTTACAAGCTGTGTAACCTAGAACAATTTTCTTAAACTTTCCAAGCTTCAGCATCCTCATTTATAAAATGGAAATAGTAGTACCTACCTCATAGTATTAATATGAAGAATAAATGTGATAGTGTTATTTGCTATAGTAACTGGCATTCAGTAAGTAAAAAAACATAGTTATTATTATTGGTCCAAGCTCTGCATAGTTTGGATAAGACATGTAGCCTCACCTTCTCTTTCTATACAATGGAAGATTTGGACTATAAACTTCCAATATTCAAGGATTCCCTTTTGTAACCAGATCAGTGGTTCTGTACAGACTTGACAAAAACAAAAACAAAAGAAAAAAAAGGGAAGGCCATATATGAAAACCCACAAATAAGGGGTGCCTGGGTGGCACAGTTGGTTAAGTGTCTGCCTTCAGCTCAGGTGATGATCCTAGGGTCCTGGGATGGAGCCCACATCCAGGTCCTTGCTCAGTGGAGAGCATGCTTCTCCCTCTCCCTCTGCTTGCCACTCTGCCTACTTGTGCTCTCTCTGTGTCAAATAATGAAATAAAATCTTAAAAAAAAAAACTCCACAAATTACACCATATTCAATAGTAAAAGGCTAAAATCTCTCCCCTTAAGATTAGAATCAAAATTAAAAGACTTCTTTTGTCAATGCTATTCAACATCATACTAGAAGTTCTAGTGGGAGCAATTAGGAATTGAAATGAGATGAAGGAGTGTCCTAGAACTGAGCCAATGTGCAAAGACTAGGAAAAGTGTCTCTCTCTGTGTCTTTCTCTCATTCAAGTTTCTGGGATTCAAGGAAATCTGTTAAAACACTACCTGAATATAAGCTAAAGAAAGAGAGACTTTGGAGATCACTTATAACAAAGACTGAAGACTTTACAGAATACTTTAGAAAAGTAACTAGGCAAACAAATAGCTGAAGCTTACAGAAAACAACAATAACAAACACTGAAGGAGTAAACAATCTGATCTTTTGGAGTTGCCACATTTTAATATTCAAAATGTTCAGTTTTCAAAAAAAATTATGAAGTATAAAAAGAAACAAAAAAAAAATGACCTAGTCACAGAAGATATGAATGTACCTAGGGAAGAACTGAACTTATTAGAAAAAACCTTTAAATAAATTGTCCTTAATATTCTCAAAGAACTAAAGGAAACCATGAACAAATGGTAAAGAAAACTGGAAAACAATATGGAGAAAGAGAATATTAACACAGAAATAGAAATGATAGAAAAAGAGCCAAACTGGATTCCGAAGCTAAGAATACCATAACTGAATGAAAAACCTACTAGAAGGTTTCAATAGATCTGACCAGGAAGAAGAAAAAGAAATGGCAAACTTGAAGATAGATCAAGTGAAAATACCCAGTTTGAGGAACAACAACAACAACAAAAAGAACAAAGAAAACTCAACAGAGCCTGAGAGATGTGTAGGACACTACCACACTAACATAGGTACAGTGGGGGTTCCAGAAGGAAAGGCCAGAGAAAAAAGTACACAAAGAATATTTGAAGAAATAATGGTATCACACTCCCTAAATTTGATAAAAGACATGGATTTAAACACTCAAGAAGCTCAATAAATTTCAAGAAGCATAAACAAAGAGAGCCACACTGAGACACATAATCGAATGGTCAACAAAGATAAAGAGTACCTTGAAAGTAGCAACAGATAAGTTGACTAAGTATATAAAAAGAATCCTCGATAATATTAAAGCAGATTTCACATCAGACACATGGAGGCTAGAAGCAAGTGACATGACATTTTTTAATGTTCTGAAAGAAAAAAAAACAAAAACAAACAAACAAACAAAAAACCCCTGGCAGCTGAGAATTGTGTTTATGGCAAAATTACCCTTCAAAGATGAAGGAGAAATTAGGACATTTCTGACTAGACAAAAACTAAAGGAATTTGTTGCCAGTAAAACTGCCCCACAAGAAATACTTAAAGGTGTTCTTTGGGTTGAAATGCACAGGCACTAAGCAGTAACTCAAAGCTATATGAGAAATATAGCTCTCTAATAGAAGTATGTAGGTAAATATAAAAGTCAGCATTGCTGTATTTTTGGTTTCTAACTCTACTTTTATATCTTACATGACTAAAAGACAAATGCAGAAAACAATCACTGAGTCTATGTCATGGGTGCACAGTATATAAGGATGTAATTTTTGAGGGGAAAAAAATCTAAGAAGGAAATGGAGCTGTATAGGAGCAGAATTTTGTATGCTATTAAAGTTAAGTTGAAATCAATTCAAACTAGATTGCCATTTAGGATGTTAATTGTAATCTCCATGGTAACCACTAGGAATATATCTAAAAATTATACACACAATGGTGCACTATGAAAAAATTAATGACCACCAAAGAAGGCAGTAATGAAGAAAACAGAAGAACAAAAAAGGTATAAGATATACAGAAAACAAATAGCAAATGAAAAAGTAAGTCTTTTATCTATAGTCACTTTAAATGTAAATGAATTAAACTCTCCAACAAAAGGCAGAGATTGGCAGGATGAATTTAAAAAACTATGATCCAAATGTGTGTCGATTACAAGAGACTCACTTTTTTAAGTCTTTATTATTTTTTTTTTTTTAGTTTCAGGTATAGAATTTAGTGATTCATCACAACACCCAGTGCTCATCACAACACATGCCCTCCTTAATACCCATCACCCATTTAACCCATCCCCCCACCCATCACCCCTCCAAGAAACCTCAGTTTGTTCTCTATAGTTAAGAGTCTTTTCTGGATTGCCCCTCTTTTTTCTTTTTTCCCCCTATGTTCATCTGTTTTGTTTCTTAAATTCCACATGAGTGAAATCATATGGTATTTATCTTTCTCTGACTTATTTCACTTAGCATATACTCTCTACTCCATCCACATCATTGCAAATGGAAAGATTGCATCCCTTTTTATGGCTGAGTAATAATCCATTATAGATATAGATATCTATCTATGCCTCTATATATCTATAATGGAAGATATATAGAGAAGATATGTATACATATATTCTTTATCTTCTTTATTCATCAGCTGATGGACACTTGAGCTCTTTCCATAATTTGGCTATTGTTGATAATGCTGCTATAAACATCAGGGTGCATATACCCCTTCAAATCTGTATTTTTGTATCCTTTGTGTAAATAACTAGTAGTTCAATTGCCGGATTATAGGGTAGTTCTATTTGTAACTTTCTGAGAAGCTCCATACTGTTTTCCGAAGTGGCTGTCCCAGTTTGCATTCCCACCAATAGTGCCTGAGGGTTCCCCTTTCTCTGCATCCTCACCAACACCTGTTGTTTACTGTGTTGTCAATTTTAGCCATTCTGACAGGTGTGAAGAGGTGCCTCATTAAGGCTTTGATTTGCATTTTCCTGATGATGAGTGATGTTGAGCATCTTTACATGTGTCTGTTGGCCATCTGGATGTCTTCTTTGGAAAAATGTCTATTCCTGTCTTCTGCCCATTTCTTAACTGGATTTCTTTTTGGGTGTTGAGTTAGATAAGCTCTTTGTAAATTTTGGATCACTAACCCTTTATCAGCTATGTCATTTGCAAATATCTTCTCCCATTCCATAGGCTGCCTTTTAGTTTTGTTGATTCTTTCCTTCACTGTGCAGAAGCTTTTTATCTTGATGAAATCCCAATAGTTCACTTTTGCTTTTGTTTTCCTTGCCTCTGGTGACATGTCCAGTAAGAAGTTGCTATGGCCAAGGTCAAGGAAGTTGCTACCTGTGTTCTCCTCTAGGAACTTGATGGATTCCTGTTTCACATTTAGGGCCTTCATCCATGTTGAGTTTATTTATGTGTATGGTATAAGAAAAATGGTCCAGTTTCAGTCTTCTGCATGTTGCTGTCCTGTTTTCCCAACACCATTTGTTGTAGAGACTTTTTCCATTGGATATTCTTCCCTGCTTTGTTGAAGGTTAGTAAACCATATGGTTGTGGGTCCATTTCTGGGTTTTCTATTCTGTTCCATTGATCTATGTGCCTGTTTTTGTGTCAGTACTGTACTGTCTTGATCACTACAGCTTTGTAACATAACGTGAAGTCCAGAATCATGATGCCTCCAGCTTTGCTTTCTTTTCCAAGATTGTTTTAGCTATTCAGAGTCTTTTGTGGTTCCATATATATTTTAGAATTGTTTGTTCTATCTCTGTGAAAAATGCTATTGCTATTTTGAGAGGGATTGTGTTAAATCTGTAGACCGCTTTGAGTAGTATAAACATTTTAACAATACTTGTTTTTCCAATCCATGAGCATGGAATGTCTTTCCATTTCTTTGTGTTCAATTTCTTTTATAAGTGTTTTATAGTTATCAGAGTACAGATATTTTATCTTTTTGGTTAAATTTATTCCTAGGTATCTTATGGCTTTGGGTGTAATTACAAATGAGATCAATTCCTTGATTTCTCTTTCTGTTACTTCATTATTGGGGATATAAAAATGCAACAGATGTCTGTGCATTGATTTTGTATCCTACAACTTTACTGAATTCGTGTATCAATTCTAGCAATTTTTGGTAGAGTGTCTGGGTTTTCTATATATATTATCATGTCATCTGCTAATAGTATAAGTTTGACTTCTTCCTTGCTGATTTGGATGCCTTTTATTCATCTTGTCATCTGCTGCTGAGGCTAGGACGTCCAGTACTAGGTTAAATAACAGTAGTGAGTGTGGACATCCCTGTCTTATTCCTTACCACAGAGGAAAAGCTCTCAGTTTTTCCCCATTGAGGATGATATTAGCTGTGTATTTTTCATCTATGGTCTTTATTTTTTTTAATTTTTTAATAAACATGTAATGTATTTTTAGCCCCAGGGGTACAGGTCTGTGAATTGCCCGGTTTACACACTTCATAGCACTCACCATAGCACATACCCTCCCCAATGTCCATAACCCCACCACTTTCTCCCGACCCCCCTCCCCCCAGCAACCCTCAGTTTGTTTTGTGAGATTAAGAGTCTCTGATGGCTTGCTTGTCTCCCTCCCAATCCCATCTTATTTCATTTATTCTTTTCCTACCCCCAAATCCCCCACGTTGCTTCTGCACTTCCTCATACCAGCAAGATCATATGATAGTTGTCTTTCTCCAATTGACTTAATTCACTAAGCATAATACCCTCTAGTTCCATCCACGTCGTCGCAAATGGCAAGATTTCATTTCTTTTGATGGCTACATAGTATTCCATTGTGTATATATACCACATCTTCTTTATCCATTCATCTGTTGATGGACATCTAGGTTCTTTCCATAGTTTGGCTATTGTGGACATTGCTGCTATAAACATTTGGGTGCATGTGCCCCTTCGGATCACTACGTTTGTATCTTTAGGGTAAATACCCAGTAGTGCAATTGCTGGGTCATAGGGTAGCTCTATTTTCAACTTTTTGAGGAACCTCCATGCTGTTTTCCAGAGTGGTTGCACCAGCTTGCATTCCCACCAACAGTGTAGGAGGGTTCCCCTTTCTCCACATCCTCGCCAGCATTTGTCATTTCCTGACTTGTTAATTTTAGCCATTCTGACTGGTGTGAGGTGGTATCTCATTGTGGTTTTGATTTGTATTTCCCTGATGCTGAGTGATGTGGAGCACTTTTTCATGTGTCTGTCGGCCATCTGGATGTCTTCTTGCAGAAATGTCTGTTCATGTCCTCTGCCCATTTCTTGATTGGATTATTTGTTCTTTGGGTGTTGAGTTTGCTAAGCTCTTTATAGATTTTAGGATACTAGCCCTTTATCTGATACGTCATTTGCAAATATCTTCTCCCATTCTGTCAGTTGTCTTTTGGTTTTGTTAACTGTTTCCTTTGCTGTGCAAAAGCTTTTGATCTTGACTAAATGCCACTAGTTCATTTTTGCCCTTGCTTCCCTTGCCTTTGGCGATGTTCCTAGGAAGAAGTTGCTGCGGCTAAGGTCTAAGAGGTTGCTGCCTGTGTTCTCAAGGATTTTGATGGATTCTTTTCTCACATTGAGATCCTTCATCCATTTTGAGTCTATTTTCATGTGTGGTGTAAGGAAATGGTCCAATTTCATTTCTCTGCATGTGGCTGTCCAATATTCCCAACACCATTTGTTGAAGAGGCTGTCTTTTTTCCATTGGACATTCTTTCCTGCTTTGTCGAAGATTAGTTGACCACATCTATGGCCTTTATTATGTTGAGGTATGTTCCCTCTAATCCGATTTTGTTGAGGATTTTTATCAAGAATGGACGTTGCATTTTGTCAAATGCTTTTTCTTCATTTATTGTTGATTTATTGATTGATTTATTGATTGATTATTGATTCTTTTATTGGTTCTTATCCTTATCCTTTCTTTTATTAAGAAAGTGTACCACGTTGTTGATTTACAAATATTGAGCCACCCTTGCAGCCCAGGAATAAATCCCACTTGGTCATGGTAAATGATTCTTTCATTGTACTGTTGGATTCAATTTGCTAGTATTTTGTTGAGAATTTTTACCTCCATGTTCATCACGGATATGGGCCTGTAGTTCTTTTTTTTAGTGGAGTCTTGGTCCAGTTTTGGAATCAGGGTAATGCTGGCCTCATCAATGAGTTTGGAAGTTTTCCTTCCATTTCTATTTTTTGGAATAGTTTGAGAAGAATAGTATTAACGCTTCTTTAGTGTATGTATTCTGCCGAAGCAAGCACAGGTGTTGACTATTCTTTAAATGTTTGATAGAATTCCCTTGTAAAGCCATCTGGCCCTGCACTTTTGTTTTATTTATGAAATTTCTTTGCTGGTTATTGGTCTGTTCAAGTTTTCCATTTCTTCCTGTTTCAGTTTTGGTAGTTTATATGTTTCCAGGAATTTATCCATTTCTTCCAGTTTGCCCATTTGGTAGCATATAATTTTTCATAATATACTCTTACAATTGTTTGTATTTCTGTAGGGTTGGTTGTGATTTCTCCTCTCTCATTTGTGATTTTACTTATTTGGGTCTTTTCTCTTTTCTTTTTGAAAAATCTGGCTAGGCATTTATCAATTTTATTAATTTTTTCAAAGAACAAGCTCCCAGCTCTTGGTTTCATTGATCTCTTATGTTTTTGTTTGTTTCTATATCATTTATTTCTGCTCTAATCTTTATTATTTTCCTTCCTCTGCTGGCTTTAGGCTTCATTTGTTATTCTTTTTCTAGCTCCTTTAGTGTAAGTTTAGGCTGTTTGAAATTTTTCTTGCTTTTTGAGGTAGGCCTATATTACTATATGCTTCCTCCTTATGACTGCTTATGCTGCATCCCTAAAGTTTTGGACCATAGTGTTTTCATTATCATTTGTGTCCATGTAGTTTTTAATTTCTTCTTTAACTTCTTTAATGGTTGACCCATTAAAACATGTCCTTTAACCTCCATGTATTTGTGGTCTTTCCATATTTTTTCTTGTGGTTGACTTCAAACTTCATAATGCTGTGGTCAGAAAATATGCATGGTATAATCTCAATCTTTTTGTACTGGTTGAGGCCTGATTTGTAAGCCCCATATGTGGTCTATTCTGGAGAGTGTCCCATGTGCATTTAAAAAGAATGTGTATTCTGCTGCTTTAGGATGAAATGTTCTGAATATATCTGTTAAGTCCATCTGATCCAGTATGCCATTCAAAGCCATTGTTTCCTTGTTGATTTTTTGCTTAGATAATCTCTCCACTGATGTAAGTTGAATGTTAAAGTCCCCTACTATTGTATTATTATCAAAGAGTTCGTTTATATTTCTTATTCATTGTTTTATACAAGTGGGTGCTCCCAAGTTAGGGGCATAAATATTTACAATTGTTAGATTTTCTTGTTGGATAGTTCCCTTTTTTATGATATAGTGCCCTTCTTCATTTCTTGTTACAGTATTTGGTTTAAAAACTACTTTGTCTGATAGAAGTATTGCTACTCTGGCTTTCTTTTGCTGTCCATTTGCATGATAAACGTTTTTCCATCCCCTCACTTTCTGCAGGTGTCTTTAGGTCTAAAATTGTCTCTGGTAGACAGCACATAGATGGGTCTTGTTTTTTGTTTTTTGTTTTTTTTAATCCATTCTGACATTGTATGTCTTTTAATTGCAGTGTTTAGTCCACTTATATTCAGAGTAATTATTGATAGATATGTATTTAGTGCCATTTTATTACTTGTTTCATCATTGTTTCTGAAGATTTTCTCTGTTCCTATCCAGTCTTTCTCACTTTTGGTCTTTTCTTCTACTCAAAGAATCCCTTTTAATATTTCTTGCAGGGCTGGGTTAGTGGTCACAAACTCCTTTAGTTTTTGTTTGTCTGGGAAACTCTTTACCTACAAGAGAGTCACTTCGGATCTAAGGACATGCATAGGTTGAAAGTGAAAGTTTGTAAAAAGATATTCCCATGCAAATGGTAGGCCAAGCAGAACTTTATGACAATACTAAAATCAGGGGGGAAAAATAGATCTTAATTCAAAAAACTATTATGAGACAAACAAGGACATAACATATTGGTAGAGGGGTTAATTCATCAAGAAGTTATAATAATTACACACACCAACCAACAAAGCCCCAAATATATGAAGCAAACAGTGATAGAACAGAAATGGAAAATAGTTCTACGATAGTTGGAGACTGCAATATCCTACTTTCAGTAATGAACAGAACATCTAAACAGAAGACCAATAAGGAAACAGAATAAGGAAATAGAACAACATTGTAAACCAACTAGACTTAACAGATATATAGGACATTCCACCCAATAATAGCAGAATACACATTCTACTGAAGTATACATGGAACATTCTCCAGGAGAGACCATACATTAGGCAATAGAAAAATCTTACCAATTTGTTTAACCATTTATGCATTGAATGACAGCTAAGTTGTTTCCAACCTTTTTGATTATCAATAAAACTGTTATGAAGATTCATGTCCAAGTTTTTGTATAAACACAAGTTTTTAATTCTCTTGGACAAGTGCTCAAAATTGCAACTACTGAGTCATATAGTTGTTTCAATCTGGTTTTTTTTTTTTTTAAGATTTTATTTATTTATTTGACAGATAGAGATTGCAAGTAGGCAGAGAGGCAGGCAGAGAGAGAGGAAGGGAAGCAGGCTCCCCGCTGAGCAGAGAGCCCAATGCGGAGCTCAATCCCAGGACCCTGAGATCATGACCTGAGCCAAAGGCAGAGGCTTAACCCATTGAGCCACCCAGTGCCCCGCTTCATCAGATTTTATAAGAAAATACCAAACCGTCATTCATGATGATTAGAACATTTTTTATCCCACCAGCAATTTATGAGTAATCCTATTTCCCTGCATTTTAAAAAAATTTTATTTATTTAAGTAATCTTTATATCCAACAAGGGGCTCAAACTCACAACCCCCAGATCAAGAGTCATGGGTTCTTCCAACTGAGCCAGTCAGTGTCCCTTTCCCTGCATTCTTGGCAGCATTTTGTGTTGTCACTATTTTTTTTTTAGTCATTCTAATATGTATGTAGTGGTACTCATGATGAGTTTAATTTGCAATTCCCTAATGGTTAATGATATTGAACATCTTTTTATAAGCAATATTTGCCATCTGTAGATTGTCTTCAATGAAGTGTGTCTTGCCCATTTTTAATTGAATTTTCTTTTTCTTCTGAGTTTAAGAACTCTTTATATATTCTGGATACTAATCCTTTGTCAGATTTGTGTTTCACAGATGTTTTCTCTAAGCCTGTAGCTTGTCTTTTCATCTTTTTAATAGGGTCTTTTTTGGAAAAAAATGTTATTAATTTTGATGAAATCCACTTCATCCATTTTTTCCTTGTATAGTCATGTTTTTGGCATCAAGTATAAGAATTCTTTGCTCAGTCCTAAGTCCTAAAGATTTTTTTCTATTTTTTTCTCCCTAAAGTTTTATAGTGCTCTATTTTGAGTTAATTTTTGTGAAAGGTGTGAGGTTCAGGTTGAGTTTTATTTTTTAACCTATGGATGTCCAATTGCTCCAGCTCCATTTCTTGAAAAGGTTACCATTTTCCCACTGAATTGCTTTTGCATTTTATAAAAATCCATTGATCTACATGGCTATCCTTCTGCTGCCAATACCACACAGTCTTGTTTTCCTGGTTATTTTTTAAAAGCTCTGTACTAATTCTAATGTGCTGTGAGGACTGAGAACCACTGCTGAAGCCAGAAAAATGGTCTGAAGAGACTGTCTAGTATGATTATCTCTTACACTCTGGAGAAATACAGTGAAAACATGTTGTACTTAGAAGCAAAAAAACATGTGTTTTGTGATCTTTGTAAATGAGGATGTGGCTAGGTGATCTGGCTGAATCTGTTAGCCCGAGTCTCAATTTTCTCATCAATGGAACTGGGATACTAATACATATTTAGTCTACCTTTCTGGTATGCCTGTGAGTATAAAAGGAAATATAGAGTCTGTAAGGTTTAGACTAAAGCCAGTATTCAAAAACAAAGGCTGAGTATTTGGGGGTGGGGTGGGGGTGGGGAAGGAAAATGAGATCCAGAGAGATTAACGTCTCTCTTACCCAAGGTCACCTTTTTATTTGATTCGGTGGCATTAGCTAGGAAATTTCAAGTTATTCAACAAATACTTACAGAGTACATTCTGCCAGACACTGTGAAAAGTTCCTGGGACACAAACACAAAAAGACACGGTCCCTGTCCTTAAGATTCTTCCCATTTAGTGAGGACATATACCATTTTTCAAAAGTTAAGTGAATTGAAATTAAATTTGTAGTGAGAACTCCTTTAGAATTCCAGGGACCTTTTAGGTAGATGGATTCATAGGGCAATAAATCATTGTTCTGACATCTCTGTAGGTCACCAGCTATATTCTCAGACTTTCACAGGATTTTGCATGCGGACTTTATAGAGACAAAAGGAAAGAGGGAGGGTTTCCCTGGAAAGAACTAAAAACATTCCTAGGCTCACATGCTTGCACCTCCTCTCATCCCCATTCCAAAATTTCTTTGCCATCCATTTATTAAAACAAAACAAAAACATTCCATGAAGCCAAGTCAGAGTCCTGTATTGTGAATAAAAAATACATTTGCCTACCTCAGGTGGTACAGCGCCTGCAGAAAAAGGGTAATTCCAAGGGTAAAACTACTACTTCTGTGTGCTTCCAGGTCTCATTTTACAAAGTGATTTCAGCCCAGGTCTGTCTGTAATGCAAACGCATATCGAGTAGCTTTAACAATTAGAGGAAGACTGGATATGCAACATTCCTCCAGATAGCCTAAACTGAAGAAAATCACCCGTGGAGAATAAAGGCTAGTATTACAGAATCATTTTTAGTATTATTAAATGCTATTTGGTGCGTTAAGAGTTCAAGGCATGAGAATAAATCAAAATGCATGCTAGCAAAACATCCTCTAGCACAACAAGATCAGAATCCAGTTCCCAGACCCCCAACTGGAGAGAAGCTCAGAAGTGCTTGCAAGTTCTAGCCCAGCCATTGGTGAGGCTCTGCTGCCCCCAGGTGGCTGAAGTTCTTTTCCGACAAAACCACGGGTGCTCTTGTGCTAGTAAGGGCTATGATGAGTTTTAGAATGGTTGAGTGGATGGATGGGTAGGGAGGTGGGTGGATTCATTCATTTAGTAAATATTGAATTTCAACTATTTTGCCAGGTACTGTGCCAAATGCTCTCAGGAAGTGACATTTAAGATTTGATATATGAAAATTGCATTGGCATTAAGTAAACCAAGGGCTATAGTCAGAGATGTCCTATGCATTGGTTTCAGAAGAATAGTGGAGATGAGGGCAGGACTTCCCAAACATGCTTCATTCTTCAGGGAGACAAACATAACTCTGCTAACCTTAGTCTATTAATTCAAATTCATTGGGTTAATAGGAGAAAGAATACAGAGCAGGCAGATCATGATCCCAGGGTCCTGGGATCAAGCCCCATATCAAGCTCCTTGGTCAGTGGGGAGACTGCTTCTCCCTCTCCTTCTGCTGCTCCTTCTATTTTTGTTCTCTCACTCATGCTCTCTCTCTCTCAAATTAAAAAAAAAAAATACAGAGCTGGTAAATGCAGGCTTTAGATACACATTAAGAGTATAGAGGAAGTTCTAGGTGGGGGAAGACAGGGAGAGTAAGCAGAAGTCTTTGCATCACTGAAAAACAAAGGGAAACAGATAGAAGAACAAGATACCATATTTAACATGGTTTATCCTCAAAGATGATGACACCCAGTATTAGTAAGTCATTATGCAATTTATTTTATTTTTTGTAATTCTTTTTTTAAAAAAAGATTTTATTTATTTGAGAGACAGAGCGAGCACAACAGTGGGGAGTGGCAGAGGGAGAAGCAGACTCCCTGTTGAACAGGAAGCCCGATGAGGGACTTGATCCTGGGACTCTGGGACTATGACCTGAGCCGAAGGCAGTCACCCAACCAACTGAGCCACCCAGGTGCCCTACTTTATTTTTTGAAAAAGAGAGAAAGAAAGCATGCACAAGCAGGCAGGGGAAAGGGGCAGAGTGAGAGAGAATCTTAACAGACTCCACACCTATCACAGAGCCTGAGATCATGACCTGAGCTGAAATCAAGAATCAGACACTTCCAACTGAGCCACCCAGGTGCCTCTTAAGTCATTACACTATTGATGGGTATGGGAATTGGTGCATTTCATTTGACAGCAATTCCACAATTAGAAATTTGTTGTCCAGAATTATTTGCAGGGATATATAGAGAAAAGAGCAGATGAGACTAGTGCCATTCCTTCCACCTGAGCTTAAACAATGGCCTCACAGACGCGTAAGAGCTGAGAAGTTTCTTCAGACGCGTAAGAGCTGAGAAGTTTCTTGATAATGCAATTTGCGCTGGAAGTTGTCTCTGCAGCTGAATAACTTAGTTCCTTTTAGGATTCTGTAAAAACCTACCAAAAAATTCCCAACCTTTCAATTTCCCTTGAACTCAAACATGCATTTATTGAGCAACCTATGAATGCAATATTTTGGCTGGGGTGGGGAGAGTGCAACGCAGGGATAACTTAAATCTGCTTCTCTGACCTCAAAGACTTTGGTCTAGAGAAGTTTGAATTGTAAAAATAAAACAGTAATTAAATGAAAAAAAACAGTAATTAAATGAAAAAATAGTATTGTGGGAATATGGGGAAGGGAAAAATACCATATATTCTAATTGGAAGGATAAGGAAGGGATGGCTTCCTAGCAGATATGGCATTTGGGCCTTGAAACACAGTGGATTTTAATAGATCTGGGAGATTCAGAGGAAGGACAGGTTGGTGTCTCTTCCTTTAGGCTGGAAGAGCATGAACTGTAAATCTTTACCGAGCACCAAGATGCTGTGTGAAATGGAGAAACATAAGAACCAATATAAAGGGAAGATACAATACATCCCTGAAAAAAAAATCATGTAATATTAAATGATACTGTGTGATTAGGCATCAGAACAGTTTAAAGACTCCAAAGGCGAAGCGGAGATACAGGCCAAAATACATTTTTGGGGGGTAGTGAATTAGTCACTTTAAAAATATTTCAGTGAAGGGCTCCTGGGTGGCTCAGTCAGCATCTGACTCTTGGATTTCAGCTCAGGTCATAATTTCAGGGTCATGAGATTGAGCCCCATATGGGCTCCACACTGGGCATGGAATCTACTTAAGATTCTCTCTCTCCCTATCCTATCATCTCTCCCTCCCTTCCTCTCCCTCTCTTAAAAAAACATATTTCAGTGAAGCCAATAGGAGAAAGCACAAGGCATAAAATGCATATTACTTTTACTACTACTTCTCCTCCAAGCTTCTAGATTTTGTAAAAAGTTTTTATTTTAATTGAATGATAAATACATAATATATAATACAATCTTGTTTGAAAAAATCAACAGGGGGTGCCTGGGTGGCGGTTAAACGGATGCCTTTGGCTCAGGTCATGATCCCAGGGCCCTGGGATTGAACCCCACATTGGCTCCTTGCTCAGCAGGAGCTTCTCCCCTGCCTGCCACTCCCCCTGCTTGTCCTTGCTCTCTCCCTCTCTCTCTGTGTCAAATAAATAAATTTTTTTAAATCTTTAAAAAAAAGAAGAAGAAAAAAAATTTAAGAGATAAGGGGGAAAAAACAGAGTAAAAAGAAAAATTCTCCTTTCAAAATCTTCACTTTCCCACCCAATCTCATTTCTTTTCCTAGAAGCAAGCACTGCTATCAGCTTGCTGTGTTTTCTTCAGAATGATTTCTGGAGTATTCATGTAAATATATAACTGTGCTATGGTTTTACATAAATGGATATGTGCTTTTCTGCATTTAAAAAAAATACTCAATACCCTATTTTGGAGGTTTTTCCTATGTTAGTACATAGATCATAAAGTACACAGAGTTAAAAGTCATTCTTGGTAACTAAAATCCCACAGTAAGGATATACCTTGGCTAATTCACCATGTCCATTTGTTTTTCTTTCTTTTTTTTTTTTAAGTTTATTTAAGTAATCTCTACACTCAATATGGTGCTTGAAGCGACAACCCTGAGATCAAGAGTTACACTTTCTTCTGACCGAGCCAGCCAGACGCCCCTCAACATGTCCATTTGGATGATCCATAAGTTGAAAGCCACTAAGGTCTTACCTGATTTATATAAACATACAAAAAAGCAAAAAACAACCCCAACTCTGGGTCTAACAAACCGATGTCTTCTTTGAACCTCTCACTAACAGCCCCTCACTCAATTCAGGAAATGTAAGTTATCTCTGCAAACACCAAAACCAATGAGGGGGTTCTCTCTGTAAATTGCAACCAGTGGTGGGGAAACAGATTATACATCATCCTGAAACCACCCCCAATCTATGGTTTATGCTCTCCTGTCCACCAGTTTCCTTGGCTTTTGATATTCAAAGTCAAGCAAGCATGTCCACTAAAAACACAAACAAAACAACAAAAACAAAACTTTTCAGCTAAGCAGCAGCTCCTATAAAAGTGATTTAACTTTCAACCCCATCATGAACTAAAAAAAAAAAAAAAAAAAGAAAATTCAGCCCCTCTTTTGACTTCTCTGTTCAAGATTCTAGCTGTCCTGGGGCGCCTGGGTGGCTCAGTGGGTTAAGCCTCTGCCTTCGGCTCGGGTCATGATCTCAGGGTCCTGGGATCGAGCCCCGCATCAGGCTCCCTGCTGAGCAGGGAGCCTGCTTCCCTTCCTCTCTCTCGCTCTGCCTGTCTCTCTGCCTACTTGTGATCTCTGTCAAGAAAAAAAAAAAAAAGATTCTAGCTGTCCTTCCCTGAAGCACATGCATTAAGGTGACCACAGATATCTCAATGGTGGAATGAAAGGTAGTGGGACAAGGAAGCTCAGGGAAGGTGAAACCTCAGTTAATACCTCAAATATAATTCACTACAATGGAAAGATTTCCCCAAATTAGATATACTTTATGAGCACCGTTTTATTTATTTTTTAAAATATTTTATTTATTTATTTGACAGAGAGACAGAGAGAGAGCATGAGAGGGGAGAAGGTCAGAGGGAGAAGCAGACTCCCCACGGAGCAGGGAGCCCGATGCAGGACTCGATCCTGGGACTCTGGGATCATGACCTGAGCCCAAGGCAGTCACCCAACCAACTGAGCCACCCAGGTGCCTTTATGAGCACCATTTTAATAGTTGCCCAGTATTATAACAATATTTTAGAATGCTTATTTAGAAACAAACTTTACCATTCTCTTATTTTTTAAAATTTTATTATAGATGATGGCCAATATGGCTATCTTAGGACATATCCCCCACTGAATTTATTTTATGTAATTTACATCATAGTATTTATATTATGTTAAGGCTTTTGTTACATAGTCCAAATTGCTTTCCAAATAGTTGTAAGTGTTTGATTCTAGAAGAGCTCTGGTAGGGCACACCCAAGACTCCTGCACCAAACTTGGAAGAGTTGTCTGTATCAGCTGTCATCATTTCCTAGGCTCTTACTCATTCCTCAACTCCTGTAGTCTGGCATCTGTCTAAACCACTACACTGAACTGCTTCTGTCAAGGGTCCTGTTGCTGAATGAAGTTCTCCTGTTTGACTTCTCAGAAGCATGTGACAGCCTTTGACTCCTCCTTTCCCATAAAGCTTCCATTCTCTCCTGCTTTTCCTCTCTCCACTTTGTTTCCTTTGCTCGTCCTCCTTCTAGCCTGCCATGTTTTCCAGGGATCTAATGTA
Organism: Lutra lutra; assembly: GCF_902655055.1. NCBI lineage: Eukaryota > Metazoa > Chordata > Mammalia > Carnivora > Mustelidae > Lutra > Lutra lutra. Next base: position 49,187,606 of record NC_062284.1, read on the forward strand.
CCCCTAAAGGCCTTCACCTCTAAAAGCTCTCCTCAGGCAATCCGATCATACATCCCCACTTCTAGGTTCTGATGCCTCCTACACCTCCCTCTTTCTCTCAGCTTTTTCTAGGGCCCCACATTCCTCCACTCACTGGACAGGCTTCACCAGTAGGAGGTCCCAAGCCCATCTCAACAGAACAATGTTGAGAGTAAACTTCTCTTCCTCCATCTCCCCCAACTCCTGTATTCCCCATCTCACACCACATGCAAGGTGCTCAAGCCAGAAACATGAGCATGATTTCCTTCTCCCTCAGTCCTCACATTCAGACAATTTCCCAGTCTTGTTGATTCTAACTCTAAATGTCTCTCAACTCTGTCCACGGGCCCCATGTGCTCTGCCCCTATGAGTTCAGGTCTCTGTCAATCCGTGCTTGGAGTACCAGAACTCCTAACTTGGCTCCCTTCCTTTTAGTCTTGCTTCCTTCCCTCCAACCAGTTCTTGACACAGCAAGGGGAGCTTTCTGATATGCAAATCTAATTACACTTTTCCCAACTCTAAACCTTGCACTATTTCCCCATTGCCTCAGAATAAAACCCATGCCCTTTGCTTCCTGAAGCAGAGATATGGGTGCATATAGATTTTTAAATATTACCCTAGAGTAAAACTTAGTCTTGGTGGTGTACACTTCTGTGACTTTTAACACGTGTTTAGATTCTAAGGCCACCACAACTATGTGCCACTCCAAATCACTCCCTTATGCTATCCTTTTATAGCTACACTCTCTCACATCCCTAACCCCAGACAATCACGGATCTATTCACCATAGTTTGTCTCCACAGCCTGTCTTTTAAGGGAGGGAGGGGGATCTTTTGGAAAAAAACAAAACAAACCCAAGCCCCTTAAAGTGGCTTTAATGACTACCTAGCTCTTCTACCTCACCTCCAACACCTGCTCCCCACTCCATCGTGGCAATTAGACTGGACTTTTCGGTTCCCCGGGAGCGTCTAGCTTTCTTCCTTCTGGGGAGACTCCCCCCAGCCCTTTTGGGTTGGGGGGAACCTCCTCTGTGGTCCACAGTGCCGAGTGCTTCCCCCACTACAGCACTTCCACGCGGCTGTAACTGCCAGGCTACTCGTCTGTGTCTTCCATCAGACAGCTCCTTCCGCGCAAGGGCAGTCTTTCAAGCACCGCCACACACCCATCCTTCGCGGAGTCCCCCAGCCCCGCCACATCCCAGCACTCACAGCTCCAGGAGTTGCCTGGGCGTCAAGTTCGGAGTACCGCGCGCGGGCAGTTTCGAAACCCGAGCGAGCATGCGCACCGGGCGCGGCTGAGTGCTATCGCCCCGCCCCCTACGCGCCTCTCCAGGAGGGGCGGGCCTCGGCCGCTCGCGCTCCCCTCCCCCACCCCTCGCTGTGCCTGCGCGCTGGGGACAACCGTTGCAGGGCGCCCACGGCCCTGAGGGGGGACGGTCGCCCTAGGCACCCTCTCTTTTCGGCCCTGAGGTACCCGGCCTGGTGGCCCAGGACGTTCCCGTCGCATGGCGGAGTGCTGCGGACGATGCCCATGAAGTTCTTAGTCCTTCTAGTCGCGCTGTTGCTATGGCCTTCGTCCGTGCCGGCCAATCCTAGTGAGTGACCTACCTGCGGCGGCACCGACCCAGGGAACAGTCCTGAGGGAAGTCCCAAGTTTCGGGGCCCGTCGGAGACCCGGTCCTGCACTCCTCCCACACCTCAGTGACCCGCGTCCTGGGCCTCCGTTGCGGAGGTGTGTCCCTCTCTTACTCGCGCCTTCCCCCACCCGCGACCTGCACGCCGCCGCCAGCGAGGCAGGTGGTGGGTCTTAGGCGTGACCCGGGAATGCCGATCCCCCCAGTGTACTCCCACAGTGCATCCCACAGGATTCACAACCTTATTTAAACAGAATTGAAACTTACCACTTGTTCGTGTCCCTCCCCAATAGCTGAAAATCAAACATGCTAAGACTACCATATTAACATGTGGACACTTTGAGGTATTTAACTGGAGAATTCAATGTCTGATATTCCACATAAGACTATGAGGCTTGTCCATCTAGTCTAGCAAGTTCATTGTAACATTAGTGATGTTGGGGTTGGTTTAGCCAAATAAAGTTTAACAGGTAGGTGTGGAAAAAAGTACCAAGAAGCATGCCGGTTATGAAGAGCTATATTTCAGAATTGTTAAAAGGTCTTAGTTAAAAATTAGATTTAAAAAATGAAAATACAGGGCGCCTGGATGGCTCAGTGGGTTAAAGCCTCTGCCTTCAGCTCAGGTCATGATCCCAGGGTCCTGGGATGGAGCCCCACATCGGGCTCTCTGCTCAGCAGGGAGCCTGCTTCCTCCTCTCTCTCTGCCTGCCTCTCTGCCTACTTGTGATCTCTGTCAAATAAATAAATAAAATCTTTAAAAAAAATGAAAATACAGCACAACCTAAATCATGAGTGGTAGTGAGAAAAATTCTGGATAAAGTGTCCTAGATAACCAAAGTTAGCCCTGTAAATGCTAGCTGGCAGTTATGATTGTTAGCTATTTTAAAAAAGATCTTTGTAAAATGTTTCTTCTTTGCCGTAAGGAAACAGACACCCTGAAGATAATATCTTTTCTTGATTTCTAATGGTCATTATGACTAACATCAGTTATTTCGTTTTGGTAGCTATAGATCAGTAAGTCACAACTGACTGACATGCATGGAGACTTTAGTTGAAGTGACATTAATACAGTCATAGAGTACACTCTGGGATTGCTGGATCCTCGTTTAATTCAGTGCAAGCTCCTGCCTAACTGCATCATTTTGTGGCCCCATTCTCTTTCTGCACTCTTCCCTAAACTTTCTTAAGGCTTGTACGAAAAGAAAAGATAATTTTCTGGGAAGAGAGCTGTTTTGTGTTAAATGTATAGATGACACAAGGCATAAGGAAAATATATACAGATCATAGAAGATATCTTGAAAATGTAATTTACTTTTCCACAGAAGTGGATTAAGGGATATGTGAGGCAGTGTTAACATGGCTACTTTCTCTCTCTCATTCTTTTTCTCTAAGTAATTTTAATTTTGTTTATTAATTTTTGGGGGAATAAGTACACCAAAAGAAACCAGGCTTATTCTTGTGTTTGATTTAAATCAGATTTGTATTTATTTTACATGGCCGGTATTCCAATATTTGTTGGTGAGAGAATCATAAAAAATTCTGTCATGCCAAAGAAAAGGCACACAGGTTTTTATAATGAAAAGTGCAGCATTGACTTTTTTTTTCTAGAATACAAGACAGGCAGGATGCCTGGGTGGCTCAGTTGCTAAGCGTCTGCCTTCAGCTCAGATCATGATCCCGTTGTGCTTGGATCAAGCCCTACAACCGGCTCTCTGCTCGGTGAGAAGCCTGCTTCTGCCTTTCCCACTCTCCCTGCTTGTGGTACTCTCTCTCTCTCTCTGTTAAGTAAATAAATAAATAAAATCCTTTAAAAAAATAGAATACTAAGACAGTTTTGAGGTCATCTTATACAGACATCATAGGTATTGTATTAAGTAATTACATTTATTGAAAACCTCAGTATTCTTTTAACTGTCCACACCATTCTAATATGCCCAACCCAAGTTTAGCTAGTACCGATTTAATCTAAATTCAGTTTGACATGAATAAGGCTTGGGTATACAGCAGTCTGCGTTCCTGTACATGCATAAACATCCTGACAGTGCAGGATAAACATCTTTTTACTATATACTTAAATTTATATACATTCAATTTTCTTCTATCTGATTTTTCCATAGTTTTAGTTTTAAATATTTTCCAAATTTAAAAGTCATACCTCTTTATTGTGTTTATAGTATATAACTAGCTTTACTTCTTTTTTTTTTTTAAGATTTTATTTATTTTTTTGACAGATAGAGATTACAAGTAGGCAGAGAGGCAGGCAGAGAGAGAGAGGGGAAAGCAGGCTCCCCACTAGCAGAGAGAACGATGCAGGGTCGGGGGGCAATCCCCGGACCCTGAGACCACCACCTGAGCCGAAGGCAGAGGCTCAACCCACTAAGCCACCCAGGCACCCCATAACTTGATTTACTTCTTAATGAGAATGCTTGTTGCTTTAAAAAAAATTATAACTTCTAAAGTATCATTTATATAATAGTTATGTATTAAAATATTATTTAATTATGTTATTTGCCTTTTATAATTTTAAGTCATCAAATCTTCGTGAGCCTGAAGCTACAAACACAAGAATGTGAAATACTAGCTTTTGGGCTCTTTTTTATATCTCATAGATAAATTGTTTTTTCCTGGCTATCTCTTTGGATCAGTCAGCAAAAGTAGAGTTAATGATCCAGGATTGTTTTAAGCTCGGGTAAGAAAATCTCTTAACTTGCTTTCTAGGTTGGTGTTTAAAGAAAGCTCAATATGTACATTTTTGGCATATATCTTTGTCCTTAGGAAGACCTTTGTCCTAAAGGTCAAATAACTGTTCAAATAACTGAACCTAAAGGTTCAAATAAGGTTGAAATGTATTGGCAAGAACATTAAAAAGAAAAGCAGATTCCTTTTATCTCAAGTACATTCAAAAGATAAAATTCACTTCTGATGCTGCATGTTTACTTTACAGTGTTTCAAGGCCCAAGGCTATAGCACTGGGAGGGTCTCTCAGACCTACAGATGGAAGGCCATGACACACTTCGTTAATGTTTTAGGTAATGAGGAGCATGTTACCTAATATGTGAATGTCCAGAGAGCTGCCTTTAGGGGTGTTGCAGTGGTTGCATTAGACTTTCCTTTAATGTTTTATCAGGAAAAAAAAGCCATCTTTCTGTACTTTTGAGCTGCTTTTTGTGTTCTTTTGATAGGATCTCATGTGTTTTTAAAGACTTGTTTTCTGATATTAGCTGGTTGTCCCAAGACCACTTTGTATCTTCCCTACTCTGAATGGGTTCAGCCATCCTTCTGAGGAGACAGTAGAACATAGTATTAGAGACCGAAGTACCTGGGAGATGTATCAGACTTATGTCTCAGGTGATATTGTTATTTAGGTCATTTTATTGAGCAGAACTAGAAGAGATCTATTTCAAAGATGTGTTGTGAATTTGTTTTGGTTCCAATTCAATTTTAACATTACTCCTGGGATAACCCGGTTTTTAACTCTTTACTGGAACTGAATTTGTATCCCTTTTTAAAAAATATAATTTGGCATGCATGGTTGGCTAAGTTGGTGGAGCATGTGACTCTTGATCTTGGGGTTATGAGTTTGAGTCCCATCTTGGGTGTAGAGATTACTAAAAAATAAAATCTTAAAATAAATAAATAAAAATATAACTTAATGAAGCTGTTTTGGTTATGTATTGCAGCATACAGACCACCCCCCAGATTTATTATTTCTCATGGTCAGTGGACTGACTGGACTCAGCAGGGCAGTTTTGCCTCATATGGTGGATTTGAGGTCACTCATACAGCTATATTCAGCTAGAAGCTCAGGTGGGATGTTCTCATCCCACCTGGCCTCTTATCTTCCAAGGTCTTTCTCTGCATGACTTCTCATCTTTTAGTAGTCTTGCCCAAGTGTTGTTTTTTTTTTTTACCATGGTGCCTTGCTTCTTAGAGGGAGCTTTACAAGCCCTCAGTGTGCAAGCTTTTATCAAGCCTATGCTGTGTCAGACTTTCTAATGTCTCCATAGGCCAAGACAATCACATTAGGCAAGCCCATATTCACTATGGGAATATACTAACCAAGAACATAAATACCAAGAAGTGCAAGGTCATAAACTTTTTTTTTCTTCGCCCCCCCCCCAGCTTTATTGAGCTATAATTGACAAAATGTAATATACTTAAAGTATATGATGTGATAATTTAGGGGCTTCTGGGTGGCTCAGTTGGTTAAGGATCTGCCTTCAGATCAGATCATGGGTCCTGGAATTGAGCCCTTTATGGAGCTCCCTGCTCAGCGGAGAGCCTGCTTCTCCCTCTCCCTCTGCTGCTCCCCATGCTGTTCTCGCTTTCTGTCAAATAAATAAAAATCTTCAAAAATATATATACAGTGTGATGATTTGATGTATGTTTACATTGTGAAAGGATTCCCACCATTGAATTAATTAGTCTGTCACTTCACATAATTACCTTTTGGGTGTATGATCAACAGTAGTCACCATGTTACACATTAGATCCTCAGGCCTTATGCATCCTATAACTGAAAATTTGTACCCTTTTACCAGACTCTTTCTATTTCTTCCACCCCCAACCCTAAAGTTATATTTCTTTATCTGGAACACTTAATTCATATGAACAAAATTACTTGTTTTGTCTGTCAGCAAAAATTTAAATTAACAAATTATAGGGAAACTGCTAGACGAATAACAAGATAAAATGTTTCCCTTTGTGTCCATTCTTTGAGTGTACCCCACTAATGAAGCACAGTTATTAGAACTTTGATTTAAGTTGCAAGTACCTCGTCTTATTTATGTTTATGTTAATTTGAACATGTTGGTATGTTAGCTGGCAGTTTTTTTTTTTTTTAAAGATTTTATTTATTTATTTGACAGAGATCACAAGTAGGCAAAAAAGAGTGAGAGGGAGAGAAGCAGGCTCCCTGCTGAGCAGAGAGCCCGATGCGGGGCTCGATCCCAGGACCCTGGGATCATGACCTGAGCTGAAGGCAGCGGCTTAACCCACTGAGCCACCCAGGCGCCCCTAGCTGGCAGTTCTTACATGATGACAGATTTCAGGTCTTCTTATTTGTATCACTTCTGTAGACTAAGGGATGTCTATTTGTGTTCCCCCTTAATGACATGGGTGGAAGATACAAAGAATTTGTTCTCCAAATTAAGGACATTCAGCCAGAGTCTGGTCCACCTATACATATGCTTGGATATATGTTAAGCTTTATGTATATGAGTTGTTTTTTTTTTTTATCAATAAAGCCATTCCATTTTTTCATTCTTGTGGTAATAAAAATCCTAGTTATATTCGGATCTTTAAAAAAATGGAGCATCTATGGTTCTTGGTTAAATTTTGAGTGTAATCACCAGATGCCATAGCAAGCTTATAGGCCAAGGGCAAAGTAAAAACACATTTCTTAAAGAACAGAGACCAGAGGCATTCTGTTGAGCTTTAACTCCTTTGTCTCCCTGTGAAAGTTAAAAAATTTATCTTTTCCTCCTTACTGAGCTACCAACTTTCCTCCAATGAAATGGAACATTTTACTACCACACATTTGAAAATTAACAGTATTATTGGGCTTTAAAGTCTTTGTTGTATATTAAGCACATGATCAGATAGTACCCATCTTACATTGAGAGATGCAGATTTTTTTAGAATTTCCTCTAATTTATGCTGTTTTTGAGTGTATGTCCTTGAATAGCCTGCATATTATATTATGTATACGTAAGTTATTACAACCTATTGGTATCAGTATATTACCAGATTGAATGAAATATAGAAACCTTACCTTTCTTTACATCCTTTACCCTCTCCCATTTACAGTATGATTGCCTTAAGTATTTCCTTTACATACATTGAGAACCACACCAGAGTATTATAAATTTTGCTTTAACTGTCAAACATAATTTGAAAAACTCAAGAGAAGGAAAGTCTGTTGCATTTACCCATACTTTTGCACTTCCTTTTATTAGTTCTTCCTTCCCAGTGTTCCAGCATTCCTTCTTGTATCAGTTTCTTTTTGTTTAATGAAAGCCATTTAGCCATTATAGGGTAGGTCTTTTGGCAACAACTTCTCTTAATTTCCCTTCATCTGAGAGGTGTTGATCATTCTTATATTCCTGAGGGATACTTTCCCTTGATAGAGAATTCTAGGTTGACAGTCTTTTTTTTTTTTTTAAGCACTTAACAAATATACTATTTTTCCTCTGACCTCCATGGTTTTGCCTGAGAATTCAAATTGTCATTCAAATTTTTTTCCACCATAGATAAGGTGTTATTTCTCTCTTCATTCAAGATTTTATTCTTTCTCTTTAGTTTTCAGAAGTTTGACAGTATGTCTTGGCATGGATTTCTTTTGGTTTATTCTGTTTGAGTTTCACTTAGCTTTTTGAATCTGTAAGTTCATGATTTTTGCCAAACTTGGGATTTTTTTCAGCCATTATTATGTCTTTCAGTACTTTCCTAGACTCACCTTCTTTCTTCTTTCCTTCCAAGACATGGATGACATGAATGTTAGGTCTTTTTGTTATAGTCTCACACATCCCCAAAGCTCTGTTCATTTCTTTTTCAGTCTATTTTGTTTTTCACATTGAGCATTTGCCATTGTTCTGTCTTCCATTTCACAGATTCTTACCTCTGTCCCCTCCATTCTGCTGTTGAGCCCATCCATTAAGTTTTTTTTTTTCATTTCAGTCTTTGTGTTTCTCAGTTCTAAAATTTCAGTTTGGTTTTTCTTTATATATTCTTTTTTTTCCTCTATTTATTTATTTATTTTTCTTTATATATTCTATTTCTTTGCTGAGATTTTCTATTTCTTTGCTGAGAATTTCTATTTTTCTTTTTCTTTAAGATTTATTTATTTATTTTAGAGAGAGAGAGAGAGAGAGTGTGTGAGCCAGGGGGAGGGGCAGAGGGAAAGGGAGAGAAGCAGACTCCCCATTGAGCAGAGGGCCAGAGGCAGGACTTGATCCCATGACTCTGAGATCATGACCTAAGCTGAAATCAAGAGTTGGAAAGGGGCCTACTGAGCCACCCAGGCATCCCAAGACTTTCTATTTTTCATTTGTGTCAGGAATGTCCATAATTGCTTGTTGCAGCATTTCTATGATGCTGCTTTTAAACCCCTGTCAGATGGTAGTAACATCTGTGTCATCTTTGTGTTGGTGTCTGTTGACTGTTTTTTCTCATTCAAATGGAATATTCTTGGTTCATGTTGTGACCAGTGGCTTTTGATTAAAACCTGGACATTTTGGGTATTACGTTGTAAGACTCTGGATCTTACTGCAATCTATTACAGATTTAAATAGGCCTCTGAGCCTTTAACATCACTTGAGTGGTGGAAGATAACTGTTGTCTTGTTACCACAGATCCCAGCTCCTCATACAGCCTTCTCTACTGGAAGAGAATTTATTAATTCATACTTGGTAGCAACATTTCTACGGGATAAGGGCAGAGAGGTTGAAGCATGTCGCTGCAGCTTGATGAGGGTAAAAGTCTGGGCTCTATACTCAGTGTTTGCTAGTGGCTATAGGGCTACAAAGTTTTCTGTGGTGTTTGACTGGAATAGAGTGGTTATTGCCTAAAAGTTTTCTTTCTTTCTAGGCTACCCTTTTACTTGTCCTTTGGCTATAGAAAGCTATATTTTCTTGGAGACTTTTTTGGCTATGTCCATTGGTGCATTGGTGTTTCTGAGTTGCTGGCTTCTCCAGTCTGGGGTATTTGTGGCAAAAAGAAAACCCAGGGAACTCTCTGCTGTATCATTCCTTGGATCTTGAAGTTCCTAGTTGGTGTGTCTTTTCTCTGCCTTTCAAAATGCACATTTTGAATCTGACTAGTGATTCATAATACTCCACCTAAATAACTTACAGAGATTGTAAATAAATTCAATATTTTGAGAGTTTGTTTGAAGTTCTTTAAGTTTTCAATTTTATAGGCAATTAACCAGTGTACATTACTTTCCTAGCAACACTCCTTTTAATTTACAAGCAGTTTGATGCCAAACCTTAATGTTTTTCTTATAAGTCTTTAGCTAAATTCATGTTATTAGTTTAAATGTTAGCTTATAGGGTCATAATTAAAAATGGCAGGAAATATAACCAAGTTAATGTCAAAATAAAATACAATTCATATTAAATATTGTCAGAGAATTATAACACTGAAAAAACTCTACATAGGACATTTTAATTGAATTCTAATCATTTAATTGAAAAATTCTAAACATTATTTATACTTATAATGTGTAGGTTTCATAATAACTAATTTTTAAGACACCAAGTACTTGGTCTATAGCACATTTCAAGTGAAATTGCATATTCACATTATAATTATTATATGTTTTTCACTATATTTCTCAAAAAGTTTAGATACATTAGCTTAAGTGCAAAAATCTAAATTCTGCATAGATTTGGATATGCCCTGTTTATTTTCTGGTTTTGTGTTCTGTAATAACAACATGATCACCACGCAAAAGAAACACATAAAAAATGCTTTGTTAAAAAGTAAAGTTTTTTATAAGACCCAAATTTTACCAATATTCTTCTGGAATTTTAAATTATAGCAGTAAGTAAGAAACTCCCTGAGGAAATATTAAAATTACCTAGTTTTATTGTAGACCTGTATTTTATTATTCTTTAAAGTAAAGATATTTCATATAAAAGTTCCCAAATTTGAATTACATATAAATTTTTTTAAAAATTATATTCCCCCTCCTTTTTTTTTTTTAACCAAAGAAGGGTGGAAACAGTTTAGTTTTCCTTTTTAATTCAGCTTAGAAACTATTGCTTCTTTGACCAAGATTTTTTTTTTTTTAATTTTATTTATTTATTTGTCAGAGAGAGAGAGGGAGAGAGAGCAAGCACAGGCAGACAGAATGGCAGGCAGAGGCAGAGGGAGAAGCAGGCTCCCTGAGAAGCAAGGAGCCCGATGTGAGACTCGATCCCAGGACGCTGGGATCATGACCCAAGCCAAAGGCAGCTGCTTAACCAACTGAGCCACGCAGGCGTCCCCTTTGCCCAAGATTTAAGGTGACATGTTTTTCTTTCTTAAAACTTTAGTTTCAAAGAAACTAGGTATGCTACTGTATAAGATTTTTAATATTAGCATTTTATTACTATCATTACATTTTATTGTAATTTTTGGCATGCTGTTACTTCTTAGGAGCATAGAGTCTTTTTTCTTTGTGGGTTTTTTTTTTTTTTTTTTTTCATTTTTGAGTGAAAGGTTTTTCTGGAAAAAAAAATTGTTAGTTAAAATAATTAATGCAGGGACGCCTGGGTGGCTCAGTGGGTTAAAGCCTCTGACTTCAGCTCAGGTCATGATCCCAGGGTCCTGGGATCGAGCCCCGAATGGGGCTCTCTGCTCAGCAGGGAGCCTGTTTCTCTTCCTCTCTTTCTGCCTGCCTCTCTGCCCACTTGTGATCTCTGTCAAGTAAATAAATAAAATCTTAAAAAAAAAAACAGTTAATGCATAATACCATTTTAACTTTACCAATTAGGAAATTTCTCCAGAAACAAATAAAAGTGTAGCTTTTTGGATTTTTACAAAAAACACATCTATGTATAGCCACTCTTTTAAATAGACACTGTAGAAGAAATTATTTGGTTTGTTACACCTGTTACCAATTGAAGTTTCAGGTATGCTATTAGACATTTTAATTGATGCTTGATCGTATATTTTTAAGAACTTGAGACTTCCAAACATCATTTTTAAAACTTAATTAATGGGCACCTGGGTGACTAAGGTAAGCTTCTGCTTTCAGCTCAGGGCATGATCCTGGGGTCCTGGGATCCAACCCCACCTGGGACTCCCTGCTCAGTGGGGATTCTGCTTCTCCCTTTTGCTCTCCCTCTGTGTGCTCTGTCTTTCTCTCTCAAATAAGTAAATATATAAATCTTTAAAAATACAATAAAATAAATTAGTATGCATAAATTAGTATGCAGTATATCTGCATAGATAATAGAGCACAAGGTTTTCTTGGGATGGATTGTTATACAGTTTCATTAAAAAAGAAAATAAGCTTGGGACGCCTGGGTGGCTCAGTTGGTTGAGCGGCTGCCTTCGGCTCAGGTCATGATCCCAGCGTCCTGGGATCGAGTCCCACATCGGGCTCCTTGTTTGGCGGGGAGCCTGCTTCTCCCTCTGCCTCTGCCTGCCATTCTGTCTGCCTGTGCTCGCTCGCTTTCCTCTCTCTCTGACAAATAAATAAAATCTTAAAAAAAAAAAAAAGAAAAAAGAAAATAAGCCATGTAATTTACACGTGTTAAAACCATTATTTGTTCTTTAAAATGACTGAGTAGAGCTAAAAATCACATTTTTTAATTTTTAAAACTTTGTAATATCTCTGGCCAAAGAAATCATGGTTTCTCTGCTGAGATAGGAGACCCAAATCACTTCTAACTCTTTGGGAGAAGAAAAAATCTTAAGAGCTGTACCATTATATCTATAATCTTAAATTTAAGAGATATTATATTAATTTTGTCTTAGTTCAAAGTAATAAAATTTATGGCATAACGAAACTGGGAACTCCAGCTTAGTTTATAGAATGTCTTCAATTAGTTCTACTAACTGAATGAAAATAACATCTATTGATAAAATCAAATTTTTGTAAACTAGTTCTTTAAAAATGATTTTTTGTTTTATCTTTATGTTAATGTCCATAACTATAATGCAGAACAGAGTGATAAGCATGGTATTTTAAATATATACATACAGTGAAGTCCACAAATCAGAGGCTTAATGAATTTTTATGGTTAATGCCCCTGTGAAACCAGTGCCTGAACCAAGTGACAAAATATTACCAGCCTAGACTAGCTTATAAGTATTATGTTTTAATGCATGCAACTATTTAAAATCTTGCACAGAGGGGCACCTGGGTGGCTCAGTTGGTTAAGCGACAGACTCTTGATTTTGGCTTAGGTCATGATCTCAAGGTTATGAGATTGAGCCCCATGTCAGGCTGAGCCCGGAGTCTGCTTGAGATTCCTCTCCTTCTGTCCCACCCAGCACTCACTTATGCTTATTTGCTTTCTCTCTTTCTCAAATAAATAAAATGTTTTAAAAAATTAAAAATATAGTAAATAAAATACTGCATAAAATTTAGGTGACCGAAATTTCCTAAGTTTCTTGAAAATTCAACTAAGGAGCAGGAGAAACTATTTTCAGTCATATAGATGACAAAGGACTGGTCTCCAGAATATATAAAGAATACTTAAAACTCAATAATAAAGATAACCCAATTAAAAAATAGGGAAAGTATCAGAATACTGATTTCTCCAAAGAAGATATAAGATGGCCAACAGGCCTGTGAAAAGATGTTCAGTATCATTGGTTATTAAAGAAATACAAGTTGAAACTACAATGAGTTATGACAACACCAACAAGGATGGCTATGATTAAAAGTACAGATAGTAAGTATTGGGATGATATGGAGAAATTGGAACCCTCATATATTGATGGGAATGCAGTTGCTTTGGCAGTTCCTCAAAGGTTAAACATAATATTACCAAATGACCTAGTAATTTTGCTCCTGGATACTTGTTCAAGAGAATTGAAAGCATACATCCACACTAAAACTTGTACATGAACATAGCAGCATTACCCATTATCACTAAAAAGTAGAAACAAGCCAAATGTGTAGCAACTGATGAATTCATAAACAAAATGTGGTATATCCATACAATGGAATATTATTTGGCCACAAAAAGAAATGAAATACTGACATGTGCTACAATATGGATGAGTCTTAAAAACATTATGCTAAATGAAAAAAGACAGTCACAAAAGAATACATATTATATGATTCCATTTATATAAAACATCAAGAATAGGCAAATCCATAGAGACAGAAAGTAGTTTAGTGTTTGCCTAGGGCTGAGGGAATTGGGGAATGGGTTTATTTTGGGGATGATGAAACTGTTTTAAACTTAGATCATGGTGGTGGTTGCACAACTGTGAATATACTAAATACCATTTACTACCATTTACAATATACTAAATACCAAATCATATACTTTAAAATATGTAAAAGGTAAGTTATGAAGGTATTTTAATCCTAGTAACCCTTAGGGATTTTAATTCCTAAGATTATAATTTACTGATCTAAATTTATATTAGGCTGTTTAGTAAGGGCCTATTAGAAGAAGTAAAGAGTCTTTCTAAAAATTGGAGCTATTTAACTACAATAATTATGATGTTGTTGATAAACTTCAAACTTAGAAATTAAAAAAAAAACAAAACATGAAAACTGCCTCCTTAGCCTAAAATAAGGGAACTTTTGTCTTAATGCCCACATTTTCTCCCTAATAATTATTGGACTATTATTTAAGAAATAAAACCAAACAAAAAAAACAAAAAACTTAACAAAACCAAAACAAAAGACAGTTTTTAGACTAGCAGATTTATTTTAAACATAACATGACATTTAGTTTTCCTCTACTGCATTCTTACAGAATTTTATAGAAAATTTTTTTTACCTGTGATTATTTCCTTAAGATAAATTAGTGGAGGTACAATTAATTTACATACCTGCCAGACTTTGGTTCACTCATTCAGTCATTCAGTTAACAAACGCTTTTTGACTGTCTGCTATGGCTCTAGGCATTGAGTAGAACAGAGGATATAGAGAACAAAGCAGACATGGTCACAGCTTTCAAAGAGCTTACAATATGTAGTCGTTAAAAAACATTAAACAAATATATATAGTTAAGATTATCTTAAATTCTATAAAGAAAAGATCAGTGTGCTACTGAGAAACTAATGAAGAATGCGAGGATCATAAAGGAAGAAAAATTACCTTTTTTTTTTTTAAAGTAGGCTCCATACGCAGCACAGAGTCCAACATGGGGCTTGAACTTATGACCATGAGATTGAGACCTGAGCTGAGATCAAGAGTCAGATGTTTAATAGACTGAGGTGTCCCAGGAAGTTACTTTCCTTTTACCAAGGAAGTAATTATATACATGCCAATCCTAGGTTTTATTGTTTTAATTTTTTTTTTAACCTTGACTGGCAAAGATTGTTTTTAACTTGCATTTCTTTTATGAACAGTGAACTTCAGCAACTTTTCATGTTAAGTGGCTTTTTTATTTCTTGTACTCTATTCCATCTTTAATTGGCCATTCCATGACAAGGAAATGTATGTTTTGAAAGTATTGTTTATTGATTGAAGTTTTGTATTGCATTGCTCATTTTAAATCAGATTTTATTATTTTCCTCAAAATTAACTAAAAACTTACTTTTTGCTTCTGTGTGAAGTAAATGTATTCTTTTATATGTCATTGACTGTCAGTTCCTACCCATACTTTGTAGTAACAAAAACATATCAAATTTGGATTAGTTTTGGACATTTTTCCAAAGAAGACATACAGATGGCCAAAAGACACATGAAAAAATGCTCATCATCACTAATCATCAAGAAAATGCAAATCAAAAGTACAATGAGCTATCACTTCACACCTGTCAGAATGGCTAAAATCAACATAAGAAATAACAGGTGTTGGTGAGGATGTGAAGAAAGGAGAATTCTCTTGCACTGTTGCTGAGATTGCAAACTGGTGCAGCCACTGTGAAAAACAGTATGGAGGAGGTTCCTGCCAAAGTTAAAAATAGAGCTACCCTACGATTCAGCAATTGCACTACTAGGTATTTACCCAAAGAATACAAAAATACTAATTCAAAGGGTACGTGCACCTTAATGTTTATAGCAGCATTATCTACAATAGCCAAATTATGGAAATAGCCCAACTGTCCATCAACTGACGAACCGATAAAGAAGATGTGGTATATGTCCACAATCGAATATTATTCAGCTGTGAAAAAGAATGAAATCTTACCATTTACAGTGACATGGATTATGCTCAATGAAATAAATCAATCTGAGAAAGACAAATACCATATGATATTATTTATATGTGGAATTTCAGAAACAAAACAAACAAGCAAAGGGAAAAAAGAGAGAGGCAAACTAAGAAACAGATTCTTAACTATAGAGAACAAACTGATGGTTACCAGAGGGGAGGTGGCTGGGGGGGATGGGTGAAATAGGTGATGGGGATTAAGGAGGGCACTTGTCATCATGAGCACTGTGTATTGTATGGAGTGTCGAATCACTATATTGTATACCTGAAACTAATGTGACACTGTATGTTAATTAACTGGAATTTAAATAAAAATTATAAAATAAAAAGAGTAAAAAAGGTTTTTGGATCAGTTTTTAAAAATATTTCTAAATACATCTTAATATATGCAAGGGATATATTTTTGCCCAGTTGACAGTAGAGCATAATTTTGTGTATTTATTTATGGATTGATTGATTGATTATATCTTAGTATTTACATGTATTTCAAAAGAGAGTCTTATTTCTCCAGGAAAATTTTATTATCATACTTCTGTTTTACCAGCATCCTTGTGACATCTTTTTATGACAACATTGTATAGTTGTTATGTGTACCTGCTTGGAAGTAAGGCAGCCTCTTTTGAATGCCATTATTACCACCTACAAATCAAATATAATCTTAGGCAAATTACTTATCATTTCTAAGTGTCATTATTTTCCTCTCTGTAAAAACACTTCTCACATTCAAAGCCCTTAGTATAGTGTTTGGCACGTAGCAATTGCTCAGTCTGTTGAGCTATTATGGTCTTTTCAATCACTGTCTTCCAATTTTCCCCTTCAGATTTCACGCCACTTTTGTCCCTACAGTTGTTTTCCCATATATTTTTTTTTTACTTTCCTATCATTCCTGTCATGTAATTAATTCTCCCTGTACTATTTCAAGAAGAGAAGTGCAGACAGTCTCAAGCACAGCTATGACATCTGTATCTGTGATTCCTGTTAAACCTTAAGCCTGCTTAGGAAGGAGCTATCCTGCTTACTAGAGGCACTGGAAAACAGCATTATGGTTTCTAAAGGTGGAAGAGATTCTTACCTTATCCACATTCTGAGACATTGCTATGTCTGGTTGGATCACTAATTGGTAAAGAAGATAGAAGGGGATATTATAAAGCACACCCATGTAAACTACACATATCCAATGTGTAAAAAACTCAACTTATAGCAGAATAGTCTGGTCTTTGTAGGAATTTGAATTTTGTTTAGTTCATCTTTCTAGGAACTTCTGAAGAATGGGGAAAGCAGGTTTTCAGAGTGGCCAGGGCCATTTGTCAGGATGTTTGAGGCTTAACTATATTTTACCACCTTGCCTACAAACATTTGTATAAAGATCAAATTGATTTGCAAGAACAGTTCTGATTAGTGGAACTGAGAAGTCAATATGAAGTATGTAGATGTTTTAGGGATACAAAAGTAGGAGGTGGGAAGTATGTGGGGGAGAGGATAGATTTAATTAACAATAAAACAATATGGAAACAAAGGGTTCATGAAGAAGAGAAGAAAAACAAGGTAGAAGATAGCGTGTTGTTTTGTTCAGCAGCCATGAACGGGTTTTTTAATGTTGCCTAAGTAACAGTGTAAAGGGATAATGAGTACTTTAATTTTTTTTAGGAATCAGCTAGCAGAAAGGATCTCCTTTTCCTGTCCTTTGACAATCTAATTCACCTAATAGTAACCTGGGTGTCCTGTTTACTACTTTGAGAAGGGAGAAGTTAAATGATTAAAAATGGAATGTTTAGGGTGCCTGGGTGACTCAGTCAGTTTAAGCATCTGCCTTCGGCTCATGTCATGATCACAGGGTCCTGGGACTGAGTCCCACATAGGGCTTTCTGCTCGGAGGAGAGTCTGCTTCTCCCTCTACCCCTCCCTCCTGCTCTTGCTCTCTCTCTCTCTCTCTCTTTCTCTCTCTCTCACATAAATAAAATCTTTAAAAAAATAAAAAATGGAATGTTTAGCAGCCTACAATTTGATGGCAACGTCTTTTTAAAAGCATTTAAGCCTTTGTTGGCTGCACATTTTGATTTGCATGTGAATAATGGCCCAGAATTGAAATATTTACAGAACATATATAAAAAAATTTATTATGGAAGAACTTAAATATATACACAAGTAGAAATAATGGTATAATAAACCTCCATATATCTATAACCAGCTTCAACTACTAACCAATAATTAATTTTTTTCATTGATATGTCCGCCCATATTCCTTTCCCCCTCATCTTTCTGGTCCCTCTCCCCAACTTCTCAGACTTGAATTTTTTAGAAGCAAATTTGATACATCATATAATTTTATCAGTAAGTATTTTAATATGGAGCACTAAAATATAAATAAACACAATAATAATGTGAATTTCACACCTAAAAAGATAATTCCTTAGTATTATCAAATATCTAGCCAATGTTCAAACTTCTCTGACTCTCTCTTTTCTAGTTTGGTTGAATTGGGATTCGGAAAAGATTCATACATGTAATTCATTGATATATCTTTTAATTCCATTTTAATGTATTCCTCCTCCATCTCTATTTTTGTCCTTGCAATGTAATTGTTGAAATTGGATCATACGTTCTATAGTTTCCCATAGTTTAGATTTTGCTGATTATATCCTATAGTCTAGTTTATATCTTTCTTTGTTGTCCCATGTATTTTCAGCATATTGTTAGATCTTGAGAGACCTGTTAGATACAGGTTTTGACCATCTTTTCAAGACTGCTTCATAGGTGGTATTACATTCCTTCACCAGGAAACTCATAATGTCTGATTGTGTATCTTTTTGTGATACAAGAAATCATTGATATTGATAATCATTGCAAAATGTCATAATTATAAGTGGCTTCTTCATTTGTTAGCTAAATACATTTGTAAATTGAACTTCACTCACTTACAGCTATTTTTCCATATGCAGTGGTCTGTTTCTGTATTTTCTGTTCTGTTCCATTCATCTGTACATTCATGTACAATGCTATATGATTTTTATAATAGAGATTTTATAATATATTTCAGTATCTATTGGGGCTAGCCTCTACTTTTCTGGCTATTCTTATTCATTTTTCCTTCCAGATGAACTTTATAATCCATTTTCCTAACTCCAGAAAACAAGTAATGATATTTCGTTAGGAGCATATTAAATGTGTACATTAACAGAGAGAATATGACATCTAAGCATCTTTATGATATTGAATCTTCTTGTCTAGGAACATGGTATATTGGGTGCCTTTGTGGCTCAGTCGGTTAAGCATCTGTCTTTGGCTCAGGTCACAATCCCAGGGTCCTGGGATTGAGTCCCACATCAGGCTCCCTGCTCAGCTGGGAGTCTGCTTCTCTCTCTCTCCCTCTGCCTCTCCCCACTGCTTATGCTCTCTCTCTCAAATAAATAAAACCTTTTTTTTAAAAAAAAGGCTTAAAAAAAAGAACATGGTATACCTTTCCATTTGCTGAAGCTTACATTATGTTTTTTGGAAGGTTTTGTTACATTCCTATATCAGTTTTCTGTGGCTGTTATAACAAATTACTATAAACTTGGTATCTAAAAATAGAGATTTATTCTCTCACCGTTTTAGAGGCCATAAGTCTAAAATCAGTTTCACTGAGCCAAAATCAAGGTGTAAGGCAGAACTGCATTCCTTCTACAAGCTCTAAGAGACAATATTTTATTTATTTTTTTAAAGATTTTATTTATTTGACGAACAGAGATCACAAGTAGGCAGAGAGGGAGGCAGAAGAGAGAGGTGAAAGCAGGCTCCCCACGGAGCAGAGAGCCCAATGTGGGGCTTGATCCCAGGATTCTGGGATCATGACCTGAGCTGAAGGCAAAGGCTTTAACCCACTGAGCCACCCAGGTGCCCCTAAAAGACAGTATTTTAATTGGCTCTTCTAGCTTCTGGTAACTGCCAGCATTCCAAGTCTTCTGACCACTTCATTCTAATCTCTGCCTCTTCCATATTACACTCTCCTCTTCTATGTATCAAATCTCTGTTTGTCTCTCTTATAAAAAACATTTGTGATTGGATTTAGAGTCTACCCAGATAATCTAGGATAATCCCCTGTCAAGATCCTTAATTTAATCACATCTGCAAAGACCTTTTTTTTTTTGTAAGGTAATATTTACAGGTTCCAGGGAGGATTTAGCCTAATATAATTACTCCTATAGATTTTGGACATGTCTTTTTAAATTTATGATTAGATATTTTCTTTCATTATTTGTTATCAAAATAGCATCTTCTTTCTCACCTTTTAACTGGTTTACATTGGTATAGTGATTTCTGCATGTTGATTTTATAATTTGCTACTTTTCTAAATTATCTTACTCCTTGCAGCATCTTTTCAAAGGAACTCTTTTGTGTTGTCTAGATGTCTAATTATATCATCTACAAATAAACATAGTTTAACCTTTTTCTTCCCAATTCTCATGCTTCCAGTTACTTTCCATTGTCTAATTACATTGACTAATACCTCCAACATGATGTTAAATAGTAATGGAGATATTATTATCCTGATCTTATTTCTGTCTTTAGCAGAAACCTTCTAGTGTTTTTTACAGATAGGCTCCAAGGCATATTTTTAATTTTTTTTTTTTTAGGGATTTAACTTTATATTTTAAGATGAGAAATGTCATCAATTATCTTTATAGAGCTTTTATTTATTTTTCTTTATAGGGCTTTTATTTATTTTTAAAAATATTTTATTTATTTATTTGAGGGAGATCACAAGTAGGCAGAGAGGCAGGCTGGGGTGGGGGAGCAGGCTCCCCGCCGGGTAGAGAGCCCCTTGGGCTGGATCCCTGGACCCTGAGACCACGAATGGAGCCGAAGGCAGGGGCTTTAGACCCAATTGAGCTTTAACCCATTGAGCCACCCAGGAGCCTATTTATAGGGTTTTTAAAGCATTTTTCAAGTACCTAATTTATTTGGTTCTATGAAATAAAAGGACAAATATCTAAGATACAAAGTATCTTAATTTTATAGTTAAGTAATGTTGAGAAAAATTAAGTAATTGTCTAAGGTCATTATGCTTGGAAAGTGCTACAAGCAGGACCAGAGTAAAAAAAAAAAAAAAAAAAAAATTCACTGCTCTAGGCTGTATACTCATTTTACTTAATATTTTCCTCCAGGAAAACCGTAGATTTGAGAATATGTAAATAAGTTATTTTCCTTTTTTAAATGTGAGTTTTTAATTGTTTACTATATTGAGTGATTGGGTATGTGTGCTTGTGTGTTTTTAGGGAGTAAAATATTATATATAGATAAGTGTAAAGTCCCCTTTAAAGACCTGACTTCAGTCCCATTTCCTTTCCTCAGAGGCAACGTGGTATAAACTGACAGTTGTTGTTTTTTTTTCTGTTTTTGTAATGCAAGTGCCAGACTTAAGCTTTGATTGTGGAGGCATCCATTTCAAAGAGCCAATCCATTTCAAAGTCTGCTATCTTAAATATGCACATTGCCAGCCAAAAACCTAGATAAAGAGCCAGGCCACCTCCCTCTACTGAGGCTCCTTTGTTTTGGAGATCTTAGTTGATTTTGAGAACTGGCCTTTTGGGCCAGTTGTTTTTCCTCTTCCTGAGCTTCAAATTCATGCTCTTATGTTTTAAATTCATTAATAATGAGTAAACCCTAGAGCCCAGATGTTTGACCCCAATACAAGGAGAACCCCTGGCCCATTTGCACTCTAAGCACCCCCTACCCTCCAACTACCTTCTCTTTGGCACTGTCTCTAGCTCCCTCGATTTCCTGGGCTCCCGCTTGCTCTCATTTCCCTCTCTCTGTTTTCCTCTCTCCATCCCCCTCCACCTCCCGCTGTGTGGTCTCAAGTGTGCTATGTAATTTCCAGTTCTAAACCTTTATTTTGTCAAAGTTTCGTGATGGTTGTTGCTGAAGGATGTCTTGCAATCATATTAAGAACCATAAGAGTCAGTCCAGTCATACAACACTGATTTGGAAAGGGGAAATGTCAATGGGTAGCTCACTCCAGGGCCCAAGTGAGCTCTACCAGGCATTTCTAGTCTGCAGCCTTACTGTGGATAGGCTGAGACCGGCACAAAACAGGCAACGACCCACAAGAGTTAGGTATGTTAGCTTACTAGTCCATTTTTTATAAAATCCACAATTCACAGACAAAATGCATGATATGGGGTCAGCGATTTTAAGAAAATTATCAGAGGGATAATATCAAAGTTTACCTCCCTTTTTTCACCTATCTTCACCATATGGATCTTTAAGTAAGCAAAGCTTTTCAAAACATTACATAAAATGCAGAATCTGCCTTTAGAATCTAGATCTCCAGACAAATCTTGTATTGATGGGTCCGTGATCAAAGCAGCGAGACTGATACAAAGTGAAGGTCAAGCAAAGCTTTATTTCGCACCAAGCATCGAGAATCAAACCAACTGTTGGGGGCCGCCTCTTATAGAGAGGGTGACCCCTCCCAGCCTCATGGACTAACTTTTATAGAGCAAAGGCCATGTGGTTGGGCCTGGCCACACACAGGTGGCCAATGAGATTGCAACACACAGAGAAAGCTGCACAGTCATGCTCGGTCACACATGGGTGGCCAATTGAATTACAGTTCACCGCATAGTAGCTATTTGAACTAGCCTATCACCTTGGTCAGAATTGGCGTCCAAAAGGCGGGGCCCACCCTCCTTGGTAGCTAGGGAGACAGTATGCTCACTCCACTGATTGGATGTCTCCACCTGGCCCAACTCACCCCTGCAACTGGGCTCTGTTATCTCCACCTGACCTGACCCGCCCTTGTATTTGGGCTCTGTTACCTGGGACTGGTCGACCATATATTTTTTTTTTTTTTTAAGATTTTGTTTATTTATTTGACAGAGAGAGATCACAAGTAGGCAGAGAGGCAGGCAGAGAGAGAGAAGGGGGGAAGCAGGCTCCCTGCTGAGCAGAGAGCCCGATATGGGACTCGATCCCAGGACCCTGAGATCATGACCTGAGCCGAAGGCAGAGGCCTAATGCACTGAGCCACCCAGGCGCCCTGGTCGACCATATTTTACTAGTTTCCCGGACTTGCTTTTAAGTAAGTTCCTCGGGGGTGGGGGGGCGGCTGCGGGATCAGTTTAAGTTTTACTGCATAAACAACAAAATGGCTATTCAACCAAGGTGGAGCCGCTCTGGCTAAACAGGCCCTTACAGTATCTTTCCCTGATCATTTTGCCTTACTAAACTCTTCTCATTAAGAATTTTTAAAAAAATTTTGGGGCGTCTGTGTGGCTCAGTTATTAAGTGTCTGCCTTTGACTCAGGTCATGATCCCAGGGTCTCGGGATGAGCCCTGCATCAGGCTCCCTGCTCAGTGGGAGGCCTGTTTCTCCCTCTCCCACTCTCCCTGCTTGTATTCCCTCTCCACTCTCTCTCTGTCAAATAAAATCTTTAAAAAAAAAAAAAGAAAGAAAGAAATTTTTAAAATTTAGAAATATACTTTCAGTTTTGATTAAATCTCCATCTGGTATTTCTAAGTTGTAAGAAGAGTTAAGGAAGAGAGGAAAAACATGTAAACATAAAGCTTTTTTTTTTTTTTTTAACCGTTTTGTGCTTGTGAAAGTGCTGAATAGAAGTACCTGCTGAACAGAAGGTTTGGTATTTCATTTGGCCTGCAGAGGGAGGATTTAGGTAGGAGTTATGCATTAGAGTTTGGTAAAAAGTGACTTACTCTCTTGAATTAAGTCAATTTATATCCTTGATAGTGGCAAAATCATTTCAAAATGACATGTAGTGGGCGCCTGGGTGGCTCAGTGGGTTAAGCCTCTGCCTTCGGCTCAGGTCATGATCTCAGGGTCCTGGGATCGAGCCCCACATCAGGCTCTCTGCTTAGCAGGGAGCCTGCTTCCCTTCCCCTCTCTCTGCCTGCCTCTCTGCCTGCTTGTGATCTCTCGGTCAAATAAATAAATAAAATCTTTAAAAAAAAATGACATGTAGTACAAAATTCCAGCACTTAATATTAAAAACCGTCTTAGGAGTAGGGGAGTTGAGGGGAATTTCAGAATATCTTATCCAATAATTTTTTTTTGTTTTCTATGTTGGAAATGAGAGGCTTCACCAACCACTCAGATGCTGCAAAATACCATTACAAATAGAACTGCCATTTTGTTTTGAGAGCGAAATGTTGTTGGTTTAGACCGGGAGCTGGCAAACTTTTTCTGTAAAGGACCAGATAGTGTTTTCAGCTTTGTACCCCATGTGATCTCTGTTGTAACTACTCAATTCTATTGTTGCAACCAAAAGCAGCCATAGATAATATATAAACAAATGGGCAAGACTGGTTGGGTTCCAGTAAAACTTTATGTACAAAGATGGATGTTAATGTAGGAAACAAAGGCAAAAGAAAAAAAAAATTTCCTCACAACATAAAGCCAATTGGCAAGTCCTTGATTTGGGCAGAGTGACCTTCCTCTAGGAACTCAAGTTACCTTGATGTTGACACCTCGCTAAGGGCAAAAGGCAATCTTCACTTAACATTATTCCAATTACCAGGATCCTGTAATGCTCCTTTAACATATAAAAATCCCTTTGGAAACTTCCTTTTTCTGTAACCTCCAGGATATATGTTAGCAGTCATCCTTCAAGCAGATGGCCCACAGATACACATTTGAAGAGTTTCATGAATAAGGTTTTATTAGACAGTAATAAATGACCTTTGCCTAACAATAGTTACCCCTCAAGGTCCTGGAAACTTTGTTTCCAGATTCCTTAGAGATTTACACTGTCCTTAACCCCTTGAAAATATATAATTGGCCACCCCCCACAGTCCCAGTGCAACCCTTTCTGCCCATGGGTGCTGTCTCCTTGCTTTACTAATATCACCCTTTGGGGGCCTGGGTGGCTCAGTGGGTTAAGCCTCTGTCTTCGGCTCAGGTCATGATCTCAAGTTCCTGGGATCGATCCCCGCATCGAGCCCCGCATCGGGCTCTCTGCTCAGCAGGGAGCCTGCTTCACCTCCTCTCTCTGCCTGCCTCTCTGCCTACTTGTGATCTCTGTCTGTGTCAAATAAATAAATAAAATCTTTAAAAAAATAATAATAATATCACCCTTTTACACCAAAGATGTCTCAAGAGTTCTTTCTTGACTGTTTGCTCTAAACCTTAACATTTCCACATCAGAAATGACCCAGGGGTGTAGTTAGATCTTTGCCTGTTTGAAGGCAGTGGTATACTGGTAAACGTTCAACAACTGGCTCTTTGGAGAGACTGGTAAGCTGAGATTTACAGCATTTGCCCATCACAGTTGATTTCAATAAAGAAGACTATGTATTTGGTGTTACTAAGCAGGGACATAGAAAGAGATACAGAGTGGTACACCATTACATAGCATTTCTACCATACAGCTACCCTAGATGTAAATAACAAGACCATAGATAATAGTAAAATGACATAAAATAATAAGAAGTGATAAATTTTGAATACTTATTACCTTTATTTTGAATACAATTTATTTACTTGCAAATTAAAATAATTTTTAATAATGTCTGTGTTTAACGTTTGGTTCACAGCATTCCTAAAGATTGAATAATTGATTCTGGTGAGGCAGTAGGAACCAATTCCAGTACACTGCTGTGGGGGACGAAATGATCAGGATTTTGGTTTAATGAGCTACCTACTGAATCATATGGGAGAGTAAAAGCAAAAAATTATAAAGAATTGTGTGGATATGCAAACTTTCCTAATCTTGTTCATGTGTTTTGTTAAGAATCTGAAAATATATATATGTTTTATTTAAGTGAAAATCAACCAAGTCAAAGGTGCTTTATTTCTTGGTTCTTTCTCTCAACTTTTAAGTGATAACATCTGAATTAAATTTAGGTCAGTAGATTCTGTCGATATGTCATATATAATGTTAAGTGTTACTTATTGTTCGATTTTTTTTTTTTCCTTTAAGGCATAACCGTGACGCCTGACGAAGAACAAAACTTAAATCATTATGTAGAAGTTTTACAGAACCTAATACTAAGTGTTCCTACTAGGGAGCCAGGTCGTGAGAAAAAATCAAAGTCTCCAAATAATGTTCATTCTATAGGACGGAAGGTATCAAGATTAAAGGAGATAATCACACATGGAGACGTTTCAACTGAAAATGATGTTTTAATCAATCCTCTTGGTGAAGAAACCACAGCTTCCCCTACTGGAGGCTTCACACTGGAAGTACAGAAGAAAAAACCTACCGAAAGCACAGCATTCTGGTCGATTAAACCAAATAATGTTTCTATTGTTTTGCGCACAGATGAACCTTATATTGTAAAAGAGCCAGAGCCAGAGCCAGAGCCAGAACCAGAATTATCACAAACAAGGCCATGGCTAAACTTTACTGAGACATCCCCAAGCCCAGAGGTCACCTCAGGCCAACCATCTATCACTTCTTTAAGTAGAAGCACTGACATGAATACCGTCACA
Source organism: Lutra lutra (assembly GCF_902655055.1). Lineage (NCBI taxonomy): Eukaryota > Metazoa > Chordata > Mammalia > Carnivora > Mustelidae > Lutra > Lutra lutra. The sequence goes on from NC_062284.1 coordinate 49,213,524, forward strand.
GAGCTAGAAGATGTTCCTCAGCTCTCAGGCGAATATGAAATGGGAACACCTGACACAGTAACATTTGAAAAACACCCACAGATTCTGAATAATGAAGACATTTTGAAAAAAATTTCAGATATTCATTCACAGGTACAACGGGTACCTCTTGCTGAGAGCCTCAAGCCAGAATACAGAGAGGACATTCGAGCCTCTAGAGAGCACCTAAAACGGAGCCTTGCTTTAGCAGAAGCAGCAGAACATAAACTACAAAAGATGTATAAATCCCAGCTATTACCACTAGGACGAAGCAGTAGTGGAATTGATGACATTGAAACTGTTATTAACACGCTGTACAATTCCAGATCTAAATTAGCTAAATATTTAGATATTAGATATGTTCCACCAGAGATGAGACAAAAAGCTACTGCAGTATTCAATACATTGAAAAAAATATTATGTGTAAGTCAACAAGAAACTCAAAATCTTATTAGGAAGTTATTAAGCAATAATATAAAAATTTTAAACCTACTTGATGTTCCATGACAAAGTTGATTTAAGCAAACTGTGCATTCATTTCACTAGAGAATTAGTGATTCACAAGTTTTATGAGAATATTTTCTATTCAATGTGCTAACATCTTTACATGTCATGTTATAAAAAACTTTCATATGCACAAAAGCCTAATAATTTAAAATAAAATTTTGGTTCAGGAGTTTGTAGTTTTTTTCTCATTAATTAAAAGTTATGAAGATCTAACCTTTAAAATGTTTAAGCTTTGATTTTACTTGAATAGATTAGTTAAGTTCACCCATTTTATAAAAGTTAAGAGATTGTGTGCAATCTGTATGTAGCTTGTTTTAAATAATTGAATATAAATGTAAAATTTTAGTATATATATGGTCTTTATTACTCTTTCAGAGAATCTGAGTTTTCTGTCTGAATAGCGTAGTTGGAACTTGAATCAGCTGTTTTATTGAATATCTGTTTGCCTCCTTTAAAAGGTGGATGGTATATGGAGAGATGTCCCTGTTTCTTTGTTGTTAAATACTTTTGGAGTATCAGTGAGTTACTGTAACTTGGATTTGTAATGTAGTCATTCTCACCTAATTCCTATTTTTGTCTGTTTCTATACATATACTTTGAGGCTTTGCAAATCTTTTGTGAGGAATATGACTAACATGATTAAGGTTAACTGTGTAATATTGTGCTTATGGTGCATGTAATTCTCTTTCATGATTTGACCAGTATTGTGTTTAAATTTGTTTATTCATTCATTCATCAAACCAGTCATTTATAGTTTAGTAGAGATTTATTGTCCTTTTACACTATGTGCAGAAAAAATGCTAGGCTTTGGGGATATAGTAAGACCTGTTTCTTCTCTCTATGAGATTGTGTTACAGGAGGAAAGACAGACATTAAATAAATAACTTTGCTAATTTTAAAATTTCAGTTGTGACAAGTTGTTATAAAGCTGTGAGAAGCTTGACCTCACCTAGACGGAAAATAATGGGAAAGCTGTCCCGAGAAGGCAGCATTTCTGGTGGTATCTGAAGGATCAGGGTGCATGTAGGGGAAGGCAGCATTCCCAGCAGAGGGAACAGCAAGTGTGATGCTCTGAGTTGGGAATGAGTATGGCAAGTTCAAGAAGTAGCTGGAGTGTAGAAACGTAAGGCAGAACATCTCAAGATGGAGCTGGTGAGGTACCCAGGGTTGGAATAGATCCTGCAAGGCCTTAAAATGTATATATTATCGACGATGCTAGCTGTTATCCTATGATCAGTGAGAAGCGTTTGTGGATTTTAAGCAAAATATGGGAATGATCAAATTGGTGTTTAAAAAAAAAAAACACTTTGGCTGCAGTTTTGGAGGCAGACAAAAGTAAAAGCATACTAGGCACAGGCCAAATTTAGCTCGGACTAGTTCGAAAGAAGTATTAGTTTAGAGGTAGAATCAACAGTATTTGGTGATTGCTTGGACATGGAGACTGAGAGAGTAGCAGGGATTGAAGATAATTCTTCCACAATTAGCTATATCATAAAAAAGACCACATAGGTTTTGTTTCACAATAGCACTCTTTACTGTTTCCTGTGGGGTTTTTTTTTTTTTTTTTCATTTTGTGTGTGTGTTTCTTATTTTTTAAATCAATTTTACTATGGAAGATTTCAAACGTGAAAAAGTAAACAGATTAATAGATATATGTACCTAATGTCCAGTTTCAACAATGATCTACTAATGACCTGTCTTGTTTCACCTAAACCCTCTTCCTTTCCCCTCTTCCCCATTTCATGTTGAATTAAACCCCAGATACTTTTTCATTTCATTTGTAAAGATTATAGTGTGAAGCTTTTAAGTTTTTTTAAAAAACAACCCCAATATCACCACACATACAAATTTAATTATTCTTTGTCATCAAATGTCCAGTCATTGTTCAAATTTCAGGCTGTCTACTATTGAGTATGTATGAAGCAAAGATCCAAATAAAATTCACACATTGAGATTTATTGATTTGACAGATAAGTCTTTTAATCTAAAGAGTTTCTTCCACCTTTTCTCCCCCTTGAAGCTTATTTATCCAAAAAATTGGTCATTTGACCTATAGTTTTACACCTATGGATTTTGCTGATTGTATCTCCATAATGCCATTTCGTATGGTTTCCTGTCCTCCATATTTTCTGTAAATTGATAGTTGGATCTGGAGAGGCTTTATCAGACTCAGGTTTATCTCATTTTTTGGTCAAGATAGTGTAGATCATCTGGTTGTGTTTATTTTTGTATTTATAGAGCAGCCTTTGATGTTCATTACCTAGATAGATTATTGATCAGGTGTTGCAAAATGGACATATCATTCCTTTTTTTTTTTTTTTAAGATTTTATTTTTTTTATTTGACAGAGAGATCACAAGTAGTCAGAGAGGCAAGCAGAGGGAAAGGGAAGCAGGCTCCCCGCTAAGCAGAGAGCCTGATGTGGGACTCAATCCCAGGACCCTGAGATCATGACCTGAGCTGGAAGGCAGAGGCTTCAACCCACTGAGCCACCCAGGCGCCCTATATCATTCCTTTCTTATTAGCTGGAATGTCTATAATGAGAAACTTCCTCTCCTATTATTCAGTTCCCTAGGGGTCCAATGTGTCCTGGAAAAACATAAAATTTTACTCTTTTTTAACAATTTTCAAAATAATTAGTTCGATTATCCACACATTACATATACAAACTTTTATATTTTGGCCAATCTGTTAGATGAAAAGTATTATCTAGTTGTTGTAATGTATATTTCTTTAATTATGAGTGAGGTTGGACAGCTTTTTTTTTTTTAATATTCTTTTTTTTTAAAGATTTTATTTATTTATTTGACAGATAGAGATCACAGGTAGGCAGAGAGGCAGGCAGAGAGAGAGGGCGAGAGAGAGGAGGGAGCAGGCTCCCCGCTGAGCAGAGACCCTGATGGGGGGCTCGATCCCAGGACCCTGAGATCATGACCTGAGCCGAAGGCAGAGGCTTTAACCCACTGAGCCACCCAGGCGCCCTGGACATCTTTTTATATTTATATTTTTATTTCTGGAAATGGCTTCTTCATGTTTATTTCTCTACTGGTTGCTTTTCCTTGGTGATACATACAACCTTTTAATATAACAAGGAAATTGGAATTTTGTGTCATATTTTTACAAATATTTTGTCTAGTTTTAATTATTTGTATTTTGATTTTTCCATGTAGAAATCAAAAACATTTATAAATCAAATTTATACTTTTTTTTCTTTGGGTGCCTTTGTGTTTTATGTCTGACCTTTCTCTGAGATTTTACAAAATTCCTCTTTTTTATTCTAGTGCTTTAATGGTTTTACCTTTTTAAAGATAAACTTTATTTTTTAGAGCAGTTTTAGACAAAATTAAGGAGAAAGGTGCAGTTTCCATATATACCCACATATGTATGGCCTCCTCCACTATCAATTTCCCCCACCAAAATAGTGCATTTGTTAAAATCAATAAATTTTCATTGATGTATCATTATGACCTCCAAGTGCATAGTTTACATTAGGATTCACTCTTGGTGGCATACATTCTGTAGGTTTGGACAAGTGTACGATGATAGTTTTTCACTATTAAAGTATCATAAAGAGTAGTTTCATTGCCCTAAAAGTCCTCTGTGCTCTGCCTACTCTTCCCTCCCTCCCCTCAATCTCTGGCAACCACTGGTCTTTTTACTGTCTCCATAGTTTTGTCTTTTCCTAGAATGTCATATAGCTGGAATCATATAGTATGAAGGTTTTCCAGCTTGGCTTCTCTCAATCACATTTAAGTTTCCTCTGTGTCTTTTCATGGCTTTATAGCTTATTTAATTTTAGCTCCGAATAATGTCTGTTTATTTATCCATTCACCAATAAAGGACATTTTGGTTGCTTCCAAGTTTTGGCAATTATGAATAAAGCTGCTATAACATTTATGTGCAGGTGTCTGTATGGACATCAGTTTTCAATTCCTTGGGGTAAATACCAAGGAGCCCAGTTGCTGGGTTGTACAGTAAGAGTATTTTTAGTTCTGTAGAAGCCATTAAACTATCTTCCAAAGTGTGCCATTTTGCATTCCCAGCAGCAATGAATGAGAGTTCTGTTCCTCCACATCCTCAGCCAGCACTTGGTGGTGTCAGTGTTCTGGATTTTTACCATTCTTTTTTTTTTTTTTTTTAAAGATTTTATTTGCTTATTGGACAGAGAGAGATCACAAGTAGGCAGAGAGGCAGGCAGAGAGAGAGAGGAGGAAGCAGGCTCCCCACCAAGGAAAGAGCCCGATGTGGGGCTCGATCCCAGGACCCTGGGATCATGACCTGAGCTGAAGGCAGAGGCTTTAACCCTCTGAGCCACCCAGGCGCCCCGATTTTTACCATTCTAATAGGTGTGTAGTGGTCTTATTGTCGTGACCTATTTTTTTTAATTAAAGTTTTAAAGTATTTGATAATTGTAGATAAACATGCCATTTTAAGAAATAATACAAAGAGATCTAGTTAAGGTACTCTTTACTCATTTCATCTAATGGTAATATCTTCAAAACTATAGTGCAATATCACAAGCAAGATAAATATGTTGGTATAAGATATAAAACATTAACAATACTGTAGGGTTCCTTCATGTTGCCCTTTTATAGCTACACCTACTTCCCTCCTGTTTTCACACCTTCCTATCTCTGCTAACCACCATTCTCTTCTCCATTTCCATATTTTTGTCCTTTCAAGAATGTTCTGTAAGTAGAATCATACAGCATGTAATCTTTGGGGATTGGCTTATTTTCCTGCAGCTCAATTCTCCAGAGCTTGAGCAAGTTTGCTGCATGTGCCAGTCCCTTCCTTTTTACTCGAATGGTGCCGCACAGTTTGCTTAGCCATTCACCCGCTTAACAACCTCTGGGCTATTTCCAGGTTTGGGCTATTATAAGCTCCTATAAACATTCATTTGCAGGTTTTTACAGGTTTTTGTGTGAATGTAAGTTCTCGTTTATCCTAGGGATTTCATTTATCCTAGGGATAAATGCCTAGGAATGACATTGCTGTGATGTACGGTAGTTACATAGTCAGTGTTATAAGAAACTGCCCACCATTCTTCAGAGTGGCTGCACCGTATCCTAAAACCACCAATGTACGAGTTTCTCTGAAACTTCACCAGCATTTGGGGTCATCACTATTATTTAACATTATTTTATTTTAAAGTATACAATAGCTTTAGTGTATTTGTAAAATTTTACAACCACCGTAACTATCTAATTCCAGGAATCTTCAGCACCACCCCCAAAGAGAACCCCTTATCTGTTAGCAGTCTTCTCCCCATTCCTTTTCCCCCAGCCCCTAGCAACTGTGTTCTGTCTCTATGGATTTGCTTACTGGACACTTCATATGATGTAATCCTACAATATGTGTTCTTCTGTGACTGGCTTCTTTTTACTTAACAGTGTTTTCAAATTTTATCTGTATTCTAGCATATATCTATACTTCATTACTTATGGCTGAATAGTATTCCATTTTATGGATATATTGAATTTTGTTTATGCAAGCCTCAGTTGATAGACTTTGGGTTTTCCCCACTTTTTGGCTATTAGGAATAATGCTACTACAGACGTACACATTTTAGTGTGCACATAAGTTTTAAATTCTCTTGGGTATATACCTAGGAGCAAAATTATTGGGTCATATGTGAACTTTCTGTATAACTTTGGGAGACTACCAAACTTTTCTAAAGGGCTTGAACAATTTTTTACATTCTCCCTAGCAATATATGAGGATTTCAATTTCTTCACATCCTCCCCAACACTTATCAAGGTCTTTTTTTAATTACAGCCACCCCTGTGGGAGTGAAGTGGTTTTGATCTGTATTTCTCTGATAGCTAACGCTATTGTGCACTATTGCATACCTTTTTTCATGTGCCTGTTTGCTATTTGTATATCTTCTTTGGAGAAAATCTGTTCAGATCCTTTGCCATTTCATAATTGGTTTCTTTGTCATATTATTACTGAGTTGTAAGTCTTTATATATTCTGGACACTGGCCCCTTATTAGATATACAATTAGAAAATATTTTCTCAAAAAAAAAAAGAAAATATTTTCTCCCATTCTGTCAGTTGTCTTTTCACTCTCTTAATGGTATTGTTTTCAGCACAGAATTTAAAATTTCAATACAGTCCAGTGTTTATTTCCTTTTGCTGCTTGTGCTTTTGTGTCACATCTAAGAAACAATTTCCAAATGCAAGTTCCCTTATTCAGTATGACTGGTGTCCTCGTTAGAAGATTAAAAAGCCACATGAAGACTGAGACACACAGAACACTGTGTGATGACAGAGATATAGATTGGAAGGACAAGGATCACGGCCATCACCAAAAGCAAAGAAGAGGAAAGGCAAGATTCTGCCCAGAGTTTCAGAGGGAGAATGACCTTGCTGACACCTTGAGTCTGGAATGTTAGCCTCCAAAACCATGAGAGTAAATTTCTGTTGTTTAAAACCATCTAGTTTATGGTACTCTCGTTATGACAGTCCTAGTAAACCAAAATAGTTATGGCGTTTATTTTTTATTTATTTTTAAAGATCTATTTATGTATGACAGAGAGAGATAGCAAGAGAGGGAATACAAGCACAGGGGAGTTAGAGAGGGAGAAGCAGGCTCTCTGCTGAGCATGGAGCCTGATTTGGGGCTTGATCCTAGGACACTGGGTAGACGTTTAATGACTGGGCCACCCAAGTACCCCATTTATGGTGTTTAATTCTTTTGTATATATTGCTTAATTCCTTATGCTAGTAGTATTAAGGATGTTGCACTAATGAGAAATATTGGTCTGTAGTTTTCCTTTTTCGCATTTTTTTGGTCTGGTTTTGGCATCAGAGTAATATTACTTTCATCAAATGAATTGGGGAGTGTTCCTCTTCCATTTTCTGGAAAAGATTGTGTAAACTCATCTTAATTCTTCTTTCAGCAGTTGATAGAATTCTCTAGTGTACCCTAAGGCTCCCCTTACCTGAAATATCTTCATTTTCCCCTCATTCCTGAAGGGTCATTTTGCCAGATATTGGCTTTGGGTTGATAGTTCTTAATTTTCATCACTTTAAAAATGTACTAATTCCTTCTTATCTCCATGGTTTTTGTTGAGAAACCCATTACCATTTGCATTGTTTTTTTCTTATTGGTAAAATGTAATTTCTCTTTCACTGTTTTCTAGGGTTTGTCTGTTTTTCTTTAATATGACTTTTCAGATATTTAACTATAATATGTCTTGGTGTAGATTATTTTGGATTTATTCTGTTTGGAATTGTTCAGCTTCTTGATTCTATGGGCTTATGCTTTTGGCCAAATTTGGAAAATTTTTGTCCATTATTTTTTTGAGTACTTATCTTTTTTTTTTTTTTTTTAAAGATCTTATTTATTTATTTGGGAGAGAGAGTGAGTGAGTGAGAGAAAGCTAGCATGAATGGGGTGGGACTAGAAGAGAGGGAGAAGCAGACTTCCCACTTAGCAGGGAGCCTGATGCAGGGAGCCTGATCCTGGGACTCAGGGATCATGACCTGAGCTGAAGGTAAACACTTAACCTACTGAGCCACCCAGGTGCCTCTCTTTGAGTACTTTTTCAACCCCACCTTCTTCTTTCTTTTTGGAACTGCAGTGATGGGAACACTAGATCTTTTATTATAGTCCCATGGATCCTGGGACTCTAGTCATTTATATTTTTTCAGCTCACTTTCTTTTTATTGTTCAGATTGGGTAATTTCTATTATTCTGTCTTCAAGTTTACTTATTATTACCTCTGTTCCCTCTGTTCTTCTGTTGAGCCCATCTACTGAGCTTTTTGTTTCAGTTATTTTATTTTTCATTTCCAAAATTTCGACTTGGTCCTTCTTTATATCTTCTAGTTCTTTGCTAAGACTGTCTTTCTTTGGGGGAGATTTTAAACTTTTTTCATTTATATGAAGCATGTTTGTAAGGTTCATTGAAGCATTTTTATGATGGCTGCTTTAACATCTTTGTCATATAGTTGTAAAATTGCTGTTATCTTGGTCTTGACATCTCTTGATTATTGTATCTGCTGGATAGTGGTGAAACTCCTGACTCTACTAGGCCTCCTCTGACACCATTCTAGTGGTGATGAGGAGGGATGACTCATTACTGCTGGATGGGGTGGAAGTTCAGGCTACCCACATACTGTTCACTAATATGAAGTGGGGGATTAAGTACATCCATTGGGGAAGAAAGTCCTGTATTCCTACTGAGTCTTTTCTAATACCACCCTGGTGAGGGGAGGGTCCCTATTTGGCTTTTACCAATGGGGATGGGGATTGAGTCAGAGGTTACAGTTTTTATGTTATGTTTGGCTAGAACAGAGGGGTTACTGTCTAAGTTTTGTGTGTTGCTAGCCTGCCCCTTTCCAATCCTTTGGCTACAGATAATAGCTTTTGTTAGGGTTTTTATCTCGGTGCCTGCTCATGTTTCTGGTTTGTCAGGTTTTTAAGCTCTAGGTCTGGGATATATGAAAGGGGGAAAAAGGCTGGAGAATGCACCACCATGTCATTTCTTGGATTCAGAGTTCTCTAGAGAGTATACCTTCTTTTTCACCACCACTTAGAGTCTTCTTATGTTTATTTTATATGTAATATCCGAAGTTTTTAGTTGTGCTTAGGAGTTTGTTCTTTATCCTAAAGACAGTGAAAATATTTTAAAATATTTTAAGCATTTTTTAAAAAGATTTTTATTTATTTATTGAGACAGAGAAAGCACGAGCAGGAGGGAAGGATAGAGGGAGAAGCAGGCTTCCCACTGAGCAGGGAGCCTGATGCAGGACTCGATCCCCGGACCCTGGGATCATGACCTGAGTATTTTAAGCATTTTTAACAAGTCGTTTTCGTCACTGCAGGATAAGGATAAGAGAGAACAAGACTGGATATAGAAGCCAGCTACAAAACTGTGATAGGAATCTTAAAGACAATGATGTCCTGCACTTGGAAGGTAATAGAGGAAATGGAAATAAGTAGTTGAATTTCAGAAATATTTAGGAATTGGGGTGCCTGGGTGGCTCAGTGGGTTAAAGCCTCTGCCTTCGGCTCAGGTCATGGTCTCAGGGTCCTGGGATCAAGCCCCACATCGGGCTCTCTGCTCGGTGGGGAGCCTGCTTCCTCCTCTCTCTCTGCCTGCCTCTCTGCCTACTTGTGATCTCTCTCTCTGTCAAATAAATAAATAGATGTTAAAAAAAAAGTCCCATTTACCAATTGCACCAAAAATAGTAAGACATCAAGGAATAAATCTAACCAAGATGTGAAAGATCTGTACTCTGCAAACTATAAAATATTGAAGAAAGAAATTGAAGATGATGAAATGGAAAGACATCCCATGCTCATGGATCAGAAGAACAAATATTGTTAAAATGTCTATACAACCCAAAGCAATCTACACATTTAATGCAATCCCTATCAAAATACCAAGAGCATTTTACTTTAGATGGAAAGATTAACATTTCCTTTGTTGCAATGGGGTGGGAGGGTGAGGAGAAAGAATGGATTCAGATAAAGATAGGTTTATAGGTTTGGTATCAAAAGTTGAGGTAATTCCAGATTGTAGCTGCTGCTGCTGCTGTTGCTGCTCTCCTTCTCCTCCTCTTCTTTTCTCGTGATATAGAAATTGAGGATATCTGCTGAGATTGAGAGATTTGGAAGGTTTGAAAGGGATAGCATATGTGAAGGGTCTAGAACATAGCAGGTGTTAATGAGTGGTTGTTTTGTATTACTTATAGCTTTAGATAGTTTGATAATATAAGACCAGTGCAGTATAATGTGATTTGAGAACATTCAAATATCTTCTCTATAGTCCAAGAATGTGCTTGAAACTTTTTTTTTTAAGATTTTATTTATTTATTTGACAGACAGAGATCACAAGTAGGCAGAGAGGCAGGCAGAGAGAGAGGAGGAAGCAGGCTCCCTGCTGCGCAGAGAGCCCGATGCGGGGCTTGATCCCAGGACCCTGAGACCATGACCTAAGCTGTAGGCAGAGGCTTTAACCCACTGAACTACCCAGGTGCCCGTGCTTGAAACTCTTGTTTGAGAAAATGTTTACATTAGATTAAAGCATTGTGAGATACTGCTTTATCTATTTTATATGTTCAGATTTTGGTGGGACTTATTATTTAATGTTGAAGCCAACTTCTACTTGATTTCAAACTGTTATTAGTTCCCACTACAATCTCTTTTAAGTTTTGGGTTTTTTTTTTTGTTTGTTTGTTTTTGTTTTGTTTTGTTTTTTGAGTAATCTCTACATCCAACATGGGGTTCACACTCACAGCCCTGAGACAAAGAGTTGTGTGCTCTACCAACTGAACCTGCCAGGCACCCTTCCACTAAAATAGATTTTTTTAAAAAAAGGTTTTATTTATTTGACAGACAGAGATCACAATCAGGCAGAGAGAGAGGAAGGGAAGCAGGCTCCCTGCCAAGCAGAGAGCCTGATGTGGGGCTTGATCCCAGGACCCTGGAATCATGACCTGAGCCGAAGGCAGAGGCTTTAACCCAACTGAGCCACCCAGGCGCCCCTCCACTAAAATAGATTTTGATGTTTCCTGCAGATTGAGACTTGACCCCAGGACCAGCTTTGACTTTAAGCAGGAATAATGTAACTCAACTCTTTTGGATTTAGCATTAACTCACTTTGAGTATTAAACTAGACTTGATCTGGTGCAGTAGTCCTGAGATCCCTGTTTCTTCCTTATTCCTAAAACTTCATCCCCACCTCACACCCCAGGTTTAATAATCAGAACCTTGTCCCTGAATCCCAAATTTAGCAATCATTCCTTTTGTACTGCTCTAGACTAATCCCTGTTCAGGGACTAGAATTCTACCCACTGGGTTGGCACTAGCTGGACTTACCTGATGCTTCCTGTCTTCATGAGTATTCTCTTCTTCTATATTACTGGTTGTCAAACTGCGCTCCTCAAACCAACAGCATGCACATTGCCTAAGAACTTGTTAGAAATGCACATTATTGGGCCACACACCTCCTGCCTTGGGTTTCTAATTCAGTTGAGTTGACGCTCAACAATGTGTGTTGCAGTGAGCCCTCCAAATGACTTGGACACATGCTTAAATTGGAAACACCTGCCGCTTTCTAGAGCATCTATCATCCTGTGATAATCACTGAAAGCACATCAGTATTCCATATTCTTATCTATGTGCTCTGCCTGATAGACTGTATTCTCAGTGTGGATGTCTGATCCTCATCGCCTACTACATCTTTGTGAACTCAGTCCAGTATTTGTTCCTGCCAGCCTGCTCATCCTGTTTGTCTTCCCGTAGAATTAGGAAAGCTGTAATATGTAGTCAGAGGTTTGATAGACAAACCTCTTAAGACACTATGTCTTAATTCCCAAAGAATAGAGTCACAAATTGGCATATATAAGTTTCATTAAATTAGTAATACAATACATATTTATTGTTTTTTGAGGAATAGCATTTAGTAGACAACTATTGGGCAGAACTTTGTATTTGCTTTGTAATAGACACTAGATAAAGATGATAATTTCTGATTCAAACATGATATAAAACAATGAAATGTGTTCTGCAGAAAAAAATACATTAATGACTTTGCTAACATTTCCTATGAGAATTTACTAGCACTTATTTTACAAAATGGAAATTTGTTTTCCATAAATTACGTTATACCTTTTTTGTTGTCATATTTCTTATTTTAAAATTTTTCCAGCTTTATTAAAGTATAACTGATAAAATTGTAGTATGTTTGAAGTGTGTAATATGATAATTTGATATATGTCTACATTGTGAAAGGATTCCCACAATCAAGTTAATTAACATATCCATCACCTCACATAGTTACCTTGTTTTGTTTTGTTTTGTTTTGGTAACAACACTTAAGATCTACTTTCCTTGCAAAGTTCAATTATATGATACAGTATTATCAATTAGAGTTAGCACACTATACATTAGATCCTCATACCTTTACTGATCTTATAATGGAAAGCTTGTATCTTTTTAACAGCCTCTCCCCATCTCCTCCATCCCCTTTCCCCTGGCAACCACCATTCTCCTCTCTATTTGTTTTAGACACCATAGATAAGAGATACCAGGTAGTATTTGTCATTCTCTAACCTATTCAGTTAGCATAATGCCTTCAAGATTCATTCACGTTGTCATAAATGGCAGAGTTTCCTTCTTTTTTAAGGCTGAAAAATATTTCATCTCTCTCTCTCACACACACACACCCCACATTTTCTTTATCTATTCATCCATTGACAGACACTTGGGTTGTTTGATATTTTGACTGTCATGAACAATGCAATGAATGTGGAAGTACAGATAACTCTTTGAGGTCATGACTTCATTTCCTTTGGAGATTTACCAAGGAGTAGGATTGTCGAATCATATGGTAGCTCTGTTTTTAGTCCCTTGAGGGAAACTCCCTACTTTTTTATTTTTATTTTTTATAATGGCTGTATCAGTTTACATTTACCATTAGTGTATAGGGGTTCCCATTTCTCCTCATCCTTACTACTTGTAAGAATGTAGTTGTTGGGGGCGCCTGAGTGGCTCAGTGGGTTAAAGCCTCTGCCTTCGGCTCAGGTCATGATCTCAGGGTCCTGGGATCGAGCCCCGCATCGGGCTCTCTGCTCGGCGGGGAGCCTGCTTCCTCCTCTCTCTCTGCCTGCCTCTCTGCTTACTTGTGATCTCTGTCTGTCAAATAAATAAATAAAATCTTTAAAAAAAAAAAAAGAATGTAGTTGTTGTTATCTTCTTTCTTCCTGTTAATAGACATCTAACAGGTTTGGGTTTTTATTTGCATTTCCTTGATGACAAGTGTGTTGAGCAAATTTTCATCTACCTATTGACCATTTCTTTTTTTTTTTTTTAAGATTTTATTTATTTATTTGACAGAGAGAGATCACAAGTAGACAGAGAGGCAGGCAGAGAGAGAGAGAGAGGGAAGCAGGCTCCCTGCCTAGCAGAGAGCCCGATGCGAGACTCGATCCCAGGACCCCGAGATCATGACCTGAGCCGAAGGCAGCGGCTTAACCCACTGAGCCACCCAGGCGCCCCCCTATTGACCATTTCTAAGTCTTCTTTGAAAAAGTGTCTGTTCAGGTCCAGTGTCCATTTTTAGATTGGGTTATTTGTTTTTGCTTTTATTTTTGATATTGCATTACATGACTTTCTTATATATTTTGGATATTAACCACTTTTCAGATAGGTGGTTTGTAAATATTTTTTCTTATTCCATGGATTGCCTTTTGTTTTGTTGATAGTTTCCTTTACTGTGCAGAAGGTTTTTAGTTTGCTGTAGTCCCAATTGTTTGTTTTTATTTTGCTGACTTTGCTTTTGGTGTTAAATCAAAAATCATTGCCAAGATATCAAGGAGTTTAACCTCTATGTTATTGTTTTTCCCCGAAGAGTTTTACATTTTCGGGTCTTACATTCAGATCTTCAAACATTTTGAGTTGATTGTAGGTGTAAGATAAGGATCAAATTCAATTCTTTAGCATATGAATGTTCAGTTTCCCCACATCACTTATTGAGGACAATGTCCTTTCCCCATTGTATATTTTTTGGCATCTGTGTTGAAAATTAATTGACCATATATGAATGGGTTTATTTCTGGGCTCTCTATTCTATTCCATCAACCTATGTGTCTGTTTTTATGCCAATACCATATGTTTTGATTACTATAGCTTTGTAATGTAGTTTGAAATCAGAAAGTGTGATGCTTTCAGCTTTGCTTTTCTTGGTCAAGATTGCTTTGGTTATTAACAGTCTCTTGTCATTCCATATGAATTTTAGAATTGCTTTTAAATTTCTGTGAAAAATGTCACTGGAATTTTGATAGAGATTGCATTAAATCTGGGTATTGCTTTGGGGACTATGCACATTTTAACAATACTAGTTTTTCCAATCCAGCAGCATGAAATATTTTTAAATTTATTTTATCTTTTTCAGTTTCTTTCACTAATGTTTTATAGTTTTCAGATTACAGATCTTTCACCTTGGCTTACATTTATCTTGAGCATTTTATTTTATTTTTTCAGAGAGGGGGATAGAGCAAATAAAATAAAATAAAAATAAAAAGTGAATGCAAAATTAAAAATTTGTGAAAAAATAACTTATAAAACCTCTTGCAACCTCACCCTTATTTTGGTAATATCACTGAATGACTTCCATCAGAGAATCCTAATGAAATAGGCACATCTCACTTGCTAACCTATGAACACTTCGGCCTAGAAAATGTTATTATACTGACAGTCACATAACTTCCAGGACCTAATAATATGAAATTCATATATTGACAATGACTCTAGGTAAATCCAACATTGGGCCTCAGACTGAATTTCTTTTTAAGATTTTATTTTATTTAGAGACCATGCATGTGTCCGTGCACAAGCAGGGGGAAGGGACAAAGAGAGGGAGAATCTCAAGCAGACTCTGAGCTGTGTGAAGTCCAACATGGGGCTTGATCTCAAGACCCTGTGATCATGACCTGAGCCAAAATCAAGAGTCAGTTGTGCAACCTACTGAGGCAGCCAGGTATTCCAGCCATGGGATGAATTTTTAAACAAGTATTAAAATAATTTTTTATTGGTCAGTTTTTAAAATCTTCAACAATGATAATATTTATATTCAGATTTCATGGAAAAAGGAGATAACACATGCATTTGAAACAATAGTATTAAAGTGGTACTTAGTAAAATATCTCCTTTTGATTATATTATTTACTGAAGTGGAATTCACATAAAGTTAACCATTTAAAAAGAATGTTTTTAGAGAGAAAGAGAGTGATGGGGAGACACAGAGTAAGAGGGAGAGAATCTTAAGAAGGCTCCACACTTAGCACCCTGAGATCATGACCTGAACCAAATCAAGAATCAGTGCTTAACTTACTGAGCCACCCAGACACCCCTAAAATTAACTATTTTAAATTGAACAATTCAGCAGCATTTAGTACATTCACAATTTTATGTAACCAGTCTCTATCTAGGTCCAAAATATTTCCATCACATAGAATATAACTCTACCTATTAAATAGTTTCTTCCCATGTCCCCTCCCTTCAACCCCTGGCAACCACCAATCTGTGTTTGGTCTCCATAGATTTATCTGCTCTGAGTATTTCATCTAATAGAAATCATACAATATATGACCTTTGTGTTTACCTTCTTTCATTTAGCATAATGTTTTCAAGCTTCATCTACATTGTAGCATGTATCAGTACTTCATTCCTTTTGATCACTGAATAATATACCATTGCATGCATACACAACAGTTCATTTATTCATTCATCTGTTGATGGACATTTGAACAGTCTCCACTTTTTAGCTATTATAAATAACTGTTATGAACATATGTATATATGTTATGTCATATGTTATAGGTTATGTATATGTTATGAACATATGTGTATATGTTTGAGTGCTTATTTTCAGTTCCTTGGGGTATAGACATAGAAGGGGAATTATGGGGTCATATGGTAATTTTTCTTTAAAGATTTTATTTATTTATTTGACAGACAGAGATCACAAGTAGGTAGAGAAGCAGGCTCCCCACTGAGCAGAGAGCCCGATGTGGGGCTCGATCCCAGGACCCTGAGATCATGACCTGAGCTGAAGGCAGAGGCTTTAACCCACCGAGCCACCCAGGCATCCCTCATATGGTAATTTTTACATTTTTGTAGGAATGCCAAACTGTTTTCCACAATGGCTGGAGATGGCTGGACCATTTCCACCAGGAATGTATGAGGGTTCCAACCTCTGCAAATCCTTGCTAACACTTGTTATTTTCCATTTTAAAAAATTATGCCATCTTAGTGGGTTTGAAGTGACATCTCACTGTGATTTTGATTTACATTTCCCTAATGACTAATGAGGTTGAGCATCTTTTTACAAACTTATTGGCCATTTATACATCTTATTTGGAGGTATGTCTGTTCATCCTTTGCCTATTTTTTGATTGAGCTGTCTTTTGTTGTTGATTTGTAAAAGTTCTTTATATACTTTGAATACTAGACCCTTCCTTAGCAGATGAGTGGTTTGCAAATATTTTCTTCTAATCTGTGGGTTATCTTCTTGCTTTCTTGATAGTGGCCTTCAAGGCACAAAGGTTTTTAATTTTGATGTACTCCAGTATATCTCCTTTTTTCTTTTGTGCTTTTGGTGTCCTATTGAAAAATCCATTGCCTAATCCAAGGCCATGAAGATTTACCCCTATGTTTTTTTAAGGGTTTATAGTGATAGGTCTTTTTATTTGTTCTTTTGAAAATTTTTTCTTTAGTCCTTGTTTTTCTAGATACATATAATCATGTACGCTTTATAAGTGGTCTTATAGTATTAGCTCTTGTATTTAGGTCATCAGTCCATTTGGAGTTAATTTTTGGGTTCAGTGTGGAGTTGGAGTCCAATTTTATTCTTTTACATGTGACTATCTGGTTGTTGAGCACCATTTGTTGAAGAGACTATTTTTCCCCCAATGAGCTGGCTTGTACCAGTGTTGAAAATCAAATGGCAATAGATAAATGAGTTTATTTTGGGGCTTTCAGTTCTATTCGATTGGTGTATATGTTTATCTCTATGCTATTACCACACTGTTTTGGTTTCTGTATCTTTGTAGTAAGTTTTGAAATTGGAAAGTATAAGTCCTCAGCTTTGTTTTTCTTTTTCAAGATTCTTTTGGCTACTCAGGGCCCCTATAATTACATATGAATTTACAAATTGGCTTTTCCATTCCTGCCAAAACCAAACGGCTGTTTTGAAAGTTGTTAGGGATTGCATTTAATTTGTAGGTCTCTTTGGGTTGTTTTGCTATCTTAAAATAGCAGTACTTCACGAACAAAGGAATTTTTTTTAATTTAGCTTTTCTTAATGACTCTCAGCAATATTTTGTATTTTTCAGTATATATATCTTTCATTTCCTTCGTTAAATTTATTCTTAGTATTTTATCCTTTTGGATGCTATTGTAGATAGAATTGTTTTCAGCTTGTTCATTGCTGGTGTATAGAAACACAACTGACTTTTTGTGTTGATCTTGTACTTTACAACTTTCCTGAATTTGTGTCTTAGTTATAGTAGCTTTTTTTGTGAATTATTTGGGATTTCTATATATAGAACCATGTATCTGCAAGTAGAGGTGGAAAGTTTATTTCTTCCTTTCCTTGTGAACGCATTTAATTTCTTCTTCTTCCCTAATTGCTCTGGCTAGAACTTCCAGGACAGTGGTGAATAACAATGGTGAAAGTGAGCATCTTTATGTAGTTACTGATCTTAGAGAGAAATCTTTCAATCTTTCACCATTGAGTATGATGCTAATTGTGTGTTTTTCATAAACGCCCTTTATCATATTGAGAAAGTTCCCTCTATTTCTAGTTTTCTCAATGTTTTTATCGTAAAACATCGTTGAATCTTGTCAAATGCCTTTGTTGTGTCAGTTGAGATGATTATGTGGGTTTTTTCCTTTTATTCTATTAATGTGGTGTATTATACTGATTGATTTTCTTATGTTGATCGCCCTTGCATTCCTGGGATAAATCCTATTTGGTCATGGTGTAGAATATATTTAACGTGCTTCTGGATTCTGTTTCCTAGTATTTTGCTGAGAAATTTTCATCTATATTCATAAGGAATATTAAGCTATAATTTTTTCTTGTATTTATTTGACTTTCCTGGCCTCATAGAATGAATTAGGAAGTATTCCTTCCTCTGCTGTTTTTGGAAGGGTTTGTGAAGGATTGGCATTAATTTTTTGTTAAATGTTCAGTAAAATTCACTGTAAAGCCATCTGGTCCTGAATTTTCTTTCTTGAAAGGCTTTTGGGATTGTTGATTCAATATCTCTGTTTGTTATAGTTCTGTATAGATCTTTTATTTCTTCTTTTTAAAAAAAGATTATTTAAAAAAAAATTTTTTTTTAAAGATTTTATTTATCTATTTGACAGAGAGAAATCACAAGTAAGCAGAGAGGCAGGCAGAGAGAGAGGAGGAAGCAGGCTCCCTGCTGAGCAGAAAGCCCGATGTGGGGCTCGAACCCAGGACCTGGGATCATGACCTGAGCCGAAGGCAGCGGCTTAACCCACTGAGCCACCCAGGCGCCCCTTAAAAATTTTTTTAAGTAATTTCTGCACCCAACGTGGAGCTCAAACTCACAACCCCGAGATCAAGAGTCACACATTCCATCAATTGAACCAGTCAGGTGCCCCAAGATTTTCTATTTCTTCTTGAGTCAGTTTTGGTATCTGTGTTTTAGGAACTTGTCCATTTCATCTAGGTCTAATTTGTTGGCATACAATAGTTCATAATATTTTTATTTCTGTAAAATAAGTAGTTAATATTCTCATTTTCATTTCTGATTTTAGTTATTTGAAACTTCTCATTCTCTTTCTTTGTCATTCTAGCTGAAGATTGTCAATTTTGTTGATTTTTTTCAAAGAACTGAATTTTGTTTTCATTAATTGTACTGTTTTCTTATTCTCTATTTTATTTATCTCCACTCTGATATTTATTATTTCCTTCCTTTTTCCAGGTTTGGGGTTAATGTGTTCTTCTTTTTCTAGCTCCTTAAGGTGGATTATTTATTTTATATATATATATATATAAAATGATATATATTTATATATATGATATATAAGATATAGATCATGATATATAAACATATGTATCATGATATATATTTGTTTAAGATATATATTTATTTAAGATATATAAATATATAAAATCTTTAAAAGATATACATATCTTTTAAAGATTTTATATATTTATTTGAGAGAGAGAGAGAGCATGAGAGAGGAGAATGTCAGAGAGAGAAGCAGACTCCCTGTAGAGGTGGGAGGCTGATGTGGGACTTGATCCTAGGACTCCAGGATCATGACCTGAGCTGAAGGCAGTCGCTTAACCAACTGAGCCACCGAGGCACCCAAGATATATATATATTTTTTAGTGTAGGTGTTTATTGCTATAAATTTCCCTCTGAGCACTGCTTTTACTACACCCAGTAGTTTTGGTATGTTGTGCTTCCTTTTCATTCACCTTTAAGGGTTTTCTGATTTTCCTGTGATTTCTTCTTTAACCCATTGGTTGTTTGAGAGAGGGTTGTTTAATCTTCTACATACTTGTGAATTTTCTTGTTTTCTTATGGTATCAACTTCTAGTCTTTTCCATTGTGTTCGAAGAGAATACTTTGAATCATTTCAACTTCTAAAAATTTATTGAGACTTTTTTTGTAGCCTAATGTATGGTTTATTTTGGTAAATGTTCGGTAAATGTTTGGCAAATGTTTGAGAAGAATGTGTATTTTGCTGTCATCTGGTGGGATGTCCTATAGATCTCGGCTAGGTCCAGTTTGCTTACAGCGTTGTTCAATTGTCTAAATATTTAAAATATAAAAATATTTATAAATCAAGCTTTAAAAAGTTAAATTTGTCCTCCTACCTCAAAAAGTACAATAATAGAGAAGATTAAGATTTAGAATTTTCTAAGACTCCTTGGAATTCCACTCTGGAGCATGGTGGCCCTGCTCCATGGGTAACAGCCTGGAAGAAGAGCAGGTCTAAGGACAGTACTGACCACTATTGAAGTCAGGCTTCATTTAGACCATCTAGCAGACTATTAATGCCACCTCCAACACCCCCACCCAGGGCTTAAGCCACCACATTAAGTCCTGAATTTGGGTGAGTGCACTCAAGTGAATAAACTCAGTTACTTCTTGGGATATTAGGACCAGTGGAGTTCTCTGGTCACATGCCCATTTCATACTTCCTGTACCATAAAATGGGTACCTTAGTACCAGTTTGACAGTCACTTGATATGCCATGGTTATATGCTCAGTCTCTACCAAGATTCACTCCAAGACCTCCTTTCCAAAAGGAAAGTTGTTTTCTGCTGCAGAAGGCATGGCTTTGCTCCAAACCCTTATAGGTTTGTATTGTAGGTTTCTTATCAAGGCTTTCCAGAGACTCCTCATAGTGTGTTTATCCGCCATGGATATCTCTAGTGCCTTGGATAGGCTGGATCTTAGGGTCAAAATGTCAGTGCTGCTCACAGCCTGGACCTGTAATAGTTCTTTCCTATTCTGGGCCTCACTCAAAATTGTTAACTTCTGAGTCACCCAATTAGTGAGTTGAAGCAATATTCCCAGATGAAGTACATGTTGTCTCCAAAATCCAGAGACCCATCAGGTACTGTGTCTCTTTCCTAAAGATAAGGGGTAACAGGTACAAAAAATTGGTCTTATGAAAGGATGAACTGGCATGGCCAGACTATTCACTGATATGACAGGCTTCCAAATTTTGTTAGGGTTTATGTCCTACCCTCTGGCATATTTCCTTAGAACCTCCTACTTCTTTTTCACTGAATCTGATTAACATGATATTTTACCAATATAGTGGATCAGCACTATATTCTGTGAAATGTTAAAATTATCAAAGTCTCTGTGGACTGTCTTGTGACAGAGAACAGAAGCATTAACATAGCTCTGGGGCAAGACTATGTGTACTTCTGTCCTTTCCATGTAAATATTATCCTCATTTGCTCTTCTTTATTGATGGAGATTGAAAATATTGCATTTACCAAGACATTCATTACTTACTAATAGGTGTGTTGTAGTAACACCAGTAACACCAGTTGCCAGTAACACCTGGCACAGTAGCTATAACTAGAACTACCATTTGGCTGATGTTTTGGTAGCACACCACTTAATGCCACAATCTCTCTGGTTTCTGCAGGGGCCATACAAGTGAATTGAATGGGGGCTACAATGGGGATTACCACCCAGCATCCTTTAAATTTTTGAGAGTGACTCCCTTAGCAAATGTACCCTCATCCATGGAGAAAAATCAGTGGAGGAGCCTTGGTGCTAAATTGGAAGTGAAAAGACTCCCTTCTGATCTCAATCAGTCCCAGACTAGAGTTTACTTTTCTTCTTTTTTTCAAGATTTTATTTATTTATTTGACAGTGAGAGAGAGTACAAGCAGGGGAGTGGCAGGAAGAGGGACTTTGAGTTATATTTCAAAGCTGCAGTGATCAGGACAGTATGACACCGGCAAAAGAAAAAAAAATCGATTAACGGAATAGAAGAGAAAGCCCAGAAATGTACCCATAATTACATGGCCAATTAATCTTTCACAAAGCAGGAAAGAATACACAATGGGAAATGATGATGGGAAAACCGGACAGCTACATGCAAAAGCACCTGGTGGCTCAGTCGGTTAAGCATCTGACTTGGGCTATGGTCATGATCCCAGAGTTCTGGGATTGAACCCCATGTAGGGCTCTCTGCTCAGCAAAAGTGTAAAACTTCTCACTGAAAGTCCCGTGTCCTGCAAAACCCCTGACTCCAGGCAGACCAGGTGATCTCTGCTCCTCAAGTTCTTTCCCAGTACTCCTGGGGTGACCGTCAGGGAGCAGAGCCTCTCTGTGGGACCTGCTGGACCACTTCCTTACACCAGACACAAAAATAAATTCAAAATGTGTCTCTCTGTCAAAAAAAAAAATATATATGAAGAAAATGTGAGTGGTCTGGGTAGAAGCTCAAACCAGCCACATTTCCTTGAACCAAAGCCTAACCTAGAATAAGGCTCTAACTCAATTCTATGAAGCTGAGAGGTGAGGAAGGTGCAGAAAAAAAATCTGAAGCTAGCAGAGGTTAGTTCATGAAATTTAAGGAAAGAATTGATGGATTTGAAGGGCCCTGGAACAACCCTTGCCTAGAATTCTCTGTTCAGTGATCCATCTCCAACCATTCTCTATCACCCATCTGTCATTTGAGGTGTTAGGTTATGAGTAACTTCAGCAACGCTGGATTAGACTATCAGGGTGTTCACAAATTGATGGAGAAGTTGAAAAGCCAGGGGCAGAGTCTTCAAACACCCAAGGGAAGGCTAGTAGATAGGAACACAGCAAAGTCACCTTTGAGAACAGTGTGATCTGGACACCACTTGGCACACTTGCCCCTGGATTCTTCCTGTTTCTCCCCCCATGTTGCTGTGTCTTCTGACACTGACTCAGGATTGCAGGTTAGAGAACACTTTGGGGGGTGATGGGTATATCTGCTGTCTTTGCTGTGATGATGGTTTTATGGATATATGTATATGTCAAAACTTCAAATTGCACATCTGAAATATTTGTAGTTTATTGCACTAATCATACCTCAATAGTGCTATTTAAATAATGGAGTCGGGAAAGAGTTTGTGCCTAGAGCTGGGGGATGCAGGGAGGGAAGTAGAAGGTGTAAGGGAGAGTGGGGGACAAACGTAGACAGGCCCAGCTTCATGTTTGGTACAAGCTGCATTGGCTGAGAGGCACGCTGTGACTCTTCTTCCTGGACCTCTTGCTAGGCTGTGGTTTGTCAGTAGCAAGTTAAATGATGCTAACTTTTGCTAGAGCTACTATTCCATCTTCCCTTTTCAACCAGTCTCTGCTCTCAGCTCCTTTTTTTTTTATTTTTCCTTTCTTCCTTTTTTCTTTTTTTAAGGTTTTTATTTAAATTCCAGTCAGTTAACACACAGTGTAACATTAGTTTCAGGTGTGGAATATAGTGATTCAAACTTCCATACAACACCCAGTGCTCATCACGACAAGTATACTCCTTACTCCCCATCACCTATGTCACCCATCCCCACCCACCCACTTCCCCTCTGCAACCATCAGTTTGTTCTCTAGAGTTAAGAGTCTGTTTCTTGGTTTGCCTCTCTACCACCCCATCCCACCTTCCTTATTTGTTTTGTTTCTTAAATTCCACATATGAGTGAAATCATGTGGTATTTGTCTTTCTCTGACTGACTTATTTTACTTAGCATTATACTCTCTAGCTCCATCCATGTCATTGCAAATAGCAAGATTTCATTCTTTTTTTTTATGACTGAATAATATTCCATTATATATAAACTCACACATACACACACACATGTATATATGCACACCACTTCTTTTTTAAAATTATTTTTATTAACATGTAATGTATTATTTGCCCCAGGGGTACAGGTCTGTGAATCGTCAGGCTTACACATTTCACAGCACTCACCATAGCACATACCCTCCCCAGTGTCCATAACCCAACCACCCTCTCCATACCCCATCTCCCCCAGCAACCCTCAGTTTGTTTTGTGAGATTAAGAGTCTCTTATGGTTTGTCTCCCTCCCGATCCCATCTTGCTTCACTTTTTTACACACCACTTCTTTATCCATTCATCAATTGATGGACACTTGTGCTATTTCCATAATTTGGCTATTGTAGATAATGCTGCTATAAACATCAGGAGGCACGTAACCCTTTGAATTAGTATTTTTGTATTCTTTAGGTAAATACTTAGTAGTGTGATTTCTGGATCATAGGGTAGTTCTATTTTTAACCTTTTGAGGAACCTCCATATTGTCTCCCGCAGTGGCCGTACCAGTTTGCATTGCCACCAACAGTGCGTGAAGATTCCGCTTTCTCCACATCCTTGCCAACAACTGTTTTTTCCTGTGTTGTTGATCTGACAGGTGTGATGTGATATTGTAGTCTTGATTTGCATTTCTCTGATAATAAACAATGTTGAGCATCTTCTCATGTCTCTATCAGCGATCTGTATGTCTTCTTTGGAAAAATGCCTATTCATGACTTCTGCCAATTTTTTAATTGGATTATTCATTTTTTGGGTGTTGAGTTTCATAAGTTCTTTAGTTCTTTTGGATAGCAACCCTTTATTGAATATGACATTTGCAAATATCTTCTACCATTCCACAGGTTGCCTTTTAGTTCTGTTGATTGTTTCCTTCACTGTGCAGGAGCTTTTTATTTTGATGAAGGCCAATTGCTATTTTTGCTTTTGTTTCCTGTGCCTTGGGGGACATATCAAAAAAGAAGTTGCTATGGCCAATGTCAGAGAAATTACAGCCTGTACTTTCTTCAAGGACTTTTCTGGTTTCAGGTCTCATATTTGGATCTTTAATCCACTTTGAATTTATTTTTAGATATGGTGTAAGAAAGGGGTCCAGTTTCATTCTTTTGCATGTAGCTGTCTAGTTTTCCCATCACCATTTGTTGGAGAAACGGTATTTTTCCCATTGTATATTCTTTCCTGCTTTGGGAAAGATTAATGGACCATATAATTATGGGTACATTTCTGGGCTTTCTATTCTATTCCATTAAACAATGTTGTCTATTTTTTGCCTGTATAATATTGTGTTGATCACTACAGCTTTGAAATATAACTTGAAGTCTGGAATTGTGATGTCTCCAGCTTTACTTTTCTTTTTTCTTTCTTTCTTTCTTTCTTTCTTTCTTTCTTTCTTTCTTTCTTTCTTTCTTTCTTTTTTTTTAAGATTTAATTTATTTATTCGACAGTGAGAGAGAGTACAAGCAGGGGGAGTAGCAGGGAGAGGGAGAACCAAGTTCCTGCTGAGTAAAGAGCCCTACATGGGGCTCCATCCCAGGACTCTGGGATCATGACCTGAGCCCAAGTCAGATGCTTAACTGACTGAGCCACTCAGGCACTCCTTTACTTTTCTTTTTCAAGATTGTTCAGCTATTTCGGGTCTTTTGTGGTTCCATACAAATTTAGGATTGTTTGTTCTAGTCTTGTGAAGAATGCTGTTGGTAATTTGATAGGGATTGCTTTAAATCTGTCCATTGCTTCCGGTAGTATAGCCATTTTAACAATATTTTTTCTTCCAATCCATGAGCATGGAATGTCTTTCCATTTCTTAGTGTCATTTTCAATTTCTTTCATCAGTGTTTTATAGTTTTCAGAGTACAGATCTTTCACCTTTTTGGTTGGGGTTTATTCCTAGGTACCTTATTATTTTTGGCGCATTTTAAAGTGGGATTGGTTCCTTACTTTCTTTTTCTGCTGTTCCATTATTGGTGTAAAGAAATGCAACAGATTTCTGTACATTGATTTTTGTATCCTGCGATTTCACTGAATTTGTGTTTTGTTTCTAACAATTTTTTGGCCAGTCTTAAGGGTTTTCTACAGAGTATCATGTCATCTGCAAATAATGAAAGTTTTACTTCTCATGCTGATTTAAATGTGCTTTAATTCTTTCCATTGTCTGATTGCTGAGGCTAGGACTTTCAGTACTATATTAAATGACAGTGGTGAGCGTGGCCATCCCTGTCCTGTTCCAGACTGTAGGGGAAAAGCTCTCAATTCCCCACCCCACCCCACCCCCACCTTGAGGATGGTATTCACTGTAGGTTTTTTTGTATAGGGCCTTTATCATGTTGAAATAAGGTCTCTCTATTCCTCCTTTGCTGAGGGTTTTTTATCATGAACGGATGTTGTACTTTGTTAAATGCTTTTTCTGCATCTACTGAAAGGATCATATGGTTCTTATCCTTTCTTTTATTAACGTAGTGTATCACATTGCTCAATTTGTAAACATTGAACCAGGAATAAATCCCAGTTGATCTTGGTGAACTTTTTCTTTTTTCTTTTCTTTCTTTCTTTCTTTTTTTTTTTTTTGTGGGTGGTAGAGCAAAGTTTATTGAGTGATAGCAAAGTGATAGTACAAAGCTCCTAAGGAGGGATTGTCTGTGAAAGATTTTTTAATGTGTTGTTGGATTTGGTTTGCTAATATTTTATTGAGGGTTTCTGCATCAATGTTCATCAGAGATATTAGCCGGTAGTTCTCTTTTTTGTATGGTGCCTTTTTCTGGTTTTTGGTATCAGGATAATGCTGGCCTCATAGAATGAATTTGGAAGTTTTCCTTCCTTTTCTATCTTTTGGAGTAGTTTGAGGAGAGTACGTATTAACTCTTCTCTAAATGTTTTGTGAATTCCCCTGGGAAGACATCTGGTCTTGGACTTTGGTGTGTTGGGAGATTTCTGATTATTGATTCTATTTCTTTGCTGGTTATCAGTCTGTTCAAGTTTTCTATTTCTTCCTGTTTCGGTTTTGGTAAGTTTTATGTTTCTGAGAATTTATCCATTTCTTGTAGGTTGTCCAATTTGTTAGCATATAATCTTCATAATATTCTCTTTTGTTTGTATTTCTGTGGTGTGGGTTGTGATTTCTCCTCTCTCATTTGTGATTTCATTTATTTGGGTCCTCTTTCTTGTTGTCTTGATAAGTCTGGCTAGGGGTTTATCACTCTTATTAATTTTTTTCAAAGAACTAGCTCCTGGTTTGATTGTTCTGTTGGTGGTGGTGGTGGGGATGGGGGGGTTAAATTATTATTTATTTCTGCTCTAATCTTTATTATTTCCCTACTTCTGCTGGCGTTAGGCTTTGTTTGTTGTTCTTTTTCTAGCTTCTTTGGGTGTAAAAGTAGGCTGTTTATTTGAGATTTTTCCTACTTCTTGAGGAAATCCTGTGTTGCTACACACTTGCCTCTTAGAACTACTTTTTTGGCATTCCAGTGGTTTTGGATCATTGTGTTTTCACTTTCATTTGTTTACATATGCTTTTTAATTTCTTCTTTGATTTCCTGAGGGACTGACTCATTGTTTAGCAGCATGTTATCTAAACTCTATATATTTGTGGTCTTTTCGGATTTTTTTCTTGGTTGACTTCTGGTTTCAGCGTTGTGGCCAGGAAAGGAGCTCAGTGTGATATCAATCTTCTTGAATTTGTTGAGACCTGTTTTGCAGCCTAATATGTGATCTATTCTGGAGACTGTCCCATGTGCATTTGAAAAGAATGTGTATTCTGCTATTTTAGGATGGAATGTTCTGAATATACCTGTGAAATCCATCTGGTTCAGTGTGTCATTCAAAGCCCCTATTTCCATGTAGACTTTTTCTCAGCTCCTTTTCGAATCATCTTTTCTTTTTTTTTTTTTTTAAAGTTTTATTTATTTATTTTATTTGAGAGAGAGAGAGAGAGACAGTGAGAGAGAGCATGAGTGAGGAGAAGCAGACTCCCCGCGGAGCTGGGAGCCCGATGCGGGACTCGATCCCAGGACTCCAGGATCATGACCTGAGCTGAAGGCAGTCGCTTAACCAACTGAGCCACCCAGGCGCCCTCGAATCATCTTTTCTGATTGTCCCCTGAGAGGCACTCACCAAGCCTGTCTGGGAGGTGGACTCTCCATGATGACACCCACCCTTTAGGAATGGCATTGAGACAAATGATGGCTTGAGGATACCATTGCTCAAATGCATTCCCCAGAAGCAGATGCTGAGATGTGAATTTCTAGGCAAATCATTTATTAAGCTCCCAGCAAACACCAGTTAAGGAGATTGGGATGCAGAATGGGGAAGGGAAGAAGCTGAGCCAGAGCAGCCTCAGACAAAAGACCTCAGCTGTCTCCTGGGAGTGCTACCCAATCCCACAGGGGGAGTCCACAGTGTAAGGGACACCTCAGATGTCCCAATCTGGGGCCAGGGCACTGGGCTCCCATGCTGCCCAGCCAGTCACCCACTGGGAGAGGAGGAAGGTATTGGTTCCCAAGCAAGCCCAGCATTCTCGGCTTTAGCAGTGCTCCCAGAAGAGGTGAGGGTGTCAGCTGTGGCATGGGGACAGGGGCACAGAAATGCTGACAAGCAGTGTGCATGGAGCACCAACACCGTCCACTATAAGCCATTATCTCTTCAAATCCTAGCAAGCCCAGGGCTTGGTCGATAGAGACAATGGAAAGGCAACTTCATTTGGAGCCAAATTGGGGCTTGGAGTCCAGAGACCGCAGCTTCACTGTTACATGATTCTTCCATTTGGCCGTGTACTTCCCATCCACAGGGTAAACAGGCCTCCCTAACATATCAGACAAACTCTTTTGTTCTTCACATCAGAGACTTTCAGAAAGATCCTTTCTCAAGAGGTGCCACGACTTCCATTGTAATTTGGCTAGTGATTTCATCACACTCTTACTATATTCTGCTGGAAACGTGGGGGACATCTGCCTGTGCGTTTTGCAGGTGAGAGGGTCGGGGGAGTGTGCGGGGAGATCAGCACTTAGGAGAAGACTCAGCTGACTGGTTCCGCAGGAGGAGCCTGGTCTGCCTGGACAGAACTGATTGTGGGGCCTGGAAATGTGTGGGATATAGGTCATTCAGTCCACAACCTCATTTTACAGATGGGAAACTAACGTCCAGAAAGGTGAGACCCTTTGCTTCTTCTGCTTACATTTACTGAGCGAGCACTTCTCTGTGCCAGGACTTGAGCTAGAGCTAGGAATAGAGGACAAGGGGACAGGAGACTCCAACCTTATCATTATCGTTTTTTTCCTTGAAATAATTCTAGATTCCCAGGAAGTTGCCAAAAGTCCCATGGGTCCTTCACCCAGTTTCCCCCAGTAGTAACATCATAAGTAAAACCATAGCGTAATATTAAAACTGAGAAGCTGTTATTGGCAAAACCCCACAGACATTGTCCAGATCTCACCAGTGTTAATGTGGACTATTCATCTGTGTGTGTGCGTGTGTGTGTGTGTGGTTCTGTGTACTGTCATCACATGGATAGATTTGCCAGTCACCACAATCGAGGTGCAGAGCTTTTCCATCACCACAAAGGAGCTCCCTGGGCATCCCCTTCACTGTTGTGTCCTACCTACCATTCCTAACCCTTGGCCACTGCTAAACTGCTTTCTCTTTCAGACCTTTGTGGTGGGGGGGCAGCGCAGGTGGGCAGGAGATACAGATTACAAATCTTGGTAGTACGTGGACTATTATATACAAATATATGTAAATATAATTGCCTATATAAATACAGAAATGAAATGATACCATGACTTAGAAGTTAATATAACATTTCTGGGGGTGTCTAAATCCAAGTAAATCCATTGGAATGGGACCGGAAATGGGATGCTTTCAGCCCTTTAAGGAATGAGGTAGTGCACGCGGGCAGCTCTGGGCTCCTTTGTCTTGTGTAAATACACAAGCAAAACCCCAGAATGCTCTCTGCCCTGGAAAGTGAGAACAGGGGCTGAGGAGGGAGGGGGATTCCTTTTTCCCCATCCACCCTCTTGGGCGGTTCCAGTTTTCACCATGCACATGCCTTGCTTTTTGTTTTTTTTTTTTTTAAGATTTTATTTATTCATTTGAGAGAGAGACAGAGAGAGCACAAGCAGGGGGAGGGGTAGGAGGAGAGGGAGAAGCAGCCTCCCTGCTGAGCCGGGAGGCTGACCCAGGAGGTGGGGGGTGCTTGATCCCAGGACCCTGAGATCATGACCTGAGCTGAAGGCAGACTCTTAACCATCTGAGCCACCCAGGCGCCCCCCCCCCTTTTTAATATTAACATATAATGATGCCTTGCTTTTATCAAAAGGAATTAAATCCCGTTTGGATGCTCCTTAAACAAGGTTGAAGAGAAACTCTGTATCATCAGCTCCTTGCTTTCTCCTCTCCTCTGGGTTTTCCAAAGGTTCCCTCGGGACTTACAAGGCTGAAAAGGGGGCTCTGCAGCCTCCAGTTGTCATGGCAGCGACGGCTTCTGGAGATAAAATATCCAGGCCTGGCCTTCTCAGCCCTGCGTGCAAGGTGCTGGAACAGCCCCCACCCCACCGGAACAGCAGCATCCTCGCACCAACCTGGGTCCTGAGGGTTTCAAAGATGCCTTTAGTAGTACTGGTATGTAAGCCAGTCAGCAGTGTTATTTCAGAAGGACATTGTGTTCCGCACACAAGCAATTTGCAGTCTGAGACATGTTCTGCTGATGCTAAAAACACTTTTAGTTTCTGGCTTGGAGCACCAAGTCCCCCTTCTCCTCCCCTGCAGTAATCTGGTTTACCTGCCTCCATTGCTTTCTAAACACCAACCCTTTTCAGAGGCTGTCTTTGGGCAGCCCATTCTCACACCAGGCCCCCGTCACCCACTCAGCTTCCTTGCTCACACCCAGAAACAGGAAGGATTATTTATGGTTTCTAAGAAAAGCCCTTGTTTACTGGAAGAAGAAAATCAGACTGTCCTCCAAGGGAGGGGCTCCAAATGGCTTGTATTCTTTCCTGATGAAGTCAACAAAAACAAATGACATAAATGAATTTCTCAAAGAATTAATTGTGATATACTGTATTCTCAGTAAGCTCTTCTACTTTAATTCAGGTAAGTCCTGATAGAGTAAATGGACAGTGGGAACTGGAGAAGGAAAATAAATCAGCTTTCCTGAGGAGGAGTGGAATATTTCCTAAGGGGAGGGGAATATTTGTGGTGGCCCTCGAAGGTTGAAGAGGAGTTTACCAGGTTAAAGAAAGGAGGAAGAGAGCTATTATATGCTTGGTGCTTACAGCAAGGGCCTGACTCTCTCTAGAGATTTCCTGAATGATCCCATGTTGCCATGACCCCAACACTTCTGCATCCCCAGGATTTAAGAAGCAGTTTCAGGGGAGCTCAGAGTGTAAAGAAATGGAGAGAGGAGAGGGCTAAGACACATGTGGTCCACACGGGGCCTGTAATCCCAGATGCTCTCTTGTAGAACCAGGATTCTAGGCCCTGTCCCCAGCCTAGAGGAAGGCCTGGCCATTGATGCTGTGATTCCTGCAGGTACAAATGAAACGGTTAAAGGAACACAAGGGAAGGGACAAAAGAAGGACAAGGCAAGGTAGAGTAAGCAGGGGAAGTCAAGGTAAGCCTGCTTTGATGAAGATCTCAGGCCATGATTCACAGTGGGAACAAGGGACAGAACTTCTCCAAGGTCTAACATTTGAGCTCACACTTCCTCCCTCTGGGATTTCCAAAGCCCAATGGCTCTTATCAAAACCTCTTTAACAATAGAAGGCAAGAATAATATTTTTATTTCTTCCAACAAAAAGTCCGAGTTTACAGCTCCTAGATGTATTCCAAGAACCAATTCTTAGGAAACTGGATGAAGATATAAATCTTCACAGTTCCTGGATCAGCCCAAGATTCTTTTCCACGTAAGTAAACTGCAAGGACTCCACCCTCCCTGCCTCCTTCCTCCCTTTCTCTGTGCTGAGCCAGGCCTCACTTTGGCATGCAACCTCCTCAGTGTAGAGGCTGCTGGAAAGAAAGCCATGTTAGGGGACCAGGGCTCTTGTCCCACCCCTGGAAACTTCCAAGTTACTCCTTCAGGAAGCTGCAACCAGTCCCAGGGGCTGGGCCTCAACTTCCCCATCTAGAAAGGAGAGGTTATATTAGATCTTTTGTAGAAAAAACAACTGTATACATATTTTTAGTGAGGTCAGTTAAAATATTACCCAAGGAACTAAAAATGAATTTTAAGGCTGTAGGCAGACATAATTTCTGTAAGTCTCTATACTGCTCCAAGCTTAAAAGTGGAGAAAGAGCAGGGAGGAGGGTGGTGGACTTCTGCAGCCCGGTCCCCACCGCACCCCCTTCCCTCCCATCGTCGGCTTTCAGCAAAGGGAGTGTGCCTCACCCTTGTCACCCGTCTCCTGAACTGAAGGGTGGCACCAGTCAGTGCCTCCAATGCTAAGGAGGCAAAAGAGGGGTGGGGGTTGAGGAGGGGAGGTTGGCCAAGGAGGAGAGGTCCTTGCCCGGCTTTGGAACCCTGCTCCGCTCTCTCTGGAGAACAGACCCCTCCAGGAGGAGACATGAAGGAGGACAGCAGCCAGCATGGTGTCCAGTGCGACTTACCATGAGGGGGATTGCTGGTATCTCCAGGGAGCCCAACAACCTCACGTGGGTAGGTCTGAGCAGCCCCTTTTTACAGGTGAGGAAAACAAGGAACAGGAAAAGTGGCCTGAGGCACAAGGGGTGGACGCCAAGAGTTGGTTTCATGGGTGGTGGGGGGAGCTGGAGCATGAAGACCGTTACCCCTGGGCTGGCAGTCCAAGTCACGCGCCAGCAGCCCTTTCTGCTTCAAGAAGGCTAACTGCGGTTCTTTTTGACTGCAAATAATCAAAATGGCCTTCTGAATGATGAAAATGAACCAAATGTCTGTTCTGGGTCAGGTATTTCATCTAATCCTCCCAAGCACGTGGAAGGGTGGGCAGAGCAGACAGAGCCCCACAACTGAGAGCGTCGCTCAGAGGGGTCCCCGAGGCTTGCCCCGCAGAACACAGGCAGTTCCCGCAAGGGCTCCGTGTTGCAAACAAGCAAAGCAGGCTCAAGCTCTCCAGCCAAGGGGGCATCTCTGCCACAGAGGGAAGGGGCCTGGGCAGGGCTGGTGGGGCTCAGAGCATCCTAGTCTAGGCTCTGCTCCCTCAGAATGTCTGCCGCACTGGGTCTTATTGGGACCTCCTGTTTGCACAAGCATTGTGCAGTCGGAGATGTGTTCTGCTGATGCTAACTGTCCCCGTGATCCCAGGGCTGCCTGTGAAAGAGGACACTCCCAGCAGGAGCCCTATTTGCTCTCCCTACATTTTCCTGAAGCCGTGGGACAGCACGTCAAGGCCCAGCAGACTGACAGGGACCAGATCACAACTACTGGTGGAACCGCTGCAGGGATTCAAGAAGAGGAAGACGCGCCCCAACCTTCCTGTTCTGAAACCGGAGATAAGAATAGCAGATGAAAATGTAATAGCTTCTGAAATTTTATATATCAATCAAAGTGATAACAGAACTTGCTGAAATGTTGTTAGTGACCTTAACAGCCCTGATTTCTTCGGAAAGTTCATTTCAGCTTTAGAGGGGCGGGGTTGGGGAGGATACACCAGATTTCCTGTTGTAGTAGAATTAAATCTACTTGCCTCAGGAGGCCGGGAGCTCCTGCATATATATATATATTTTTTTTTTACCCCAGGGGTGCCCAGCTGTGGGTCATGCCCCCAGGAGGACAATTACCCTTAGCAAATAGCCTGAAAACAAGTCCTTGCAATCCTGTCTCCCAGGTGTGAGTTGCATAACATGAACAAGGTCAACTTTTTTTGGCTTTGAAATATACACTCCTTAGATTATGTCCCGAGGCGGGGAGCACAGGAAAAAAAGCCTCCATGGAGCACATGAGAGACTGAGTCCTGGAGAGGTGACTTTTCCAGGCCATGCGGTGAGTTAGCAGGCTGGACGGAGGTGGTGGAGCCCCTTTTCCTGACGGGTGCCTGGAGCTGACTAGGCCTCAGACCCTGCTAATCGTCCTTAGAACCGGAGTGGGGCGCTGTGTGTGGTTGACTGGAGCAGGGAGATGGCTCTATGGGATGCTCATGTAGCCAGGCCGTTTCAGTCATTCACTAAGTATTGACCCAGGTGACCATCACAGCCCAGCTAACTGTTCAGGTTTTGAGATTCATTTGCTACTAAAACAGACATAAGTCCTCACCCTCCTGGAGCTCACATTCTAGTCCAGGGGGAGGTAGACCAAAAAAAGACAAAACCAAAAGCAAACGTCATAAGGGAACTCATCATATAGTGCATTGGAAGGTGATGCATGCTGTAGAAAGAAGAGAGGAGCAGGGTAACGGGAATTAGTAGTTTGGGGTAAGGTGAGATCCATTTTTAAAATAGGGTGCTCTCTGTAGACTTCTGTTGAGAAGGTGTGAGACAAACAAAAGCTTGAAGGATGTGAGGCAGTTAGCCAGGTAGAGATGTCTGGGAGAAGAGTGTTGCAGAGGGAATAGTCAGTGCAAATGCCCTGGGGCAGAAATGTGCCTGGCATGATCAAGAAATGCTGAGGAGGTCAGTATGGCTGGGGCCGAGTGACGGAGGAGGAGAGCCGGAGCTGAAGGCAGCCACGTCATGGGGCCATGTCATGAAAGGACTGTGGGGGCCGTGTCCCTGGTAGTTATTCAAAGCAGGGTGAGGAACCATGTGAAGACTTTAAACAATGGAGTGACTTCATCTAACTTATATTTGAGCAGAATCTCCAGGGCAGCTGAGTAGAAAACAGACTACAGGGGGTGAGGGTGGAAGAGGGAGGTGAGTTGGGCTGTCAGAGTAGTCCAGGTGAGTGGCAATGGTGGCTTTGGCTGCGGAGAGGCAATTAGATTCTGGATCAATTTCCAGTGTAGAAGCAATAGGGATTTGTTTGTGGGATGGATGTCAGGTAGGCAGGAAAGAAAGAAACAAGGGACCACTCCATGTTTATAGTCTGAAAAGCTAGGTAAATGGAGGGGTGTCATTCACTGAGATGGGAACGCCAGGTGGCTCAGACTTAGGGATACCACGAGTCCAGTTTGGGACATGTTAAGTTTGAGATGCATGTTGACATCCAAGTGGAGATGTGAAGTAGGCAGTTGGATCTCCAAGCCCACAGTTCCAGGCGTGTCTCGAACTTGCCCATGCACTTGAAAACCATGGAGCTAGATAGACTTAACAGGAAGTTCATCTGTAGAGAAAAGAAAAGACGTCTGAGGACTGAGCCCAACTTTGAAAGATCAGAACAGCACGGATCAATAAGGCAAGATGCTGAGAAGGAGACAGTGAGTTAGAAAGGACAGGAGGACAGGACAAGATCCTGGAAGTCAAATGAAGACAGAGTTTCAAAAAGGAAGGAATGCCCTCAACTTCGATGCATGCTGCTGAAGACTGAGAATGATCCCTCTGTTTAACAGGTTATTGTTAATCTCAGTAAGAAAGGCTTCTTTGAGGGATAGAAGTCTGATTGGAGTGGGTTGCCCCACTCTACACTCCCCAGAAAGAGGAATGAGGAAGTAGAGACTGAGTAGAGGCCACTCATTCAGGAAGTTTTGCTCTTAAGGAGAAATTGGCCTCAAGTGGGTACAGGGGTAG
The DNA here is from genome assembly GCF_902655055.1 of Lutra lutra. Lineage (NCBI taxonomy): Eukaryota > Metazoa > Chordata > Mammalia > Carnivora > Mustelidae > Lutra > Lutra lutra. The sequence goes on from NC_062284.1 coordinate 49,248,500, forward strand.
GGCTCCAGGGCACAGGTGGCGGGCTGGCTGCCCAGAAGAGCACAGGTAGGTGACCCACGGTCTTCTCCAGGGTTCGTCCACATCTTTGTGGCTTTTCCTGACCTTTCTTGGCAGAGGAAAGTGGCCTCAGCATTGTTTCCATCCTCCAGCAAAAAGGGAAAATCCAGGGGCTACAACTCAGGAGTTAAAATCAAGGCCAAGAAACAATAAACAATCTGCCATAGGGATAGAGTGAAAACATGTCATACCTTTGATTGAAAGAATGTAGAAAAAAAGGACTTTATTCCAATAAAAAACCCAACCAGTTGGGAGCATGACTATATAAAAGAAGCTCAGTGTCCCCTCTATAGGAAAATACACCCAATTCATTCAAGAAGTGAGGGAAAGAGGAGTTCAGGATTTTCCTTCCACGATGTTTCGCTTCTCCACTGATCAGGCAAAAGCAAATAAAAGCAGCAAGGTATCCTCTTTTGCCTGATGGACAAGTATTTTGAAGAATAATCCCTATTACTTACAAGTGTTTGGTGCAAGAGGCATTCTCTGAAAACACATGTGGGAGGGAACACTGCTTCAAGATTCGGGGAAAACAATTTGGCTTTATTAAAGGGCTTCAGAAAGTTTATACATTTTACCCCTAGCAACTCCTCTTTCGGGAATCGAAAGAAATCACTGGAAGTTTGGACAAAGATTGAATCACAAGAGTTCTCAGACACTTGTTTGCAGTAATGGATTAAATGTAGGAAAATCAAATGTCCAGACACAGAGCACGAATTTACAACATTTGGACACGTTCATATTTAAAAATGTGAGAAATGCGTAGACTATGTTGGTAAGTGGAAAAAAGCCATAGAATTATTTCAAGTGAGTGATTCCATGCCATCTTAGGGATTGTGCATTCACTCTCCAACTCTGTCTAGTTTAAAAATTATCCTATTGATTGAATTATTTTAAAATTGTAAACACTATATTATTCTCAATATTTCTAACTGGGTTTTCTTCATACCAGCTGAAACTGGTTTCCTTTCTCCCCATTTTTATTCCTGAATTTATTTTTTTTAAATGGGTGTTTTTCTTTCTTTTCTCTCTTTAAAGACCTTACGTATGCTTACAGAATGGATTCTCCCTATTTTTGGTTTGATTGGCTATCTTCTTAGCATTCATTCTTTTTGGATCTTTGGGCATACCCACTTGCCGGTTCACCTTGAATGGTGTGTGTGTGTGTGTGTGTGTGTGTGTTCATGCTCTTTCTCTAAAAGTTTCATGGTTGTTTCCATCCATGGAATTTGGGCCCCCAAATTCAGTTCTGGTCTTGGTGGCCTGGAGCTCCCATCCATCGAGATCTGAGGACATTGTGAGGGCAATCACCAAACAGCAGTTGGCCTGGTCCATGTCTGGGTGAGTCAACTCTTCTTTTTCTCCTAAGTACAAAATATAAGTCAGTCCAGGCAATGGCTGGTCACAGCTTTTTACAGCCCTGTCCCATAATCAGGGCTCCCTCAGCCCAAGGCTCACATCCTTTCCTAGGAGCACAGTTCTTAGAAGCCTCTGCACCAGGAGATGAGCAGGACTAGAGTTTCCATTCAACAGCCATTGTGTGTTTCTGTTTCATCGCTGGTCAACAGAGATGTTTATCTTGTTTTTTATAACAGCTGATCTTTTAAATTTTTATCTTTATGTATTTACTTTTTAAAAAAAATGTTATTTAAATTCCAGTTAGTTAACACACAGTGCAATATTGGTTTCAGGAGTAAAATTCAGTGGTTCATCACTGACATACAACACCCAGTGCTCATCATTGCAAGTGCCCTCCTTAATGGCCATCACCCACATAGCCCATCCACCACCCACCTCCCTCTGTCAACCCTCAGTTTGTTCTCTACCATCAAGAGCCTTTTATGGTTTGTTCCCCCACTTTTTTCCCCTTCCCATATGTTTATCTGTTTTGTTTCTTAAATTCTACACGTGAGTGAAAGCATATGGTAATTGTCTTTCTCTGACTGACTTACTTGGCTTAGCATAATACACTCTAGCTCCAACCACATCATTGCAAATGGCAAGATTTCATTCTATTTAATGGCTGAGTAATATTCCATTGTATATATATATACGACCTCTTTTTTATCTATTCATCTCTTGTTGGATTTGAGCTCTTCCCATAGTTTGGCTATTGTTGATAATGCTACTATAAACATCGGGGTGCATGTACCCCTTCAAATTTGTATTTTTGTCCTTTGGGTAAATAAATACCTAGTAGTGCAATTGCTGGATTATAGGGTAGTTCTATTTGTAACTTTTTGAGAAACCTCCACACTGTTTTCCACAGTGGCTGCCCCAGTTTGCATTCCCACCAACAATGCATGGGATTCTCCTTCCTCTGCACCCTCACCAACACCTGTTGTTTCCTGTGTTGTCAAGTTTAGCCATTCTGACAGGTGTGCAGTGGTGTCTTATTAAGGTTTTGATTTGCATTTTCCTGATGATAAGTGATATTGAGCATCTTTTCATGTGTCTGTTGGCCATCTGGATGTCTTCTTTGGAAAAATGTCTATTCCTGTCTTCTGCCCATTTCTTAATTGGATTATTTGTCTTTTGGGTGTTGAGTAGGATAAGTTCTTTATAAATTTTGGATACCAATCCTTTATCAGCTATGTCATTTGCAAATATCTTCTCCCATTCCATAGGCTGCCTTTTAGTCTTGTTGATTCTTTCCTTCACTGTAGAGAAGCTTTTTATCTTGACCAAGTCCCCATAGTTCATTTTGCTTTTGTTTCCCTTGCCTCCAGTGTTGTGTCCAGTAAGAAGTTGCTGTGGCTGAAGTCAAAGAGGTTACTGCCTGTGTTCTCCTCTAGGAACTTTTTTTTTTTTTTAAGATTTGATTTATTTATTTGACACAGAGAGAGAGAGATCACAAGTAGGCAGAGCAGCACACAGTAGGGGTGGGGGGTGGGAAGCAGGCTCCCTGCTGAGCAGAAAGCCAGATTCGGGTCTCCATCCCAGGACTCTGAGATCATGACCTGAGCCAAAGGCAGAGGCTTAACCCACTGAGCCACCCAGGTGCCCCACTCCTCTAGGATCTTGATGGCTTCCTGTCTCACATTTAGGTCCTTCATGTATTTTGAATTTATTTATGTGTATGGTGTAAGAAAGTGGTCCAGTTTCATTCTTCTGCATGTGGCTGTCCTGTTTTCCCAACATCATTTGTTGAAGAGGCTGTCTTTTTTCTATTGGATATTCTTTCCTGCTTCATCAATAATTATTTGACAATATACTTGTGGATCCATTTCTGAATTTCTATTCTGTTCTACTGATCTATACGTCTGTTTTTGTGCCAATACCATACTGTCTTGATCACTACAGCTTTGTAATATAACTTGAAGTCCAGAAATGTGATGCCTCCAGCTTTGGTTTTCTTTTTCAGAATTACTTAGGCTATTCAGGGTCTTTTGTAGTTCCATACAAATTTGAGGATTATTTGTTTTAGCTCTGTGAAAAATGCTATTGGTATTTTGGTAGGGATTACTTTAAATCTGCAGATTGCTTTGGGTTGTACAGACATTTTAACAATATTTATTCTTCCAATCCGTGAGCATAGAATGTCTTTCCACTTCTTTGTGTCCTCTTCAATTTCTTTCATCAGTATTTTTTAATTTTTAGAGTACAGACCTTTTACCTCTTTGGTTAGGTTTATTCCTAGGTATTTTATGGGTTTTGGTGCAATTGTAAATGAAATCGATTCCTTGATATCTTTTTTTGCTGCTTCCTGAGACTTTGCTGAATTCATGTATCAGTGCTAACAATTTTTTGGTGGAGTCTTGTGGGTTTTCTATATATAATATCATGTTGTCTGCAAATAGTGAAAGTTTGACTTCTTCCTTGCTGATCTGGATGCCTTTTATTTTTTTCATTGCCTGACTGCTGAGGCTAGGACTTTCAGTACTATGTTAAATAACAGTAGTGAGAGTGGACATCCCTGTCTTGTTCCTGACCATTGGAGGAAAAGCTCTCAGTTTTTCCCCATTGAGGATGATATTAACTTGGGTCTTTTCAGGTGCCTGGGTGGCTCAGTCAGTTAAGCATCTGCTTATTTTCATAATATACTCTTATAATCGTTTGTATTTCTGTGGTGGTGTTGTGATTTCTCCTCTCTCATTTGTGATTTTATTTATTTGGGCCTTTTCTCTTTTCTTTTTGATAAGCCTGTCTAGGGGTTTATCAATCTTATTAATCCTTTCAAAGAACCAGCTCTTAGTTTCATTGATCTGTTCTACTGTTTGTTTCTATATCATTTATTTCTGCTTTGATATTTATTATTTCCCTTCTTCTGCTGGCTTTAGGCTTTATTTGCTGTTCCTTTTACAGCTCCCTTAGGTGTAAGGTTAGTTTGTGTATTTGAGAATTTTCTTGCTTTTTGAGGTGGGCCTGTATTGTTATATACTTCCCTCTTAGGACTACCTTTGCTGCATCCCAAAGGTTCTGGACTGTCATGTTTTCACATTCATTTTCTCCCATGTAATTTTTTATTTCTTCTTTAATTTCTTGATTAACCCAATCATTCTTTAGTAGGATGTTCTTTAACCTCCATTGATTTGTGGTCTTTCCAGTTTTTTCTTGTGGTTAATTTCAAGTTTCATAGTGTTATGGTCAGAAATATGCATGGTATGATCAATCTTTTTGTACTTGTTGAGGCCTGATTTGTGACCTAGTATGTGATCTATTCTGGAGAATGTTCCATGTGCACTCAAAAGAATGTATATTCTGCTTTTGAATGAAATATTCTGAATATATCTGTTAAGTCCATCTGGTCCAGTGTGTCATTCAAAGCCAATGTTTCCTTGCTAATTTTCTGCTTAGATGATCTACCCATTGCTGTAAGTAGAGTGTTAATGTCCCCTACTGTTATCATATTATCAATGAGTTTCTGTATGTTTGTTAATTGATTCATATATTTCAGTGCTCCCAAGTTGGGGACATAAATATTTATAATTGTTAGATCTTCTTCATGGATAGACCCCTTAATTATGATATAATATCTTTCTGCCTCTCTTGTTACAGTCTTTGGTTTAAAATCTAATTTGCCAGGCTGCCTGGGTGGCTCAGTGGGTTAAGCCTCTGCCTTCAGCTCAGGTCATGATCTCAGGGTCCTGGGATTGAGTCCTGCATTGGGCTCTCTGCTGGCCAGGGAGCCTGCTTCCTCCTCTCTCTCTCTCTCTCTTTCTCTCTCTGCTTGCCTCTCTGCCTACTTGTGGTCCCTCTCTGTCAAATAAATAAAAATCTTAAAATAAAATAAAATAAAATCTAATTTGCCTGATATAAGTATGGCTACTCTGGCTTTCTTTGGACATCCATTAGCATGATAGATGGTTATTCATCTCCTCACTTTAAATCTCCAGGTATTTTTAGGTCTAAAATGAGTCTCTGCAGGCATATAGATGGGTCTTGTTTGTTTGTTTGTTTTATCCATCTGACACCCTTTGTCTTGTGATTGGAGCATTTAGTCCATTTACATTCAGAGTGATTATGGAAAGATATGAATTGAGTGCCATTGTGTTATCTGTAGGGTTGGTATTTCTGGTGTTGTTCTCTGCTCCTTTCTAGTCTTTGTTGCTTTTGGCCTTTTTTCCCCACTCAGAGTCACCTTTAATATTTCTTGCAGGGCTGGTCTAGTGGTTATGAACACCTTTAATTTTTGTTTATCTGGGAAACTCTTTATTTCTCCTTCTATTCTGAATGACAGTCTTGCTGAATGAAGTATTCTTGGCTGCATATTTTTCCCATTCAGCACATTGAATATACCATGCCACTCTTCCAGTTTGCCAAGATTCTGTGGACAGATCTTCTGTGAACCTGATCTGTCTTTCCTTATAGGTTAAGGACTTTTTTCCCTTGCTGCTTTCAGTATTCTTTCCTTGTCTGTGCATTTTGTGAATTTGGCTACAATATGTCTTGGTGATGGTTGGCTTTTGTTTAGTTTAATGGGACTTCTCTGTGCTTCTTGGATTTCAATGCCTGTTTCCTTCCCCAGATTAGGGAAGTTTCCAGCTATAATTTGCTCAAATAAACCATCTGCCCCTTTTTCTCTCTCTTCATTTTCTGGGACTCCTACCATATGAATGTTAATATGCTTTAAGTAGTCACTGAGTCTCTAAGTCTACATTCATAATCCAATATTTTTCTTTCCCTCTTCTTCTCAGCTTTATCATTTTCCATAATTTTATCTTCTACATCAGTAATATGTTCCTCTGCTTCATCCATCCTCATTGTCATGGCATCCATCTGGATTTGCATCTCAGTTACAGCATTTTAAATTTTAGATCAACTAGATTGGATTCTCTAGTGTCTTCTGTGCTTTTTTCAAGGCAAGCTAGTATCCTTATAATTGTTTTAAATTCTAATGGAGACATCTTACTTATATCTGCATTGATTAAACCCCTAACTGTTATTTCTTCCTGTTCTTTCTTTTGGAGTGAACTCCTCCATCTTGTCACTATGTCCAGGAGAAAGAAAGAATGAGAGAAAGAAAGAAAAAAAGAAAGGAAGGAAGGAATAAAGAAAGAAAGAGGAAGTTAAATTGTGGATATGTTTTGGTCTGCTTGTTAAAAGAAGCTAGATCCAAAAAATAAAAAATTAAAAAAAAAATTTTTAAATAAAAAAATATTTTTTTTTAAAAAGAAAGAAAGCTAGATCATAGGTGGTGTTTTAGTCTGCTTGCTAAAAAAGCTAGGTCCAAAAAATATAAAAAACAATACAAACAATAAAAAAATAAAATACAAACTAAATTAATTTAATTAAATTTAAAATAACAATAAAAATAAAAGGAAGCCTGATCTTATTTCCTCTAGAGCTGAAGTTTTTTGTTTTTCTTTCTTTCTTTCTTTCTTTCTTTTTTTTTTTTTTTTTTAGAGCTGAAGTTTTGCAGCACTCTGTGTTTGGTAGACTTGGTGTGGACAAGGAGTTGTGCTGGTCTTCTGGGAGAGAGGCCTGTGACCCTGAAGGTACAGTAGACTTGCACTAGTGGAGATGTGCCTGCAGGGTGCAGGAGGGCGTGGCTTGGTGTAAGTGGCTCCAGGCTCCACTGGGTGGTGCTGTGTTGTTCCCTGAAGGCCATCAGTGCTGAGGGGCAGGATAAATATGGTGGTGCCCAGACTCTCTCCTCCCAAAGTGAGGAGTTTACACCCACCACCCTTCTCAAGTACCCATAGAAGAGCACACAATCACGTCTTCTGTGTTGCAAGCCTCCATCAGATCCCTGCCTTCATCCTGCCTGTGTCTGAGCTATCTGCCTGCCAGGTGGCCCTGCACTCCTGTGTTTTATCTCAGGTATGAGTGGGTTCCCAAACTCCAAATTTTAGAGATCTGTGCAAGCACCAATCCCTTGGGGGAGAATCTTGCTGCACTGCTTTGTCCAGAAGTTGGCCTTGAGTTCTGTGCTAGTGAATGGGGCAGCTCAATGGCCCCACCAGGTTCCTCACCCGTGGAGAGGTCATTCCCCCTCTCCCAAATGAACTCCAAGCAGGGGAACTGCCTCTCTCCATGCAACCCAGAGGATCCTCAGACCATGCTCTCTACTCCCAGGTCTCCACCTTCCTTCCCCACCAGAGCACTGCCTTAAGTTTTTAGAAGTATTTTCTCTCTTATTGTTTTGTGTATAGTACAGGTGAGGAGGTCCTCAAAGAGTGAACTTCAGGCCATCTTAACCAGAAACCCCAAACTGCAGCTTCTTACTTTTCTGACTCTGGTCTGTGAGTGTGAATGAAGTAACATTAGCATTCATACCCACCTTTTTCTGATTGTGAACTTTGGCCTCCCTACTCCACTTTCAATTTTCCCCGGGAATTTCTCCCAACGGGCATTTGGTATCACATGTGCTCACTAGGCAGCCTGCTCAAATCCAGCCACTCTGGGGCTCCTGGAGATGTTTACCATGTGACAGCCATTTAAAGACACCTCCTCCCACTGCTCAGCAGCTGATGTCCTCCAAAAACTCAAGACCCCTGAGCCTAAACAGTATAGGAGCCACCTGAATTCTCTGCAAAAGTGGAGAGAACATCGCCTCTCTTTTCAGAGAGCTCCAACCAGAGTTCAAGGGTAGAGCTGTAGAACATTCCCATGATCTTCTCCTCTTTCCAGGTGTCATCCCAAGCGTGTCCTGCAAGGCTGTTGACCCAGAAAAGAGGCTAAGCTAAAATAAAGACAAAAGCATTTATTTGTGTTCTCAGAATTGTGATTCCGGGAAAACAGATATAGGCAGCAACTGAAATGGTGCCCTCTCAGGGAACAAAGGTCAAGGAATTTTAAAGACAAAAGGGAACACTTGCATATGTTGTTTCCAAAGAATTTTTATTGATTTTGGGGGCAGAAAATGGGCCTTGGCTGAGCATAATTGCTTGCTAAGGCTCTCAGCAAAGTCTCTTACTGCAGCAAGTTGCAGGTGTCCAGGTGGACTCCTTAGAATATTTGTGGTTTGGTCAGGTTCAGAAGTTCATGGTTCTACCTGATGAAATGTGCAGATGCCCTCCTCCTTCATGGCCTCCCAGCTGCATGGGAGGAGACAGAAGTGAAAGCCCTTGACATAAGTGAAACCATTCCAATTCACCTTTCAAAAGGCAAACCAGCTCATGCAAACAGGTTCATCAGAAACTATTCCACTCCGAATCCCATGCTGGGTCACCTCCGGCATGTGCCTAGAATGGAACATTTAATTACAGCAGAGATTTTATCTGGTGGGTGGGTTGCGGTGGTTTTTAAAATCTTTTTTTTGTGCTTTTATATGCTTTCTTATAATTAAAGTTTACAAGTTTGTAATCATACAAAAATGTTATTGGGGGGAAAGTCTATCCTTCCCAAATGTTGGTTAGAAGAAAGGCATGCTCAAAAATGAATATTCAGTGTTTATCAATCTCCTTTTAAACATGTGCATTTTTTCCAGATACTGGACTGGCGAAAAACTGGACTTTCATCTGTCAGAACATTGGCAAGTACCTCGTTGCTCTGTTGTTTTATATGTGTTACTGGGCTCCCCAGCAACCAGGGCAGGGGCCTTGCTCTTTAGCTCGCTTTGTACAAGACCCTTTGTGATCTGACTCCTGCTCTCCGCTCCAGTCCTGCTTTCAAGCTTGTCCTTCCCCATTGTTTAGTTAGACCTGAACTGTTATAGCTTCCTGAACACTGAATGTATTCCCATCACCATGCCTTTGTGTTGCTCCGAATATGTCCTTTTGGCTTTTTGCCTGGCAAACTCCTATCCACACTCTAAAACCCATCTCAGATCAGTCACTTCCACTGGGAAGCCCTCCTAAAGCTCTCTTCTTAGCACTTCAGTCTCTGCCTTGATCACGCTGGGTTATTTCACTCATCTCTGTAGACTCAGACAGTGCATGGCACATGGTGTTTCATAAATACTTGTCGAATGGAGGCAGGTTTGTTCATTCCACAGATGTGTATGGAGTGCCCACTTTGTACTCAGCACTGTGTTAATTTCCTGGGACTAAAATAAATAGCCAGAGACCTTGCCTTTTGGAGCTCACAGTCCAGTGGGATAGAAAGAGAATCATGCACAGATAATCACTATTACAATAGGGCACAGGCAATTCTACCTCACCTCTTCTTCTTCCTCCTCTTCCTTAACCAGTTACAACTTGAAAGCATAATTCATACTTACCACTTGGCTTATTTCTTCCAAAGAATTTTGCATTTCCTACATGTAGTTTCTGAAGTCACTTAATGTAAGTTTCTATTTCTCTCTTCCTTCTAGTATGAGGAACACTTATCTGATAGAGTATCCCCCAAATTGCTGCTTCCCAAGCAAGTGAGCACCCCGTGACAGGAGGTGTGCAAGTCAAGACTACAGACCACCAGGTCTGGTTGGGGTAGGGCAAAGGAGAGACTTAAGCTATAAAAAAAGGTTGGTCGAACTCTATGATCTTGCAGGTCTTTCCAATCCTGATTCTAAGCAAAACACGTCAACCCTAAAACAAGATCATGGGGCTGAATTTCTCAAATGCTATCATCACAGCACAGGCTCTGGGATTGCGACCCCCAAAAGAGACACAGATGTTTTTCATCATCTTTGACACTGTCTTAAATCATTTGGACCAGGGAATGATGTCTTTTGCCAAGTCAGAATGGAGAATTTTCAGAGCTCCCCAGATCACCCCAGTTCTGCAGATCATACATGGCCTTGGGACTAGCCTGCGCGCAGAGGAGCATGAGTGACTGCAAAACGGCATCAAGTGGGCCCCTGATGACACTGGAGTCCAGACAGGACTGCATTCAAGGAGCCCTTTAAAGCATCCCACCAGCGGCCACATGATCAGAGAAATTTCTTCTGCCAACTTGTCTGCTTTAAGATAAAAACAAAACAGTTATAATTTCCCTCATTTTGGAAAGTAGCAAGAGACATCTAAAATCACCTGTCGGGGGTCCAAATCCTCACCAGACGTCCAAGGTTATCTGCTCATGTCTTGCCAGACAGGACAAAACGTAAAAAGCACTTCAAATTTTAGTCACAGTGTGACCTTATCCAACCATTTGTATAATTTCTCTTAGATTTTTGGCCAGTAGGATTCTCCGACCTCCCTCCCTCCCCAGGTCCCTTGAACTGGGAACCTCTTCCCAGGACTGTTCCGATATATTTTACCCAATTCGTTGGGACTGAGCTTTGCTTCTGTGAGTTAAATGCACAGTCTCCAGAGTCAGTCCAATACGGCTGAATGCCTGCCAAGCCATCTGGACATGTCACTCACCTTTCAGAGTGCCACTCTCCCCTTTGGTGTAGTGACGGTAATAACCACACCAAACAGGGTTGTGTTTTGTATTTAATTGAACACTATGTGTAAAGTCCTTAGCACAATGCATGGTTCAGGGTAAGTGCTTCAACCTTTCTGTTGGTAATCTACGTTATTGGGATTGATGAATTGCACTTGGCTCATTAAGGGCTGAGCAGAGCCGACTCTGACTTGATGGTGATGTTGGTTTTATCCACAGTGCATTTCTAGATTTCCTACCTGCTGATCTCCTTGAAGGAGGGGAAATGGAAGCTATCCAGCCAGATGGAAGACTGCCAACATCTTTCCAGTGAAATCCTTGCCCCACCCTTGCACCAGGCTCTTTGTCAGGATTTCTCTGGACCTAGTCAGCCACTGGCCAGTACGTGGATGCCTGAGGGGTAGTGGGTGTGAGCAGCTCTTTAGGAGAGTCAGGAAGAGGAGGAGCTGGGGAGAGGTCAACTGTGGGCTTCACCCACAAGCTGCTGTACAGACCATAGCCTCTCTGGGACCTGTGGTCTAGAAGATAGGAGAAAGGGTGAGCAGGCCAGAAGACCCAGCCTAGCCAGACTTTGAAAGCCACAGAGGGTGAGTGACTCTTTCTCTAGCTTTCCATGCCAATGACAAGGGAAAGGCAAGGGTTCTTTGCCTTCAGTGGGGGAACTACAGAGGATGACTGTCTGTCTGGGACAGAGGTCAGGCGACCTGAGCCTGCTCAGGTCTGCTCTTGCCTGGTTACCAGCAAGCTGTGCAATCTTGGGGATGTCACCAGACCTCTCTGGACCCGTTTTCACATCTGTAAAAGGAGGAATTGGCCTAGTCAGAGTAATGATATGTAGCATTTGTACAGTGCTTGTCAGTTGCACTTTCCCAAATAGCATCTCATTTGGTCATAGTAGCAGCCCTTGCTGGAAGGATGTTTGTCGCGTGCTGCCGATAAGCTCACCACAGGGCAGTGGGGCCAGTGATCAGGTAGGGCAGAGCAAGCCTGGACCTAAACTCCTGGTCTCCCAGGAAAATTCTGGCCTCTGCTGAGCACATTGTTCCCCTAGAGCTCTGAAATCTGAACGTTCCTAGCTCCTCCTCGAGGACGTCTGTCTCCTTCAGTGCTACCTTCTTTTTCCCCCTCGGACCCCCTTCCTCCCTTCTTCCCACCAGCTGTTCCAGCCTCTTTTCCACCAGCTTCCTAGAATTTCTTCTCCTTCTGCAGGCCTGAAACACTAACATTTCCAAGAAGAGGGAAGTGCACACCAGCACACACCAGATAGCCCATCCCCACCCTCTCTGGGTTAGCACCTGCATGCAGCCTCTTTCCCAGAGTTCTCTCTGCTTTGTGGAATGCCTTCCTGTGGGTCCCCTGGGATAAAGTAAGTAGGGCTGCTGAACCTCCAGGTGAGAGCCTGGACCTGCCGGCATGGGTCGCCAACATCCAGGGTTCTGGTTAAATGTGCAGATTCCGGGGCCTCACCCCAAAGTTGGTGAGCCAGAGTGGGCACTGTAGCAAGCTCTCCCTGTCTCTGACAGGCAGATGTCATAACTTGGGCACCGCTAGTCTTCCAACTGCTGTGTTTGGACAGCAGCGGGGGTTGGTAGATAATATTTATAGTGAATTATCCTTGTATATCTGGAAAAAGTCCTTCCTGATAAAGGTGGGTTATTATTTTTTGAAGTAAATTCCAGGATTTAACTTGGTTATATTCTAGTTTGAGTGTTGCATCTCTACCAGTTACATATGTCTTGAATTTTCCTTTTCTTGTATGCTATCTACATCAGGATTGGGGAATGCTAGCTTTGTAAAATAAATTGAGAGTCTTACCATTATTATTACTTTTTTTTACCATCAGAGCTAGTTTGATATTGGGCTTATTCTTTGAAGATTGGGTAGAACTCAGCTATAAAAACAAGCTGGGGCTGACACGGTCATAAGTGGTTGACATTTCACTGCCTTTCTTATTTCTGAAATGAATGTTAGTCCTTTCAGATTGTTATGTCTTCTTGAAATCAACTCATTTCCCTGAGTTCACCAAACAAGTGCACTTGGATACTCATATGTCTGTAGTCCCTCCCTTTTTATTGCCTTTCTCAATATTAATGTTGTATTTTTCCCACTTGTTTTTTTTTTCTTAAGATTTTATTTATTTGACAGACAGAGATCACAAGTAGGCAGAGAGGCAGGCAGAGGGAGAGGGAGAAGCAGGCTCCCCACGGAGCAGAGAGCCTGATGCAGGGTTTGATCCCAGGACCCTGAGATCATGACCTGAGCCGAAGGCAGAGGCTTTAACCCACTGAGTCACCCAGGCGCCCCCCACTTGTTTTCTTTAATTTGCTTTTCTACTTAGACTTTTTGAAGACCCAACTTCTTTTTTCACTGCACTGAAGTGTTATTAATAAACAATAAACTGGATACTTAACATGAACAATTCGATGAGTTTTTAACATATGGCTACATCTGCGAAACCATCATCATAATAAAAAATAAATGTATTATTTTGACCATTTTTAGTTTTCTAGTTCCTGAATTTCAGATTTTCTATTTAATTGTCTATACTTCTATTTGTGCGTGTGGATATTATATTATTTTTTTCCTGGTTCCTTAAGTGGAAGTGAGCTTGTTTATTTTTAATTTTTATGTATAGATAGTTAATTCTCATTATTCATGGCAATTATGTCCTCTAAATTCATTGCAAACAACGAATTAGGGAATTCTGGGCCATTGCTCCTCAGGAAAATGCAGGGTTAGATTCCTGCCAACATTTGGGCACAGAGTTTTGTTTTTTTTTAATCAAACAATCAATATAAAATCTTGTTTTTTTGTGTGTGTGCTTCTGTTTAAAGACTCCTTTAGAGGCACCTGGGAGCTCAGTTGCTTAAGCATCTGCCTTTGGCTCAGATCATGATCCTAGAGTCCTGGGATCCAGCCCCACATCTGGCTACCTGGTCAGCCAGGGGTCTGCTTCTCCCTCTGACCCGCCCCCTCTCGTGCTCTGTCTCTCTCATTCTCTGTCTTTCAAATAAATAAATAAAATCTTTTTTAAAAAGACTCCTTTAAAAATATAAATTGTTGATTTGTTAACATAGAACTCATGGTCAACAGTGCTAGGACTCATGTCTGAATAGAGTTTACCTAATACATGTATTTTTCCCCTTAAGGCATATCGCAGCCTTTTTGTGCTTAGGAACACTAGCCAGCATCTCAACACCACTCTTGGGGCCATTTTAAACAGCAAAGTCATTGGCACAGCATAGGGACTATAATCAATAATATCTTAACAGTGTTACCTGGTAACAGACGGTAGCTACACTTATCATAAGCAAAACATAACTAGATATACACCTGAAACTGACGTAACATTGTGTGTCAACCACCCTTAAAAAAGTTTTGTTAAGAATGAAAAAAAAAAGCAAAAGAAAAAGAAAATCACCAACAAAAAGCACAAAAATTTAAAACTTGCAGCACTCACTAGATCACGCAAAGGACACTCGTTCTCAGTATGAGAGCTGAAACAAGAAGGCCGAGGGACCCCCTCCCCCGTTCAGCCTCAGCTGGGAATGTGTACATCAGGCAGCTGAAATTGATCACAACTTTGCTCATGCCTGCAATGTCTGGGAAAATGCTGCAAGCATTGGCTTGGGAGCTACTAATAAGTTTCAACAAACAGGTGAATTCACGAATATGGAATTGTTAGGTCTGTTATTAAACGAAACGAGACTGAGACAAAGTGAAAGTTATTTAAAGCTTTATTTTATGATAAGTATTAGAAGTTAGACTGATCGGTCAGGGGAATGAGACTGAGACAAGGTGAAAGTTATGCAAAGCTCTATTCTATGCTAAGCATTAGAAGTCAGACTGACCGGCCAGGGCCGTCTCCCAAGAGAGCGACCCCTCCCCATCTTACAGGCTACCTTTTATTGGGTGAAACTGCAACCCATATCTTGGTATCTCAACCCACCGGGTTTGTGTGTCTCTTGCTGATTGGCTAGTTCCATCTGGTCTGGAGACTTGTTATTTAAGATTACTACCCCATACCAGGAACCGTTACAAACAGTACTTTTTGGGAAGGCTTAGTCAGTTAACATATTCAGTGTGAATAATAAGATCATCATCCTTCCCAAGATGGAGTCATTTAGGTTTGGGCAAGACCTTCTCACTGTTACAAACAGTACTTCGTACTGATTAGATGTCTCTATCTGGCCTGACTCATCCTCGTATTCTGGGCTCTGTTATCAGGAACTAGCCAACTACATTTTACTGGTTTCCCGGACTTGTTTCTAAGTAAGTTTCTCTGGGGGGGGGGGGGGGGGGAGTCAATTTAAGTTTACTGCACAAACAACAAAATGGCTATTTACCCAAGATGGAGTTGCTCTGGCTAAATAGGTCCTTACAGAATCTGCAAATAATGAGGATCAATTGTAGCTAAATCATTTAAGGTTACATTGAACTCCTGGGATACAGACAAAGCCATTCTCTCAGAGAAAAGTTTATGGCAACAGAAGCTATAAATCCTCACTCACAGCTTCATTTTTGGTTTGTTGGGTTCTCATAACACAGAAAGTGTCCTCATTTACCAGTAACCTCTGTTCAGGTCATTGTGTACTTAGCTCATCTGGGAGGCTGTCAGTTTGCTGATACCCTTGGAACATCAGACAATGTGCCCTGGACCCAGAGAGTCAAGACCTGAGGTCTGAGTCCTGGTGAGGCTTGTACTAGACGTGTTCAAGCAGAGGATGGGGCATGATGGAAAACATACTGGCCTTGAATTTGAACTTTCTCTCTCTCTCAGTGGCTGAATAAATTTCTCTAAAATACTCATCTGCTCTAAATCTATTTCCTCCCTATAAAACGTCATGATCCACCAAGCTGTGACAGAGATGAAATGAAGTAGTGGGTGGGAAGAATTTGGAAAACAGTGAAGAGCTGTGTAAATGTGAGGCAGGAAATATTGTCATCATGTTAACATGATGTGTTAACATGAGTGTGCCACTCTCTGACCTCAGGCCCACAGCCTGGGCTCCATCTCACTGGGACCCTATCATTCCAGAACATAAAGAGACACGAGTCCAGGCTGGCTGATGCCAGATGGAAGAAAGAGACAGGGACTTAGAGACATAAAGAAGCAGTCTTGGGGAGGCTCCTTTCTCATGGGCAAAGCAGGTCCAACCCATGGAAGGCCCAAGGACCTAGATAGAAGCAGGCACACGTCTTGGAACCACCAGAAGCCCTTGAGCACTCCAAACCCACAAACCTGTCTCCTCTTCTTCCAGCACCATGACTACCGAGGAGGACACCAAATGGCTTCAGTGGGTGACGCACCAGTTTGAGACCATTGCGGGGGAAGACCGGGAAATCGACCTGCAAGAATTCAAAGCAGCCCTCAATGTGAAAGAGGCAAGTGTCCACTCCAGAAGTGGACCCTGTGCTCATAGCGGAGGAGCAGTCTGGCTCTCAGGGACAAAGTACCTCACAAGGAGGGAAAGATAGCCCCCCGGGCATCCTCAGGGCTTCCAGCCTCACCCCTAAGCAGGATCCAAGCATTTTAGTCTCTGCTCCTGATGCCCTCCCATCCCTCTGGTAGCCGTGTCTCCTGGGGGCTTCGAAACAACATGTAAATTTGGGTGTCAGGAGCTCGACAGATCTTAGGAAATAGTTTTGGCCTCATGTTTTCCACCAGCCTCATGGGCAGAGTTGAGGCTATGATGTCCATAAGCCTCCTTCCAGGAAATAAGATTCTCAATGATTTGTATCCATGAAACTCCCACCCCCTCCCCAAAACCTCTCTCATTTCATAGGTTCTCTGCCCATTCCTGGAGAAGCCTGCATGCCCCACAAACAGGGGAGACATCCGTAGAGATCGGGGGGAGTGAGCCTGCAAATGTTAACTTCTCCCCACACATTTCATGGGCTAGCATCTGGTGGTGACTTGTGTCCTTGATAGGGGCGAGCCAATGAGCATCTGCATATCTCTGCATGCCCCTCACTTGCTGGTAGCAGGGATACTGCTAAGAACTCTAAATGCCATGCCTCCTTCCGTAGTAAACATAGGGAGGGGAAAAAAAGACATTCTGCCTAACAATACATTACACTCTTTTTTTTTTTTTAAGATTTTATTTATTTATTTATTTGAGTGAGAGAGCACAAACAAGGGAGGGGGAGGGAGAAGCAAACTCCCTAGGACCCCAGGATTATGACCCCAGCCGAAGGCAGATGCTTAACTGACTGAGCCACCCAGGCGCCCCAATACATTACAACGATGCTGTAAATTATCTTAAGCTAAAGACCACTTGGGATGGTAGAGAGTGATAAAGGCATTAACCAGGGATCCAGGAAAGAAAGAGGAGAGCCGAGGCTGGGGTGACTGTCTACAACAGACTTCAGCCCCCATTTCCTGCTTGTGAACCCTCATGGTTTCTTTAGGTCAAACACAAAGCCCTGCAGGCCCCTCTCCCTCCCTCCAGGCGAGCCTCTGGCCGGGCATACCTGGGGCACTGACCCCGCCTGTCTTAATTTCTGTGTTGGGTGTCTAACACCAGGCCTGGCAAGTGGGGGCTGTGCAGGACATGATTGCTGAATGAATGGATGAATGAATGAATGAATGAATGAAGGGGTGAATAACTGAATGCGTGAATAGAGTGAGTGAATAGGAGCTTAAGAACGAGCCTTAAGTGTAAGCTCAGGCAGCCTAAGCAATAAGTTTAGGGACCGTCCAGGTGTTCAAGGGCCATCTACCCTCTAAACCCTCCTGGTTCACCCCAAGGGGGATGAGACAGGACCGGGAGAAGCCTGCAGGGGGAGACCTCGGTCTGACACTTTTTTGCATGTTGAGGGGTCTGGACTGCAAGGCTGATGGGGGTGACGGGCACGTAGGGGACAGAGAGCCTGTACAAATGACCAAGCGTGAAGGGTCAGCAGGGGGCTTGAGGCCCAGACACAAGCCCCTTCTCACTGCTGGGATCTGAACAGTGCTTCCACGGGTATCTAAACTGGCTCTGGGCCAGCGGGAGGGGCCGTGGACAACACCCCCTGGTGTGGTCAAGCGGGCCGTTCTCACCCCGCGCGCAAGCACCACGGACCCGCCTGAAGCCCACCACCCCACAGCGCATGCGCGCAAAGCCCACCGCACTTCAAAGCAGGGCCCCTCGGCCACCCAGTGCCCATCTCCCGCCCTTCTCTGGCCACAGCCCTTCTTTGCCGAGAGGTTCTTCACTCTGTTTGACTCGGATGGAAGTGGCACCATCACCCTCCAGGAGCTGCTGGAGGCGCTGACCCTGCTCATCCACGGCAACCCCATGGACAAACTCAAATTCCTCTTCCAGGTGTACGACGTCGACGGTAAGGGCTCCGGAGGGGCGGGAATGGTCTCAGTGGGAGGAGCAAAGGGAATCCACCCCCCTCGCTGACCTTTCTCCAGCGCAGGCTGATGGCTCTCTCCCTTTGTGTGTCCACCCCCTACCCCTCCCACCCTCAACCCCTTTCTCAGGCTGACCACTGCCTCGCTTCTTGGAGAGGTGGCAAGAAGGGGCCACTCTGGCCCAGGAGACAAATGCCCTTAATTCGATCACCAGAAGCCTGAACTTATTTTGAAAGTTTGAAAAAAGAAATTGCTTTATTGCTTTTTCCTTATTATGATAAGTCCACCGTGAACATTTTAGATACTACAGTTCTTTTTTCTTTAAAGAAGAAAGCAAAAACCACCCATAACATTTTTCTGTACTGCCTTGTAATTGATCTGTCTCTTATCTCTCTGTACACACCTCCCCCCGCATTTTTTTAAACGGGATTACGCTCTACTGACTGCCTTTTTTTGCTAAACAACATACACATTTGTTCGTGTAAGACTATATTGCTTTCTAACATAATTTTTACTGTAGCAAAATATACCTAACATTAAATTTACCACTTTAATCAATTTTTTTAAACTTTAACCATTTTTTAAGTGTCAGTGCAACAGCGTTCAGTGCATTCACATTGTTGGGCAACCCAAGACCATCCACCCAGAGAACTTTTTCATCTTTCCAAACTGAAACTCTATACCCACTCAGGTTTGGAGTCTCAGTACAATTAGCCACGGGGAGCCACTAAAGAGTGTTGAGCAGGGAATTCCCTGGGCTGGATTTGCATCCTGAAAAGTTAAACCTAGCTGCAGGCCTGCTGCTGGGCAGGGCCCTCTGGCTTATGGGGTTTCTTAACTCCCAGTCCCACCTGACTCAGTCTAGCCAGACCTCATTCCTGGAACCCACTCCCCAAATTGGCCCCTTTCCCATAGTACATAGGGAGCTGACCACACCGAGTCTCCATGGGACAGTCCTCCTTGATTGCTTTCTGACCACCAAGCTTTGCTCACTCCTGAGAGGTTGATTTTTGATGGGAAGGAGCAACACACTCACCTTCTCCTTGCAGACTTTGGGGGCTGGGGAGGCAGTACAGGGCAGGTGAAAGGCAGGAACTAGAGAGCATTCCCTTCCAGTGGCTTCTGTTTTCTCTGAGAGCCAGGCAGGGATTGGATGCACATGGAGGAGAGAAGTGATCCTGTAGGCAGTAGGAGAATGACCTTACCAGAGAATCAGGATAAGGTTTCTGGGCAAGTTGAAGGCCTTGCTGTGGCTGAGGATCAAAGCTTCCTGCTCTCTTGAGTGCTTTTCTCCAAGAATGTTCTATCAGCTGCCCTGGTGCAGGAAAGGAAAGGATAGGTGGCTAGATTCACTCAGGAATGGGATATGTTTAGGTCACTAGAATAGAAGGACAGCGGGATGAGGAAGAGGAATGTGTGTATGAGAGTAATAGTGAAGGGGACCCTGGATTTGAAACTAGCCAAGGAGTGAATAAAGTTGAATGGACCAGAGGGTGTGAAGGCACAGGGGAGGGACTCTGAATGCAGTTAGAGACCTGCGGCATAGTGGCTCTTGGCTAGGAAACCTGAAGTATGGGAGGCGTGCTGGAGAGCAATACATGAGACTGCACTGTCATGTGATTACAGACTTTGGTTTGGCCTTTATGATGATTAAAATACCAATAAGACTTTCCATTTATATGCAGCTACCTTCTTCCAGATACTACAGTAAGTACTTTATAATGATCTGTTATCCTTGAACCAGTTCTGAGAGGGAAGGAATATTATCCCCATTTTATAGATGAGCAAAGTAAGGTTCACTACTCCAAAGGATTTATAGCCTACCATCACAGTAAGGGGCAGAAACATGAAGCCACCTCATGTGTATGTGCATCCAAATCAGGCCAAGAACTCATTAATCATGGGCCCTGCTGTTCATGCAGAGTGGAAAAATACACAGAAAAAAAGGATGTCTAAGCTCAGTACTTAGAAAGGAGGCTGCAGATTCTGGAGAAAGGCATGCACTGAAGCTAAGATTCTCCATGCTTGGGGAGGAGTTTCTCTCCACGGAGCTGGGCAGTGGGGAGCCATGGAAGGTTTCTGAACTGAGGTTGACATTATGTACTTTGATCGCCTGATCTACACCCGGAAAGGGACTTGGTTGGGAGAAAACTGGAGGTGGGCGAACAGGGAAAGTTCATCTTTCCATGCAATATTTGGGCAGGCAGGGGGAATCTGCAGGTAGAGAGTAGGGTCCGGGGCAAGCTCCCACTCGGCTTCGATCCCCGCTTGGGACAGGCAGCGGGTCCATCGACGTGGATGAGCTGCGCACCGTGCTGCAGTCATGCATGCGCGAGAGCGCCATCTCGCTGCCGGACGAGAAGCTGGACCAGCTGACGCTGGCGCTCTTCGAGTCTGCCGACAAAGACTGCAACGGCGCCATCACCTTCGACGAGCTCCGGGACGAGCTGCAGCGCTTCCCCGGGGTCATGGAGAACCTGACCATCAGGTGCGGTGAGGCTAGATTCCAGGCGCGCAGAGCGGCGCGAAACCTCCGGGGATCCCTCGGCCCCGCCCCACTCCGGCCGCGCCCCCACTCCGGCCCCGCCGGCCCCAGTTTCTTATAGCGGACAAAGGCCAGTTCTGCTGGGGGCTCATATCGGGTCTCCGATTTACAGTGTCTTTTCAGAATCTTCACAGTATTAAGCACCTACAGTGGGCTGGGCATTTTTACAAATATGCCAGTGCGTTTTATAGTAATGGAAAGGAAATTAGTGACCGCACCAGAACTGATTTCCAAAAGGAAATTAGTTACCTCACCTGAAGTAACTTACCGAGGATCACACCTATAATTAGCAGACATTTATTCAACTTGGTCAAGCAGGCACTGTTAATTTATACGTAATTTATGCCAATAAACAAATGCATCAACTAGAGAAGTGCTAAGTAGGAAAGAGCTGCGGAGGACAATAAAGTAGCCGGGGTGTTCCAGGCTCCGAAAAGTGCCACTTTTATGGTTCATTCTTTTTGTGTATTAGCTTACTTGTGGGTTATTTACCACAACATATCTCAGAATTTTCCATCCTTTTCTATTGCCTTCCCCCACCCCCCACCCCCAGTTGGTAGGTAAGGGAAGTAATAGAAGCAGACGTGATTGTGGCATCAGGCAGTTGGGAGTTCCATCCTGGCTTTGCCTGCTGTGTGACTCTGAGCAAGTCGCTCGACCTCTCTGTGTCCTGGTATAAAGGGAAGCCGGCCGCCGGCCAGGAGGATCCAGAGAGTTGGTCGGTTACAGCGGGCGTGGGGTCTCTAGGTTGCCGCTGGGGGGCTGCCCGCCACACCCCGTGGGGATTCTCCCTCCGCCCCGCGCCGGGCGGGTCCCTCTGAGCAGAGCCCCTCTCTCGCAGCGCCGCCCACTGGCTGACGCCCCCCGCAGCCCAGCCGCGCCGGCGGCGTCCCCGCCTTCTGACCTCCGCCTACTGGCACAACCACCGCAGCCACCTGCTCTGCCTGACCGCCTACGCGGTCCTCCACGTGTTGCTCTTCGCGCTGGCGGCCAGCGCGCACCGGGCCCACGGCCCCATCGTCATGGTGGCCAAGGGCTGCGGCCACTGCCTCAACTTCGACTGCAGCTTCATCGCGGTAGGACTGGGGGGCACAATGCCCAGGGAAGCAGGGTGAAGGGGTGAGGTTGCTGGGGGATGCTGATGTAAGCTCCTCATAGCCCAAGGGACCCACACGTGGAGTCCTGGAGTGCCAGGGCAGGCGGGCTCCTCAGAAGTCAGCTGGATCAATCAATATTCATTGGACACTGGGACCCAGAGAGGGGCAGTGACTTGTCCATAGTCACACAGCCTGTAAAATACAGCCAGCATTTTTGTGCACTTACCATGTACAGTCAGGGTGCTAGGCCCTCTCCTTTTGATGTTCACAACAACCTAGGTGGCCCCAGGGCAGGTGGACAGCAGACAGAGAACGAAAAACACTTCCACTGACCCAATACCTGCTCATTTACTTATAATTATATGCATGCCCTATTATCATTAGCCATTAGACTTACAGAACACAATAAGGCAAGAGTCATCTTAACGATCAGGAATATACATCTTTAGTTCAGATACTCTTCTTGATAATGTCAGTGTCTTAGGTGGGTTTTATTTTTATCCTCGGAACTGGCCACATACCAAGAGTCGGAGTCCCATGACTCATCTGCTTGGTCACTCGCATTAGGAACACTGCTTTCAGTCAGTACTTTCTCCGCAGGGAATCTTGTCTTTCCTGTGAGAGGTAGTTTAACTTGGTTAAAACCAGACATCATCTGCAAGTCTCTCTATCTGGGCACACATATATTGAAAGCAAATGAGCAGGAAGGGAACCCTGGTCTCAAGCCCCTTTGGAGAACCCAGTCTTCCTCCAGGACACCTTGAGAACTAGACGTAACACGTGTCTGTCTGACACACAGACTAAATGAGGGCACCATGTCGACGCGGGTATTAAATGTTAGCAAAAGCTTCTGTGCTTTTCGTGTGTTTAGGTGAAAGTAATAACAGCAGCCATTCTGTAACATTTGTTCTCCCTGCGCTGATTCCAGAGACCGTGCTTTGGACACCTCAGCTGCAGACCTAGGGGAGCAGCAAAGGCTTGGGGGCAGGGGTGATGGTGAAGGCCTTCCCCACCCCCCAGCCTGCTCAGGAGGCACAGCCAGCTCAGAGAGAGATGGGGAGATGGCTGCTGGGGAAGGGAGACTGGGGCGGAGGGAGAGCCAGGGGGTGGGGGCTCTCTGCTGCTCTGTCCAGGTGCTGATGCTGAGGCGGTGCCTGACATGGCTGCGGGCTACCTGGCTGGCTCAGGTCCTGCCACTGGACCGGAACATCCAGTTCCACCAGCTTATGGGCTACGTGGTGGTTGTGCTCTCCCTGGTGCACACTGAGGCTCACGTTGTGAACTTCGGTGAGTGGCCTGGGGCTGGGGGAGAGGACGTGGGTGGGCCTTTCCCCAGCCCCCAGCCCAGGACATGGGGCTCAGTCCCTGTGTGTCCTGCAGGCCCAGTGGGTGGGGAGGGGGTGTCCTGTACCAGCCAGTGGTCTGGCTGGAAGTCTCTACCCATGTGGGTGTCTGATGGGGGGGATGGGTCCCCAAAAAGAAAGGTGGAGAGGGAAGAGGTTGTCTTGTGCTCATCTCCAGCGCTTCAGGCTCAGTCCAAGGACAGCCCCTTCCGGTTCTGGGAGCTGCTGCTCACCACCAGGCCTGGCATTGGCTGGGTCTATGGCTCAGCCTCCCCGACTGGTGTGGCTCTGCTGCTGCTGCTGGTCCTCATGTTTGCCTGCTCCAGCTCCTGCATCCGGAGGAGTGGCCACTTTGAGGTGTCCAGCCCTTCCCCTTGGCTCTCCCTAGCTGGGCTCCCCTCTTCGTTCCATGCCGTGTCCCCTCACATTTACTCCAGAGCCCAGGCAGTCCCAGGCTGGTCTGCATATTATGTGCATGTGCTCTGGGGTCTGTCACTGGGCTGTAGTATATGTCTGCCAAGTGGAAGATATTTGGCTCTGGAAGATTCTGCCTTTTTGCCAGCCTGCCCAAATTGGATTAGACCAGGCTCAGGGAGAGGAAAGAGCACAGGCTTGCTCAGCTCCCTCATCTGTAAAGTGGACCTATAGTTCTCTACCTATGAAGTTATTTTAGGAATTAAATGAGATGACATATGGGAAGCCCCTATTATTCACGGGGCACACAGATGCTCCCAACACATTAGTTCCATTTTCATTCCCCTCTGTGTAGTGTCCTCAAGATGCAGGAGGTCACAGATTTGGTTTGGAGCCCTCTGGACTAATCTGGTCACATCAGCTAGACACATACAGAGCCCCAGCAGCAATCCTTTGACGTGGGCCTCCACATCCTCATTTGGCCAATGAGGAGTCTGACACTCAGACAAGTAATCTCGCAGCCCACAATAGCAGGTGTTCAAACTCAGGTCTCCGTTCTTTCTTCTCCACACCCAGGAAATTACTTTCTTTTCTTCCCCCTGAAAATGGGTCAATGTCATGGGGACATTGATGCTGATAAGCGCTTTGAGGGCACTCCACTCTGGCCAGGCTATCCCTAGGCAGATGTTTTAGATGTTTGCTGCGAGCGCTAGGAGCCCTTATATTAAGATCCCTGGGCCAAGCCCCCAGAATAAAGAAACCCCAAAGCTTCCCATCCCCAGCCTCCTACCCAGCCCTGTCTCCAGGAGAGGGTGTATATGACCGAGGCTCTGGATCTGCCCTGGCTTTGAGGTTGTCTCTGAGCTCTGGCGCTGTTCCACCCTAGCCAGATCTTGAGCTCTGGAAGCTTACCACCCCCTCCCTCCTCACCCTCACAGGTGTTCTACTGGACCCATCTGTCTTACCTCCCCATGTGGATTCTGCTCATTTTGCACGGGCCCAACTTCTGGAAGTGGCTGCTGGTCCCTGGCATCCTGTTCTTCCTAGAGAAGATCATCGGGCTAGCAGTATCCCACATGGGAGCCCTTTGCATCGTGGAAGTCAATCTCCTTCCCTCCAAGGTGCGAAGGGGAGTTGCAGGTGGAGGGCGCAGCAGCTGGATACCCTGTTAGACTCGCAAGAAGATAGGGACCAGCATAGCTACAGCCCCTGCCCAGCAGAGGAGACAAGCAAAGTCTGGGATCTAGTCTGGCCTTCAGGAGTGACACCTGAGGCAGAGGAATGACAGGTAGTCAGGACACTGCTCCAGACCAACTCACAAAGCATATTAAGAACCTGCAAGTTGCCAGGCCCTGTGTGAGGTAGCAGAGACACAACGATGGCTCGGGTACTGTCCTGCTTGTCCCCTAGGTTACAGGGCAGGGCTGTGCTGGTGAGAGTAGAAGGTCAGGATGTGGGAAACTATCCTTGAGCCATCTGAGAAGCCTCCAGAAGGAGGAAGGAGTTGCCACATCAGGGTTCTGAGAGACGAGCAAGAGTTTGCTGCACAGACATGGAAGGGTACTCCCGGAGAAGGAACAGCACCAGCAAAGGCACCGGGTTGTGGGTAATGTAATTTGTGAGTAATGTAATTCGGCACAGCTGGAGCCAGGATGCCAGAAAGAAGGGGTGGGCGGGGCCTGGTGGGCCAGGAGGCTCCACATCCTGCAGGCAATGGGGAACCCCTGAGCAGGCTGGTAGGGAGGGGGCAGGCAGTCATATTAGGTTGGGTCTTTATTCCAGTCAGATTTCTGCAGTTGCTCTGTGGGAGATGAGATGGCTTGGTGAGGACTTTGGGGAGGTTATTGCACATCTGCAGATGAGAGCTCATGAGGGCCTTCACCTTAAATGGGGGCTGTGGGGTGGAGGTGGGGCGGCCTATCACAGAAAAGCTCAAGAGGTCACCGGGTGCATTCAGGGGTGGGAGAGAGGAAGGAGCCCAGGACCTCTCTCAGGTGTCTGAGTGACAGGGCCATTTGTGGGGAAAGGGAAGGCAGTTCCAGGTGGGCTCACTTCCAGGCACTTGAGTGTGAGGTGGCCGTGGAGAGTGAGGGGTTTTATATCAAGGCTCTGGCCTCAGACAGTGTGATGAGATTTGCATCCCATAGTTTGCTCACTGGTGGGCTTGTGCAAGCTCCTTAGCCATTCTGAGCCTTAGCTTCCCATCTATAAAGTGGAGAAAGAATGGCATCCATGTCTGAGAATGGCCATGAGGACCAGAGATCATACTTTCCGTGCTTCACACAGATCTGGCACCCAGTGAGTGCTCAGTGAGCCAAAGCTGTGGTCCAGGAGGATGTCATTCTCCCAGGGGAGATGCCCATGAGTGGCTGGAATCCCAGCCAAATGCTACAGAAGTTCCTAGCAAAGGGCTAGAGCTGTCAGGGGTTTACAGAGAAGGGACCATTAAAAGCTGTGTTTACACCCTAAGAAGTGGGATCAAGCCATGAGCCTCACTTCAGACACATCTCAGCTTTCCCACTCTCTGATCACAGCCCACCCCCAGCCTGGCAGAGGGGTACAGGGTGAGCCCCACTCACAGGCACGGGAGGGTCTCGCATCCGGGTCCACCTGGGTAGTGATGGAGGAGGATGGCCCGGCCTTTTCCCTCTTGCCCAGGGGGACCCTGGCAGCTTGGCCCGCACGGATGACCCTGACCTTCTTCTCTCCCCAGGTCACCCATCTCCTCATTGAGAGGCCCCCTCTCTTCCACTACAAGCCAGGCGACTACTTGTACCTGAACGTCCCTAGCATCGCACGCTACGAGTGGCATCCTTTCACCATCAGCAGCGCTCCAGAGCAGAAAGGTATGGGGTTCTGCAGGGCGTCAGGTGTAGGCTGGGAACCAGGAAAATGGGAGTGAACAAGACCAGAGACCCCCAGTTTCGCCTTCCAAAAGCTCCTTCCAAAACCAGGAAGCAGATGCCCAAACACTTACTGACTGGGCAGGCCAGGGCTGGACGAGCTGCCGTGAAGATCACATGAGGGCCAGTCATCTTCCCCCGTCCCTGTGGAGCCTCAGGGCAGCAGAATCCCTCGAATCCTTCTTCCCCATCCCTGGACCACAACCATTTCTCTCTGGCTCCCCAGCACCCACAGAACTGCTCAGCTCACCCTTCCTCCGCTCAGTGGACTTCTGGTTCCCAGCCATGTGTGTGCCTGCTTCCAGTCCTGGGCTGTCATCAGAGCCAGCTCCTGGACCTCTGCCCTCTTCCTAGGCCAGAGATCGGCCTTTCTGCCTTAAGTGGCACCTCTGGCTGGGAACACCTTGCATGACCTACGACAGTGAGACCCTTGCTCAACTCCATGAAGGGTAAAGGGTGCTGGTTGCCTGTTTTCTCTGGCCCATCCATATTAAAAGCTTTAGTTCTACTCAGGAAGCCTCCCAGGGAAACCTAGTGCCCACAGTTCAGGGTGCAGCCCCAGGTTAAGTGTTCCCCACGTGAGACTGCCCACCACCTGCCCTGAGTGGTGGCTCACATGTACCATGAGGCAGAGGTGGGGGTGCTGGCAGGAGAGGGAAGGTTGTTTTCTTCCAAGTTTTCTTTCCTGTTCTGTTTCTCAAGAAGATGCCTGCTCTCAGAAAAGTCAGACAATATAGAAATATGTACAGAAGAAAATTTAAATTCCTCAAATAATTCCATCCAAAGAAAGCCATTGTCAGTCTTTTGGTGATCTGTCTTAATCTTTCTTTCTTTCTTTCTTTCTTTCTTTCTTTCTTTCTTTCTTTTTTAAGATTTTATTTATTTGAGAGAGAGAGAGTACAAGCAGCGGGAGATCGGCAGGCAGAGGGAAAGGGAGAAGCAGGTTCTCTGCTGAGCAGGGTGCCTGATGCGGGGCTCGATTCCAGGAACCCGGTATCATGACCTGAGCTGAAGGCAAATGCTTAACCAACTGAGCCACCCAGGCGACCCTGTATTACTATTTCTATGTGGCTCTATTGGTGCAGAGAGAATTTTGCCTACATGGATCCCACTGTTCACACTGTTTTACAGTCTACTTTTTCTCCATGCACAGAATGTCTTTGAAGGTCTTTGCATATCCGTTCTTTTAAAATAAGAGCTTTCCTCTGTGGCTGCGTGGTATTCCAGTATACTGATACTAGTGTGATTATAAGGACTGTGTGCACTATACGGAGGTGTCATTGATCGGACCCCTTCTCCAAGGGCTTTCTTCAGGGTTTCAGCTTGGAATCTGCCATCTCCTGGGCCCCAAGTCACCTTGCTCTAATGTTGTGGATTCTCTCTTGTGCCCTTCAGCTGAGGAGAAGCTGCCCCATGCTGACTTCTAACAGTCATCCACTCTGCGGAGCACCTGAATAAGCCCCTGTTCCATCCCAGGCACTGGGCACAATGAAAGCCATTGGTCCCACCACAGCCTGAACACCTCCCGTGTGCAGAGCCATTGATGGGCCCCTGGTTGAATGTGGGAGGGAGTGGTCCTTGCCATGGGGAGACCCTGGCCTGATAGAGGAGGCAGGGCCCACACCTCCAGGGAGCTCCCCTGTCTTGGCAGAGGAGACTAAACCCTTGCTTTGTAGGCTTACGTTGACTCCATGGATCTCATGCTGGAGAGATCAGATTTCCAAGTCTCGGGGCTGTGACTCTGGTTGGGACCCAAGGAAGGACATTCCCTCTGGGACTTGAGCACTTAATGCCCAGCTCCAGTCCCTGGGGTGGGACACGTCTGCTCCCTGCTAGAGGAGCCAGTGCTGAGCCCCCCTTCCTCCCCGCTTGCTCAGACACCATCTGGCTACATGTCAGGTCCGAAGGCCAGTGGACAAACAGGCTATATGAATCGTTCAAGATGTTGTGCCCCATGGACTGTGGCTCTGGACACCTGTCAAGGAGTCTGAGGAGGAGAAGGAGCCAGAGGGAGCCCCAGGTAAGTGGCTTTGGGGGAGGAAGGGTCCACCGTGGAGACAAACCGCACAGGGACCATGTTGCTATCTTCTTGGCTGGGGAGCATCTGTCCCTGTGCAGCTGCTATATATACCCGCTGAACAGCCACACAGGGTGAACCAGCTGTGAACTAACCAGCTGTGATCCAAGAGGCTGATGTCCTCCCCCAGGACCCCAGGTCCTCCCCAGGCCTCCTTCAGAAGCCGAGGGGCAATGGAAAGGGAGAGGAAATTGAGATCAGAAAAACCTGCCTCCATGTCTCTGCTCCAGCACGTTCTAACTGTACGGCCTTGCACACCCTTTGGCCTCACCAAGCTTTAGTGTATTCATCAACGAACTGGAGGAGGCCCCCATCCTTGGCCTCCCTTGCTCACACGATTCTTTTAAAGGACCGAGGATGGAATGGATGCAGGTAAAGTACTGAGCTGACCGGACAGCAGGGTCCCCATGGACCCCCCCGCATCGTCCCCGTCAGCAGCAGCAGTGGCGCCATTGTTATCTTCTGAGCCCTGATGAAACTCACAAAGCCCGCAAGTTGCCAGTGTCTGGAATGAATGCAGGCTCTGGGAGGTTTTAGAGGAATACAGTGAGATCACAGTACAAAACAGACAAAGGAGGCTGAAGGTGTCTGGACACAAACCTAGTAGACAATACCACTCCCCTGGGAGACGTGTTAATATGGGAAAACCCTGCCCAGGGTCAAAGGAAAAGAAGTCCCGGGCCTGGCTCAGCCCTGCCATGCCCTTGTGGAACTTAAAGTCCAGGCAAGAAGATGAGGCAGAATCCTGCCAGTCCAGACCAGAGGCTGGCATCCCTCTAGAAAGATGCAAAGCTTTGGGAAATGAAGGGATAGATAGAAACATGCAGGACGTTCTCTGGACGGAGGAAGCTGGCTTTTCAAACCAGGTGACTCCTGCACCTCAGGAAAAGGTGAATAGATTCATTAAAGGCTGTGTTTCTTTGGAACCTCAGGCACCACCACTGAAGAATAAATTGGCACAATCTTTCTGGCACATGGTCTGGCCACACATGTCAGCCTCTTAAATATGTGGACCCACTGGCCCCGCATTTCCGTTTTTAGGACTAGTTAATTGGAGAGTTGCACAGGAAGTGCATTAATCACCGTTTTCATTCATTCACTGAGCAAATATTTATCGAGCACAGCACCTACGGTTTTCTAAGGACTGTTCTAGGTGCTGAGGATCTGTCAGTAAGCAAAACTGAACGGTCCCTGCTTACCTTCTGGCAGGAGAGACAGACAATAAACAAACAAAATACATGCATGATGTGTCAAGTGAAAATAAATGCTATGAAGAAAAATAAATCGGGGGAGAGGGATAGAGATGGGAAAGGTGCTATTTTATATGTGGTGGTTGTTAACAAAAATGAGAAAATGGAAATACTTGAAATGCCCAACAATAGGGGTGTAGCTAAATAAATCACTGGTCATCCTTTTCAGGGAATAGTAAGTCCCTTAAAAAAGATTATGTAACTGCATATGCATTAGCATGGAAAACTAGTCAAGATGTACTAAGTGGAAAAGGCAGGTTAGAAAGCGGTATGTTTCGTTTATGCAAGAGTGTGTGCATGCGACTGTGTGTGTGTGTGTGTGTGTGTGTGTGTGTGTGTAAGTAAAAGTCTGGAAGGACCTAGAAAAATGTTTAGAGGAGCTATTCCGCTTTATTCAGGGTACTTTTTCACTTTATTCTTGCACGTACTATAACATGGGAATCTCTACAAACTAGCATGTATTGATTTCATGATTTAAATAACAAAGCAGTTTCCACTTTGAAACCAAACAGAGCTTGCCCAGCCAGCCCATGCATTCGGGAACCTCGGCACAGGGAGCAGTGGCCTTCAGCAGGGACGTCACTGTGGAGCTGACCTCCTACAGGCCCAAGGGAACTCCACAGCAGGGAGACCAAGGCCTGGTAGGCACAGGGACCGAGGAAGGGGCTCCAGCCCAGCAGGGAGCCCCAGCCCATCTGGGCCCAGTAAGGCTGCGGGAGCTGGGGCTGGAGGTGGGAAGCTGGGGTGTTTACCTCCCAGGGGTGGTGAGTCCTTGGAACTCGGGAGAGAGATCCTTAAGGGCAAGCCACACACAGGAAATGCGCAGGACACGGTGTTCCCATAACCAGGCATTGGCGCACCCCCTTCGGAACTTTTGCCAGTCACTCCCCACTGCGAATCTTTCCAACCTAGCATCTCTCTTTACTCCCCAACAACACTTCCAACTTCATTGTATCTAAAAGGCTGCTTGAGATGGCTGCTTTAATGGCAAACTAGTAGCATGTGCCATCATTGGAAGATAACCCGAGAAGTAAAATCAATAAAAACCCATGTGACTCCATTCTTGTCCGACGTTCCCGCCTGCTCGTGCTCCAAGCCTGAAGCTGAGCTCCACTCCTCCTCTTTCTCTCTTGGACTCTCTTTCATACTCTTTCTCTTTCTCACTTTGTAAAATAAAAAAAAAAAAAAAAAGAGGTGGAACTGGTGAGTGTTGCATGTCAAAGATCGCTAACCATGATATAGGCTTTCTCCTTGCAATCGGGAGTCCTGAAGGACAGTAGCGTTTGTCCAGAACACCTCTGACACCAGTGGTTCAAGCTGACACCATGGAGGATGCAGCACACAGGGGACCCCACACAAAGAAGCAATGTGCCATCATGGGATGAGCCCTGGACAATCAGCGGGAGACCCAGCTCTACCCTGAGCTCTTTGGGAACTGCGGCAGGTCATCCCCACACTCTGAGACTGTGTTCCTCCTCAGGGAAATGAGGATTTTCTCTGGATGATTATGAAGGTCACTCCTAACTCTGCCTTCCAGCACCAGACAAAGAGCTACCCAGACCCCTGAGGCCTGTTTGGGGGTGGTCTGCTTCCTTCACCTTTTGAAAGGAAATCCCCTGACCTCCCAGATCTAGTCTGCTGTGTGCTCGGGCCTGGAGCACTCAGGCAAAGCAGACAGAGGAGGCCTGCTCCCTGCCCTCAGTGGCTCCCATCAGCAGGCCCAGAACAGGGTCCCAAGGGCAGGGTGGAGCTGTGAGCCAGGCCAGCCCAGGTTTTTCTGGCTGGTGCATCTGGATAGAGCTTCAAGGGGTAGCAGCTGCTTCAAGTGAACTGGACTCTGAAGGCTGCACAGGAATTTGCCTGCTGGGGAAGAGGAGAGGGTGTTCTAGGTCAAGGGAAGAGAATGTTCAAAGCCAGCGGTGCATCAGAGACACAAAAGTTATAAGAGTGGCTGGAGATTGGGGGTGAGTGAGTGTTCTCCAGGCACTCCCGAGGCTGCCTTGTATTGGACCACAAGAGCCCATCGTTAGATATTCAGGAGCTTTAAGAGCCAGGAATGAGACACAGTTATTACATCAGAAGCCACGATGGCAGCATTTATACCAGAAATCTCCGGACACTGCCAATCAGTTGTTTGGTGATGTTTTCTTTTTTGGAAGAGTCAGTTTACCAGCACATCACTGACATTCTCCCTTAGAAGGGCTACCTGGAATGCCTGGGGCAGAAAACAACAGTTCCCTTTTTGTAAAGTTGTTCAGACCAACAAGGGCTGGGTTGCCTCTGAGAATTGCCTGATCCACCCACAGCTCTCTGCTCCCTGCAGGTCTCTGAGATGTCCTCTGAGAACCACCTGCTTTGTAACATCAAGGTAAGAGGGTCTGGCGGGTGGACGTGCCCCATGCTGCAACCAGAGGAAAAGAAGCCTTAGGTACCCCAGTTCTCCAAGTCCCCAGCATCCAGAGAAGGGGACCAAACCCATCCCTTTGCAGGTGCTGGGTTCCATTCTCACCAGCTCCGCCTTCTCACATCCCGGGGCTCTCCCAGACTTGTGCTCTGAGTACTACAGTGGGGGCCACTGAGGCCCAGGTGACTGCCTGCATGTAACGGGGGGTGCTGAAGCCTTGGGTTCCAGCTCTCCAGGCACCCAGCCCTCTGTTTCCTGCAATGCCCTCCCGTTCACAGTGCTACATCAGCGGCCCCTACGGAACCCCCACCCGCAGGATCTTTGTCTCTGAGCATGCGGTACTCATCGGGGCGGGCATCGGCATCACCCCTTTTGCCTCTATCCTACAGAGCATCATGTACCGGTGGGTGGACAGGCTGCCACCCCTGCCTGTCTCCTGGGGCAGAGTCCCAAGAAGCACCCCACTTCTTCCCTCTCCCTTGCTCCTCCCTTCTCTCCTTTCACCCTGTTTTCTCTTTCCTCCCCGGTCCCTCCTCCTTCTCTCTTTTGGCTCTCAATCTTCCCCTTCCTCATAGGGCAGGCCCTGCCACCTCACCCTTTTCCCCCAACCCCTGTACTGTTCTTTGGTCTGAGAAGTCTCATATCTGCCCCAAATTCAAAATCACTCATTGCCTCTCCTCAGGCACCAGAAGAGGAAGCACATTTGCCCCAGCTGCCAGCACTCCTGGATGGATAGCATCCAGGATGAGGACATGAAGCTCCGCAAGGTAAGCACTGCCTCCTCCAGGCAGGCCTCTGGACCCTCTCCCCTGGGAACCTCCCTGCCCAGAGCGAGCTCTCCTGTGCAGATGCAGGGGAGGGACAGATGACTCTCCCTCCCGCTTGGAATGGCTGGTTCCTGTGCTTCCCTCAACACCCCGTGTTCTCCTCGTGCCTCCCATGTGTCCAGGCCTCCACCCATCACCTCTGAGAGGCATTCTGGGACCTGAAGGTGGAGTTCCACTAAAGACCTTGGAACCTAAAATTCAGGCAGCTGGGATCCAGTTATAACCTAGCCATCACCTGGTGGTGGTTTTAAAAATGAAAATGTTTGCCTTTTGAAAATGCATTATTTCCTATAGGCCACTTAAAAGAGCTTGTAGGGGGAAAATAAGTAATGTCCTTCTGCCTTCTTCCTAAGCTTAATATTTCAGCACACTGCTTGCTATTAACAAGAGGTTATTATAGAAAATCCTGACCTCCCAGTCAGGGACTTGGGTCCTGATTCCATGCTGCTCTGTGACCTGGGCAAGGTTCCTACCCCTGCAAGCCTCTGTTTTCCCCTCCATTAAATGGGGATGATAGCGTGGCCCTGATCTCACAGGGGTGGTCATCTAGGCGCTGGGGATCACAGATGCCAGCATGCCCTGAACAAGGCAGGGCCAACCCTGAACAGAAGGGCCCCTCTCCCCAGGTGGACTTCATCTGGATCAACCGAGACCAGCGGTCTTTTGAGTGGTTTGTGAGCCTGCTGACCAAGCTGGAGATGGACCAGGCCGAGATGACACAAGAGGGTAGGAGAGGGACAGGGCCTGAGGAGGATGGCAGCAGGGTGGGGGTTTGGGCTCGGGGTGGGGGGGTGGTTTAAGACAGTGTTTAAAGTATCCTATTTCTATCAAAAATGTGGGGGAGAGAGGAATGGTTTTTCTTCCACCACTAAAATGTAACATTTACAAAACCAAAAAAAGAGGAGAAAAAGTTATTCATAATCCCATCCAGCTATGCAAACTATTCCAGGCATTTTAAAGGATCTCCTGATGTTTTTTTCTTATTTACATTTACAAAAATATATATCCTTTTTTTCTAATTTCCCTCTTTTGTGGTATTTCTTTTAATTCACAACGAGCACTTGAAAATTTATCTCTTTAAGATTTTCTGTTTATTTATTTGACAGAGAGAGACCGTGAGGGAGGGAATATAAGCAGGGGGAATGGGAGAGGGAGAGAGAGATGCAGGCTTCTGGCTGAGCAGGGAGCCCGACGCACGGCTTGATCGCAGGACCCTGGGTTCATGTCCTGAGCCGAAGGCAGACGTTTAATGACTGAGCCACCCAGTTGCCCCCCACTTGATGAAAATTTAGATTCCTGAGCCTCATCCCAGACTTCCAAATCAGGATCTCTGAGAGCAGGGCCCAGGAACGTACATCTTTTTATTATTATTTTTATTCATTTGAGAAAGAGAGAGAGAGCAGGGTGCAGAGGGAGAAGGAGAAGCAGACTCCCTGCTGAGCAAGAAGGCCAACACAGAACTCGATCTCAGGCCCCTGGGACCACGACCTGAGCCAAAGGCTGCCGCTGTACTGACTGAGCCACCCAGGCACCCCTCCCCAGGAATGTACATCAGATCACTCGTATTGACGCTTTTTTTTTTTTTAGCTTTTTTTAAGGGATAATTTACATAGGATAACATTCACCAATACAAGTTTACAGTAAATACAATGACATTACAACACATATGTACAACTGTGTAACCAACTCCACGATCAAAACATGGAGCATTTCTTTTTTTTTTTAATTTTATTTTTAATAAACATATAATATATTTTTATCCCCAGGGGTACAGGTGTGTGAATCACCAGGTTTACACACTTCACAGCACTCACCATAGCACATACCCTCCCCAATGTCCATAACCCCACCCCCCCTTCCAACCTCCCTCCCCCGATCAACCCTCAGTTTGTTTGTGAGATTAAGAGTCACTTATGGTTTGTCTCCCTCCCAATCCCATCTTGTTTCATTTACTCTTCTCCTACCCCCTTAACCCCATGTTGCATCTCCTCTCCCTCATATCAGGGAGATCATATGATAGTTGTCTTTCTCCGATTGACTTATTTCGCTAAGCATGATACCCTCTAGTTCCATCCACATCATCGCAAATGGCAAGATTTCATTTCTTTTGATGGCTGCATAGTATTCCATTGTGTATATATACCACATCTTCTTTATCCATTCGTCTGTTGATGGACATCTAGGTTCTTTCCATAGTTTGGCTATTGTAGACATTGCTGCTATAAACATTCCGGTGCACGTGCCCCTTCGGATCACTACGTTTGTATCTTTAGGGTAAATACCCAGCAGTGCAATTGCTGGGTCATAGGGTAGTTCTATTTTCAACATTTTGAGGAACCTCCATGCTGTTTTCCAGAGTGGTTGCACCAGCTTGCATTCCCACCAACAGTGTAGGAGGGTTCCCCTTTCTCCACATCCTCGCCAGCATTTGTCATTTCCTGACTTGTTAATTTTAGCCATTCTGACTGGTGTGAGGTGATATCTCATGGTGGTTTTGATTTGTATTTCCCTGAAGCCGAGTGATAGGGAGCACTTTTTCATGTGTCTGTTGGCCATCTGGATGTCTTCTTGGCAGAAATGTCTGTTCATGTCTTCTGCCCATTTCTTGATGGGATTATTTGTTCTTTGGGTGTTGAGTTTGCTAAGTTCTTTATAGATTTTGGACACTAGCCCTTTATCTGATATGTCATTTGCAAATATCTTCTCCCATTCTGTCAGTTGTCTTTTGGTTTTGTTAACTGTTTCCTTTGCTGTGCAAAAGCTTTTGATCTTGACGAAATGCCACTAGTTCATTTTTGCCCTTGCTTCCCTTGCCTTTGGCGATGTTCCTAGGAAGATGTTGCTGCGGCTGAGGTCAAAGAGGTTGCTGCCTGTGTTCTCCTCAAGGATTTTGATGGATTCCTTTCTCACATTGAGGTCCTTCATCCATTTTGAGTCTATTTTTGTGTGTGGTGTAAGGAAATGATCCAATTTCATTTTTCTGCATGTGGCTGTCCAATTTTCCCAACACCATTTATTGAAGAGGCTGTCTTTTTTCCATTGGACATTCTTTCCTGCTTTGTCGAAGATTAGTTGACCATAGAGTTGAGGGTCTATTTCTGGGCTCTCTATTCTGTTCCATTGATCGATGTGTCTGTTTTTGTGCCAGTACCATGCTGTCTTGATGATGACAGCTTTGTAATAGAGCTTGAAGTCCGGAATTGTGAAGCCACCTACTTTGGCTTTCATTTTCAATATTCCTTTGGCTATTCGAGGTCTTTACTGGTTCCGTATAAATTTTAGGATTATTTGTTCCATTTCTTTGAAAAAAATGGATGGTACTTTGATAGGAATTGCATTAAATGTGTAGATTGCTTTAGGTAGCATAGACATTTTCACAATATTTATTCTTCCAATCTAGGAGCATGGAACATTTTTCCATTTCTTTGTGTCTTCCTCAATTTCTTTCATGAGTACTTTATAGTTTTCTGTGTATAGATTCTTAGTCTCTTTGGTTAGGTTTATTCCTAGGTATCTTATAGTTTTGGGTGCGATTGTAAATGGGATTGACTCCTTAATTTCTCTTTCTTCTGTCTTGTTGTTGGTGTAGAGAAATGCAACTGATTTCTGTGCATTGATTTTATATCCTGACACTTTACTGAATTCCTGTACA
Organism: Lutra lutra; assembly: GCF_902655055.1. Lineage (NCBI taxonomy): Eukaryota > Metazoa > Chordata > Mammalia > Carnivora > Mustelidae > Lutra > Lutra lutra. The sequence goes on from NC_062284.1 coordinate 49,285,121, forward strand.
AGTTCTAGCAGTTTTGGAGTGGAGTCTTTTGGGTTTTCCACATATAGTATCATATCATCTGTGAAGAGTGATAGTTTGACTTCTTCTTTGCCGATTTGGATGCCTTTAATTTCCTTTTGTTGTCTGATTGCTGAGGCTAGGACTTCTAGTACTATGTTGAATAGCAGTGGTGATAACGGACATCCCTGCCGTGTTCCTGACCTTAGCGGAAAAGCTTTCAGTTTTTCTCCATTGAGAATGATATTTGTGGTGGGATTTTCATAGATGGCTTTGATAATATTGAGGTATGTGCCGTCTATCCCTACACTTTGAAGAGTTTTGATCAGGAAGGGATGCTGTACTTTGTCAAATGCTTTCTCAGCATCTATGGAGAGTATCATATGGTTCTTGTTCTTTCTTTTATTAATGTGTTGTATCACATTGATTGATTTGCGGATGTTGAACCAACCTTGCAGCCCTGGAATAAATCCCACTTGGTCGTGGTGAATAATCCTTTTAATGTATTATTGCATCCTATTGGCTAGTATTTTGGTGAGAATTTTTGTATCTGTGTTCATCAAGGATATTGGTCTGTAGTTCTCTTTTTTGATGGGATCCTTGTCTGGTTTTGGGATCAAGGTGATGCTGGCCTCATAAAATGAGTTTGGAAGTTTTCCTTCTATTTCTATTTTTCGGAACAGTTTCAGGAGAATAGGAATTAGTTCTTCTTTAAATGTTTGGTAGAATTCCCCGGGGAAGCCGTCTGGCCCTGGGTTTTTGTTTGTTTGGAGATTTTTGATGACTGTTTCAATCTCCTTACTGGTTATGGGTCTGTTCAGGCTTTCTATTTCTTCCTGGTTCAGTTGTGGTAGTTTATATGTCTCTAGGAATGCATCCATTTCTTCCAGATTGTCAAATTTGTTGGCGTAGAGTTGCTCATAGTATGTTCTTATAATTGTCTGTATTTCTTTGGTGTTCGTTGTGATCTCTCCTCTTTCATTCATGATTTTATTTATTTGGGTCCTTTCTCTTTTCTTTTTGATAAGTCTGGCCAGGGGTTTATCAATCTTATTAATTCTTTCAAAGAACCAGCTCCTAGTTTCGTTGATTTGTTCTATTGTTTTTTTGGTTTCTATTTCATTGATTTCTGCTCTGATCTTTATGATTTCTCTTCTCCTACTGGGTTTAGGGTTTCTTTCTTGTTCTTTCTCCAGCTCCTTTAGGTGTAGGGTTAGGTTGTGTACCTGAGACCTTTCTTCTTTTTTTTTTTTTAAGATTTTATTTATTTATTTGACAGACAGAGACCACAAGTAGGCAGGGAGGCAGGCAGAGAGAGAGAGAGTAGGAAGCAGGCTCCCTGCTGAGCAGAGAGCCCTATGCGGGGCTCGATCCCAGGACTCTGGGATCATGACCTGAGCCGAAGGCAAAGGCTTTAACCCACTGAGCCACCCAGGCACCCCCCTTTCTTGTTTCTTGAGAAAGGCTTGTACCGCTATATATTTTCCTCTCAGGACTGCCTTTGTTGTGTCCCACAGATTCTGAACCATTGTGTTTTCATTATCATTTGTTTCCATGAATTTTTTCAATTCTTCTTTAATTTCCTGGTTGACCCATTCATTCTTCAGAAGGATGCTGTTTAGTCTCCATGTATTTGGGTTCTTTCCAAATTTCCTCTTGTGATTGAGTTCTAGCTTCAGAGCATTGTGGTCTGAAAATATGCAGGGAATGATTCCAATCTTTTGATAACGGTTGAGACCTGATTTAGGACCGAGAATGTGATCTATTCTGGAGAATGTTCCATGTGCACTAGAGAAGGATGTGTATTCTGTTGCTTTGGGATGAAATGTTCTGAATATATCTGTGATGTCCATCTGGTCCAGTGTGTCATTTAAGGCCTTGATTTCCTTGTTGATCTTTTGCTTGGATGATCTGTCCATTTCAGTGAGGGGAGTGTTAAAGTCCCCTACTATTATTGTATTCTTGTCGATGTGTTTCTTTGATTTTGTTATTAATTGGTTTATATAGTTGGCTGCTCCCACGTTAGGGGCATAGATATTTAAAATTGTTAGATCTTCTTGTTGGACAGTTCCTTTGAGTATGATATAGTGTCCTTCCTCATCTCTTATTATAGTCTTTGGCTTAAAATCTAATTGATCTGATATAAGGATTGCCACTCCTGCTTTCTTGATGTCCATTAGCACGGTAAATTCTTTTCCACCCCCTCACTTTAAATCTGGAGGTGTCTTCGGGTTTAAGATGAGTTTCTTGTAGGCAACATATAGATGGGTTTTGTTTTTTTATCCATTCTGATACCCTGTGTCTTTTGATTGGGGCATTTAGCCCATTAACATTCAGGGTAAGTATTGAGAGATATGAATTTAGTGCCATTGTATTGCCTGTAAGGTGACTGTTATTGTATATTGTCTCTGTTTCTTTCTGATCTACTACTTTTAGGGTCTCTCTTTGCTTAGAGGACCCCTTTCAGTATTTCCTGTAGAGTTGGTTTGGTGTTTGCAAATTCTTTCAGTTTTTGTTTGTCCTGGAAGCTTTTAATCTCTCCTTCTATTTTCAATGATAGCCTAGCTGGATATAGTATTCTTGGCTGCATGTTTTTCTCGTTTAGTACTCTGAATATATCATGCCAGCTCTTTCTGGCCTGCCAGGTCTCTGTGGATAAGTCTGCTGCCAATCTAATATTTTTACCATTGTACGTTACAGACTTCTTTTCCCGGACTGCTTTCAGAATCTTCTCTTTGTCACTAAGACTTGTAAATTTTACATTAGGTGATGGGGTGTGGACCTATTCTTATTGATTTTGAGGGGGGTTCTCTGAACCTCCTGGATTTTGATGCTTGTTCCCTTTGCCATATTGGGGAAATTCTCTCCAATAATTCTCTCCAATATACCTTCTGCTCCCCTCTCTCTTTCTTCTTCTTCTGGAATCCCAATTATTCTAATGTTGTTTCATCTTATGGTGTCACTTATCTCTCAAATTCTCCCCTCGTGGTCCAGTAGCTGTTTGTCCCTCTTTTGCTCAGCTTCTTTATTCTCTGTCATTTGGTCTTCTATATCACTAATTCTTTCTTCTGCCTCATTTATCCTAGCAGTGAGAGCCTCCATTTTTTATTGCACCTCATTAATAGCTTTTTTGATTTCAACTTGGTTAGATTTTAGTTCTTTTATTTCTCCAGAAAGGGCTTTTATATCTCCTGAGAGGGTTTCTCTAATATCTTCCAGGCCTTCGAGCCTGGCTAGAACCTTGAGAATCATCATTCTGAACTCTAGATCTGACATATTACCAATGTCTGTATTGATTAGGTCCCTAGCCTTTGGTACTGCCTCTTATTCTTTTTTTTTGTGGTGAATTTTTTTGCCTTGTCATTTTGTCCAGATAAAAGTATATGAAGGAGCAAGTAAAATACTAAAAGGGTGGCAACAACCCCAGGAAAATATGCTTTAGCCAAATCAGAAGAGATCCCAAATCGTGAGGGGGGAGAAAGGGGATAAAAAGAGGTTCAGAAAGGAAAAAAAAGAAAGAAACAATTAAAAAAAGAAAACCAATAAAGAAAAAATATAAAAAGAAAAAAATGTGTGTATATATATATATATATATATATATATATATAAGATAAACTGGTTAAAAACGTTAAAAAAGAAAAGGGTAAAAGTTAAAAAAAATTAGCAGAAGAAGAGAAAAAAAACTGAAAAAGAAAAAAAAATTAAATTAACTGCAAGGCTAAAAAATCATGGGGAGAAAGCCATGAGTTCCGTGCTTTGCTTTCTCCTCCTCTGGAATTCCGCTGCTCTCCTTGGTATTGAAACTGTACTCCTTGGTAGGTGAACTTGGTCCTGGCTGGATTTCTTGTTGATCTTCTGGGGGAGGGGCCTGTTGTAGTGATTCTCAAGTGTCTTTGCCCTAGGCGGAGTTGCACCGCCCTTACCAGGGGCCGGGCTGAGTAATCCTCTCGGGTTCGCTTAACATGGAGCATTTCTATCACCACGCCCCCAAAGTTTGCTCATCCTCCTTTGCATCACCGCCCTGTCCCCTTTTGCAACTCCCTGCAACATCTGATCTGCTTTCCATCACTATAGTTTTGCCTTTTCTAGAATCTCCAGTAATTGGAATCATATGACAATCACAGTTTTCTAACTTCTCTCACTTAACATAATATCTTTGAGACTTACCCATGTTGCTGCAGGTATTAGAAAATAGTTAATTCCTTTGCTGTTTTGTGGATATACCACAATCTGCTTTGCCATTCACTTGTGAATAGATGTTAGAGTTATTTCCACTTTTTGGCCATTCAGAATAAAGCTGCTCTGCATATGTGCACACAGGTCTTTGTGTGGACGTATTTGCTGGGTAGTGTGGTATGTGCCAAACCAGTTTTCCAATTTCTGTGTTTCCATCAGCAGTGGACGAGAGTTCCGGTAGCTTTTCAACCTTGCCAACACTTGATCTCGGCAGTGTCTTTCATTTTAGCCGTTCTAGTGGGTATGTAACAGTATCTCAGTGTGCTCTTAATTTGCATTTCCCTAACAACTAATGACAAAGATAGAAGTACTCCCTCAGACTCTCTGCTCAGCATGGAGCCTGACGCAGGGCTCAATCTCACGACCCTGAGATCACAACCTGAGCTGAAACCAAGAGTCAGATGCTCAACTGACTGAGCCACCCAGGTGCCCCTCCAGCATCAGTTTTTAATGTACATAATCTGCCAGTAGAGACGAACAGGTGAAGAGGCATAGGTAGTGATTGGGGCTGAATGCTCGGTATTTTTCCTGATGAGATGGCCATCCATAAGTGTAGAGAATGGTCTAAGGTACAGGTTAAACCGCTCAGCATGTATGAGTTACTTTCCTGTTTGGTCCCTTCTTTTATACTTTCACCAAAAATGAGTCTTGTGATTGTCCTTCTCCAGCCCCACAATCTTCCCCTCCCTGCCCCCGAGTATTGCTGCCTACACTTTGTGCTAAGCCAAGGCTTAGTCTGTACGATGGCGTGTTTCTCTGGGTTTGTCATAGTCTTCACAGGACATCTTCATGGAATACTGAGGTTTTGTACTGTGTTTTAAAGTGAATCTGTTAGAATCGTTGTTGTGTTTTACTTACAGAATAATTGCTATGAGGAGGGATATTTTTAGGTATGTTTCTAACTTTAGAGAATTGGCAGGGGTGGGGTATTATGCTGGTTGAGTTCAGTGGAACCGGATCTTGTTTGGCTGTTTAATTATCCTAAGGCTGCCATGAGTGAATTAAAATTCCATGATAAATAGTTTATAAGTTCAAGTAATCAAACATAGTTTTTTTTATAAGAAACATTCAAACAGATGTAGTTTAGAATAACAGACATTCAAAGCCCTAAAGCGCAAGTCAACATGTTTGACACAGAATTGGTAAACTCTAGAATGTTGCAATGAAGCTCTTCGCCTTTTCTTGTAAATAACAATTATAGCAAATATTTATAGAGCCTCAAATTCATTCTCAATGCTTTTATGTATATTAATTTATTAGAAACTCAATTTTACTAGGACAAGCTAGGGGGGAAGTTTAGATTTCATTTAAATTTCCTGGTTACTGGTATATAAATATTTGCTATTTGCTTCTTTGTAATCTGTGTAAACAAAGGATAACAGCAAGCCTGGTGCTTTGTAGTCCCAAAGCCACTTGAGTCAACAACTTTATTACCTCAAATTTCTTCCAGGGTTTTTCATTAACTACAACAGAAACCCATGACTTCTGATTTCAACTCTAATTATTTACCAAGGTTCGAGTTCAAGAATCTGTGGCTTATTGCTTTTAATTTCTACAGCTTAAGCTTCAAATATTCTGTTTGAGTTTGAATCTTTATTCTATCCCATAGTAACTCTCAAAAACTTGGGGACATTATTTAACTGCTTTGCTTTGATTTCCTCGTGCTAAAAATATGGATGGAGCTAGTACCCACCTCGCAGGGTTGTCAAGAGAAGTCAACGAGATCATCTGTGTGGCACATGGAACTGGAGCTTAATAACTGCTCAGTAAAGTAAGCAGCAGCAGAAGTAATTGTAATAGTAGCAGTAGTAGCAACAGTAGCAGTGGTAGCAATAGGAGTAGCAGTAGCTGTAGTAGCAATAGTAGCAGTAGCAATAGTAGTTGTAGCAGTAGCTATAGTAGCAGTAGTAGCAATCGTAGTAGCAGCAGCTGTAGTAGCAATGGTAGTAGTAGTAATAGTAGTAGTGGCAGTACAAGCAATAGTAGTAGCAGTAGTAATATAAGTAGTAATGGTAGTAGTAGCAGTAGTACCAATAGTAGTAGCAGTAGTGACAATAGAAATAGCTGTAGTAGCTATAGTAGTAGTAGCTATAGTGGTAATAGTCATAGTAGAGTAGCTATAGTAGAAATAGTAGCAATAGTAGCATTAGCAGCAGTAGTAGTAATAATCGTAGTAGCAATAGCTATAGTAACAATAGTAGCAGCAGCAGTTATAACAGTAGTTGTAGTAGCACTAGTAGTAATGGTGGTAGTAGGTGTAGTAGCAATAGTCAGAGTAGCAGTAGTCATAGTCATCATAGTAGCTATAGTAGCAATAGCATTAGTAGCAGCAGTAGTAATAGTAGCAGTAGCAGTAGTAGTAATTAAAATCAAAGTAGTGGTAGCTGTAGTAGCAATGGTAGTAGTAGCAGTATTTAGTAGTAGTAGTATTGAAGTAGTAGTAGTATCAGCAGTATTTAATGTAGTAGTAGTAGTAGTGTTTAATTAAGTAGTAGTGGTATTTAATGGCTCTACAATGAATGATATGTCAGTGGTCTACCATGCTCCTGCTACTGGACAATGTAAATTTGTTCTGATTCTCCACTATCATATATAAAGCTGCAATTAATATATTTGTGTACATAGTTTATTTCCTTCTTTTGGATGATTCCTTTAAGAGAGTATCCCAGAGATGGAATGACTATCTCAAACACAACAGTTCTGGCAGGGGTGGAAACCATGTCAGGTCATTCTCCAGAGCTCCTTCTTCTCCCTCTTACCACTGTGTCGTTCTCCCTGGCCCCCTCTCTGGGGGTTAAGGACTCTGAGGGAGGGGAAGAAGGGTCAGGGCTCTCTCAAGTTAAGTGGTATGTGAAACAAAATATATTCTCCCTCCTAGGGCCATTTGCATTTTAACAGTGACTGAGACCTCAAGCCAAAGGAAAAAGGAGCTAATGGCAACATATAAAACAATAGAGAGCCAGCCAGGATGGCAGGGATCCTTTAGTCTTGGGAGAGGAGAAAGATGGAGTGATCATCTGCTCACAGCCCCAACGTCCCAGATCAGGCCCCATCATCTCTGGCTTGGACCAATGCTCAAGTGGAAGATGGTATCGCCAGCCTCTTCCCTGTCATGGCCCACGTGGAAAATGATACATTAGTCTGCCAGATCAGGGAAAATGGAGGAAACTGCTTGAGCACAGAGGTGCCTATCAGGGAGCTCAAATTGCCCTGCGAGCCAAAGGGATCAAGATCTTAGCAAACCCGTCCCACTACAGGTGTCCCCCTGTGTCCAGGCCTGTGTCCAGGCAGAGCCAGGCCAGCCTCTGCCCTGTCCCTCCTGCCCTCTGGCTCCCCTTCTGGGATGCTGTTCTCATCCTGCCACACCCCACTCTGATACCCACTACCTGCCCCCCATTTGTCAGCTGGGCATTCAAGGCCCTTTCCCTCTCCAGCCTCAGTGTGCGTCCGGTCTCCTCTCTCCCATCTCCTTTTGCTCCCTTTCAAGGATCCTGTATTCTAGGTGGGTAGTCATGTCACTCCCCACAAACACCACATCTCTTCCAGCCTCTCACTCTTGGCTCATCTGCCCACCCCCCTCAGGATGCCCTCCTTTCCTGCATCCCACCCTAGCTTTGAATTGTGCCCCTCTTCCGAGACCTGTCCCAATCCCCACAGTCCCAGAAAGCCCCTCATCTGCTGCAGCCATTCTCTGTAGCTCAGTACCCTTTGCCACCTGACCCCCTCATTCAACCCTTGACCCTTTGGTCTCAGCTTTTCGGCTGTGCCTGGCCTATGTCCCCAACCAAATGGAACAGACACCACGAGGTGTGACAGGGCATGAGCTTCGGAGCCCAAGGACTGCCATGCTCCCCTGGAATGCGTTTCCCCTTCGAGTCCTGAGGTGGCCGTGGGGTGCAGGCTAGACTGTGGATACAGTCACACTGTGTGCCTGGCTCAGAGCAGGCCCTACCCCAGCAGTGGGCCAGCTTTCCTTCTAAAGCGCTGGTGGGCCGAAGGTGTGAGCCTGGAGCCCTCATGGTCTCGCTCCAAGCCCCGGGGCCAGGGGCTGACATCGTGCCTTGTCCCCATTACGGGCGCGAGCCCCTCAGTGCCGCCTTTGCTTCCCACCACCCAGACCCCTTCCTGGAGCTGCACATGTATATGACCTCTGCACTGGGCAAGAATGACATGAAGGCCATTGGCCTGCAGATGGCCCTCGACCTCCTGGCCAAGAAGGAGAAGAAGGACTCCATCACAGGCCTCCAGACACGCACTCAGCCTGGGCGTCCTGACTGGAACAAGGTAAAGGCCAGCGACAGCCCCACTGCCTGCAGGGACCATTGGGGCAGAGAGCCTAAAGCAGTCGCTGGGAGACTGGGGATGAGCAGCTAGGGACTGAGCATGAGGCCAGGGGCCAGGATCCAACCAGGATCACTGGCAGCATGACTGGATCTCTTTGTTCCATCACTGGGCTCAGTTTCCCCATCTGTTCTGCGAAGAAGTTAGTCAGTTTGACCTCCTAGGCCTCCCCCAGCCCTGACTCCCTGGGAATCAGGGTCAGAAGTCCTGAGTAGACAGGATCTTGGGGAAGCACCAAGTCCTATCCTTCTCAGTACAAATGGAAATACTGAGGCCCAAAGGAACAAAAGTTTGCAGTCTTTATTTTGTTTCTTAGATTGGTTTTTAGATTCTCTTCCCCCCTGAGTACTTGCCAGTCAGAGGGCCATTAGTGTGAGGTATCAGAAGTTACTGCTTTTTAATCCATGGGCAATGATCATGCCCAGAGAGTGAGGGAAGAGGACATCACTGGTGCTTGGGCACCAAGGAGGGCTTTTGGCAATGGCCTCCGTAAGCAGAATTTGGGGTGGGAAAGGGTCTTCACTGGGGGAACGGCCAGAGTTTAGGAAAGAGACATTTCAGTGGAGGCATGTGACTGGGGGAGGACTAGCGGGATGTCCAGGCAGTCAGGGTTCAGTGTGCCCATGGGGCCCTGTCGCTGTCCTCCAACAGCACAGTCTCCCTGCAGATGTGCTCCGGGAATGGAGGGCCTGGGTCTTCTGGTCCAGCCCCTTCCTGGGGTCTGGGTCAGGTTAGGGGTAGAGTAAGTGGCCCCCCAAAAGAATGCATGTTGGACCCTGCACTCTGAAGCCATGCAGCTGTGCCTTGGAGTTCCTCATGGGGACGGAGGGACATCGCTGCTGACCCATTATGTGGTCAGCCCTAGCTGGGTGTGTCCCTGAGCGGGTCCACAGGCTCACTCTCCTCCCTCTGCTCTCTCCTACCCCGTGTGGGCTCAGGTGTTCCAGAAGGTGGCTGCTGAGAAGAAGGGCAAGGTGCAGGTCTTCTTCTGTGGCTCCCCAGCCCTGGCCAAGGTGCTCAAGGGCCACTGTGAGCAGTTCAGCTTCAAATTCTTCCAGGAGAACTTTTAGCCTCATCTCTCACAGTTCTGCCCAACTCACACTGCCAGCCAGCTTGACCATATTGCTCCCATGCCCCACAGAGACCAGCCTCAGAGGACCTACCTTGTCCCACTCCACCCCCAGAGCAGGAGCGCCTGGGGCAGATGGACTTCCTTCAAGACCCCGGGAAAAGTGCGGTGCATTCCCGGATTGCTGAGAAACTGACCAGGCCAGAGGCCAGCGGCTCCAGAAGGAAGTGCAGAGGGGGCTTCCCAGGCCACTACCCCTCCAAAAGTCCTCTGAGGGAGGCTTCCCCTACAACAGTGGTCCCACACCTGCTTAATCACCACAATCATTCAGGATTTTATCCCGACATTTTCTTATGAAAATTTTCAAACATAAAGGTAACTAAAAGAATTGTACAGTGGACGGTTACCCAGTTGCCGGATTCCTCTGTTAGCGTTTTGCTATATTTGCTTTTCTGCATATTTTCCATCTATCCCTCTCTCTATCCATCAGTGCCCCTTGTTTTTCTGATGCATTTTAGAGCATGTTTTGTCACTCCCTGCAGTGGAGAAGTTAACTAAGAGGGTGTCCTGACTTAGGGCTGGGGTATGCATTGGGAATGCGCCAAAGTCATTTGGAAAGTTGGCAGAGCGGAGTCCGTTTAGCATAGGACTTCTCTGTCTCTCTGTCTGTCTCCTTCTCTCTGTTCGCCTAGAATTTTGTATCACGCAGACAGTGGGAGCAGACAGAGGAACTTGAATACAGATTCTAAAATCCATTTAAGGGTCCACATGTTTGACTTAGGATCACACGAGTCCTAAGGCTTTCTCGCCAGACATACTCCAGGTAGCCACTGGAGGGCGCTGCGGAATCAGAGATCTTGGAGGTTTTGCTTGCTGGGAGGGAGACCGGTTCCAGAGCTGCAGTGAACCCAAGACCCGCCAGAGCAGACTGTGCCCCACCCTGAAGCCCTGGCTCTAGGCAACACCTCGAGGCCCAGAGGTGGGTGGATCTGTGAAGTCAAGAGTATTCGTTTTCAAGATCAGAGTCCTCTAGCTGCCGTTCCCTAACAGCCCCTCACAGATGCACATACAGACCCTCTCCCTACCATGCACCCCCCCATCCCTCCCTCCCTGGAGCCACTGTCCAGGTTCTGCGGCTTCCCAAGTTTCCATCTATAAGGTCAGCATAGGCCTGGCTGAGCATAGGTCCAGGCTCTGCCCTGGGGGTCTGCCACCTCCTATCATTGGAGGTGCAGGATCAAATGTGGGGTCTGTCCATCTGGATATTGCCTGGATGTCCAGATGGGGGCCCTCCCACCATCAACAAGAAACAAACGCATCCGTATGGCTGACTGACTTTCCTCCTTAGACATTTGTGGGTCTAAGAGGGCTAAGGAGGGCACACAGAAAAGGAACAGAAGGAACACAGGCTAACTACAGATAAAAGGTGCATTAGGTGAGTGTGAGCTTCCCGCACTGTCAGCTCCCCACAGCCAGGCCTGCAGCCCCAGAATCTAGCACAGAGGGAGCGGCAGTAGGCCTACCCCGCATGTTGACTCCCACAAGGCACAGGTCCTACTTAACTGGAATGATCCTTGGGAAGGAAAGGTCCTCTGCACCTAGCCGTCATTTTAATCTGGGAAACCAAGGCGTGAACTCGAGCCCACTGAAGGAATCCCTTGGCCAGGCTCCACGAGGCTGCTCTGCTCTGAGGACAGCTCTGACAGAGACAGCAGGTGCTCCTGTAGCCCTGAGTCAGGCCCACCCAGACCAACAACACGCCAAGAGCCCTCGAGCGTTCTCGGGAGGGGAGGGTGACAACCAGTGGCAATGGTGCGAGGTGTCACAGCCTGGCAGAGTCAAGATTAGGGAGGGATTAGAGACAAGACTGGCGGTGGGCGAACACCTTGGAGATGTGTGGAGAAAGGACCTTTGCTCTCTGAAATCAGGGCACTGGCTGCCAAGTTTGCCTCTGTCCCAGTCAGCGTGTGACCTTGCGTCTGCCCTGGGACCTCTGAGCTGTCGCTTCCTCACCTGCAGGATGAACAGATGAAGGATGAATATTTTTAAGTGCTGGTATATGCATAATCCTTTCTTAAGAAATACACAAAAAATATATGTTTCTCATCTGTTTGCTTTGGGGAGTGGGAATGGAGGGACAGGGAAAGGGTATTGTTTGAGGTTTGTTTTTGTGGGTTTTTTTTTTTCCTTTTTATCTTCTACCCTTCTGTAAAGTTTGAAGTTTTTAATGATAAATGGCTGTAGATTTTATAGGGTTTTTTTTTGAAGGATATTAAGTAAAAGGAAAAAGAAAAAAAACCTCACATAACCCAAAATAAACGACACGTGTATATAGAGCAAGGGAAAAATTGGTAGAAATGCATTGGAAGACAGGAAACACACCAAATGTTCCCAGTGGTCAACGGTGGAGAAGGTAAAGGAGGACTTGCACATGTTCCTCTTTTATTTTGCGCATTCATGCATCACCTTGTAACGTTTCACCTTATGGTATAGGAATTTTACCCCCGCTCTTCAGGAATTGCTTGTGTGATTCTTTTCCCTCCTAATCTATGTCCTTAGGTTAAGGCCTATATAGTTTTGTGTTTGTTTGTTTTTTCAAGAATAAACAAAATAGAGAGATTTGAAGTACCATTAAGATCCTTAATACTGATGAGCTCCCAAATGAGTGTCTGGGACGCGGCTGGGCAGTGGGACTGGCCTCTCCAGCTGGGGGCGCTGCTGGGCCTCTGCTGAAAAGGGAGGTAGCTGCGTGCAGGGATTCAGTGTGCCAGCCCGTGGGCCCCAGCCGGTCTAAGGAATAAAGCTGGTCCGCACAGACTGCAGGGGCCCCAGGCACGCAGGAGAAGCTGCCTGCACGGGGCTGGGCACAGCAACAGCCCAGCCTCACAGTCCAGATGCTGGGGACTGGTGCGCTGGAAGCTGGGAGGCTGGGTGGTCGGGGAGTCAGGGGGAGGGGGCACTGTTTCTGCTAAACAAACACTCATCGTAACCAGCCTTCTGACAGATTGATGCATCTTTTTATGATCTGTCTTTACAATATGATGACTCTCTCCTTTTAAAAATAAGATTAATTCAGACAAGACATTTATTTTATGGGGAAATCCATCCCAGGGGGAAAAATACTCAAGCTGACTGGCGGAGATGGCTGGAAGGAGACTTGACTCTGCAGCTTCCAGCTTCCCAACCCAAGCCCTATGGAATTGGCCCCAAGTGGGCTCCCTGCTCCCGCCCACGGACCCCACTTGAGTGAGTGTAACCTGCTGGAGAAAACAAAATAAAGAAAAATACATAGTGAGTTTCTGTGTGGCAGGCGAGAAAAGGGTACATTTTTTGCTAAAGAAGTTCTGAGATGCATGCAAATGTGGAGGGATACGAGTTTTGTATATAAATTAAGCTTGTCTTTAAATGCCCCTGAAGAGCGTTCAGGAGACATGAATGATTCGTCTCTGTGTCTCTGGGACTGGAAAAACGCTATCACCTGGCAGGCGCTTGGCGGTGTGTCATGAATGTTTCTGTGGCTATGGTCCCTGTTTCAGCTGGTGGCACTGCTAGGTAGCATTGCCTCTTCTATGTCCCCCATCCTTCACCCCCAGCCAATCACCAAGCCCAGTCCATAGGACATTCTACAGGTTTCTCACATCCATTCCCTCCCCCGCTGGCGCTGCCCAGGTTCAATCCTCCGACAGCCTTTTGCCTGGATTCTTGAAGCAGCCTCCTGGCTGGTTTCCCTGCCTCCAGCCTCTCCCAGCCACTCCACCCCTCCCCCTCCGCCAACTGTTGTAGATCTAATCACACATCTTCCTGTTGGATAACTGTCCTTTTGCGGTAATCCAAGCCCTGTAACTGGCACACGGGCCTCTCCCATAAGATAGGCACTCGGTTAAGATCTGCAGCCCCATTATCATTGGCTCTTCCTGACCTCTTGTGTCTTGCCAATGGCCATCTCCCTCTCTGCGCTCTGAAAATACCATGTAGCAGAACTCCTTCCAGACAGACCACCTTCACGCCTTGGCCTCTGTAGACATGCAGAGCACCCTTCCCCACCTTCAGACTGAAGTTCCAGAACATTTCCTCACAGCCCATCTGTGAAGCCAGCCTTGCCTGGTCCCTCTTGTCACAGAATGAACAGCCTCCTCTGTATGATGGCTTGGGACCTACTTCTGCTCGGGCAACTTCTGTAGGTACTTACCTATTTACTAGCCTGGCGACTCCTTCGAGGGCAGGAACAGAGTCTGTCTGTCTGTCTTTTGGCACCTGGTATGTAGCAGGTGATCAGCGAAGGCGTTGGTAAGCTGACAGGACCTCCTCGCACCCCCATCTCTCCTTCCTTTCCCTGCCCTTGTTCCCGCTCCCCCTCAAGGCTGGGAAAACCCTGACATCCTTGCAGGCAGGCAGGATCGCTCCCGTGGGTAGCGCCGGCCTCCCCCACCTCCCCTACTTGCCATGCTGGCTCTCCTCCTGTGGGCAGAGGTCAGGTGCAATAGAGACGTCCTAGAGGCAGAGAGGCCCATGTGTCCAGCCCCTCCATGAGACAGGGAGGTGGGGCTCGTGGTCCCCTGCACCTGTGACCCCTCCCTCCTCTTCTTCCTCTTTTCTTTCTGTAACTCAAAAGAGATGAATGACTTAGAAAGAGCAAATGAATCAGAAATAGGATGAGCAAAAAAAAAAAAAGAGGGTAATTTTGCCAAGTTATTATTCAAAGGCGCTCTTGGGGACCCAGAACAGGAGCAGCCCCATCAATCACCCCTCAGAGCCACGCAGGCCAGTGGGAGGAGTGGCCTTGCTGTCTGCGGCAGGATCTGTGTGAGGGAGCAGGTGCCTGAGCGTGCAGCCAGGCCAAGAGCCTGGGGCCCTCTGCCAGCCATCACAGGGGGAGAAAGGGAGGCCAGAGGGACACTGAAAGGGGTCAGCCAACCATAAGACCCAGGACAAGGTCCACTGGCAGCTCTTTTCTCAGCAGAGACCAGAGCCCCGCAGGCTGCACTCTGGAGGCAGCTCTGGTGAAAGTACCCACAGGGTAGAGGGGAGAGTTGGGGGATGGGGACAAGACTCTGGCCTGGGGCCTGCTCTTCTTGGTGGCTCCACCCAGGTCTTTGCTACCCCGGAGGGGGCAGCCACTGCCTCCTCCCACCAGAAGCGGGAGGGCCTACGTCCCTCCTATCCCTGCCTCCCAGGGCTAGACCTGATGAATGCTCCTTGAGGGAGTGAATGAATGAATGAGAAAATTATTACAGCCCATTGTTTGCTTCTCTTTGTAATTCTTATTATTTTGCCATGATTTTTACCCATAGGTTATCTCTGCATATTAAACTGTCATTATGATCTACTTGGGGGCAAAACCTAAATCTGATTTCTCTCTATACGAAAGTGCAGCACTTTGCTGGCCTTGGAAAATAAGCGTGGAAGGAAGGAGGGCGGGGGTAGGGGGTATGAGAGTCTCAGTCCGTGTCACCAGGGAGGCTGCTGGCCCCCAGGCTCCACATCAGAGTGTATTTTGGTGCCATGAAGCAGACAAGTTTGTTGAATTCCTACCGTTCTGGGTGCTGGAGTTCAACCATGGTCAGAAGGGTCAGGGTCTCTGCTCTCAGTGTCCTCATCTATAGAATGGGGACAAAATAATAATGGTACCTATTAGATATGACGATAGCAAGGATTCAAGGAGTTAATGTGAGCGAGGTGCTTAAAATCATGCTTAGCATGTGGTTATGTTTCAATACATGTTGGTTATTTCTGGCTTAGTCTGTTGGGCAGCTATGACAAGATAGTGTAGATTGGATGGTTTATAAAGGACACAATTTTTTGCTCACAGTTCTGGAGGCTGGGGGTCCAAGATCAGGGTGCCAGCATGGTTGGGCTCTGCTGGGGACCCCCTTCCGGGTTCTCCCTGCCATCAAGAGACACCTGTTGTCCCTTGTCTTTAGGTCCTTTATGACCAGCCATATGGAGGCCTAATAAACACCCTCCCATCCCACAGAGGACCACAATGCTCCGGGGGGGGGGCAGCAAACACCACTGCCCTACCCCACCTCCGTCCCCTCACATCCCAGGGGAAGCCCTGTCCAGGCCGTGTGGACACAGCTGCGGCGCCCCTCCCTGCTTCCTATCCCAAACCTGCTGGTCCTGGGCTGTAGGAGGCAGGATGAGATCAAATCATAGTTCCTCCAGCTCGTTAGTGCTGCATTGTGGATTCCAGGAATAATGTATGTTCTTTGCTCCCCTGATTGCTTCTGAAATCTCCTGCCTGTTTATCAAATCTGAGCCACGCTTTGCAGCCTCTTGCTCTTGGCCCTGTGCTCCTCTTCTCCAGAAGAGGAAAACAGCAAAATTCTCCCAGGGTTTTCAATTCAGAGTTAAGGACAAGAAGGCCAGTTTCCAATAGCCCGCCCCCCTGCCCCCAGGGGAGAAGGGAGATGAAGTGGGCTTTAGGGAGGTAGAGGGTCTCAGAAAGAACCTGGCTCCCCTTACCTGGGCTGGACTGAGGCTAATGTCCCAGGAAGGAAAGCCCCTTCCTCATGCCCTACTTCCCCCAACAAAACCCTGTGGAATCAGCTAAGGCCTACTAGTCCACCATTTGAAAATCACTCACTCATTCATTCATTCATTCACGTCAGAAGCGTTTGTTGAATGGCTGCCTTGTGCCAGGTGCAGTGCCAGGTGACAAGGTGCCAGGTGACAAGGACAATGAAGCAGATGACAGCGAAGAGCCTCATGAAGTGTTGTGATGGCCAAAGGAGGAGAGAACCCAGGTCAGGGTGGGGTGAAATGACCGACCTGGGGCTGGCCTGGGCTGGAGCATCCAGGATGGGTCACTCACATGGCTGGAGCCTCACAGGGGTGGCTGGAAGGCTGGGCTCGGAGACACAGGGATGGTTGCCCTTCTCTCTCTCTCTCTCTCTCTCTCTCCCTCCCTCCCTCTCTCTCTTTCTCTCTCGTCTCCATACATTCTAAGGGTTTCTTCTTTTCCACGTGTTCTCTCTCTCTGCTGTCTCCGGCACAGAGAGGACAAATTTCTTCCATATTGGCTCAAGATCCCACCAAAGCACGAAACTGTTAGTTTCTAGGGCTTCTTAAGGCGTAGGCCCAGAACTGTCTCAGAGCCCACCACATTTTATGGGTTAAAATAAATCACAGACCAGCCCAGATCAGCTGTGGAAGGAGGTCACCCAGAGTGAGATCATAGGGAGGACCAGTTCACTGGGGGACATCTCTGATACCCACCACCCCCTGACTGAATGTCCAGGAGTATTTTACAGGGGCGGGGGTCTGGTTTTCTGAAGTTCCAGGATTTCCACAAAGACTCAGTTCTTCATCCTCCACATTGTTTTCATCAACACACACACACATACACATACACACACACACTGAAACACTGCCACCCCAACCTGTAAAATTAATCAGCTCTCTAAGATGCTGAAGTATGTTATGTGTGTTATGAAGGAGAGATTAAACACCATCCTTTTTTAGCTGCCTATTTATAAGGTGTCTTAAATACATTATCTCATTCGATCCTGATTTCCGTTGCATTTTAGAGATGAAGAAACAGGCTAAGCAATCTGCCCACAATGGTGAACTAGGTCTGTCTAACCCCCAGGCCCTTCCATCATAGCCAAAGGAATGACTAGAGAATGAGGTAATGTTTCTAGTCTGAACAAACAAGGCCCCGAAAGGTAGAATTACCCAGGGTCCCACGACCAGGATCCCCATCCCCCCGTAGAAGGGAACAGACTTGAAAGAGAGCCCAGGGCCTTACACGAAGCAGGTGTCAGGGAACTTGAACCTGCCTCTCCTCCCCAAACCTGGTTTCACCCTCAGCTCACTGTTACCGGCCCCAAGAACGCAGCCTGTGCTGCATGATGGGCATAACTGCAGGCATGGCCCATTCTCTGTCTGACTGGGCGGGAAGCCGGAGGGCGAGCCGCAAGGGCTCAGTCCATCCCACCTCGTCCTTCCCTGCTCACCTTCCCCAGCAGTCACTTGCGCTTGGAGCAACCCATTCCTGGAAAGCAGAGGAGAGCAACAGATTGAGGCATTGACTGTGTGCGGCCAAGTGATTTATTTTTAATGTGACTAAACAAGACACACACCTGCCTGTGGAAACATAATCTCATTGAATCATCAGGGACTCAGATGGCCGTTGAAGCCAGGAGAAGACAGGACACAGGAGAGAGAGAAGAGAGGGGAGAAGACACAAGGAGGGAAGCAGAGAGGAGGTCGGGGGCCCACTCCCTAAAAGTTATGATTTCAACAATATCAGTGAAGTACCTCCAAGTGGGCCAAGGGCAGCCACTTAGCTTCGCTGGTACCTGAAATTTCACAGTTGGACTTTTCGTTCCCGTGGTCTAGTCAAACACAGTATGTCCCCCACTAAAGTGTCCGTGTGACAGCGGAAGGGCATAAAATGACACTAATCCATTTTATTTGGTGAGAAAGAATTTAGAAGATCTTTTACACAAGCAGGGTTCCCCCCCCACCGGGAGATGGGTAATAAAGTCTATGGAAGTCACCAGAGAGGAAATGGGGGTTGGTTCTGGAGACTTTCTTTTATGACTTTCTTAATTATCCCAGCGGCCCATCCTGAGGCTCCGTGGTGTCCAGGAGCTATGGGCACAATCCAATACATATGTAACTTCATTCAGTCTTGGCAGTGGCCCTGGGAGTTGTCCCTGCTCTCCAGGTGAGGGCTGCACAGCCCAGTCTGGCCTGTTGTCTCTCTCAGCCCTCTGAAGTTGAGATCTGGATGCAACAGTTTCTCATGGGATTGCCAGTGGCTCCTGGCGGCCACTCAGGATGGACATGTCAACAGACTCAAGTGGCAGAGATGGGACATGAATGTCCCATCTCCATTGTCTAACTCCATATCTCTCTCCAAATGTCTAACTCCATTTCTCTCTCACACAGAAATCTAAGCTGGTAAGAAGTCCTGGGAAGAAGGGTGGCTCCATGAGGTGGTCCAGGGATGGGGTCTTTCTATGTATCCCCTGACCCTCTCTTCACAGGGAAGGAAGGAAGTAGGCCAACAGTTCCTGTAAGGGCATGACCCAGCTCCACACTATCCCTGTCATGGGCCAGCACTTAGGGACACGGCTCCATGTAGCTGCAAGGGATGCTGGGAAATACATTCCCGAACCAAGCCAGCTCAAACAGAGGAGGTCTGGTGAAGCTGAGAAAGACAATGGATAATAGGGGACAATAAAACAGTTTCTGGCACAAACAGGAATGATCAAAATTAAAAGGGCATACACCACTTGATCCTGTAATTGTAGTTCCAGAAATCTTCTCTAAGGGTACAATTCACATAGATACGCAAAGATTATGTATAAGGGCAGTACTGATAGTTTTAAAATATGTTCACAAATCCTTTGCACTCCTCCCTCCAAAAATGCTGGATTTAGTGACTTGTTTCTGAGGAACAGAATGTGGCCCAAGTGACAAGTTGTGACATGTGAGCTTAGGTTGTAAGAGGCATCGTTGCTTCTGCTTTGTTCCCTCTTGAATAACTCCTGCGGGGGAAATCCAGCCACCATGTGGTGAGGACACCCAGTCAGCCTTGTGGAGAGGCCCACATGGGGAGAAACTGAGGCTCACCACCAATGGCCAACACCCACTAGCCAATCCTGTGAGTGAGTGTCCCCTCCAGCCCCAGTCAACACCCAGTGACTGCAGCCTTGAGAAGAATCCTGAGCCAGAAGCCACTCAGCCAAGCTTCTCCCAGCTTCCTGACGGACAAGAACTGGGATAGATAATAAATATTTATTATGGTTTTAAGCCACCGAGTTTTGGGGTAATGTGCTAGGCAGCAATAGATAACTAATAAAGTAGTCGTCACTTCCTTATTTGTAATAGCAAAATCAAAATTAGAAACGCCAGAAATGTCAATAATGAGAGGTTAAAAAACCATGAGAAATCCGCAGATTGGAACAGGCAGCTGCTGGGATGAGATAGGGCTCATGTAGACTGGGGTGCTCTGTGATTGACAGCTCCCCCAGACACCTTACATGAAAATAGCAATTTGCAGTACACTTATGGTATGATCCCAATTATATTTAAAAAAACAAACAACAAAAACAGAACAACCAGGGGTGCCTGGGTGGCCCAGCCGGTTAAAGGTCTGCCTTTGGCTCAGGTCATGATCTGAGGGTCCTGAGATCGAGCCCCGCATCAGGCTCTCTGCTCGATGGGGAGTCTGCTTCTTCCTTTCCCTCTCCACACTTCCCCACTTGTGCTCTCTCTCTCACTCTCTTTCTTTCTCAAATAAAAAAATAAAATCTTAAAAAAATGATATGTACGTGTACACATAGACACAGATCTAATGAAGTCATGTCTGTGTGAGCTCAGGTGTGTGCATTCATATCTATGTGATTGCAGGAACTTCCCCGAGGAACAGGGCTGAGACGGTGCAGCTCAAACCCGGGCTATGAGTCCGCCTGGGAGGAGAGAAGGGGAATGGGCAGGGGTGGGGGGCGACGAGGATGGGGGTACGCTGTGATATTGACATTTTGCCAAGTGATCTCCATCATGTATTATTTCAGCATCTTCCATGAAAACAAGCTTGTGTATTCCCTGTGTGATGGAACAAGGAAAATCATGAGAAGAGAAACAGAGGTGGGAGACGGAGGACTTGGAAGGAAGCAGACGAGAGGGAGAGGCGTTTCTCACCTCGTGGGTCTTCACTACAGGCACCTGGGTCAGAAAGGGGAGGTAGCCTCCCTGTGCCCTTGCCCTCGCTGGGTGAAGGCTGCCAGCCATGGTGCTCGGGGTGGTTTGGTGAGGAGGAAGAGGACAGAAACTACCTGATTTGGTCCCTCCTTTCCCCTTGTGGGCTTTGAGGTACGGAGGGCAGGCAGGGGTGGGGAGGGGGTCTACACCTAGAAGGGCAGGGCGCAGGCCATGTCAAGTGGCTGAGGGACATCAGGGGAGAAGGGGGAAAGGGGGTGCAGTGGTGAGCCTGGAGCAGGGAGGGGTGTGGGGCACTCTCGCTCCCCTGGGTAATCTGTTCTGCTTGCCCTACGGGGACAGTGGCTGCCCCAGTGTCCCCAGGCTCAGGAAGTCCATGAAGATTCTGCATAAAGTGCTAGGAAAGAATCAGTCCAGGCCTTGGGCACAAACCAGAGATGGGAGGAGGGGACTCAGAGAGGCCCAAGACGATTTGCAGCCCTAGGAGGTGGTGGCTTCAGCAGACAAGGAAGCCAAGGAAGCCAGCTTCCAGCCCTGGGATCTGGGCTCGGGGTCACCACCCTTATCCACCCCCCATCCCGTCAACCTGCCTAGGCCTCCGCAGGAGAAGGGGAGTGGGGCACCTGGGCTTGCCAGACAAACCCCTGTATTCCTCCTCCACCTCCTTGCAGGCTGGGCTCTCCATCCCAGCAGCCTCACTGAACCCTCTTCCCTGCACCCCTGAGATGAAGCAAAGAGAAAGCTGGCCTCTTTTCTACTCCCCGCCTCTCCCAGAGAAACCCTTCCAGAGCTCCTGTTGGCCTTCAGGAGCTCACCGTCAGAGCCCCATAAAAACCCACAGAAGCCTGAAACATTACAAAGCCCATGGAAGGAGGCCACCATGTCCACCTCGGGAATTGAAAGGAAAAAGCAACACACAAATGACACTGTACAAAGACCTGATTTTCTTTTCCCATGAAATTATTTCCACAACAACGACATGTTTCACCCTTTCCCTTCAGCACACTCGCGTGGGCCCTGGACAAAATTGTGAATGACACAAGACGCATTGGAGTCTCCACCACCTCTCTCTGCCTTCTTGCCTCCTCTCCATTCCCTGCACCACGCCCGCCTCCCGCCCCACCCAGTTTCCAGTTCCTCAGAGGCTCATTCCCTCCCCCCCTCACCTCCAGGCCTCCAGGCCTTTCTGGAGAAGTTCCCAGAGCCTGTCAGGCTCAGCCCCTCTGTCCACTTACCTAACTCAGACTCCACCTTCCCAGCCAGCCCGCATTTCCACTCTTCCAGCAGCCTCTGGCCATCTCCCCATTGCCCCAGCTTCTTCGCCCATCTGCAAATGGGGTCTCCAGGGTTCCTCACTCACTTACTGCCCTGGAGGGTCACACTGGGACCCACATGTGCTTCCCCTCCCGAGACCACCGCCCCTCCCGCCCCCACAATTCATATGTTGCAGCCCTAACCCTCTGGCTCTATTTGGAATAAGGAGGTAATAAGGTAAAATGAGACCACCGGGTGGGGTCCTGATCCAACAGGACTGGTGTCCTTCTAGGAAGAGTCTCCGGAAAGCTTTCTCTCTCCGACATGCCCCAAGGGAAGACCATAGGAGAACACAGAGAGAAGGTGGCCATTTTGTGCTCCCACAAATGCATCAATATCGGAAATCGTCCATTTGTTCATAGCAAAATAAAGAGTGCCCAATAACTATGCACAGTTCGTCCCGGCCCACGCAATTAATGAATCACTCCTTCACATTATTCAGCTTGTCAGCCTGGACTGAGCTCCTCCTATGTGCCAGACAGGTAACGTTCAATACAAGTTCACTTCCTTCGTGGGAAAATGGACGTGGTGTCCGCCTAACCAGGCGATAACCCTAAAGGAAACCAATTAACCTGCCCTTTCCCGGGGTGTCTGATGGAACTCTGCGTGCCCGTCAGAGCCACAGGAATATCACTAACAGGCAATGCCAGCAGGATTAGCTCTGCAAAGTGTTTAAAGTTTAGCAAGAATGCTTTCTGCAAATGTCAACACTCCAGCTTGTTCCCTACAAACCAGCCTTCTAATCAGCGGGGCCGCCGTTTCCAGCTCATTGAGCAATGACATAAAGAAGTCCCGACACAATCAGTTCTCGAGAAGAAAAACACCAGAAGGGGGAGGGAGGGAGGAACAGTCAGAACTGCCTACTAAGTGCAAAAGACAGTACCCGCTGCCCCAGTTACGGGCACCTCCGGTTCTCAGAGCAACGCCTACAGGGTCCCTGAGGCTCCAGATGTCACCCAGCTCCAACCAAGGCCAGGTGGGGTCTGCGCTCGCATTTCGTGTCAGAGAGGGAGTGACTGCAGAGGCTAGTCACAGGAAAAGAGGATAGCGAGGTGCCTCTTGCCTGGATGTCCCGGCACCCCGATCTTCTCCTCTCCCTCTTCAATTCCCCTCAGAGGCCTGGTGTAGGGATGTAGGTTTGGGAAATTTTGAGCTAAAAAAGGAAATAATTGGGACGCCTGGGTAGCCAGTTGGTTAGGCAACTGCCTTTGGCTCAAGTCATGATCCTGGAGTCCCAGGATCGAGTCCCGCGTTGGGCTCCCTGCTCGGCAGGGAGTCTGCTTCTCTCTCTGACCCTCCTGCTTCTCATGCTCTCTCTTTCATTCTCTCTCTCTCAAATAAATAAATAAAATCTTTTTAAAAAAGGGAAATAATTTCCTTCTTTCTTTCTTTCCTTCCTTCCTTCCTTCTCCCTCCCTCCCTTCCTCTCTCTCTTTCTTTCTTTCTCTCTCTTTCTTTCTATCTTTAAGACTAGTTGGGATTTCAAAACAAAGTTACTAATGGAAATGATACACTGGGGACTTTCCAAAAAATCGCTAGTGGGGAGCAGCCTGTGCTTGGTGGCTATAGATGTGAAGACATTTAGCCTTGGACACAGGCGGGCAGCCTGTCGAGAAGCCTAATGCCTGCCTCCCGGGCGGCACAGGCAGTGGACAGCCCAAGGGCAGCAAGTTCCTGATTCTGATCTCCAACCATCCCTGAGACCCTGTGGTCCTCCGTTCTCCACCCTGGTATCTCACCAGCATCCCAAGGTGAGCTTTCAAATAAATACAAAAGTCAGGACTCACCCAGATAGATTAAATCATAATCTTCAGGGAAGGGACCTGGGTGTCATACACTTCAGCTCTCCCTGTGATTCTATCCTATAGCCAAAGTTCGAAACCTCTGCTACAGCCTAGGCATCCGGGGATCACAAGAAGCAACTGGAGCATTCCTCCAGAAAATTTTGCCCGGTCTCTCCCCTGGAGATCGCAAATCAGTGGGCCTGGCAATGGGTCCACAAATCTGTTTTTAAATGAGCTTCCTGGCGCTCATTATGATAAGCTTGGGGACCCCCAAATGTAGCAAAATGCTGTACGCTCATATTATCATCATTATAATCACTTCTGACATGTTCTACTTTTATTTGCGTGTATGTTACTGTTTCACATCCATCACTAGGTTGTAAGCTTGGGGGGGGGGGGGGAAGAGGGGACTTTGCCTTATTTGCTGTGGTGTTTTCAGTTTGGAACAAAGTACAGGCAAATCATTATGGGGACCCTAATGGATGTTTGTTGAATGAATGAATATGTTCTTCTACACTTTGTCACTTCTACCTTGTGAACCAAGGCAAGGATAAGGTGGAAACGCTGAAAAAAAAAAAAAAAGAAATATACATATTTTCACTTTTATTTCACTTTCCTGTATAGATCTAGCTGGAGTCCTGGTGTTAGAACGTAAAGATGTATTTTATATAGAATTTGATTTTCTTCATTCCATCATCAAGTTTGGGTATTTGGAGATCTGAAGACCCCAAGAAAATCAGAAGTGTTCAGGGGGAAGAAAAAAACTTTCTAAAGTTTTTAAGAGAAAATCCCCTATCCCTACCATTTTTTTTTTCCCTGAAAATTTCTGGCTCACTGCTGAATTTATTTACTGTGTCACCACTGTTTCCCAGTAAGTGTCACTGGGGAATTCAGGGGAAAATCACCCACAGGACTGCCCTCAAAGATGTCCCAGTTAGTGGGAAGCCAGCCCTGGAACTAGTCAGTTATAGTCCAGAGTGATAACATGTGACGTCAAATCTAAGATACTTTCTGTTGTAAGATGTGCCATTAATTCACTGTCCGCCAGGAAAAACGCTGCCAATGAAACTGGGACGTGCCCTGCATGGTAAGACCTATGCTAATTTCAGATGTGCACTGGTAGAGGGGAAAACGTGCGTTTTAGAAGTGGTAAAATGTGTAAGTGTTGAGAGGTACATTCAGACCCAAAGGGTGTTAGGCAGAATAAGTTGGGGCAGTGGGGAGGGGTGGTGATGCATGGGGAGGAGAAAGTAGGGGGGGTACAGGGCAGCCAGTGTGGAGAGGTCTGGAGCATGGCTAGGTTTAGGGATACCCCCTCCCGCCCGGGGCTGGGGGCAATGAAGGGCAAGGTGGGATTAGGCAGCAAAGGTCCAGTCATGACTGCCACATAGGTGGGTGACCTTAGCCTCGGGTTACACATGTAGCCTTCCCCATCAAATTCAAAACTGCCCTGTGGGGCAATAAATTCTATAATTGCCCCATTACTAAGCCATCTAGAGATACGCACCCTTTATCCTACGGGCAAGGAGAGCCATTCAAGGGTTTTAAGGCAGAAAAAGTAAATACCATAATCAGATTGGTGAATATGCCTGCCTGCTGGGGGCTTGGGGGATTGCCTAATTAGAATGCTTTTTGAAGAGCTAATATGTTCATGCAAGTCAACATTTTTATTTATTTTTAAATTTTTTAATTTCTTTTCAGTGTACCAGAATTCATTGTTTATGCACCACACCCAGTGCTCCATGCAATACGTGCCTTCCTTAATACCCACCACCAGGCACACCCAACCTTTTTAAAAAAGATTTTTATTTATTTATTTGACAGAGAGAGAGATCACAAATAGGCAGAGAGGCAGGCAGAAGGTTGGGGGGAGAAGGCTCCCTGCTGAGCAGGGCTCTATTCCAGGACCCTGAGATCATGACCTGAGCCAAAGGCAGAGGCTCAACCCACTGAGCCACCTAGGCGCCCCACAAGTCAACGTTTTAAAAGACAGCAAAGTGAAAACTCTTCTTTCCAGTTCTACCCTCCTCCCTTGGGGCAAAGAACATGATCAGTTTCTCGGTGCCCTTTTAGAAGGATCTAATGCACCTGCAAACAGATAGTCTTCCTCCTTCAGGTCTAGTTTCCCCGCTGACCCTTTCTTTATTTCCCTGTAATCTGCAGACCTCCCCTCCTCCTCTTGCCGTCTCTCGCTGAGTTTTCAGCAGAATTTATTGTCCCTTTTACTCCTTCCGATTTTAGACTTTAAGAATGACGTTTGGGTGGTTGTCTTTTTTCTGAGCAATCCGACTCGGGATTCATTTCTTCCTACTGTTTCATGACCTCTCTCGTGATCTCTCATGTCGGTACTTTCTTCATGGAGACAACTGCTTCACTCTGTTCTCTTAGTTTCTGGTTAGATTGTTCATCTGCTCCATGGCAACATTCCTTGGTGTGTCTTCTTCACCTGCTGTGTGTTTCTTCTCCCCACCCCCCTCTGCCTTTATTTCTTGTCATTGCTTTGTGTAAATTACTCATCACGGAAGCAGGTGTTCCCCCCTTCCCTTGGGCCTCCTGCAGGAGAGCCACCAAGGTTGTCTACCAGGTGGGCTCAATTTTCCTGACGACCTGGGTCAATATAAGGGCTCTTAGCCTTGAATGCTCTTCACCAACGGTGAGGCTTTTCCCAGTGCCAACCTTCTCCTCCCCTGTTGCCACAGAGACAGACTGCTTCTTACAAATACGCTTAGTCCTGGTCTAGTGGGACCCACACCCCCAAACTGCGCACCTGCTTCCCACTGTTGCAAATGAAGGCTTTCTCTGTTGCTCCCCCACCTTCT
Organism: Lutra lutra; assembly: GCF_902655055.1. Lineage (NCBI taxonomy): Eukaryota > Metazoa > Chordata > Mammalia > Carnivora > Mustelidae > Lutra > Lutra lutra. The sequence continues at coordinate 49,311,355 of NC_062284.1, forward strand.
GGATGAATGCTTTGCAAGCTATCCTTGAGACTCTACACCCCAGGGCCCCCAACTCCACTTCCTCCTACGAGTACCTCTGCAGAAGAGCCAGTGTTCTGGGGCACCTCCTTCACCCGTTTTGTCTTCACGTTGGCCCTGGCCTGTGGAACAGACTGGAAGCAGAACGATCAGAGGCTGGTAGACCAGGGAGGTGATGGTTCCCACATCAGGGAGCTGGTATTGAGGAGGAAGAGAACTGGATCTAATACAGCCTTAGGAGTTAGTGTGGATGGTTCTTACTAGCTGATGGGACATTTGAGTGGGGGCGGGGGACATGGCTCAGGCAGAGAGGGATGATTTCAGGGCTGGCTGCCAGAAGCTGATAGAACACGACTTCCTTTTCCATAGCTTTTCTGCCCAGTTCTGGGCTGCATCTGCTGGGGCGGGGAAGGCCATGGAGGAGTCCTAATGGGCCGGTGAGCAGCCCGCCACTTCCCTGGAAGGTCCCCTGCAGATACCTGGACGAAACTCAGGTCTGCCGGAAATGTCTGAGAAGACCCTAAGGAAGTCGGAAGCCGAGTTCCTTGTCCTCCCCCAATTCCTGTCCTACCAACCACATCTTCCTAATTATGAGACCTGAAAATGGGATTTACAAAATTAAAACATGTGGGCACAAAAGGCTCTGTAAAATTGTTGCTAATCCAGCGTTTCCTGCCAAGTCTTCGTGGGGGTGGATGGACCACCTACTGGAGGTCATGTAGACCACCACCAACCTTCAGAAAGGCCTTCTAGAGTATCCAGCGTTGCACAAACAGAACAGAGAACTTTGTCTTTCTCTAGGGATCCACAGAGAAAAAGAAAATAAAATCTACCTAGTCCCAGAGACGGTCAGAGCTCAAAATTAGGATTTGCTGGCTGCAGTCTTGTTCATTCCCATTCAGGAATACAGCTGCCTCCCTGTGTCCAAGATGAAATGTCATTGTGTCATTGCTTCTGCTCCCTGGGGACAGATTGATGGCTACTGAGACAATCACCCAGGTAGGGTGCCTTTTGTATCTGGTTTTTGTTTTTTGTTTTTTGGTCTTTTATAATACTTTTACCTTGGCTCCTCCTAGAATATATTTCTTGACCCAGCTCACACGGTTCCAGCCTGTCTGGCCACAATGCTTTCTGCACACAGCTTTGATATCCTAGAACAACATATCCAATTTAACGTAAGCTGTTCCCTATTAGTGATTTCTTTGGAAACTCTCCAGCAATTCCCCAGCTAGTTATTAGGGCTCTTAAGGATTTACTTTAGGAAGAATAATCCTGGGACGTTGACTTTCTAACCCTAAAATCCCAGGCTGTGTTCTGCAATGGAATGTTACACAATCATTTAAAATGGTGCTTATATAAGATAGGGTTTTTAGGGAATTTTTTAAAACTTGGGAGAATGTTTATCATATTGTGAAGAAAGCAGGATAGAAAATTGTATAATTTCAACTATGTTAAAAATATGTATGCGATAGGCTGAAAAGAGGCTTTTCACCCTAGCCCTCCCCACCACCTTATAACCACCCCAATTTCCTTTCCAAGCAATTAAAGCAATATGCTTTTTTTGTCAAGTTAATGAAGGCTATCTTGTCATCTAACCTTGACAGAGAGGAGGTAAATGTTCTCTCGGGCTAATAAGGTCAGTGTGTTTGCTCACAGGAAATAGAGTTATGAGTAGAGTAATAGGAAGAATATTAATTTCTCATGTGTGTCAAATATTATTTGTATGGTTGTGGGATTTTTTTTCCTGGAAGAAAGTAGTGTTGGGGTAGTGAGATACCTTATATTGTAGATGCGTCGTTGGGCAAAGCAGCTAAGGTTTGGGCAAAAAACCCCTCCACCCCGTACCCTCCATCCCTGTGTTCCAGAACAGGCCTCCTGCAGGGACCTACTTGTCTTCTAGAGCAGGGACAGATGGAGGCACTAGAGACAAGCCAGTCAATCAGAGCCAGAGGATGGGAATGTGGGAGGCTCGAGAGTGGATTCAAGAGTTCCTTGTTTGTTTCAATAGTGTCATTCCCAGGAGGGGCTGAGTAGGAAGAGGTGAGAAGCCCGAGGGGCGACAGGAAGAGAGGAGAGGGGAGAAAGACATCCAAGCGGGACAGGACATGAACAGCCTCCCCCAACTGGGGACACCTGGAGGGAGAAAGTTAATCTCCAGACAGCCACCTCCCCTGAAGACTCTAGAAAGAACCTTTCACAGGAATTGCAAATATATATGCCCAGTAAGGAGACTGGAAAGAAACAGCTAAAATGTTAACCATGGTTCCTTCCAGATATCTGGATTATGGGTATAAGATTTTGCTGCTTCTTTGTTTTTCTGAAATTGTCCTTTTTTTTTTTTTAATAATAAGAGATATGTGCTATTTTTAAAATCAGGAGGGGAAAAAAATTTCCATGACCATTTGTACAGGGAGGTCTCAAGTCCCGAGGTTTCAGAGGAGGCCCAGGCAGGTTTGGAGGGGTGGAAATGCAGCAGCGAGGGGTGTGTCAGACTGGTAGCGACCCCTAGAGGCCGATCAGGCCATTCCCCTGCCTCTGAGAGGAAGTTCCTGAACAAGACATAGTATTTGCGCTCCTTCCCTGGGCCAGAAACCGCCACTTGCCCTCTTCACTCTCCACGGAGGGCCCCAGAGCAGAACCCCAAAAGAGTTTCAACTTCATACCAAGTGTCTCTGTGGCTCTTGCTGTGGCCCCAGTATTCTGCTGGAGGGAAAACAGGGCTCTGATGGCTGGATGGAAAGTAGGGAATGATCCTCCTGCCGCAGTCTTTGCTCCCAGGTGGCTCCTAGAAAACTCTGGGTCGGGCGCCTGGATGGCTCAGTTGGTTAAGCAACTGCCTTCTGCTCAGGTCATGATCCTGCAGTCTCAGGATCAAGTCCCGCATTGGGCTCCCAGCTCAATGCCCTTATTAAAAAAAAAAAAAAGAAGAAAGAAAGAGAGAGAGAGAAAGAAAGAAAAGAAAAGAAAATTCTAAGTCTCCAAGGGGGTGAGAAGCCAAGCTGAGCCCCAGGTGCGAAGGCACTCAGGGAAGAGGGAGGGAGCATCTGTGCAGGAGGCCTGCTGAGCTGAGAGAAGCAGCTCCCTCCCTCTCTTTCAGTTTCCCTTCCTTCCTCTTCTCTCTGATGGCAGGTGGTGCCACGCCAGACATTTTGGGTACAGAACAAGAGCTGAAGTCTTGGCCCTTGGTTTCCAGGTGTGGACAGCCTGGCAAAGAAGTAAGACCTAGCTGCAAGCATTAATTTCCTAACACGAGAGTTTGATTTCCAGAAGTTGTCCCTGTTCCCCATTGGGGATGGGGGCAGAGAGACGGAAGACAATAAGAAATAAATATGCTCATGTGACAGCCCTTGAAGAACAGGGAGGTCACCTTTTAGGTGGGGTTGGAAGAAGAGGTACCTACTTTCAGGTACCACTGTACGTAGAAAGTTCCAGAATGCCAGAGATGAAGGAGGGGAGGCTAGGCTTTGAAACAATGCTACCACCTCTTCCTCGCACCCCTCCTCCCTTTCTTCCCTGAATAACAGCCTGCCAAAAGATGTCAATGTCTTAATCCCTAGAATCTGGGACTATGTCCCTTTACATGGCAAAGGGGTCTTTGCAAAATGATTCAAGATGTTGAGATGGAGAGAGGACCCTGGATTATCTGGATGGGCCCAGTATAATCACAGGGATCCTTATAAAAGGAAGCAGGAGTCTCAATAGAGAGAAAAGATGGAAAGGATGGAAACAGAGCCAGGGAGGACAGGAGATTCTATGCTGCTGGCTTTGGGGATGGAAGAAGCAGCCGCAAATGAAGGTGGGTCTCAGGAGCTAGTAGAGTCAAGGAGCGGGTTCTCCCTCGGAGCCTCCGGGAGCCCCACTGTCCCATATTAGACTGCCAACCTCAGAGTAAATTCAATTGGTTTTAAGCCACTAAATTTGTGGTAAGATCTTATGGCAGCCATAGGAAACAAACACAGCACCCCCCATGCCGCCCCTGCCGCCCTTCCCAGGTCCTTGTGAAGCAATCGTTTGAGCTATCTCTAGAAACAAATGCTAGCATTTATTTGAGATTATACAGTGAAAAATGGAAAAAACATATTTGTAACACATAAAGTTGACCAAAAACTGATTTCTCTAAGTTCTAAGGGTTTGATAAGAAAAAGACCCTAAGTCAGGTTTTCAAACAAATACTATGTGTTCGGGAAAAGAAAGGTGGGTGGCCTGGTACTAAAAGGGGGGGGGGGGTGAAGATTCTCTCAGATGTGTTACTGAGTGAAAAAGAACAAGGGCAGAATATCTCGGGGAGGGATCATGGAATCCCATTCATGTCACACAGAAAACAGAGTCCTATTTGTACGTGTTCCTTTTTCCTGAAGGAATCACAAGAAAATGTTAACAAAGATGGCCTTTGGGACAGGGACAGAAGGGGGTGACACTTAATTTTAAAAATTTTCCAGTTGTTTGAGTTTTTTAAATTTATACCTCGATTTCCCCCCCACTTTTATTGAGATATATTTGACAGATATATGTTGTAAGGGTACACCATGATGATCTGATACATGTATATTTTGTGAAGTAATTACCTGATAAGTTTAGTTAATAGATTTTTTTTTTTTTTGAGAGAGAGAGAGAGAGAGACCTGTGGAGAGGGGTGGCCTGAGGGAGAGAGACAGAGAGAGAGAGAGCTTAAGCAGGCCCCATGCCCCACGCAGAGCCTAACATGGGGCTCAGTCTCATGATCTTGAGATCATGACCTGAACCAAAATCGAGTCAGACGCTCAACCAACTGAGCCACTCAGGTGCCCCTATAGAAGTTTTTTTTAGTGTCAACAAAGGCTAATCTGACCAGGAAGTTTAATGACTTACTTTTGGTTATCTTCTTGGAACCTCCCCATATTAATAGAAAGAAAGAAAGAAAAGAAAAAAAGATGGAAAGAAGGTAAGAGAAAGAAAGTTCGTTTTAAGCAGCCTAATAGAAGGTGAGCCCCACATAGCGAAATCAGGCAATCTCTGATGGTACATGTATATTACTGTTTTGCAAATATGAAACACTAGGGCGTTGTGTAAGTTTTCCTACTCAGGCTTCTGCGCGGAGCCAGAGCCAAACGAAGTATGAACACCCCTGGTCCCCTGTGTGGCTGACACCTGGCCAGTTACAGAGACCCCGCCATCTAAACATGGCTGCGGAGGCAGCCTGGTGACTAGGTCTGTGGGAAGAACAGCATTGCCTGTGGGTCCTGATTTAGCTGCCTCTCTCCCCACCCCACCCCTTCAGCCTCTGACAAGTCTGGGGACTTCTCTGGGCCTTTGTCTTTTCATCTGTAAATGTGAGGAAGGCGAGGATGTCTGTTTTCAGGGTTACTCTGAGGTTTCAATAAGCTAATGCTTGTGAGGTGCCCAGCATGGTGAGTGGCCCAGGCAGGAGCACCCAAAACCAAGTGTTCTCCTTTCTCACCTTTCTCTTCAAGCCTGTCAGGGGCTGAAGGAGGGTCCTATCTGGCAGGAGTGAGGTCAGAGCAAGTCCTTGTCTACAAAAGGACAGAGACCTCAGAGAGAAAACCAAAGTCACGAAGCCCCACATCTGTCTCCACATCTATGTGTTTGCCCCCCGGGGGTTGTCTCTGCCAAGTCACAGAAGGTTCACCTAGTGTGTGAGCTTTTTACAGCTGCACAGGCCCATTGGGCCTTCTCCCTGCTACACATTATATCGTCACTGCCGTTGCTGAACTCCTGGGTGTCGTTAACCCACACGCCTAGGCCCCCGTGACCAGGGCGAGGGACAACAAGCAAGCTCTGTTTCCAGAGCCCCTGTCTCGATGGGCTAGTTTTCTCGGGGATTCAAACAAATGGAGCGATTCAACTTTGAGCCGCTCCTGGTGGTGATGTGGGCTGACCGCTGCAGCAGCTTCAGAATTCTCTGTTCCACTGGCTGCCTCACACAGAAGGTTCTCTAGAGTCCTGCTGCCGGGAGGTGGGCAGCCCCCTGCCTGACAGGGTCTGCAAGGCCCGCACAGGTGGCCCGAGCCACCCCCTGCCTTCCCACGCCTTCAGAGATGCCGCCTCCTTCCCCCAGGAAGTATCCCACCTCTTGTCTCTCTCACCCATTCGTTCATCCGTTCAATGCACACCGTTCCAGAGAGATCTTTAAGCCCCAGGCACTGACCCAGGCTCTGGTCAGGCAGCAGCGACAATGAGACAGACACTGCCCTCATGGCAAGGCCACTCTGGTGGCCACGGGAGCAGAGAGGAGGTTGCGAAGAATACGGGATGGGATCTTGGCTAAAATAGAAACCATCAGTCACCCCGTACTTCCTGAGTGCTTACCATGAATGAGCAGTGGGGCCAGGAGGAGGTAGAAGGATTACAGGACCATTTATAGTCGGGGCTTGGTTCCATCTGGGGGACAGAGGAGAAGAGGGGTCAAGGCTGACTGGGGTTCTAGCTCAGTGGCTGTGGTAGGAACACGGAGGGAAGCAGTTTTTGTAGCGTGTGAATTGGGGATGGGGGTGAGAATGAGTTAGTTGTTAGACATGTGGGGTTTCAGACCCAGGGGCACCTCGGAGGGCAAGGGGCCAGCAGGCAATTGGACGTGTGACGTCATGGCACAGGAGCGAGCCCTGGACAGGCAGTGTAGATGCAGGAGGCAACACGGGGGTGGGTGGGGGAGGCACAGAGGGTGACCGCTCAGGAGAGAGAGGACCCAAGACAGCCTTCTGAGGACCTTGTGCTTCAAGGATGGGAAAAGAGGAGGAGCCCCAAAGTCTAGGAGGAGTGGTCCCACAGGGTAAGGGCACACAGAGAAACAATGCCATGGCATCCTGTGTCCATACCCACTTTTTTTTTTAATATTTAATTTATTTATTCGACAGAGAGAGAGATCACAAGTAGGCAGAGAGGCAGACAGAGAGAGAGAGAGAGGAGGGGAAGCAGGCTTCCTGCTGAGCAGAGAGCCGGATGCGGGGCTCGATCCCAGGACCCTGGGATCATGACCTGAGCCAAAGGCAGAGGCTTAACCCACTGAGCCACCCAGGCGCCCCTCCGTACCCACTTTTAAAGATTTTATTTATTAGAGAGTGCATGTGAGCAAGGGCGGAAGTAGAGGGAGAGGAACAAGCAGACTCTGCAAGGAGCACAGAGCCCGACTCGGGGCTTGATCCCATGACTCTGAGATCATGACCTGAGCTGAAATCAAGAGTTGGTCGTTGCCACTGTGCCATCCAGGTGCCTCCATACCCTACTTTTTGAGGGCAGTTTCCTTTAGGAAACCACTCTTCCTTTTTTTTTTTTTTTTTTTTTTTTTAGATTTTATAAGAGAAAAAGAGAGCTCACATGAGTTCAGGGAGGAGCAGAGGGAGAAACAGACTCCTATTGAATAGGAAGCTTGATGCGAGGCTCAATCGTGACCTGAGCTGAAGTCAGATGCTCAACCGACTGAGCCACCCAGGCACCCCACCCTTCCCCATGTGTCATTCTTTCGTGTGGTTTGAGTGAGGAGGGCCAGTCCTCAGGTAGTTGTGTCCCTCAGCCCCCACTGGGCTTGGGTTAAAGAGGGCCTCATAAGCTCTGAGGGCCAATGGGAAGCAAGGAGACATCAACGTCAGTGAGGGGAGGAAAGGGCATCTATTCTTAAAAAGAGGAATTCTTCTACCAGAAGAGAGCCTCCCCAATGCCCTCCCCCCGCCCCCCTGCCACCAAACACTTTGGAAAGAGTATTTAGGATGTGAAGTCAGGAACCAATGCTGCCATTCATAATTGTGAGGGGAAAAGTCTGGGTGCCTGGAGATTGTTTAGACAGTGGGACAGAGAGCCACCAGTTCTTAGATGACATTGTTTGAGCCACTAGATCAAGCTTCACCTGAAGCCAGACTGCCTCTAGGCTTTTCAGTTAAGCAAGTCAATAACTTCCCTTTCCTGCTTAAACCCTTTTGACCAAAGGCTTTTTGTTTTGCTGCTTGCAGTACGGAGTCCTCATTAATGCACAAGCTGAAGAGAAGGTCTCAGGTCAGTGGGTGGAACATGGGATGGGAGGAAAGGTGCCAGGACTTTAGAAACCCTGACACTTCGGTGTCCCTGAACCATTGTCAACTACTGAGTCACACTTGCAATCTCATTTTACAGGCTTCCATTGTTTTGTTTTCTCTCCTGCTTTATATCTTCCCTGACTACAATTAGCATTCTAAAGTTGCTTACTCACTGAAAACAAGATGCTGCTGGAAAATAGGTTAGATTCCCTCTTTCCTTCTGTTGCCCCTCAGATGCTGAGGTCCCATCCTCATAAACCAGGGTCAAGGGCATGTAACAGCAGATCCTTGAGTCTCTCCCCACTCAGATCCACCTTCCACATGTGGCCCTGTGGGCTCTCAAAAATGCACATTCCTGCTTATAAAACACCAGGACTTCCCACCACCTGCAGAAAGAAATCACAAACCCCTTGGCATGGTGCTTGTGGTCACCTATGTCTTCTAGATCCTGGGTCACTTTGCTATATCTGATATTGTCCCACGAGCCCCGACACCAACGGTTTGTCATTGAATGATTTGAATGTGCCACGTCCCTCCATGCCTCTGGGCCCGTGTTCTGCTTTCTGCTCCGCATGGAGAGGTCATCAATAATGACAGCTAATGTTCACAGGGCACTTTCCATGTAGCAGGCACTGTATGAAATGCTGCGCATGGATTATCTCCTTTAATCCTTACAAATTCCCCATGAAGAGGGTCACACCCCCCCACACACAGGATCGCCCCCCGCCCCGGCCGTGTCCCAGGTATGGGGAAAGATGCTGGGAAAGCAGATATGGATTCTGCCTTGAGGTCAACACTGGAGTTAGACAAAAATATGATTGTTCTGAGACCGGGAATTTGAACATGAATTGGGGAGATCCAGGTGAGGAATGGGGGTGCATGTGGTCATGAGGGTGGGAACCCCATCTCAGCTGACACTGAGGCTCCTCCTCCCTCAAGCAAGGGTCTCCCAGGCCTTATGGGAAACAGGCCATTTAGGCTTGGTGCTCCAGTCTCCATTACACTCTGGACATCACAGCTAATAGCAGTGTCCGGACTTCCTGGATCCTGAAGATGGGAAGTTCCATGATGTTCCTGCCAAGCATCTGTGGGTATGAGGGATTATTTGCATCTCTTCTGGGGTTGGGAGCTTGTGTGATGAGTAGGCTGATCACTCCCCTCTAAGGTCTCCCAGATCCACCCACCCCACCCCCCAAGCCTGACCCTTTTCAGAAGGTTGGGAGAATCTCCCAATTCTCTATTCCTGGCTGCTTCCACCTCACCCCTCCAAGCCCTCCCCATCTCAGACAAGGCAGCATAACTCCCCTGAAAACGTGTTTTCACCAAACAAAAGCCAGGAAGGGGAGGGAAGACTCCTGGGTGCTTGGCAACAGCAGCCTGGGGCTGGCTCACCCAGCAACACAGAGGACTCTGGAACAGAACTCACAGACACGGGGCTCCCTCCCCTGCTGGGAGAACATCTGCAGCAGGAGGAGAAAACACAAGTGAACACTCCCCCCTCTCTTTGTGATGACAGTCATCTGACTAAGGGCTGGCTTCAGTGTTCACCGCTTGAGCGTGAGCTACCCAAGGCAGGCTGCTTTCTTCACTTTGGCCCTCGCACAGGGCCAGGCACACAGTAGGGCTCAGTAAGTGTTTGTGGAAGGGAGGGAGAGAGGAAAGAGAGGGATGAGGATGGAAGGGAAGGAGGGAGAGAGGCCGGGAGGGAGGAAGGAAGGAAGGAGAGAGGAAGGGAGGGAGGAAGGAGTAAGGGAGGGAAGGAGAAAGGAGGGGAGGGTTGAAGGAAGGAGAGAAAAAGGGAGAGAGGAAGGAGGAAGGGAGGGAAGAGTGAGGGAGGAAGGCAGACAAACAGGCCTAAGAGAGGTTCTGGGCCGGCTGAGCCTACAGGCTGTTAGTGGGCCTCTATCCCCGCCCCTTTTCTCAGAGCCCCGCCCACCGGCCCCTGACTTCTCAGTCCTACAGCTGGACGGGAGAAGACAGCTGCCTGGTGGGGACACCTTGGTATACCGCCCTCTGGGCTTCCCTGGTAAGAAGCTGCGTGGCTTACGGGGAGGCACATAGACTTCAGAGTCTGGCAGGGCTGGGTTACCAGGAATTCCAGCCTAGTGACCTTGGGCAAGTTACTTATCCTCAGCGGCCGCCGGGAGGCGCTCATTGTACCACAGGAGCTGCTAGTAAGTTCACGTGTCTGGCAAATGGTAGGTGCTCCGGAAACGGTGCCATTACTGTTTACAGTGCATTTTAAACTTCGTTCATTCAGCCTACACTAATGAGCACCCCCAGGCCCTACCCTCCCAGAGCTGCTTCTCAGAAAGTCCCAAAGTCTCTTACATTCTGCTGGGCCAACAACAGAACACCTCCTCTGTTAAGCACCAGGGATCTGGGGATGAAGAAGCTAGAATCCTGTACAGTGAGGGGGTCACCTCTCTCCTCAAGACCTTCTGGCCCCCTGGTTTTTCCTTCTCATCTCTTTCTCTAATCCCCTTGGGCTCTAATGTCCCCTGGGCTCAGTGACAATCTCTCTGGAAGGGGGCTCATCTGGGAGCTCCTGCAGTCCTTGCCACCCCCTCCTGACAGTGGACACTCATCACTCGGGGAGGCCGGAAAGGAGAGGAGAGGTCAAACTCTTTTCCTGGCTCCTTTCCCCTACAGTGAAAATTCCAGGCTTTTTGCTGCTGGTTGTTCCATGACACCTCTTTTGTATTTTAGCTTCTCCAGCTGAAAGAAGACCAGTAGGAGGAAGGGAAATGCAGCCTCCCTGAGGAGGCCTCCTTTCTGGAAGAGCGTTCCAGGCCCAGAGAGGGGAGAAAGAAATTGGGTACCACTCCAGTATTGCTGACACTGGGCCTCAGCCCTCCTGCTCTCCCTCCTTCCCAGCACACCATCCTCCCACCCCTCTCTTGGGAATATTTGAATCTCAAAAAAGGAACGTGGGGATCTGACAGAGGACTTAGATACAGAATATATAAACAGCTCCTTTATATATATAGGCAAAAACAAAAAACCCCAAATCAGCAAATATATAAGCAAAAGACTTAGAGCAGCCACTTCACATAGGTAGGTGTCCAAATGGCCAAGAAGCATTCAAAGATGCTTGACCTCATTAGCCATCAAGGAAACTGAAGTGAGAACTATATGCCACAGCTGAAATGAAAAAGACAGGAAATATCAAGTTTTGGTGAGGATGTGGGGTAGCGGGAACCCTCGTACACTGATGGGGAAAGAGTAAGGCTATATAGTCCCTTTGGAAAACAACTCAGAAGTGTTACTAAAGATGACCACACTTATACCTACCCCCCGAAATCCTGAGCCCGGGCGTATACTTAACAGAAATTTGTTCATGAAACACAAAAAGTCAAGGACACTAATGTCCACCGTAGAGCTATTTGTAACCATGCAAGCTGGAAACTACCCAAACTACTCCGAGCAGTGAATGAATAAAGACAGTATGGTAGTGTAGACACAGGGAATGTGGGCAGCAGGGAGCATGAACCAGCTACTGCCCCCTGCAGCACCACGAATCTCACACACATAACCGTGCGTGAAAGAAACCAGCTAGGTAAGTGCGCATGTGCCTTCACGTGATTCTGTTAATTTCATCTTCAAAACCAAACAAACCTGAAATCTACCTATGGTGTTAGATTCCCAGACAGTGGAGGCTTTTGGGAAGGAGAGAGGCACAAAGGGACTCAGGCGGGGCTGGACAACAGATAACAGGCTGTGTTCACTTGGGGTAAGGATTTGAGCTATATACCATTCCCTGTGTTTTGCTCCTTTCCATTTGCATGTGTTCCTTCAACAGAAAAGAAGGCTACCGGACAAAGAGGGGTGGGGGAAAGAAGAATGTAAAGACAACACTGGAGCCAAAGGCTAAGCAGCAGACTCAGGTGGAGGTGAGTGGCAATGGCAGCGAGATCATCCCCCCTCCTTCCTGCCCCCCAATCCACAGCAACGGGAGGGAGGGGAAGGGAGAGGAGGGCAGAGGGAGGAGTCACAGTGTGACTGACCTCTTGAGGAAGTGATAGAGCTTGAGCAGCCCCTCAGAGTTGTCCTGCCTGGGGCTGCAAAGGCCCAGGGTCAGTCACCCCACTCTGGCAGGTCGGGCAAGGGACATGTGGGTGGCCTCCACAGGCGGCCTGCCACCTGAGTAGAAACAATCTTATGGCCTGGAAAGGTTTTCCTGAGGCCCCTCAGCCCAGCACTCCTAGTCTGGTGAAATCCTCCCAGGGGCACTCAACCCTCACAGGCCCGCATGGCATTGCACCCTTTGCCTCACTCCCACACAGACGGAGAGGCCTGGAGGCACCACAGTGCCTTTGCAGCATCCCTCCCACACCTCAGCAAAATCCTGCCCTCAGCCTGGACGCCCTCACCTCAGCCTCCCTTGGTGAAATCCGGCTAGCCTTTATGACTCAGTCACCTCTTCCAGGAAGCTCTCCTTAATCCTGTGCCTTTCCTAGGAAGAGTGGCCCCTACTCTTCTGAGCCCTCTCCAAGCACCCTAGCACCCGGCCTTTTATAAAACTCTCATTGCACTATTGGTTTATGTGCCTGTGTCTGCTACTGGCAGGAGCCGATCTGATGGGGAGAGGCCTTATCGATCCACTACACAAATGGACGGCTACCATTTGTTGCATTCCTCAACCGTGCCTGCATTTACATAATTCTAACAACCCTGAGAGGTGAGAGTGGCTGCCTTTTAAAACAGGGGGAGCCCGTGCCCACCCACCATCACACAATCCTAAATATCAGAGTAAGGACCGAGATGGGAGTCAGTGTGAAGCCTTGGAATCCTCTGGAAATGGTATTTAGGGAGAGAAGGGAAGGAAAGGAAAGGGGAGGGGAGTGAAGGGGAGGAGAGGGGAGGGGATAGAGGGAAAGAGGAGGACAGGAAGGAAAGACGGAGGGCTCCTCTGCTCAGTCCCTACTGGCAGCCTCTTCCAACAAGCAAAGGCACCTAATGGGTGGGAGGGGCGGCTCTCCCCCTCCACCAGGCCTGCCTGGCACTCTGTTCCCAGAAACTCCTCATCCTGGCCAGGGGAAAATGCAGTTGTCAAATCAAAGCCTGTCTGTAGAGGAAGGTCCCTGGGCCAGGGCTGGAGCAGGAGCAGGGTTAGCTCACAATTTAATCCTGATGTTTGCCTTCTTTATTCCACCCCCCAGTGCTCCCTTTCAAGAACTGCCTCGGGGTTCCTGTTGCAGCATCAGACAAGAATGGAAGACGCAGCTGGGGTTAGCAGTGGGAGCCTGTAAAGCCTGAGTCCCTGGGGGCGCAGGGCATACAGAATCCTGCACTGAGCCCAGAGCACAACAAGGGGGCCTGGGCCTCACACTTGGATGGGGAGCAGCAGACAGATGTGTGGGCCTCAGGGGCAGACACACGGAGATGGCCATGCAGATGTGCCTGAGAGCACACAGAAGCTCACACACACTGGTCGCTTGCACACATGGCTCCAGCGTGCATCCAGAGAGCAGCTCTCGTGCACATATGAGCAGGTGTACACACACACGGCTGGCATGTCAACAGACACGCCCAAACACACAAACACCCCAGAGACACACCCAGACATTTCTGGCAAAGACCATCATTTTGTCCTCAGCTTCTTGCCACTGAGAATCTACTGGTTCCATCTCTGAATGTCTCACCTGACTGTCCCTCTTCCCAACCTACCACAGCCCCTGTTCCCTTGAGCCCCCACTGGGCCTCTGGACAACGGCAATGGTGTCCCGGCTGGGACCCCGCCCCGCATCCTGGCACACTCTGGTTCATTGGACACACAGGAGCAGGGGGCCTCTGGGCATTCAGGCAGATCTGATGGCATCACTCTCCTGCTTTAAAACCCATCCGAGGCCTCCCCTTTCCCACCAGAGGTAGCTTAGATCACCTGCATCACACATAAGGCCCTTGGCGATCTGGCTTCCAGTCCGGGGGTGAGCTGGCATGGAGCGCTGTGCCCTGGGTGCCGCAGCTGTGGGACTCCCTCAGGAAGCTGCCCTGCATGCCTCACAGGGCTCACTCTTGCTCACACGCCGCGAGAAATGCCCTCTTCCCCACTGCCCCGGGTTCGGGTGCTAAACCACCACTTGGCCACCCTCCCAGGCCCAGGTCAGTCACGTCTCTCCACTTCACCCTGACCTTCAAGGCTCCACTGTGCTGCCCCACTATTTCACAGGCCCTTCGTTGGCCTCTCCGGTGTCACTGTCCTCTGTGTGCGACAGCTTCTCCCACAGAACTCCAAGCGGGCTGGTACACAGACCCAAAGGTACTGGTGCTCAACGAGTTTCTGGGTGTGAGTGAGTGAATGAATTGGCATGTGGGCCATCCGATCACCCTGGGTGATCTCGCCTGGCTAGGTGAGCAAGCTCTGGCATGCGCATGCGTGGTGACTTCTTGAGCTCCGCCCCCACACCGCTGAATGGGGGTACTGAGGGCTCCCCACGGTTGATGGTGCGGGCTCTCGGGTTGTATGGAGAGAAGAAGGGTGAGTGGCTAACGCGGGGTGGGCGCTCCATAAATAATAGCCGAGCTTGCTGTTGCCAATTTCTATTTTTATTTCCACCGAGGCCTTCCCATTACTGTTTTCTGATTCTCATCCCCCTCGCCATCCCTTCAGTTGAGTGCTGGGCTCCCAGAATGGACTCACTTGACGGTTCACCACAGGACGGGTGGACGACGTGGCTTCTTGGGGTCTGTGTGCAGTCTGAGACTTCGGAGCCCTGTACTGTACCACCTCTTCCTGGCCAGTCTCCCAGGAGACTGGAAGCTAAGAGCTGCCTGGGGTCCTGGTCCTCCTCCCATCCCCAAGCTGAGCAGCTGCTCTGTTCTGAGTCCTGAGCCGAGCTGGGACCTGGGGGAGGGGAGTGGGGACAGCTGGGCCTTTTTGCTCCAAAAGGCAAAGTTGTTGCTGCCAGCACCCCCAGCAGCTGCGGACGCCCCCCAGGATGCTGCACATGTGGCTGGGGTTCCCATAGCAACCTGTGTGGGGACCTGATGTGGCCACTTCACTCCATCTCCTCCCGGACTTGCGTGAGAGGTCAGGGAGAGCACTGGAGGGATGAGGCTGCTGGGCACTTTGACAGGCACACACTCCCATCTGGTGAGGACCGGGCTGTTATTATCCTCATTCCACTGTCGAGGAAATCGAGGCCCAAAGACATGGGCTTCCAGCCCCAGTCCCTCCAGGCTCAACCAAGAGCACTGGTCTGCGGTCATATCTGTTTGTACTGGGGCAGCTAGCAGCGGTCAGCACTGGGCACGATCTCTGGCTGCAAACAACCCAAGCCAAGCCCCAGGGTTGCAAACAAGAAAGGATGTACGGAAGGACGGTAGAGCAGCTCCAGGAAGAAAGGACAGGCAAGATGCATGACTGGAAAGGACAGGGACAGGGCAGCTTCGAGGGCCTTGGAGCAGGAATGAATGGACAACAATCTCATCAGAGTCAACAAACTTCGGTTTCCTGTCTCTTCCTGTCTCTCCATGTGGGGCTCAGGCTCAGGAAGGCCTGGGGCCAGTGCCACCTGTTGGCTGGGGGAGAGCAGAGCTGTGGTTGACACTCCTACCAAGCCTGCATCTAATGGGGGAGGGAGTGGTCTCCAAAGAAAATTTGGGATGTTGTTTCTAGAAGATAGAGGAATAAATGTTAGGCATGCCAAACCCAAGCTCTCCTGAGTACCATGCTGCAATGGGTACGTGAGATGGGAGATTTTCTATGGGGAATGTGAAAGAAAATGTAGATGCACAGTGGGGGTGCTTCCTGGTAAAGCAAGAGCCAGCAGTGGTGGGGAAATGGATACCCAGAAGAAGGAAGGGGTAAGGTGGTCACACGTCCATTTTCATGGAACGAAATGCACCCATGTTCACACTGTTAACTGACCTTCCTTCTGCATCCCAACACAGACACACACACACAGAGACATATACACACATTTCTTTCCTTTTTAGCTTTTTACCCAATAAATTCCCAGGATCACAGAGATTAGCCTTGTTTGGTAGAAAGAGCCCTGGTCACCTTCAAACATTCTCTATGATTTACTTACTACATTCACTGTTTATTGCCTGCATCTCCTGTCCCTTCTAGAATGGAAAATCCAAGAGGGCAGAGATTCTCTCCTGTTTGTTCACGGCTGTATGCCTCATGCCTAAGAGTGCCTGGCATGTAGTAGGTGCTCAATAAACATTTGCTGAATGAGTGAAGATGTACCAAGCACTCTGGTAGGCATTTGGGATACAAGAGTGAACTAAAAGAAGGATCCTGATCTCATGGAGCTATATAGCCTAGTGAGACGAAAACCACCACAAAAATATATAGCAAAAGAACAAAATGAAAATTATACAATTCAAAGAAGTGATTTTTAAAAAAGAACTAAGATGGTGGGAAATTACTTAAGATATGGCAGTCACAGGACAGAAGTCCTCTCTTAAGCAGCAGAGATTTAAACAAAGATCTAAAGGGTAGAAAGAGGCTGACCATGAAAAATGTGAAGGCAAATTCTTCCAAGAAGTGGAAAGAGCATGTGCAAAGGCCCTGAGACTTTTGTATGTTGGGGGAACTGGAATGACAAGATCAGTGTGGCTAGAGCTCAGTAGCCAAGGGCCAGAGGATACAGGTTGAGAATGGAGAGTGTATCAGCCCCCACCCCCACAACCCACAGGGCCTTGTAAGCCATGGGATGGGGACTGGATTGCATTCAGGGTAAGGTGGGAAGCTGTTAAAAGGTTTTGAACATTAGTGCTTGACCCCTTTCGTGATTCAGCCTGATCACTCTGCTCTGGCTGCCAGGCAGAGAATGCACTAAATCAGGGCACAGTGGACCAGTCAGTAGGCAATTGTGGTAGTCCAGACAGAGCACGGGTGGCCAAAGTCAGGAGACAAGGGGACACCTTCAAGCCACCTCTCAGTTAAGTCAGGTGATACAGTCAGGTTGAATGATATCACCGTCTGAGGGCCATAAAGGTACCCCCCCATCCCCAGTCTACTCCCAGTCCATGGGTGATGGATGGACACACTGATGATCTGGCTGGGCCTTGCGCCTAAATGACAGGTGACAGATGGGGTTGGAACAGAATGCTCTGAGCCATGTGGCCGAGGCACTGCTAAGAGGAGGACTTTGGAGCCAGGAGTTAATTTAAAGAAAGGAGTGGGGGAGCTCAATATCGCTTCCTCCACTGTTCAATTAGTGGAGAGGGCTGTAGGGAGCTAGAGTTTTAAAGATCCCCTTAATCATCTTCTGTCGGCCTGGCAATGTGCAGGAGTGTGGCAGGGATAATTGTACCTACCCATTAACAAATGCAATTACGGCTCTGGGGCCTCCAGCACCCCCTTTCCCAATTAAACAGCTGATGAGGGGCCCATGGGGGAGGCCTTTGAGATGAATCACTTGACGCTGAAAACATGGAGGCCTGAAGTCTGGACAGAGAGGCGATTAGAGTCAATAAAATCATGATGGGAAAAGAGAGGCTCCTATCCACTCCCAGCCTGCTCCAGCCTGAGGCCCTCTGGGCAGCTGGAGAGCTATTCTTTAGGACAAATTGGAAGTTCTGCTTTACACATAGGAAAGCCAATACTTGGAACCTACTGACCAGTGCCTCCAGCCAGCTGCTTCCTCCCACAGAATGTCTAGATGCCCGTGAACTCCTCGGTAACCGTGGTGAGAAACAGGGCTGTCCGATGTGCGGGTGGGGAGGATATGAGGAGGGCATGCTCCCATCCTATGAAGGGGAGGGGCGGCAGGAAAGGAACCTCCTTCCTTGGACAGCTCCAGTAGGCCAGGCCTGTGCTCCCTCCTTCTCTAGGGGCCATATCCTTTCTTTGAATCCAAATCCCAACAGCTTTAGAGGAGGGATATGGTCTCCCTTCTAGAGGCTGGAACAGAAGCTTGGGGAATCCAAATGCTAGTTGGGGGAGAGCCGGGATTCGAACACTGGCCTATCTGACCGTCAGGTCTTCCCTCACTCTGCTATGCGGAGTGGACTCTTCGAGATCATCACTGTCAAGATCTTGCCCCCATGTCCCATGGAGAGGAGTGGGCTCAGGGGAACATTTCAAATGTTATTCCCAACTCTCCCTCCTCCATCCTCCCTATCCCTGGCTACATCTCGAAACTTCAGAAAGGAGCCACTGTGGTTTCCGACATGGCCTGAGGTGGGACTTGACAGGTTGGTGAGTTCTGAGGTACCGAGCACCAGGGTCCTCTCCCCTCCTACCTACCCTGCCTCTCCGGGTCTCTTAATGTGTCTGTCTGTTACAAATGCTAGGAATCATTACGCATGCGCTGATTATCACTTTCACTTAGCATCCCCACAGAAGCTCCGGGGGCTGGAGTGCATAATTGGAGAGCTGCATAATTCGTTTGCAAAGAGGAGACCCAGTTCCACCAGCACATCCCAGAGTGCACAGTCCCCGTGCAGAGGTCCCAACAAGGGCCAGGAGACCTGGCCACAACCTGAGGCCTGCCCCAGGGACACAACCACCCCAGGCTAGACTTGAAGCTAACTCTGCTTCCCCGCCAAGGGAGCCCGGGGGAGTGAGTCATGTTTCCTAGTCCCCAAGTCCCCCATCTTATTGCCCTGGGAACCCTGTTTTAACTTTCTGGCTTGATTCTGGTTTTTTTTTTTCTTTTCATTTTTTTTTCCCCTTTGTGGCTTCACTGAGGAGTCGGTTCTAGAGAGTGACAAAAGCTGTGGGTTAAAATTGTATTAACAGGGGAGGCACCTGCCAGTCACTTCTTCTTTCAAAGCCCTCCTGAACTAATACCAGAACATGTGCCGCTTCCTGTGGCCTAGATTCTTCCTGAGCTGGGAACTCTCCCACATCTGCCTTATCCACTCCGGACCCCGTAAAAGCCTCAGTGAGATGGGGAGGCAAGGGAGCAAGGGATGAGCCACGGTCGCTTGGCCCGGAGGAGAAACCCAAGGCCTGGCCTCAAAAGTACCCAGGGCCGACTTTGGTACCTGACTGGTGCCATCCCCTCAATCCCAAGGACATGACTGGGAGTTGAGAATAAAGCAGTCAAGTTCTCTCTCCTCGCCTCACCCAACATTTATCAAATGTCTGCTGTAAGTCTGGCCCAGGTCCAGGGCTGGGGACCAAGTGGTAAATAAACCTGTCCCCGGTCCATAGGAGAGACGCTCAGTAGAAGCAGGGGCAAAGACCTCCTTCTGGGAGCACGGAGGAGGGATCACTGATTCTGCTCAGGGAAGCAGGAATTGACCTTCAGTCACAAGGCTGGGTGGGGCAGGGGAGGCACAGGCTTTCCAGGAAGAGGGTAAGCCTGAGCCAAGGCAAGAAAGGCACAACAGACATGGCAGAGGTGGTACCACCTGGCCCCTGCTATCTCCACAGCCCCTGAACCATCCGAGTCCCATAGAGCCAGCCCCAAAGTGGAGGAAAGGCACAGGCCTCCCAGATGGCAGCCCCAGAGTTGGGTGGGAGCCCAAGGGGCTCAGGGGCATGCCCCCTCCTTCTGCTCCAGATAAGTTGGAATGGAGGCAGGGAGGCTGCAGACACCTGCTCTGGGGCCAGACTCCAGACTCAGGGAGACAGACTCCAGGCCCACATACCTTGCATATCAACCTACCTAGGGAACAATATGGCCACAATTTCCCTACATGGAATGACACAGCATGTGCATACGCCCCGCTGCCCCTCTGCCCAGGGCTGCGGGCCTGGCGGCCCCGGATCCCCTTACCACCATCCTGTCTCCCCTTCCATAAGCAGGTGCCCCTTCACACCAAGCTGAGCATCACCAGTCGCCTGATGCCCAGCGGATGGCGGGAAGAGCGCTGGCTCCGAGGGGGATGGGCCACAAGGTCACGACTGACACCTGAGGGCTGGACTGCAAGGCAGCGAAAGATTAATGGCTTCCTCCTCGTCTTGGTGCTCAGTCGGGGCCCTTTCCAGCCCAGCCGCCCGTGTGTGGTTCAGTGTGGGGCTGAGCAGCTGCATTCCTCAGGTTCGCCTCTCTGCACCCACCTGCACCTTTTCCTTCTCTGCCCTGGCTTTTCATTTCTTGAACTGGACACCTTCTTCCCTCTTCCTTCCCCTCTGCTGGGTCTTCTCTTTCCTTTGCTCCCGGGCGGGAGAGGGGGAGGACGGAGGTCAGGAGGCACACAGAGGACATGGGTGTGGGGAGATACCACAGAGGCACCCAACAGTCGGAAGCCAGCCTGACCCGCAGAGCCAAGCCAGGGTAAGCTCCTGTTAGATTAAAAACGACTTCACAGAATGCCAGCCTCAGACGAGTTTACTCTGAGACCAAGATGTAATGAGACAAATTTTGTTCAGACTTGGGCAAAACAGAATCACTCCGCCACCCACCAAGTCTGAGAGAGCCCCTCTCTTGGCCATGAGGAGTGACTGCTACTCCTTTACCAGTTTCAGCTTAGTCTTTATTGCAGTCTTCCCTCCCTCTGGAAGAGATTTATGGAGTTACTCCTAGCATTGCCCCCACTTTCTGAAGCCATCCAATCTAGAGCAACCTCCACTTCCTGAGACCCTGCAAAGCCCAAGTGCATTCTCTTGTTTAACTGCAGATGTGATCCTGGTGACCCTTTGGCTGAAGAACATTGGCAGAATTGGAGGTCCCACTGAGACTGAGCTGACACCCTCACTGCCTTGGACCAGGACCCTCACTCAACTCAGTAACTGTGCACACATCTTTTAGGGGGTGGGCACTAGGTCCTGGCTTTTTTTTTTTTAAAGCTCCCTAGGTGATTAGAATGAGCATCCTGGCTTTTGAGGGACGGGGTGACAAGTCATTTTAGGAGGTCATAGAGGGGTCAGAAGGGCAGCACCTGTAAAGCAGTGACCTTGATCCCTGCCTGTGGTATTCAGTTACTGTGAACTGTCATTTCTTTTTTGCTATGCCTTCTTCATTTTGCTGTCCCTCTCAATAAACATCGGTTGGATGAGCATCATTGTTGCTGATGGGAAGATGCGAATCACATGAAATATAATACATCTCAAATCATGATACCATCTTTCTCCTCAAGACATCTTTCCCTTTGACTTGGTGGTCTCCCAGTCACCAAGGGTGGAGTCTAGAGTTGGAGGCTCAGACTGATCCCAATGCCCTGTCCCCGCTCTCCACACAGGCTCTCTTGGTACCCCTTCCTTTCCGATCTCCCTGACACCCCCGTTTCAGACCCCAAAGACCCCATGGTGCCTTGGGCTCTCAGGCTTCCCTCTGGTTATCTCTACGCAGTTCGTAATGTCTATGACAGCTCTTTCTGGAACTTGGCCTGACCGTGACACCCTCAGCTCAGACACCCTGCACAGATCCTCACCTTCTCCTAATGAAATTATCTCAACATTCAAGGCCTTCCATAAGCCAGCCCCAACTCACACACGGATCACATGCAAGCGTTCTTCTCATTAGCCCCATGGACATTCTCCATGACTTCAAGTCATTGTGCTTTGCTTATGCTGATCCTGCTGCCTAGAACACCCTTCTCACCATTATAGCTATATAAATCCCACTTATTCAAATTCCAGCTCAAACGCTACTTCCTTCATCCTCACTCACCCCAGCCAAAAGAGACTCCTACCCCTTTATATTCTCCTAAAACCATCTTCCCTTGTGACCCTTTATCAGACCCTGATCTGAATTGTGACCCTTTTTGTTCACCCTCTGTATGTTTGTCATAGGAAGCACTTCAGACCACAGGGTAAGAACCCAGACTTTGCCATCAGGAAATCCTGGAATGACCATTCTGCTCCCTCCTACTGCTAGTTCGGTGACCTTGGGCAAGTTTCTTAACTCCTTTGAGCCTCAGTTTCCTCACATGTGTAATGGGGGGAACCTCATAGTATGGTAAGGATTAAATGAGATCAATATCCATTTCAAATGCCTCACGTGGAACCTGGTGGAAATCATCATTATTATAATAACAATGTTAGAATTACTAGGACGAAATCCAGAGCAGGGTCTCACATCTCCTGTATGCACACAGGTTACCCAGGGATCTTGCTATAATCCACCTGTGACTCAGGAGGTTTTGGTGGGGGGGGGGTGGCGCCGAGCTTCTGCATTTCTTTTTTTTTTTTAAGATTTTTTTATTCATTTATTTGACAGAGAGAGATCACAAGCAGGCAGAGAGGCAGGCAGAGAGAGAGGAGGAAGCAGGCTCCCTGCTGAGCAGAGAGCCCGACTCGGGGCTCGATCCCAGGACCCTGAGATCATGACCTATGCTGAAGGCAGCAGCTTAACCCACTGAGCCACCCAGGCGCCCCATGAGCTTCTGCATTTCTAACGAGCTCCCAGGTGGTGTGGATTCCGCTGGTCCAAGGAGACACCTGGGGTAGTAAAGTCCTAGAGGGCGGGGCTTGTGTCTCATAAACAGTATCTCTTTCACAGAACCTAGCATGGTTTTCTACACAGAATAGAGGCATCATCATTTTTAAAAAATGAATACATCCTCATGGTGGTGTAGGAATGATATTGTACATAGCCTTCCTTACTCAGAAGATTACACACACACCCCCCACACCAGCTAATCTAACCTTGTGTAGGACTGAGATTTCCCAGGGGCCCCACTGCTGTGTTTCAGAAATCAGTGCTCGGAGATGGAACCGGCTGTGCACTAACCTTATAGCCCTGATTAATTCCCTCCCTTTGTTTGCCTCATTATCGTGATTAGGTTCTGCCCGTAGCATAGCAACGGCTAATTGTAGGCTGGTTGCAGAGTGCATAATTCCCGCTATTAAAATTTTATCGAGGCTTAATTGTGCTCCTTTTTGCAGCAGCATAGCTTCAAAGTTTCAGAAAAGAGGGGATGTGGTTAGTGGGAGCTGATGATTTTTTAATCTTAGCAAGCTCTGGAAAGCCCCGCTCTGCAATGTCATTGACCTTGAGATGGTTTCCCGTGGCCAGAGAGAAGCCCATCATTTATTTATTAACCCTCCAGAAGGTCTGCAAACAATCCCCTGTGGCCAGGCAGAAAGCATATTATGGGTCAAATGCCATTACAAAAAGCCCCAAAGGGCAGGCCCACCAAACAGTTTGGCAGTGTGGGCATCTGGGCAGGAGAGCCGCACTCTACAGCAGGAGGGGGTGCTGCGTGCAGACGGGTGCATCGGTTGGCAGGTGCCCCGAACCACTCAGTGACCCTCCAAAACCAGTGAGCTTTGAAAGTGGTTTTCTAGGAACTGGGGTGCCAAATTGCGCCAACCTGTGCTTAGTGGTGGGTAGAAAGAAATGAACCCATCAGCAGGTACTTTCTCCAAATGGTTTTGGAGTGTAAGTGATCACTGGCATCACCCAGGGAGCCTGTTAGAGCAGCACGCTTTCCAGGTCCTGCCCAGACCTACTGATTCGGAGTGGGGGCGGGGAGAGCTGGGAACCCGCCCTCAGGTAGTACTGATGCTGACTTGCTTTGGGAATCACTAACCTGTGGCCCTGCGGGACTCTGGAAAATTTTTTAAAAGTCAGCAGAACCAACTGTCCTTGGGGAGAGGTCCACTTACTCTGCTCGGCTCAAACTGGAACCACTGAGGCGAACTGGGGGGGCTGCAGGGGGGAATGGCTCTAATCAGTGATTCCCCAACTGCAGCGTGCGTCAGAATGACCTGGAAGGTTTGTTAAAACATAGATTGCTCAGCCCTGCCCCCTCAGAGTGCCTGATCCATTAGGATCGGGGGTGAGGCCGCATTTTTAAAAAGCCTGATCCATTAGGATCAGGGGTGAGACCTCATTTTTAAAAAGCTGTGAGAAGGGGCGCCTGGGTGGCTCAGTGGGTTAAAGCCTCTGCCTTCTGCTCCTCAAGGTCCTGGGATTTAGCCCCACATCGGGCTCTCTGCTCAGCAGGGAGCTTGCTCCCCCTCCCCTTTCTGCTTGCCTCTCTGCCTACTTGTGATCTCTGTCAAATAAATAAAATCTTAAAAAAAAAAAAAGGCTGTGAGAAGGTAAGTCTGGGTGATGATCTTCCAAGGACCACACTTTGAGAACCACTGCCTTCAGTGATTCTCCAAATTCGGACGAAATATGTCTCTTTGAAAGGGACTTAGTTGTGTTTCTTGGTCCTCACATTATAGAATAATGCCTTGTATGGAGAACCTGTCCTCGCGTTGTGGACATCTATCTGTAATCCAGAAACGGTAATATGGATAATCAAGCTTTGACCAGAGACGTTATGAAGGAGTGGAAGCCAGGGGTCCTGAATTTAAACACAACTGAAACCAGTTGAATCCACTACCACTATTAAGTCAAGCACGGCTTTTAAAAAGAGGTGGGTTTTTTCTTCTTTATTGTTTTGTTTTGATTTGGCATTGCTTAAACAATAGGCAAGATGCTGTTTGATGGGCTGTCCTCAAGCTGGGGAAGACTTCAGATAAACCACAACGATGGAATTATGGTGAGTGAGTAGAAATGAACAGTGAGCACATTTTATAGAGAGGAGATAAACTGGTTGGCGGGGGAGGTATGGTGAAAGAGAGAAAATTCAGAATTAGTTTCAAGCAGGGGCAGCAACTCAAAAACCCTCAGAGGCCAGAAGGTTGAAAGCAATGGGTGAGGCAGCAAAGGCAAGTTAGAATTTGTGGTCCCAATGTGAGCGAGACCACCCTGGTGTGCTGGAGAGCCTTGGTCCTTCTAAAAGGGAAGCGTCAACGGCACTTGCCTCTTGTTGCCATGGAAGCATGTGAACCCAGAAATTGCTTGCTCTTTCCAATTTTCAGGGGAAACTGGGAATCTGAATTCTAATATGAATTTTTTTTAATTGAAGTATAGTTGACCTATAATGTTAATTTCAGGTTTACGATGTAACGATCCAACACTTCTATACATCACAAAATGCTAACCACAGTGAGTATAGTTACCAGCTGTCATCTTATGATGTTATTTATACAATATTATTGTCTGTGTTTCCTGTGATGTACTTCTCATCTCCGTGACTCATTTGTCTTATAACTGGAAAATTTGTACCTCTTAAACCCCTTTACGTAGTTTGCCTGTCCCCCCCCCCCACCCCTCCCCTCTGACAACCACCAGGTTTTTCCTCTGTATATATTTGCTTTTTGGTGTGTTGGAAATTTCCCTATATTTTTTTTAAGATTTAGTATTTGAGGGGGAGCAGAGGAAGAGGGAGAGAGAGACTCTCCAGCAGATCCAGCTGAGCATGGAGCCCAACTTGGGGCTTGATCCTATGACCCTGAGATCATGACTTGAGCAGAGATCAGTCAGATACTTAACCAACTGAGCCAGGCATCCCTGAAATTTCCCTACTTTTAAAAACTGAGCTCCAATCAAAATCTGTCTGTAGGCTATCAGTTTATAACCCTAAAGAGCTCAGGTCCTAATTCCTAGCTTCTAAGTCACTGGGATGCTTCTGTTAGGAACCTGGCACATTTTTTTGCTTTTTTGGGGTGAGGGTTAGTTGTCAGGAGAGGAAAAGGAAAAGAGGTGGGAAGGAGGTAAGGGTAGGATTATGGAAAGCACTGTAAGAAGAAGGAATTTACTATTCAGAGGGAACCTGGCAGTTAATATTGTTCCATGCTCTACATAAAGAATATATTCCTTCTACAACATTCCTGGTGTGGTAGACTGTTAATTTGGTGGTGCTGTGACTGGTGGCACAGTGACTCTGGGCTTGGTCAGTGGGTGGTTAGCAAGCATGATGCAAGCAAAGCCTTGATAAATCCTTGTACATTGGAATGTTCCCTTTGGGATCCAGCTGCCATGTAGAAAGACATATGGAAAGACTAGTGAGAGAGAAAGGAGCCCCCAGACCTTGCCCTATGCCTTTCTTCCATTTGGTGTTCCTGAGTTAAATACCTTTTTTTTTTTTTTTTTTTTTTTTTTTAGATTTTATTTGACAGAGCAGGGGAAGCAGTAGGGAGAGAGAGAAGCAAGCTCCCCATTAAGCAGGGAGCCCAACGAGGGGCTCGGTCCCAGGACCCCAAGATCTTGACCTGAGCCAAAGGCAGACACTCAACCAACTGAGCCACCCAGTTGCCCCCCTGAGTTCTATTTTTTAATAATAAACCAATAAACACAAATAAAGTGCTTTCTTGAGTTCTATGAGCAGTTCTAGCAAATTGTCAAACCTGAGGAAGGGGTAGGGGAACCCCCCACATACAGCTGGTTGATGAGAAGTATGGATGCCTCAGGACTCCTGGCCAGCATTTGAAGTGGAGGCAGTCTGGTGTGACAGAGCCTCGAACCTATGGCATGTGCTGTTAATTCTGGATAGAGAGTGTCAGAATCGAATTGAGTTTTGTTGGACACCCAGTTGAGGATTTGAGAACTGTAGAGACCATGGCTGGCTCGAAGGAACAGAACATCTGATAGACAGTGACTTAAATAAGAGGTTTATCATTCTCATGTAACAAGAAGTCAACCTCTGTTTCTTTTTTATTTTTTTAAGATTTTATTTATTTATTCATGAGAGAGAGAGGTGCACAAAGGGAGAGAAGCAGGCTCTCTGCTCAGCAGGGAGCCTGATGCAGAAACTGATCCCAGAACCCTGGGATCATGACCTGAGCTGAAGGCAGACCCTTAACCAACTGAACCATCCAGGTGCCCATCAACCTCTGTTTCAATGATAAGGACAGGTTGCCCTGGGTTGGGGGGGGGGGGGGGACTAGGGAAATGTGACGAACTAGGCACATTCACACCCTGAACAAAACTGGGGTTTTAACCAGTAAGAAGGAATGGGTATATATTTTGCAGTGTTTGTCACAGGCAGCTTCGGCTAGAAAAAGAAACTTGTGTTGTCCACCAACCTTAGCCATAAAACTGCAGGTCCAGCAGCCCATAATACAGCCAGCGCCCATTTGCCCCATGCACGAGGAAGAAGCCTCTGTCTCAATTTAAAGGTATAGCATTTCGTATTTGTCTGTCTGCTTCTTCCAAGCTCAAGTCCTAAGAAGCTGATTGATCTTGAACTTAATTCAGCCCATTGATATCATCACTACTGATAAAAGGCTTCAGGGCAATCCACGGGAAATCTGAAGCAATAGAGATGAGCAAACATTTTCAAGAGAGCCTACCTTCTGTGAACTACAGCAGACTTCCAGGGTGTTTGGCACAAAGGAAGAGGCCGTGGAAGGAGCTAAAAATAAAGCCTGTCGTTCACAGAGTTAGCCTGTGGCCATTTCATGAGTGAGAAATGCCCTGATGGAAGTGAGGGAGAAGCAATAAAAGAAGAGGAGATTGAAATTCACTCATTTTCGTTCTTTTTAGCAACTTCCTGGAGGGAGGGAATGGAGATGGATGGGATATAGCATCACAGAGATGGGACTTGGCAATGAGCTTAGAAATAAATTACCCAACCTTTCACCCAATTGCAAGTAATAATAGCTAACATTTATGGGGTGTTTACTACATGCCAAACATTATACAAAATAATTTACTTGCTCTCTTTAATTTTATCCTCACCATCTCTTTAAAAGGCAGCATGATTTTAATGTCTGTTTTTACAGGCATCGAGTTAACAAACTCGTTGAAGGCCACAGCAGCTAATGGTGGGACCCAAATTCCTGGCTAGGCACTATCTTTCTATCCCATCCCCTGAGAAATTCTGCCTCCTTTCTTCTAGCTCTGCACGCACTCCCTGAGCCAACTCCTTCCTATTGAGAAGTGTTGATTGTTCAAAAAGTCCTCCATATATGAAGGAGAAGTCTGCTTTTCTAGAACTCTCATCATCTGGTCTACACACCAGAGTTAACGCACAGGCCAACCTCCCTGCCCTAGGACAGTCCTTCTAATATCTCCACAATCCTGCCTCCTCTGAGCCCGAGCTTCCCCCCTGGCTCAGTATCCCAGCTAGAGTCCCCCTTCGCCAAACTAGTCATGAAAACAAAAAGACCAGGCTGACAGCAGGAAAATCTTGTGGTCTTGCTCTGCCATTTTCCACTCCGCACGGACACATGGATAAAAATCCCCCCAACCACATTCCATAATAGAAGGCAACACATGGCCAGCCACGCCGTTGCCCACCATGGGGGGGCTGGTGGACGCTGTGGCAGACTGGTGAGCAGATGCTTGGTCTGAGGGAAGCAGACGCCGTTTGGCTCCAGCCAGGTGTTGTCACGAATGGATGGTGCCAGATCGTGGAAGCTTTCAAAAGCTGCTGGAAGTCTGGGTTTCTGTTTGCAAATTTTTTATTTTTATCAGATCAGTTCGTGGGCTTCCTGATTCTGTTTTTGTGTTTTTACAGCACTGTGTGAGCCCAGCAGAGTGTGCCTGCGGGCTGGATCCAGTCCCGGGGCTGTTGTTTACAGCCGCTGCCACTGTTGGCCAGCTAGACCCCAAGCCCCAGGGAAGTCTGGCCAGTCCCAAGGACGGGAACCCTTCCTCTGGACCTAAGCACCACGCTTCTAGAAATGCAGATTAAATTTGCACCAGCTTTCCCAGCAGCTATGTCATATTATACTTTAAGTTCATAGGGAACTTATGGCCAAATGAGTAATTTCAAGCCTTCATGTAAAGTCTTGTCTAGCCTGAGCTCCCCAGCCATCTCATGCAGTATTTTGAACCTCACTGCATGACTTTGCATCTATACTTGTCGGTCCCCATTCTGTCTTGGAGAGTTTCTCTCCTTTCTAACCCACTTTCGTGCACAGCTTTGAACAAGGTGACTTCCATGAAATCACCCACTGGACCCAATACCCTGATGAACTCTGGACCAGTCCTGTGGACATTGATGTTGGCTAAAATATGGAGCTTCAAGGCACCCCCAAATATCACCAATGCGCTAATTACACTCCTTGGCTTTAGGATGAAAGGAAAGAAGCCTGCATTCGGTACATACTATGAGCTCAAGCCTGCCAGCCCGCTCATCCCCATGTCCCGTCCACCGCAGAGACCCCTCCTGTAGCTGACATGTGACCATGTCACATGTCACATGACCATGACATTCTCCACCACTAAATCTAAATTCTCAGCTCTGCATTGGAATTCTGAGACTGATTCTGTATGGAACAGTATATTCAAATCTGGATCTCCATTTCATCTCTGGATGTACACCCACACCCAGTGCCTGTGCTCTGAGGCTGAACAAATGCTTGTCTAGGAGGACACACACTGTGCCAGGCACTGTCCTTGGCACCGCAGCACCCATTATCTCAATGGTGAATCCCCTTAACTTTCAGTACATTCTGGCCCACATTTTTGAATTGATTCTATTTGGTTACCAAGGGATTTGTATTACCCCTGTTCTTTCTGCCACGATGTGAGTAATCGAGAGCAGGGCACTTCACTGCTCAGCAGCCTGCACAAAGCCTGTAGTAGGTGGCTCACCAGGTTCTCTCTCTTTTGGGGAGCTCTTCATGCCTCACTACATGCCTCTCATCTACAAAATAAGGTTGTTGCGAAGGATCTGTTAACAAATGTTAAGCGTCTATAACCGGAGCCGGGCATGTAGTGGGCACTCACGAATATTAGTTCAAAGAAATAGCAGTTGGAGAACTCCTTGTGGGCATCTCCTGGGCCAGCTTCCAGGAGCCAAAGAGGGGACACCCCTCCTCTAAGGAAAGGTCACTAATCCCTGACCATCCACAAGCTCAGCAGCAGACACTACAAGTGACTTTTCTGGCAAAGGGGAAGATTCAATTCAAGCCATCCCCATGGCCCAGTGGGGTGACTGGGTGGCTCAGATGGTTAAGCATCTGCCTTCAGCTCAGGTCATGATCTCCAGTTCCTGGGATCAAGCCCCACATCAGGGTCCCAGCTCAGCAGGAAGTCTGCCTCTCCCTCTCCCTCTGCTGCTCCCCCTGCTTGTGTTCTCACTGTCTCTCTCTCAAATGAATAAATAAAATCTTAAAAAAAAAAAAAAAAAAAAAAGGAAGACCCAGGCCTGACTCTCACCTGTCAGTTACTTGCTATGTAACTTTGGGCCCAACGCCTGCCCTCTCTAGGCCCAGGTTCCCCATCAGCAAGATGGGGGTACTAATATGTAGCTTATAGCACTATGGTGGGGGGTCAAATGAGATTTTTTTAAAAAGAGTTTGAGAGGGCAAGAGTGAGCACACAAGTGGGGGGAGGGCCAGAAGCAGACTCCCCACTGATCACAGAGCCCCATACAGGGTTCCATCCCAGGACCCACAGATCATGACCTGAGCCAAAGTCAGACACTTAACCAACTGAGCCACCCAGGTGACCCAAATGATTTAGAGTTAGATACTTGGCACATAGTAGGCCCCCAATACAGAGACAACGATGAAAATACTGAGCCATGCACTGTTATTGAACCCTCCCAGGGAGCAAGAGCAGCCTTCCTATTCTCCTGCCAGATTTGCAAAATTTAAATTACGACCATATTGCTTGGTGGTTGTAAAAAAAAAAAAAAAGAATCAAACAATATAGGCATTTATAAAATAGAAAGTTGGACTTCTCTAAACTCCCATCCTATTCTCCAGAGAGAGCCACCATTAACTGGTGTGTGCCCTTGCTGACGTTTTTCTTCACTATGCTACACACACACACACACACACACACACACACGTTATTTTTAAAGCAACATCAGGATCAAACCATACAGCCTCTTCTGCAACTCACTTCTTTCTCTAAACAGAATTTCATGGCCACTTTTCCAAGTCAGAGTATATAGAGCTAGTCCAGTGGTACAGGCTGAATTGTGTCCCCCAAAATGAATATTTTGAACCCTAACTCCCTCAGTACCTCAGAATATAACGTATCGGGAGATAAGACCTTTTAAAAAAGGTAATTAAGTTAAAATGGGTCATTAGGATGTGCCCTAATCCAATAGGACTGGTGTCCTTTTAAGCAGAGATGAGGACACAGAGACATCAGACAAGCACACACAGAGAGGGATGAGCACAAGAACACACAGCGAGCACAGGGAAGGCAGCTGCAAGCCAGGGAGAGAAGCTTTAGAAGAAATCTCAGGATGGACACCTTGATCTTGGACTTCTAGTCTCCGAACTTGGAGAAAATCCCTTTCCGTTGTTTCGCACCCCTCTCCTGCCCCCGCGCCAGTCTGTGACATTTGTTATGGCAGCCTGAGCAAATTAATACATCCAGGCTTTCATAAGATACGTAGCATTCCGTTTTGTAGACAGGATGAAAAAACGTGTTGATGGACCTTTAGGTTGTTTACAGTTTTATGGTGTTAGAATACTGCAGGCCACGTCGTTTGTAACATTCTTTGTGTACGTACGTGAGGATATCTGTAGGCTCTGTTGCCATCTGAGGAATGACCAGCTTGGAGGATATGCACACCTTAAACAATGTGCGAATTAGTTGTACCAGTTGAAATGCCAGCCGTGTAAGCAAAATTCTGCCTCCCTTTACCTCAAAAGCATAATTTCAAGGACTTACATTTTGGGGCCATCAAACATAACTACGCTGACAGTCAACAAAAAGATGAGATCTTGACCTTGGCTTTGTTCGTCCTGCCCACTCCTGTCTATTCTGAAAACTTGGCGCCATCAACCACGGGCAGAAACACAAGTTTCCTGAGTAGAGAAAGTTCTCCGCAGACAGTAAAGTCTCTTCATGGTGAAGGTAAACTCAGTAAGAACACACGGCTGGGCTGCAAACAGAAGCATTGATTTTAATTTTTTAAGAGTATAAATAGATTTGAATCCCATGCAGTATATTGGATTTCAGGAGAAAATATTTCCTGACAACCTGCCAATGTATTTGTTTACTTGTCTTTTGACAAACAAGAACGGCAGTGGAAAGCTGCAGAAATGGACAGAGGTTGGCAATGCCACTCAGATGGGCAGTGCTATTTTGATCTGAGCTGATGCATCTGACTGGCCTTTGGTTTGAAAAGAAATATGAGGAATGGGAACAGTCTTCTGTGGTGGAGATGAACTCGGGGGTGCCATGGTCCAGGTATTTCCTGGTCAATGCAAGGGAATTTCCCCAAACCGCAAGGGGCTTTTCCTTCCCTCTTCTTGCTCTTAACTCTTTTATATATATGGGTGTCCAAAAGAACAGATCATTAAAGGAAGTCTATGAAAACAGGAGCCAGGACCGATCAGCCACTTGGAGGACATGTGCAGGAAGAGTGGTCATGCCACATGGGGGCCTGGGTGCTGCTTGGGGGGCCCCCGCCCGTGGGCTGAGTGGGAGCAGAAACATCAAATTCTAGTCTGGCTGCAGCCAAGCATTGGTCCTGGGCACAGATCCTCTTCTCTCTTCCTGCTGTCTCACTGCTGAGACAATGTCATCCAGCTTTATGATTTTAAATACCATCTGCCTGCTGACAATTCACAGATTTCTGTCCCGAGCCTAGAACGTTCTCCCTCATCCTGGCATTTATAGCCATCTGCCTATCTGACATCTCTTCTAGGGCTCCAGACACTCATCTCCAGATTGTGACATTCAAGAGTGAACTTCTGATCTAATGTTCTCCCCAGTCTGATCCACCTGCCACCTTCCCAGTCTCAGCAGTGGCCACTCCGGCCTTCCAGTTGCTCAGTCAAAACCCACGCAGTCACTCGTGACCCCTCATCCTCTTACTCCTCCTGTGGGCCCTATCTTCAAAATATATCAAGAACCGTTTTAATACCTTCACTGCTATCAGCGTAGCCCTAAACTACCGTAGTGAGTTGAATTATGCTCCTCTGGGAATGTGGTCTCATGTGGAAAAAGGGTCTCTGTAGACGTAATTAAGAATCTTGAGTTGAGATCCACCTGCACTCAGGGTGGGCCCTAGATCTGTCGAAGTTGTCCTGGTAAGAGAGAGGCAGAGAGAGAGAGCAGAGACACAGGGACACCGGGAGAAGAGAAGGCTACGAGGAGATAGAAGTGGAGATCAGAGTTTTGCAGTCCCCAGCCAGGAAATGCCTGGACCACCAGAAGCTAAAAGAAGCAAGGAAGAATTCTCTTCTGGAGCCCTCAGGGGGAGCATCGCTCCGCTGCTGCCTAGATTTGGGACTTCTGGACACCAGATGTGTTACTGAATAGATTTGTGTCCATTTCAGGCTACCTAGTTTGTGTTAATTTGGGAAGGAAGGCCTAGGAAATGGTCATAATTACCATCATCTAGCACCTGGATTGTTGTAAGAGCCTCTAATCTTGTTTCTGTCTTTCTGCTCCATAGTCCTTCCTCAACACAGAAATCAGAGCAATCCTTTTAAGTCATAAGTCAGGTTTCCCCACTCTATTCAAAACTTCCAGGGGCTCCAATTTAACTCAAAATAGAAGTTAATTTTTAAAAAATATTTTATTTATTTGATAGAGAGACACCAAGAGAGAGAACACAAGCAGGAAGAATGGGAGAGGGAGAACAAGGCTTCCCACAGAGGAGGGAGCCTGATGTGGGACTCGATCCCAGGATCCTGGGATCATGACTTGATCCCAGGGCAGACACTTAACTAACTGAGCCACCCAGGTGTCCCTGTTCACATCTTTCAAAATTCAAAAAGCACAAGAAAATTTGCAGCAAGGTCTTCCTCCAACCCATGTGCATCCAGCTATTCTATCCTTCTGGACTTTATCTACATATCCCCTCCCTCTGATTTTTAATTAAGCCTGAAACTCAAAGGTATTCCACACCAACACATAAGAGCTTATTCCTTGTTACAGTGGCATAGCATTTCCTGGTATGTAGAAACCTTAAAATGATTTAAGTAGCACTCAATTAATAGACATTTAGTTTGTGTGGAAGTGCCTGGGTGGCTCAGTCTGTTGGGCATCTGCCTTCGGCTGAGGTCATGATCTCAGGGTAGTGGGATCGAGTATCAGGTCAGGCTCCCTGCTCAGCAGGGAGTCTGCTTCTCCCTCTGCCTCTCCCCCTGCTCGTGCTCTCTCTCTTTCATTCATTCTCTCTCATAAATAAATAAATAAATAGATAAATAAATAAATAAATAAAATCTTTAAATAAAAGAAGACATGTAGTTTGTTTGCCTTTTCTTGACATTCCAGACAATGCCAGAACATTGTCTATAAATTCTTTCCACACTTGTGAGTTTATCACTGCACAGGAGTACATTTTTGAAATAACCAAAGTTTGACAATCAAATTTTTAATACACGAATGTTGGGCGGGATCCTGTGTTTATAAGGTTTGAATGCTCCCCATGCCCAGAGCTGTGCTCCCCTTCTCGTGGTCTTCTGGTCTTACCCTCTCGTGGTCTCTCAGCCTCATTCCGGGCGGAGCTGGAGGTCAGAGCCGGCTGGGTCATAGGTGCAGTTCACTGCATGATTTCTGGGCACTTGGCATTTTGCAAAGTACTCACTGGATCCCACTTAATGCTATGTCAGGGAGGGATTAGGATTCCTATTTACAGTTGAAAACACTGAGGCTCAGAGCAGGTGAGTCATTCGCTCACCCAGGTTTCCACAGTCAGTGAGAACCAAAAGCAAGCTTCCTCTCTAGGCCTGTTTCCAAAAACTGGACTTGTAATCCCTGCATGCTTAACCTCTCTGGGCCTCTCTTTCCTCAATTATAACACAGAAATGACAGCCGTGGTTATTCCATAAAGTCGTGTTGAGGGTGGGAGAGGGTGTTTTGCCGGTGGTTGTTTTCTTTTTGTTTTTAAGCAATAGGTTTCAGTTTACTAGATCAGACAGATTTGCAACATAGTCTGCATCAAGGCAAAATAAACCATCTCCAGCAAAAGACAGGGAAACTGGGCAGAAAGGAAAAAAGCATATATGGGAGGTGGGAGGATGATTCTCTTAAAAAAAAAAAACAAGCATTATTATAAAAGACTTTATTATAAAAGAGGCAGCAAGGGCTAGAGTGGATCAGAAACAGTGAGGAAATGAGTTCACAGCGGGTCTCAGCGAATGTTTAGGAATGAACAGTGTTTCTCAAAGCGTCATCAAGGATCACCCACAACCCCATGACTTTGGGTGCTGATTGGAAGCACGCAGTTCCCATGGTCTCTTCGTCGATTTCCTTAGGAGTGGAGACTGCGTGGAGCTACTTGGGCTCTAGCATGAACCTCTGTTCACCTTTCCTCCTCATGCCCCACACACAAATCACCTTTTCCTCCTCACCAGCATAGCCAGGGATCTAGCCAAAAGAGATTCCTAGATTGCAAACCCAGAAATCCTTGTGTTTCTGATTTCTTTTTACTGGGAAAAAAAAAAAGTGACCAATGACCCACGAATATGTCAAGCTGGGCCTGGTGTCTCACACAGATGCAGAGATCCAGCCAGTCCGGCGGTAAAGGTCACCCCAATGCCCATGGACCCCCAGGGTCTCACTAATCCAGATCCCCTGAATCTTGGGTCTAGTCCCATTAACCCAATACCTTTTACAAGCTAAGTAGGTGGATAAAGTTTAAGTAAACAATATTCATGAATGTTACAATCACGTGTGCTCTTTTCTATCACTAAATGATCCTGGTACACAGACATTATTCCCTTAAATAATCAATCACTGTCAACAAATCAGAGGATGCAGAGAATGAAATTAACAAAATGAGCTATGGATATAAAATTCACTTGAAATGCAATTTAGTGACAACATTAGCTTGCAATTAGTTTGCCCAACTGTTTGAACATCTTCCTTTTGTACAAATTAAAAAAAAATAAATGTAATTAACCTTTTTACTGTTTAATTGCTGTTGGGTGCCAAACATCATTATTACATGGCTCCTGTTATCTGGGAGTGAAATAATTAAATGATGACTTGGCATGAGGGCATCAGGGCAGTGCTGGGGGCTGTTTTCTGGAGCTTCTATTCATGACTGAGGGCAGAGGGTGGAAGGGTCCAGCAGGAGGGTGATGGAAGTGCATCTGCTCCGGGGCTTCCCCAGAGCACCTGATACTGTGGCATTGTATCTGGATTCTCGGAGAAAGCCTCTCAGGAACTGTCTCACTCCAGATTCTTCATTCTCTGTTTCACACACAGAGGTCTGCATTCTGGTTTCCTGGCAGAGTCCCCTGGAAACAAAGCTCGTTGCCCCCACATCTTATTTCTTTCTGGGGTTCTAGGACACCTTTTATCCAATCTCTCCAGCTGGAGAGATGGAGTCCCCTGAGACTCCTGCCTCCCTTCAGCTACCACAGGCAGTAATTCTCGTCACCCTGCCCTGCGTTTTTCCAGTGGTACCTGCCTCTCTTTCTCTCTCTCTTGCTGTGTGCTGGCTGGGTCCTCATCTCCACTCACTTCTTATACCCCTGCATTGCTACATCCTTGCCTCTACCCCACAATCCACCTCGTACACTTTAGCCAAGCTTTAACAGACCACTCCCAGACTCAAGACCCTGAATGGCTCCCCTCTGCCCACACAATCCAGCCTAAGCCTCCTGACCGCCTGTCCTGGCCATCTTTCACTGCCAGCCCTGGCCAGATGGGCACACCCTCACTCACTTCCCCTGCCTCTGCTCCCTCCCCAGACCCAAGCTGCCCTTCAAAAATTGGTCTCCTGGGGGCGCCTGGCTGGCTCAGTCCGTTAAGCATTTGACTCTATCTCAGTTCGGGTCTTGATCTCAGGGTGGAGAGTTCACACCCCACAGATAGATAGATGGATAGATAGATAGATAGATAGATAGATAGATAGATAGATAGATAGATAGATACTGGCCTTCTTTTTGCCTCCAAACATGCCTTATAATTTCCTGCCCTCACACCTTTGCTCATGCTAGCTGCTCCATCTGGGGGGAAAAAGAAAAAAAAAAAAAAGAACAACAAAAAGCCCTTTCCACTTGTCTCCTAGTCAAATCTTTCTTGCCAAGGCAGCCCAAACCCCACACTTGCTGTTCAGTCTTCCCTGCTGCACCCCAGACTCCGGAGATCTGTCTCCATCAAACGGCTCACATGCCTATTGTATGGAACATTCCTTCTGGTCCTTAATAACATGCTTCATGATTTTGCTCCATGCTCTTGGCTGAATAGTACATTCTTTGAAAGCAGGGACATGCCTTGTGGTCCCCACTTTTTGCAGACCAGCTTGATTAATGGGTGAAGATGTTTCTAAGGCTCTCATCTTCCCTTCACAAGGGGCTGCAGGAAAAAAGGCCACATCTAGATATTCGGAAACCTCTTTTTTTAGCAGCCTAGGAGCAGAATTCTCCAGTAATCTGTGGAAAATCTTCATGAATTCCTGGGATTCTCCAAGAATCCTGAAGGGGCTGGCAAGATGCTGACCTTCTCAGGTCTGAGGGTAGACAGCTCCCGTACCTTCAGAAAGACAAACCATTATTCTATTAGCTGCCTACCATTCATTGAGCTGCCACTTTCTGCCAGGAGCTGTCTTAGGGGTTCTACGTATTTGATCTCATGTAATTCCCACAGCAACCCTGCAAAAAAAGGTTGTTCCCATTTTACAGAAGGGAAGTCTGAGGCTGGGAAAAGTTAGCCATCACAGCTGGTAAGCAGAGGCAGGTCAGAAAGCAAACTGAGTCCAAAACCCCCTTCCAACCACCACCCAGACCCAACAGTTCTGAAACCCCATCTCCTCTAAGAAGCTCCCCCACCAAGCTGCACGGATCATGAGCTTGCCTCAGTCATCCCTCACTTTTTCTTTACATCCTGTTTAAAATGACGGCATCAGGTGCCTCTCCTGATGTAGGCGGTTATGATACACGGATTTGGTGATCATCGTGCGCGTTCCCCATGAGCCTACCCAGCATCTGCGCTGGAACCGCGTTGTCTGCCACCAGACAGACAAGACAGACAGAACAAGAACTTCTTGTTCACGAGACAAGAAATGACAGTCTGGGTGGGTTTTCTGTGGCCACTGAAACTACCTTTTCCTCCCGTCCACTTACTCTTTGGAATATTCTTTGAGATAACGCCAGCAAGGCAGGCTCTCCCCAAGCCCGTTTTTGGACTGAAGTTTTTGACTTAATATACGCTGTGTGTCTCAGTAAAGGACTTTATTTTCCCTGTGCCTCTTTCCCCCCTCCATAAAATGAAGACAACATTTCCTACTTCACTACTTGGGATGTAAATGAAATATAGTATGTTAAACACCCAGCGTGGTGTCTCATCTAGTGAGGGCTTCCTGCAAAGTATGACTTCTTTCAGATCCCAAATACATAACCCAGGGCACAACTGTGGGAGGGAGAGTTGAGTCTGAATAATGACCAAAGCCCAGGCAGTGCTGGCCGGACCTCTAGGGAACAGGACCCAGGCCCCTACCTCAGCCTTTAGCCTGGGCTCCCTAGGCTCCCACCCTTGCCTGACCTTCCCCAGCCCTTCATCTGCCCCCAGCCTCACCAGAGCCCTTCCTGGGGAGGCAGGGAGAGAAATGGGGGGAGGAAGACAAGAATAGGCTCCCACCAGCAGCTCCAAGGACACAGAGCCCTCCCAAGCCAGGGAATGCCCCTGCGCCATTCCCCAGCTCATCCTTCACGTGGATTTTCTTACTTGAATGCAAACAACTTTGTGCTGTGCAGGGACACAGAGCAGTTAATCAGAGGAGTGGTGGGGCCAAGGAGCTTTTTATAAAAGATGGAGGTGGCATTTTACACCTGTCCTCATGGAAATGATCAGATAGAAGGCTTGGTGGAAGAAGGAGCCTTCCACTGACTCTGGTTTTGCAATTTTATCTGACTTCCTTCATCCCCCATAATTAGGTCCAAGTTCCCTTTCTCATGTCAGTGACTCCTTTATACCAAATAGACAGCATGGAATTTGGATTCAAATCCTACTTCCACTTATTGGCTGGGTGGGCTCCCTAGAACATTTCCTCATTTCTAAAACGGGAATAATCATAATGCTTCTGTCTTGAATTTGGTGTGAGAGTTAAAGGGACATGGTTTGGTCCAGAGCTGCATTTAGTAAGAGCTCAGAAATGGCCATTGTGGTTGTCAACATCCTTTGACCCAAAAGTTTCTCCCAACTCTTCCTGAGATGCTCCGAGTCCTCTGTTCGGAGGCAAGCATTTCTTCTGCATCAGCCACGGTCCAGAATAGCAGACCCAGAGACCTGACGCTGTAACCGTGTGTGCATGGTGAGAGAGATAAAGACGAGGACAGATCAGGAGTTCAAATCTCGCTGTACACATCTATCCAGCAGTTCCCTCCTCACAAACACTGTTCTCTTCAGAAGTTTGAGACTCTGACTAGAAACAGCCAGGAAAGCATAATGGATGCTTCCAGGCCTTTCTTTGCAACAGCTCTGCTCAAAACTCCAGAATCAGCAGGAGCCCACTCTAGTTTTTCTCCATCCCTGGCTCATCCACCAGGAAACAGGAGCACAGAGTATAAGAGCTTGCTGAGCTTTCTCTGGGAGTGCCCCAGAACTATCTAGAACAGTGACCTTGACCTCTGCCACATGTCGGCATCAACTAGGAAGTCCTCAGCCCAGAATTCCGATTGACCAGCAGGGCAGAGGGAATTTTGGAAGGTCTCCAGGCAATTCCACTGTGCCACCAAGGTGAAAACCCCCAGAATAGGAGGCCCCCAAGCCTCCTAAGTGGGACTACCTGTCTTAACCCAGGTCACATGGGACTCAGCCAACCCTTAACAGGGGCTCAGGACACTGGCTCATCCAGTCACTTATTCAAGCTTTATTCTTCCAATGATGTGGCCAGGGCCCTCCGCCTGCCCTTCTGGGTAAGGCTCCCTCCTCTAACAACCCCAGGCCCTGTACTTAACCCTTTGGGGCATGTTTCCCTCCGTGCATCACTTTTCTTCTCCATACCTGGGAATTCCTCAAGGGTAAAGACTGGGTCCTCCTTTCTTACCCCTCAAGTGCCTGATGTGTTGAAGGGAGGGGCTACATGAATGCCTGTGCCTGAATGGTGAGCCGCGGGAGTCTGCGCTCAGAAGGGAGGCCACGGAATCGAGAGCGTGGGGTCTGGAGAGGGAAGGTTTCCGCTCAGATCCCAGCTCTGCTACTTAGTGGCTATGCTGCCTGAACCCCACTTTCCTTCTATGAGAAAGGAGGATAACAAAGCTCTGATCGTGTTATTGCAAAGATGTAAATGATATAAGCCATTTAATAATGCACTTTGCCCAGTGCCTGGAACTAGTAAGCACCCAATAAATGTTAGGCTCTTATTAGAATGGGCGGGGGTCAGTAGTTGAGCCTTCATGGGCCTTCAGACGCTATCCTCATTCCCTAAGGCCTCTTGAACCTGGGTTTCCCGCCCTTGTTCCCTGGGACACGTGAGCAGGAATCTCCCTGCGCCTTCCACCTGTCAGAAGGGAGGCAGCTTCCAGGCCCTCGGTGCCCGCCCCCGCGCAAGGTGTGCAGTTGCTTTGTTTTTAACCCCACCCCCTTTATGTAGATTGCAAGGCCGGAGGGTGCAGCTGCTTTGACTGGCCTCATCTGCCCCGGGGCTATCAGCCCCCTGACAGATTCACCTGGAGGACAAACTGGGCTCCTGCTCAGGAAAGGTCACAGGCAGCCTCAGGAGCAGCTCCTCGCAGCTGCCATCCGGGTTTTTCCACCTGTGGTCCCCGTGTGCTGGGGCAGGGCTGGGGCTGGGCTGGGGCCAGGGACCAGGCACTGAGGTTCCTTTCCCTGAAGGTCCGATCGAGTTACAGAGCACATTCTCTGGCTCCACCTTGAAGAACATCAAGCCTGCCTGCTTGGTATGTGTAAAAGTTTTTCCGGAGAGATAAACACAACACCAGGCAAAGTGGGTGCAAGGCAAGATTTATTAAAGGCACTCTCCAGCGAAGTTTCAGGGCTCAGGAGGAGGGGAGCCAGGAAAGTTGCGCCGGGAGGAGGTGGGCACCCTTGGGTGGAAAGCAGAGTGGTGGAAGTCGCGCCTAAGGCAGGGAGGAGGGGGCTTTTAAGGGGCCTTGAGGGGAGCTCAGGGGTCTTTTGGCAAGTTTCCCTTATTCGGATATTTCGCCTGATCGTCGGGGTCCCATTGGTCCACTGGAGCCCTGGGCGGGGGGTCTCAGATTCCTGCTTGGGCCTTTGTTCTCCTGTCTGAGCTCAGGTCTTGTGGCGGGAACTTTCTCTGTCTTAAGTAGCCCTTTCTGCCAGCCCAACAGTATGATTCCAGGGTTGCTGGAAAAAAATCCCTCAAGTCTCAAATATTTTCCTGCTCTAAGGCTGAAACTCCACCAGGAGACACCCAAGCTTATGATCTGGAGCAGTGGTTCTCAAAACATGGTTAATTCTCAGGCCCCTCCCCAGACCTCCTGAATCAGGATCTGGAAGAAAGAGTATCTGGGTTTAACTGGCCCTGTTGGCAATTCTGATGCCCTGGTAACTGCACGGAAGGGAGGATGTTATCCAGAAGGGTAAGACGCATGCATGTGATAGTTCTGACGTATGGCTCAGCTCAGCTCGGTGGGCTGGGAGGAGGTTGGGACAGGGACAGGGACAGGCAGTGGGGAGGGAAGGTCCTGCCTGGCTAGTGCAGCCAGACAAACCTGGGACAGACTCCTAGGTCAGCCTTCCAGTGGTGTGGCCCTGGGCAAATAACTTAGTCTCATCACCTCTTGTCTGTCCAGCTGTAAACTTCAGATTGTACAACCAATTCGAAGGGCACAAGATAAAACAGGATCCATAAAGTACTTGGCCGTAATAGGTGCTTAATGGATGCTAAGATCCTCTCCCCAATCCACCCCCACCTTATACAGAAGAAGTCTGGGTCCAGTTCCCTGGCAGGGAAGATAGGATTTGTGAGTACCACAGGCATGGACCAGATAAGGAAGATGCTGGAAGAGGTTGGGAGGCCAAGACAGGGGAGAGGAGCAGAACCGAGAAGAAGGAGCAACCCTCAAACTCCACTCTTCTGCTTGCGTCTGTCTGGGTGAGGTCCAGCATTTCCCCCCATGCTTCCCAGTTACAGGGGGGGGCTGACTCTGCATAACCGCCCCCACTCCTTGCTCAAGTCATTTGAACCTCTTTCCGGGGCAGGATTTACAGGGCCAAAGGCTCCCTCCAGGGAGGTGACTGGTGGAAATACAGAAGTGGCGAGCTTTCCTGGAGTTAGGAAGAGAGCCAGCAGTTGGTGCAGAAGCTGCCCAGGAGATCTGCCTCTTGCCCAGACTGGGCCAGAGTCTGCCCAGGAGCCAAAGACAAGCGGTTGAGAGCCTCCCGCAAGAGACAGAGGCGGCCCTGGAGAAGGAGATCCACGGGCCCACAGCGGCCCGCTTCCCTTTCTCATAAGGCCTTTGATGAGAGAGCCCATGAAGGTCTCAGTCTCACTAGGCAGGCTCACATGATGTGGTTCTGGGGTAATGATACCCTGATTTTCCTAGCTCCCCACTGCCAAGAATCCCAGAGTCAATGTTTCATCATTAATGTAAGGATTTATCCCTATGAGAATTCACATCTCCATGAAGCTGTGTTCTGGGCTTGGGCTACTCAGTCTGAATTCAAACCCCAGCTCTACCATTGGTGAGTTTTAACATACTGGGTTAAATATCCACTTCTTCAAGCCCCCCTTTGTGCCTTTGTGAAATAGCAACAGTGATTATTTACATGTACAGTGATGATATATATGTAATATATATAAATTATATATGTACCTATTAGTTCGGGGGTTAAAAATATGCAGTGCTGTTTGGATCTTTATGAATACATTTCTTTAAAGCTCCAGAAAGAATGGAGGACAAGGACTGCAGGGAACAGCTAAGATCAGGATGGCTAGCAGCTGTCCAGCGGATGCTAACGTGGGTGGTCCAGCAGGTGCCACCGGAAAAGCGCACTGTCAGGGTTGGGAAGGATTCCAAGGGCAACTCCAGCCTCGATGGAGTCCATGACGGAGTGGAAATGTCTGTTCGGACCTGAGCAGGGGGCCTGGGAGCAGGTGCAACTCACATTTGCCATCTCTGCTCTTGTTGCCTCCCCTCCCCCGCCCAAGGCCAAAGACAAGCTATGACTCTGGTAATTACCTGAAGTAAAATTGTAAAGGCCATTCCCTGAGAACTTCAAAGGCTCATATGGAAAGAGTGACTTAGCCTCTTAATTGAACACTGTCTCCCAGGGTCACTTTGCAACGTAGCCGCTGTCCCCAGTCACAAGGCACCTCCTGTTGATCTCCATGATAGGCATCCTTGATGTGGACCCTCAGGGAGAGAAAGAGAGGAGTCTGTCTCTGCAGTGGCCCTAGCCAGGTGTTTGGTGCACTGCACAGATCCTGAAGCTGGTTTCATTGTGGTGGGGGTGGGGTGGAAATTGGGGTGGGGGGTACTAGGAGCTTGGGGAGGACCCAGAGGAACCTAGCACCGGAGGGGAAGCTGGACTCCACAGTTTCTTGGCTACTTGGGGGGATCAACTCTGGCTTCCGCCTGTTTCCCAGCTGGAGGCCTGTGAAGCCTATGGGTGTGTACATTATTAATCAGCTCAATCCTTTCTACTTCCTAATAATCTCCTCTTTCTCCACATCATGAAAAAACTTTGAAAAGCAGGCAACAGTGTCTCTGTGCGGAGTGCTGAATGCGAGACCATAGAGTTAACTAACTAGGACTTAAATTAAAACTTGAAATGAACAAAAAATAAAATAATTTTTAAAGGCTAAATAAATAAATAAATATAACATATTAACACTTATTAAAAAAAATAATGCGAGGCAGCAGGACTGGCCCATTGGTCCTGGGACCCACAGGACTCTCATGGGCCATGGAAAGGGTTTTAGTTTGTTATAGGAAAAAAAAATGAACATTATAGTAGTGAATATAGAATAATGAATCTGGCTGGGATTTTGTTTCATATCAATGCAGTCATAAAATATCATTTTTCAATATTATTTTATGGTGGAAGGGGTCCATGAAGGCAAAAATGCCTAGGGCCCAGGGAAACCATAACAGAGTCCTGAGCATGGGAAATGGAAGAGATCTGAAAGAGAAGTGGAGACAAAGCCATGGTCTGTCCTCGGACCATGTCCCTCGGTCTGTCCCTGTTGACCCTGGGACCCTGAGCAAGAACTTCATTTTCTGGTTCAG
Source organism: Lutra lutra (assembly GCF_902655055.1). Taxonomy (NCBI): domain Eukaryota; kingdom Metazoa; phylum Chordata; class Mammalia; order Carnivora; family Mustelidae; genus Lutra; species Lutra lutra. The sequence goes on from NC_062284.1 coordinate 49,355,101, forward strand.
TGTCCAGCAAGTGCAGGAGGGAGAAGCCAAGGCTTCCCTTCCTCCCTGCCTCTGGGCCCTTCTCTAAAGAGCTGTGAGCCATGTGGAAATGTGAAAACATGCACTAGGTATGTAGCAGGTCAGAGTGCTCGTTACCCAGACTGAAGGGGGAGACGTGCATGCTCCAGGATTGGACGGCTCCGGAGGACAGGTGAATTTCTCCAGGACCCCCTAACATCCACCAGGCAGTCGCCATCTGTCCCTTTCCTGGGCAAAAATAAGTTAGAAAGAGGCTGGATGCATTATCTGGACCTTTGATGAGTTGTGGGGGTTCCAGGGAAAGAGCGGCCTTCAGAGAACCACACATCTCGGGCCAGAGTGCTGAGCTGGCTTCTAGAATAACCCAGAGGAGCAGGGAGAAGGAGCTGGAGGAGGGAGGCCTGCCAGGTGTGAGAGGTGTGGCCAGTCTGTAGACCTGGGAAGGGGGTGTCCTGCTCTGTGGGGTTCCTAAACAGAGATCTGAAGCCCCCACAAATGGGGTGGACTTTTCAAAAATAGGCTATGGGAGAGGTAGGGGAGAGGAAAGGGGAAGTGTTTGATGAGAATTTGCTGTTCTGGGGTATGATACAACTGTTCCTTCTCTGCAAGGAGTGCCCATAAAGTCAGCATTACTCTCCCCTGCTCTGGAGTTGAGTTTGAATATTTTGGTGATACCACTAAGTGCCAAATAAATCCAGTGTGTGTGCCGATAAGCCATCTGCCTTCCTGCCTTCTTGTTCTTCCCTCCTGGGTCCCCTCTATTTCCCTTTTCCTTTCTTCTCCCCTCCCCACTTCCCCTTTTTTCCCCTCCCCACTGGCCCCTGCCCCTCCTCCCTTTTCCTCCACTTCCCCTCTCCTCCCCATTCCAGAAAGAGGAAGCATGCCCATCGGAAGTCTCCCACCAGCATGGACCCCAAGCAGGAGATCTGGAAGTTGCCCTGAGAGTAGCGGCACCCACCTTCCTCCTGGTGAGTGGAGCTCTAAATGGCTCAGTCTGACTAGAAAAGGAAGCTAACCTAAGTTTAGCCAGTGTAATTACTAATTTAAATGCCATTTCTTTCCTTTTTCTCAAGCACCTTGGAAAAAATGGACTAGGGTAGGGAAATGGAAGCAGGGTTTTCTGAGTTCGGACAGCCGGACCTCAGCCTGCCCGCTAGCCAGGCCAGGTCTGCAGTCTGGGGGGCCCAGCAAAGACAGAACCTTCACCTTCAGGGGCAAACCAAGACCAAAGCCTGGCCTCCAAAAGGAAACCCTTTCACGTGTTACTCTGCCCACCCTCTGGGGAGAGAAAAAGAAGGGGAGCTTAGAGACCCAGGAAGTTCAGGCTTTCCCAGGGGCTGTTTGGGGTGGGGGTGGGGAGGCGCTGGGCTGGGGGTGGAGGGATGCTGGCCTAGGGCCCTCACCTCAGAGTCCTCCCCACACTAGGCTTTTCCCTCACAGTTTTTGAGCCATTATAATTAAGGATCGAAGAAACGTAAGTTCACATTATCAAAGGCCATTTCAAAAACGTACCAGATGGGGCACCTGGGTGGCTCAGTCATTAAGCAGCTGCCTTCAGCTCAGGTCATGATCCCAGGGTCCTGGGATTGAGCCCTGCATCAGGCTCCCTGTTCAGCAGGAAGCCTGCTTCTCCCTCTCCCACTCACCTTACTTGTGTTCCTTCTCTCGCTCTGTCTCTCTCTGTCAAATAAAGAAATAAAATCTTAAAAAAAAAAAAATACCAGATGGGCAAAATAGTAAAAGTTTTTAAAGACCTTGTCTACTAAACAGGCTTTCTCAAACCCTACTGGAAAGAATCATAGAAGCTTTCTAGAGACACAATTTGAAAATAGGTAACCCAAAATAGAGTCTTTAACCTGGAGGTTCCACTTCTAAGAATTTATCCTAGGAAAACCATGGATGTCATAAAGAATTACTCACATAGGTGTCCAATGCAATATTTATTATAGTAGTGAACAGTTTGAGACTTAGAAGCACAAGTAGCTAAATTGTGGTACATTTATTCCATGAAATTCTGAACAGCCATTAATAAATGATTATAGACATGGATATACTCTCACGGAAATGTTCATTGTAAACTGTTTAAATGAAAAAGTTGTTTTCTGAACAACATGTATATTACAATCCTAACTTTTAAAGAAAAAAAAAATATTTAGGGGCACCTGGGTGGCTCAGTAGGTTAAGCCTCTGCCTTCAGCTCAGGTCATGATCTCAGGGTCCTGGGATTGAGCCCTGCATCAGGCTGTCTGCTCAGTGGCGAGCCTGCTTCCCCTCTCTCTCTCTGCCTGCCTCTCTGCCTACTTGTGATCTCTGTCAAATAAATAAATAAAATCTTAAAAAATATATATTTATAAGTGTATCAGTTATCTATTGCTGTGTAACAAATTACCCCCCAGAACTTCATGCCTTAAAACCACAAACGTTTATTATCTCACAGTTTCTGTGAGCTGGAAATTCACAGCTTGTGGCTGTGGCTCATGGCCACATGGAAGTGGCTTGTGGCTCATGGCCTCTCATGAGGTTATAGTAAAAATGCCAGCTGTGGCTAGCGTCACCCGTAGTCTCGACTAGGCTCCAAGATGACTGCTTCCTGGGGCCATTAGCAGGAGGCCTCCCCTTCTCCCCACATGTGCCTCGCCATAGGACAGCTTGAGTGTCCTCGTGACATGGCAGTTGGCTTCCCCCAGAGCAAAAGATCTTGGAGAACAGGACAAAGATCACAATGTCATTCATGACCTGAAGTCACACTTTGTCACCTCTGCAGCATTCCTTTGATTCTGCAAATCTGCCCTATTCCATGTGGGAGGGGACTACACTGTTTGCATGAGCCCTAGGAGGCAGGGATTGCTGGGGGTCATCTTGGCGGCTATCGACCACGATGTACCTACCACACTGAGGATACATACATGAAAGAGACAAGGCATCTGTTCTCCTGGAGATCACATTCTGGGAGCGGTGGGGGTCCTTAAACAATGACCAGCAAAGGAAGTGTCACATAGGGGAGCTGGTGTCAGAGAAGTAGGTAGGGCAAACCAAGAAGACCCTTGTAGGCCATGGAAGGGGTTTGGGTGTTATTCCAAGTGCAATAAGAGTCTCCTGGAGGGTTTTCAGCAGAGCAATGCCATGAGATGATTCATATTTTTACAGGACCACTCTGGCTGTGAGGGAATGGACCCAGGGGCAAGAGTGGGAGCAGAGAGACCTGGGAGGTGTTTGGAAGGGTACTGCTGTGATTGCTTGGATGATGGCACAAGGGACCCCCTGGTCAGAGGGCCGAGGTGATCAAGGAGAGTTGGGGAGTGGGACTGGGAAGGGTTAGGGGTAGAGTCCCGAGATGAAGCCAGCTTTGAGTGTGTCCGTGGGGGAGGGAATCAGAAAAGGAGCAGGGGCAGGAGGGAAGTGGTGGTGATTGCGGGTTGAATTGTTACCCCCAGAGGTTGTGGCAAGTCCTAACCCCTGGTACTTGTGCCTGTGACCTTCTCTGGAAATAGGGTTTTTGCAGATGTAATTAAGATGTAAATTAATATACAGTGTTACTAGAGTAAAGTGGGCTCTTAATCCAAAAGGACTGAGTGTCCTTAGAAGAGAGAAGAGACTAAGACACACGGAAGAAATGGCACAGGAGGGCAGTGGTAGAAATTGAAGAGGTGCAGCTGTGAGCGGAGAAATGGGAAGGATTGCCAGCCACGCCTAGAAACTAGGAGGAGGCGAAGAAGGCTTCTCACCCATGGGCTGCAGAGGGAATATGGCCAACACCTTGATTCAGGGTTTCTAGGCTCCAGAAATTTGAGAAAACACATTTCCATTGTTTTAAGCCTCCTGGTGTGAGGTATTTTGTTACAACAGCCCTAGGAAACTAATACAGTGGTCAAAGAGAGGATATTTATTTTATTTTATTTTTTAAAGATTTCATTTTAAAGCAATCTCTACTCCTAACATGGAGCTCGAACCTACAACCCCTGAGATCAAGAGTTTTGCATGCTCTAATGACTCAGCCAGCCAGGTAGGTGCCCCAAAGAGGAGATTTTTTTTTTTAAAGTTTTATTTATTTTAGAAATGAGGCAGTGGCAGAGGGAAAGGAAGATGGAATCCTTAAGCAGACTTCCCACTGAGCATGGAGGCTAATGCGATGTGGGGCTTGATCTCACAACACTGAGATCACGACCTGAGCTGAAATCAAGAGTCAGACCCCCAACTGACTGAGGTCCCCAGGTCCCCCCACCCATCCCCCCGTACCCAAGGAGGGGATTTTTAAACAGAGGAATATTAGAGCAAGTTTGTGTGTCACTAGGAATGACCCCGGGTATGAGACCCTGAGGATGCAAGGGAGCTGGGGTAAGGGTGATGGGGTCACTGGGAGGAGAGAGGAGACGGCATCTAGTGCCATTGGTTTCCGATACACACAAATCCTCTTCCATCGTCCTGGGTGGAAAAGCCAGTCCACGTACAGATGGAGGGAAAAGTGCCAAGCCTGGTGGCCAGAAGATAAGAGGGTTTCTATTCTCTCAAAAAAATGTGAGGCGAGACATGTGGGGATATAAATAAATATAGCAGGATTTCATTTGGATAGAAAAAAGTTTGGAGGAATGTATCTCAGCAACTCAATAGTGGATATGATTAAAATGACATTCGGGGTGACTTTTCTTCTTTCTTCTTTTTCTAATGCATAATGCCTGATTTTCTGCCAATGAGCCTAGATTAAATAGCCAAAAAAAAAAAAATCATTTTTTGATTTGAAAAAAAAAAAAGGTGTATGTCTGGTGCTGAGCCTCCGGCATCAGCCAGCTGTTAATGGTGCACAATGAAGATAGGAGAAGGAGTGCCAGGGGGAGGCTGTGGGGCTTTGGGGGTGAGAAGAAACGGTCAGAATCAAGGGGAAGCCCCAGGCACAATTAGCTTCAAACAACAGGCATTAGGCTTTGGATAAACACCAGGAACGAAAACATCACCATTAGGCAACAGCTTCTGTGCTGAGGGACCTACAGAGCCTGGAGGGATCGGGGAGACAGCCCAATTCCTTCCTTGAAGGATGCCGCTCTTGTTCCTGGAGGCTCTGGACAGGCACACATCTGTCAACTGTTCTCTCTGATGGGGAACAGTGTGTTTTCTGAGTTCTATGGGAAGAGACCCACAGGCCCGTGGAAGCACCATAAAGACATAGAATTTTAGAGCTGGAGGGGACACTTGGGGGTCTTGAGATTTGCAAAGTGGGGAACTTGAACAACCTCCCTCAGAACTAGGCAGAACCCAGGACCCTGTGTTATTAAAAAGCTCCCAGGTCATTCTGTCAGCCAGTGGAGTTTGGAAACCCCTGCTCCATCTGTCTGTCATTTGGCTGGGGAACAGCTATGGTCTGAGACAGGGCACTGCCCCTGTCCCTCCTCCATCAGAGTCTTTCCACCACCTGGAACCACCCCTTTTCTCACCCTTCCTCCCCAGCATCTCCCCTGGTCTTTTCTGCTCCTTTAGGTCCTGCTCATCCTCTGGGGCCCGGCTGGTCACCCCTCCATCACCAACATTCTAGACCAACTGATCTCCCCCTTCCTGAGCTTCCGTAGCCTGGACGTGTGCCAGGCAAAATCCACCCAGGGATGATCCCTTTGGGGATTTCAGTCTTTTCTCCACAATGGAATGTGCCCACCCCATGAAGACAAGAATTATTTTTCTTTTCTTCCCGCACCTCTTTGTCTAGCAGAGGGTTGGGCACATGGTAAGGGGCTGGGAGGCCGAGGGAACAGAATACTGGACTAACCCCCAGGAGACCACACCCTCTGTGTGATAGCCAGTCAGTCCCTAGAGCTCTGTGCCTAGCTTTTAGTAACAGCAAAACGCGCCAAGTGAATGATGTCAGTTTGCCAACCCAGAATTTTCTCTAAGCAGTGGAACCCATTTGTGCAATAGGAGTCAGCACCCTCATGCATAAAGCAAATGACAGAGAGGGGCTGCGGCTTCTTCTTCTCCCCCTTCTTGCCAGGTGCATGATTGGAAACCCCGTTCAAGAACTCCTGGCTGACCCCTTACACTGCTAATGCCCCACATGCCGAGTGTTTCCTAAATGCTCATGATAGGCTGGCCAATCTGTTTGATTTCTGCCAGCCCTTTCCTGCCGCCACGTCGAAATGTTCTGTTCCATGGCCCTCCGCCCAGCAGAGTCTGGACATTCCATTCCATTCTGTGCCTTGCACACAAGACTGCCCAGCAGGGCAGCTGGAGTGCTGTGGCCCTGTCCCTCGTGGGGAGGGAGGCCTCAGCGTCTGGGCACGGCTGATAAGTTCTCATCATATTTAACATGCGACTCGGGGCTCCCTGGGGAGGAAGAAGCTGCCTGGAGATCCCCTCCCTTGTAAGCTAAGCGATGAGTGGCTGCTTTTCTCTAAGCTCCTCGGATGAAAACTGTCAAGGGAGATTTCTTAGCTGAAATCTTACACTTTCCAAAGCTGTGGCCCAGACACTCCCACACTCTCCTGGCAACTCTGACACCCTTTCTTCCCAGCGAGGATCTTACTTGCCCGTCATGGGCCATCAGGGAAATCTCCTCCCACTGGGAGCCTTGACACCCTCCTCTACCCAATGGGACCTCAGGGCCGAACTTGCCAGGTTGTTGTTCAACCGGTGCACATCGGTAGAGGTATTTCAGTTGTTAGAATGGTCAGCGGCATCCATCTTAAGCCTCTGGATCTCCATTAACCTCTAACCTTCTAGCCACCTGCGTCTGGGCACCCCAGACCTCCGCAGACTGGGCAGCCTGAAGGTCATGTCCCATCCAGTGGGAGCCCTGCAGACATGCTTCCAGAGCCGTGGCTGGTCCATTCTTGCAGGTTCGTGCCAGGGTGTTAAGTCTTTTAGCATTACCCTGGGCTGTGGGGATGTACCATAATGTATGCCCGGCACCTGGCACATTCGTTCCTAGGACACCAGAGAAATGGTGATTTTTATAATCCTCAGACTTCGCAGCGCCGAACCTCCCAAGTTCGTTCACCTCAGCCAAAACCTAGGCAAAATGTATCTCTTTCCCGTGCTCACATCGCCCCTTGTTTCCTCGGTGGAGAACTGAGACATTGAGTTTGGTGTCTTGATAATATATTGCTTAAAAAAAAAAAAAAGCGCATGTATTGCTTTTTAAATATTTTTAGGTCGTCACATGGTTTTAGGACTGTTTCCTTTGTGGGTTGATTTCAGATCAGATAAGGTAAAAAGAGGTGAACCCGTCTTGGAAGAGTAAAGGGGTACAGGAGGGTCTGTTCCTTGCCTTCGGTCTACACTGGCACCTGCCCAGGGCTGGAGCACCCCTCATGGTATATTCAGCCACGGAAGTTGTTGGCCTGCTTCACAGACACCCACCCTAAGGACTGGAAGAGCCAGTCTGACTCACGGAGCCTTGTGGTTGAGCACACGCTTGGTGGTGCTCTATCACGTATTTCTTGGTGCTGGCTGAATGGTGGTCCCCAGAAGCTTATTGTATGACTCCACCTGTTAGACTATCAACCCCACTGGGGCAGGGACCTTTGTCTTTCTCATTCACTGATGTATTCCAAGGCCAACTAGAATGACAGGAGCGAGGTGGGTACTCGATAAATATGTTTTGCTTAAGTGAAGTTGGTTCAGTACTTTCTGTCCTAGCAGAAAAGGGGAAAGACACAATGCAGAGCACACTTCTTCCCTTATAGGGGTGTAAACTAGAAGCAGCAAACATTGTATCCGCCACTGTCCCAACAGCCAGATTAATCACATGGTCATCCTTTGTGACTGCAAAGGAGGCTGGGAAGTGTAGTCTTTACTCTGGGTATTCTATGACCAGCCACATTCAGCCAATCTTGTAATAAAGGAAAAAGGAGAGAATGGTTTTTGGAAGAAAAGCTAGCAGTCTCTACTCAAAATGATGGCTGAATAGAGGTTTGCATTTCTAATGAGTCCCTGGGTGATTCCAGTGTAGGGGGACAGGAGCCCTGAAAAGAAAACCACGTCAATTTCATGATGCGTCCAAGACAAGACTCAGAGAAAGGATATACTGTTCAGTAAACGTCCCATGTTCCAGGTGCGAAAAATGAGACCAAGAGAGGTGAGGTGATGAAGTGACGAAGTGACTTGCCCACGGATGCCTAACAAGAGACAAGCCTAGCGGGCTTGTTCCCAATAGAGCCTTCCTCCCATGTCGCCACACCACTTCATCTCCTAAAAGACGGAGCCGGTGACAAGGGCGATGCTTTAAGCCAGGATTCCCAATGGGAGGACTTGCAGCATCAGCGATATCCAGGAACTTGTTAGAAAGGCAAGTTAGCAGGCCCCACTCCAGGCTTTTACTCTGGCTTTTTTTTTTTTTTTTAAAGATTTTATTTATTTGACAGAGAGAAATCACAAGCAGGCAGAGAGGCAGGCAGAGAGAGAGGAGGAAGCAGGCTCCCCGCTGAGCAGAAAGCCCGATTCGGGGCTTGAACCCAGGACCTGGGATCATGACCTGAGCCGAAGGCAGCGGCTTAACCCATTGAGCCACCCAGGCGCCCCTACTCTGGCTTTTAACAGTCCTCCATGAGATGCTGAAACAGGCTGACGCTTACTTTAGGTAGGGGAATGATCTCGAACTGGGCAGTTTGCAGAACTCAGGACAGTTTTAGAGATGTCTTTCCTGAGCTTCCTCAAATAGCCTGTCCTGCTCTGAGAGACCACTTGGGGACCCAGCAAGAAGTGGACCACCAAGAAGAAGAGCACTGAGGCCTCAGGGAGGTGCTTCTGTTGGGTGGGGTGGCTTCTGAGGACCCAGGGCAGCCCACAGCTCAGACCCAACACCTGGTGGTGGTTCAGGCCGGCTTTCTGGCCGGGGACCAGCCACCATCTCGTTTTCGTCTCTTCTGCAACCCAGATCCACACCCCCTCTGACCCCAGGGGTGGACTGGTGTGTCGAAGATGTGGGCTTCATTTTCTCCCAGTTTCTACAAACCAACTCCTTTTCTCTCCTTGCATAGTCTGACAATTTTTGCAGCACCTTTTTGTTTTCTGTTTCTTTTCCTCTTGGTCTTTTAAAAAAATGTATCTGAAGGAGAGAAACCACCACTCTGTCCTTCTTCACAAATAGAAATTAGACATCCAGGGACGCCTGGGTGGCTCAGTTGGTTAAGCGGCTGCCTTCGGCTCAGGTCATGATCCTAGTGTCCTGGGATCGAGTCCCACATCGGGCTCCTTGCTCAGCGGGGAGCCTGCTTCTCCCTCTGCCTCTGCCTACCACTCTGTCTGCCTGTGCTCATGCTCTCTCTCTCTCTAACAAATAAATAAATAAAATCTTAAAAAAAAAAAAAGAAATTAGACATCCAGGGAGAAGGGGGCTTCAATTTTGGGGGCTCCTTGGCAATTCTGATCTTTGGAATTTCCTCTACCTTTCCAACTGCAGGAGGCCTCAACTGACTGTAATTCCAAAGAACCTTCCTCTAAGCTCCAGGAACCACCTGCCATTTTTCTCCCTTTGCCTTGGCCCTGTCACTAACTCATGGCATGACATTGGACCCCTCACCTAGTCCCACTAATTCTTAGTTTCCCCAGTTGTTAAAAAGAGGGGACATTGGGACAGCAGACCACAAAGGGGCCACCACTTACCTGCCACCTGGTGACAGCATACCTACATTATAGATAAATTACCCAGGAAAAATGTAATATCCTGGCAAATGTAATATCCACAAATACAAGTGAAGAACCCCCAATTTAAAGAAAACAGAATTCTTAGGAAGGTTTGGCTAGCCTTTAATTTGTCCCTGTCCTAATGATTTTAGGAAACCAGGTGAAAAAAGAGTCCACTCCAAGAAGGGACAGGCAAACTCTCAAGTGCTGAATGCTTAGTTCGCCGTGATCCTACTCATCCGTCCACTGGTCCATTCATTTATTTTATACCTCCTCTTTTTCCAGACATTACCGGAGGCAGATGTAATAAAGCTAAAAGCTATTACTTTGTTCCCATAGGACATACAACAGCTTTTTTTTTTTTTTTGAAGATTTTATTTATTTATTTGACAGATCACAAGTAGGCAGAGGCAGGCGGGGGTGGGGGGAAGCAGACTCCCCGCTGAGCAGAGAGCCCGATGCGGGGCTCAATCCCAGGACCCTGGGATCATGACCTGAGCAGAAGGCAGAGGCTTTAACCCACTGAGCCACCCAGGCACCCCGACATACACACTTTTACTGTGTTGAATGAGAGAAAAAGGTGCAGGCGGGAAAAGAGGAGGAAGGAGAAGCTAGGATAACTGACAAGTAACTAAGAGGAAAAGAAGAAAAAACCCTCATCATCCAGCAAAGTCCCATTTACTGGGCAAGTCACCCTTTCTATTTTCCTTTGGCTCTGTTCTGAAAGGCCTCTGCTGAGCAGCATCGATTGGGGAACTGGGCCACGGTCCCCCTGCCAAGCAGAATTCATCAAAGCTGCTTTGGTACTCATGGAGCTGGCTTTCTGGCCCTAATGGAGCGGGATCCCAGCAGGATCCCAGCAGGATCCCAGCAGGATCCCAGCAGGATCCCAGCAAGATCTTTGCAGGAGCAGTTCAGGCCTAAGTATGCCCCTAGGAGAGGGGGAACTGAAGTCAGATCAAAGAAACCAGGGCGGAGTTGAGATTCACTTCCTCTGGATGCCCCAAGCCTGGGCCTCAGCTCCTCTGCCCTTCAAGCCGGCCCCAGGACCTTGAGCCTGGTTCACTGGAAAGGCTGTCAGTCAGCCAGCCAATTAATTGACCAACCAATAGGTCTGTCTTTACTGAGCGTTTCTCAAGGTGACCTGGGGAATGCAACTGCAGGTGCTTGACTACTGCCTTGAGGGCTTTGCTAGAAACTGTCATATACTTTAAAGAGTAGCCACTTTTGAAAGCTGACCACTGATTGTAAACATTGAAGGAAGGAAGGAGGGGCAGTGTGTGACTGTTCGCAGTGACTGACCTCATTAGGAGATCTGGCTGGTGGTAGGAAGTTATGCTCAAGGGTCCTGAAATAAAAATTGTGGAAAGCAAGCTCTTCTTCTTCAAGAGAAATAGAAGGAGGCCAGTAGGGCAAGCGGTGCCTAGGGGTGGACACTGGGAGGGGCAGAGTTGGTGGGCTCTGGGGTTTCAGAGGACGGAAAGCCCACTCTCAGCAGCGGCCCCCAGGGACCACTGGGGAGAGGAGAGGAGAGGCGGCGTGGAAAAGGGGTGGAAGTGACCCACACAAGGGCCATACTGAAAGTTATCAAGCAGGTTTGGGGCGCAGAGTCGGGGCCCAGTCTGACAAGGGCCAAGCCCGCTCCACCTTTTGGAACTGGGAAAAGTAAGGATGCTGGCCATGGGTATGGAACGCCATTAGCTCACATTTCTACGGTGCTTAGCATGTACATAGAGCACACTTATTCACTGGTGAATTTTCACAATTCTGTAAGGTAGCTACCATTTTCAGATGGGGAAACTGGCGTCCAGAAAGGCTAACTAGTCCAAGGTCACCTGCCAAGTAAATAGTAGGGCTGAAATGTGAACCCAGCCTCCTGGCTCCCAGCCCCTGAGTTCTTAGCCCCTGTGTGATGCTGCTTCCGTCCAGATAATAAGAGAAAGGGAGTCAGGGTGGGAGGAAGAGGAAGCTTCCAGGCAATGGATAATGCATCCTGAGTCTCCTGAGAGGAGGCTAACTGCAGAGGGAGGGGTGCCTGAAAAGCCTTTCCAGGCTACTGATCCCACTCTCTCTGTTCTTGGGGCGGGAGGGGGAGCCCCTGGAAGGTGACCAATTGGTTTGGTTTGTTTCTGAACGGGTCTCTAGGATAAGGGTGTGTGTGTGTGTGTGTGTGTGTGTGTGTGTGTGAGTGCGTGCGCACACACACATGAATATAAAGAAGATGGAGGATATGGTAGAGGACAGATACAGATGGATGGATATATAGATAGTCAGCAGCATATGAACCCCCACTCTTGGCTAATACAAAGGCAGAAGTCGTAATGCGAGCCGATCAATGACCGGTCAGAGCATTCTTTTTTTTTTTTTTTTTTTTTAAATTCATTTATTTGACAGACAGATCACAAATAGGCAGAGAGGCAGGCAGAGAGAGAGAGGAGGAAGCAGGCTCTCCGCTGAGCAGAGAGCCCGACGTGGGGCTCGATCCCAGGACCCTGGGATCATGACCCGAGCCGAAGGCAGAAGCTTTAACCCACTGAGCCACCCAGGTGCCCCCAGAGCATTCTTTTCATCCACAAAAAAATCAATTGGTCTGAACCAACAAGGAGGAGCAACAGGACAGCCCAAGTGATGAAACCTACCTCTGTGATGAAAGCTTTTACTTTAGGGTTATTAATTTAACCTTTAAAACAACCCCATGAAGTAGGTATACTCTTATTAGGTCCCTGTTCACAGACTGACATATTTCCCACAGACAAAAGCCTCTTGGGTAAGACATGCATTCAGTGGAAAGAGGCCTGGGCCAAGGCTCAGGACACAGGGCTCGTGGATCCCTCCTTGCTGCTCACACATAGGTGATGTTGGGTCTTGGTCTTCTCATCTGTTCCATGGGAGCAGGGGTTGAAGTACGTTATTGCTACTGCTCCTCTGTGCTAAGACTCTATGATTCTGTCTCTGCTCCCAGAGCCTCGTCTTCCCATTTGGCTTCCTGGGCACAGGTTGCCAGTGTAGCTTCTGCCCCAAGACTTTCGTCTCCTGGCAGGTGCGGTTTGGCAGCTTCTACCCCATCCTGGGGCCTTCAGCGAGCCTCCATCATTGTGTGCCTGCTTCTTGGCATGAGGCTAGGGAAGGAGGTGGCACCTTGTGGGGCCAAAAGGCAGGGCTCTTGCCTATCCAACAGAGGAAGGGGAAGGAGCATAAGTGGCAGATGGCGAGCAGGGCACCCCTGTGCCCAGGCCCAGGGCGGCTGGCATCTGCCACTCTCCCTCTGGCTGTGGTCTTCCTTGGCTGGCGACACTCCTCCTCCAGCCCAGGCAGTCAGTCAAACACCCTGGAGAGATGAAGAGCACCAAGGCTGAGTTTTATACTTTTCATCAGTTTTGGTTTCCAAGTTGGTGTTTTCATTTAGTTGAATGAGGACATTCAGATTTTCGTCTGTTCCCGGTGCTCTCTGGCTATGGGTCAGCATCCAAGAGGCTCACTGGCCCTCTGCCCTGCTCCCAGGTGTCACAAGCCTGTGCTGCAGGGCAGAGTCCACTCTGGGAACTTACCACAATGATGTGGGTATCAAGAGAGCCACACGCCTAGACTCTGGACTCGGTTCTGCCTTCTCCTGCCCCTCTCAGAGTTCAGAATGTGGAATGGGAGTGGGATGGAGATGATGATTGCTGGGGTTCATTCTAGCTCTCAGACATCACAGCCCACAGGCCAAACTCAGCCAGCTGACTGTCTTTGTAAATAAAGTTTTATTGGAACACAGCCATGCCCATTTGTGGTAGCTGCTTTCATGCTACAGAGTTGAATAGTTACAACAGAGCCCCTATGTGGTCCACAAAGCCTAAAATATTTACTACTTGGAACTCTACAGAAAAAAATCTGCAAGCCTTGCCCTCCATAGTAATTGTCACTGTCACAGGGGTTAGTGGGTTGGAAAGGCATGCTGCTCTCCTCTTAGCTGAGGTTTTGTGATAATACTCCAGTTGTCTTATAGCCAGAGGTGTTCCAGAGCTCAGAACTGTTCAGATTTTAGTATACAAATACGGAATATGTAGTGTGTTATATAGGATCCCCCTCCCCTCCGAGTAGTCGGAGTGGCACGCCATAATCAAAGACGTTAATTTTTTTGTGTTGCGAAATAGATACATGGGATAAATAAGACCATTAATTCAGGCCAGGTTCTATCACCAACTATGTCAGGTCAGATCAGATGTGGTTGCCAAATGAGTTACAAAAATCGCTTTTTGTTCTCAGGATGTTAAGGATCTCAGAGTCAGCACTAAGGAACTGTCTTGTAATGGTGAGACTTTACTGGGCACCTGGGGGTGGGTGGGCAGGAAGGGGGCCAGAACCACAGTCCTAGAAGGGAGTACGATTATCCTGTTTGATGAGATTAAGAAACAGGTTCAGAAAAGGCACACGGCCAAAGTTATCCAGCTAGTGAAGGATTGAGCCCAGATCCAGCCCTCCTGTAAGAGCTGGATTTAATTCCCACCCCCTCCCCCAGCTTTCCTGAGGACTTCCCTGAAAATGGAGCCCTACATTTACTTCTAATTTAAAATTTTTTTCTTTTGTTTTCTTTCTTTCCTTCTTTCTTTCTTTCTTTCTTCCTTTCTTTCTTTCTTTCTTCTTCCTTTCTCTCTCTTTCTCTCTTTCTTCTTCCTTTTTTTTTTAATATCTCAAAATCCAGCACTTAATTCTATGCTACGTGGTGTTGCTGTGCCTGGGTGGTATCCCCATCTCTTGCAGGCGGGGTCTATGAATTCTGTCCTTTCATATCTTCTCCACAGAGGTCAGCACCAGACTGAGTGCTCAGTACAGTTGTTGCTGGGAGAAAGTAGCACTCCACTTTTGCTCTCAGAGGGGCACGGAATGAGGGAAGTATGAGCTGCTTGGGGAAGGGTGGACACAGGAGCGTACTCTACTTGCCTCTCATGAAATCTTAACACCCCTCAATTGGAGTGGCTAGATTTGGAGATCACTAATGTGGAACGGAAGTGCATGTGTGTCATAGTTTATTAAACTGTGACATGTCACGGGGAAGCTGTGTGCATAGAATCCAGCTACTGTATGCATAGAATCCAGCTACTGTATGCGGACACCTCAATGGTCAAGGGCAGCCAGCGGTGGAAGGTAATTGCCCTGCCGCGGCTGACGTCAGCAGAGTCCAAAGACAGAGCTTGCATTTAGGAAAAGCATTCAGGTACATCTCCTGGCTGAGGGCTCCTGTGGAGACTGCACAGAAGTATGTGAGTTTTGAAACAATCAGGAGTCTGATAATCCATCACCTGTAAAGACGCATTTGCGGGCAACTAACCCTTTCTCTGCCACTATGAAGTCTAAGCTTTTGTGAGGAGGGGGACCTGGGCGACATCCCCACAGCCTGTTAGTATCAGCCATTGTCATGGCCATGGTGAGTTCCTGAAATGTCTGCTTGTGTATGGTGCTTGGTTAAAACTCCATCCAAGATAGGACTCGAGTCTTGTGTTGCCTCTCGTTTCAGCCTTCCTCTAGGACACCATGCGGGGGAGTAGACAAAGCACCACTGCCGGGATCTGGCGAACCAGGGGTGTAGATCCTGATTCTGCCACTTTAGTAGCTCTCTGGCTATAATCAAGTTCCTCGCCTTCCCTGAGTTTTAGATTTTCACCTGTAAAAGGGATTATTAATATCTCTTTCCCAGAGTTGTTGTAAAATATAATGAGATATCCACGATCCAATATTTGTATAAGCAACTCTCCAGTCCCTCTGCTTCCTATTATTCTCTACTCTCCTAGAGGCCAACAGTAACCTTGACCAGGGAGGTCACAGATGTGGTACGCATGGTACCCATGACCTTCTAACACGTGTGGCAGGCATCAGGAGTTAGTGACCACCCCGTGCGCAGGCCTGCTAAGCTTACATAAGGCCCTAGAACCTTCAACCCAGGATGCACAAAGTGTCTGTATCATTTTGTAGACCACTTATTTGGTTCATCCCTTGATAGTAGTGGAGTCCTAATTTGGTGGACTGCTGGGAGGTCCACTGGGAGTCTATTTACATCAGGGACAAAGGAACCCCTCGGGAGAGAATTGATTCTAAGAGAAGAGAGAAGGGAGTTACAGAAGTTAGATTTAAGGATAATGGCCCAGCATGTGGGGGGAGTGGGGATGTGGATTCTGCCACTCCGAATGTCCTCTACCCAGCCCCAATGGACTGATGTCTGAGCCCTTTTCTGTAGGAAGGCTCATATATATATATATATATATATGGAGAGAGAGAGAGAGAGAGAAGCTTCACAATCATGGTCATGGGTCCTAATGGTCTAAGAGGACTACCACTTTGGGGGCGGCAACTGCTGCCCCAGTGGGAAGAGATACTGTCTCCCAGCTGGCCACCTATGCTGGATGTTGGGTATGGATAGGTATTGGGCATGAGTGGCTTTAGCACAAGTATGAGAGTACCAGCAGCAGAGGCCTTTGTGGGGGCCCCAGCGCACCATGCTTTGGCAGGCACAGCCCGTGGCCACTGTATGTACCATCGGTGGTAACCAAAGCCCTCAGTTCAGCAAGGCAGAACAAACAGCCTGCTGTCAGGTGCCCTGAGGCCCCCCTACACACAATGTGTCACCTACTGGGAACCCCCAAACTACATGGAAGGAATGTTGAGGTGCACAGAAAGGGTAAGAGGCACCAGATGAATATTTTAAAAATAGCATTCCTTGAGGTGCCCTCCAGTGCAGCCCCTGGGGACCTAGGAAACCACAGAGTTGGTGTATGATCTTGAATCATTATGCATCTTATTTTATTTTTTCGAGACGTGTTCTTTACAGTAGCCTCTGGTAGAGACTCTAAAAGCAGGAGCTGGATTTTCTGCCTCATGCCATCTTAGGTAGTCTCTAGACAAGCTGGAGTGACAGTAGGCCCTCAAGAAAGGCTGGTCAAAGGGATGAATAAAGGAATAATGGAATGGATGGATGGAGGGATGGATGGATGGACGGTTGGGCAGACGGATGGACAGACGGACAGAGGGATGGATGGATAGAGGGCCACTCCTGGCTACCAGGATTGACGCTCCCCTCTTACCAAGCTTTACTTTCATTTTGTTTTGCTCCCCACCCCTCTCTCTCTCTACCTTACTCCAAAACGTTCCTTGCTCCCATTTTCAGCACTTTCCTGTTGGTCTCCACTATGAGCTTACTTGTCATCCTTTCACCCTCCTGAGAGCAGAATGGAAGGCCAGGTCAATTTTCCATTAATTAATTAATTAATTAATTAAGTCAATAACTGTTTATTGAGCTCCAGCTGTTCCTCCTTCCATTCACGCAGGCACTTGACAAGATGTTTATTGAGCACTGGTGGCGCGTCTGTAGTGTTTCCAGGAGCGAGCCGACGGGGAAGCAGAAAGATCTAAGTAAGACCCTGCTCTCTGGGGGCTGACAGTCCGCAAGGCCAGACTGACAGGGACCAGAAACCACAGAGCTGTGCAGAGCCTGGTCAGTTGCATCGCATTCAGGGTGTGAAGGGCAGCCCCCTGGCCATGCTGCTTTGTCTCTTGCCCTCTTGCTAGTTGCCCGCTGTGGCCCTGTCTGTAATTGATGCGGCAGGTGCAGAGGCATCCAGGCCCTCTCTCCTCCTGACCTCCTTTCCCCCTGCTGCTCTCATCATGCAGCAGCTCATCTCTGGTCCCTCCTGCTGCTTCTCTGATTTGAATCTTCAGAGCTCCTGGTTAGAAGCCTTGGCTCGCCTGCCTGAAGCTGGTCCCTGGGCGCGCCCACACCTCCAGCAGCAGCCCGCCCTCTCTCTGTGTCATGGCACTCCTGTGTAGCCACAGTGTGGCAGACTCGGGTGGGGAGCTCAAGCTGACCCACATGGTCTGGACTGCTGGAGTTAGCGAGCTCGGGATAATCCTGATGTGTCTTTGGAGCTGCAGTCTGTTCGCTATTGAGATTATAGCTCTGATGTTCCTTTCCAGGATTTTCTTCTTCAGGGTAAGTAGTTCCAGTTTCTCACCTCCAAATTCAAATATGGCCTCTCATGATCTTCCCAAACTTTCTCTGGACAGACTCTAGCTTTCCTATAGACTTCTCAAGATGTGCCTTTTTTCCCAAAGCTGCCTGCTACAAAGAGGTCTGCCCAGCTGTTGAGGTCGGCTGGGCTCCTGCCTTATCTCAAATGACTACGACACACCTGCTCAGACACCTTAAGTTCACATTAACCACGTTTTTGTGTACTATAACCTCTTACTGAATTTATGGCCAACTAAAACTACCAAATCGTCTAGGCACACAAAATACAAGATAGAGCGGTATGTGAAGGTTACAATAAACCACAAGTATTATCAAGTAATCCAAACCACTAATTTTACAGGAAACTGAGGCCCAGAGAGGTCAAGGGACTCCCAGCTTGTGTAGAGTCAGGGCAGAGTCGGGGGACCCCCCTCCTGATCTGCTACTCTTTCTACTGTAACAGACTGACTCCTGATCGGCTGTCATTTCGGCATCTTCTGCCTTTTTTTATTTTTTATTTTTTTATTAACATATAATGTATTATTAGCCTCAGGGGTACAGGTCTGTGCATTGCCAGGTTTACACACTTTACAGCATTCACCATAGCACATACCTTCCCCAATGTCCATAACCCAACCACCCTACCCCTACCCCATCCCCCTGGCAACCCTCAAGTTTGGTTTTTGTTTTGTTTTTTTTAAGATTTTATTTATTTATTTGACAGACAGAAATCACAAGCAGGTAGAGGCAAGCAGAGAGAGGAGGAAGCAGGGTCCCTGCCAAGCAGAGAGCCCAATGCGGGGCTCGATCCCAGAACCCTGGGATCATGACCTGAGCCAAAGGCAGAGGCCTTAACCCACTGAGCCACCCAGGTGCTCCTCAAGTTTGTTTTGTGAGATTAAGAGTCTCTTATGGTTTGTCTCTCTCCCGATCCCATCTTGTTTCATTTATTCCTTTTCTACTCCCCAAACCCCCCACGTTGCCTCTCAACTTCCTCATATCAGGGAGATCATATGATAATTGTCTTTCTCTGATTGACTTATTTTGCTAAGCATAATACCCTCTAGTTCCATCCACATCATTGCAAGTGGCAAGATTCCATTTCTTTTGATGGCTGTATAGTATTCCATTGTGTGTGTGTGTGTGTGTGTGTGTGTGTGTGTGTGCGTGTGTGTATCCCACATCTTCTTTATCCGTTCATCTGTTGATGGATATCTAGGTTCTTTCCTAGTTTGGCTATTGTGGACATTGCTGCTATAAGCATTCGGGTGCACCTGCCCGTTTGGATCACTATATTTGTAAATACCCAGTAGTGCAATTGCTGGGTCATAGGGTAGTTCTATTTTCAAATTTTTGAGGAACCTCCATGCTGTTTTCCAGAGTGGTTGCACCAGCTTGCATTCCCACCAGCAGTGTAGGAGTGTTCCCCTTTTTCTGCATCCTCGCCAGGCATCTGTCGTTTCCTGACTTGTTAATGTTAGCCATTCTGACTGGTGTGAGGTGGGATCTCATTGTGGTTCTGATTTGTATTTCCCTGCGGCATCTTCTGCTTTTGAGTTAGGTTTTCTCATTCGGTATTTTGTGCTTTTGGGTTTTTTAACTCCATGCCTGACCCTGGCTTCTGTTCTTATGGATTTCGTCTTGTTCATTTCATTCAATCTGTCTCGATCATTTCCAGCCATTATTTTGGAGATGCTTTGCTGGGGCAGGTCCTCCCAACCTTGCATGGGCACTTCCTCTAGCCCTGGATGCTGTTCATCTGTGCCCTTTGCCAGCTGGTTTCACTCTTAGCTTGGCAGAGAACACACCCTGCCTGAAGCCACCCTCTCCATGAGCTTCCTTCTCCCCTCACCCATCTGCTTGGCTGTTGTCGTCCCAGTAAGCAGCTCTCCTTCCATCCGCCTCTCCTGCTGTGTATTAGGAGTCCCACAATGCCATTTCATTTTAGAATCTTCTCCAAGGATGGAAATTAGGGGGAAATAAGAAAAACAGGGTTTTGTTTTATTTTGTGAAACGACCTTTTCTGAGAGTCCATATGTTGTAGTAAGAAAGATCCCTAGACCAGGCATGAGCTAGACACTGGTTCTTCTCTATCCCTTTATTTCTCTCTCCTCAGTTTTCCTATCTATATAATGGGAGACTATGGAAACTCCGTGCCAGCACCTATGCTGGAGATCTTTACAGTGTGGTTTTTTTCAGTTCTTTGTCACCACTAGCCTGCACAGCAGAGGACATCCCAATTTCAAAGGAGAGGAAACTGAGGCCAGGGAAGTTAATTTACCAAGGCTAATCCAGTTAGTGAATGGCAGTATTTCCTCAACCCTTACTCTCCCTTGCTGAGTAACTGTACACACCAGATAATTTGGTAATGAATGAAAAGCCACCTTACAAAGTATAAAACCCTCTGTAAATATAAGGAGAGTATTATTAAAATACTGAGATCCCCCCCTTGCTCTCTCCCTTTCTCCTTTTCTGTCACCTCCCTAAAGAGTAAGCAGCTGCCTTTGGTCCAGACCTATCAAAGAAATGTCACAAAACCATTTTTCAAAATGTCAAATGCCTGCGCGCTTTAGCCCAAAATAATTAAGCCCTTTTATTTTCACCGAGTCGCAAAGCAGAACCCTGAGAGCTTCCAGAATGTGCCCTTTCTCCGCCATCCTGAACTAATGGAAGTCACGGCTGAAGGCTGAGCTTGCAGGGATGCCCACAAGAGCCCTTTGGTGTCACAGAGGCCAGGCCTGACCTTGGCAGGTCTCCAACAGTGACCACAGAGTGCTAAATAATAACAAGGTTGAATTATTGATCCGGGGGCCAGTGACTCATGATGGCACAGACCACTTCTGGCAGATCGCCAACGTCTCAAGGTCCCAAGGTCCGAGGGGATTGGATGCCAGAGGCAGGAGTGCACTCCTGGTCTCTAGATCACCATCCCCACTTCATCCCCCCAGAATCATCCTGCTCTCTGCCTCACGCACAGCAGGCCGAGCCTGGTGCCTGGAGGGGCAACTAACATTTCAGTGATATTATTGGGCGTTTACGCTGAGCTAGGTGTTTGTGCATACACTTTCCCAGTTCATCGCCACAGCAATGCTCACTGTGTCTATTTTTCCTGATAAAAGAAATTCAGACTCATGCTTCGGGTTATGAACTTGGCAAGGGCTAGAGCCAGAATGAGAGCCCAGGTCTGACTTATTTCTAGGATACAGTGTGGGCTTTCTCTTAGAATTCCTCTTCCCTGACAATTAGTTTTTAAAAGCCCAATCTAAGAAGTTTAGGAGGTGCCCGGTGCAGTCTGGGGAGCGCAATGGACTCTCAGGCTGGTGTTTAAGACCTTCCATGTTCTGGTCTCATTCTAGCTGCTTCTCAGTGGAGACACAAGGCTTTCCACCATTAGAATCAGCTGGAAGCTTTAAAAGACAGATTCTGGGATCCCATCCCTAGTTTGCTGTAATCATATTTGGTGCTGGGATCCAGGAATCTGTCTCTAAACCTTCCAGGTGATGATGATGACCAGTTTGTTTGGAAACCGTGGTCTTACACAAACCGTCCCTTTAGTCACTTTCTCAATTACCACCTTAATCCTGTTACTGCGATGTGGCTCAACATCATAGACTTCACTCAGATGGGCTCTTCTCTGTTTCTGCCCATCATTCCTGTAACTCAGCTCACATTCTGTCACCTCTCTAAGGACCTTGACTACCAGTTTCCAGGAATGGCCCACTCACCTGTATTCCATGAATACCTCTGACCTTCAACTATTACATGTATTAGTTAAAATGTACATTTTAAAACTGTAACAGTGGCCCAGAATAAGATTTTTGCCTCATTTAACACTCAGAAATATGTATCTGCCTTTCTTTTTTTATTTTTTAGATTTTATTTATTTATTTGACAGAGACAGAGAGGTCACAAGTGGGCAGAGAGGCAGGCAGAGAGAGAGCTCAATGCGGGGCTCGATCCCAGGACCCTGAGATCATGACCTGAGCTGAAGGCAGAGGCTTAACCCACTGAGCCACCCAGGAACCCCTACATCTGCCTTTCTTAACAGTGCAAGAAGAATTGGTCCTGTGCTGGCCCCAGGGCACCATGGACACAGGCTCCTGCTATCTTTGCCCTCATCTCTAGAATAGTGTCTTCTTTCAAGTGGGCCCAAATGGCTCATCACTGTGCCTCTATCCCTACCAGTGGGAAAAGGGAAAGTGAGATAAAGAGCAAGGAGCTAGGGGTTGCCCAGAACAATTCTTATCATGTCCCACTGTCTAAAACTCAATCACAAGGCCACACACAGCTGCAACAAAGCTCAAGACATTGAACTTTACTCTGTCACTGTATATCCAGTTAAAATTAGGAGTTCTGTTAATGGCCCGAGTGAACCCTGGGAATAGATTTTGGGGGACAACCCAGCAGGTTTGTAATTCCCTTTGCTTCTGTGATCCCAGCTGGACTGTGAGCTCTGGGAGAACTGGACCCCTGACTTATACCTGTTTGTGATCCTTCCAGGAGCCTAACATATGGTGCTAGATGAATGCCTCTGGTTGGCAAGATAGACTGGCGGATTGACAAAGTTCTGGGGTATAAGTCATATTTTTATTCTAGTCTTTGCTCTTCACATTTTAAGGAAAGTTTCTAAACCTCTTTGCTTCATAGAATCATTAAATTTAGTTGGAAGGCCTTTCCAATATTATCCAGTCCAACCCTCTCATTTTCAAGATGAGGAAGCTAAAAACCAACAAAAGAGGGTAGCAACTTGTCCAGGGCACAAAGCATCAGACAGAGAAGAGCCAGAGCCCAGGTCTCCAGGCCACCAACCCAGACACAGCACTAGGGAATCTCATATCCAGGAAATGGGTACAAGGAACAAGGGAACTCTATGCCATTTTCCAACTCAGAAACTTTGATGCACCTACATGGTCACTTTCCTACCCCTCAACCAAACTGTAAATATAAATGTAGGCTTAACTGAGCCTCTGCCTCCCGCTGAATTTTGCTCTGTGATCAGCAGCCTAGGTGGGTCATTCGAGAGGCAGAAACGTTCAAAATTTGGTGTTCCAAGGCCATCTAAGAAGCTGAACTAGTTGGGGAAAGCAAGGGAGAGAGACTTGGATGACCTGATGACCTGGTCACAAACAGCAAAGTTCCCTGAAAGATTCTTCTGAAAGGACCCTATTCTAGATGCCTGGGAGTGGCTTTGGAATCCAGGTCACACAGTTAAATAGCACTGGAGGAGGGTGTATGCAACATGAAACAGAAGAAATGTCACCAAGCAAACTGGCCATAATAATAATAACAGCTTCCATTTATTGCTCAGCTGCGATGTGTGCCCCACTCTGTGATAGGTATTTATTTTATAGGTTTGATCTCATTAAATTCTCACGACAAGCTTCTGGGATTACTGAAGGTCATAGAGCTGGTAAGTGGTGATTAATAGTCGCAGGAGTGGTGTGAAGACAATAAATTATGGGGCAGTTCAGGAGAGAAGCCTGGGGATAGAGTGGTCCAGGAGGGCTGGGTGGGGGAGGAGAGAGTTCAGCTAGATCCTGAGGGTGGGTGAGGTGTGTGGAGGGGGAGACAAGGGGAATGGGAGTGGGGGTGGCAAAGACAATGTACCAATGTATGCACAGGGAACACTGAGTAAACAGATTTGCAGGAAAGGTGTGGGAGTGAGTAAACACGAAGACAAACAATCAAATTAGGAATTAGGGAGCTGGGGACTAGTGGGAGTGGATGATGCCTGCAGCGAGCCATCCTTGGAGGAGGGATTAAATAACCAGGCCAAGGGCCCAGGCTCACACATGCCCACTGCAGAAGAAACGAGAACGTGGAGTGACAGAACACGAGAGAGGCAGCTTTTGTCCAGGGCCTTGGGGAAAACTATATATCTTTTCATCCTGGAATCTCACTTCTAGAGAAAATTTCAGAAACGCCATGAAAGCCAGAAACAACCAGATGTCCAAGAATAGGGGACTCGTTGAATGCATTACAGTATGGACATAGGACTAAATGTTATGTTGCTTCTACAAAACGAACTTTCGAAGAATGAGAGCGCGTAATGTCAAGTAAAGAAGCAGAATGCCAGTCAATAGTACAGAAGTTCTTAATTTTAAATTAGATCTATTCAGATGACATAAAATCAAGTAGGTGTAGATACATGTGTGCGTGTGTGTTGTGTACACATACATGTGTGTGCATACACATGTGCTCGTGTATTGTGTACACATACTCACACAAGAGAAAACACTGAAAGGAAAGACACCCAGCATATCTATTGTGATTAGCACTGCAGTGTGGGGATGGCAGGATGTAATTTTTTCTTTATTTTTCTATATTTACCAGGTTTTATTCAGTGCATATGCACTTTTGTAGTAATAAAAACGCTCATTTTTAATCTTTTTAAAACTTCAAATCCCCACACTCTGCCATGAAACCCTATAATAAACACCTTGCTTTGCCTTTAGAGATAATTCATTATCTCATCCTCGTGTATGCAGACGCTAATGTTCCAACCAAATGATTGTTTAGTGATTACCGCACCCATAGATTTTTTTCTGAAGGTTCATTTAAACCTGATACTCCCGGGTCCCCACAGAAAGCTCCCAGCTCTGTGGATCAGAAAGACTAAAGTCTCCCATTAATGTTCTCTGTAGCCATTTAGATAAATCGTCTTCCCCAGAGCCATAAATCCTAAATGAACGACACCCTTATTTCAGGGGACAAGCACCAAAGCCTCTTTCAAACTCAGTGATTTATGAATCTGTGGCTTTTAGAATGTCAAGGGTCCTTCATCAATACCCACAGGGCCTTTCCAGGTAGAGGAACGGATCACATCAGATGGAAAGACATTACTGTATTCAGGTCAATAGTTTTCACCTTTATCCTTCCTGCTTGGTTTGGTTTGGGGGTTTATTAATTTTTTTCCCTTCCATTGAAATAGTTGAGGTATTAGCCGAGCAAGAGAGGCAGTGCATTAAATGTAACTTGATCAGAATCCCTGCCTGCCTTTGCCCTCCCTGCTTGAGGGGCAACGTAAAGGTTAATAACTGAGAGGTGCCCCTCCCGCCCCCCACCACTCGACTACAGTGCGGAACCACATCACCAAGTAACAATTAGGAGCTCTCCGTGAATGCCAACAATGGGTGATCAAACAGCTTCACCCCAACCAGGCGGACCTCTGCATTAGCTCAGCTCTCCATTCATCACCGAGCTGACAGCCTGCAGAACTTGATGTGGAGCGTGCAGCTCGGTCCTTCTGTTTCACCGAACGAAATGATCTATGCTCCTAGGACTGAGTGGGAGAGAAGCAGGGGAGGGAATGAGGGAAATGAAATAGGTTTGTCTCTGGCATGCTCGGGCAACAGCTCCAAGAGTCTGCTTGAGACTTGAAAAGAAATATTGCACAATGATCTTGCTTGTCTCTGCTTGCCACTTACTGGCTCTCAGACAAGAATGGTCCTACCTTAAAGAGTTCTCTTTTTGGAGGCAGCATGACAAAATGGAGCAAGCACGGAGCTAGCTGTGTGATTTTGGACAAGTCACTCTGGGCCTGTGTGTTTTTTCATCCGTAAGAGGAATGGGTTGGATGAGAATAGTGGTTTTCAAACTGGGTTCCTCAAGGTCTTACTGTGCCCTGGTGGCGCTGCAGAACCTGCAGGAGTGGGGATGGGGCTGGGGTAGCCTGTGCCAGGCACGGCCACTTCGTGTAAGCTTACTGAATTGTATCCACAAGCTACTTAAAAATGTGCAAGGAATGGTCTTACATACTAATCTGATTTGATCTTCACAACTTTGTGAGGTAGTCGGGACAGATATTAACCTTCTATTCCGGTGACTGTTGTTATGGGACAAACCATCCCAAAACTCGGTGACATAAGACAACCACTATATTACGTTCACGAATTCTTTGGGTGAGGATTTCAGACAGGCACAATGAGAAATGCTTTTCTCTGCTCTGTGATGTCTGGGACCTCAGCTGGAAAGACTTATAGGCTGGGGATAGCTCAATGGCCAAGGGTTAGACTCAGCTAGAGGTGTCTTCTCTCACGTCTGTCTATTGACTGAGCCACTACATGTGGCCTTTCTCTGTGGTTTTGGTCACATGGGCTAGTTTCAGCTTCCTCACACAATGGCAGCTGAGTTCAAAGAGCCGGTGTCCCAAGAACAAGGCAGAATCGCATGGTGTCTAAGATAATCTTGACTCAGAAGTCACAAAGCGTTGCTTCTACTATGCTCTACTGGGTGAGGCAGTCCCCAGGTTTCAACCACGATCAAGGAAGAGGACACGATGGGATAGAAAGGGCAGTAATAGGGGCGCCTGCGTGGCTCAGTTGGTTAAGCATCTGACTCTTGATTTCAGCTCAGGTTGTGATCTCAGGGTCATGAGATTGAGCCCCAAGACAGTCTCCACACTTAACGGGGAGTCTGCTTGAGATTCCCGCTCTCCCTCTGCCCCTTCCCCTGCTCTTTCTCGATCATGAGTGCTCTCTTTCTCAGATAAATACAATCTTTTTCTTTCTTTCTTTCTTTTTTTTTTTTTTAAGGGGCAATAATATTGTGGCCATCTTTGGAAAATACAGTCTGCCAGGCCTTCTTCATTTGAAAGGTGAAGAGACCAAGAATTGGTATGTATCCCTGAAGGGCAGATCTTACTGAACCAATTCCTTCAGATTTGCGGTACTTCCACTTTACCATGCTGCTTTGGCTCAGGGTTTTATCTTTCTGAATTAGTTGGTCATTCATTTAATGAATAGACTGATTCAAACATGAATCCTCATCTTAGTGGTATGTGACCAGCCTAGGAGAACAGTGTCTTCTAGTGGATGAAACATTTGGTCTCATCTGTTCTCAGAAAATTAGAATGGAAAATGTATATAAATCCCATTAAAGTTAAGGTAAAAGGCTAGGCTCCAGGCCAGCATCTGAAACATAATCAGTACTTAGTAAAGGATTGTTTTGTTGTGTTTTAATGAATCAACATTTGGTTTTAAATCCTTTCCAAAGTCAAGGCCATATGAATACTACTTTAAGGTACCTTTGATGCTTTTGCTGTTCCTACTTGGGAGTTTACTTTTCTCTTTTATCCATTCTCACAACACCTAAGTGTATTTACTTCCAATTTACCAATGAAAGAAAAATGAGGTCCGAGAGACCAAGAGAAAGCCAAGGAGACGGGATGGAGCCTGAGAAAAGAACTAGACGTTGGGGGAAGTTGTGAAATACATTTTGTATTGATCAAACCAGCCATCTATTGGGAAGTGACAATACCTGGTCCCATGTTCAACACAGAAGCCAGAGACAAGTCCATGATGGTCCCTGCCATTGAGGGCTTCACAGCCCAAAGCAGAAGCTCTCTAAAACAACCAGTGCTGAAACAGAGTCTGAACAAAGGGCTAATGGAACATAGAGGAAGCAGCAACAGGCACTGCCTGGGAGACTGGAAGGCTTCACGGGGGAGAAAACATGGAACCTGGCTTTGGTGGGAGAGGCAAGAGCTGTCCAGGCAGAGATTGTGGGGTGGGAACAGTTCTGAGCATGGGGGATACACATAGGAGCACAGAGACATAACAAGACATGATGTGTCTTGAAAAAAGTAGGCATCTGGGGACGCCTGAGTGGCTCAGTTGGTTAAGCAGCTGCCTTCGGCTCAGGTCATGATCCCAGCGTCCTGGGATCGAGTCCCGCATCGGGCTCCTTGCTCGGCGGGGAGCCTGCTTCTCCCTCTGCCTCTGCCTGCCATTCTGTCTGCCTGTGCTTGCTCTCTCTCCCTCTCTCTCTCTGACAAATAAATCAATAAAATCTTTAAAAAAAAAAAAAAAGTAGGCATCTGGTCAGTGTTGGGGGACAGGTGTGAAAGATGGCCAGACAAGCAGGGAAGGAGGCTAGTGAAGTAAGTTGAAGTCACAGTGTAAAGGAGAATCGTTGGCATCCCTTGCTATCCATCTTCCTGTGAGCTTCTCCTTCTTCACCCTGCTCTCTGCTTCTCCACGATTAAAATCTGCTCTGGGAAGTACCTGCTGTCAGTCATATACACTATAGTATAAATGAGATTATCTGTAGCCTGGAAGCCATTGTGCTCTTTCTTGGAGAGTTTTTTTGTTTGTTTGTTTTTGTTGGGTGTGTGTGTGTTTTAGAAATTTTATTTCAGCATATAAAACAGAAGGTTATTATATCTCTCTAGGCTGTTGTGGAGATCCTTCCTATGGCCAATGACATCCTGGCCCACAGTGAGAGTCTTATGAAGAAACATCTACCATTCTTCACCAGAGTCAGAATCCTGGGCTGAACTAACCATTTGCCCAATTCAATGTGCCTGTACAGTCCCTGGTCCCTTTGAGCTCCCTTGGTATCTGGATGAGAGCTTAATTATCCTAAGAGATGCCAATCATTTCTCCCAATAAAATACAGTATGCCCTGTAATGATCAACCTGTAGAGCTCTTACCTTTCACATATGACAAGCCAAACTCCCAGGCATGGGGCAGAATGTAAATGTTAACAATCTCATAGCTCATTGCCTATAAAAACTCTTTTATGGTGTCTAAGTAACAGGCGATTGTCCAGTGCCTGCAGCTAGAGTGGTAATTCCACCTCTTACCAGCTGAATGAGATGAGTGCTGATTCTCTACGTGACAGCATGTAGGTTACAGTGATGTTCAGAGAAAGCCAGGTTTTACCAACGTGCTGACAGCACAGTGCTGCCAGGGAGGAATGAGCATGTTTCCTTGGGTGATGGTTCTCTCTTCCCTTGTTGATTGTTGATTGGGGTCAGGTCCTGCCTGACCTGCTGGCTCATTGGCACCCCTTCTTATCTCCCCCTTGTTGTCATCCTTGAAGTCTACCTGGCCTGGTATTAGCAGGCAGTTGACTGCTCATTAAGCTCCATTCTTGCTGTTCTTCCTCAGGTTACTCTTCTAACCCCTTCTTCCTATCATCTCTCTCTGCCTGACCCCACAAATGGCCTCGCTCTTTTCTCACTTCCTGAACTCGGGTTTCCTGATCTCCCACAGTGCTGATTGCCTTTTCTCCATGCTCTGCTGTCCTCTGACTTATTGCCAAGGCCACTATGTGTCTTCACTAAGTACAGGTCTACCCATTCCTCCCCAAATAGTATTACCCCAGAAGACTGCCACTGCTGGGGCTACTGTTTCTGGGCAAGGGCAGATCTTCTTGCCTTGTTCTCTTCATCCAAGCCTCTGCCTTGTGCTGAGGTCCCAATCTGGTCTATGTCTTATCCTTGCTCGAACCCCTCCCCTGCCCAATTCCTTTCGAAATGTTTCACTCCATTCCTTTGGAATGATGGCCCCATCTTGCCCTCCCTATGCTGACTGTGCCCCAGAGGCTGAAGTTCAAGGGGGAGCCCTAGTCTTAGGATCCCAAGACGTTCTCTTGTTATGCTCACCAAATATTAGGCTATGGCTGCTAATATCACCTTGAAGACCTTGATCTGGAATCAGACCCTTTTCCTGTTTCTCTTATTTCTGGTCACTTCACTTTATTCCCTGCATAGACCTTATGCGGCTGTCTGCTGCTGGATCTGCCCAGAAACCTGCCCTATCTCATCAGTCAATGCCAGGGTGGCCCAACTGCTGTGACAAACAACTCTAAATCTCGGTTGCTTAACACATAACAGATTTGTTTCTCACTCACATCAATTAAAGTGTTGACAGTCTACCGCATGGTGACTCAGGACCACCACTCCCATCCAGTGCCCCTCCATCTTCTCAGCCCTTGGAATCCTTAACTGGCTCCTCTTGATCCAGCCAGCCAGTAAATAGAAGGAGGTAGAGATAACAAAGGATATTTCAGGATGTTTTAGGACCTGGACAAAAGATGGTGTTCATTGCTTCTGCCCTTATACTGGCCAGAGCTAATTCCTAGGAAGTCCTCCTGGGTGCCAGGAGAAAATGGATTCCTTTGGTGTACAAGTGGCATTGTCTCAGCTTACACAGTGGGGACATCTGTTTCTGAAGGGCGATCCAGCCCACCTCGCCTGCTTCAGCTTATCATTCTGTCCAAAGCCTAGAAAGGACTGGACTTCTAAGAAGACGTCTCAGAGGTGATAGAAGATGTGGATCAGGGTTTCTGCCTTCCTACTCCATGAGCAGAAGGTGGATCCCAGCAGGTGAGTCCCTCTACCGAGAACCTCAGGCCCTATATCATCTCACAAATAGGGCTCTTTCTGACAAGTGTCAGCCTTTCATTTCTTTCAAGAAATAGTCTCTTTTCCCTCCTGGGGACTTGTTCAGAGAAGAGATACTCAAGTGATAGGTGCTTCGCAAATATCTAGATGGAGGGGGGGGAAATGGCATGAAGGATAATTTAGACAAAACAATGTAGATTGCCATGGAAACAATCTTTAGAACACACTGGGGAGAAGGAATCATTGTTAACGTGGTTCATTTTTGCAGAGATATCCAATCACCAAATTCAATTCTGGGCCTTTGTGATAGAAAAACAGCTATTTTGAGGTGCTGCCTAGGCATTTTGCAGTATGACAATTCTGCTCACACCAAGAGTCTGGATATTTAGATAACCTGAGCTTTGGATTCCTCCCCCAAGTTTTCTTGGCAGATTCCTACCCTCCTGCTTTGCTTTTCCTGAGGCACCTTTTAAAATAACCACTTAAGGGGCCCCTGGGTGGCTCAGTCAGTTAAGCATCCGACTCCTGATTTTGGCTCAGGTCATCATCTCAAGATTGTGAGATCAAGCCCCATGTCAGGCCCCAAGCTCAGCCAACAGTCTGCTTGAGGATTCTCTCTCTGTCTCTGCCCTCCCTGCTGCTCTCTTTCTCTCTCAAAATTAATAAATAAAATATTTAAAAATGTTTTTAAAGTAATAAAATAAAATAACCACTTAAGAGCTGAGCCTTTGAAAGTTAGTGACCTTTGCTCCAACTACCTTATACGCATAATAGGTGCTTGCTACCTTGTTCTCTAATTTCCTGCTCACTCTTGACCTGGAACCCAGGTCTGCCCTTCCCCCAGCTCATTGCCCACCCCCACCCCTCGTTCTGGGATCTGGATGTAATAAATCTTGTGACTCTACTTCCTTCATGTGAGTATATCTTTGATTGACTGTACTGTCAATGATCCTATAGGTTTCACTTCCCCAGAGTGGGAGCTTGGATGCTGAAGGAGCTACCTGCTGACTCCATGTGGGTGGCTGATATCTCCTCATTTGGTGGCTCATAGCTGCAGAGCTAATTCAATATCCTACCTCCCGGCTTCTGACACAATCCTTCATTCACGCGACCTTCAAGATGCTGGGTTGTTATAACCACAGAGCACCATGCTGGTTTGGAGGGAACCTTTTCTTACCCATCTAATAATCTTTAATGAAGATAATGCTTTAAGGGGCACCTGGGTGGCTCAGTGGGTTAAGCCGCTGCCTTCGGCTCAGGTCATGATCTCAAGGTCCTGGGATCGAGCCCCGCATCGGGCTCTCTGCTCGGCAGGGAGCCTGCTTCCTCCTCTCTCTCTGCCTGCCTCTCTGCCTGCTTGTGATCTCTCTCTGTCAAATAAATAAATAAAATCTTTAAAAAAAAAAAGATAATGCTTTAATTAAGGTAACTTACTGTTTTCCTGTTGGTTAACTTGAAATCAGTGAAAGGTCAAGTTTCCATTAACACAGTGCATGTACTAGGCTATTCCAGAAGGATTATTATTCTGACAGTCGAGGCTTATAATATCACAAAAATACATATTTAGTTGAAATGCGAACAAGGAAAATGAGAGGCTCATCTTTTGTATTGCATGGAAAGGAGAAAAGAAGCCATCCTTAATTACCGAGAAACAGTTTTTCTCTGACTTTTCTGCCCCAACGTATATGAAGAAGTCTATAGATGTGGATAATTCTTGGTCAGTAATAATGATTCAATATCAAATACTTAAACAAAACCTCTAGGGGTTACGAACGAACAGGGGCTACTAAAGAAAAGTCAGAAGAAGGGCCGTGGCTTTTGCAAGGGAGCCCTCAGAGACGTCGGGTCATCACAGTGCAGATGCTGGGCCCCCACCTGGCAGGTGTGTAAATGTGGTGTCTGGCAAGGTTATCTGCTTGCTTCTCTCACGAGGCTCTGTCCCTGCCCATTCCCCAGTCTCCCGGGCTTCCTGGGGAAAAGCTGGATGTCCTCCTCATTGGAAGGGAAAGCCGTAGTCTAAGCTTGTGGTCCCAGGAACCAGCTGAATCATGAGTCATGCTTCATCCTTGCTCTGGACTTTCGGAGAATGGATTTGTGCTCTCTTGTCTCCTTTCCTTGTCCCTGGTCTTCCCAGTGCATGAAATGTGTGACCAATCTGCTTGCCTGCTTGCCTTGATAGAATTGTGATACTTCTTTCTTCCTTCCTTTCATTTCTTCCTATAAACATGTGTTAAGCACGTACTGTGTACTAGGCAGTCTGTCTCTGAGCCCTCCAGTGTTTCTTTGTGTATCTCTCTCCCCTCTCTGTGACTTTTCTGCTTCCTGTTTTCCTTCCTCCTGTCCTCTACCTCTCTTTGACCTGAAAACCTACTCTGGGGGAAGTTCATCTATCAGCTGTGTGTACCTTAGTGGCTGTGTTTCTCCTCCTGGAGGAATTAGCCTTTGACATTTGATCTTTCATTGTTGTAGTAAATGGTTCCCTGTTCATGAAATTTTCAACATCAATTTGCAAGCAGGGGAGATATTTGCAAAATAGAGGACCTTCACAAAACCTTAGAGTCCCACCATCTGGTGACCACCCACTTGGAATATGCATGAGGTTGGCCCTTTCCTTGACTCCTTTTTGTGATCAAATCAGAGACGAGAATTGACTGATCTCAGAAAAACGTGCTAACATTGCTCTTCGGATAAAGCTCCAAATCCTTTCCACAGCACCTAAGACCCTGCGTGGTGTAGCCTCCTACTTAACTCTTTATTTAAACCTTGCAGGAAAGCCACATTGGAATTTGTTCAGATGTTTGGTAGAAATAAGTGTTCTACTTGTCAACCCCTTCCGCCATGCTAACTCCTCCTCCTGCAGCAGGTGTCATTTTAAATGTTGCTTCTTCCAGGAAGCCTTCTGTGACTTCTAGGAACCTAATGAGACTGAGATTAGGTTCCCTGATACATGATTTCACAACACCCAGTAATTGTCTAGCACCTATCACAATTATCTTTAGTTGTTTTGTGGAAGCCTACCTCATTGACTGGTCTTCACATCTGGCTTATCTATTATTCTGCCCCAAGCGTCAGGCAGAGTGCTGGGGCTCATAGTAAATATCTGTGGAATGTATGCGTGACCAAACATAAGTACTCTGTCTCTAAGTAAACCTTCATCCAGAGTTCCCTTACTATTTACTAATTTAAAAAAACCAAAAAACTGATTAGTTCTGCTCTGCTGGGTGGTCACTTACTGTTGAGGTCATCTCATCTCAGACAGACTCTGTACTTGGATTCTGCTTTCACTGTCTCATACCTGGGCTTTGTCCACTGGGGTCCAACCTGTAAGATCCTTCTGGATTAATCTTCCCCCAACACCGGTTTGACCAGATCACTCTGCTGCTAAAAGCCTCTGATGTGGAGTTGGCTACAGAACAAAGCTCAGACTCAGCCTGGCCTTGAAGCATGTCTGTAATCTGACTCTGACCTATATTTCTGTGTTCGCTTACTTTGTAAAGCGAATTGTTTGTTCCACCAAACATTTTCACTCACTGACTCTAAGCTTTTGTTGATAGTATGTGCTCTGTCCAGAAGCTCTCCCTCTTATTCTATTATCAAACTTCTATCCATCCTGAGAGTACAGCTCATATCCCACTTTCTCTGTATTGTGGTCCTAGTCACCTGTATTAGGACTCTTTCAGTTGCAAATAGTGAGGCAGACGCCAAACTGACTTAAGTAAAAAAAATATTATGAGTTCATGTCATCCACAAGTCTGTGATAGACTTTAGGTAAAACATTGTTAGTAATCTTTGTCTCTTCCGATTCTGCTGTGATTCTTCTTCTTCTTTTTTTTCTCTCTTTTTTTTTCCCAAGCAGGCTCCATGCTCAGTATGGGGCTTGAACTCACAACCCTGAGATCAAGACCTAAACTGAGACCAAGAGTT
The DNA here is from genome assembly GCF_902655055.1 of Lutra lutra. NCBI lineage: Eukaryota > Metazoa > Chordata > Mammalia > Carnivora > Mustelidae > Lutra > Lutra lutra. The sequence continues at coordinate 49,388,761 of NC_062284.1, forward strand.
GGATGCTTAAGTGACTGAGCCCCCAGGCGCCTCTCTGCGGATTGTTCTAATCTACCGATTTCACTCTGTTAGAACAGGTGACATTAAGGTCCATGTGGTAGCCCCAGATACTCAGGGCTTACATCCTACCAGCTTGACAACCTTAGGGAAGACAAACTTACCTTTCTTAAAAGTTCTCACTGAAGTGCCAGAGAAGGGAGGGTCACAAGCCTATCCTAAACCTACTATGTTTATGACTGCTATGTTTATGATTAAACAGATCTGGGTGATGGGTCCATTCCTGGGACCCATGTGTGAGGTCAGCCTCACAGACCTTCATGCACGGAGAGTGACAACTGGGTGGCTCCCCAAAGGAAAATTGAGATACTGTCACCAGAAGAAGGAGGAATCAGTGCTGGGCAGGCAAAAGACAGCCTAAATCCATTCTATCCTTCCAAATACGAGTGGTCTATCCTGGCTCCAAATTCTGTTGCTCTTTTTGTCTCCCCTACTCCTGTATTTGTTTCCCTAGGTCACTAGATGGCTGCCACAATCACAGACACCACAACGTAATGCCAGAATTCCAAGCAGAAGGGCAAAGGGAGCAGGTGGAGAGAGGACTTTTCCAGGGAAAGGAAAGCTTCCTTAGAGGCCATCCAAGATATTTGGATCACTTGGCAAGGAGGCAGGGAAAATGAATATCTGGCAGAGAGGAACAGAATAGCTGAGATTGGATTAGTTTGGATGAGAGGTTTGTTCCTGGGACTGAGCACATTGTTGAACAAAAGCAGGGTTTTGTTAGAAGGAAGGAAGGGATGAGGTCCTTGCCCTTGGCTGGGTCACCAAGAGTGGCTGCCTAGGATACTTTTTTTTTTTTTTTAAGATTTTATTTATTTATTTGACAGGCAGAGATCACAAGTAGGCAGAGAGGCAGGCAGAGAGAGAGGGGGAAGCAGGCTCCCTGCTGAGCAGGGAGCCCGATGTGGGGCTCAATGTGGGGCTCTATCGCAGGACCCTGAGATCATGACCTGAGCCGAAGACAGAGGCTTAATCCACTGAGCCACCCAGGTGCCCCTGCCTAGGATAGTTTTTAATCAACTTATCTGCCAGTGATTGGGAACTCACTACATGCAAGACGCTGTATATTTCTGATTCTCATCTAGTCCATATGACTTTTTCTTTTTAATGCCAGGAGCTGTGGCTTATACTCTGTATCTTTACATTGCCTTGCACTTAGTAGCTGTTCAATAAGTATTGGCTGAGTTTTAAAATTTGATGGTGAGGGGTTGAGAGAAGGGTCTAGAATTCAGTCTTTCTAGGATCTTACGTAAAGACTTCATTTTTGCCCTCCTGCTAAAGGAAATGGAAGCTCACCACATCTGTGTAACAGTCATTTGAATCATGGAGATGCAAATGAACCTCAAATAGATCTTCTTGGCTCTAAGTTCTCTCTCAGTCAACTTGTAAATTACTTGCTTGTTCATCTGTATGGCCCATCTATATAGTTCTTACATATGTAAAATGAATTTAGACAGGCAGTATAGGTAATTTGGCTAACTGGTCTCCTTTTTCAAGGGCTTTTCCGCATTTTTTATTTAATAGGGAAATTGCTCTCCCACTGAATCTTAATTCACAATGTTAAGACTTCAGAAACACAGGTTTTTATTCAGAAGGAATTTCAATCTTCTTGCTGTCAAACACACTCTGCTCTCACATGGGCACTTAGTGGTGTCAGGATGTCAATTTAATTTTGACAGGGCCCCTATCGATGGAATGTTCAACTTTTCATATGTAGTTAATATGGATGGGTAAGGGGATGTTTGAGGGTTTTTTTTTTTCCTGTTTTCATGGAAACATATACTTTCCCATAAGATTGGATGACTGTAGTATGTATGAAGCACTGAAGGCTTTTTTGAGTGCAAAGTTTCCCAACTGTTCAAGACCTACAATTAACTGCCTCCAAATGGCATACAGTTGTTGCTACCTCTGTGATGCTCTAAATAGTCTGAAGGTGCTGGAATCTTCGTTCCCACTAAGAAATGGCTTCTTCCACTTTCTTTTGGAGCAGCACCTCTTGAACTGTAGATGTAGCAAGTATGGCTAAAAACTCAGCGTTCCTTGCCCGTTAGGGGACGTTAGTGCCCAATGGTTGGCAGGATGTGAGTTTTTAAGATTTTTGTCTGGGAGTAGGAGAAGACCAAACTACTCTAACAACTCTTGTATTAGCTATCTATTGCTCCATAACAAATGATGTGAAAAGTGAACCGGCTTAAAACAAGAGATGTGCCTTATCTCCCACCGTTTCTGTATGAAATATGGGAGAGGCTTAGCTAGGTGGTTCTGGCTGAGGTCTCTCATGAGGTTATGTCAAGTTGTTGGTTGGGGCTTTAGGCATCTGAAGACTGAACTGGGACTAAGGTTTCCAAAATGGCTCACTCACGTAGCTATTGGCTGGAGGCCTAGGTTTCTTGCCACGTGGGCCTCTGGTTGAATGTCCTTATGGCATAGCAGCTGGTTTCCTCCAGAGTGAGTGATTAAAGAGAAAGACCGCAGAAGAAATGCAATGGCCCTCACAACCTAGTCTCAGGAGCCATCCATGGTCACTTCTGCAATAGTCTCTGTTAGCTGCGAATCAGGAGGTCTAGCCCACACTCAGGGGGAGGGGAATGAAGGGGAATTCGTAGACATACTTTTTTGATTTTCCACTACAACTTTCTTGATTTTCTGCCTTTGTGACTGAGTATCTGCAAAAAAAACAAACCAAACTCAGAGATTTAGTATATGGTCAGCAAATAGACAGATGAGTACTGCCCCTTCATTCTTGGGGTAATTTATACAGAATTGCAGCCTTCCAACCTAATGAGGTAGGTGCTTCCCCAAAAACTGCACAGGGGTGGAATGGAGGTTGGGTCTGAGAGAGTCAGATTTCTATGCCCCTCATGAATATGCAGTGGTCCAGAGGTAGCTTTTCCCAGGACATGCTCAGAGAGTGGGGCACCAGTAAGGATGGAAAGGATGGGGAAAGGAGTGTTTAGTTGCACTCACCTAGATGGATAGGTCAGATACAGGCGGCAGATGGCAAGAGCTGGGTGAGAAGCTCTCCGGTTCTGCTCTGCTGCTGGTTGGCAAAGACCAGCCACAGATGGTAAGAGTGAAGCTGTGAGCAGACTCCAGTCCTAGGATCAAGCAAGTGCCAACGCTCTGCTGAAATCACCCGCAGGACCACCAAGAGATGTGAGCATTCATGGGCGGAATTCTCTGCTTAGATCCCAAAAACATAGACCGTGGCAGTTCCGGCTCCTTGACAGCTCTTGAGCGTCATAAGGAAGGGAGTACTTAGGACCAGATGGAGAGGTTGGGAGACAGACTGGGACTGTCAGGCCACAGAGTGAAGCGTCATGCCACAGAGACAGATGGCAAGAGGGGTACCCGTGTCTCCAGTGACTTCAGTGCCTTTTCAGTACTCATCCTGCCTGTGAACACTTCACATAGGGCCTCTTCAAGGGCTTCTATTTCCAAAGCATTTTAATGTAGAAGTTGAATATAAGTGTTCCAAGCTGGAGTCCAGGATAATAGTCTCTTTCCTCACATTTAGACAAACCCTGGTTTTTGATACACTGATTGATGAGGGAATCATACAGTGGTATTATAAGTTATGAAACTGTGCATGAGAGGGAAGATGCCACATCGCGATAGAGTCAAGAAGAGTTTTCTTTCCAGAATATTCCTGCCATTAACATACCAGTGCAAGAGAAGAGGTAGGGAACATAGAAAGCACACAGATTTATACTTCAAGATACAGATCTACTATATATGTCATTAGCCTCCTAAAGACATTCAGTAGTTCTGCTGGTATCACCTTTAGGCACAGGTGGGAGGGGGCTGCTTTAAGGGGCTCTGTTCTGGCCCTTCTCCAGCTGCATTCCCACATACTGAGCAGGAGGCCATCAAGCCAAAGGAGTGTGTCCACCTGGAGCCAACGTCACCTCTTCTGACCTTGCTCCAGGTACCCAGAAGCCAGAATTCCCTGTCCGAATGGCCATGAGCCCACTTCCAGGGCCTGCGTGGGCTTTTCCTCTAGATCTTCTGATTGTACTCCTGGACCTGCAGAGTGGCCAAGAAATGACAGTTTTGTAGAGGGAAAAGTGGACATGTGGGCTAGAGTGCCTACGGGGTGTGGGCCTTAACTGGCTGTGGGAAGTGAAGTGGGGAAGCCTTCCCTGTGTGGAAACCAGCTTTCCCTGTTCTAGCAAGGAACTCTGAGAAGTCCTAGAATTCTAAGTTCAAACCGAAGTTTGGTCTTCCAAACTCTATTGAAAGTATATTTTCAAGGTGAAAGGATACACACACACACACACACACACATTAAATTTCACAGTTTGTTAGCTTCTTTTATAAACTTTACATATTTATACATTTGACTGCGGGCTTCTACACGAGTCTTTTTGTGGACCCTACAAATGTCAGGATTGGTTCTGGCTCCCCATTTAATACCATTTAATACAGAACCAAGTTGAATCAGCTTGGCTTGGTTTAGAAGGCCTTTTTTAATATTGATTCCTCTCTAATCTTACCTCCCACTGCTGTTCTGCAGGAATCTTCCATCAACCAAACTGGTCGACCCATAGCCAGGCTCAGCTCACCTTCTTTCCTCTCTGCTCAGTTCACACTATTTTTCTCTAAAAGGCCTCCACTTCTGTCCTGCATTTGTATGGGCCACACTACTGTTTTAAGACCCAGCCTCATAGTCACATGTCACATTCCACTGGCCTCTTCTAAGGGCTCTTATCTGAGCCACTTACTGGCATTCAAAGTGTGCAACTACGTGTGGCCATTTTTTCTTATAATGGACAAGGTATGGCTATAAGATTAAGGAAACATCAATACATAATCATTTTCGGACCAAAAAAGGGGACCACCCCCCTCTCCTGCATTCCCCCCCTCCCAAAGTCAGAGGGGTAGCTAGGGAATGAGAAGAATGTAGTTAGGCAGGCACCCAAGGAGGAGATAGCCAGCATTGTCAAAAGCTGCAGAGAGCTCCTCGGGAAAGATGCCCAAAAATAGAATATTTGCCCATTAGAAAAGAGATCTTTTGTGACCATTGAGAGAAGAATGTGTGGGTGAAACCAACATTGTAGTGGGAAAAATAAGAAATGAGAAAGTGGAGACAGCAAATATACTTTAATGTCTCTCAAGAAAATGTGATTCTTCGAAAAGATAGAGTAGCTTTAACAGGGTGGAAGAAGTAGGGTTGGTTTTGTTCTGTTCAAAGGTTGGAGGAGACTGTATTTGTAGGAGAAAAGAGCCAGATTAGAAGGAAAATTGATAATGGGGAAAGAAAGGATAGATGAATCAACAAAATCTGGGAATGGCTGAGATCCAGTGCACAGGTGTAGGGGTTAACCTTGGTGAGGAGAAAGCTCGATTCTTCCTGTGGGTAAGGGAAGGAGGGAGGGAAGACGAATGAAGGCTATAGGACAGGCATAATAATGGAGTGATTGGACTTACTGGTGAAGAAATTGGCTGTCATTGTAGAGAAAAGGCTAAGGAAGCCCGAATTTTCTAGGGTGGGTCCAGATTTCAAATATTCAAATATCACATTCTTTATTCATTTCTTTCACATTTGTTCAGTGTCCTGCATGTACCAGACACTGGGGTCTACAGTGATGCGACTTTTCATGCAATTTTGTAATTTGTTATACTGGGACTCAAGTGAGATTTACTTTTTACTCTCCTAGAAGGCTTGAAGTAGAAATAAATGCACGAATCAGAAGGGTCCTTTGTCAGACCAGATGTCCCGACTTGAGGTTTGGAAAACACGGGCATCTCAACAATGGCGCCCTGTTTGAGGCGGAGAGGGAAGAGAGGCGAGATAGGGGTTAGGTTTACACCCGGGTAACCCCAGGAGAGTGCGCCTTCAGCCAGGAAGGTGCGAATCTTCTGTGCACTTCGGGCCGCGTGTAACCAAGGGTAACGGCGCCTCAGCCTACACCAGTGTGAAGACCCGTTTCTTCCCTGAACCAGGTGTGTCTACGGAGGCTAAGCAGGACCAGAGAGACAGAAACCCAGCCTCGCCAACCCAGATACCTTGCCGCGATCCGCCACCGCCTCTATTTAAGGTCACTGCTCCTTTCGCCCCTAGTTAATTGGGAGGGGCGGGGGAGGGGAGAAGCGGTGGGCGGGACGAATCCTTTTTCTATTCTGCAACTGGTCGCAATGGTCTCCGAGTCCCGCCTCCTGCACCGCCGCCGACAGGCTCTGCGGGCTGTCACTCGAGCCGCCGCGGCCGCCCCTCGCCGTGGCTGGGATCTCGCGGGAAGAGCGGCGGGCACGGCTGTAGCTTGGTCTCCCGGCTGCGCGCGAAGCGGGAGGGTTCTCCTCACACAAGCGCTTCCTCGCGGAGGGGTTGGAGCTGCGGCAGTCGCAGGCCTGGGCCGCCCCTTCCCTGCCGCCGCCTTCTTTTCCTCAGGGCTCCTCGGTCTGCTCGCCCTCCGGCGCTCCCAGGTAAGAAAGCCCGGAGCGCGTCTCGGCTGCGGAGCGGTCGGGGAGCGGGGACTCGGAGCAGCCCGGGTGGGCTGGCTCCCGACGGGGGCGGCTCCGCGGGCTGTTCGGCGCTGCGGGGTGGGCGCGAGGCTTAGCGGGGCTGGAGAGTGCCGGGGGCACGAGGCGGCGGGGTGGGACCCGAGTGCGAGCGCCCAAGGGTGGTGTGGCGGGTCCCGGGGCTCCTGAGGCGATGAGGCGGTTTGGGGGGGGGGGCTTCTTGAGGCTCTTCCAGATTGGCGTGGGGGGTGGATGGTGGCTCACAGGGTCCCACTTCGGGGTCAAGGGAGATTTGCCAGGGTCCTGGGGTTCCTCGAGGTGTCGTAGCGGGGTTTCACTACAAGGGGTCCTCATACCGCGGTCTCAGGCTCTTTGGAGGCAGAGAATTCAGTTTAGCAGGTTTTAAGTCTCTGAAGGGGCAGATCATTGGGGTCTTGGGGGTCCTTTGAGCGGGAGCGTTTCGCATCCATGGGTGACAAAGCAGCGTATTAGGGTTCCGGGGAAGGGGCTCTGTTTATCCAGGTCTCGAGGCGAGAGGGCGATGTGTCTGGGTCTTGCAGGGGCCGGCCGCCTTGGTGGGCTGCTGGGGGCGGAAGGGTGTTCGGCGGAGACCGGCGTCTCTCCTGGGGTTTCTGCTTTGCCCAGAGGGGGGCGGTAACTTGACATGGTCTCCAGTCTTTAAAGGGGTGACAGGGCGAGTTAGTGGGTCTCCGGGAGATCTCGAATGGAGGGCGCGGCTCAGCAGGCACTACTGGGTCGGCTCGGGGTAGGAAGGGGGCTCTAGGGGCATCCGGAGCCAGCCCAGTAGACGGTCTGTGGCTGGTCGGCATCCTGGAACAGGTCTCTTTCTCCGTGAGATTGATTTGGTGCTCAGTGGGAGGACTGATCCGCGTTGTTTCCTAGTTGGAGAAATCGTGGGTTTGTTCTGCAGTTTTCTTTTCCCTGCCCCGGGCTCCCTGTGGGGGCGTGCTGGTCTCGCTGCTCTGGGAACGAGAGAGTGGCCTTACCTTAGGTTCTCTAGGGGGCGAGTTTCCTAAGGTTGGGCGTGCCAGCCGCTGAAGATAGGGAAGGCTGTGTGGTTTTGGCTTCTCTTTCCTAGATAGTCTGCTTATGCTGATCCTGCATTATTAGATCTGTCCTGAAGTCTTGCCTGAGTGGTAGGCAGTCAAGTAGGAATAGGAGGTGTGTTCTGGCTTCCCTCTGTCCTTTGAAAAACGTTCGTGGAGAGGGGTAACTTGAAGTTTAGTCTCCAAATAATGTATTGGAATATGAAGTCCCAAAGCTAGAACTCTGCAGAAGCCTCCTTTGAGACCTGTAAGGATGGCTAACAGCTCTTTTAGAGAATCCTGGAAAAAAAAAAAAACAAAAAACAAAAAACAAAAAACAGTTTTATTGTTAAGGTTGAGTTAATCTTGACTCTGATGCAGAGTTCTTGGTAACTAGCCCAGACTCTGGTGAAATTCAAGTAAAATGACTTGTGTGTATGTGTATATGGTTTTAAAAAATAAATGTATGGCTTGGGAAGTCTGCATTTGCTTGACAATTCTTCAGGTTAGATAGCAACTTCATCACAGAGGCCTGTAAATGAAGTCTGATGTGGCAGGCGGTGGAGCCCATATTAACAGTAATTCTGTCATTTTGGGTAAACAGACAAATTTGACTATGCCAAAGCAAAGAATTTTGCCTGCCTTAGTCTTTTTCTTAGTAACAGTTTTTTAAGATTGAGATTTCTTTTTATCTTAGAATCAAAAAGATTAGGAATAATGTACCTAATCCTTGAGTATTGCAGTCATTTTTAAAAAAGGGGGGGATCCCACATAGCAATATTTAACCCATTGAGGAGCTTAAGCTTTTTGTTTTGTTTTCACCTTTGCCAGATTGACTTTTATAGCTATCAAAATTGATCAATTGAGCAGATATTCGGTTGGAACTACAGCCAGAAAACCTGAAACAGACCTTTGTTTTCCTCATTATTTTTGAAAGATGAATAATTAAGCAAATTTCAGTAACTTTTTAAAGCAGCTTTCATGATTTCTAAGTAAACATACTGAGCAGTCAACAAATATTTGATTAGGAGGTATCACAGCACTGGAGGTACAGTGATTCCAGCTCACATATAACCTATATTGAGAGAAAACAAATGAAATGAATATATAAAATAATTGACATGCTGATAATGAAGAAACAAGTACTTGGGGTTCAGCTCACCTTTTTTTTTTTTTTAAGATTTTATTTATTTGTCAGAGAGAGAGGAGAGCGAGCGAGCACAGGCAGACAGAATGGCAGGCAAGGCAGAGGGAGAAGCAGGCTCCCCGCCAAGCAAGGAGCCCGATGTGGGACTCGATCCCAGGACGCTGGGATCATGACCTGAGCCGAAGGCAGCCGCTTAACCAACTGAGCCACCCAGGCGCCCCCAGCTCACCTTTTTTAAAATAACCCTTGAATAATAATATAATCGATGCCTGTTATAATAACAAGAAACCAAATAAGGTAATGATCTGCCTTCTGAATTATTAAAGACTGAATAATGATCAGTACAGTTTGGATGTTAATTATATGTTGACTCTTTGAGGATTAGCACCTTTTGTTATATAAGCATTAAAAAGTCTGTAAGGATACATACACATCGAACTTACAAGTATTTGGGGGATTCTTTAAGAGAGGGTTGTAGAGGTGTGGACTAGAGCTATTAATTTTAGGCTTTAATATTTGAACCTATTTCAGTGAGTGGACATAAGTGCAAATTAGAGAAGTCTAAAAATTAAAACATTTTGGTAACTGCAAATTTGTGAAATGTACAGTATCTATAAGGCATTTTGTGAGTGTTGCTAGTTCATTGTGTGTACTAGTGAAGGAAAAAGTGTATTTCAAGAATCTGATAATTACAGGGGGTGGGGATCACAACAGAATAAGAATACTGAGACCTAAGTAAAATGTTAAAACATGTTAAAGATGTTGGATATTTAAGTATATAAAGATAAATTAATTCAAGGTCTTTTTTCAAATTTAATTATTTCCAAGTTTGAGAAGGGAAGTTTTTCATCTCCTGAGACAGAAATACCTTGTGTCTCTGTGTTGGGGGTAGATTTTTTGGTGCACAGACTTCAGGAAGAGATTTCTTTTTGTCAAATGTATGGATACATCTACTAGATTTGTTTTTCTTCTGAGGCATATGAAACATAATAATTTTATGGTTCATTATTACTATAATTTAGTATTAGTATTTATATTTCATTATTGTTAAAATGAAAATGGTACTACCAGAATGGCTCTTGGATTGTCATTCAAAATTCTAGAATTAGAAACATGATGTACTAAAGCAATTTCTAGAAAGGAAATCATAAGGCATGGATCCCAGTCTTCACTGTCCTACTAACGTATAACCAGGGTAATTTTTTAGACTCTTAGGGCCTCGGTTTCCATATATACAAAATTAAAGAGAAGTCCGTGTAGTAATCAGTGTAAGCTCCAATTCCAAGGATGCTATCGCATTGATTTTGATGTTGCATGTAAGCAGTGTTACGTCTACAAAAAGGGATAGATGTCCGAAGAGTAGCTGGTTCTCAGGATACAGCTAGTTCCATGTAATTTTCATTTATGATACGTAATTTTAGAAACCTCTTCCTTTTTAAGATACATAGGAAATATTTAATTCCAGAATATACAATCATGAAGGTAAATGATTTTCTTTTGATAATTTAGCTTTATTTGTTAAAGCATTATTTTTTTTTTAAAGATTTTATTTATTTATTTGACAGAGAGAGATCACAAGCAGGCAGAGAGGCAGGCAGAGAGACAGGAGGAAGCAGGCTCCCTGCTGAGCAGAGAGCCCGATGCGGGACTCGATCCCAGGACTCTGAGATCATGACCTGAGCCGAAGGCAGCGGCTCAACCCACTGAGCCACCCAGGCGCCCAAGCATTATTATTTTTATTTCTGATTTCTGGTTGAGTATGTGGTGATGTAATGTCCTTATTTAACTTGGAATTGTAGAATGAGGTTTGTAGTGGTTGACCCCCTCCTTTACACTCCTGCCAAGGTGACTTTTCTAAAATGCAAATCTATTCAAAGCTTCTTTCTTAAAATCCATACTTCTTGTTTACCTACAGTACATATTTAGTTTTTTAAAAACTGAATAAATAAAATTTTAATTTATAAAATAATATTTTATAAAATTTGTTTAAAAGATAAATAATATTTTATAAATATTTATAAAAAGTTATAAATAAAAATTATTTTATATAATAATTATTTTATATAATTTATTTTTTATATAATAATTTATTTTTTAGGTGTTCTTCATAAAGTAATTATTTATTTGATAGAGATCACAAGTAGGCAGGCAGGCAGAGAGAGGAGGGGAAGCGTGCTCCTTGCTGAGCAGAGAGCCCGACGTGGGGCTCCATCCCAGGACCCTGAGATCATGACCTGAGCCAAAGGCAGAGGCTTAACCCACTGAGCCACCCAGGTGTCCCAGTATTTAGTTCTTACTCTTTATCACTACAAGGCCCTTCATCATCTGTCTCATCTCCTGGACTTCCCCCATCATAAATCTGAAGCTCCAACTGTACTAATCCAGTTAATTCACTAAAAGATCATAGAGTTTCCTGACTCAGCCTTCTCGTATATTCCTCACACTGCTTAGAATGCCTTTCTTTCTTCTGTCTTGCTGACAAAGTCTACTGATTTTTCAAGATACAGATTAAGCACTATCTGCTTTTTAAGTCTTCGGTATCCTCTGGTCCTCCCTCTTCCTTATCCCACTGGGTTATTCACTCTCTCTGTCTTGTTCTTTCATTCTCGTATGTTTGCTAATATGCTGTAATTATTTATGTCTGTCGCTGGGTCCTCCTGGACTCAAAACCAGGTTTATGTTTGTCTTACTACTTTTTGAACCTCAATTGCTTATTTTACACAGTTGGCTCTCAATACAGGTTTGAGCCCTCAATGCCAAGATTGATATCTTCATAATGTCTGAGTTAAGCCCAAATCTCAGTCTTGTCCTATTTTTCTAAAATTTTGGGCTTTCTTTAATAGAATAAGATACTTTGCCCTTACACCTATGACCACAAGCTGATATTAGATCTGTAGTTCTTATCCTCATATTTAAAAAGTAAGACTCCCTGTACTATAGAAGTTAAGGGTTGCTCCATTATACTTGCAGATTTTGAGGCAACCACTAATTCCTATAACTAAAATATAGGAAAGTTATAAACTAATTTGGGTATTTCAGATCTTGGATATCAGTGATTGGTAGATATTTTTACCTTGGCTGCTTTTTGTATGGGACATGATTGTTGCCAACGTTTGTGTGTCTTTAGATTGTTTATTGGCTGACAATTTATTAACTTGCTCAGGGTCATTATCTACTAAGCAACAGGCTATAACTAGATTCAGGTCTGTTGTACTCCTGGTTTTATGCTTTTCCAAATACTCTACACTGCTTTCCGAATATGGCTCCTTATTCAATGTATTAAAATTATTATTATTTTTTTTTAAGATTTTATTTATTTGACACAGAGAGAGACACAGTGAGAGAGGGAACACAAGCAGGAGGAGTGGGAGAGGGAGAAGCAAGCTTCCCACTGATCAGGGAGCCGGATGTGGGGCTCGATCCCAGGATCCTGGGATCATGACCTGAGCTGAAGGCAGACGCTTAAAGACTGAGCCACCCAGGTGCCCCCAGTGTATTAAAATTATTAGTAGATATTTTATTCATTTTACAAATTGAAGAAGTTAGGTTGTAATGTTTATTCGTTCAGTTTTTTTCAAAAAAAGCTAGAGAATTTGAGATTGTTTGGACGTTAGAGATCATTTAATCCAACTTCATTTTAGCATGTGAGGGAACTGACCCATGCAAGAGTCATTGAATGACTCGCTCAAGGTCATGTAGCTAATTGGTTAATTTTCTTTGTTAAGTTAGTTATGCACATTGGTGTTACAAAAGCATTATTTGAAAGGAATACCAGGTGCCTAGTCCTGTCCCCTCCCTGCAATGGGGGAAAAAAAAAAAAGCCTGGAGTGGTTTTTAGAAAAGTGATGTTGAGGATCTCAGAGTCTTAAGGACATGGCTCAGAGAAAATCCAGACTTTGGATCATGACACATGGAGATTCCTCAGTGTCTTTACTCACATAGTTCCCTCATCTTGGTTTCTTCCCTTCCTCTTTTTCTTTTTAAAAATCTATCCACAGTTAACTAATCTTATGCCCAATGAGGTTATTAACATCAGCCTTACTAGTAACCACTTAAGTGCTATCCATAGGCCAACTAAGAGAGATACAAAAAAGAATAAAAGCTAGTCACTATCCTGAAGAGGCTTGGTTTATTTGCTAGTGGGAGACAGTGCATATTTAATTGCAAGGTAGTATGTAAAGATGCCAGTAGTGGTGTAGCTGTAGGAACTCAGAAGATCAGATAAGGGTGGACTGAACTAGTGGTTACAGAAGTTTCTGCGTAGAAAAGATTGGAAAAAAGAATTAATCTTTTTTTTTTTTAAGATTTTTATTTTTAAGTAATCTGTACCCCCAGAGTGAGGCTTGAACTCACAACCCCGAGATCAAGAGTCAAATGCTCTGATGACTGAGCCAGCCAGGCATTCCGATTTAAGTTAATTTTTCTTTTTTTTAAGAGAGAGGGAGAGAGAGAGCGAGCAAGCACGAGAGGGTGGGGTAGAGGTGCAGAGGGAGAGAGAGAATTTTAAGCCGGTTTCATGCTGGGCTTGGAGCCTGACACAGGATTCAGTCTCATGATCGAGATCTTGACCTGAGCCAAATTATGAGTCTGTGTTTAACAGACCGAGCCACCCAGGTGCCCCTAAGTTAATCTTTAAATAAGGAGTTGGAGTAAAACTCTTAATTAAACTCGTTGAAACCCTTGCTATTTTATTTTGTTTTGCACACTTCTCTGTGGTCACAGTGGCCTTCTCTCTGCTTCAGGAGACCTGGAACATGTTCTTCCACACATACATGTCTCCCTCCCTTACTTCCTTCAAGTCTTAATTAAAATATTACCCCTTCTGTGAGGCCTTTACGGGCCCCCTTGTTTAGAATCCTAGCAGCCCTTCTACACATACTCTTCCTATTTCTCTTCCCTGTTTTGTTTCTTTATTTTGTTCTTTTGGCTATCCAACATACTCTATATTATCTTTCCATGCCTATTATAAGATCCATGAGGGCAGGTATTTTTACCCATTTTATTTAGTCCTATATACCCAGCACCCAGAACAGTACCTGTTACAAAGTAGGTGCTCAAATTTTTGTTGCAGGGCGCCTGGGTGGCTCAGTGGGTTAAGCCGCTGCCTTCGGCTCAGGTCATGATCTCAGAGTCCTGGGATCGAGCCCCGCATCGGGCTCTCTGCTCAGCGGGGAGCCTGCTTCCTCCTCTCTCTCTGCCTGCCTCTCTGCCTGCTTGTGATCTCTCTGTGAAATAAATAAATAAAATTAAAAAAAAATTTTTTTGTTGCATAAGACAACTGAACTTTAAAGCAGGAATTTGAAAATTATTTAACATTTTCTCCTTCCTTTTTTCCTTTCTTCCCGTTTTCCTCACTGGCATAGAGGAATAGGAACTTTCTCTTCCATTTTCTAAAAAATTTATGGGACTTAAAGAATATCCTACATGGTAAAGTGCAGAAATTATAAACAGCTCAGTGTATTTCTACATGTGTAAACATGTAGTCACCAATCAGATGAAGATATAGAACACTTCCTCATGTTCTCTCCTAGTCAGAATTTTCCCAAAGTAACCACTCTTCAGACTTTTATCACAGTAGATTAGTTTTATTCTTGCTGAATGTCATACAAATGGAATCACCCTGGTTTCCTCTGCTCAGCATTGAGTCATCCATATTTTAAGTTAACAGTAATTCGTTCTTTTTCATTGTAGTGTAGTATTCCATTGTTTGAGTACATATGTTTTTCTGTTCTGTTGATACATTTGGGCCATTTTCGGTTTTTAGCTCTTAGGAACAAAGCTGCTGTGAACAACTTTGTACCTGACTATTAGTGTGCATAAAGATTACTTTCTTGGGGTGCCTGGTGGCTCAGTCAGTTGAGTATCCAACTCTTGATTTTGGCTCAGGTCATGATCTCAGGGTCCTGGGATCAGCTGGGTAGGCCTCCTCGCTCAGCAGGGAGTCAGCTTGAGAATTCTCTATCCTCTACCTCTGCCCCTCCCCCTGCTCATGTTCTCTGTTTCTCTGTGTGTCTCTCTCTTAAATAAATAAATCTTAAAAACAAAACAAAAAAAAAAAAGATTAAGGCACTTGGGTGGCTTAGTCAGTTAACCATCTTCCTTCAGCTCAGGTCATGATCCCAGGGTCCTGGGATTGAGTTCCACATCAGGCTCCTTTCTCAGCAGGGAGTCTGCTTCTCCCTCTGCCCGCACCCCCCCTTCTTTTCTGTGTCTCTCTCTCTCAAAAATAAATAAAATCTTCAAAAAAATTAATTTCTGGGGCACCTGGGTGGTTGAGTCTTTAAGCAACTGCCTTTGGCTTAGGTCACAATCCCAGAATGCTGAGATCAAGCCCTGAGTAGGGCTCCCTGCTCAGCGGGAAGTTTGCTTCTCCCTCACCCACTCCCCCTGCTTGTCTTCCCTCTCTCGCCGTATATCTCTCGGTCAAATAAATAAAATCTTTAAAAAAAAAAAAAAGATTAATTTCTTGGCTAAATAACTAGAAGTTAACCTCATCTCCGTATATATATATATATATAGAGAGAGAGAGAGAGATACACATAATTCTTAATACCACATAGTTTTTAAGCACATGCTAGATGATCATTAAATGATTGAAGATAAATCAGTGACTAATTATGTACTGTGAGATTATCTCAAACTTATTAAAAATATTGGAGAACCACTTTTTTTTTTTAAGATTTTATTTATTTATTTGAGAGAGTGAGAGCAGGTATAAGCAGGAGAGGGGCAGAAGCAGACTCCCTGCAGAGCAGGGAGCGGAACTCCAGGGCTTGATCCCAGTACCCTGGGGCAACAACCTGAGCCAAAGGCACACTCAGTTGACTGAGTTACCCAGGTGCCCCTGGAGAACGGTTTCTAAATCCATACTTTTTTCATATGTCTGATGTTAAATATGGGTTCATCTAGGCTTTACACATTTCTCTTTCTTCTGGGATTGCCTTTTTTTTTTTTTAAGTCATATTCCTTATTACTTGCTCTCTCTCCTCTAGAAAATGGGAGAAATATGTGCAGGAAAGAGAAAATTCAAATTAATTTCAAGGTGTGAATTTCAGAACTGGTTGCTGTTTTTAATTTTTCAATAAAAGTCTTTTTTTCCTGACATTTGGTTCTACTGTACATTATATTTTTTCTAACATTCTATACTCTTTTTGAAATCAGTTATACCAATGCATTTATAACACAGGTGGAAAAGCTATGACTCTTTTTTTTATTTTTGTCATGTGTTAGTGATGTTTTGGGGTATGTCAAGCAAAGCCTTTCTTTGATGGCCTTAAGTAATTCTAGAAATGGCTTTAGTTGGTGAAGAATGCAAATGAGAGCTACAATAATAGAAGAAATCTTGAGTTTACAGTTTTCTTTTGAAGTTATTCTAAGCTAAGACTTGAAAGATGAGTAGCAAACAAGGTGGATAGGACACCTCAGAGGGAATGAGGTAAAAGGTAGGTAGCCAACTACATTTGTAAGAGAGAGCAGGGCAGATTTGGGGATCTGCAGGCAATTTAGGAAGGCCGGAGCAGTGGTTTTCAAGCTATAATATGCATATGAATCTCCTGATAGGAGTGGGGCTTGTGAATTTGGAGTTCTGACATGCTTTGGTGATGGGAATGTTGCTGGTTCAAGGATCACACTTTCTTGCAAACTACTGGGTTCAGATGTAGAAAGCAAGTGAGAAGGAAGGAGTGGGGAGTGAAAGAAAGCAAGGACCATCCCATGAGTCTTAAAACCAACCGAAGGAATTTGGGCTTAAGGCATTGGTAACCCACCGAAGGGTGCCAAGAGTAATAGTTAACTTGCGATTTAAGTGGGCAGTGGTGGTAGAAATTACCTTTAGGGGTAGGCTCCGTCTACATTTGAAACATACAAATTAATGTCTGAGAAATGATAATTTACCTATTCATCAATAACTATTTTTGTTCCCCAGGAGCAGACTCAATGTATTTAAAGGAAAAGTTTGGTTATATTTATGAACTTAGATGTTAGATGTTAGTTTCAGCAGTTCTTTCTTGCAGGGATAGTGTTTATCCTATTAAATATTATAATTTTATATTATAATTTATCTCATAATTACATTATTAACCTTGTTCGTAGGATTAAATTTTTTCCATTTGTGTACCAATATAATAGTCTGAAGTTTTCCTTTTTTATTATTTTGATTTAAAAATGAGCTAGCTGGTAGTGCTTATTGTATTGTATGGTAGTGCTTACTGTATGGTAGGAATGATCTTGATCCATAGTATGAGTACCTTGGGTTACTCTTCATTGGTTTCCCTAAATGTTATTAACTAGAAGGTTTTTAGTATTTCAACTGTTTAAACATAGTATCAGTTTTGCAATATTATAAACTCCAGAATAAAGGTATGTGTTTATGTTTTACATATTTATATTGTATTTCCCCCCCGATTGTGTAAGTTCTAGGTACTCTTTTTTAAAGTATATTCTTTTTTTTTTTTTTTTAAGATTTTTATTTATTTATTTATTTGAGAGATAGAGATCACAAATAGGCAGGCAGGCAGGCGGAGAGAGAGAGGAGGAAGCAGGCTCCCTGCTGAGCAGAGAGCCCAATGTGGGGCTGGATCCCAGGACCCTTGGATCAGGGCCCTAGCCGAAGGCAGAGGCTTTAACCCACTGAGCCACCCAGGTGCCCCCTAGGTACTCTTTTAAAAACTTGGAGAAAGATAAAATAAGCTCAGCCCAAATATAAGCATTACTGTCATTTTGGTATACATTCTTCCTTCTCCTATGAATACATGAATATATTTATTTATTCATATGGATACTGTTTGTTGCCCCACCAAGCATTATATCATGAAGACTTTCCTACTTTGTTAAAATTGTTTCAAAATCTAACTTTTAATAGTAGCACAGTTCTATTAAATGGATGTGTAGTGATTTAACCATTCCCATTTATTAAACATTTTTTTCCTCGGCTGCTAACATTGGAGAAAATATTTGCATAAGTCATTCTCCATACCTATTTTCTTAGGATGGGAATAAAAATGGTCAAAGGTAAGACCTTAAAAAAAATTAGGTATTGCCATACTGCTTTCTAGAAGGGTCATGCCAATTTATATGCCAATATTCAGCTTTTCTAATTTGGTAAGCAAAAATGATCTTATTTTAATTTGTCTTTTTGATTGTAAGAGAAGTCAAACATTGTAAACTGTTTTTAAAACAATTACATGTTAAAATGTTTTAAATATATCTTTAAGAGAATCCCTTATACATTATATTGTAAGGTAAAATATTTTAACTGGAATTAATGTTTTCTTTTAATGGATAAATTAATTTTTTGAATAGTTTTTATAAAAACAAAAAAACTCCAGGACCCAAACAGTTGCCTGAGAGGTAACCACTGTTAATCACTTTCTTATATATACTTCCAGAGTATGGTAGATCATGTATGTGTCTATGTGTGTATTTGTATGCCAAAACGTTAGACAAATTACAGAGAACATTCATTAAAATACTGTCTAGTTCAGATGTGGTATTGTGTACTAAATTGTGTACTAAAAATTAGAAAGGGTCTAAATATGATTAGTATCTGGCTACTAGCCCAGAAAGAAGAAAAGCAGGGTCTGGCAGCATTTGGCAGTAATTTTCTATAAGACAAGTGGCCTTAGCTCTTTTTATTATTGGATCGATTCTTTGACAATACCACTTCTGTTTATAGTACCAATTCTGTAGTACTGTTCCAAAAAGGAAAGCCAAGTTTATTAAAATTAGACAGTTGATACCTGAAAGAAACTCTTTAAAGTACGAAGCCTATTTGGAGGCATTTAGGGGAAAGACACTTTATTCTTAGGTATTTTAGGATTTTTCTGCTTGACATTTTTAGCAGAATTTTCATGACTTTGTTGTTTAACATTGAAAGTTTGAGTAAAATAAAATAAAATTTAATTGTTTTCCTAAACTCTTATTTACCTATTTCAGAAACCAGTCATCCATGATATAAACATATTTTTAAAATGATTTCCATGCTAATGGTACTATTTAACAGTAATTGGTCTCATACATCAAAGATTTTGAACTTGACTTGAATGTTACTCCTAAGTAAGTGATTTGAGCAATAAGAGAGCTTTTAATTGGATTTTAGAGAGTTTTAATGCTTTAGGCATAAGGATACTTGCTTTGCAGATAGATTTTTTTTAAGGCTCTTGTTTCCAAAAATAAAATTTGGGGATGACTATTGTTTACTGAATACTAACTCTCTGTGTGACCCACATAAGTAGGGGTATTATGAACATTCCTATTTGCTGGAATTCATACCCTCTATTCCAGATTAATTATCAGGCTATAACGGCTGCTAAAGAATTTTTACCTAATAGTGGTTGGTAATATTTGAGGTATTTTAGGAATGAATTTATCAGAGGTGAGAGAGATCATCTTAATTTTTTTAAAAGATTTTTCATTTATTTATTTGACAGAAATCACAAGTAGGCAGAGAGATAGAGAGACAGGCAGAGAGAGGAGGAAGCAGGCTCCCTGCTGAGCAGAGAGCCTGATGCGGGTCTCACGACCTGAGCTGAAGGCAGAGGCTTTAACCCACTGAGCCATCCAGGTGCCCCGAGATTATCCTAATTTTTAAAAAACGTTTAATTTTGAAAAACTTACATACTGTATGTAAAAAAAGTGTTTTAGCTACTGAAGTATAGACAATGTTGGAAAACAAGTAAAGATTGCAGAAAAGAATAAACTGATGTGTCCTTCCTGAACAGGTGTCCTTCCTGAACAAATGCTCAGACTTTTTTTTTTTTTTTAAGATTTTATTTATTTATTTGGCAGACAGAGATCACAAGTAGGCAGAGAGGCAGGCAGAGAGAGAGGAAGGGAAGCAGGCTCCCTGCCGAGCAGAGAGCCAATGTGGGGCTGGATCCCAGGACCCTGAGATCATGACCTGAGCCAAAGGCAGAGGCTTAACCCACTGAGTCACCCAGGTGCCCCACAAATGCTCAGACTTTTTAACATGTGTGTTGTCGGTACTTAAAAAAGAAGGCGCTGATCACTAGGAGCTAGCATGGGTTCCCAGAGAGCAAGTAACATCATACTGGCCTCATTTCTTTTCTTATAGGGTCGGTAACCTGGTAGGTACAACAGGAGATATTCTGGCTGTATTGTATCTAGAATTACAGCTACATTTATTGGATTTTTAATTTTGTGCTGGGCACTGGGTTAAATGCTTTTACATAGATTGTCTCATTTAGTGCTGTTTTACAAATGAGGGAAGGGACCCCCAAGGTTATACAGATAGCATTTGACAGCCTTTTATGATATCTTTATAGACAACTTAGAGAAATGTAGTGTGAATAATTGCATAGATAGGTGGATTTGTGATTGATTAATGGGCTGATGTTAAAATTAAACTGCAGTTCATTCTTAGTGGTGTCCCTCAAGGTGCTGTCTTCCCCCATGTTCCATTTAAAATGTTTATCCGTTACAAACTATGAGGGAGTGCTAGTATGTTATGTGGCAGAATCAGGCTCTTCCCTCTGTCCTCCCCCTTTATTTTTAATAATTGGAAAGACAGACGATGTCTAAGAAAGTATTTGTTGTAATAAGTTTATATTTGACACGTATGTGTTTGCTAGGGACAAACAAAGCCCTGTAATTGAATTTTTTTTTTCTCTCTCTTTAATCTGCACAATTACAGGGTTGGAGATTTGGAGGGCTAACAGGTAGTTTGTTGTTGTTGTTAAGTAGGTATGTGCCTGGCTGGGTCTCCTTATTTGTCTGAAGTTGATGAGTCATAGGTTTATTATAACTGCCCCAAAGGCTCTTACTCACTTAAATAATATTTTGAAGCAGGTTGTTTAAAACATAGTTGATTATCCTTTTCTACTCTGCATTTAGCTGACTGTTCTCAGTTCTGTTAGCTGCTTTTTGAGGAGGATGTTGATAGTGTATTTAGAGGAAAGTAATGGGAACGAAGCAGTGTCTTGAGACAGATATTTGCAAAATAATTGAAATATTTGAGATTTTCAGCCTGGAAAAAAGAAGACTTTAGTGGGGTGTATGGTAATACTTTTCTAATTGGGTAATTGAGTGATCTTTAATATTCTTCCTGACTCAGATCTGTGGTTCTGTGAAAAGCATGAAGGAATGGGACATGGAAAAGGGACTAAAACATATCTTTTGTATCCCCAGAGGCCAGAACTAGGAACAATGAATGAAAATTAGAGGAAGGGAAATATCGGTACCTAATGTAGATGTTTTTAACAATTGAAATAAAAATAGAGTGGACAATTTCTCATTATGGTGTTAAAGTATGTACTGAATAGCATTTCATCAAGCTATTCTTATTCTCTAAGGACTTTTCCAACTCCTTTTTTTTTTTTTAAAGATTTATTTTTAAGTAATCTCTGCACTCAGTGTGGGGCTTGAACCTCCAACCCCGAGATCAAGATTAACATGCTCCTCTGACTGAACCAGCCAGGTGCCGCCAATCTTACTTTATTTCTTCATTGGTTATAATTTCCCATAGCAAAATTTTCTTGGGTATATCACTTACTCTCAGCACCTTAAGGTCTTATATAGTACTAAATGTCAGTAATAACATATTATTATGCTGGTAATAAATTTTAAACAACAGCATTTTTCACTGCTAGATTGATAAAGATTTAAAGTTTGACAGTATACAACAAAGACAAGGGTTTATAGAATCACTAACATCTAGGCAGGAATGTAAATTAGTGCAGTTTCTTTGGAGGACTTATTAAAATTTTAAGTGTTCATACTTTCTGACTCAGTAGTTTTATTTTATTTTTTTGTTTTCTGACTCAGTAATTTTATTTTATTTTAATTTATTTATTTATTTTTGTCAGAGAGAGAGGGAGAGAGAGCGAGCACAGGCAGACAGAATGGCAGGCAGAGGCAGAGGGAGAAGCAGGCTCCTGCTGAGCAAGGAGCCCGATGCGGGACTCGATCCCAGGACGCTGGGATCATGACCTGAGCCGAAGGCAGCTGCTTAACCAACTGAGCCACCCAGGTGTCCCTGACTCAGTAATTTTAAAGAACTTATCTTTGTTTATTAAGTGCCTGAAGCCCTAAGTAATTCTTAATACAGGTTAAATAAATGATTGTACAGCCATCTAGTGGGATGTCACACAGCTATAAAAGAAAGAGTAAAGGAGTACTTCTGCATGAATTCATCTCTAACTTACTGTTGAGTGAAAAAAATAAGTTGCAGGACAGTATTTATTGTAAGTTGACATTACTGTAAAAAAGTAAGTTGTGAAAAAAAGTCAATTGTGTATATGTGGGTGTATATGCAAATACAAATGCACACATTAATGCTTCTATATTCATAAACCTCTCTGGAAGGATACACAAGAAAAGAAGTAATTGCTTCTATAGAGCAATTAGGAGATTAGCAGTTAGGAGATTAGAAGTCTGAGATCTCATTAAGACTTTGGTTTGCCTGAGTACACTTTTATGCCACCCAGACACACACACCCACGTGTGTGTGTGTGTGTATAGGTCAAGATTGTATTGTAAAAAAATTTTTTATTTTGAAGTCATTACAGAGTCATAGGAAGTTCCAAAATTAGTATGGAGAGGTCCCACATACCCTTCTTCCAGTTTCCCACAATGGTAACATTTTAGGTAACTACAGTACAATATCAAAACCAGGAAATTGGCATTGGTACAACCCACAGATCTTGTTCAGGTTTCACCAGTTTTACATGTGCTCATTTGTGTGTGTATATAATTCTTTCAGGTTTTATCAGATGTTTAGATTAGTGTAATCATCATCACAACTGAGATACGGAACTGTTCTCTCACCAAAAAGATCCTTGTGCTATACCCATCCATCCATCCTATAGTCCCATCCAGTCCCCTAACCTCTGGCAACCACTAATCTTTATGCCATCTTTGAGCTTTGTCATTTCCAGAGGATAAATAAATGGAATAAAAACATATGTAGCCTTTGAGACAGACTTTTTTTTTTTACTTAGTGCAATTCCTTTGGAATCCATCCAAGTTGTTATATGTATCAATAATTGCTTTTTATTGCTGGACAATATCCCATGGTATGGGCGTACCAGAGTTTTGTTTTGTTAACATATAATGTATTATTGGTTTCAAAGTTACAGGTCTCTGTGTACCAGAGTTTTTTAAATCTTCACTCATTGTTGGAGATTTGGTCAGCTTCCAGTTTTGACTATTACGAATAACAGCTGTTATCAACATTTGTGTGCAAGACATGAGATTTCATTTCTCTGGGAAAAATGTCTAGGAGTGTGATTTGCTGGATATTATGGAAAATGTATTTAAGAAAGTATAAAGTATATTTTAAGAGGCTGCCAACCCATTTTCCAGAGTGGTATAACATTTTAGATTCCATCATCATTGTATGAGAGGCCTAGTTTCTCTGTCTTCCTTGGCATTTGATATTGTCACTGTTTTTTACTTTAGGTGTTCTAATAGGTGTGTAGAGATATCTTTTTATGTGTTTTTTTTTTTTTAAGATTTTTTTCCCGAAGATTTTATTTATTTATTTGAAAGAGAGAGACCACAAGCAGGCAGAGAGGCAGGCAGAGAGAGAGTAGGGAAGCAGGTTCCCCACTGAGCAGAGAGCCCGATGCAGGGCCTGATCCCAGGACCCTGAGATCACGACCTGAGCTGAAGGCAGAGGCTTAACCCACTGAGCCACCCAGGCGCCCCTTTTTAAAGATTTTTTTATTTATTTGAGAGAGAGCACAAGTAGGGTGAGAGGCAGAGGGAGAAACCAACTCCCTTCCGAGCAGAAAGTCCAATGTGGGGCTCAATCCTGGGACTCTGGCATCATGATCTGAATTGAAGGCAGCCACTTAACCGACTGAGCCACCCAGGCGCCCCCCCCTCTCTTTATAGTTTTAATTTGCATTTCCTTGATGGCTAATGATGGTGAGCTTATTATTTTTACCATCTGTATTCTCTTTGGTGAAGTGTCTCATTTCTTCTCATTTTTAAATTTTTATTATTTTTTAAGATTTTATTTATTTGAGAGAGTGAGTGAGAAGGAGAGACCAAGAGAGCCCCCGAGCAGGGACAGAGGGAGAGGGAGAAGCAGACTCCCCTGCTGAGCAGGGAGCCTGTCACTGGGCTAGATTCCAGGACTCTGGGATCGTGACCTGAGCTGAAGGCCGACATTCAACTGACTGAGCCACTCAGGCGCTTCTCTTCGCATTTTTTTAATTGCATTTTTCGTTTTACTGTTGGATTTTGAGAGCTCTTTATCTATTCTAGAACTGAGTCATTTGTCATAGAAGTGGTTCACAAATCTGACTTGTCAAACTTACTGGCCTAAAGTTATTATGTTTTCCTATTATCCTTCTAATGGCTATAGATTCTATAATGCTGTCATTTCTTTCATTCCTGATATTGGTTGTGTCTTTCTCTTTTCCCTGCTTCGCCTGGCTAGATGTTTAATAATTTTATTGCTCTTCTCAAGGAACCAGCTTTTGGGTCCACTGATTTTTCTCTGTTCTTTCCATTTTCTATTTTTTGTTTTTGTTTTTTTTTTAAATTTCAGCTTTGGTCTTTATTATTTCCTTTCTTTGGCTTACTTTGGGTTTAATTTACTCTTCTTTTTCTAGTTTCTAAAAGGTAGAAACTTAGGATAATTAATTTGAGACCTTTTCCAAATATAAGCAATTACTACTATAAATTTCCCCTTAAGTACTTTTTTAGCAGAATCTCATAAATTCTGATGTGTTGTGCTTTTCTTTTCATTTAGTTAATAACACCTTCCAATTTGCCTTCCCTCTTTTTTAAGCCCATGAATTATGTAGAAGTGTTTTCTTTAATTTCTAGATATTTGAGGATTTTTCTAGGATCTGTAACTGGTTTCTGTCTTAATCACACTATGGGCAGAGAACATACTTTGTCTAACTTGAATCATTTTGGATATGTTTAGCCTTGTTTTGTTTCCCAGAATATGGTCTCTCTTCATAGGTGTTCTGTGTACTCTTTTTTTTCTTAAATTTATTTATTTGACACACAGAAAATACAAGCAGGCAGAGCATCAGGCAGAGGCAGAGGCAGAGGGAGAAGCAGGCTCCTCCTTGCTTAGCAAGGTGCCTGATGCGGGGCTCAATCCCAGGACCCAGGGATCATGACCTGAGGTGATGGCAGATAATTAACTGACTGAGCCACCCAGGCACCCCAAGTTCTGTGTACTTTTTTTTTTTGAAGAGTTTATTTATTTGACAGAGATCACAAGTAGGCAGAGAGGCAGGCTGAGAGAGAGAGGGGGAAGCAGGCTCCCTGCTGAGCAGAGAACCCGACGCGGGCCTCTATCCTAGGACCCTGAGATCATGACCTGAGCCAAAGACAGAGGCTTAACCCACTGAGCCACTTAGGTGCCCCACTTCTGTGTACTCTTGGGAGGCATGTGTATTCTGCTCTCAAGTAGAGTGTTTTAGAAATGTCAACCAGATCAAGTTGGTTGATAGTGTTGTTCAAATCTACTATCCTCCCTATTTTTCTTTTCTTTTCCTTGCCTTTTTTTTTTTAAAGATTTTATTTATTCATTTGACGGACAGAGATCACAAGTATGCAGAGAGGCAGGTAGAGAGAGAGAGAGGAGGAAGCAGGCTCCCTGCTGAGCAGAGAGGCTGATGCGGGGCTCGAACCCAGGACCCTGGGATCATGACCTGAGCTGAAGGCAGAGGCTTTAACCCACTGAGCCACCAAGGCGCCCCCCCCTTTTTTAAAACCTATTTGTTACACTAATTTTTGAAAGAGAAGTATTGGAAATTCTTACAGCAATTATGAATTTGTCTGTTTCCCTATGTACTTCTATCAGTTTTTGCTTAATGTATTTTGAAGCTCTGTTATTAGGGGTATAAACATTGAGTATTGTTAGGTCTTCCTGATAAAATGACTTGTTCATCATTATGAGATGACTGTCTTTATTCCTAGTTATAGTCTTTGCTCTAAGAATCTACTTTGTCTTATATTAATATAGCCACTCCAGTATTTTTTCATATATCTTTTTCCATCTTTTTATTTTTAACCTACTTGGGTCGTCTTTGTTTATTCATTTATTTATTTAGGTTTATTTGTTTGAGAGAGAGAAAGCGCAAGTAGGGGGAAGAGGGAAAGGGGGAGGGAGGAGCCTCAAGCAGACTCCCTGCCAAGTGCAGAGCCCGATAGAGGGCTCAATTCCATGAGAGATCATGACCTGAACTGAAATCAAGAGTTGGATGCTTAATTGACTGAGCGACCCAGGTGCCCCGTGTCTTCATGTTTAAAGTGTTTCTTATGGGCAGCTTCTAGTTGGATCACATTTTTTAATCCAATTTGATAGTATCTTGTCTTTTTTTTTTTTTTTTTTTTTTAATCTTGTCTTTTAAGTAGAGTCTGTAGATCATATACAGGCATACTTTGGAGATAGTGTGAGTTCAGTACCAGACTGCTGTAGTGAAGTGAATATTGCAATAAAGTGTGTCACATGAATTTTTTGCTTTCCCAGTGTGTACAAAAGTTATGTTTATACTATCGTATATACTCTGTTAAGTGTGCAATAGTATTGTGTCTAAAAGAACAGTAAACATAATTTAAAAATACTTGATTGCTAAAGTTGGTAACCATCATCTGAGCTTTCAATGTTGTAATCATTCTTCACAGATCACCATAACATAGAGTAATAATAAAAAAGCTTGAAATACTGTGAGAATTACCAAAATGTTATAGGGACACATGAAGTGAGCTAATGCTGTTGGGAAAATGGCACTGATGGACTTGCTCAACAGTGTTGCCATGAACATTCAGTTTGTAAAAAACAATATCTGTGAAGTGCAATAAAGTGAAGCACAATAGGAGGTACACCTGTGTGCCTCATGTGATTGTTGATGTTGTGTTTGAGTCTGTCATCTTGTTACTTGGATTTGTCCTGTGCTTTGTTCCTTCTTTTTTCTGTCTTCTTGTGGCTTAGTTGAGTATTTTCTATGATTCTGTTTTATCACATCAGTTGCCTTATTAGCTGTAACTGCGTGTTTGGTTATTTTAGTGATTGCTTAGATTTACAGCATATAAATGTCTATAGTATACATCTTTCATTTCACTACTTTTTTTTTTTTTAGATTTTATTTATTTATTTGACAGAGATCACAAGTAGGCAGAGAGGCAGACAGAGAGAGAGAGGGAAGCAGCCTCCCCGCTGAGAGAGAGCCCAATGCGGGGCTCGATCTCAGGACCTTGGGATCATGACCTGAGCTGAAGGCAGAGGCTTAACCCACTGAGCTACTCAGGCGGCCCTCATTTCACTACTTTCAAAGATAATGTCATTTTATGTATAGTATTATGAACTGTACAAAAGTGTATATACTTCCATACTCTTTTCTTAGCCTTTATGCCATTATTGTGATCCATTTTACTTATACATGTTATAAAACCTCATTACAGGGGCGCCTGGGTGGCTCAGTGGGTTAAGCCGCTGCCTTCGGCTCAGGTCATGATCTCAGGGTCCTGGGATCGAGTCCCGCATCGGGTTCTCTGCTCGGCAGAGATCCTGCTTTCCTCTCTCTCTCTCTGCCTGCCTCTCCATCTACTTGTGATCTCTCTCTGTCAAATAAATAAATAAAATCTTAAAAAAAAAAATAAAACCTCATTACATTGTTGTTATTCTTTTAAAATAGTTATCTTTTAAAGAGGTTTAAATAATAAAACAAAATCTTAAATATTTACCCTTGAAATGATCACTTCTGGTGTTCCTCATTCCTTTATGTAGATCCATATTTGTATGTGGATTTTCCTGTTGGCTAAAGAATTTCCTTTAACATTTAAAAAATGTAGGTCTGCTTGTGATGAAGTCCTTCTACTTTTCATGTCTAATATTTCCATTTTTTAAAAATCTTCCATGTCCTTAAGTTTTTAACATGTGGAATGTGGTTATAATGACTATTTTAATGTCCTTTTTTTTTTTTTTAAGATTTTATTTATTTATCAGAGAGAGGGAGAGAGAGCGAGCACAGGCAGACAGAGTGGCAGGCAGAGGCAGAGGGAGAAGCAGGCTCCCTGCAGAGCAAGGAGCCCGATGTGGGACTCGATCCCAGGACACCGGGATCATGACCTGAGCTGAAGGCAGTTGCTTAACCAACTGAGCCACCCAGGCGTCCCTATTTTAATGTCCTTTTATGCTAATTCTAATATTTGTATCAGTTCTGAGTCTTTTAAAAATAATTGTGGTAAAATTTGCATAACATAAAATTTAACATTTTTAAGTGTACAAATAAGTGAAATTTAATACACTTACAATGTTGTACAACCATTGACACTATATATTTCTAGTACATTTTATCACCACAGTTTTAAGTCTTCCAGCCTATGAACACGTGATGTCTTTACATTGATTTAGGTCTTTAATAATTTCTTTCAGCAGTCTTTTGTCCCTTGCAGTGTACAGGTCTTAGAGTTCCTTGGTTAAATTTATTCCTAAGTGTTTTTTTCTTTTTGATGCTGTTGGAAGTGACATTGTTTTCTTACTTTCCTCTTCAGATTGTTCTTTGCTAATGTGTAGAAATATAGCTGATTTTTATGTGTTGATCTTATATTCCACAACTTTACTGAATTTTATTAGCCCTAATGATTTTTCTTGTAGAGTCTTTAAGATTTTCTATGTATGTAGTTTTACTTCTTTCTTTCTAATTTGGGTGCCTTTCATGTATTTTGCCTTGCTTCATTGCTCTGACTGGAATTTCTGGTACAGTGTTTAAATAATCTTGTTCTTGATCTTAGTGAGAAAGCCTTTTTTTTCCCGACTTTGCTGAGCTTTTTTTTTTTTTTTAATGAAAGGGTGTTGGATTTTGTCATGCCTTTTTTACATTAACTGAGATGATCATGTTTTCCTCCCTTTATTTTATTAATAGGATGTATTACATTGATTTATTTTCATGTGTTGAACTACCTTTGCAGTCTTGGAATAAATACTACTTGCTCAAAGTATATAGTCTTTTTAATATGCTGCTGGATTACATTTACTAGTATTTTGTTGAATATTTGAATATTTTTGCATCTGTTTAAAGGGGCATTCATCGATAGTTTTCTTGTATCTTTGTCTGGCTTTGGTATCAAGGCAATGTTTGTATCTTAAAATTAGTTAGGAAGTATTCCTTCAATTTTTAGAGTCTGAAAAGGATTGGTGTTAATACTTTGGGAGGTTTTGATTACTCATTCAGTCTCTTGTTATAGATCAGTAGATCATGTCTTTTAGGAATTTGTGCATCTCATCTAGGTTATCTAATTTGTTGGCGTTCATTTGTTCATAGTATCCTTTTTTTTTCTAAGATTTTATTCATTTATTTGACAGAGAGAGATCACAAGTAGGCAGAAAGGCAGGCAGAGAGAGAGAGAGAAGGAAGCAGGCTCCCTGCTGAGCAGAGAGCCGGATGCGGGACTCCATCCCAGGACTCTGAGATCATGACCTGAGCCAAAGGCAGGAGCTTAACCCACTGAGCTACCCAGGAGCCCTGTTCATAGTATTCTTTTATGATCCTTTTTATTTCTTTAAAGTCAGTGGTAATGTCCCATGTTCATTTCTAATTTTAGTAGTTTGAGTCTTCTCTGTATTTTCTTAGTTAGTCTAGCTAAAAGTTAGTCATTTTATCTTTTCAACTACCAACTTTTGGTTTCCTTGATTCTCTCTGTTGTCTTTATATTCTCTATTTATCTGGACTCTAATCTTTATTATTTACTTTCTTTTACTAGTTTGCTCTTCTTTTTCTAGTTCCTTAGTTAGATTGCTGACTTGAAAACTTTTTTTCCCTGTAGATGTTTGCAATAACTTAGTTGTTTGAGTCTGTTTTAAGAGCTTTTTAATTTCCACATATCTGTAGTTTTTTAGTTTTCCTTCTGTTACTGAGTTTAATTTTATTCTGTTGTGTCCAGAGAATATATTTTGTATGATTTCAGTCTCTTAAATTTATTGAGACTTACTTTTGTATGTACCCTAACCTATGGTTTATCTTGAAAGTGTTCTTATGCGGGGCACCTGGGGGCTCATTCGGTTAAGTGTCTGCCTTCAGCTCAGGTCTTGGTTTCCAAAGTTCTGGCATTGAGCCCCACATCCAGCACTCTGCTCAGCAGGGAGCATACTTCTCTCTCTCCATCTCCCTCTGCTTGGCACTCTTCCTGCTTGTGCTCTTTCTGTCAAATAAATAAGTAAAATCATTAAAAAAAAGAAGTGTTCATGTGAACTTCAGAAGAATATTCCAGAATGCCCTGTTGTGCTGTCAAGTGGCAAGTTCTGTGTTTATGTGTTAGGTCTTGTTGGCTTATAGTGTTGCTTAAGTCTTCTATTTCCTTAACTGATTACCTGCCTGGTTTTTCTACTGAAAGTGGGATATTGAAGTATCCAGCTATTACTATAGAATGTTTCTCCCATCAGTTCTGTTAGTTTTTGCTTTATATATTTTGAGGGTCTGTTGATAGGTGCACATGTTTATATTTGATATATTTTCATGCTGGATTTACCTTTTATCGGTGTATAATATCTTCCTTTGTCTCTTGTGACTATTTTTGACTTAGTCTATTTTGTGTGGGGTGCCTTTGTGACTCAGTCAGTTAAGCATCCAACTCTTGGTTTTGGTTCAGGTCATGATCCCAGGGTCGGGAGATGGAGCCCTGAGTGGGGCTTTGTGCTCAGCCCAGAGTCTGCTTGGGATTCTCTCTCTCCCTGTCTCTTTACCCCTCCATCTCTCCCCCCACCACTTGTGCTCTCTTGCTTTCACTCTTTCTCTCAAATAAATTTTTAAAAATTAAGCCTTAGTTTGTTTGATATAAATATAACCACTTTAGCTCTCTCTTGGTTACTGTTTGTAAGGGATGTCTTTGTTCATTTTTTTGCTTTTAGCCTCTTTGATTCTCTGGATCCAGAATGAGTGTCTTGTAGACAGCATATAGTTCAGTCATCTTTTAAAATCCTTTCCACCAATCTCTGCTTTTTTTTTTTTTTAAAGATTTTATTTATTTGACAGAGAACGAGAGGGAGAGTGCATATACAAGCAGGGAGAGCAGCAAAGGGAGAGGGAGAAGCAGACTCTCTGCTGAGCAGGGAGCCTGATGTGGGGCTCAGTCCCAGGACCCTGGGATCATGACCTGAGCCTAAGGCAGACACTTAACTGACTAAGCCACCTAGGCACCCCCAATGTCTGCTTTTTAATTGAGGAATTAAACTGTTTACATTTAAAGTAACTATAGGGAAGGACTTTTTAATAAAAATATGTATCCCTGGGGTGCCTGGGTGGCTCATTGGGTTAAAGCCTCTGCCTTCGGCTCGGGTTATGATCCCAGAGTTCTGGGATTCTGCGCCTTGTCCGGCTTTCTGCTTAGCGGGGAGCCTGCTTCCCCCTCTCTCTCCTCTTGCCTCTCTGCCTGCTTGTGATCTCTGTCTGTCAAATGAATAAATAAAATCTTTATTAAAAAAATGTATCCCTTTTGTTCTTCAGTTCCTCCATTACTCCCTTCCTCTGCATTTATTGTTTCTAGTGTACTATTTTGTTTCTCTCTCATTTCCTTCTCCTTATACTTTTAAAGAAAGATTCTGGGAAGCCATGGTAAGGGAGAGCCAAGTGGTGGTTAGAGCAAGAATCATTTTAGCCAGTTGAGGGGGTGAAGAACATCTCAAATAGAGAATATCATAAACAGAGGCTTAGGAGGTACCCAGTGTTGGAGAACAGAAATTACAGTGCTGTTTAGGAATTTAAGTGTATCCTTGTTTGATATTGTCAAAGAACAAAATTGAACTGAGTAAATTTGAAGATCTATTTGGCTTTATTAAGTGATTTATGAATTGGGCAACATCTTATCTAGCAAGTAGAGGGGAGCTCCAAGGGTCTTCACAAACTGGAAGTTTTTTTATAGGAAGGAGGTGGGGCAAGAATGTTATTAGTGAAACAAAAGAAAGGATTGTTCCAGGCAAGATCACCTTCCCTTAGGTAGAAGGGCAAGAGGTATTATTAGGTGGATTTCCTCATCTTTCTTTGGGGGATGGAGAGGGTTTGTGTGAGAGATTACTGCACTGGTGCTTATCAAAAAATTCCTGAGGGACATGTTAAGACTTATATTTCTGTGGGAGGTTGAAACTGCAGTTAGGTTAGGGGTTAAAACCCTGGTTTGGGGGGCGCCTGGGTGGCTCAGTGGGTTAAGCCACTGCCTTCGGCTCAGGTCATGATCCCAGGTCCTGGGTTCGAGCCCCACATCGGGCTTTCTGCTTAGCAGGAAGCCTGCTTCCTCCTCTCTCTCTGCCTGCCTCTCTGCCTACTTGTGACTTCTCTCTGTCAAATAAATAAATAAAATCTTTAAAAAAAAAAAAAAAAAAAAAAAAAAAAAAAAAAAAACCCTGGTTTGGTTCTTTGCCTTGCCCAAGTGATGCCATTTTGGGCCTATATTTTTCTTTTTAACAGTGTTTTTGTAGACTTACTCCTTTTAGTAGCACTTAGAATTAACAAGTGTTTTCTGTATTTTGGCATCCAGAAATTTTTCATAAAAATGAACATCAGACCCAGGACTGAAATTAGTAGTTGGTTCCCAAGACCAAGACTGATCCTGAACCATTAACAATGATTTTTGTTGCAGCTTCCCAAACACCTCCTCAATTTTAGCTGTTGGGCATACAATGCAAAATAATGATACCTCTCCCCTTCATGGATTCTGCCTCCCTCTAGCTCTTCCAGGTATATCCAAGTCAGAGAAAATATTAATTATAAAATTATTAATTAAAATTTTTATTAATTATAAATATTTTAGTTATAAAATATAAGCATGGAGTTGTTACATTGCTTTTCCAAAATTCTATTTTCTTTTTTCATTTTATATTACTAAATCTAAATTACCTGCTGGGGTGTCTGGGTGGCTCAGTGGCTAAGGTCATGCCTTTGGCTCAGGTCATGATCCCAGTGTCCTGGGATTGAGCCCTGCTTACTGCTCAACGGGTAGCCTGCTCAACCAGTAAGCCCTGGCTTACTGCTCAACGGGTAGCCTGCTTCTCCCTTGCCCACTCCCTCTACTTGTGTTCCCACTCTCTGTCGAATAAATAAATAAAATCCTAACTAACTAACTAAAGAAATAACCTGCTAATAGAATAAGTGTTCTTAAATCTTTTTTTTAGAAATCTAAAAGCTCATTTTAGTTCTTAGGCATCTTTTGTAATTCATCAGCTAGATGTATTATCTCAGTGTCTGTTTCAGCTAGGCTTCTTTTGGCTCTAAGTATCAAAGGCCCATTCCAAATATGTAACAAGGAAGTTTTTTGTCTTAACATAATCGGCAGTGTTAAAGGACAGTAGCTCTTCACTACCCTACTGAAGACATCAAGAATTCAGATTCTTTTTTTTTTTTTTTTTAACTTTATTTATGTATTTGGCAGAAGGAGACACAGCAAGAGAGGGAACACAAGCAGGGGGAGTGGGAAAGGGAGAAGCAGGCTTGTTGAGCAGGGAGCCCAGTGTGGGGCTCAATCCCAGGACCCTGGCATCATGATCTGAGCGGAAGGCAGACGCTTAACGACTGAGCCACCCAGGCATCCCAACAATTCAGATTCTTTGCGTTGTTCTACTTTAGGTTCCATAATACTGGCTTTATGCCAAGGAAGGACTTTCTCTGTAGTTGTATGATGGTTGCCATGAAGGAACCATATGTTCTACAAGGAAGAAAAGTCTGGCATCTGTAGAGGCTGCTTTTAGGCAACAAGTTTGAGCAATGGAAACCTGAATAAGATAAAAGGGCCCCAGGTGACCACTGAGCTAAACGCAAACAGGCATTGCAAACAGGCTCAATAAGCAACTTACCTCAAAATAACCATAGGCCCTAACTGGCCAGTTACAACCAGGCACAGCTTCTTTCTTTTCTTTCTTCCTTCCTTCCTTCCTTCCTTCCTTCCTTTTTTTTTTTTTTTTAAGATTTTATTTATTTATTTGACAGAGAGAGAGAGATCACAAGTCGGCAGAGAGAGAAGGGGAGCAGGCTCCCCGCTGAGCAGAGAGCCCAATGCAGGGGCTCAATCCCAGGACCCTAAGGTCATGACCCAAGCGTGGAAGGCAGAGGCTTAACCCACTGAGCTCCCCAGGCGCCCTCCAGGCACAGTTTCTAAGTTTACCAAAGAAAGGAAAATTCGTATGTCTGCATAACTCCCTCACTCTGCATTTACTGCTGTCTTGTCATAGACAATCTTTGCTGCTGTCCTGCCTGCTGCTCCCTTGAATTCAGTAAACTTTCGTCTCCTTTGCTCTCCCTTGGGTGAATTCTTTTACCACCAGAGGCATCAGCCTCTGCCCAATCAGAGCGCCCCATGTTTAGAGCCCCCCCCCCATCCAGTGGGACAGCCCACAGCTTCCTCTGGACAGAAAGGACAAACTTAACCAGAAATTACCAGAAAACTTTTCTTCATGTCTCTTTGGAATGATTGCCCTTATTTCTGAATTTCTGGCAGTGAGGGTGAGCTGAAGTCAGTTTTCCTAGTTTCTGCCACGTAGAGTTGTGGAATGGATATTGGAGCAGTCACGGTGTCTGCTTTGGTTGTGTCCTAGTGCTCTGAGGTTTCTTTTTTTTTTTTTTTTTTTTTTAACATTTTATTTATTTGAGAGAAGAGAGACAGCGAGAGAGAGCATGAGCGAGGAGAAGGTCAGAGGGAGAAGCAGACTCCCCGTGGAGCTGGGAGCCTGATGCGGGACTCGATCCCGGGACTCCAGGATCATGACCTGAGCTGAAGGCAGTTGCTTAACCAACTGAGCCACCAAGGCGCCCTGCTCTGAGGTTTCTTATTCATTCTTTTTCTGGTAGACTTTTATAATGAGTCAAAATATGCTTAGTCATATTTTACTGATTTAATTGCCTATGTTCAGAGCTTTCTATCATATAAAGCAATACAGCAATTAGTAAGCATTCCTTTCTTTAAAAAGAGAATCTTGAAATAGTGAAAAGATTGGAGATAGTTGGCAAATTTGAATCTGTTTCTCCTTGTAACCAATAATTTTTAACCCCTTTCACCTCCAGATAATTGACTTAGCTGCCATTTACATAGAGACTTCAGTGATTTGATTTGTATCTCCTTTCTCTCTTCAAAAATTGCCTGGAGCATTGTGATAAAGTAGAAAGTGAGTTGGGTTGTGATTAGGGTTCTAATTAATTCTAGCCTCACTGCTTTCCAGTTATGTTTGATCATGGGCAAATCATTTCATCTCTCAGACCTTCAGCTGTCTTCTCTCTAAGATGAAATATCTTCTCGTGAAGTTGTTCTTATAGGAGTCAAATAAAATGATGTGAAAGAAATATGAGAAGTGTGGAGTAACACAATTTTAAATTGTCTTAATTGTTATACTAATTAAAGAGTGGGCATTTAAAGGGAGAAAACCTAAAAAACAGAAGATTCTGGTCCTAAAAAATAATTGATCTTAGGTTTTGAGTATTCAAGAGCTATCAGTAGAAGAGAAAGGTGTGTGCAGCTGTTTTGAAATTAGATGCTCAATGAGTAAAAGATGTTTTATTGTAAACAGTTGTTTGAATGCTTGATTCTACTAAGTGTATCCTAGTAGCAACTTTTCAGGTATTACCTACAATTTTTTTACTTCAGATTTTTGCCTTGGTTAAAGCTGTTTTTGAAGATAGCAGCAGTAGAGTAAATGTAAGCTGTAGTGCTTTATGTTGCTTGCAGGGTTGATTGATTGATTTATTTATTTATTCCAGTTATTGACTTTTCTCAAATGCACTTTTTCCTTCTTTGGGACATTATTCTTTTGAAGAACCCTGAGGTCTCCCACAGAAATGTGGGTGGAGTTTGATTGTTATTGCCAAAGGAGATTTGCATTTCATTGCTGAGAACTCTAATAAGCAAAAATTCCTCTTTGGTGTTGAGTGAAATTAAGGTGATGGTGAGGAATTTGACTTTTAAAATACTATTTAATATAGTCATCATGTCTTAGGTTAATGTACAAGTGGAATCTGAATATATTAATAAACTATGTTAAATATAGTTTCTGTATTTTATTACATTAAAATCTGAAAACATAGATGCTTCTTGAATTGACATCATTTACCTTTTTGTTTTGACCTAGTTGCTGCTCTCTGTCATGTTGGATGTGGGTCTAAATAAGAAGACTGGCTCTGTAATTTGCCTTTTTTATATGAGAAATATTGCTTATAGATTTTGGAAGGAAAAAGGAACTAACGTATGTTGACTCTGTTACTATGTACTAGCATACCAAGTACCTAATATTTATGCATTTTATTCTTCCTTCAACCTGATGGGAGAGTATTAGTGTCCCCATTTTGTACAAGAAAATATTGAAATTTAGAGACTAAATAACCTCACAATTACTGCATTGGAGGAATCAATCACACTCTCCCTCCCTGTCTTCCTCGTCCCTTCATTACATTTCTTAGACTGCTTTCATGTAATTATTACATCTTTTTTTTTTTTGAGGAAGATTTTATTCTTCTTGCAAATAAAGAAAAGTGTTAACATGAGTGAATAAAGAATAAAAAAATGAGAACATGTATTCTACATTAAAGGATAGAATCTTCTATAAAGGTTTTTTTTAACAATTCATTTTTTTTTTAAAGATTTATTTATTTGACAGAGAGAGAGAGATCATAGGAAGGCAGAGAAGCAGGAAGAGAGAGAGGGGGAAGCAGGTTCCCCGCTGAGCAGAGAGCCTGATGCGGGGCTCGATCCCAGGACCCTGAGACCATGACCTGAGCTGAAGGCAGAGGCTTCACCCGCTGAGCCACTCAGGCGCCCCTTAACAATTCATTTTTAACTGGTAAACCAATTTTGCTTTTCTCATAAAAACACCACTTGGTCATGATGCATTATGCTTTTTATGTATTGTTGGGTTTGATTTACAGAAATGTTAAGAATTTTTGTGTCTGTATTCATGAGAGATTTGGTCTGTAGTTTTCTTAGGATGCCTTTGGTTTTGATATCAGGACAATGATGGCCTTGTAGAATGAGTCAAGAAGTATTCCCACCTTCCTTTTCAATTTTCTGGATGTTTTTTAGGTTTGGTATTATTCCTTACTTATATTTTAGGTAGAATTCACCAGTGAAGTCAGTTGGGCCTGGAGTTCTGTCTCTGGAAAGATTTTAAACTACAATTGCAATTTCTTTAACTGATAACGAGATTATTCTGTTTATTTCTTCTTAAGTGAGCTTTGGTAGTTTGTCTTTCAAGGAATTTATATCATCTGAGTTGTTAAATTTATTGACATAGAATTGTTCATAACATTCCCTTCATTCATTCATTCATTTGTTAAAGATTTTATTCATTTATTTCATAGCACGCACAAGCAGGGGGAGCAGCAGGCAGAGGGAGAGGGAGAAGTAGGCTTCCAACAGAGTAGGGGGAGCCCAATGTGGGACTTGATCCCAAGAACCCAGGATCATGACCCAAGCCGAAGGCATTTGCTGCTCAACCAACTAAGCCACTCAGGTGCCCTCCCTTATTCTTCTAATGTTTATAATTTCTGTCTCCTATTTCTTTCTTTCTTTTTTTTTTTTTTTTCCTATTTCTGATATTGGTGTTTTGCCTCTTTTCCTTTTTTTCCTCCTGATTAGTCTGGCTAGAGGTTTCTCGGTTTTAGTTATATCAGAGAACCAGCTTTTGGTTTCATGGACTTAAAATTTTCTTTTATTATTTATTTATTATTTTTTTTTTTTAAGATTTTATTTATTTGACAGGGAGGGACACAGCGAGAGAGGGAACACAAGCAGGGGAGTGGGAGAGGGAGAAGCAGGTTTCCTATTGAGCAGAGAGCCCAATGTGGGCTCTGTTCCAGGATCCCAGGGATCACAACCTGAGCTGAAGGCAGACATTTAATGACTGAGCCACCTAGGTGCCTTTTAAAACAGATTTTGTTTTTTAGAGTAGTTCTAGGTTCCCAGCAAAGTTGAGTGGAAAGTACAGATTTTTCTATATACCTCCTGCTCTCACGTGTGCATAGCCTCTTCCACCACTAATACTCAGTGAATCTACATTGACATATCATTATCACCCAAAGTCCATAGTTTACATTAGGATTCACTCTTGGTGTTGTATGGGTTTGGACAAATGTTTAATGACCTATATTCACCATTATAGCATTATATAGAGTAGTTTGATGGCTCCAAAAATTGTGTGCAGTGCCTGTTCATTTCTCCCTCCCCCAACTCCTGGCATAGTTTTGGCTTTTCCAGAATGTCATATGCCTTTTCACATTGGTTTCCTTTACTTAGTAATATGCATTTAAGTTTCCTCCATGTCTTGTCATGGCTTGATAGCTCTTTCTAAAACCCTGAAGAATATTCCAATGGAATATTGTATGGATGTTCCACAGTTTACCCATTCAGCTACTGAAGGACATCTTGTTGCTTGCAAGTTTTTGTTTTGTTTTGTTTAAAGATTTTATTCACTTATTACAAAAAAAAATTTTATTCGCTTATTAAAGAGTGCACGCGAGCCACTGGGGGAGAGGCAGAGGGAGATGGAGAAGCAGACTTCCTGTTGAGCATGGAGCTGGATGTCGGGCTCCATTTCAGGACCCTGAGATCGTGACCTGAGCTGAAGGCAGATGCTTGCCTGACTGAGCCACCCAGGCACCCCTCAAGCTTTGACAATTATAAATAAGGCTTATATAAATATTAATGTCCAGGTTTTTGTGTAGAGATATATTTCAACTCATTTGGGTCAATTGGATTGTATAAGAATATGTTTTGTTTTTATGGGGCACTTGGATGGCTCAGACTGCCTTCAGCTCAGATCTTGATCCCAGCGTCCTGGGATCCAGCCCCGCATCCTGCTTTTCCCTCTCCCTCTCTGCCTGTTCCTCCCCGTGCTTGTGCTATCTCTCTCTCTGTGTCAAATGAATAAATAAAATCTTTTTTTTTTTTAAAGTTTCGTTTTATGAGACACTGCCAAACTGTCTTCCAAAGTGTCTTTACCATTTTACGTTTTACTAATATCAAAAAATTAGCTTTTTTTCTACCTATTTTCTGTTTTGTTGTCCTAACCTTTTATTCTCCTTATCCCCGACCCCCTGCACCCCTCATCTTCTGCTTACTTTTTTTTACAGAAAAGGAGAGAACATTTATTTACTGTTTAGGTTTATTTTGCTCTTCTCTTACTAATTTCTTAAGGTGGAATCTTAGGTCATTGATTTCAGACTTTCTTTTTTAAGATACAGATGTTTCTAGATGTTTGGGGATTTTGAAGATGTTCAGATTTTAATTTCTAATTTAATTCCTTTTGATAATAGACTTTTTTATGATTTAAACTTCTTAAAATTATTGAGAATGGTTTTGTGGCTCAGAATATAGTCTCTTGGATAATGGTTCTGTGTGTGTTTGAAAATAATGTATATTCTGCTGTTGGTGGAATGTTCTTTAAATTCAGTTAGATCAAGTTGGTTGATAGTATTGTTCAAGTCTGCTATATCCTTGCTCATTTTCTGTGTACTTGTTCTATCACATATTGAGACAGTAGTGTTGAAATCACTGACAATAATTGTGGATTTGTCTATTTTTCCTTGCAGTTTTATCAGTGTTTGCTTTATGTATTTTGAAGCTGTTTGGTTTAGAATTCTTACGTCTTTATGATTAAATTGATTCCTTGATCATTATGAGATGACCCTTTTTATCTTTGGTAATAGTCTTAGCTATAAAATATACTTTATCTGATATTAAGAAAGCTATTCCAGCTCTTTTTTTTTTTAAGATTTTATTTATTTATTTATTTATTTATTTATTTATTTATTTTAAAGATTTTATTTATTTATTTGACAGAGAGAAAGTAGGCAGAGAGGCAGGCAGAGAGAGAGAGAGAGGAGGAAGCAGACCCCCTGCTGAGCAGAGAGCTCAACGTGGGGCTCCATCCCAGGACCCTGGGATCATGACCTGAGCCCAAGGCAGAGGCTTTAACCCACTGAGCCACCCAGGTGCCCCTATTCCATCTCTTTATTGATTAGTGGTAGCCTGGTATATCTCTATAATCCTTTAATTTTAACCTTTTTGGTTTTTATATTTAAGGTAGATTTCTTTTAGACAATATTTTATACAATTTGATAATCTCTTCCTTTCAGTCAAGTATTATATAATGTGATTGGGCTTATGTCTGCCATTTTGCTATTTGTTTCCTTTTTCCCATCTCTACTTTTTTTACTCTTACCATCTTTTAAATTGAGTACATTTCGTATATGATTTTATCTTCACTATTGCCTTATGAACTATAACTATTTTTTTTTCTTTTTCAGTGGTTGACATGGTTATAATAAGCACCTTTAACTTACCACAATCTTCCTACAAATAATCTATCACTTCATTTATAAATTGTGACTTTAAGCACAGTATGTTTTTCCCTTATCCTATCACTTTTCCAAATGTTATCATATGTTTTACTTCTATATATTTTACAAACCCCATAATAGATTATTCTTTTAAAATAAGGAAAATCTGGGTGCCTAAAATAAGGAAAATCTCAGGGTCCTGGTATCGAGTCCCACATCGGGCTCTCTGCTCAGCGGGGAGGCTGCTTCCCTCTCTATCTCTGCCTGCCTCTCTGCCTACTTGTGATCTCTCTCCCTGTCAAATAAATAAATAAAATATTAAAAAAATAAAATAAGGAAAATTATATTTATTGACATATTTACTCATTTTAGTGCTCTTCATTTCTTTGTATAGATTTATGTTTTTGTTTATCATCAGTTTCCTTCTGCAGAAATTATTTCTCATCATTTTTTTAATGTACAAGTCTGCTGGTGACAAAGTCTCACAATTTTATTTGTCTAAAAAGTATCTTATCAACATTTCGGAAAAATATTTTTTCTGGTACTGGATTTTAGTGTATTAAGAGTCTCCAGGACTGCCTTCAGGTTTGGTGGTTCGCTAGGAGAATTCTCAGGACTGGGTATATAGTTATACTCATGATTTATTACGGTGAAAGGATGCAAGGCCAAATTAGCAAAGGGAAAAGGTACGTGAGTAAAGTCTGGAGAAAACAAAGCACAAGAGTCTTCTAAGAGTCTTCTCCCAGTGGAGTCACACAGGATATGTTTAATTTTCTTAACAATGAATTATGTCAGCACATGAAAAATGTTGTCTAACAGAGAAGCCCATTAGAGACTCTGTGTCCAAAGTTTTTATTGAGAGTTGGTCACGTGAGCATCGTCCGCCTAGCATACACCAAAATACCAGTCTCCCAGAAGGAAAGTAGGTGTTTAGCATAAATCATATTGTTTACACAAACACATTAGGTATAGTAAACCACGTGTATTAGTTAGAGAATGTTTTCTAAGGATATACCAAGCTCAAGCATGAGCTTGGTATATTGCTTGAGCTTGGTATATTAATTCTCTTCTGCATAGTAGGTCACTTTGTTTTTTACCTTTTTGCTAGATTTTATTTTGTTGTCTTCTGGCTTGGATACCTTCTGAGGAGGAATTTGTGGTAATTCTTTGTTCCGTTGTGTGTAACGTACCTTCTTCCTCCTGCTGCTTTTAAGATCTTTCATCCCTGTTTTCAGTAATAGGTTTATGAGGTACTTTATGTGTACATGTGAATGTGTTTTTGTGTTTATCCTGTGTGGGATTCCTTGGACTTGTTGGAACTGTGAATTTGAGGTATTGAACAAATTGAAATTTTCTCAGCCATTATTTTTTCTGACATTGCTCTACCTCTTTTGTTTTCATGCTTCAGTTATGTTAGACTGCTGATACTATCCCACAGGTCACTGAGTTCATTTGGGGAAGGGGAACATCTTCATTAACCCCGCTCTCCTTTTTTGAATAGTATTATTC
Source organism: Lutra lutra (assembly GCF_902655055.1). NCBI lineage: Eukaryota > Metazoa > Chordata > Mammalia > Carnivora > Mustelidae > Lutra > Lutra lutra. The sequence continues at coordinate 49,430,217 of NC_062284.1, forward strand.
TTTGGTCTCCAGGTTTACTTCTACAGTTGCTTTTCTACTATAAATCCCTTCCAATGATATTTTTATTTCAGATATTATATTTTTCATCTCTAGACGTTCCATTTGATTTGTTTTTATAGCTTTTCTTGTCTCATTATATTCAAGTACTTTATTATGTTATTGAGGAAATATATCAATTTTAGCTGGTTCTCATATCTTCATCTGATTTGCTCCTCTCTTTCATTTCTGGTTCTATTAATACTGGCTATGGTTTTCTAGTTCATGGGTCACATTTTATTGTTTATTCATAAACCTATTTTTGTCCAGTATTTTAAAGTAGTTTTTTATTATTTTATGATTATTATATTTTTGATTATTGCTTTTTGATTTTTTTTAAAGATTTTATTTATTTATTTGGCAGAGAGAGAGATCACAAGTAGGCAGAGAGGCAGGCAGAGAGAGGAGGAAGCAAGCTCACTGCTGAGCAGAGAGCCCGATGCGGGGCTCGATCCCAGGACCCTGAGATCATGACCTGAGCCAAAGGCAGAGGCTTAACCCACTGAGCCACCCAGGCGCCCCTGCTTTTTTATTATTGTATGCTCATCTTTGTTTTATGTTTGCTGGAATTTGCTGTATTACATTAAAGAATGTCAGAATTTTTATGGTAAACTGCTAAGTTGCAGGTAAGTTTGGTCCTTTTATGTCTTCTTTTTAAGCAGTTTCAGGGCAAACCCAGAATTGCCTTTACAGTAGGACTAATTTATTTTTTTATTTATTTACTTGAGAGAGCAGAGAGGGAGAGGGAGAAGCAGACCCTCACTGAGCAGGGAGCCTGCTCCTGAGTGGGGTCTGATCCCAGGACCCTAAGATCATGACCTAAGATCATGAGCCTAAGCCGAAGGCAGATGCTTAACCAACTGAGCCACCCAGGCACCCCTGTGGTGTAGGACCAAATTAACCTCACTTCTAAGGCGTGGCCCTTCTGGGGTCACTGGTGGCTTCCATATTCAGCAAGATCTTTCCACTTTGGATAGGGGAAACTTTAACAATTCCTGGCCCTTTGTGAGCTCTGACAATTTTTATCTGACAGCTTCCTGGTAATATTCTTTCCTTAGAGTTTGATTTTGATTTTGCCTGGCCTCTTGCGGTTTCACTTTCTACATGCACAAATTGTATTCAGCTAAGATCCAATAGAACCCTCAGGCATTTTTTGGAACTCTTTCTTTGTGTAGATTTCTCCTCTCAGTTAATCTGTATCGTACACCCACACACACAGTTCTAGCCGCCTTGGCCTCTCTAAACTTTGATCTGTGTCTTTTTAACTCAGTAATAGTGCTAGATTCTTTTGGGGTTATCAGACTTCTCTGTACCATTGCCTGGAAGTTACCTCCAGGTGGAAAATTAGAGGTTTCTCTAATTTATTGCCCTTTATGAGCAGTAGTCTGGGATCACAGTCCTGTGTCACCTTTGTTCAGCGTTTGAAAACCGTTGTTTCCTATATTTTGTTTAGTTTCTAGTTGTTGAGACAGAAGAATAATTCCAGGCCTTCTTTGTCCTTCATGTTCAAAGTGGAAATCTCTCCATAAACACTAAACTTTTCCATTTACACTATAAACTTTTCCTTTTTCTAAAGATATGTGCAATTATCACTTTTCAGAATATGTGCAAAATGTCAAGCCTCTCATTATATTCAGAAGATGGTCATGATGAATGTGATCAGGATTTCAAACTTCAAATTCTGCTTAGGTAGTTCTTAAAGCCACAAAATCTTCCACTATGCCTTTGATGAACATATATATATATATATATACACATACATACATATATGTGTGTGTGTGTGTGTGTGTGCATGCGTGTGTGTATATATAATTTTATATATATACACACACATATATATTTATATATCACAGTGGATGAATATATATATTTGATGAATATATATTTTATTGATGAATATGTATATAGATATATATATCTCACAGTGGATCAGGGCTCTGAATTGGTGAGGCAGTGGGGCACCTACAGTACAGAATTTAAGGAAACACTCTCAGGTGCCAATCCTGCACTTGAACTGCCTGTGGATTCAGAGCCTCCTTAAATATTGTGCCCTAGGCACCTTGCTTATCTCACTCTATTTCAGACTTTGCAGGGGATATTCCAGACAAAGATCATTTTTATTACTTAGGGTGTTGGTACCAAACCACTATTAATTGCATCACATATTTCCTTTAGAGTAATTTTAAGTCTTTTTTTTTTTTAATCTTCCCTCCAACTGTTTATTTTCTTGAAGGAACTGGAAATAAAGTCTGATGTAGCATGTCAGTCCATAGATACTGGCTGAAAAATGGAAGCAACAAGAGTATCTGTGGTAGCAAATACTGTTTCAAAGAAGCACACCATGTGTAGTGAAGTACTATATAGTTTTAGGTTAGTCTTTTCTGGTCCTAGAAATTAATGGCTCTCCCTACTTAGGCCAGGTTCTATCAATTCCTGTGTACTATTGCTCACTGGGCTGGCAGCCATATTTGCAGTTTGAGAGTCCCAGGTAAGCCTGACTTGGCTTCAGAAATGAACCTAGAATTCTGCTAGGAGAACTTTTAATATGGGTGGGAGACACACAGGTTCTGATGATAGGAAGAACAAAGCTTTTAATCTCACACAGAATGTATTCTTTTTAAAGAGTTAGACTCTTAACCCACTTTTGTATTGCTTTAGGATGCAGATAGAATGATAAAGGAATCCCTCTCTCTCCTCATCTTAGAATATTAGAGGACTTCATGAAGAAGTCCAGATGAAACAAGTCATGAAACAATTTGTTGATCTAAAGCTGACTTGAACCCTAGGGGAGATGGGCAAAAAGAATTCACTCTTATTTCATTCTGGATTTCCAGGATTGTTCAGATAAGGACCTAGTATGAGTTCTAGAGGTAATAAGTGATTTTTACCTGGAATTGACTTTGTTAAATATCTTCTTCTGGCTGCAGTGGTATTAAGTATCTGTTTGATAGTTGAATGGTTCAAAAACATTTATCTTATGTGCAGAGAATAACCATTAATCTTATCACTACTGCTTTGGATACTGAGTTTTCTTTACTCCATTTTATTGACTTCTTGGGCTTTTTCTCCTTTTTTTCTGTGAGAATGTTAGCACATTTGTAGCATCTGCCAAGCATTTTATAATAGGTTGGAATGTGAAAATATCCAGTCCTGAACGCAGAGGCTTTTATAGTCAAGTTTTGTAGACTTAGGCAGTGGTACCTTTCTTTAATCACTGGGCGAGGTAATACGGTTGTGATAGAAAACAGTAGACTTGTATTGGAAAGAACTTGGTTACCATCCAGGTTGAACCACTTATATAGTTTTGTGCCCCTGAGCAAGTCAGTTAATCTCTTTAAGACTCAGTTTTTTTCTATCTGTAAAGTGTGTGTAAGTATGTGGGAGGTGGGTGAGGGTGTGATAATATCTGCCTGCTTACTGTACGTATCAGTATGAAGATCATAAAGATGTGAAAGCATTTGTGTAAAGCATTATACAAATGTAAAAATATAGTTATAAAATTATTTTATCTCAGCTCGATCAAGTCCTGTTCTTTGAGAATCTGTTAAGTTTCATCTAAATAGTTCATTTCTTTTATCACTGATAGTTCAGGAGAAGAAAAATGTAGGGTTGAGTATAGATGGAAAATACATAATACTGTATTATGCAAAGGTTATAAATTAACCTATGAAAAAATTATAAAATCTTAAAAGTTTTTTTGTACTAGTAAAATTTGATTGAAATTTTTCCTTAACCTCTTTTCTACTCCTAGACTTTGCAAATTCTTAACAGTTATATCCTACGAAATACTGTGTGTAGATTTTTCACTATGGATTATCTATAGAAAAAATTTTTTTTTCAGATTTTATTTATTTGAGAGAGAGTGCACAAGCGGAGGGTAGAGGCAGAGGAAGAGGGAGAAGCAGGCTCCACACCGAGCATGTAGCCTGTCCAGGGGCTTGATCACAGGGTCCCGGGATTATGACCTGAACCAAAAGCAGACGCTTAACCTACTGAGCCTCCATAGACACCCCTATGGAAAATTATTTTAAAAATAAATCCGGGGGGCGCATTCTGTTGAGCATCCAACTCTTGCTTTTGTCTCAGGTCTTAATCTCATGGTTGTGAGATGGAGCCCTGACTCAGACTCCGCGGTTGGTGCACAGTCTGTTTGAGATTGTGTCTCTTCCTGCCCTCCCTTTCTTTCTCCCTCTCTCTCAGATAAATCAATAAATCCTTAAAAAAAAAAAATCAATAGGGGTTCTCCTTGTTTAAGATGAATCTGCACTACTGTTCACATAATTAGTATTCATCGAAGGGAATGAACAAATGTGAGCCCAATATGAATATAATTAGAGACTTAAATCTGCCAGAACGTAAATCATAATGATTGAAATATGGATGTAATATTTTGGTACCTTTGAAATTATTGAGATTATTCCCCTAACGATATTAGAATGAGTCAGTGGGAGGATCCCCTTGGTTGGTTCAGTCATTCATTGACCAAAAATGTTAATACAGTGCCTACTATTGTCAGGTACTGTTCTATAGCAATATACAACAGGAAAGAAAAGAGACAAAAATTCCTGTTCTTATGAAACTTACATTCTAATGAAGGGAGACAGAAAATACCAGATGAGATACATAGTATGCCAGATAACAATAGGTACTGTAGAGAAAAATAAGAGATGGAAAGGCCATGGGGAATGTTGGGAGGCATTGGAGGAGAGCGCAGGCCAGAGAAACAAGGGAACGACTGTGCAAAGACATGAAGGAACAATCTATACAAACAGCAGTCTTAGAGAAGAGTATTCCTGTTCCAAGGTAAAAGTAAGTTCAGTGGCTATAAGGAAAGGGTGCTTCATGTGTTCGAGGAACAGGGAGGAGGCCAGTGTGACTGAGTGGAGTGAGCCTAAGGGAGAATATTAGATGAGGTTAGAGAAGTAATGGCAAGCTAATTAATTGAACTTAAGGGGACTTTGTCTTTTAATCTAAAAAAAGGACGTCATTAGAGAGTTTTGAGCAGAGTTATCACATGGTCTTTTTTTTTTTTTTTTTTTTTTTTTTTAATTATCACCAGCGGGGGGAGAGTGGGGGTTTGAGGCAGAAATAGATCATTTAGGAGACTATTGTAATAATCTGTGTGTGCTTGGTAGCAGTGGAGATGATGAAATATGGTTGGATTCTGTTTTAAAAGTGAAGACAACAGGTTTTGCTGATAAGAAATAAGAGGGAGAGAGAAAGCAGGGCTAACAGTAGATGTTTGGGCCTAAGCTACCAGAAGCTTATAGTTACCATTTGCTAAGATGGAAGACTGTGGAAGGAGAAGCAAGTTTGTGGGTTGGTTGGGTGGTGGTGAGGTTATTTAGGAGTTTGGTTTTTGTTTTTGTTTTTTACAGATTTTATTTATTTGAGACAGAGCGCGCGAGCGAGCACATGTGCACACACTTGAGCATGAGTGGGGGAGGGGCAGAAGGAAAGGGAGTAGGGAGCCTGATGCAAGCTTCATTCCAGGACCTGGAGATGATGACCTGAGCCGAAGTCACCTAGAGAGTGAATGTAGATGGAAGTACTGTTCTATACCCATTTTCCCCCCAACACCATACAGTTCTTGAGATGCCAGCTGAATGTCCTACAATTTAACTCAATTCTAACTGTCCAGAGAGAGCTTCACGTTCCTCATGTTAAGGGTTCAGTCCTACAAGACTAATCCCCCTTTCAGATGCCAGACACAAGTCCAGGTGTTCCCAGTGACCCCCTATTCTTGCATTTGGTTAATTTATGCTAGAGTGGCTAACAGAACTCAAATACTTTACTTAGAGATTACTAGTTTATTATAAAAGAATGTAACTCAGGAATAGCAAAGTGGAAGGAGATGCATAGGGCAAGGTATGAAGAAAGGGTGCAGAGCTTCTGGGCTCCCAGGGAGCACATCACTCTTTACAGATGTTCATGTGTTCACCAACTTGGAAGGTTTCCTAAACTCCTCCTATTGTATGTTTTATGGAGGCTTCATTACATAGGCACGATTGATTAAATCATTGGCCATTGGTGACTGAGTCAACCTCTAGCCACTTGCCCCTCTCCTTTACCAGAGGTCAGATGGATGAGACTGAAAGTTTCAATCTTCTGAATTCAGGTTGGTCTTCCTGTAACGTCCTTCATCCTTCGTACTTTCTAAATCACCTCATTAACACAACAAAAGACACCTTTATTCTCATCTCTTAGGAAATTCCAAGAGTTTCAGGAGTTTTGCCAGAAACAGAGAAAACCAAATATATATATATTTCTTTTTATAAATTAGTGTCACACTAGAGAGAAGAGGTCTGAGGACTGAATTCTGGAACATTCTGTATTTAGGGAGAAGAGAAATGAACCAGCAAAAGAGAGTGAGAAAGATGAAAACCAGGAGAGTTGGTGTTCTGGGAACCCTGTATTTTATAGGAGGAGTTACTGTTTGTATTAGCTGCTGGTCATAGGTAAAGTAAGAGGAAGACTGAGAATTGATAATAGTATTTAGCAATATGGAAGTCATTATTGACTTTATTAAGGGCAAGTTTGACAAATAGGTGGAGAATAAAACCTGGTTGACAGGGATTCAAGAGATGAGATGGTGAGTATTGACAACACTTTTTAATTTTATTATAAAGGGGGAGCTATACACACATGGCATGTAGAGTTAAGGGAGGGAGTTTATTTTTGTTTTTATTTTTTTTTGTTTTTATTTTTATTTTTATTTTTTTTAAAGATTTTATTTATTTATTTGACAGAGAGAAATCACAAGTAAGCAGAGAGGCAGGCAGAGAGAGAGGAGGAAGCAGGCTCCCTGCTGAGCAGAAAGCCCGATGCGGGGCTCGAACCCAGGACCTGGGATCATGACCTGAGCCGAAGGCAGCGGCTTAACCCACTGAGCCACTCAGGCGCCCCTATTTTTGTTTTTAAATATGGGGTGAGAGTGACCCCTTAGAAGGGGAATATTTGGCAGTACAGTAGAGAGAAGAGGTCATTGCTGGAGCATTTTCCTTGCATAGGTGGAGGGTAATTGGGATCTAGTATATAGGTGGAAAGCTTGGCCCTCACCAAGTCCTATCTTGGAGCGTAGACCATTTATTCATAATTAGTGATATTATTCCATAATAAAGTAATGTTCTGTAATCTAGTGGAGGTTGAGAGTTTACTAATTAACTAAAGTTATACTGTCTATATTCAATACTAGAAAGTTCTTTGACTCTTATGCTACCTATAAACGCTTGCACATTTTTGAAGTTGGAGGACTAATAATCATCTCTGCCCTCTATGTTCCAGATTTACCAGATTACCTATAGTTTTCCAAACTGCCCGTTATATTCATGCTTATAACTTACATTCCCCCTTTCAGAGAACTTCATTGCCTATGTCCTTCCAAAAACAAACTCTTTTTTAAGTCGCCACTGTACCCTGCACATACGTACTTCTGTTAGACTGCTTAAAACACTTTATTACATTTATGTACATGTCTCTCACCCATTACTAGGTTGTTAATACCTTGATCCTACTCATTGCTCAACTCTTGGTTCCTTCAGTACAATGTTCAGTGTTAATGTGTTATGTGCTTATATTATCTATTGCTGCCTAATAAATTGCCTTCAAAACTTAGCAGCTCAAAACCACATCATCTGGGGCGCCTATGTGTTTCAGTCATTAAAGCATCTGCCTTCAGTTCAGGTCATGATTCCAGAGTTCTGGGATCAAGCCCCGCATCGGGCTCTCTGTTTGGCAGGAAGCCTGCTTCTCCTTCTCCCACTCCCCCTGCTTGTGTTCCCTCTCTCCCGGTGTGTCTATCTATCTATCTATCAAATAAATAAATAAATAAATAAAATCTTTAAAAAAAAAAAAAAGCACATCATCTCACTGTAGGTCAGGAATATAGGAATGGCTTAGGTGGTTCTTTTACAAGGCTACAGTCAGTGTGTTGAGTAGGCCTGCAGTCTCATCTGAAAGTTTACCATGGAAGGATCCACTTCCTAGCTCACTCACATGGTTGTTGGCAGGATTCATTTCCTTGTTGGGCTGTTGGTCAGAGGCCTCCCTTGGTCCCTTGCTACGTGGACCTTTCCAGAGTATCTCCCTCAGAGCAAGTAAGCAAGAGGGCAAGAAAGAGTACCAGCAGAAGAGAGTGCTAGCAAGTAGGAGGACATCATCATCATTTTTAACCTAATCACAGAAGTGACATCCCTTCACTTTTGCCCTATTCTGATCTTCAGAAGGAAGTCAGTAGGCCCAGCCCACACTCAGGGGAACAGGGAATTAATTACACAGCCTGTGAGTACCACGAATGCAGGGATCATTAGAGATCCATTATAGAAGTGTGCCACCTAGTCTGCAAACGCTGGTACTATGAAGCGCTTACGTGTTGAATGGATTAGCCTTTTTTTCAAGCACCCTTATCTCTGGTGGCCTGCATTTGTGAGAGGACTGGCTGAGGGTGAGGGCTCTGCTTGACGCTGCCAAACACAGCTGCTATTCAGGAGTTCTCGACCCCTGTTTTCCCATGTCCTTAATGCTTTGCTTTTAAGTAATAAGTTAACATTAGTGAAAAGTTAAAATCATGTTGCGCCTCTGTGACTTAAATAAAACCAGGAATGCTACTTAGGAAAATCAGAATACATGTAGTATATAATTTAATGGGATTTCAAGAAATAGTCTAATAGCAAGCCGTATTTTAAGTTCATTCAAGGTTCCCATCATCCCCAGTCCATATACGACTTTATGACCTGGTTAGACAAAATGATGTATCAAAATTTGAGCGGTTGAAGTATAGCTAAATTTGCTCCCTACTATAAAATAATCTTTCTTTACAAAAATAAGCTCTTAATAGGCTGGAAAAAGTATCCGGTCACAGATTTGGATTTTGGTTGGGGGAGGCATTTAAAGTTGAGGCAGTTTAATCTTTAGAAGAGAACTAAGGAATCTCATCCTAGACTCATAATATGTTCAGTATTAGCAATAATTTACCCAGCCTTATCTTTTTAGAGATGAGGAAATGGCTACCCAGTCAGTGACATACCCAAGCTGCTGGTGGCAGGACCAGTGCCAGATCCCAGGTGGCCAGTTCCATAAAGTGCACTATACCATGCCACATTGCTAGTCATAAATCATACTGGAACTACCTTGGGATCTTTAAAAGTACTTAGGCCTGTCCCATCCCCAGATATTCTGAGTTCATTGGTATGGGGTATAAGTTGAACACTGGGATTTTTAAGAGCTCCAAGTTTGGAAACCTCCATAAGGAATGAGTGTGCTTGTGGACTTGGGAACAGAGTGAGATCAATAGTACAGATTTCCATCCATTCTGATGCCTTAATCATATATTTGGCTAGGTTTTATCTGGGCAGTAAGAAAAATCTTTACATTGAGAAATAGCCAAGAGTTCTGCTGAACAAAGGCTTTCTTAATAAAGTTGTCCTTTCACTCACCAGCGTGTGTTTTGTAAATGAGATGGCCTGCAACAGAATTCTTCTTAATCATGAAATAGGAGAACAGTTCTTTGACACTGATCAAGCAAGGAGAAAGTCTTCTGCCATCTGTGTTGTGGCGTGCTCTGCTGTTGTTTTAACTAGATAAAATTCTAATTACTGTTAAACAGATTGTTTATGAGGTTTTTTTTTTTAATATTTTAGAGCAAGTATATAAATATAAAGAGGCAAAGAAATGGTTCCAGATTTAAAAACAAAAGGCTTTTCCTTTGAAAGTAAGTTAATCCGGATTTGACATGCTGGGTTGTTCAATAACACATTTCTGTGTATGTCCTCGGTACTGCCTGTTGCAAGGAAATTTGCAGTTTTATTATAATCATTCTGTGGAGCAATCGTGCACTCTTTGGTAGGATGCTAACTGAACATTGTAACTAGAAAATAGAATTTGGGATTGGTAAACAACACATCTTGTTTCAGGATATCCCTTCCTTTAAACAAGGTATTTTCCTTCATAAGGACAGGTACCAGCAGCATGAAGTAGAAGAGTTAATAGGAGATTGTGGTCAGATTGAAGCATTTAAGGATTTAAGATCTTTGAAAGAGTGTCAAGGTGATGACAAGAGGCTATACATTCAGGTTGCTAGAGTAGAAGTTACAGGGGTTGCATTTGTTTTCTGTTGCTGCAGTGGCAAATCACTACAGGCTTTGTGGCTTAAACAACAGAAATCTATTATCTTACATTCTGTAGGTCAGGAGGGTCCAGCTGGGCTAAAATCAAGGTTTCGTCAGGATAGGATTCTTTTCCTTCCAGTTGTAGGGCTGACATCCCAGTTGCCTTACTGGCTATCGCATGAGGACCCTTCTCAGACCCTAAAGACTACCCTCATACCTTGACTTACGGCATTCTTTCCTCTATTTTAAAAGCCAGCAACAACAGGTTAAGTCCCTTTCACACTTAAGGTATTTCCTCCTCCTTCTTCTGTCTCATCTCTGTGATCCACTTTTTGTCTTCCTCTTCACTTTAAAGGACTTTTGTGGTTGATTAGATTGGACCCACTTGGATAATTTAGGCCAACCTCCCCATTTTAGCATCCTTAATCTTAATAATAACTGGAAGTCTTTTTGTCATGTAAGGAAAGCTAGGCTGGGGGTAGGAGTGAAAGGAGAAAGGACATCTTTGGAGGGCTGTTCTGTCTGTCAAAAGGGGCTAAGTCATTGAAGTCAAGGAAAGCAAACGTCAGTATTGACATGGCTGTTGAAAATCTTTGTCCAGCAAATAATTTCTGATTACTTACATTGTGCCAGGCATTGCAATAGGCACTGGGGCTATTGTGATAAATAAGACAAGACACATTCCCTGCCCAGCCTGTATGTATATAGCAGCAAACCTAGAACAACAAGCAAACCAGAGCAGTGCTTTATAAAGGATTCTTCATGTTCTTTGTATTTACATTAAGTTCTTTGAAAGCAGATACTAGTGTTCTTTGTTTTGGTCCTTTCCTCATCCCACCACTAAACCAGTGTTTTACATCTTATGTGTTTAACAGATACTGTTCACAAAGGCTTACTTTGGTTTTCCTTTTCATTGTTAAAAATCTGATTTATCTCTTTTCTGATATTTTCTACTCTAAAAGCAGTGAGGAATTTTGAGTTCAATCCAGACTAAGATGGCAAGTTAAGATTTAATCAGATTCCTGCTAAAGAATTTTGTAAAAGGATTTAAAATTTTTCATGTACTCCATCTTCCTTTCCTGAGTTAAAACTCCAGAGTGGTAAAGGCAGCTTTACAAATGCTGTCATCATATAAATTGGCACTTTTGTTTTATTTCTCCTGGGTTCGACAGCCAGAAAGTACCTACCCAATTTTTAAAAAAATCAGCAGTTCTATTAAGCCCTGTATTCATCAATAGATAGTAAAAAATTGCCAACCCTGAAGCACATTAAAATAAACTTCTCAATCTGGCCTTTCCATGGATAGATAGCCTATTAAAATAATGGGGAAAAATGAGTGAAAGAATAAAAATAAAATAATGGAAGAGATAGACTATCTGTTTACTATGCCTAGAGCTATCTTCTTCATATACAACTCCCTGTTGTTCTCCCACTGTGTGCTGAGTGTCAGTCTGTTTTTTGTGAAAAGCCACAGGATTCTTACAAGTTGTTCAAAGACCTTTAAAGACAATTCTTAATTTTTTCAGTGATAGTCAAGGTTATTCTGTGCTATGTAATGTCCCAGAGCAGCAATGAGGAACTTTAATAATGATGGGTTGAAATAAACATTGGTGTGAGTTTTATAGATAATATACCAGCATTAATTTCAAACTTGATCATCACAGAACTTCTTATCAAAACAGTTGGCAAGTGGTTAAATATATTTGTTGCAAAGGTGTGAGCTCCAAAGCATACATGTCACATAGGGTCTTAGGGCACCTTCTTAATTTTGGTACACACAGAACTCCAACCAAAATTCCTTCCTGATTCTTTTTTTAAATTAATTATTTTTATTAACATATAATGTATTATTTGCCCCAGGGGTACAGGTCTGTGAATCATCAGGCTTACACACTTCACAGCATTCACCATAGCACATACCCTTCCCAATGTCCATAACCCAACCACACTCCCCCCAGCAACCCTCAGTTTGTTTTATGAGATTAAGAGTCTCTTATGGTTTATCTCCCTCCCAATCCCATCTTGTTTCATTTTTTCCTTCCCTACCCCCAAAGCCCCCCACTCTGCCTCTCAAATTCCTCATATCAGGGAGATCACATGATAATTATCTTTCTGTGATTGACTTATTTCGCTCAGCTAATACCTTCTAGTTCCATCCAGGTCGTTGCAAGTTCCTTCCTGATTCTTTGGCAGTTTATTTATGGATATCTTATCCATATGACTCTTCATGTCTCCAAACAAGTAGCTTAAGTATATTTACACAAAATTTCATTTCTGATAAAAGAAATTTTAGAACAATAGATGAAAAATTCATTTCATTTGCTTATGTTAAGATGGGTATTGTCCTATTAAATTTGCGTGATATTAATGTGGGTTGAGGAAGGCGATAGCTGTTTTATAGAGGTGTTTTAATGCACTGTAATCATGAAAGCATTAACAGATAATGTTGATTTCTGTGGGCTTTTTTTTTTTTTTAATGCTTCAGTGAGTGTCTAGGAAAGTGTAGCATCCTGTCAGATTTTGTTCATATGCAAAAATTCTTATTAAATGGAAACTTTTGGGGTGCCTGAGTACCTCAGTCCATTAAGTGTCTGCCATTGGCTCAGTTCATGATCCTAGGGTCCTGAATTCGAGTCCCACGTCGGGCTTCCTGCTTAGCTGGGAGCCTGCTTCTCCCTCTCCCTCTGCTCCTCTCTGCTGCTCATGCTCACTCACTTGCACGCGCTCTCTCAAATGAGTAAATAAAAATTCTAAATAAATAAGTAAATAAATTTAAAAAATGGAAACTTTTGAGGATGCTGGGAATATAACAATACAATAATAAAAATAACAGGTTCTTTTGATTTTTGTAAAAAGAGAAGGGAAAAATTCCTCTGTGGTTTTGGTCATTAAAATGTAGTATTGACTTAAATACATGCAATGCCACAGTGAGATGGAATTTACTGACTTATCGAAGCTTTTGACAGGTATATTTGCATCTTTAGACGTCAGATTTGAATTATTAAAGCAGCCTTTGTTTAATAAATTGAACATTTACTGAGAAGATTACATGGAAGAATAAGCATACTGATTTGCAGTAGGTGCAGTTTTAGCTGGTGTTAAAACTAAACTGGCCTTAGTGAATTCTTACCCTGGCTACATAGAAATGGCTTCAGTTTGAAAGGATATGGTTTCAGAAGTCATATATTTTTCCAAATGTCTGTCTGGGGAAAATAAACCTAAATTCTTGAAGCAGGCCATTTCACTTCTAATTGAATGTAATACTAGGAAAACAAAAAGCCTTAAGGCAAAAACTGTTTCTTACGGAGGTTTTTTGTTTTCCATTTGAAATTAGTGCAGTTGGAGATTGGCTTTTAAAAAAAAAAAACTCCGATTCTTTTAAACAAAGTATAGCGATGTAAAATTGTTGCTAAATTTACTAGCACAACTGAGAACAATTGTATTCTTTAAAAAAAGTAATCAGTGAGTTTTATTTAAATAAAATAGTTGCCTGAATATGATTTTAAAAAATAACACCTAAGATAAACCTAGGAATCAGATTAAATAATAATAAAAGGTGTTTTCAGGAGACGTAGTGCCTTTCTACTTAGATTTTAAAATTTAAACCAATTGTTGGATATGGATTTGAATGTTTTGTTCTGTGTGTATGTACAGTATAATGGAAGCTTATAGTAGTGCTGTATTAGTTCAGGTAAAACTCTTGCAGAAGAGTAGACTTCTGAAATATTATGTTATCTGATTTACATTTTTGCTTCACCTTCTTATTCAAGTAAAACAATTTTTGCCTGATAAAAAAGGTGGAAACAAATGATTATGTTTTACTCTCCAATGTTAGAATATTCTCAATGCATTTGAAGTAGAATTAATTACGTTTTTTCCCTTCCATGGAATTCTCTGGCTATAAATCAGTTTTTTTTTTTAAATTAATGAAAGTTCTTTTATGATGCCCTTAAGTACCTGTCAAGATTTACTCTTCAATTAGGTAGGTTTGTGATTAGACTCCTTTGCAGTGATGCACTGACTAGAGGAATTGACTTTTAGGCTATTGATTCTATGTGTTAGGACTGAGCAGAGAAATTTTCATTTGTTTTATCTTAAAAGTAGCCAGAATAAATGAGAGGATTCTTATAGACTGTAAAACCCAAACTAAATATCCTGGAAAAATCTTCGTGACTTAAAGGTTATTTGTTTAAGTAGCAGAAATTAATTTTTTTAATGAACATGCAGTAAAATTGCCTCTTGTGCATATAGTTGATGAACTTTAACGTGTGTAGATTTTCATGTAACTGTCATCACAGTCAGTGTACAGATACCCACATGGTTCCATTAGTTCATAAAATTCCCTTATGCTATCTCTATGTATTTGTGCTGGGTCCGTAATCAAAGGAGCGAGACTGACACAAAGCGAAGGTCAAGCAAAGCTTTATTTCGCGCCAAGCATCAAGAATCAGATCGACCAGCCAGGGCCGTCTCTTGCAAAGAGGCGACCTCTCTCTGCCTTACAGACTAGTTTTTAAGGGCAAAGGCCATGTGGTTGGGCCTGACCACGCACAGGTGGCCAGTAGATTATAACACACAGAGAAAGCTGCATAGTCATGCTAGGTCACATATAAGTGGCCAATTGAATTACAGTTTACCTTATAGTAGATATTTGACCTAGCCTATCACCTTGGTCAGAATTGGCGCCCAAAAGGTGCCCAGAGGGTAGGGCCCATACTCCTTGGTAGCTAGGGAGACAGTATGCGCCCCTACTGATTGGATACCTCCACCTGGCCTGACCCACCCTTGTATTTGGGCTTTGTTACCTGGGACTGGTTTCTGGGACTTGTTTTTAAGTAAATTCCCTGAGGTGGGGGGGCAGGGTCAGTTTAAGTTTTACTGCATAAACAGCAAAATCACTGTTTAACCGGATGGAGCTGCTCTGGCTAAATAGGCCCTTACAGTTGTACTCTCTTTATCTCACACTGGCAAACACTTTGTTGTTTAGCTTTTATGTTTTCAAAAATGGCCACTAAGTGGGATCATAAAGTATATAGCTATTTGAGACAGTTATACATGCATTTACTCAGCATAGTGCCTTAATATTTCATCTAACTTGTTTTGTATATCATTATTTCATTCATTTTTATTGCTGAGTAGTATTTGATTTAATGGATTTACCACAGTTTATCCCTTAATTCATTGAAGGACTTTGAGTTGTTTTAAGTTTGTGACTATTTTGAATAGGGATGTTATAAACATTTGTTTGTTGGCTTTTGTGAATACAAGTTTTCATTTCTCTTGGGTAAATACATAGTAGTGAGATTGTTGGTAATTGTATAATTTTACTTAATAAGAAATTGCCAAACTGTTTTCTAAATTGGTTGTACCACTTTGTATTCCCATCAGCAATGTGTGATTATTCTAGTTGTTTTGCCTATTTGCCAGCACTTGGTAGGGTCATTCTTTTGTTTGTTTAGTTTTTATTTCATAATCATAAACTTAACTCTGTAATCCATCTAGACTTAGAGGGGAGTAAGGAAAACCTATAGAATTGCAGTGAGAGCACAAAGATTATAGGATATTTTAAACTGGTAGAGGTGAAGAGGTACTCTCCTGAGCTACAGAAGGAACCGGTCTGGTAGTTAAGATAAAACACAAGTGAAATTTATTACATTTGTCCATAGTTAGGAATGGTGATCATTTTGCTGGTCTTGCCATTCCTGGCTCCAAAGCACTCCATGGCTTTTGTAGTATTCATGCCCTCCTTCACCTTGCCAAAGAACACATATTTGCTCTCCAACCACTCAGTGTTGGCACTGCAGATGAAAAACTGGGAACTATTTTTGTAGGGTCTAACATTTGCCATGGATAAGACGCCAGGACCTGTGTGCCTCAGGATAAAATTCTTATCATCAAATTTCTCCCCATAGATGGACTTGGTGCCAGTGCCATTATGGCATGTGAAGTCACCACCCTGGCATGTAGATCCTGGAATAATCCTATGAAAGCAAGCACCTTTATAACCAAATCCTTTTCCCCAGTGCTCAGAGCATAAAAGTTTTTTGCTGTCTTTGGAGCTCTGTCTGCAAACAGCTTAAAGGAGACGTGGCCAGAGTGCTTGCTATCCACAGTGATATCCAAGAACACAATGCGATGACCATGGCTGGGTGGGCACAGGCAGCCCTGGGGCAGCAGCATCTGCAAGTGGTCGTTCTTTTAATTACAACCATTCTAATAGATTTGGAATGATATCTGATAATCATGATTTTAAATCGCATTTTCCTAATAGTTAATGATATCAACCACTTTGTTATGTGCTTTTTTGCTATACGTGTATTCTTTTTGGGTCTCTCCAAGTCTTTTGTCCACTTTATAAAATAACAGAAACTTTATTTGGGAATAATTTTAGATTTAAAGATTTTTTTTAAGTTTTTTTTTTTTTTTTAATTTATTTGACAGAGAGAGATTACAAGTAGATGGAGAGGCAGGCAGAGAGAGAGAGGGAAGCAGGCTCCCGCTGAGCAGAGAGCCCGATGTGGGACTCGATCCCAGGACCCTGAGATCATGACCTGAGCCGAAGGCAGCGGCTTAACCCACTGAGCCACCCAGGCGCCCCTGTCACCAGTAATTCTGACCGACAAGCTATCAATCAGAAGTCCCAATGACTCCCTCCTTGGGTTTGATTAATTTGTTAGAGTAGTTTTCAGAACTCAAACATTTAACTTACTAGATTATTGGCTTATTGAAAAAGTATATAACTTAGGAACAGCCAGTTGGAAGATAAGCCTAGGGCAAGGTATGGGAAAAGGGTGCAAAGCTTCCATGCCCTCTGAGAGCACACTGCTCTCCAAATGCCCGTGTATTCACCACCTAGAAGTTCTCTGAAACCCTTCCTGTTGTGTTTTTATGGAGGCTTCATTACATAAACACAATTGGTTAAATTATTGGCCATGGCATTTGATTCAGACTGTAGTCCTTCTCCCCTCCCTGGAGGTTCATGGGATGGAACTAAATTTCCAACTTCCCTAATCCCAGGATTGGTTCTTCCAGAAACCTTCCTTCCTCAGTTACTTTCTGTAAATCCAGTTGTGGTGGAAAGGGCTTATTACAAGTAACAAGACACCCATTTCACCTTTATGGCTCTGAAGTGATTATAGGAACTGAGGCGAAGAGGCCAAATACAACAAAGGATGTTTCCCTTGCTCTTACTACTCGAGAAGTTCCAAGGGTTTGGGGAACTGTGAGCCAGGAACCATGGACGAAGTATAAATATATAAGAAAAATATGTTTTGGTCATCTGAAAGACCACATGTATGTATTTGTTATAAATCACAAAGTTGCACCAAGTTCTGACACCATCTACCTGGAGATAGTAGCAAATTCCACATGTTAAGGGCTCAGTCCCAAAGGACTGCCCATCCCACATCTCAGTTCACACACCTGCTTTGTAGTTAGCCATTCCCACATCCCCCAATCCCTGACAACCACTAATCTCTTTTCTTTCCATGTTGTTTTGCCTTCTCCAGTGTGTCGTATACATGCAGTCATATAATATGTAACTTTTTGGATCTGACTTCTCACTTAGCGAAGTGCATTTAAGACTTCTTGTTGGTCTTATGAATCAAATAGTTCAGTCCTTTTCATTCCTGCACAGTATTCTAGTGTATGGATTTACCACATTTATTTTATCCATTCTTCTTACTGAAATAACTTTCTAGGCCCAAGATAAAGCTGCTCCTGCTCCAGGTGCCACATCAGCAAACTGAAACCGTGTCTCTGTAAACGCTCCACTTCACCAAAAACACAGGCTCTCTAATAAGATAATCCCCAAACACCAGGCCAACTCTGGGCCTTCTCACCCCAAATGAAGTTGACTGTGTGGTTCTAGCCAGTCAGATATTTTCCATTTTTCTCTTCCTTTTTCTTTATTCTTTATCCTATAAAACCTTCCTGTCTTCTGCCCCATTTTTACTTATTAGAATAGAGACTATCCACCTCATAAAGTGTTAAATAAAATTTGTTTCACCTAAATTATCACCTTTAATCATTTTTTGTTTGTTTTTAACAACTCAGTAAAGGACATCTTGGTTCCTTCAGTTTTTGTTGATCATGAGTACAGCTTCTATTAAACAGTCATGTACAGATTTTCGTGTGAATATGCTTTCAGTTCACTTGAGTAAGTAATCTAGGAGTTTGATTGCTGGGTTGTATAAATGTAAATTTAACTTTATAAGAAACTGCCAAATTGTTTCTCAAAGTGGTTGTGTCATTTTTCATTCCCACCAGCAATGAATGAGAGTTCCTATTGCTCTGCATCTTTGGCAGCATTTTCTTTTGCTATGTTATTGGTTTGTGTTTTTGTTTTTGTTTTAATTTTATTTATTTTTACTATTTTTTAAAAGATTTATTTACTTATTTGACAGAGAGAGACACAGTGAGAGAGGGAACACAAGCAGGGGGAGTGGGAGGGGGAGAAGCAGGTTTCCTACTGAGCAGGGAGCCCAATGCGGGGCTTAATCATGACCTGATCCACCCAGGTGCCCCTGGTTTTTTGTTTTTGTTTTTGTTTTTTTAATTTTAGCCATTCTAATCAGTGTGCTTTTTCTTCACATTTAAATTGGATTGTTTTGGGGCACCTGGGTGGTTCAGTGGGTTAAAGCCTCTGCCTTCGGCTCAGGTCGTGATCCCGGGTCCTGGGATGGAGCCCTGAATCCATCCATCCATAGGGCTCTCTGCTCAGTGGGGGGCCTGCTTCCTTCCCTCTCTCTGCCTGCCTCTCTGCCTACTTGTGATCTCTGTCAAGTAAATAAATAAAATCTTTTAAAAAAAATTGGATTGTTTTCTTCCTGTTAAGTTTTGAGAGTTCTTTATATATTCTGGATACAAATACTTTGTTGAATATGTTATTTACAAACATTGTTTCCCTGTCTGTAGCTTGTCTTTATATTAGCTAACTTTCTAGAGCAGAAGTTTTTAATTTTGATAAAGTCCAATTTATCCTTTTTTACTTTCTGGATTTTTTTTTTTAAAAGATTATTTATTTATTTATTTGACAGATCACAAGTAGGCAGAGAGGCAGGCAGAGGGGGAGGAGGAAGCAAGCTCTCCACTGAGCACAGAGCCTGATGCGGGTGCCCTGAGATCATGACCTGAGCCGAAGGCTCAACCCACTGAGCCACCCAGGCACCCTACTGGGTTGTATTTTGATATCATAGCTAAGAACTCTTTACCTAGCTAGCCCTAGGTCACAAAAATTTTGTCCTGGGTGGGGAGGGGCGGGTTGTACAAAAAGTTTTATAGTTTTATATTTTATGTATCCATTTGAGCTAATTTTTTAGAAAGATTTTATTTATTTATTTATTTGACAGAGACACACCAAGAGAGGGAACACAAGCAGAGGGAGTGGTAGAAGGAGAAGGAGGCTTCCTGCTGAGCAGGGAGGGGGCTCTATCCCAGGACTCCAGGATCAAGACCTGAGCAAAGGGCAGGCACTTAACGACTGAGCCCCCCAAGTGCCCCAGCTTGAGCTAATTTTTTATGTGAAATGAGAGGTTTAGGTAAAAATTCATTTTTTTCTTTATATTTGGGTGCTCAGTTGTTCCAACACAAATTGTCAAAAAGCCTATCCTTTTCTCATTGTATTATCTTTGAACCTTTGTTAAAAATCAGTTGGTCATGTTTGTGTGGAGTTCTTTGTGGAAACTGTTCTGTTCCATTGGATTGTATCGTTCCTCCAATTTCCTTTTTTTTTAATTAAAGATTTTATTTATTTATTTGACAAACAGAGATCACAAGTAGGCAGAGAGGCAGGCAGAGAGAGAGAGGGAAGCAGGCTCCCTGCTGAGCAGAGAGCCCAATGCAGGGCTCCATCCCAGGCCCCTAGGATCATGACCTAAGCCGAAGGCAGAGGCTTTAACCCACGGAGCCACCCAGGTGCCCCCCAATTTGTTTTTTAATAGCTTTGGCTATTTTAGATTTTTTTGCCTTTCCATATCAGTTTGAAAATCAGCTTGCTGTAACAGCAAAAAATGCTGGGATTTTTTATTGTGTTAAATCTGTAGACCAGTTTGGGAGAGAATTGACATTTTTACTATTTTGAGTTTTCCAGTCTGTGAACCCAGTATATCCTTCTATTCACTTATGTCTTCTTTGATTTACTTTATCAGCATTTTGTAGTTTTTAGCATACAGATCCTATACATGTTTTTATCAGATTTTATACCTAAGGAATTTGTTTCTATGGAACTATTATAAATGGCATTATTAAAAATTGGGGGGTTCCAAAGTATTCATTGTTTAGTATATAGAAATATAATTGATGTTGACCTTGTATTTTTTGACCATGATAAGTTCACTTATTAGTTCCAGGAGTGGTTGGTTTGTTGGTTTGTTTGTATTCCTTGGAATTTTTTTGTATAGACAGTAATGTTCTTTGCAAATAGGGACAGTTTTATTTCTTACTTTCCAGTCTTATCAGTCTGGAGTTATCTCTTTTTTAAATGTTTGGTAGATTTCATTAGTGAAGACATCTGGGCCTGAAGAATTCCTTTTTTTTTTTTTTTTTTTTTTTTTTGGAAAGTTTTTAACTACAAATTCAGCTTATCTGATACTTCTGTTCTGTGCAACTCATCCATACTATTGTAAGTGAATGTTTGTAGTTTGTCAATTCAGGAAGTTCTTGAGTGTATGTGCATAGAGTTGCTCACAGTATTTCCTTGTTAATTAAATATTTGTATGATCTATTGTGAAATCTCTTCATTTGTATTGATATTGAGAATTTATGTCTAATCCCTTTTTGTCTTTGTCAGTCTTGCTTGTATTGATCTTTTCAAAGAGCCAGTTTAGGTTTTAGTTGATTTTCTGTATTTATTTGTTCTTTTCGATTTCATTGATTCCTGCTCTTTACTATTTACTTCCTTCTACTTTTTGTTTGCTCTTCTTTTTTCTAGTCTCTTAAGATGAAAGCTTAGATTATTTCAGACTTTTCTCTTTTCTAACTTAACTATTTAATGCTGTAACATCCTCTAAGTAATGCGTTAGCTGTACCCCACAAATTTTGATATGTGTCTTATTTTTGTTCAGTTCAAAATTTTTTCTGTTTCCCCTCTGGTCCATGGATTACATACACGTGTGTTTTGAAATTTCCTTTTCTTTCTTTGTCCTTTCTGTTATTGGCATCTACTCTAATTTTGTTACAGATAACATCCTTTTGTATGATTTAAAATTTTTTTTGTAAAGGTTTCTTTTATGATCCAGCGTATTATTTTTCTATTTCTGCTTTAACAAATTACCAGAAACAGTGGTTTAAACAGCACAAATTTATTGTCTTACTGTTCTGGTGCTCAGAAGTTTGAAGCCCATTTCACTGGGCTATATTCCAGATGTCCGCAAGATTGTTACTGCTTTCTGGAAGGTCAATGGGTTAATATATTTCCTTGTTCCTGCCACCTTCTGAAGGTGTTCACTTTTCTTGACTCCTGGCGTCTTTCAGCAGTGGCTTACTAGTTATGCTATTATAGTTAAAGAATGTTTCTTTTACTATTCTCTTTTGACTTTCCTTTAATTGGTGTGTTTAGATCTTTTACATTTAATGTAATTATTACTTATTGATGTATTTTTGTAAATGTAAATTATTGATGTATTTGAATTTACCTCTACCATTTTCTTGTTCTTTTTTTCCATTTGTTACTCCTGTTTTTATCTATTTTCCCTTTCCTGCCTTCTTTTGGAGTATTTGATTTGTGTTTGTATCTCTCTCTCTCTCTCTCTCTGTGTGTGTGTGTGTGTGTGTGTGTGTGTGTGTGTATTGGCTAGGTATTCCATTATAATTTGTTGATTGTGTTTTTATAGTTTGTTTTTTAATGGTTGCTCTAGAGATTACAGTGTGCTTTTCAGTTTACTTAGAATCAAGATTTTACTACTTACTGTGACACATAGAAACTCTACCAGCATACAGCCCCTTTACCACCCCACCCACTTTATGCTGTTGTGTTATATATTATGTTGTATGACATACATTGAAAGCTCCATCACACAATGTTATACTTCGGGCTTTCAACTATCAAACATATTTAGAGAACTCAAGAGGCTAAGAATGGTCTATTACATTTAATTATATATTTGACAATTACATTGCTCTTCCTTACTGATGTTTCAAAGTTCCCTTATGGTGTTATTTACCATCTGTTGGAAGAATTTCCTTTAGCAATTCTTTTAAAGCACTCCTGCTGTCAAAACATTCTTTAAGTTTTCCTTCATCTAAGAATGTCTTTATTTCACTTTTATCACTGAAGGATATTTTTGCTGGATATGGAATTCTCAGTTGACAGTTCTTTTCTTGCAGCACTTTAAAAATGTTCTACTTCCTTCTGACCTGCATGTGTTCTGAAAATAGATGCACATTCACTTGAACACTTTTCCCCTCTAAGTAATACTACATTTTTCTGGCTGCTTTCAAGACTTTCTGTCTAAAGTTTTCTGAGGTTTTATTAGTATCTGGCTGGTCGTAGATTTCTTTGTATTTATTCTGTTTGGAGAATCTGCTGAGCTTCTTAAAACTAAGTTTGTCTTTGAACAGATCAGCAAATACTGAACTCCTCTCGGTGAGATTCTGGTGTCACAAATGTGGGACCTGAGGCACTCATTTTTTTTTTTTTAAATCTTTTTCTCTATTGTTCACATTGGGTGATTTCAGTTCATCTGTATTAAGTATATTGACCTCATCTTTTGTCATCTCTCTCTCTTTTTTTTTTTTTAAAGATTACATTTATTTGAGAGAGAGGGAGAGAAAGCAAGTGAGAGAAAAGAATACAAGTGGCAGGGAGGGACAGAGGGAAAAGGAGAAGCAGATTCCCTGCATAGCAGGGAGCCAGACTTGGGACTAACTTGGGGATCATGACCTGGGCCAAAGGCAGATGCTTAACTTTCTGAGACACCCAGGTGCCCTGTCATCTCTGTTCTACTGAGCTCATCTAGTGAGCTTTTAATTTTGGTTATTGGTATTTTTTTCACTTCTGAGATTTGTATTTGATTCTTTTTTTTAATCTTCTATTTCTTTTTTGGACTTTATATTTTCCATTTGTTTCAAGAATGTTTGCTTTTACTTGGTGAAGCATTCTATAATTGTTGCTTTCATATCCTAATATCTTCCTCAGATAGTTCCAGCATCTGTGTTTTCTTGGTGTAGGCATCTTTTCTCATGCAAGTCGAGATTTTCCTGATTCTTCATTTGCCAAGTAATTTTGGGTTATATTCTGGGCAGTTTGGTATGTCATGAGACTTTGCATCTTGTTCAAATCCCATGTAGAATGTTGATATATTTGTTTTTATAGGCAAATAACCACATTAGGTTAAGACTGCAAGTTCCTGTGGGTTTTGTTTACAGTATTAAATTTGCAAAGCCTTTGTCATGTTATTTGGATCTGTCCTACATGTGCACCACACATGGGTCAATTTGGAACTTGGGTAGTGGTCTGTATCATAGTTCAAGTCTCAAAGTCTGTATGTACTTGTTCGGGTCAGATCCACACATAGGCTGCTTGAGGGTGAGCCTGGGGAGTTCATAAACAACTTGAACCATTGCTTTCCTAAGCTCCTCCTCTGGGATCTCCCAGTAATTTCTGATTCCCTGGGGCTCCCTTTTCTATTCTCTGACCAGAAAGGTGGAGCTTTACTTATTCTTCTCTAATATGCATTCCCTACAACTGTGCCCATATCCAGGGCCAAGTAGCAGAACAACAGAGAAAAAGCAAACAGAGATTCACCATATCCTCTTGGGACGACAGCTCCTCTAATCACATAGGAAGGTTTCCCCTTCCTCAGAGTTTTAGGATCCTAATGGGCCTCCCTTGCCGCAGCTACTACAGGAGGCTGAACTTGAGAGAATCGGGGAGAAATTTCCACAGTTTCTTTTGGTAGATCCCTTTCCTTCTCCTCTCCAGCATTAGACAGCTTTTACTGAAGTTTTTTCTGTACTAATGCCCACTTCAGGCCTTCTGGGGCCTCCTTTATAAGGGCACACTAATCTCATTCATGAGGGCTCTCCTCTCATGATCTAATCACCTCCCAAAGGCCCCACCTCCAAGTACCATCACATTGGGGGTTAGGATTTCAACATACATTTCTGGGGGACACAAACATTTGATCAGATTTTTTAGACCCTGATGATGTCATTGTATAGTCTTTAGGGTTATAAAGAAACTAATACAGAAATGAGCCTTTATTTTTTTTTTTAAAAGATTTATTTATTTATTTATTTGACAGAGAGATCACAAGCAGGCAGAGAGAGAGGAGGAAGCAGGCTCCCCGCCGAGCAGAGAGCCCGACGTGGGGCTCGATCCCAGGACTCTGAGATCACGACCTGAGCCGAAGGCAGCGGCCTAATCCACTGAGCCACCCAGGCACCCAGAAATGAGCCTTTAAAGTTTATCCTCACAGGAGATAATGCAAGAACCCATTACTTTAATTGATCACTATGAGATTTTCTTAAACTTTAAGTGATATATTTTTTAAAGCCTTTGTTTATTCATAGTTGTTTTCTTTTCTTGCAAATAAACTCTTAAAAAGTTTTATTCACAAGATTTGCTATACTTTTGAAAGAGAGGAATAAAGGCTTTTTTTTTAAGATCTCCTTTTTAAAACAACTTGTTACTTTAGAATTATTTTATTTTTTTTTTTAAGATTTTATTTATTTATTTGACAGAGAGAGATCACAAGTAGATGGAGAGGCAGGCAGAGAGAGAGGGAAGCAGGCTCCCCGCTGAGCAGAGAGCCCTATGTGGGACTCGATCCCAGGACCCTGAGATCATGACCTGAGCCGAAGGCAGCGGCTTAACCCACTGAGCCACCCAGGCGCCCCTAGAATTATTTTAGATGTGGAAATAAGTTCTAAAAAAATATATAGTATGTGGTTTTTCTATATTATTCACTCAGCTTTTCCTAATGTTAATATATTATGTAGCCTTGGTATAGTGATCAAAACTAAATAATCACCATAGACTACTAAACTATGGACTTTACTAGAATTTCATTAATATTTCCACTACTGTTCTCTTTTCAGGATCCCACATTACATTTATTTGTTATATTTCCTTCATTTCCTCCAGTTGTTGACAGTTCCTCAGTCTTCCCTTATTTTTCATTCACACTTTGCAAGAAGACTGATCAAGTAGACATTTGTGGAATATCATTCAATGTGGTTTTCTCTGGTGTTTTCTTTTTTTTTTTTTTTTTTTTTTTTACAGAGAGAGATCACAAGTAGACGGAGAGGCAGGCAGAGAGAGAGAGAGAGAGAGGGAAGCAGGCTCCCTGCTGAGCAGAGAGCCCGATGCGGGACTCGATCCCAGGACCCTGAGATCATGACCTGAGCCGAAGGCAGCGGCTTAACCCACTGAACCACCCAGGCGCCCTCTCTGGTGTTTTCTCATGGTTAAAGTAAACTTAGAGATTTCGGAAAAGAATGCCAGAGAGGTGATGTGTCCTCCTCAGCATATGATAATCAAGGGTTATATGATGTCAGCATGTCTCATTACTGGTGATTTTATTAACCTATATCACCTGGTTATAGAAGTTTCTGCCAGATTTCTCCACTGTAAATTTATTATTTTTCCTTTAATAAATATTTTGGGGGAAAATACTTTGAAGTTACACAAATACCCTGTTTCTTTTTAAAAATTTGGCCACTAATTGTAGCATTGATTGGTGGATCTTGCCTGAAGCAACGATTAGTCTGTTGTTTTGTTGGTTTTTTGTTGATATTTATCTATCCCATGCCTGTCTTCTACATTTATTTATTTATTTTAAAGATTTTATTTTATTTGACAGAGAGAGATCACAGGTAGGCAGAGAGGCAGGCAGAGAGAGAGGGTAAGCTTAGCAGGGAGCCCTATATGGGGCTGGATCCCAGGAACCTGAGATCATCACCTGAGCCGAAGGCAGATGCTTAACCATCTGAGCCATCCAGGCGCCCTCTTCTACATTTATTAATTATAATTCTATAAGAAAGAGTTGTCCTTCCCCACATTGATTTACTTAATCATTTATTTATATCCTCACATACTGATGGATTTTTATTTTATTCTCTGGATTAGGATCAGTACTAGTGTTGATATCTTTTGTTGCTCAGATTGTTCCAGTTTTGGCCACTGGGAGCCCTTTGGAGTTTGCCTCTGTGTCCTTTCAACAGGTCTTTTGTTGTTTCCAGCCCTTTCTTACTCTCTGGCCCCACAAGATGCTTCAGGCTCATCTGATATTTTTCCTCCCCAGGCCTGAAATCAGCCACATCTCCAAGTAGCCCATGTCCAGCTTATTGGAGAATAGTATTTAAAAGCCAACATCTGGGTGCTAGGTGTGCTCATGGCTACCCAGGCGTTAACTGCTTCTAGGCCTTTCAGAGCTAGGAAATGTATGCATGTATACTAAGCTGAATATATACACACATCTGTGTTTATTTCTGTATGTACTATCTGTATATATATAAAGCATTATTTGATACTGATACTTCCATCTCCAGTCTAGCACCATACGGATTATTCTAGCATTTTCCTTTTGCTTATTTGTAACTTATTTTGCCCACAGTGAGAAACCTGAGTCTCATCTGCAGTATAATTATATATTTACTATCTGTGTATGGTAGTTTCAGAATTGCTCACCCATACTCCTGTGAGAAACAAATTTACCAGAAGAATACAGTGTTTGTGTACAATTTTTTCTATCTTTATTCTCACAGAATCCAGTGAAAATGCTTTTTTTTTTTAAGATTTTATTTATTTATTTGACAGAGATCACAAGTAGGCAGAGGCAGGCGGTGGGTGGGGGGAGCAGGCTCCCTCCCCACTGAGCAGAGAGCCCGATGCCGGGCGCGATCCCAGGACCCTGAGATCATGACTTGGGCCGAAGGCAGAGGTAACCCACTGAGCCACCCAGGCACCCCAAAATGCTCTTTTCCAAAGCTCGTTAAGTCAGGTCTTTTCTCCCATATCCCCTTCAGTCTGCTATGTCATTCATTTGTAATACAGTTAGGTTCAATTTATCGCAGTTTGCGTTCTATCTTCAGTTTTCCAGACTCTCTGGTTTGGTTTTTTAAAACATTTATAGTCAATAAAATTCACTCCTTGTGTTAGATAGTTCTGTGGAAATGCACAGAGTCCTATATCTGCTAACAAGAGTTCCATCACCCACAAAATGTTCTTGTGTTGCCCTTTTGTAGTCAATCCCTTTTCCCACCTCTCCCAAAGCCTAGTAATGTCTTTAGTTAGCTTTTTTCAGAATTTTGTATAATTGGAGTCTCATAATGTGTAGTCTCTTAGGACCTGCTTCTTTCACTTAACAAAATGCATTTAATGTTCATTTATCTATTGTATAAATCACTAGTATGTTCCTTTTTATTGCCATGTAGCATACCAGAGTTTGTTTATCCATTTACCTGTTGAGAGAAATCTGGGTTGGTTGTTTCCAGCTTTGGGCAATTACAAATAAAACTGCTATTACATTTACATGAAGGGTTTTTTGTTTGTTTTGTTTTGTTTTTTTATTTTATTTCTTCATTTGACTGAGAGATCACAAGTAGTCAGAGAGGCAGACAGTGGGGGGGGGGCAGCAGGCTCCCCGCTGAGCAGAGAGCCCAATGCGGGGCTCGATCCCAGGACCCCGAGATCACAACCCGAGCCGAAGGCAGAGGCCCCAACCCACCGAGCCACCCAGGCGCCCCTGTTTGTTTGTTTTGTATTTTCTGTGTGGTTTTTGTTTGTTTTCACTTGGGTAAATACCTAGGAGTGGGATTATGGACTTTAAATATATATTCAATTTTCTAAGAAACTGCCAAACTTTTTTCCAAGTGGCTATACAATTTTGCATTCTTATCACCAGAGTATGAGAGTTCCTATTGCTCTGTATCCTCTTTATTAGCACACTGGTATTATCAGTTCGTTTTTGTCTTTTCTGTTCTAATGTATGTGTAGTGGTTTTAATTTGCATTTCCTACATGACCAATAATGTTAATATGCTCTCCATATTTGTGAATGGGTAGCTGGTCCCTTTTATTTCTCTTGATTTTCTCCTTTTGTGATCAACCAGGTGGGTAGAGTTTTTTCCAATATAGTTTTTTTTTACGATTTTAATTATTAATTGATAGAGATCACAAATAGGCAGAGAGAGAGGGGGAAGCAGGCTCCCCGCTGAACAGAGAGCCCAACGTGGGGCTCGATCCAGGACCCTGAGATCATGACCTGAGCCGAAGGCAGAGGCTTAACCCACTGAGCCACCCAGGGGTCCCTCCAATATAGTTTTGATTGAACTACTTGCTATCATCTCTGGCTATTTAGCTATATTTTATAATAAATACACATTTCCATATATGAGTTTTGACTTTTTGTACTTATTATAGTGGAATGAATGTAACTTTTTATATAGCTGAGTATTTGAATGATAATTTCATTATTGTCTGAAGCTAGATTGCTTTATGAGAATCTATTCATAGATTATATCTGTGACTAAATATACTTGCAAGGCAAGGGAAAATGTAGTAAATTCTGCTAGTGCTAGAGGTTGCTTTGGATTGACAAATGTCACTGGTAGAAAAAGAAATCTTAAGGTCTTCAGTGAGATCTTTCTCCTCTTTGACTATTAACTGAACAAATAAACCTGATACTTTCTTGGGATGTCTGTCACCGTATTCAGCCTTTGTTATATTCTTATAACTAATCAGTTAATATTAGGTGAAGAGATTAGGAATGAATATTTTTAAATTTGCCCCAATTTATATAAACATTTAAATTGACTGCTTGAAAATACGATGTTGCTTCATTGAATTGAATTAATGAAAATGTGTGGAATACTCATCATCTACTTTCTTGCATTTCAAAGACTACTAAAAAATCCTGTAATTCACTGAGTTTTTAGTTTGAATTTAGCTTCTAACAGAATAAAATGAAGACATAAAGTTTTAGTGACTGATTTTTATCCTATTG
Organism: Lutra lutra; assembly: GCF_902655055.1. Taxonomy (NCBI): domain Eukaryota; kingdom Metazoa; phylum Chordata; class Mammalia; order Carnivora; family Mustelidae; genus Lutra; species Lutra lutra. The sequence goes on from NC_062284.1 coordinate 49,459,305, forward strand.
GAGCTTTATATTTACTTTTTCTGTTTTGTGAAGGCCTGTGTTTAATCTGTTAGGCTAAGTGCAGGGATGCCAAGTTATTTAAATAGATTTTTCTGTTTCTATGCTATATAAAGTCCTTTCAAGAATTTCATAGAATGTATGCTTAAAATACATATAAGCCTTAAAGGATAACATTCCTGTCACATCACATCAGTTGGGTAATTATGATTTGATTCTGTTGATAATGGATTCTAATTAACAAAGTGAGTTATTCCCAATTTCAGCAGGAGAAAGGCAACTTGAGGAATATTTTATTTATATATTCAGATTATGAAAATAACATTATTAGAAGTCATTACAAATGGGAAGATGACTTTATTATCTGCTTTAGAATGAGCCTATCTCTTTAAATACTCTGTTTGGTAGTGTGATTACAATACTGATTTTAGTGGCTGAAACCAGAGTGGTGGTTACTATTATGATCAATGGCAGTCTGAATTCAAAGCAGGAAATTTTATTTATTTATATTTATTTAGATTTTATTTATTTAAGAGAGAGAGAGTGCTAGCGAAAGTAAGGAGAGCAGCAAAGGGAGAGGGAGAAGCAGACTCCTCACTCAGCTGGGAGCCTTACATAACTGCCTGAGCCACCCAGCCATCCCAATCACCATTTCTGAATTTGGAGAATTGAGGAAGTTTGGAGTTTAACTTCTTTTGAGCAACTGTTCTTTAGTTGAGTCTAAACCTGGTGCTTTTATTTCCATGTTATTTAACTTGGTCCTCACAATTAGCCTACATGGTATGTATGATTACCCACATTTTACAAATAAAGAAAATTTATCCAAGGTAACACAGCTGGTAGTGGCAGAGTCAGAATTTGAGCCCTTGTTTTTTGTTTTTTGTTTTTTTAAGCTAAATGTCAGTGCTTATCCATTATACTATATTGCCTTTCCTAATACTAGGAAAATAATGAAGATTATTAGAAAATCTCTCCAAAGTTTTAAGCCTCTTGGAGAGAAACTAATAATTAGATAAGCCTTACATCTTCTCAGCCTTTGTAGTGTTTTCTTCAATCTTAAGGGGCTTCACTTTTGAAAGACTTATTTTATACATGTTATATGAGGGAACCACCAATAGAATACTTATCACTGGTAATTATATGATTAAGTCTCCAATATGTGTCTCAAAAAGTATCTCTAATGATATTAGCAATATTATTAATTTTCTTGAAGATAAAATCATGTATGAATCAGAAATAGTACATGTATGAATTGCTGTTAGTAATAAAAATATGTATCTCAAATTCATTTGTAGTACTAGAACCTTTTAATCTAATTAAACTCTTATAAATGATACTTAGTATAACATTTGCAAAACAAACTGTTGTATAGCTTGGAAATAATACTTTAAACTGGTCAATAAACTCATTTTATGGTAGATCAATAAATTCCATTTGTGCAGTGATTAAGCTGTCTTTATCTTAATGGTATTTTACCCCGTAGTAATGTTATACTGTCAAATTAAACGACTATATGTAGAATTGTGAGTTTTAAGAGTTTTTCTTAACATATTCGTTGTATTAGTGGTCTTATTGTGTATTTGTAAATCCATCTATAGGCAAGTCATTAATTATTTAGTATTTATCTCTAGCATACTAAAATTCTCAAATCAATAAATGTAGAAAATATTTCAAATATGATAAAATAATATGGGAAATTGTTTCAGTATATATAAGCAGTCAAATTATAGATTTTTTGTTAAAAAAGTGCTGAATATTTGTTGATACTTGGTAAGAAAAAACTCCAGAATTCATTATTTCTTTTGTTTTATTGTTTTACTTTAGGGCAAAATATAATATTAAGTAGGATGATGTAAAAGCATTACCTGAGTCTATTTATGTATTTACTTATTTATTCATTTTGGTGTTGCACGGAAATCAGTACAGTCAGTAGGTTGAAATGGAAAACAGACCCTTAGAATCTAATCAACATAGCTGAGATCTAATGTTGGTACGGCCAGTACTAGCTGTGTGACTTAGGACAAATCATTAAACTTCTTTAGATCTAAACTCCTTTTTGTCTCTAGAGTAATTGGACCATGGTTTTTAAGATTATTCCCAGGCCTATGATTTTTAGGCCAGAAATTATGACAGTACTAAACTTAACATAGAAGGTAGAGTTGGTCTGTTTTTTGTTTCTCTTTCTTAACCAATTAAATAGTGACTTTTGTTTTTTATTTTCAGAATGAGCAGCCCAGCACAACTCTGCTGGTGAAATTAAGTGCCTGTGGTATTATATATACGTATAGTAACACAATATACATAAAAAAGTCTGACTTTTGCTATCAGGAATAACATTAGCCAAATATTTTTTAAGCATTTCTTTTTTGCAGGAAGGAGGTAAGAAAGGGTTCGTTTATTTGTCCCTCTCTGTGGTTGGCATAATGTGGAGTAAGCTCTTTGTACTGGAAGTACCTATAGTACATTAGGTATCTTTGTATCAGCTCTCATGGAATTCCCTGTTGTCTTAGTCAAGATGTGTGTTCTTTACCACAGAGTTCAGCATCTAATTATATATGGTCTTATATTCTAAATAATTTGTTAATAATGATTATAAGGTTTTAAACAACAGTTGTAATGCTCTTGTCTTTATGTCCAATTGCTTAGTTAGGTGTTCACTTGATTGGATCATCATGTATAGGAATAATACTCTTTTGTGGAGTAGTAAAGGTTTTGAAACTTTGGTAGACATTAGGTTGAAAGTATATGAACAACTTCTTGTGACATTTAAAATTTTGAACTTTGACTTTTATTAAAAATTCTTTCTCTCACTTTACTTCTTTTTTAAGCAGTGAATTGTGGTGGATTTACTAACACTTAATACTTTCAGTGTGCCTGGCACTGATCTAAACCCTTTACATACATTAACTCATTTAATTCTACTGTGAAGTAGTTATTCTTTAAACCCATATGGTATATGAGGAAACTGAGATGTAAACAAGTTAAATAACTTTCTTAAAGACAGAATTAATAAGTGACCAGCCAGGATTCAAACCCAGAAGGACTAGTTAGAAGCCTGAATTCTTAATTAGTATGTTGCACAGCTTCCCAGTGTTTTATGTGAAGTTTTGAATTTTTGTTAGAATTAAGGCTTTAAATCCATCAAGACACACACACACATACATACCCATTTCAGTTCTTTGTTACTAGACGTACTGTTTAGACTATCTTGTGAACATGACATTTTCTGTTGCTAAACTGCTTATCTTTAGGTGACTTGGATAAGAACTAGGTCTTTGACACAAATACCACTTTTCTTCCAAACTATTTACATTTTAGAACTATTTCATGACCAATAAACTTGATTTTGGCAAAGTTCCAAACACTGTTCTTGTTGGAACTGTCAAACTAGATAGAATTTTGAATACTAAGACATTGAAAATGGAATATTTTTATAAAGATCTCATTAATCTTCCAGTCTGTATAAGCCCTTTCTGTCTCACAAATGTACAGTGCAGAAGATTGGAAAATCCGAGGCAATAATATAGCCAATCAATCACTTTTTAAATGCAGTAGTTTTTTGTTGTCCACAGTGTTTATTGCAAAAACAGTAATAGGAATAATGGGGTCTTTAGAGTAAGGCTAAATTGCCAAGCAGGAAAGTTTATACTACAAGGAATTCTAACATCTTAGTGAAAATCAAAACATGGCTGCATGAAAACTTTATAAGGACTTCATGCATATTCCTTATCTGTAAATAAGGACTTTAAATACAGATTTCCTGTCTTCATTGCTTCTCGGCCTTTTGGCTAAGATCGAGTACAGATTTCCTGTCTTCAGTCACAGTAAGCCTACTAGCTAATTAGTATATTCTTGAGTGCATGTCAGTAGAAAAATTACACACATATACACACACACTACACATATAAAATTATTGCTTACTTAAATCAATGGCAGTTAATTAAGTGTAATTTGAGTTAGTAGACCGTGTTGAGCAAGAAATAAATTTGTTTTATTAAGTTATTTAAAAGTGTTGGAAATATTTGTTATTTCCCCAGACCTTGATTATCCTGACTTAGACTAATTTGTATGTGCTATAGTAAGAGTATCCAATTTATCATGAGGGACCCCCCTATTTATATAAAAGATACTTTGGGAAGAAAACATCAGTATTAGTGATATATTAGTGAAGTGTTAGTGAAACCCTGTAACAACACAAATCACTAGTCTTTTTTTTTTTTTTAAGATTTTATTTATTTATTTGACAGAGACCGCAAGTAGGCAGAGAGGCAGGCAGAGAGAGAGGAGGAAGCAGGCTCCCTGCTGAGCAGAGAGCCCGATGCGGGGCTTAAAAAAAAAAAAAATCCTCATATTGGGGCACCTGGGTGTCTCAGTTAGTTAAATGTTTGACTTTTTTTTTTTTTTAAGACTTTTTTTTAAAGATTTTATTTATTTATTTGACAGAGATCACAAGTAGGCAGAGAGGCAGGCAGAGAGAGAGAGAGAGAGAGTGGGGAAGCAGGCTCCCTGCTGAGCAGAGAGCCCGATGCAGGGCTCAATCCCAAGACCCTAGATCACGCCGTGAGTCAAAGGCAGAGGCTTAACCCACTGAGCCACCCAGGCGCCCCAAGTGTTTGACTTTTGATTTTAGCTTAGGTCATGATCTCAGGGTTGTGAGATTGACCCCCCATGTCAGGTTCCACATTGAGTGAAGATTTTTTTTTAATTTAAAAAAAAAAAAAAAGTTCACCATGATAAGTAGAGTTACCATTTGTTACCATACAAAATTACTACAATATTATTGACTATATTCCCCATGTTGAATTTTACAGTCTTGTCAACTGAATTATTTTATAACTGGAATTTGGTACGTCTTAATCCCCTTCACCTATTTTGCCCACCCTGCACCTTTTTCCCCTCTGGCAACCAAAATTTGTTCTCTGTATCTATGAATCTATTTTTGTTTTGTTTTGTTCATTTATTTTTTTAGTTTCTACATACGAAGAAAATCATACAGTATTTCTTTCTTTGACACATTTCACTTTATGTGATACCTTCTAGGTCCATCCATGTTGTTACAATGGCAAGATTTCATTGCTTATGTCTGAGTAATATTTCATTATATATATGCCATATCTTTTTTGTTCATTCATGTATCAGTGGACAGTTTGGTTGCTTCCATATCTTGGCTATTGTAAATAATGCTACAGTGAACGTAAGAGTGCATGTATCTTTTTGAATTAGTTTTTTCATTTTGGGTGGAGAAATACCCAGAAGTAGTGTCATATAGTGTTTCTGCTTTTAATTTTTTTAGAAACCTCCATACTGTTTTCCATGCTGACTGCACCAATTTACATTTCCACCAACAGTGCTTGAGGGTTCCCTTTTCTCTACATTGTAACACTTGTTATTTCTTGGGTTGGTTTTTTGTTTTGTTTTGTTTTGTTTTTTTAATATACTAGCTATTCTGACAGCTGTGAGGTGATATCTCAGTATGTTTTGATTTGTGTTTCCCTGATGCTTAGGGGTGTTGAGCATCTTTTCATATGTCTGCTGGCTATCTGTATGTCTTCATTGAAAATACATCTATTCACATCCACTGCTCAGTTTTTAATCAGGTTGTGGGTTTTTTGATATTGAGAGTTCATATGAGTTCTTTATATGTTTTGGATATTAACCCTTTATTAGAATATCATTTACAAATATCTTCTTCCATTTTGTAGGTTTCCTTTACATTTTGCTGATGCTTTCCATCACTGAAAAAGTTTTTTAGTTTGGTGTGGGTCCAGTTGTTTATTTTTGCTTTTGTCACCCTAGGCTGAATAACAGATCCAAAAAAATACTAATGAGACAGATGTTTGAGAGTTTGTTGTCTTTTCTTTTAGGGGTGTTATGGTTTCAGGCTTAACATTTAGGTCTTCAGTCCATTTATTTTGTTTATGGTATAAGAAAGTGATCCAGTTTCATTCTTTTGCTTGTACCTGTTCAGTTTTCTCAACACCATTTATTGAAAGACTGTCTTTTCCCCATTGTATATTCTTGCCTCTTTTATTGAAGATTAACTGACCATAGAAGCATGGGTTTGTTTCTGGGCTCTCTGTTCTGTCCCATAGATCTATGTGTCTCTTTTTGTGCCGGTACTGTACTGTTTGGTAACTGTAGCTTTGTAGTAGAGTTTGAAATGAGTGTATGATACCTCCAGCCTTGTTCTTCTTTCTCAAGATTGTTGTGACTATTTGAGGTATTTGTGGTTCCATAACAATTTTTAGGAGTGTTTGTTCTAGTTCCGTGAAAAATTCTATTGGAATTTCGAAAGGGATTGCATTGAATCTGTAGATTGCTTTGAGTAATGGACATTTTAACAATATTCTTCCAATCCATGGACGTGGTATATATTTCCATTTGTATCATTTTCAGTTTCTTTCATCAATGTCTTATAGTTTCCAGAGTACAGGTCTTTCTCTGCCTTTGTTAAATTTATTGCTAGGTATTTTATTCTTTTTGACTCCAGTGTAAATAGAATTGTTCTGCGCTTTGTTATTAATGTCTAGAAATAACAATAAATTTCTGTATATTAATTTTGTATCCTGCAACTTTTCTGAATTTATATATTAGTTCCAATTTTTTTGTGTGTGAAGTCTTTGGGGTCTTCTGTATATAATATCATGTCATCTGCAGGTAGTGACAGTTTTACTTCTTTCTTACCAATTTGGATGCCTTTTGTTTCTTTTCTTGTCTGATTACTGTGGCTAGGACTTCCAGTGTCATGTTGAATAAAAGTGGTAAGAGTGGGCATCCTTGTCTTATTTTTTTTTTTTAAGATTTTATTTATTTGACAGAGAGAGATCACAAGTAGGCAGAGAGGCAAGCAGAGAGAGAGAGAGGAGGAAGCAGGCTCCCTGCCGAGCAAAGAGCCCGATGCGGGACTCGATCCCAGAACCCTGAGATCATCACCTGAGTGGAAGGCAGAGGCTTAACCCACTGAGCCACCCAGGCGCCCCTCCTTGTCTTATTTTTGACCTTAGAAGAAAATCTTCCAGTTTGTCACCATTGAGTATGATGTTAGCTGTAGGCTTGTCATATATACCCTTTATTATGTTGAAGTGTGTTTCTTCTATGCCTATAGTGATGAGTTTTTTTTATCATGAATGGGTGTTGAATTTTGTCAGACAAGCATCTGTTTGATGTTTTGCATCTATTTGAGATACCTATATGATTCTTATCTTTTTTTTTTTTTAAGCGTATCACATTGATTGATTTGTAGGTATTAACCATGTTGCATCTCTGGAACAAATCCCATTTGATGATCCTTTTAATGTATTATTGAATTTGGTTCCTAATATTTTGTTGAGGATTTTTGCATCTATGTTCATCAGGAATACTGACCTATAATTTTCTTTTTTCATAATGTCTCTGTATGGTTTTGGTGCCAGGGTAATGCTGGTCTCGTAGAATGAATTTGGTAGCATTTCTTCCTCTTGCACTTTTTTGGAAATAGTTTGTAAAGAATAGATACTTACCCTTTAAATATTTGGTAGAATTCACCTGTGAAGCCATCTGGTCCTGATCCTGGACTTTTGTTTGTTTCAGTTAACTAGTAATCTGTTCACATTTTCTGTTTCTTCCTGATTCCGTCTGGGAAGATTGCATATTTATCATTATGTAATGCCTTTATTTGGCTCTTGTTACAATGTTTGTTTTAAAGTCTGTTTTGTCTCATGTAAGTATTACAACCCAGCTTTTTTCTTTTTTTTTTCTTTTCCATTTGCATGGAGTATCTTTCCATTCCTTCAGTTAGGTCTGAAATGAGTCTCTTGTAGGTAGCATATAGATGGATTTTATTTTTTATTTATTCAGTCACTGTGTGTGTTTTGGTTGGAGCATTTAGTCCTTTAATACTTAAAGTAATTATTAATAGGCATGTAGTTAACACCATTTTGTTAATAGTTTTCTGGTCATTTTTGTAGTTCTTTTCCATTCTTCTCTTGCTCTCTTCCCTTGTGAAATGATAACTTTCTTTAATGTTATTCTTGGATTCTTTCTCTTTATTTGTATCTATTATAGGTTTTGGGTTTGTGGCTACCATGAAGTTCATATATAACACTTTATGTATATAGCAGTCTTTTTTTTTTTTTAAGATGTATTTATTTATATTGAGAGAGAGAGAGAGAATGGGTAAGGGGTAGAAGGAGAGGAAAAAAGAGAAGCTCTCAAGCAGATTCCCCACTTAGTGCAGAGCCTGACCCGGGGCTCAATCCCATGACCCTGAGATCATGACCTGGACTGAAACCAAGAGCTGGATGCTCAACCAACTAAGCCACCCAGGCACCCGTATAATAGTCTATTTTAAGTTGGTGGTTGCTTTAGTTCAGGCACATTCTAAAAGCACTAAATTTTTACCACCTTCAAGCATTTTATGTATTAAAAGTTTACATCTTTTTAGTTTGTGTATCCCTGGACTAATTGCTGTAGATGTGGTTCATTTTACTACTTTTGTCTTTTGGCCTTCATACTTGCTTTATAAGTGATTGATCTACTACTTTAATTATATGTTGGCTTTTGCCAATGAAATTTTTTCTTTCATAATTTTCTTCTAGTATGGCTCTAGGAAAACATTGTCATCATGACCTTAGGGTTGGTAAAGTTCTTTTTTTTTTTTTTTAAGATTTTATTTATTTATTTCACAGAGAGAGATCACAAGTAGGCAGAGAGGCAGGCAGAGAGAGAGAGAGAGAGAGAGAGGAGGAAGCAGGTTCTCTGCTGAGCAGAGAGCCCGATGCGGGACTTGATCCCAGGACCCTGAGATCATGACCTGAGCCGAAGGCAGCGGCTTAACCCACTGAGCCACCCAGGCGCCCCGTTGGTAAAGATTCTTAAACAGAATACATAAAGCATTAACAATAAAAGGAAAAAATGATAAATTGTACTACATTAAAATTAAGAAATTCTGTTCACTAAAATATACAGTTAAGAATGAACGGCAGTCATAGAGTGGGAAAAAGATATTTGCAATTAGAAAAAAAAGTATTTGCAACTTGGATTACATATATCTGACAAGAACTCAGCCAGAATATATAAAAACAGCAATAGAAAGACAGATAACCCAATAGAAAAATTAGACAAAACACTTAAATGGGCATACACACATATTAAAAGATTTTCAATCTCTTTAGTCATCTGCAGTATACAGATTAAACCTACTATGTGATACCACTCTACCCTACAGAGTGGCTTGGATTAAAAGACTGGTGGTATCAAATGTTGATGAGGATGTGTTGCATTTGTAGCTCATTTTCCCCTGGTGGTAGGAATATAAATTGCTTTAACCACTTTGGTTAATAGTTCCCCCCTCCCTCACTAAAGTTGAACTTAACTCATAGTTGTACCCCCATGACCTTACAGTTCCACTTCTAGGTAGTTCCACTTCTAGGTATATATCCAACAAAAATGCTAACAAGTATTCTCTAAAACACATGCGTAAGAGTGTTCATGTTCATACAGGCAAAAACTGGAAACAATCCAAATATTCAAAAACAGCAAACTGGTTAACTAAATGGTGGTATATTTGTGTAAGGGAATACCATACAGCAGTGAGAATACATGAACTATTGTAGTGCACAGTGCATGGATGAACCTCAAGAACATAATGTTAAGTAGAAAAAGCCAGTCACAAAGGAGTGCACACTGTGATTCTAGTTACATAAAGTTTGAAAACAGGCAAAACTGATTTATTGTGTTAGAAGTCAGGAGAGTTGTTACTTTGGGAGAAAGATCTGATAGGGAAATAATGTGATCTTCTGTGTAGCTGATTAAGGAAGTTCTATTATACTGATTGTTATAAGCATTTAATAAAATCATGACTGGGTAATTTTATCAAGTGCTTTCATCTGAGAAAAGCTATTGACATAATGTGGTTTTCCTCTATTTTTCTTTTAATTTGAACTCTGAATGTTAAAGCAGCCTGTGTTCTTGTACTATATTTCTTGATTTGGGTATTGGTTATAGACATGCACTAACTTTGTGAAAATTAAGCTGTAAACCAGTTTATTATACTGTAATAAAAATTTATTTAAAATTTTTAATTAAAAAAAAAAGAAAATGATACTTGGAGAGGTACTCAAAAATGTTCCTGTTCAGTTTGTAAGACAAGAAGAGATAAAGAAAAATTTACATTTCTGTGGAAGTTTATCCTTCTCAGTCATGCTTGATTTAGAATGTACTTTGTAGAATAATAACATTTTATAAGACAGTTCAGTAATTAACACATGCCCCTCTGAAGTTAGCTACAAGTACAGTGAGGCTTTTTAGGTTGCTGTATAACAATGGCTTAATAATTAAATGGAACTTACTAATTGTAAGAATTGGCTTCTCAACTTTACTTCTTTCCTACTTGTGGTTTTTCACTCACTGGGTAAAAGTCATTCCAGGATGATGATCTCTGACAGAAGAGAAACTAATGGGGTAAGCCCATAGTTTTTCCAAGCCACAGTGCTGCTAGAGGCAACCTAAACAGCCCAGGAGTCTCACATGATTGAGTTTGGGGTTCAGCAATGACAAGCTAAGATTTTGAGCAAAATATTGGAAAGTCGAGGACTATAAAAATGGAGGACTCCAAGGACCTGGAAAGTGCCCTTTCATGTCTTTCGCTATCATTCTTTGTGTACTTGTATAATAACTACTCAACAGTAGAAAAAGTGTCACTGGAAGGAGTAGGGGAAAACTCCTCAGAGATGACAGAGAGTAAGGTAGCCACACTATCCAGAGTGGAAAGACCTCCTAATAGAAAAGCATTGTGGTAGACTAAAAGCTATATTAGCCCTTCCTTATCTGTGGTTTTACTCTCTATGGTTTCAGTTACCCATTATCAACTGTGATCCAGAAGCAGATGGTTCTTTTTCTGATGTATCATCAGAAGGTCAGTAGTATCCTAATGCTTCATCACAATGCCTATGTCATTCACCTCACTTTCATCACATAGGCATTTTTTATCATCTTATATCATCACAAGTATGAGTATCGTATGATATTTTGAGAACAACCACATTCACATAACTTTTATTATGATATATTATTATAATTGTCCTATTTTATTAGTTTATGTTGTTAATTTCTTAATCTGCCTAGGTTATAAGCTTTATCAGAGGTATGTGTATATAGGAAAAAACATATAGGTTTTGGTACTACTATCTGTAATTTCAGGCTTCCACTGTGGGTGGAAGGGAGGACTTCCCAAAGATGAAGGGGAGACTGTTGTACTCTGGTCCCACCTAACAAAGTTTTAAAAGTAAGCCTTGAAATTATCAAACTGTTTCCTAGCCATTGAACTATTCCCAGAACAAAGCACTTAAAGGAATTCAAAAAATCCACACCAGATGTTCCAGCAATCTCACTCCTGGGTACTTATACAAAGTAATTGAAATCAGGATCTTGAAGAGAGATTTGTGTTTGTGTTCCTTGAACCATTGTTCACAGAAGCCCAAGAAGTGGAAGCAACCCAAGTGTCCATCAGTGGGTGATAAGGAAAATGGTGGTATGTACGTACAGTAGAATATTATTCGGTCTTTAAAAGAGGAATTCTGTCATGCAGCAACATAGATGAAACTTGAGGATATTATGCTAAGTGAAATAAGCCCCAGAAAGACAAATACTGCATGATTCTACTTATATGAGGTATCTAAAGTAGTTAAAGTCATATAAGCAGAAAGTGGAAGAGTGGTTGCCAGGGGCCGGAGCTAGGGGGAAATGGGGAGTTGCTGCTTAATGGGTATAAAGTTCAGTTATGCAAATTGAAAAAGTCCTAGAAATCTGCTGTATAACATTTTGCTTATATTGTAATGTACACTTAAAAATTTGTGGATAAATCACACAAATTCATTTGTCAATTTATATTTGCTATAAATACCATTTCTGCTTTAAAACTATGCAGTATATCCATATAGTGAAGATTAAGCATGAAAGATAAATATATTCATAACAAATTTGAAAAAATTCAATACCCAAAAATGTAAAATTTGTAATGTCTTGCATCCTATAAAAAACTACCAGACATGCAAAGAAGCAGAAAAAATAGCCCATAACCTTGACAAAAATCAACCAATAGGAAGGGAGAAAGATGACCCATCTGATCAAATTAGCTGACAAGAACATTAAAGCAGTGATTAGAACTATACTCTTATGTTCAGGAAAGTAGAGGAAAACAAACATGCCAATGTGAGACGTGGAGTTGTTTTTTAAAAAGTGTGACGCAAATAGAACTTCCAGAGATGAAAAATAAAATTTCTGAAATGGAAAAATACAGCAGATGAAATTACCAGATTAGACATTGCAGGAGAAAAAGATCAGTTAATACTTGAAGACATAGCAGTAACAACTATCTGAAATGAAATACCAACAGGAAAAATTAGTTGGAAAAAGACACATCAGTGAGCTGTGGGACACATCAAGCACTTTAACACAAGTATAACAAGTTTCAGAAGGAGATGGGAGACAGAAAAAAATATTTCAGGAAATAGTAGGTAAATATTTACCAAGTTTGATGAAAATGCATGTCCACAGTTTATAGTTTACAAATTTGCAAGCAGAAGAATCAGGTACAATGATTAAATTGTTGAAACCAGTGACAAAAAGTCTTGAAAGAAATCTTAAAAGCAGCCAGAGGAAAACATACCATGTTAAATAAAAGATGAACAAATATATAAAAATCACTACAGATTTGTCAGAAACTATGCATGTCAGAAATGACATCCTTAAAAAGTACTGGAAGAAGAAAAACAATCAAAAACTCAACCTGGAACTCTGTACCTGGCAAAAAGGATTTTCCAAAAATGGAGGCAAAATAAAAGATAAAGCTGAGAGAATTTCTTACACTATAAGAAATGTTAAGAGGGGGCGCCTGGGTGGCTCAGTGGGTTAAAGCCTCTGCCTTCGGCTCAGGTCATGATCTCAGGGTCCTGGGATCGAGCCCCACATCGGGCTCTCTGCTCAGTGGGGAGCCTGCATCCTCCTCTCTCTGCCTGCCTCCCTGCCTACTTGTGATCTCTCTCTCTCTGTCAAATAAATGAATAAAAAATCTTAAAAAAAAAAAAAAAAGAAATGGTAAGAGTAGTTCTTCAGGCAGAAAGAAAATGATATCAGATGGAAATTTGCATCCATAAAAAGAAGTTTAGAGTATAGGAAATGGAAAATATGTGTATGGATAGAAAAGTCTATAGAAAAATAAGATAATTGTTTAAAACAAGAATAACAGTATATTTTATTTATAAGTTAAAAACAAAAACAAAGAAGTATAGCTAGAAGTCGTAGAGCTAAAATGGAATCATAAAAAAATACTCACCAAAAGTTGGCAGGAAAAAAAGAAAAAGAGAACAAAAGAAAGATGAGACAAATAGAGAAATAGCAAGACAGAGATTTAATTTAAATCCAACCATATCAATGATCCCATTAAATGTAAATGGTCTATATGCTTCAGTTGAAAGAGATTGTCTGATTAGATGTTTTTATTTGTTTTTTTTTTTTTAAGATTTTATTTATTTATTTGACAGGCAGAGATCACAAGTAGGCAGAGAGACAGGCAGAGAGAGAGGAGGAAGCAGGCTCCCCACTGAGCAGAGAGCCCGATGCGGGGCTCGATCCCAGGACTCTGAGATCATGACCTGAGCCGAAGGCAGAGGCTTAACCCACTGAGCCACCCAGGCGCCCCTTTGTTGTTATTTATTATTCTTTAGCTCTTGAAAGACCTTTTCAATATCTTTATATATGCCTCTGAGTTTTTCCCATTTAGGATATATATGTATTTCCGCTTTTCATACAAACCTTTGGATGGGATAAAACAGGCTGCTGAGTAATCATAGTTCCTTTTATTTGCATAAAAATAACATAATTCTAATTATTTAAGCTAGAGAGCAACTTCCTATATGTGTCTAGTATGTTGGTATGTCAAACCAGTAGTATCAATCTGGTAGGAGAGTAGAGTATGATTGAACAGTCATTAATGCTTTTCTTTTCCTTTTTTTTTTTTTTTTTTTAATGCTTTTCTAATAGTCACTGATCCAGGTGCAATACTGTGTTCTAAATAATCAGTGGTATTTCTAGATGGTAGTCTTCAATGAGATACATAATATTGTGTTATATTACAAAATGTTTTTCCAGGTGAAGGTTTTGATTTGTCACTGGTATGATGGGATTGGTGTGACTACATGAAGTGTGTGTATGTATGTGTGTTAACTTGTGTCCATTTTCCTTCCTTCTTTCTTAGATTTATTTGTTTTGAAAGTAGGACTTGCTGAGTTGTACTTTTATCTTATTATGCCAGTTGTCTTAAAGATTTCAAATACATTTTTTTTTTAATTAATAGGTTGCCTTTTAAATGTGTTTCATTGTTGCAGAGCTTGGGGATCCTTTATACATGCCAAACTGATTATTTCCAGGGAACAAAAAGTGATTAAGATAGCAAGTAAAATTTGAGATGGAATTATATTCATAGGAATTTATTCAAATGTCTTGCAGGAATAATTAAACTATCATATGGAAAGAAAACAAACCCAGTATTGTCTTAGGCACTTTGGGAAGGAGAAAAAATCCATTCACACATGTTTTCTCCTTTCAAAGAGTTTATTTTTTTATATAAATGCCTTAGCAAGGATGTATAAGAAATTCATTCTTGGAGAATTAGAAGCTTTAAAGATTTTATTTATTTATTTGACAGACAGAGATCACAAGTAGACAGAGAGGCAGGCGGGGGAGGGGGGTGGCGGGGAGCAGGCTTCCTGCTGAGCAGAGAGCCCAATGCAGGGCTTGATCCCAGGACCCTGGGATCATGACCTGAGCTGAAGACAGAGGCTTTAACCCACTGAGCCACCCAGGCGCCCCTAGAAGCGTTAGTTTAAAATCATAAACTAGTTGAGAGTGTTTCTGTTTTAGTGGAAGATAATGCTGTTTGGAGAGGAGCAGCAGACAGGAATGAGACAGAATATCCAAGTGAGAAATAATTGTCTAATGTGAAGAAGTAACTTATTTGACATCATTAAAGATTGTAGGTTTGCTTGGGTGGCTCAGTCAGTTGAATGTCTGGCTTGGTTTCAGCTCAGATCATGATCTCAGGGTCCTGGGATCAAGTCCTGTGCCCAGCTCCACACTCAATGGGGAATCTGCTTCTTTTCCTCTCCCTCTGTCCCTCCTCCTCACATGCTCTCACTCCCCATAAATAAATAAATCTTTAAAAAAAAAAAAGTAGAATATCCATATTTGGGCATTTTAGGGTAATTTCTCATTTTCCTGGAAAGACTGCAGGAAGGTATACTAGCTTAGAATTTTATAAATCCTTTGTAGGAGTTCCTTACAGAAAAGTATGTTCAGGTTGGACGTATTTAACTTTAAGGTGCTCTGTCACTTCTAAGCGTTTATGAAAGACATGTAAAAGACTCCATATGACTCCCAAAAGCCTTGAAGCCACCAAATTCCTGTAACCTCCTTAGCCACTTCTTGTGACTAAGGTGGAAAGTAAGTTTCATTGACTTTGTTTTTAGCTTATAAAATAAAGTCCCCTTGTTTCATTCCAGCATTCAGACTGTGAATTGATACCAAGAAACTGCTAGAAGAGTTTAATTTTCAGTCAAGAAATAGATGTCAATAACATACTTGAACACCTTTCCCCTTACCTACCCCAGGCAGTGAATAGTAAGGGGGTGGAAATCATTAGCATCATGTCTTCAAATTCCGTGTATAATATTAAGCTTTTTAAATTCACTCTGCTTCCTAGAGGTGGAGTTTAGCACTAACAAAAAAGAATGATCTCTATCCTTATTACAAATGTGCATCATAGAACATGATAGGAGACGCTTGATTTATAATCCAGATTCATTTGGGTTGTTTGGAGGCCATATCTGCTTTGTGGTTGGCTTAAGAGCAAAGGGAAGACTTGTGTATTATCTTCATTTCTTATTCTTGAATCAGTATTTGCCACACTTAGAAACCTAAAGCTGGGGCGCCTGGGTGGCTCAGTGGGTTAAGGCTCTGCATTGGGCTCTCTGCTCAGCAGAGCCTGCTTCCCCCTCTCTCTCTGCCTGCTGCTCTGCCTACTTGTGATCTCTCTCCCTCTGTCAAATAAATAAATAAAATCTTTAAAAAAAAATGAAAAGAAAGAAAGAAACCTAAAGCTCATGAAATGTGGGATAATACTTTATTTTTTAAAAAGATTTTATCTATTTATTTTTGTGAGAGAGAGAGAAAGAGCAAGTGAGCACGAGTAGGGAGAGGGGCAGAGGGAGAAGCAAGACTCCTGGCAGAGCAGGGAGCCTGATGAGGAACTTGATCCCAGAACCCTGGGATCATGACCTGAGCTGAAGGCAGACATTTATTTTTTTTATCTTTAATTTTATTTATTTTTAAATTTATTTTTTATTTTTATTTTTTATAAACATATAATTTTATCCCCAGGGGTATAGGTCTGTGAATCGCCAGGTTTACACACTTCACAGCACTCACCCCAGCACATACCCTCCCCAATGTCCATAACCCCACCCCCCTCTCCCAACCTCCCTCCCCCCAGCAACCCTCAGTTTGTTTTGTGAGACTACGAGTCACTTATGGTTTGTCTCCCTCCCAATCCCATCTTGTTTCATTTAACCCCTTAACCCCCATGTTGCATCTCCACTCCCTCATATCAGGGAGATCATATGACAGTTGTCTTTCTCCGATTGACTTACTTCGCTAAGCATGATACCCTCTAGTTCCATCCACGTCGTCGCAAATGGCAAGATTTCATTTCTTTTGATGGCTACATTGTATTCCATTGTGTATATATACCACATCTTCTTTATCCATTCATCTGTTGATGGACATCTAGGTTCTTTCCATAGTTTGGCTATTGTAGACATTGCTGCTCTAAACATTCGGGTGCACGTGCCCCTTCGGATCACTGAAGGCAGACATTTAAATGACGAGCCACCCAGGCACCCCTAGGATGATAAAGTTTGTTCTGAAGGAGCAATTTTTTTTTAAATATGAGGCAGTGTGTGCAGTATAGAATACTCTTTGTTGCCAGAAGAAAAAACACATGTATGTATATATATATGAAATATACATGATAAACACACATATATGGAGAAAAGATTTTGATTTGGGGAAGAAATTCCAGAAGATATCATTTTCTTTGTCAAGTACTTGTAATCCAGGTTTCACCTTTATAAATAGTCCCAGTGCCAAGATCTGAGACTAGATAAATGTCAGTGAAAAGTTAGTTTTAGCCCTTAGAAAATGTATAGAAATATGGTTTTATACATTAAAAAATACTGTTTTGTATAAATTTCATTTCTACTTCAGCTGTCTTATTTATTTAGGTAAATGGATTTCTGTGTGGTAATTTATATTCATCTCAAATTTAGAAACCAACAGAAAATATCCATACACTTTGCTCAACATGCAGTGAAGTCTTAAGTAGGAGTTAAATGAAAATTCCTACAGTGCTAAAGTTAATTCAATTTGGTAACCTTCCTATTTGCTTAGAAAATTGTTCATTTGGGAAATCTTAGCCTAAATCTTACTTAATTCACATTTATTGCTGATAAAATGTATTTCCCTTACTAATAGTATATCATTCTGTGAGAGGCAGATTGTATTTGTTTCTTGATTGCAGTTCTTATGAACTTTTATGAGATAACAAAAGTCACAGAAGCTTAGAGGAAGGTGTTCTTTCGCAGGGGGAGAGACTTGTACTTATCTCCTTTTTTCAGATTGCTTATTTGGGAAAATGGTAACTTACCATATAATAGATGTTTAACAAATATATGTTGATTAAATGAAATGGTATAGCTAAGTGAAGCTCACTCTTTCTTTATTGACTTTAAAAAGAGGTATCACTTCATCCATAGACATTTTCCTTTGTTTGCTTGTTAGGTGGTGGGAACCAAATTAAGTGTTCATTTAATCTCAACTACTTTGTAAAGTAGAAGGTATTATCTCAGCTTTACATATGAGAAAATTGAGATTACCTGACTTGTTCAGATTACCAGTATTGAAATTTAGCTATTTCAGACTCAAAAGCTTGTTTTTTTCCCCAAAAGACAGTATCTCCTTCTTTAATGACCTATTTTATGTTACTTTTGTATATTCATAGCATTTATTACTCAAAAAAAGTATAGAAATGCACTTATTTTTGCCTAATTTTATAGGTTACAAGTTTTTTAAAGGCTTTTATTTATTTATTTGAGATAGGACAAGAGTGAGAGAGAGAGAGCACAAGCAGAGCAGCAGGCAGACAGAGAAGCACCTCCCTACCAAGCAGAGAGCCTGATGTGGGGTTCAGTCCCAGGACCCTGGGATCATGACCTAAGCCGAAGGCAGAGGCTTAACCGCCTGAGCCACCCAGGCACCCCATACAGGTTACAAGTTTTAAAAGTCAGATTTATTGGGGTGTAATTTATATGCAATAAAATGGACCACTTATTTTTTTTTAATTATGGACCACTAAATTTTTTTGAAATTTAGTCTAATTATTTTTTTTTTAAATTGAAGATTTTATTTATTTATTTAACAGAGAGAAAGCACACAAGCAGAGGGAAGGATAGAGGGAAAAAAACAGGCTCCCTGCTGAGCAGGGACCCTGATGTGGGGCTCCATCCCAGGACCTTGAGATCATGGCCTGAGCTGAAGGCAGATGCTTAACTGATTGAGCCACCCAGGTGCCCTACTTATTTATCTTAGAGAAAGCAGGGGGAACGGCAAAGGGAGAGAGAGAAAAGGAGCATCTCAAGAGATTCCACGCTGAGCGTTGAGCCAAATGTGGGGCTCAGTCTCACAACCCTGAGATCATAACCTGAGCCAAAATCAAGAGTCAGACACTCAAACAACTGAGCCATCCGGGTGCCCCAAAATGCACCCCTTTTAAAGTGTACAGTTAGGGGCACCTGGGTGGCTCAGTGGGTTAAAGCCTCTGCCTTCGGCTTGGGTCATGATCCCAGGGCCCTGGGATCGAGCCCTACATTGGGCTCTCTGCTCGGTGGTGAGCCTGCTTCCCCCTCTCCCCCTCTCTGCCTGCCTCTCTGCCTGCTTGTGATCTCTGTCAAGTAAATAAATAAAATCTTAAAAAAAAAAAAAAGTGTACAGTTAGATGAGTTTTTTTTTCCTTTTTTTAAAAGATTTTATTTATTTATTTGACAGGCAGAGATCACAAGTAGGCAGAGAGGCAGGCAGAGAGAGAGGAGGAAGCAGGCTTCCTGCCTGGCAGTGGGGCTCGATCCCAGGAAACTGGGATCATGACCTGAGCCGAAGGCAGAGGCTTTAACCCACTGAGCCCCAGGCGCCCCCAGTTAGATGAGTTTTGACAGATGTATCTAGCCATGTAACCTATATCACAACAATCAAACTCTAGAACATTTCCATTACCCCCCAAAGTCCCTCATACCCATCAATCCCTTCCTGCCATTACTGATCTAATTTTTATCCCTATAATTTTGCTTTTTTCCAAAATGTCATGTAAAGGGAATCATATATTAAGTAATCTGTGTCTGGCTTCTTCTATTTCATAAAATGCTTTCAGGACTTACCCATGTTGTTACAGATACCAAGTATTGATGTATTGCTGAGCTCTATTCCATTATATGGGTGAACCACTGTTTATCCAGTCACCAGTTGATGGCCACTTGGGTTGTTTCTACTTTTAGATTATTATGAATAAATGCTTTAAACATTCACATTCACGGCACTTGGGTGGCTCAGTCAGTTAAGCATCTGCTTTTGGGGGTGCCTGGGTGGCTCAGTGGGTAAAGCCTCTGCCTTCGGCTCAGGTCATGATCTCAGGGTCCTGGGATCGAGCCCCACATCGGGCTCTCTGCTCCACAGGGAGCCTGCTTCCCCCTCTCTCTCTGCCTGCCTCTGTGCCTACTTGTGATCTCTGTCAAATAAATAAAAATAAAATATTAGGGAAAAAAAAAGCATCTGCTTTTGGCTCAGGTCATGATCCCAGGGTCCTGGCATCGAGTCCCACATTGGGCTCCCTGCTCTGCGGGGAGCCTGCTTCTCCATCTCCCACTCCCCCTGCTTGTGTTCCCTCTCTTACTGTCTCTCTCTCTGCCAAATAAATAAATAAATAAAAACTTTTAAAAAATAAATTAACATTCATGTTCATAACCTGTTAGTTTTAAAATTTCTGGGTTAGTATGGCATTATCTTGAGTGACGTGACATCTCTTGGATGACTAGTTCATAGATTACTTAGTTTTAGATAATGTAAAATATGGGCTACTTCTCTAGGGGATTCTGAGCCCTCTATTAGAAATTAGGGAATGAAGAAAGTTGTTGACTGTTTTCAAAATTTGGGAGAGTACTCTGATATTTGGGACATATTTTTTTTTAATTTAGCATGTAGTGTAAAATTAGTAGTATAGTAGTATAAAGATAAATGATATGAGATGAAGTACAGTGAAAATGTAGTAAAGTGACAAACACTGGAGTAAGAGTTAGAAAAGTGATTTCTAGTCCTTTAATCTGGTTTTAGTTTCCAGCTGCATCTCTTAGTAGACTTTGGATAAATTGTGACTTTGAACAAATTAGTAACCACTCTGAAGAAGAAGGATGGAGCTAAGGTTTCCACATTTTTTAGATATGTACTTTAGATCATTCAGTCCTCAGGACACCCTAAGAGGTACCTATGTGGTAGATTAGAACTAGCCCTACTGCACTGAGGAGGAAACAGCAATTCACAGAAGTAGCTGGTAATGGTAGCAAAGTCAGTAAGTAGGTAGATGCTTCAACAATTGACTCCCTTCCAGTTTCCTTATCTGGAAAATGAAGATAATAACCAGTTTTGTAGTTGTGAGTATTAAATGTGATTATATTAATAAGGACTGAGAACTGCCAGTCTCTTACTATCCTTCCCTTCTTTTCCTATCTCCTGCCCTGCAATTCTGTTAACTATTAAGAGAAATCTAAAATGTGGGTGCTAATCTTACATCTTTCTTATTTATTTACTTATTTGAGAGGGAGGGTCGGGGAGGCAGAAAGAGAGGGAGAAAGAGTCTTAAGCAGACTCTGCACTAAGCATGGAGCCCATTGTGGGGCTCGATCTCACAACCCTGAGATCATGACCTGAGCTGAAACCCAAGAGTGAGATGCCTAACTGGCTGTGCCACCCAGGCACTGCCCTGCCCACAGTGTCTTTTTAATTGCAAAAGATGCTATATTAGATGTTTCTTTTTATTATAAATATTAGAAAAACACTCAGCTAGCAAATAGAATTCAGTTTAGTCCAACAACCTAGCAGATTGTTCTCACATGATTCCTGTTAGCACATTCCCTCAATCTTTTTTTTCTAGTGTGATAGGTTCTGCATTGTTTGTAAAGTAGCTCAGAACTGTATTCTACTACTTCTGCGCTAACAATTACCTCAGTAATTAGTCCTATTTAAAAACCACTTGGGGGCGCCTGGGTGGCTCAGTGGGTTAAGCCTCTGCTTTCGGCTCAGGTCATGATCTCAGAGTCCTGGGACCAAGGCCCACATCAGGCTCTCTGCTCAGCAGGGAGCCTGCTTCCCCTTCTCTCTCTCTGCCTGCCTTTCTGCCTACTTGTGACCTCTCTCCCTCTGTCAAATAAATAAATAAAATCTTTGGGAAAAAAAAAAAAACCACTTGGGACCAATGCCCACATAAGATTTCTTCCGCATAGTTTCTACATGGCCAAGACTCTATACTTTATGATTGTTTAAAATTGCTATAAGCAAGCAACTTGATGAACTTTTGCCCTTCTGTCATTCCTGTTTTGCCAGATTGCAGCAAACTTGATAAAAAGTTATTATCAGCAGCTATTGTGTAGAACTTCTTAGGATAGTTCTACCAGTCTGTGCTGTAAAATCCCTGTATGCATGAACCATGGGGAGTAAACACATCATTAGGTTTTCTTTCTCTTGCTTTCCTAATGAGGGAAGAAATGCTACACAGCTGGAGAAGCCAGGGACTCCTTTCTGAGTCTGATTTATTTACATAACATATGCTTAGTTTGACACTTTGTTCAGAAGACGCAGTTTTTTAGTTAAATATTATACAGTACTTCAAAGAACATTTTAGCTACACTATAACTATTCAGCTTTTCTGTATACAAAAGCTGTTCTTTGCTTTTAAAAACATTCCTGTTCTAGTTCTTTATATTATTGCTTTCAGTATTAAGGAGAATTAAGCTGAATACGTTTAGAACCTCTTTTCAGAAATGAATTTTAGGGGCGCCTGGGTGGCTCAGTGGGTTAAGCCGCTGCCTTCGGCTCAGGTCATGATCTCAGGGTCCTGGGATCGAGTCCCACATCGGGCTCTCTGCTCAGCAGGAAAGGAAGCCTGCTTCCCTCTCTCTCTCTCTCTGCCTGCCTCTCCGTCTACTTGTGATCTCTCTCTCTCTGTCAAATAAATAAATAAATTAATTTTTAAAAAAAATGAATTTTAGTTTCAGAAGCTGCTGCACAGTGCCAGTAGTTTAAGATGTCTGCACAAATCAAGGGCAAATCATTCTGCTCTTAATCTAGTTGGTAAGAAAGTAAATAGTGATTTGGAGCCAGATGATACACTATTGGGGTGTCATGTGAAGAACCTAACACTTTGAAGCTAGGTAAATCTAGGTTTAAATCCCACTATGTGCTTGCTAATAATTTTTCTTCGGCAGAGTTAAAAACTACTTAGTTTCTTCAACTACATGCTGGTGATAACAACTCCTTCTTAGGGTTTGATTTCAATAACTGAAATATGTATAGTACCTGACATATAGTAAAAAAAACTACTCTTTAAATGTTTCCTTTCCCTGTAAGCTTGTCCCCTACCCCTCAAAAACAAATAACTTCCTTTATCATTCAAATGTAATTTGGTGTTTATTGGTTTTTTAATGCTAAGTATGTCTAATGAAGGTTTGAGGATAGATGAGGTGGCAGGATTAACCTACCCATCAGTGATTGCTTGTGATAATCTTTAGCACAAGTTGTAGACTGTGGGAAGACTAGGTTGCCATGTAGTTTACACAAGCCAATAGATTAGATTGAAAGTGTATGGAACCGGAAACACTGTGACTGAATAAGGCACTTTCCAATTTAATATTTATGGAGTACTTCCTTTAAGTGGGTAAGACATTCGACTAAGAGATACACTCTTTTTGCCCTTCTGCCTTTTCTCTTCTTTCTGGGCTATAACACAGCTGTGATGGCTGAGACTTAAGTAACAGTTTTGGGCCTTAGTGTGGTGTGGAAAGATAGAAAGTACCTAGGTCCTTAATGATATAGCTGCATATATTGGTTCCAATCACCTACTCCTGAGTTTCTTTTACATGAGTGAAAAATAACAATGGCTGGAGCATATAAGGATTTATTTCTGGTGTCTGTTATTAGCAGCCGAACCTAACCCTAACAGTCAGATAGCAGTCTGGGTGCAGGCATCTGACTCCCTGTAATCTCACATCTACTTACTTGTGAATGACTAAATATATCTTAATAAAATAGTACACCAACACTAAAACATGAAAAAGGGGAGGTGTTCAGATCCTGAAATACAGAAATGTCAAGATATTTCTATCTGAAATAATATAGGTATTCCCACTATTAAAAACTAGAACTCTCTGAAGAAGGGTTGTGTCTTTGGTGAGAAGTATACATGATGAAACTAGGATATCTTGTAATACAAGAAAGCTATCAGAAATTACTTGGGTTGTGTCACAAGGACTTGGGAGCCAACTTGAAAAGATTTGCACCAGCTACATAAAGGTGGAATAATTTGAGCATCAAAAAGTTGTAGCTTTTAGGGCATCTGGCTGCTTCAGTCAGTTAAGCGTCTGCCTTCGGTTTAAGTCATGATCTCACAGTCCTGGGACCAAGCCCCTGCTACTCCCTCTCTCTCTGCCCTTCCCACTCTACTTGAGCTCTGTCTTTTGCTTTCTCTTTCTCAAAAATTTAAAAATTAACTTTGTAACTGTAATGGATTGAAGCACATTAAACATATTTAATATTCATGAGTTCATTCATATATTACTTTAAAAAATCATTTATTTTTGGAGCTTATTAGGGAGCAAATTCACTGTTTTCAGTTGGTAAATAAAAGGAAAGATTTAGGCATTAATTCTGACCATACAGACTGTATACCCGTACAGACTGTATACCTCAGGATTACCAAATCATTGGTAAAGAAGGGCAAGATTTTCTTTACAGAAGTATGTCAGCTAATATATTAAGAAGGACTGGTAGAATATCACCAGTTTGCAACCCTTAATGAAAAAGTCATTGCAGGGGCGCCTGGGTGGCTCAGTGGGTTAAGCCACTGCCTTCGGCTCAGGTCATGATCTCAGGGTCCTGGGATCGAGCCCCGCATCGGGCTCTCTGCTCAGCGGGGAGCCTGCTTCCTCCTCTCTCTCTCTGCCTGCCTCTCTGCCTGCTTGTGATCTCTGTCTGTTAAATAAATAAATAAATAAAATCTTAAAAAAAAAAAAAAAAAAGAAAGAAAAAGTCATTGCTAAAACTATTAGACGGCCGCTAACGGGGAACTTTATAATGGCTGGATCAAGATGACAACACATGAACATATAGATTAATCCTAACATAACAAAAAGACTATCAGACATTATATGCTTCCTGATGAAGGTTCACGCCTCTACTGTGAAGTATTCTTCCTGAAAAATCAAGCCCTACTTTTAGCAAGCTCTAAGTCTCACTGCTGGTTTACAGGACATATCTGGGAATTTCGGAATCTGAGATAAGACCCTACAGCCACTGAAAAAGAACACAGCACTTATTACAGGACAAAAGCATACCCTTGATACTAAAGATTACTTCAGTTACAAATTTTAGAAGCATTTTTTTTTATTTTTGCAGACTGAAAAAACAAAACTGGAATCTTTGAGTAAGACATAGAAAATGAGTCACAAGATAGACTAAGATGAAAGGGGGATGGCTAATGGGGAGCCATAAATTAAAAGGTATTGGATAAAATAAACTATAGGTTAGATTCTAAAATACAGTATCCAAATATAAAATCATAGAATAGTAACTAAATATGCAGTATCCAAATTAAGTTGTGTGCTGGAAAAAAGTAGAAACTTGAGAATATTGACTCTGTGATATGGAAAACAAGGTTGAGAAGCTCTCCCAGAATGCAGAGAGAAAGGGGAAATGAGTTGGACAAAGAAAACATGAAGAACAGTTGATAGACATAAAGGATAGAGTAAAAGAGATCTAACATAAAGATAATTGATATTCTGTAAGAGACCAAAACAAATTGAACAGGAGCAGTTGTTAAGCACACTATAGAAAAAAACATTTTCCAGAGCTAAAGGATTACTTGAGTGTGTAACTCAGACAGGCCTGTTGCCAAATACCAGGAGAATTTAATAAAAAGAAATTAACAACTAAACCTGTCCTGGTGAAACTTTGTACTTTCCCTTGTTAAAAATCATAATAATAATGATCAGGCATCCAGGCAAAGAGGAAAACAAACAAATATACAGAAGTTATTCATTCACAAGGGAACTTATGGCAAACTCCTAGCCTTGGATTGTTCTTATAATTAAACATGAGGAGACAATTAAGCATCATTTACAGAGTTCTATAGACAGTTTAGGCCCCCGGGTTCTTTATCCAGCCAAGTTAGCAGCCAAGAAGCAACGCACCTTTTCAATTCTCAAAGCTTCAAAGTATAGCTACCCTTATGAAAGAATTACTTCAAAACATACTCAGGCTGACTGAGAAATTCTTCAGTAAACAAGCAAAAGCCAGAGTTTGGAATAATTTTCCATCTATGACTTACTGTTTCAAGTTTAGCGAGCTCTTGAATTACTGCTTTGTCAGTATTAGAAAGGAAGGACATTAACTGAAGTCATTCTCCGTGGAGTATGGATTAATTATTCTGTGAAAATCAATGTGCTAATAATCTTAATCTTCACAATTGCCTGAAATGGTTCTGAGTCTGGGCAGCACACCTATTTTATCATTTGCAAATAGTATCTACTAGTTCAATAAATTTAATGCATGTGGTATATTAAAGTGATTCTTAAGAGTGTGGTCCGGCAGCATAGATTTCTCACCTGGAACTGGTTAGACAGGCAGATTATTGGGCTCACCCAGATTCAGTCAGAAACCATGGAATTGGAACCTAGCAATCTGTGTTTGAACAAGCCTTCTGGATAATTCTGATGCCCAATAAAACTTAATAACTGCTGGTATAGTATATTGGTGCCCAAACCTAATTAATCCTCAGAATCACCTGTGAAGATCTTGAAACGTATTCCCAGCCCAGAGGCTGATATGCTGGGTTTGGAAATCACTGATAAATTAGAGCTTGATTCAAAAGACCTAGATTCTGTGCTTGGCTCCACCTTATCAATTTTGACAACTTACTTAATATTGCTGAGCCTCAGTTTTCTATTTTGTAAAATAGCACTCACTTGCCTGCCCATTTCATTGGATTGTTGGAGGAATTAAATGAAAATGAAAACAAAAAGTACTTTGCACAATAGATATGGAAATCCATAGCTGTAAGAATATCATCTTTGTTCTGCTTTAGTATATGTTCTTCTGTGCATCTCATCCAAGCACCTTTCCCTTGCCTAACAACCTGCCACATTACTTTTTGAGTTGCAAATTCAGTGACTGTATGTTAACACCTTTGCAATATAAATTTTTTCTTCAGTAGTTTCCCATACATTCAGATCTTGTCTCTGTGAGGTTGTAAGCCATTTGAGAAAAGGAATCATATGTAAACATTTTATATTTTCCTCAGTATCAGATCTTAGGCTAAATCATATACATAGTAATACCAAGTAAAATATTTATTAATCTCTTCATTAGCTCATTGTCATAACTAGTACTGTAGGAATTATTAAAGGTTATCAAAACCTTTTTTACTTCATTAATTTAGTATTTTTATGCAAACAGACTTTCTTTATTTCCAGTAACAAGGAAAGGTGGTTGATCTGATACCAGTCAACATCTGTACTTCACTTCAAATTATTTAAATAAATGTTCCTTTTAGTGTGCTTTCTGTCTAGTTTGTGGTTGCTGTATTTTAGAAAATGCATTGTTTTGGTGTCCTATTGGCACCTAAACTTTTCCTACAAAAGTAATGTTTCGAGTGGAAGGCCTAGTCAGCTTAGAATATGAACTTTGAGATTGAAAAAGATGTAAGTAAATGGAAACACATCGCATGTTTGTGGATTGAAAGAGTTCATATTGTTAAGGTATCATACTACTTAAAGTATTATCTACCGTTTGAGTGTAGTCCCTGTCAAAATTTCCATGTGATTTTGTAGAAACAGAAAAACTGATTCTAAAATTCATATGGAATTTCCAGAGACCCCCATGTAGCCAAACTGTCTTTAAAAAAGGGGGAAAAACTGGAGAATTCACACTTCCTAATTTCAAAGCTTACTTCAGTAATCAAAATAGTACGTTATTTGCATAAAAACAGACATATAGATCAATGGAGTAGGCAGCCCAGAAATAAACCCTTGCATATATGGTTAGATGATTTTGACAAGAGTGCCAAGATCATTCAATGGGGAAAGGACAGTCTTTTTCAACAAAAGGTGCTGAGAAAACTAGATATTCATGTGCAAAAGAATGAAGTTCTGGCCCCTACCTAACACCATATGTAAAAGATGGATGGATCCAAGATGGATCAAAGAGCTACACCTGAGGCCTAAACTATGAAATTCTCAGAAGAAAACAGAACAAAAGCTTCATGACATTGGATTTGGTAGTGACTTCTTTCTTTCTTTTTCTTTCTTTCTTTCTTTCTTTCTTCCTTTCTTTCTTTCTTTCTTTTTTAAAAGATTTTATTTATTTATTTGACAGAGATCACAAGTAGGCAGAGAGGGGAAGCAGGCTCCCTGAGGAGCAGAGAGCCCCATGGGGGACTCAAGGCCAGGACCCTGAGATCATGACCTGAGCTGAAAGCAGAGGCTTAACCCACCGAGCTACCCAGGTGCCCCTGGTAGTGATTTCTTGAATATGACACTAAAAGCACAGGCAACAAAAGAAAAAATTAACAAATTGGGCCTCATAAAAATTAAATTCTGTGCACCAAAAGACAGTATCAACAGAGTAAAAAAGGCAGCCCACAAAATGGGATAAAGTATTTGCAAATCACATGCTTGATAAGGGATTAATATCAGAATATATAGAGAACTCCTAAAACTCAACAACAACAAAAAACCCAATTCATAAATGAGCAAAGGACTTGAAAAGACGTTTCTCCAAAGAAGTACATAGTTGGCCAATAAGCACTTGGAAAGATGTTCAACATCACTAATAATTAAGGAAATGCATTTCAAGACCTCATACACTTTAGGATGGGTACTATTTAAAAACAAAACAAACAGAAAATAAGTTGGCAAGGATGTGAAGAAACTGGAACTGTGTGCACTGTTGGTGGGAATGTAACGTTATACCAACTATGGAAAGCAGTATGATGGTTCATTAAAAACTTAGAAATGGAATTTCCATATGATCCAGTAATTCTGCTTCTAGATATATATCCAAAATAATTGAAAACAGCATCTTCAAAAAGATCTTTGTACACCCATGTCCATAGCAGCGTTATACACAGTAGCCAAGAAGTACAAGTAACCCAAGTGTCCATAAACTGGTGAATGGATAAGTAAAGTGTGGTGTGTGCATACCATAAAATATTAATTAGCCTTGAAAAGAAAGGAAATTCTGACATATACTATACCATGGATGAAACTTGAGGTCATTATGCTAGGTGAAATAGACCAGCCACAAAAAAAGACATATACTATATGATTCCACTTCTGTAATTACTTACAGTAACCAAAATCATAGACACAGAAAATAGAATGGTGGTTGCCCCAGGGCTAGTGGAGAGAGAGAGATAGAGAGTTACTGTTTAATGGGCATAGATGGAGTTAACAGTTTTACAAGATGAAGAGTTATAGAAATGAATGCTGGTGATGGTAGCACAATATTATGAATATATTTAATACCACTTAACTGTACACTGAAAAATGGTTAAGATGGTAAATTTTATGTTACATGTATTTTAACTCAATAAAAAAAATTTTGGAAAAAGAATGTGAGCTTCTACACTCTGGGCTAATAGAAAATGCCAGGTGGTCTCAGGTCTCCTTGCAAATACAGCACAGTACCACAAGTTTATTTTCTTCCAACTCCTGAGTTCTGTTTTTAGTTTTTATTTATATGATTAATTTATTCTTCATTAGATGGTTCTTCTTCATCTTTGTGTTAAAGTTTTTCATTTTTATTGTTTGTTTTTTCCTTTTCAGGCAATGGATATGTTTATAAGAGAATAGAGAAAGCAGAAGTATTGGTTTAACTTGCTTCAAAGCATATTTGTGTTCAGTAACTGAGCAGATAAATTTGAACTTTGATGTCATAGGTAATTTTCATTCTGAAGGTAATTACAGACAGTCTCTATGCAAGACTAAGGGAAAAAAAAATTAAAGCATTTATATAACAGAAATTTATTCTTTTCTTTTCGTCCTTTTTCTTTTTTCTTTTTTTTTTTTTTTTTTTTTTTTGGTTTGGTGGCAGTTGTTATTGCTAATAAAAAGATAGTCGTGGAATAAAAAATTTTTTACTTAAGATTCTACTTTTTTTATACTCTCATTTCTTATATTAATTCTAGTTATTTTCCTTATATACTGCCACATTGGTGTTTTTAGGACACCAATACATTATAAAGCCTCAAATTAACATGGACTAATGAAACTGTTATTAAGTTCCATTTTTATCTCTAGAGAAAGGTTTTGCTTGGATAAGTTATCCCAGTACATCACAATAATTATTAGCAGAAATAGGTATTATGATGCATTTGTAAGCTGTTGCTGGATTTGTGGGGCCCCGGAGATCCTATTCGCAAGGGCTTAATTATTCGAATACATGTGGAGAGCAGGTATCTTTATTGGATGATATATATACATGTATATTCATAATTATGGCTCATTTCTATTCTTTTCTAATATTAACGTCAAATAATTATATTGAAGAAAATTTAAAAATTCCAGTACCTTCATTCAGAAATATCAGTAAATTTTTAGAATAAATAGGTAACTTTTCCTAAAATTGTGTTTTTAGGAAATATTATTTCCTAAATAGTATTTCCTAATACTGTGTATCTATGTGGACTGTTGATTCATGGTCAAAATCAACTGTGTCTAAAATAAGACCGTTGATGGTGGGTCCAATTCACAATCTGGTAACCTGTTACAAATCAGAATATCTTCTGGGGAAGGATAGTATTCAGCTTCTGAGATATAATATGTAATTGGTCAAAGATACTTTATGGCACATCAGAGCACAGTGTTTGGAGTCAAATGAGTTAAAATTTCAAGTGAACATCATGTACCTTAGGTTAAATTACTTAACGTTACAAAGCCTATTTGTTTCATCATCTGTAATATACAAAGAAACACAATTTTTAACCACATTTAAGTTCTCACCTGTCTTGGCTTTGTCCCTGTCTATAGTGACTCTCTTGTGGGCTATTATATCCTAGTCCCTTCATCTGTAAAATGTGAATCATGTGATACAGGCATACCTCATTTTACTGTGTTTCATTTTATTGCCCTTCATTTATATTGCAGTTTGTTTGTTTGTTTAAATGGAAGTTTGTGGTAACTCTGTGTTGAGGAAGTCTATTGGTGCCACTTTCCCAATAGCATTTGCTTACTTCTTGTGTCTGGGTTACATTTTGGTAACTCTCACAATATCTTAAATTATTTTAGTTTATTATGGTGATCTGTGATCAGTGATCTTTGATGTTATTATTGTAATTGTTTTGGGGCTCCATGTACCATGTCCATATAACACAGCAAACTTAATTGATAAATGTTGTGTATGTTCTGACTGCTCCACGAACTGGCCATTCCTTCTTCCCCCCCCTTGGTCTCCCTATTCCCTAAAACAACAATATCAAAATTAGGTCAATTAAAACCCTGCAATGTCTAAGTTTTCAAGTGAAAGTAACAGTCATATGTCTCTCATTTTAAAAGCTAGAAGTTAAGCTCAATAAGGAATACATGTTGAAGCAGAGACAGGCCAAAACCTAGACCTATTGTGCCAAACAAGTCAGCCAAGCTGTGAATGCAAAGGAAAAGTTCTTGAAGAAAGTTAAAAGTGCTACTCCAGTGAACATACAAGTGATAAGAAGTAATATAGCCTTATTGCTGATATGGAGAAAGTTTTAGTGGTCTGGATTAAAGATCAAACCAGCTACAACATTTCCTTAAGCCACAGCTTAATCCAGAGCAAGGCCTAACTCTGCAGTTCTACATAGGCTGAGAAGATGATGATGCTGCAAAAGAGAAGTTTGAAGCTAGGAAAGGTTGGTTCACGATATGTAAGGAAAGAAGCTGTATCCATAACATAAAAGTGCTAGGTCAAGCAGCAAGTCTTGATACGGAAGCTGCAGCGAGTTACCCAGAAGATCTAGCTAAGATAATTAGTGAAAGTGGTTATACTAGATAACAGGTTTTCAATATTGATGAAACAGCCTTATACGAAGAAGATGCCATCTCAGACTTTCATAGCTAGAGAGAAGTAAATGCCTGACCTTGAAACTTCAAAGGACAGGCTGGCTGACTGCTTAGGAGCTAATGCAGCTGGTGACTTAAAGTTAAAGCCAATAGTCATTTACCATTATGAAAATCCTTGGGGCCTTAAGAATTAGCTAAATGTACTCTGCCTGTGCTCTGTAAATGGAACAACAAAACTTAGATCACAGCACATCTGTTTACAACACAATTTACTGAATTTTATTTTTAAGCCCACTGTTGAGACCTACTGTTTGGGGGGGCGGGGAAGAGTCCTTTCAAAATATTACTGTTCACTGAGAATGCACCTGGTCACCCAAAAACTCTGATGGAGATGTATAATGAGGTTAATGTTTTGTTTTAAGATTTTTTATTTATTTATTTGACAGACAGAGATCACATGTAGGCAGAGGTCGGCAGAGAGAGAGAGAGAGAGAGATAGGAGGAAGCAGGCTCTCCACTGAGCAGAGAGCCCGATGTGGGGCTCCATCCCAGGACCTTGAGATCATGACCTGAGCCGAAGGCAGAGGCTTTAACCCACTGAGCCACCCAGGTGCCCGAGGTTAATGTTTTTATGCCTGCAAACACAACTGTTCTGTAGCCCATGGATCAAGAGGAATTTCAACTTCCTGGTCTTATTATTTTAAGAAATACGTTTCAGAGTCTCCTGGATGGCTCAGTTAGTTAAGTGTCTGACTCTTGGCTTAGGTGTTGACTTTTGGCTTAGGTCATTATCTCAGAGTCCGGAGATAGAGCCCTGAGTTGGGCTCTATGCTGGGCATGGAGCCTGCTTATAATTCTCTCTCCCCGCCCCCTGCTTCTTATGCCCACGATCTCTCTCTCTCTCTCTCTTTTAAAAAAAAAAAGTTAAATACATTTCATAAAGCTATAGCTGCCATAGGTAGTGATTCCTCTGATAGATATGGGCAAAGTAAATTGAAAACCTTCTGGAAAGAATTTAGCTTTCTAAATGGGATTAAAAGCACTCATGATTCATGGGGAAGGTCAAAACACCAACATTAACAGGAGTTTGAAAGAAGTGTTTTCCATCCCTCATGGAGGACTTTGAAAGGTTCAAGACTTAAGTGAAGGAAATAACTGCAGATGTGGCCGAAATAGCAAGAGAACTGGAATTAGAAGTGGAGCCTGTAGATGGGACTGAATTGTGACAATTTCATGATAAAACTGTAACAGATGAGGAGTTGCTTCTTATGGATAAGCAAAAAGGTGGTTTCTTAAATGGAATCTACTCTGGTGAAGATTGTTGAAATGACAACAAAGGATTTAGAATATAACATAAAGTTAGTTGGTAGAGCAACAGCAGGATTTGAGAGGATTGGCTCCAGTTTTGAAAGGAGTTTTGTGGGGCAATGCTATCAAAAACATCACATGCTGCAGAGAAATCATTTGTGAAAGGGAGAGTCAATTGATGTGAACTTCACTGTTGTCTTATTTTAAGAAATTGTCACAGCCACCCCAGCCTTCAGCACCCACCACCCTGACCAGTCAGCAGCCATCAACATCAAGGCAAGACCCTCCACCAGCAAAGATTATGACTCATTGAAAGCTTATATGATGGCTAGCTGATGGTTAGCATTTTTTAGCAATAAAGTGTCTTAAAATTGAGGTATGTAAGTGGTTTTTTAGACATAATGCTGTTGTATACTTAACAGACTACATTGTAGTCTACTAAGCATATTAGTCTATTAACAGTGTACTCAAACTCACATGCACTGGGAAACTAAAAAATTATTTTACTTGTTGTATTGTGATATTTGGTTTATTACAGTGTTTTGGAACCTAACCTATAGTATCTCTGACATATGCCTGTGTACTCTATATCCCCTACTCAGTTTCTTCAGGGTGTTTGCCTAGAAATATAACCTTATTTGAAGCATTGTGAGCCAGATGTAGCATAGATTATTTTAACCTTAATATTTGAAAAAAAAAATGGGATAGCAAAGTTACCTTCTCATCTTGTCCTTCATAATGAGAATACTATTTGTTTTACATTCCTGGAAGAGTCCTGACCACCAAAAATAGTAGGCATTTCTCTATTATGTCAGAGCTATCACAGAATACTCAACCATTTGACTGTGTAATTTAAGTCTTGGTCTATCAAGCAGTAAACAGATGGAACATTTCTAACAGCAGTAATTAAATTGTAAATCTATTTTAACGAGTTGGCTAATATACAGCATCACAGTCCATATTCTGTTGTCTCAGTTATGTTCATTTTTATTTGGATTATGATTTCAGTGTACCCAAATACGGGAAGGAAAACAAAGCTATTATTTGTTAAAATTGCATACTTGGGGTGCCTGGACGGCTCGGTCGGTTAAGTGTCGCACTCTGATTTCAGATCAGGTCGTGATATCAGAGTCGTGGGATCCCGCCCCAATGTCACTCAGCAGGGAGTCTGCTTGCCCCTCTCCCTCTGTCCCTCACCCCAGTTTTATCTCCTCTCAAATGAATAAATAAAATCCTTAAATAAAATAAAATTGCATACTTATAGTATTCATTCATTCAACAAATCTTTATTGAATGCTTACTATGAACCAGATATATTTCTAGGCACTGGGGATCCAGCAGTAACCAGGAGAAGCAAAATTCCAATCCTCACGGAGCTTAGATTCTAGTGGATTGGAGACAGATAATAAGCTAAATATGTATAATACCAAGTGTGGTAAATGCTATGAAGAAGTATAAAGCTGAGTAAAGACCAGAGAGGATGTTGGGGTGAGACATACTGTTTTAGATAGAATGGTCAGGGAAGTAAGGCCTCTCTGATAAATTAACACTTAAGCAGTGACCTGAAGAAGTAAGGGAGCAAGCCAAGTGGATATCTGGGGAAACACTGCTAGGCAGAGGGCATGGCAAGTGCAGATACCTGATTTGGGAGCATGCTTAGTTGTCAGTGTGTATTCATTCCACCTTGAGGCTTTCCTTAACACCTTACAAAATTAAGGGAGAGTTCCTTCTCTGTGTATCATAGCATGTTGTATGTAACTTTTTTACAATTCTTATCTCATCATTATTGTTTTTATGTGCATATTTCCCAATAATCTGGCCTTTAGGGACAGGAATAGGTGCCGAATAGATGCTGATTGAACGAGTCAGTCAGTTTGAGTAAATATTGCACAACTACTTTTCTGTTTACTTGGTACCAAAGCATTATAAGAAATACAAATTGTCAGATACCTAAGTAAATAAGAGAAAATAATGATCAAGTAGGCCGTGGTCTACGTTAATCAGCGGAAAGAAGTTTCTTTCAATGAAATCTTTTATGAATTTATTTAAATGTTCTTAACTGCAATATGATCTTCATAGTTTAAAAACTCAGGGTGATATCCATGATTTAATGTTTTGAATGACTTGGTTACTTGAAATATTCAGTTAGAAAAGTGAATTTGAGAAGTAAAATTATCTACGCCACAGGAGTTTTTTGAATTGCAAATCATTTTAGAAGAGGACAGTTTGCTTTCCCAAAGGATAACTAAGTTATATTTTGCTTTCCCTCATTTTTAACCATTTCTGCAAAGAAATTATTCCACAGTTTCTTTATGATACTTACTGAATGTTATTTTCTGTTTTCGATCTCTAAAGATACTAAAATCAATTTTTATTGGATTATGTTTCTAATGAAGTAAATCTTTAGGGTCTACAGTACATGAGGTTTCAAGGTTTTTGAATTTACTGATTTTTTTAAACCTTTTTTTTTTTTTTTAACTTGAAAGGTTAAGCTGGTTTATAGATGTGGCAAAAGCTTTAAAGTAAGTAGGAGGCTTATCACCACTCAGCAGAAAACCCTGGTTTGGTCTGTTACAGGTCCTGTTACTGTACTAGCAAAATGTCAGTACAGTCTACTTTCTGAAATTTTAAAGTTTCTGGTTAGTTTTCTATAGTTTGAGCAACATTATAATAAAATTATCATGTTTACCTTTAAATAAACCTACTTGGTAGTTAATAGTGCATGTCAGTACTCAGAGTTTTCTCTTTTTTCCATCCTTGTTTCTCCTATATTTTGAAAACTAAATATCTGTAGACATTTTAAACTTAAAATTTACCTTTCCTCTAATATTTTAACAAAGGTGACTTTGACCTAATTTTCTATGTTAATGATTTTTAAAACCCAGTAAATATGGGAAATGTGTGTGTTGTTTTACTAAAGTGAGATCATTCTAGTGTGTTTGTGCCTCTTTTTTTCAATTAACAATCTCTCTACATCCTTCCGTCTTCAAGTCCACAGTCACATTTCCCAGTGGAGGACCACGTCTCACATCTGGTTGTCCTATGCCCTAATAAGTCTCTTTGGGAAAAAAAATCTGACCTAGTCCCCTTCTTCTTTTCATACCACTGACTTATTGAGGGGACAGGGCCAGCTCTCCTGCAAGATGTCTTGCCTTCTAGATGTGTCTGGTTGATGGGTACCTAGGTGACTCAGTTAAGTGGCCATCTCTTGGTTTTGGCTCAGGTCATGATCTCAAGGTCCTGGGATGGAGCTCCGCATCCAGCTCTGTGCTCAGCGGGAGTCTGCTTGAGGATTCTCTCTCTCTTTCCTTCTGTCCCTCCTCCGACTCACATGCACACTTGCTTGCTCATTCTCTTTCTCAAATAAATAAATAAATATATCTTGAAAAGAAAAAGATGTGTCTGGATGCGTGTGCATTTAACTTGTTCCTCTATCTCTTATATTTCCTATTAATTAAAAGTCAAATTGTAAGGCCTCAGGGATCCATATTAAACATTTTTCACTGGGATATATGATAGGTTATTTACTTTTTATTTTAACTCATCAAAAAACACAGTATCTGGATGAGTCACCGTTAATGAGACTGAATTTGAGCACTGAATTAGGGTAATGAATCTGATCCCTTCATTGTAGAGTTTCAGCTTTTTAATCTTGCTACTAGAAAATAATGTATTTGGTGTTACTTTGCACCGTATGAATCTCTAGGTCCCTATCAAACATATACCTGAATATAATACTTGTCTAAATTAGTAAATTTCATAAGGAATCACATAATGCTAATTTTCTCATATTTTTACCATTTTTCTTTTACATCATTAGCCACCCTTCTTCTGTAACAGGAATTATTTATCATCTGGAGCTATTGGTTCGATCTCTTAAAAAGTCCAGATAGATAAATAAATAATTTCACTTAGTTACCAATTTTAACCATCTCAGTAAGAAGATGATATAAGGTTGGTTTTTGTTTTGTTTGATTTGTTTTTCTGATTCTCTTTTTTTGAGTATCATTGTAGACTCATGGATTTTTATTGTTTTAGTGTATTTCAGTCAACATCAGTCATAATTCTTACAACTTTGACTTAGGGGGAAAAGGATCTGTCAGGCTGATTCTTGTATCTTTTTGCTGTGATACCTATGTTTTTAATTATGGAAATACTCAAAGTATAGAGAATAATGTAGTGAACCTTCAACGTATCTTTCAGCTTCAGTAATTACCAGTGTTTCCAATCTAATTTTCTATATATCCT
Organism: Lutra lutra; assembly: GCF_902655055.1. Taxonomy (NCBI): domain Eukaryota; kingdom Metazoa; phylum Chordata; class Mammalia; order Carnivora; family Mustelidae; genus Lutra; species Lutra lutra. The sequence goes on from NC_062284.1 coordinate 49,496,297, forward strand.
GTTGCTTTTTTGATCCCCTGGATTATGATCTCATTGATGTTTGAAAGTTTTCTTTATTTTCTGGCATAACAAGGCCCTAGACTTTAGAGAAATCATCCATTTCTCTAAGAAGCCATCATTTCTTTTTGTAAGCTTTTCATTTTCATTTTTCTTTATTTTCCCATCATGTGTCTCATTATAATGGTAGTATAGTTCCATAAGCAGGTTTGTTCTCATTTGAGTCATGGAGGAAGGGCACCTCTCAGAATGGGACAAAAATCTTTATATTTCTATTTCAATTGATCTAAATGTTAGGTATAGCTAACAAATGATTCAAATGTTAACACATAAGTGTTTTTAAGGAATGCTTAAAGAAGGATTGCTTTTTTAAAATAAATACCGTTTATTGTTACTGGTTTGTCTATACTGCAATATAAGGAAATCCTTTATAAATGTATGACTTCTGAAGGTTTCCTTGTACCACGCTTTGGTTTTTTAGCATTCAAAACATTTTCTCATAGTCATAATGCAGATGATAAAAGTGTTACTGGATTCTGGCTCTTAAATCTGTGTAAGATTTCCCAGATGGATCAAACCCTGTCTTTGCCTTTTCCCCTCCTGATGCCCTTCTGAAATAAAATGTATAGAAATAAGAAACGAAGAAACCATTAACAGTAAGGAGGAAGACTACGAAAGAGTGATAACTGAACAGATTTCTGGATCTCTATTCAAGTACTAGAAGGTACAAGTCTACCCTCTCATCTCCCTATACCATTCTCATCCCTGCACTTGGACTATTGATAACAGGCATGAACCCCAAGCAAAACATCAAGCAGAGTTCTTTAGAGAAGCTGGGCAAAGCTAAGGCTTCTAGAGTACAAGTTATGTCTCCAGAACAAAAGAAAAACTCCATCATTTTGGCATTTAGGAGGGCCTGCTGGCTCCCTACCCATGCACCCTAAAGGAATACTGCCAGTCAGCCTATACCTACCCCACACAGAGTCCTCAGGAGACATTCTAGCCAAAAATCAGACCATCTGCACAATGGTAGAGGAATCTGTGTTGGCTAATGGGTCATTCAGATGTAAATACAAATGAGCAACCAAGATCACCAGGGATGTGAGGAAAACTGATGGCATGAAAGAGAGACTAAGATAATCAGGAAAATTGCTACTGGAGAAAATAGAGCTAATCAGAGAGAACTTAACAAGAAGTGAACTCTAAGGGCTGCAGGAAGATACTATACTCATTAAACAAGAATAAGAGAACACAAGTTTTCAGATCAATAGGGCACAGCAAGTGCTGAAATAGTGAATCAAATATAATGTACTTCTTTCTGGGAAGCTGAATTCCAAGGACAAAGATCCAGAGGAAAACCATGTACAAAGTGACAAGTATCAAACTGAAATCAAGTCATCAGAAATTCTCTTAATGCTTTAAGACAATAAAACATTACCTACAACTTGTCAAAATAATGTATAACCGGGGATTCTCTGTCTTGCCAAACTGTTAATCAAAGGTAAGAGCAGACTGAAGGTTTTTTTAGACATACAAGAACTCAAAGGTACCTTCTCTTGGAATTAAAAGAAATGAGTGAGGGATGCCTGGCTGGGTCAGTCTGTAGAGCCTGCAACTCTTGATCTTGGAGGTCATGAGTTCAAGCCCCACATTGGGTGTAAGCTTACGATAGATAGAGAATTACACTTTTACCATCAGCTTTCTTTAAAAAATAGAAAATTATTGTGTAATATTTCACTCAATATTTTCATTTGGGGGTTTGATTTTTTTTTTTTTTTTAATCTCACTGCTGACAAAAGGGTTTATTGAGGGGGAAAAAAAGGATGAAGAATTAGAAACAGTAAAGTAAGTAGTTTTGGATTTATACCATAAAATTAATTATAGAGTTACTACAGCAAACAATAAGGAGACTGATTCTGTAATTTTCCATATAGTTCCCAATGACCCCCAGCAACAGGCAATTGAGGACTATTTTTTAATTGCTGTCACAGCTGGCTGATACACCATATGGCCAGCAGGGGCAACAGCATCAGATTCTTTTCCCATAATGACTGGAGTGACATGGTCTGGCTTATATTTAAAAGCATCATTCTAATGGTTATTGGTGAGTAGAATATTGGGGGTAGAATAGTAGAGCAAGGGTAGAAATAATGAGACCAGTTTGGACATCATTGCAGTATTCCAAGTAAAAGAGGACAGTGGCTCGAATGTGGTGGTAATTGTGGAGTTGGGGGAAAGGTCAGATTCTAGGTTTTATTTGAAGGTAGAGCCAACAACATTTCCTGACTGATTGGATATGAGGTGATCAAAAAAGGAGTAGAGGTTTCTGGTCTGAACAGTAGGAAAAGAGAAACAGAATGAGGGGAAAGACTGGGAGTTGGTTTAGATGTTACAGAAGTCCATTTGACCTCCAAGTAAAGATGTCAGTTGCTTGTATTGGCACTTAGATACATGTGTCTGTAGTTCTGAAGAAAGGCCTGGCTTAGAGATGGAATTTTAGAAGTAGTCAGCATATAAAGTATATTTAAAGCCATGAGAGTGTGTGAGATCACAGGAGTGAATAGAGATAAAAAAAAGTGTGAGGACCGAGACTCTAAAGCACACTAACACTTAAGGTTCAGGGAGATGAGAAAGAATGATCAGAGATGACTGAGGAGGAGCAGCCAGTGGCGTATAAGGAGAACCACAAGAAGATGGTGCCCTAGAAGCCATGAGAAGAAAGTGTTTCTGGTAGGAAAGAGTCATTGACTATTCATGCTGCTGAGAGATCAAGTAGGATGAGCACTAAAAATCCACTGTTGGATTTGGCAACATGGATGTCAGTGTTTACCTTAATATCATTATGTTTTTTCAAACAGCCAGCTTGTTGGGACAAAAATAATGCATTAAGTTGTTCGGACCCAACTACTTAATAAATGAAACTATTAGATATTTCTTTTGGCCCAGAGACTTTGAAACAATTACTAAGATACAAAGAGAGTCACAAACAGAAAGCCTATACCTGCTTTAAAGGGTCACGCTATGTATTTTAAGAGGGGAAAGCTCCTCTTGCCTTTTCTTTGTCTCTGCTAAAAAGTTTGAGTTAGTAATTTTAAATCTGATCAGATTACTACGTGAATAAATTGCCTTATTGCGGTTCAATGGAAAAAAATAAAACCTTATCCTATGAAATGTCTGCAGTACATCTTTGCATGAATTTTTCTTCTTGCCTCCATAGGTATGGTCTGAATATGCGTTGCTTGGCAGCTCGGGTCAACTATAAGACTTTGATTATCATCTGTACACTCTTCACTTTGGTCACAGTACTTTTGTGGAATAAATGTTCCAGCGATAAAGCAACCCAGTTTCCACGGCACTTGAGTAGTGGCTTCAGAGTGGATGGATTAGAAAAAAGAGCAGCAGCATCTGAGAGTAACAACTATGTGAACCACATGGCCAAACAGTCTGAGGAAGCATTCCCTCAGGAACAGCAAAAAGCACCCCCCATTGTTGGAAGCTTCAACAGCAATGGGGGAAGCAAGGTGTTAGGGCTCAAATATGAAGAAATTGACTGTCTCATAAATGATGAACATACAATTAAAGGAAGACGAGAGGGAAATGAAGTCTTTCTTCCATTCACTTGGGTAGAGAAATATTTTGACGTATATGGAAAGGTGGTTCAGTATGATGGCTATGATCGGTTTGAATTCTCTCATAGCTATTCCAAAGTCTATGCACAGAGAGCCCCATATCACCCTGATGGTGTATTTATGTCCTTTGAAGGCTACAATGTGGAAGTCCGGGACAGAGTCAAGTGCATAAGCGGGGTTGAAGGTTGGTATCTGTCTGCTCCACTGCATTTTTCCATCCTGATTGTGTTGAGGAATAAAAAGTTGTAGGTGTTAATTACCTAGCAAGAACATACATAGCTTAATATCAAGAGACCATTTGTTGCTCTGACTTCGCAAGGAGGAAGAGGTGAAGTCTGAACCTGGGGCAGTTTTCTAGATGATGTGATTTAAGGGCTGCAAGAAGATCATACCTGATCAAATAGGATTATTCCATTAACCTTCCATAACATCTGAAATTCTCACCAGTGAGTTAAAGGCACAGCATCTCCAAAAATTTTGCATTAAAATGTACAGTTATTGTCCTGTGAGAGGAGATGGGAACAGGAGAGACCAATGGACCTACGTATGTACTGATGCAGTCTTGTTACCACATTAGCCAGGTATCATCTCTGGATGGAGGTTTAAAGTCTTCAGAACAAGATAACACATAGGCACCATCTTCTCTGATCTTGTATACTACACTCCTATAATCTACTACATATTGTTTCTCAGATCTTATGGGTATAATCAGTAACCTAAGATTGATCAGAAAGCCAAATTGAATTTGACTTTAAAATCTATCATTTAACCAGAGGAAGGAGTTTAGTGTGTTTTGAAATTGCTTAGTTTAAATTTTATTTTCCTCATTCTATAAAATGTGATTTCAATATCTTAATTTTTTAAGTTTTTTGTAATGTCTTTACCAAATGTTCATAAGAAGAAAGGGCCAAATTCACTTATATTCATACCACTTCAAGATAATTATTACCGTTTTTGCATATTCTCTGGAGGTCTTTGTATTTAGTCCTATGTCTTAACATAGTTGTAATGATACTTACACAACATGCTTGTAATGATATTTATATACTTCAAAGATATCTGTCACCAAACTTCTTCATATTAATTTTATAGATGTTTAGATGCTAAAGAAAAAGTAAAAAATACCCATAACCTTTGTTAAATAATATTTTGATTGCTTTTCCAATCTTTTTGTTGTTGTTATACATTTTTTAAACAAGTTGGGATCATACTGTATAGTCAATTTTATATTCTCCTTTTTTCATCCAAAATATCTTGATTATTTCCCCTTGTTCTTGAATATTTTAAGGACTAGTATTCACAGTAAAAATATGCTGTGGTACATGTAATACTTGCAGCCTTTCTCTTTAGTTGGCTACTTAGGTCCTTTCCAGTTTTTTTGCTTTTATATGTAATGGTATAGATATTCATGTTCATTGTTTGCTATTTTAATTATAGTCTAGGAGTAATTGCCTAAGAAATAAACTGCCATGTCAAATAATATAAATTGAACTGTTTTGCTAAACTGCTTTCCCAAAAGGTTGAATGAACCTACTTGTACCTCCAGGAGCAGAGTGTAAGGGTGTTCTTGTCACCCCACTCTTGCTGTCATGGAACATTGTTTTTTAATCTGTTGTTTACAAAGGGATCTCATCATTCACTTTCTGTAACCATCAGTGAGGCCACATACCCTTTTCATATGCTTCTAATCATCATAAAATCTTGATCTTATTTCCCCCTTTTCTAATGTGATTAGTGGGTTCTATAGTCATGTGAACTTTTATATATATAGTAATATAATGATACTTTGTCATATTTGTTAAAGCTATTTTCTTCAATTTGATTGTCTTTCATTTTACTTATGATTTGTTAGTTTTAGAAGTTTTTAGTTCTATTTGGTGAACTTACAGACTTTTTTAATTTTTTTTTTTTTTTTTTACGTTTATGCTAAAAAAGTCATTGCTATACCATGATCGGCTTTTCATCTGTACTTTCTCTAATAGTTTTATTAGGGTTGTGTTTTTTTACATTCAACTCTTTAGGCCAACCAAATTGATTTATATCTTGTTATATGGTTTGAGGTATGGGTATAATTTCAGATTTTTCTTTTCACATGTATTGAATGATCTTTTTTCCCCAGTGATTCATGATGCAGTATTTATTGTTATGTAAAGCATTTTGAATAGCAGAGGAGGTTTCTGGCCTACTATTCTTGTTCATTGATCAGTCTATCAGTTGTTATGCTGGTTGCACATTATTACAATTTTCATCCATCTTTAATGAGATATTGTATAAACCTTCCTTTCATTAAATGAAAATAATGCTTTGAATTTGGGGGGAAAAAAGCCTCCTCTTGGAAAAAAAAAAAATACAAGTCAGGAGCTTATCTAGCCTAGGTTTCTTAGCCCTTATGGTTCCTAAATCCTTAAATTGTTTTGAAACTACATCACCATATGGTTTTGTAGGTTCTTAGCTTCTGCTGTGCCCATCTGATGCTTGTTAATTTATTTAAGAACTACAGAGAGGAGCTTATCTCTCAACACATAGACCATGATGCAACAATACAATATTCTGTGCAATGTCATATCATTGTATTTCCCATGTAGAAAAACACTAAAACACTAATACCAAACATTTAAAAGTTTTGCTTAGGACCTTAGAAGAGGTAATCCATTAATGAGTTATGTCAAAAATCTGTGGTTCAGTGTGCAATTTTAATTCATTAAAAAAAAACACACCTGGTTCTCAAAAATTATATTTTGACATGAAGGATATGAAAACGAATTGCAAGCTGTGTTTATACTTTAAGTTGCCTAGTGATAACTGGCTCTGTAAGCAAATACTTTAGCTGTCAGATGGGATAGGCATTAGACCACATCTTGACTTTGGAGAGAGAGATGGGTATGTAATTATCTTGAATATTAATACAGACATTTAAAAAATTTCATATTTAGGATGACCCTGTGGTAACATTATCTACATCTATTTAAATTGTACAAAATTTGTATGAAACAGGACAGCTGTAGCTATGAGCAAAAGTTACACATGTAAAAAGTCAATCCTTAAGATAATCTGCAACATTGCATTGCTGTCTGTCAACAAATACTGAATGAGAGTGAATAAACCTTCATTTTGTTTTTCATATCTGATTAATTTAGTTCTAGTTTTTAATAATTATGAAAACGGTATAACATGGAAGCTTTAAAATTGCAGATAAGCCTGTAACATGCCCCAGAGGTAAAACAGTAAAGAGTGGTGCTCAGAATATGCTTATAAGTGTCCAGACATGGATATTTATTTTGTTTCTCTATTTTTTAGGTGTACCTTTATCTACACAGTGGGGACCTCAAGGCTATTTCTACCCAATCCAGATTGCACAGTATGGGTTAAGTCATTACAGCAAAAATCTAACTGAGAAACCCCCTCACATAGAGGTATATGAAACAGCAGAAGACAGGGACAAAAACAGCAAGCCTAATGACTGGACTGTGCCAAAGGGGTGCTTTATGGCTAGTGTGGCTGATAAGTCTAGATTCACCAATGTTAAACAGTTCATTGCTCCAGGTAAGTGATATATTATGTGTGCCTGCTAATTTTGTGATGATTTATGGCACCGGATACTCCCTTAAAATTGTCTTTATGGTTTTAAAAAGCACATTAGCAGGCCCTTTATATCTATGTAAAGAAACAAATGGTGTCACCCAAGTGAAATCTCTAGAAAGGGACACCTGGGTGGCTCAGTCGTTAAGTGCCTCCCTTCGGCTCAGATCTGAGCATCCTGGGATCAAGCCCCATATTGGGCTCCGTGCCCAGAGGGGAGCCTGCTTCTCCCTCTCCAGCTCCCCAGTGCTTATGTTCTCTCTCTCACTATCTCTATCATAAATAAATAAAATCTTTTTAAAAATAAAATAAAAAAGAAATCCCTAGAAAAAGAACAGCTAAAAATTGAAGGTTATAAAAAAAATTTACTTTGTGAAAAGCCAAACCATAGATTGAATATTAAGATCCAGGTTACTGCATGGTATGTATCTCCTTCCAGGGATCTGTGTCCCACAGGAATGATGCTCCTTAGTTCATTTTAGCATTTCAGTACAGTATTTAATTTAACTTTTAAACTATTTTGCATAAAGGTAGAAATTTTTCTTTATAGAACAACCCATCCTTTTCCTTTGCCTATTTTTTTACCAGCAGCTTTTTATTTTTTCAAGATATTATAGCATTAACAACCAGGCCTGCTTCTCATATTGAGTTTTGTTAATGTAGTAGATTGTCTCAAAGTTCATATAAAACCATTTCAATAATAAAATCATTTATAAAATCAAATTAACTTTATGTAACATTTCCCCTTTTAGTAAGACAGTATCATTAATTAGGATGTAATGTATTTTTCTCTACTAATCAATATCCATGAGAATTAATGAGTCCATTACTTAAAAAGACAATGAAATAATTTTAGTTAGCAACTCAGGCTTAATTCTCTATGGGGAAATGTTGTCAAGAACAGAACTTCTTCCCCCCTCCCACCAACCTTGTAGTCGGTAAATACAACGAGAGAAAAGGTTATAAGACCTCTTCTGTATTCTCCCCTTGTCCTTTATTGATGACTGTGTAATTCACAGACCTTGAAAGCCACAATACAAATCTACTCATTCTAGATGGCCTTAAGTAATGGATTTATGAGTGCTTAATGCAGTGCAAATAATGGGTGACCTTTAGTTTTTATTCCGTGGCTAGAACTTCTTTTCTCCTGTGGTATTCTGTGATATTCCAGTACATAGAGCATCTCTGCTTGACTGGTGAGAAAGTATGTGGAGATGTTTAAGAATATGTAGAACAGGATTAGACTTTGCAAAAGGACATTTGTTTGTACCCAAGGAGCTTATTTTTGCACTAATTAATAATGTCTGGATTAGGGTGGAAAACAGCAGTCCTCATCTTGATCTCCTCAAATGCTGGGAAATTTTCTAGAACAGTTCTTTGAACTCTATCCTATTTAAAGCAATAGATTACACTGTGCACTTCTGGATGCCCTGGGGAATACAAATGATAAGTCTTATACTACATGAGGGACCCTTACTTTACCTCTTCATTCTACAGCCCATGGCTAGAGATAAAACTACTTCTTAAAGTGGTTTTAAGTATATGGGGGAGAGAACTCTGTGACAGTCGCTCTGCTAGTGGAACACAATCTACTCACAGTTGGAACTCCCTGTTGGTGGGAGTGTGCGAAGTGGGAATGGGGTGCTAGTTTTGATATCTTGGGCATGCCTGGAGGTGTATTTGATCCAAGTGTTTGAGGGCAAGTGAGTTGAAATTACGTGGGAGTTGCTCAGAGCAGGAGAAGGGAAGGGAATCAAAAAGGTGAGACTTGTATTGAAGCACAAGTATGGGAGATGAGGCTTTTCAGAGGCTATAGACTTCATGGGAAATAGATTCAGAGAATCGCTGTTGAGAAGAAATTGGAACTGTATATAAAAACATAGGCCTCCATGAGGTGAGTCTCTGGAGGACCAGGGGCCAAATGCTGTTGGCCGTTTATTTTTTTTCTTTTTGGGCTTTGAATTATTTTCCCTGAAAGAAAATAAAGTTGTCTACAAGAAAGAACCAGAACATGGGTCTACATCATATTTTTATTCTTTTGTTTGTTAAATAATGTTTTGTTCCTCTGCCTAATTTTAAAATTGAATGAACTGAGACTTTATATCTATCGTACTCTATTAAATTCTCCCTTTTGGGAAACACTCTCTCCACTTCATTTCCGTGACCTCACTCTCTCCCCTGTCTCTGTGTAGCCATTTTTTCTCAGACTTCTTGTGATCTTCTCTTCTTTTGCCTGGTCCTTATCTCTTGGTATTCCTCAAGGTTCTAAGTAGGGAGGACTTCTCACTCCTGTTGATTAAAACAAATGAATGATAATGGTTTGTGTTACAGGTGAAAACATTGACTTAAAGACTGTCCTTAAATGTTTATCATCCTTTGTTGCCTAAAGGGAAATATACAATACCACGTATGCCAAGAATAAACACTTTTAGTGACTCCCAGGTTTAACTGCTCAGAGAGAAGAGGAGTCATGGATTTCAAAAAATGGAAAACCCAGAACTTTCTGCTAATAGATTTAAAGCAGTGGTCTCCAGATAGCATAATACCTTCAGTAGAGCTCAGACCTTGCCTGCTACATTTCCAGGATGATTGCTGCAACCATACTCACATCCCATTTGCTACCATTTGGATCCCTCTGAGCGATGCTGACTACTTTAACTACTCTGTGTATCTAGAAAATGGAAATTAAAAGACTTTCAAGGTTTATTGTGAAGATTGTCTGTTGGTTGATTCATGTCAGGGATTGGGACTTAGTCTCTTTTCCTGTGTGGTTCAGTAACCCCCTCTGGTGGTGGGGGGGTTTTTAGGAAAATAGTCATTTTTTTGAAAGGTTACATCCCATGACATAATTTGTTACTGAGTTCTTTGAACTAATCTGTTATAGTGAAACATAAGATAATTGAGACTGTACCATATCGTTAGATTTGTATTCATAAAGTGAATTAGAATGGATTCTGGGAAGAAAATAGGTAATTCTTTAGCTTCCTCCCATTTGGATTTATAAAATTGGATCACTGTTATCCAGTTTTGTGAGAATGGATGTCATGGTTAGTATTACTGCCTTAACAATGAGGCATGCCCTAGCAATGAAAAAATAAGGAGCACTCAAGATAGCCTTCTCTACGGAATATAATTGAAACTTGAGTGATTCATCAGTCCATTCAGAATCCTGGAGTGTGTTGGGAGTGTTGTATTGAGTGTCAGATTCCACTTTACCATAGATGTAGGAAAATGCTAGTTAAGAGAGAGATTGCATGTTGACATTTTTCCAGATAAAATGGATTTTTATTATGTATGTTTATGTATGTATCAGTATGCTTCTGATACCACTTTTTAAAGTCACTCAAGGGGCGCCTGGGTGGCTCAGTCATTAAGTGTCTGCCTTCAGCTCAGGTCATGATCCCAGGATCCTGGGATGGAGCCCCGCTTCAGGCTCCCTGCTCAGTGGGAAGCCTGCTTCTCTCTCTCCACTCCCCCTACTTAAGTTCCTTCTCTTGCCATCTCTGTCAAATAAATAAAATCTTTAAAAAATAAAAGTAAATGTCATTTGACATGTAAGTCTATCAAGATGTTCTCATTCCTTATAAAGCTTCCATGATTGTCTGTTCCATCAAATGAAATCATTAAGGGCACTGGATCAATTATATCCCACAATGGTAGAGTCCAGTGTTGAGGGAGTTCAACAACCAGCTCAACATGCTAAGACTCTCCAAGTTAATTACATTGTATACACTATCATCAGTCTACTTATGCTCCTAGTGACACACTAAGGATTTCCTCGAGGATTTCTCAAAGTGGATCTGATTCTGTGGCTCTGTTTAAGAGAAATAACTCTTCCACCAATTATGCTCATAAGAATGCTGTATCCAGTATCATTTCTTTTTCACAGTCTTTGAACTTAGGTCCAGGAATCCTGGTTTCTGGTCCCTACTCTACCACTAATTAACATTTGGTTTTGGGTAAAACTTTTTTAACCTTGCAAAGCTTCCATATCTTAATCTCTAAAATGGAAGTAGTAATTCCTGTTCTGCCAGCATCAGATTATTGTAAGGAGCATATGAGGTAACGCATGAATGTGTTTGGAAAATGTAGTTTCATAGAGATGAAGGAATTCATATTTACCTTTAAGGTTATATATAAAATATGCACTACCTATTTGTTGTTGTTCTTGCTGCGGCTGCTATTACATTGCAGTATGCTCTGTTTCTTTTCTTGGTAAGATCTAGACCAGCAATATTCAGAAAGTCAACTTTCTGGGAATCCACCATCGTTGTACTATAGATATGCAAGAGAAATTTCCTATTTGATAATTTGCCAGACAAAACAGCTATTACTATTTTATCAGCCTCTGAAGGCCAATGGCTTCAGACTAATAATTATAATCACTATCAATTTGCACTTTGTTCTAAGCCCTATCTTTTTTTTTTTAATCCTCCCAATTACCTTGCAAAGTAATATTATCTCTATTGAACATGTGAAGAAAAACTGAAGTTCAAAGAGCTATTTCATCTTGAATATCTCAAAGCTAGGAAGTAGAAGAGAAATAATTCAAACAGGGTTGTGGGGTTTGGGCTTTTTTTTTTTTTTTTTTTTTTTTTTTAAACTCCAAAGCCTTTGCTTCTCCCTCATCCTCCCCCAGTATCCCTCACTTTTGTTGATTACCTGAGCCCATTACTTAATTTTTGGAAATTTTATTCATGATTCCAGCAAATATCTGAAAATAAACCTATCATTTTCAGCATCAGCTAGTAATTAAGAGTGTATATTGTATATTGTGGAGGGGTCCCTGGCTGATTCAGCCGGGAGAGTGTGCAACTCTTGATCTTGGGGTCAGGAGTTTGAGCCCCATATTAGGTATAGAGATTTCCAAAAAATAAATAAATACATAAACTTTAAAAAAAAAAAAAAAGAAGAGTGTGTATTGTGGAGCCAGATTAGGCAACCTAGGTTCAACATTTTGTATCTTAGGCAAGTTTCTTAACTTCCCTTTGTCTCAGTTTGTCAGCCATTAAATATGAGTAATAATAGCACTACTCTTGTAATTGTTATGAGGGTTAAATGAGTTAATATGAGGATTAGATGAATTAATATAATAAAATCAGAACATAATAAATACTAAATGTTAATTAAATAGAATTTAATTCATTGTAATCCATTCTTCTAGCTTCTCACAATATGTGCTGAGCCAATTTTGATTTTTTATAAAATGGATATAATAAAACAGTCATTGATTATTGATCAGCCAACATTTGATCTAGAAAAGGCAGTTTGATCAACAATACCTTATCCATTTCCTCTTAACCCTCTAATATAAATTAGATGGGCCTGATACTCAAAAGCCGTCATGGACTCATTAATTCTATCATTTGTTTATGGTTACTTTAGTAAAATAATTGATAATGACGATGATTGGACACAAAATACTGAAGTGTTAATTTTATATGGTTAGTGGTTATCAAAGATGAACTGCAGTTAACTTTTTTTTTTAAGATTTTATTTATTTATTTGACAGATCACAAGTAGGCAGAGAGGCAGGCAGAGAGGGGGGTGGAAGCAAGCTCCCTGCTGAGCAGAGAGCCCGATGCGGGGCTCGATCCCAGGATCCTGAGATCATGACCTGAGCCGAAGGCAGAGGTTTAACCCACTGAGCCACCCAGGCGCCTCTGCAGTTAACTTTTAATACAAAGAACTTTTCTTCTAACTAGTCTTTGTTGGTGTATTTTCCCCCTACAGAAACCAGCGAAGGTATATCCTTGCAACTGGGGAACACGAAAGATTTTATTATTTCATTTGACCTCAAGTTCTTGACGAACGGAAGTGTATCCGTGGTTCTAGAGACGACAGAAAAGAATCAGCTCTTCACTGTACATTATGTCTCAAATACCCAACTAATTGCTTTTAAAGAAAGAGACATATACTATGGCATTGGGCCCAGAACTTCATGGAGCACGGTTACAAGGGACCTGGTCACTGACCTCAGGAAAGGAGTGGGTCTTTCCAACACAAAAGCTGTCAAGCCAACCAAAATAATGCCCAAAAAGGTGGTTAAGTTGATTGCAAAAGGGAAAGGATTCCTCGACAACATTACCATCTCCACCACAGCCCACATGGCCGCATTCTTCGCTGCCAGTGATTGGCTGGTAAGGAACCAGGATGAGAAAGGTGGCTGGCCAATTATGGTGACCCGTAAGTTAGGAGAGGGGTTCAAGTCTTTAGAGCCAGGGTGGTACTCTGCCATGGCCCAAGGACAAGCCATTTCTACATTAGTCAGGGCCTATCTGTTGACAAAAGACCATTCATTCCTCAGTTCAGCTTTAAGGGCAACAGCCCCTTACAAGTTTCTGTCAGAGCAGCATGGAGTTAAGGCTGTGTTTATGAATAAACACGACTGGTATGAAGAATATCCCACCACACCTAGCTCTTTCGTTTTAAATGGCTTTATGTATTCCTTAATTGGGCTGTATGACTTAAAAGAAACTGCAGGGGAAAAGCTTGGGAAAGAAGCGAGGTCCTTGTACGAGCGAGGCATGGAATCTCTTAAAGCCATGCTCCCCTTGTATGACACTGGCTCAGGGACCATCTATGACCTCCGCCACTTCATGCTTGGCATTGCCCCCAACCTGGCCCGCTGGGACTACCACACCACCCACATCAATCAGCTGCAGCTACTCAGCACCATCGATGAATCCCCAATCTTCAAAGAATTTGTCAAAAGGTGGAAAAGCTACCTTAAAGGCAGCAGGGCAAAGCACAACTAGAGCTCAGAACCAAAATCATCCTTCAGCCTTTGCCACACACAAAAACCATGGGCTCTATCTCAGCAGAGCTTAGGCACATTTTAAAAAGATTGTATACTAGGTTTTTGTGGATTACATCAAAGTGATAACTGAAACCAGTCTTCTGAGATAATTGCATTGGGTTGAGTGTTTCAAAACCTAGGTGGCACTTGGAGCAGAAAAGTGTTTAGTTGATGGTTGAACAGAGATGTTTAACTTTGCCTTGCTTATCACCGTCTCTACAGTTCCACAGACAGTCCAGTCCCTCTGGGTCTGGGGAAGACACTGGTAAGTAGTTGTTACTGGCCAACTGTCCGGCACTTACCTGAAAACTTAGTATGGGTCTCTTTTTAAATGTGATGATGTATGTTTATGTTGGAAACAAACTTTTAAAAAATAATGTGCTGTAATACAGTAAATGTGTACTCGCAGCCTGAATAGTGGACTGTGTGCAACTTTTTAAAATGATGTTTCTTTTCTACAGGTTAATTTCTTGGAGAATTTCGTGTTGCGTTTCTTGAATTTGTTATATATGGAGAATATTTTGAATGTATGGTTTTCTTGAAATGTGTAAATTAAAAACACAAACAGTGTTCAGGCTTCACAGTTATATAATGTAAGCACAACTAAAACAGAACTTGACTGCACAAGAAATCACAAAGATGTTATGTTTTATGAAACTTGATCTACAATCAGTAAAGATTTGATAATCAGTATATCCCTCTCCACCCCCACTGTGATGGTTTCTTTTTGTCACTGTCTAGAATTCTATATTTCATTTCAGACTATACTTGAGAGTTTTGTCTATTTTGGGGGAACATTTTTTGGGACATTGTGGAAATTTTATTGGAGAAAGGAGCTAATCCTTTCCCACTGCCCTTTCAGGATTTTTCCCCCTCTTTAAAGAAAAATACTATGTCAGATATTACATACAGGAATCATAGCAGGTTTTTTTCCCCTACTTTTAGATCATTCTTGGTCATCAACTTTCCAGACCATTGACTCTGCACATGAATGTTTTCCTTTGCAATTTTAACTTTAAATTCTTTCAGCTCTTGGGTAGAAGTGATTGATGCTACCGCATTTGCTGTATGTATGTAATCAGATCTTTATTTGGGTTTTCTATCCCACTATACCTTACCTCACATAAATAGGTTTCACTACCCTCGTACCCTGGGCTGTGTCTGCTATAGGGCTTTTCAGGCATTATCAAAATCAAGCGAGGTTGATTGTATTGTTTTTGTCTGAATGTATGACAGTACGCTAAGTCAATACTGTAACTTAATACAGATTGAAATTTGAGACTACACACTTTCAGGCCACTGAGTCTAACAAACACATCAGTTTGTCTGTGACCTGTATTAAATGCACATCAACAGCCACGTGGGCACTTGCCTACATACTGCATCTTAAATTGAATTCAGCCTACCAACACTACTTAGAAACCAGAAACTATATACATATCTATGAATAGAATAAACATGCAAAATATATATATTAGTGGCAAAGGGAGCAGGAACAAAGAAGACAATACAGATGTACACTGAAGACAGTAGTAAACTGGCCACGGAAGAAGAAGCTTAAACTCCCAAGTTACATGACCACAATTCTCTTCTGCCCACAACACGACAGTTGTGGGTTATTAAGTTTCTCCCTGGCTTTTGACCTTTGTCGTTCTTAGACATGATTAGATGTCTCCACAAGAATATCTGGACTCCTTTATTTCAGTGCCCCAACATAAAATTTCTCCGATCAGGAAACCCTTTGCCCTTCATTTTACTTGTTATTACTGAGAGCAGTCCAGACTTCTGCCTTGTGTTTGGATACTGGTCCTTCAGACTAAGGGAATCCATGAAAACAGCATGGTACTGCTTCCGTGACAAATATCAGTGCCTTAACAATGTGGCTGTCCTTTTCCACTGAAAAAGGAAAGACATTTTGATCTAGAAATGGCATTGCTCTTTCACTGCTGTTGGTTTCACACTGCCTTCCACGTTGCAACAGCAACTTGATTTTTCTTATGATCCCAGAATTTTCTAAGAGAATGAGTTGAACCTGAGGCAGCCCTGCCAGTGTACATCAGTGGTTCTCAAGCTTTCAGGTGCCTCCGAATCACCTGGAAGCTTACTGAGCTACAGATGCCAGGTAGTCACTAAGTCTGCCTGTGAAGCATGATAGTCCTGTGTTTTTAACAAGCATTCAGATGATTCTGATGCAGGTGATCTGCGGGGCAGACGTGGAGGAACACTGCCCAAGACCATCAATTGCATTTTTGTTCCAAAACACCTGCAGCATTCTTCATAGGTTTTTAAATCATGTAAAATGTTTACTTATTCTGAGCTTAGAGAGCATGGGGAAGGTATTTTAAAGATTTATTTTGTTTTGTTTCTTTAAGTATTTCTTTGTTTTCAGATAATGGGTATTTGTTTTTTACACTTATCTTGAGTTAGCTTTGATACTATATTAAATCTGTTGCCACTTCAGTTGTAAAACCAGCCAAAAGTTTCCAGATAAAGGTCAAGTTTGACCCTTTGGGATTGTTGTACATAAAGGCTTAATCCCAAAACCATCCAGTGTACATGAACAAATACAGAAATGGCACAAGCACAGCTCTCCAGATGTGGCAGTCCTTTCCTTCGCCAGCGTGCAGACTCTCGCTGAAAGCTGCTCTTTTCCTCCTTGTTGCAATTGTTGTTCTTGTTTCTCCTCCATTGTACATGTGGGTTAGAGACCATGTGTCAAATATGCAATAAAGTGTTTACCGGATGCCCTTCTGAAGGGTGGTCCTTTGTAAAGCTGTACAGACTTTGCGGTTTAAGCACAATGTGCACATGTTAGTTTTCTATACAGCAAAACTTGATTTTTTGCAGATGGAAAGGTATTTTGTTTCTATACAAAGTAAATGGATTGTTTGTGCTTCATGTAAAGCTGCTTTATAAAATTGTAAAATAAAGTTTTTATCTTAAAAGAAATATACTTGGATATTTGTTCCTTCTCTAATCTCAGATTCTTTTGTGTGCCCAGCCGTAGATTTCTAACCATTTTCAGTTCAACCAGTGACAACTAGTCAGGCAACAGATGCTCACGAGAGGTGTATGAGGCTGTGTAAAGTGGGAAAGAGTCTGTCACGTGGGCCTCAGCCCTAGGAGGGAGGTGTAAGGTACATGGGGACACAATGTCCACAGAACAGTTTCAGGAAGATAAAATGCCAAATCAGGTGGTCAGTCAAGAAAGGTGTTGTGGAGGAGACAGAGCCTTAGTGGGGCCTTCAGGCCTGGGTACTGGGTAGAAGAAGGGGAGGGGGTAAAGGGAGCAGAAACAGGGTGCATGGCAGCTGTGAGAGTACGCTTTCCCAGGCTGGTCACCATTTTTGTCTGATTTCGATTTACTTGAAAGTTTGTCCTGCCTGTATTTTCTATACTTGCCTCTTCTCCAGAACAGTAAGCATTTTTAATCTTTTTCCCCCTCTTCTTCTCAGAGAGTGATAATATAGGTTCCCCAAATACATATAAAACCAGAGAGAGATCAGTCTGGGTTTATGTAATGTTTCCTTGCACATTATTTTTGGGGTTATAAGCATTCTGCGCCATTTGTATAATGGAATTCCAGTGGATCACCAGTCAACTTCTAGCTGATGGGTGCACATATAGTGTCAACATCCTTGGCGTCTCTTTTATCTCTCCAGTTGGGAAACAGCCATAGGTTGCAAGCAGTTCTTGGTCTGGATGAGTCTGCTCTTGCTTTGATTTTGCTATTTGTAACCAAAATTTAATACATTGGCCATTCTGCTTTAATACACTAAACGTCATATATTTGCCTCCCTGTTGCCCATGAGAGGGAACAGACTCTCCATGCCACAGAGGTCTTATTCCACAGTCTGATGAGCTCTTTCCTGAGAATGCTCCCTCCCCTACAGGGCCCTGACAGTGACAGCTGCTGTGTGCCCTGTGACCCTGTCAACCATCAGGCTCAAGCTGGGCCAATGAGTCTCTTCCTCAGGAATCCAAAATTGAGATAGATTAGAAAACTGAAGCAGATACCCAGTGAAAAGCAGAGATGAAAACAATCTTGACAGCTCCGGGCCGTGGATCCAGTGCTTTCTGAGGCCAGCTGCATTCCTCCAGTGTCACGAGCTGCCACTAAATCCTTAGGATGCATTCCTTATGTGTGCTGAAGTTGGCTGGATTCGATCTCCTCTACTTAGACTAACAAGCCCCAATTAATAACATTACAGAGAAATGTATAATGTAAATTCTACATTGTATACATTTTCCTCCAATCGCTAGGGCCACCATAACAAAATACTACAGGCTAAGTGGCTCAGGTAATGGAAATTTTTTTTCTCACATCTCTGGAGCCTAAATCCAAAATCAAGGTGTCAATTGGTTTCTTCTGAGGCCAGTTGGCTTGTAGATGGCTGCCTTGCTGTGTCCTTAAACAGTGGCCTCCCTGTGTTGTCTGTGTCCTGTTCTCTTCTTATATGGATACCGGTTATATTGAATTCAGACGCATTCATATGACCTCGTTTTACTTTAAGTACCCTTTTAAAGATCCTGTCTCCAAACACAGTCACAATCTGAGATCTTAGGGGTTAGGACTTCAACATGGATTTTGGAGGAAGTGAACTCAACTCCTAACAACCACACTTCACTCTGAAGTGCAGAGAAACAGAATGAGCCAGGGTTGCCATTTAATTAGTTGATAACCAGCCAAGGCCAAAACTCTGAGAAATTTAGGGAACATTAGGTGGGCAGAAGTTTATACTTGAGATTCAGGAGACAGGGCTCCCTGACTCTCAATTACTATCTCATAATATGGTCCAACAAGAGATTAATCTATCTTCAAGTTTTTGGGGTTTTTTAAAAGATTTTATTTTTTATTTATTTGACAGAGAGAGAGATCACAAGTAGGCAGAGAGAGGGAGAAGCAGGCTCACTGCTGAGCAGAAAACCCGATGCGGGGCTCGATCCCAGGACCCTGAGATCATGACCTGAGCTGAAGGCAGAGGCTTAACCCACTGAGCCACCCACGTGCCCCCAATTTTTTTTTAATAAACTAATAAAAGGTAACCACTAAACTACATTTTAAAAAAACTACACAGAACCCAACATCAGCTACTAGATTTTTATTCTTCCTACCCTGTGCCATTCTGAATACAGAACTCTGAGGTATTAAAAACAGATAGATACGAGTGTATCAAAGTTGCACGTTGTGGTGAGATTTATTTAATGAAACAATTTTTTAAAAATCCCAAGTCTACATTATTGCAACTATTACAAATAGTTAACAATATAGGGATAAAATACTACTTTTCATTATACCAACCCATCAAAGATGTCAAATTGAAAATGGATGTGAATTTAAATGTTGTATTGGTGATGAATTTGAATGTTTGCTGCTCACTTTCTGGTGAAAAGAGCTACATTTGCCATCTGGTGAGCATGATTGGTAACGTGTGTGCGCTGCTTTTCTGAATGTTAAGTAGCAGCAACACTGTGTAATTTTGCTAATCCTTTTCCAGGAGTAGGATTGTGGGAAATGACAGGGCTGCAAAACACACCAAGGAGAAGCCGTAGCAAAGAGAACAGCAAAGCAGGAGAAAAAAAAGACCTGTGAAGGCTCAGAACTCAAGCAACCCAAGAAATGATGGCAGACACACAGTTGAGGTAGGATATTGTGGGACAGCCCCAAGCTCATGACATCTGAGCTCACCCTGCAGCAGACCTGGTACTTCCTTGGGTTTCTGCTCTGTTCTCATCTGTACCTCATGGAAGCACTAAGAAGGGCCACTCCATCTTAGTTTAGAAAATCAAGTAAAAGAGTGTTAATCTCTTTGGGGACTAGAAGAAAGAAAGAAATCCCTGGGGCGGGGCAGGGGGGTATCTGGCAAAAGTGCATGGTTTTAATTTAATGCCTGTTACTTTGTCTTTCCTCTTTAACACCACTGAAATTAAATCTCTGTAATTCAATTGAATATGGAGTGGAAGGCCCCAAAGTAATTCTCAAATCCCATCAATGGTGTGACAAGGTAATCAGGAGGAGAGTGTATCTTCTCAACTCCTGCAGGCAACAGGGGCAGCATCTCCATCTGGAAGGATCCAACAGAAGATATTACCCCAGCAACTGCCTGTGTTCTTGAATGAATATTCTGAGTTCTTAGTGTCTAGGTACAGCAGACTGGTTCTGACTGGTCTTTCTTGATGGTCTTTGCTTAAGGATAGGGATAGGGAAAAAGCACCATTATAGGAGCTTCCCAGACTCTCAAAGCTTACCATGAGTGAAAAAGCCTGACTCTGGTGGGGAGGGGGGTCGGGGGTTGGGGGAGTGAGAAAACAGAAGGCTGTTTAAAAGTAACGTGCTCAAGATCATGCAGTTATTTTCACTAAACACCTCCTGAACACCTTCCTGCCAATCCTGGGCTACCTGCCCACAAGAAGCATTGAGAAGATCCCATTTCTGCCTGAGTCACAGCCTGGAATGCTCTTCCTCTGATTGGCTTGGGGTAGCCTTTCCTTTCCAAAATCAAATACCAAGCAATAGTGACAATATGAACAGCTAAAGTGGCCAGGCTTTTGCAAAAGGACCCCGCATGCCTTCTTTCTAATTCCTTTGGCAATCTTGGGCAGAGGTATTAAGTGAACCGTAGAGCTGACACACTTGAAGTTAAGCAACTTGCTAGAGGTCGTTCAGTTGCTTGATAAGCCAAGGTCTGGAAGCCATGTCCCATGTCTTGAACCACGGTCCTCGGGCCATGACCATCTCCACTCGCTCCACCCCAGTGCACAGTGTGCTCCACCAGGGCTGCAGCTCTCCTGGAGATGAGAAAGCCCCAGCAGATTAGCCAATTTGCCTGTTTCATCGCAGACTCATCAGCTTTGCTGAAATTGGTACTTGCTCCATTAAATGATGAGAAGAAGAGTCTAGAAACAGGTTATTTCTTGATCAAGACTACTTGATATGTGCCCCATTTCTTCAGCATCCCTGGACTGTCTGTTTACATTAGATTGTGAAAGACTTGGCATTACAGCTCCTCTGTAGCGTCTCTGGGGACACCCCCCCCCCAGTTTACTGTCTTCCCTAATGGACTTGGAAAAGCTGTATCTAGTACAGAGGAAGACGTAAGAGAGTGTATTTGCGTGTGCACGTGTGTGTGCGCCTGTACACAGATGCACAGACGACACCTGTAAGGAGTCGCAGGGAAGTTTCCAGACACTCTGCTGGCTGCTGGAGGTGCAGTGATGAGTAAGGAAAGACCCTTTGCTCTACAAGTCTGTGAGTAGCAGATTCAAGAGGTACACGTTTTTTGTTTGCTATGAAAACAAAACAAGACGTGTATGACAACTCCAAATTAGAGTTTGAATTAATGAGATTCTAAAGAACTTCCCTACCTTCAACTTTTTGGAGTCCTTATTTTAGTTTATCCTCAGAGTGATCTTAAGGGCCCCACTGAGTGGGCATCTCCTTTCATCACGGGAGCAGGGGCTCGGAGCATGCTTGTGTTCTGGGGTCCATGGGCTGGTGGTAGAGCTGAACTGAAGCCAGCTGTCTGTCCCTTCGTCCTGTGCTGTTGCCACAGCCTGTGTGGGAATCTAGAAGGGGTCCCCTCGGGACAGGGTCTGTCTGGCCTGGCCTGGCCCTGGGCAGGGCCTTACCTTGTCTGCTTCAGCCCTGGGCTTGGCAGGAAGGGGGGCACTTCTCCCTCAGTTTCTGTTTCCTTTATCAGTCCTCTATCCCCACAGGTAAGCTCTGACTGATAGTACAGAAGAAAGTGACCCAAGAAACCACCCAAAAGTCTGCCTACCTGTTGCTTGGCTGCCTTATTTAAAGCTGGGGTTTTTTTGTTTGTTTGTTTGTTTGTTGTGCCTTTTTTTTTTTTTTAAGATTTTACTTATTTATCTGACAGATACAGCAAGAGAGGGAACACAAGCAGGGGGAGTGGGAGAGGGAGAAGCAGGCTTCCCGCTGAGCAGGGAGCCCGACTGGGGGCTCGATCCCAGGACCCTGGGATCATGACCTGAGCCAAAGGCAGATGCTGAGCCACCCAGGCGCTCCAAAGCTGGGCTTTTATTTAAAGAAAATTAAATTTTAAAGAGAAAAAAATATTCTATCTTAAGGTGCCAGTTACTTCATAAACTTTTAAGAATGATAGTTTTATTTTGTTCTAAGGAAAACTCAAGAAGAGTCTTACACCCCCGAGCCACTACCCCCAGCCTTCTGTTTCCTTGTGGCCATGAGACTGGCCCACTGCTCCCCAGGCCCCTCCACACCTCAGTGAGTCTGCTGGCTGTGTGGACACAGGGTCGCAGGTGCAGGAACGGAAGTGGGAGCATAGTAAGGAGTCATTGCCGGGGCCTGTGGGAGAGGCAAGGGTGGCCAGGACTGAGGTGGCATGGTAACATGTGGTTGAATTGAGGATAGCTATGCAGCTGACCCCCTGAGTGTTCAGGGGAGGGACAGGAAGGGAGCTGGGCAACTCTGAGTTGGACTGAGATGGGAGGTCTAAATGTGCTCACAGGGGTCTTCTGCAAACCGGGTTCCCTCCTGGGCCTAACAGCTGTGCCTTTTCCAAGCTGTGCTCCATCTGAGGGCTTCTTGGATGCCAAGTTCCAGCCTCAGGGCATTTGCACAGCCATCCTTCCTGCCTGGAACTGTCTCCCAGGTTTTCAGAGGCTGGCTGCTCTCCTCATTCAGACATCAGTGCCAGTCTCAGGTCCTGGCTGAGGCCTTCTCTGAGCACCCAGCTAAGGCAGCCTCCCAGACACCCCTGCCACAGTACCACCACTTTATATGTGTGTGTAGCCTTTCTCACCAGCAGAAATGGGCTTGTTCACATGTTGGTTTACCTGTGCACTGGCGCCCCACCCCACCCCCCGGAATGTAGCCTGCTGGACAGGTGGAGCCTGACTCTTTGGTCTCTATCTTATTCCTAGCACTTAACACAAAGCCCAGCCCATAGAATGAACTCCATAAATGGTATATGAGTGGTTGAAAGAATGAATGAATGAATGAATGAATGAATGCTTCAGAGAATTGACGGAGATTGGGAACTAGCTATCTCCTTAAAATACTCTGACAGAGTTCCTTACACTCTCCAGCATCATATAGCATCACCCAGGAGCTTGCTGTAAATGAAGAATCTTAGCTCCGCCTAAGCCTACTGAATCAGAGTCAGCATTTTACCAATATCCCCAGGCAATTGATGTGAATATTAAAGTGTAAGAAGCACTGCCTAGGACACTGAGGCTCAGAGTTGCCTGCACATTGGAATCTCCTGGGGAGTCCTACAAAACACTGGTGTCTTGGCCCCTCCCCCCTAGGATTCCGATCTGATCGGTTCTTGGTGTATCCTAGGGCCCAGACGATTATAATGTGCAGCCGAGGTGGAGAACTACCTGGTGTCTAGTGATCTTTCCTGTTGGTAGGCAAAAAGCAAGACTGAAGGAACGGTAAGTCTTGAGGAGGGTGGGAAGGAAGGGAAATGGGATTGCCTCCCATCTTGGGTTCAGCTATCAGCGGGGCACTTGTTTGCCCTTACTGGTTATGTTTGAGCACCCTTCTCTGGGTTTCTAAGATGCTCTGGGCCCTGTTTTCCTCCCCTTCATGTTGCTCTCTGATGGGAGGGCTTTGTCTCCCCCATCAGACTAGGGCATGACCCAGGATAGGGACTAAACCCTGGTCAGACAAGGACCTCCATAAGCCTTCTCACTTCTCTCCATCCCCTAAAACAAACCAGTTCTCCAGAGCGTTCAGCACAAGGTTGTCTGGCAGATGCTCAACAGGGAAGGTGGGTCAGGCTCAGGATAGGCTCCAGAGCCATGCGTGTGAGCATGCCTGTGTGCGCAGGTGCTGGTGTGCACGCTGGTGCACGCTCCCTGCCGACTTTCCCCACCCTCTCAGGAAAGCCAAAGCTCCTCTCAGGGCCCAACGGATCCTCTGGACAAAAGCTAGAGGAAGGTAGAGAGAACAGAAAACTGAGAGAAATTAGAAAAATCACAACTCAGCGGCTGTGTTTTCAATGGAAATGAGTCTTTCCCCCTGGTGGAACCACCCAGAACAAATGAGAACAGGACTCCTGCCCATCCCTCAGTGAGGCTTCCAGTTAAAATGCAGACTGAGTAGCGAGCTGTTCTCCTGTCTGCTCCTTGGTGTAAACAGCTGACCAGATCCTTTGTTGGGAGTGGCTTGCTGGGAGGCAGCACAGCCAGTGCGCCCCTGGGGCCAGGAGGGGAGGAGGATGAGCTAGACAAGACGCTCACCTGCATGTGAGCCACACCCCCTCCCCAACTGTCTTCCCTGGCAGACTGCCACTTGCCGTTGTTCTTGTCTCCCACTCCGGCTCTGTGTCCCCTAGATCGGCCTCTTAATGAGCGGAAGAAATCGCTAACTGGAGGCTTTCTCTCTGTCTCGCAAAGTTGCTCACTTTGTACCACCACCTCAGATCAATGCACCCAGCCCTCTGGGGCCCACCCCACCATCTGCCTGAGCTATAGGTCATCCCACAGGGCTTTTTTCCTTTTCATTACTCACTGCATTAAACTGGACCGACAGGAAAAAGGTGAGCGGATCTCACCCCTGGGCCTCTCCTTTGCCGATGGCACACTATTTCTCCAGGGACCTGCAGAGACCCCCTACTGAGCTTCTTGGTGGAGAGAGGAGGAGAACCTTCAGAGAATTCTACAAAAGCCTGGCACTCGTTCATCAGAAAAGTGCCCAGAGAATTTTAGGTGCATTGCAGGGTCTCATTATCCCTACCCACAATTGTTGAGCCTCCAGATGCCCTGAATTTCCCCCCAAAGATCTGAAGAGGGTCCATGAACCTCAAGTGAAAAGTCACTTTGTATTTAAAAATATAAATTCACAAGCCTTGAGAAAGTTGGCAGGTAACATAATTGTAAATGAAGAATTGGGTCAGTGGGTGATAAGGCATGGTGGGGACTGTGGCTAAAATGAAGCACTTAAAATCCACTTCAAAAATTAAATTAGGGGCACCTGGGTGGCTCAGTGGGTTAAGCCGCTGCCTTCGGCTCAGGTCATGATCCCAGGTCCTGGGTTCGAGCCCCGCATCGGGCTTTCTGCTCAGCAGGGAGCCTGCTTCCTCCTCTCTCTCTGCCTGCCTCTCTGCTTACTTGTGATTTCTCTCTGTCAAATAAATAAATAAAATCTTTAAAAAAAATTAAATTATTACTAGATGAGTCACACAAGATGCATCTTTAAAATGAACTCAGGTATTACCTATGTTGTCATAGGATTTTCTAGGTGTTTGTACTCGCCCCCAGCCTCCAGCTAATACTGAGATCTGCCTATGACTCAACACCAATCATTCCTCCCGGAGCATATGCCAGGTCCCTCTCCATCTTATTTGATAAGAATTTTCTATTTGCTCTCCCCTTGTGCTGCTCCCCGTTCTTGCAGGGGTCTGCTCACTAAAAGGCCCAAGTTAAACAGCACCTCAGCCATGAAGCGACCCTGCCAGCCAGACCTACATCCCTCCCCACCTTTAATTCCTGTTCTGGGGTGTTCTGGGGGAGCCCATAATAAGCTGCACTGTGCTCCCTGAGCCCTCTGACTCAGCTGTCAATTGGGCGGGGGGGATTTTGTCCCCCTAGGGGACATCTGGCAATGTCTGGAAACACTGATGGTCATGATTTGGAGATGGGGTACTTCTAGCATCTAGAACATAAAGGTCAGGGTTGTGGCTGAACGTCCTATGATGCAAGGGACAGCCCCCCGACACACAAATGAAAATTTTCTGGCCCAACTGTTGATAGTGCCAAGGTTGAGAATCCCTGTCCTGAGCTGGCCCAGAATGAGCTCCTGGAGGTCAGGGCTGTGTCTTGGTTAATGCTTTGCTCTCAGGGCCTATGGTACAGGGTCTGCAAGGCAGGAGGTCCTCAGTGAAGGTGTGCTGATGAGGTGTATGGCTGGAGGATAGGCAGAAGAGAAAGAGCTGGGGCACCTGGGTGGTTCAGTCCGTTAAGCGTCTGCCTTCAGCACAGGTCATGATCTCAGGGTCCTGGGGTCAAGCCCCAAGTAGGGCTTCCTACTCAGTGGAGAGTCTGCTTCTCCCTCTCCCTCTAACCCTCTCACCCTCTCCTAATCCTAATGCCACCTTCCCCCACTTGTGCTCTCTCAAATAAATAAATAAAATCTTCAAGAAAAAAAGGCCTATCTTGGCCCCAGTAGTGTTGAGTCCAGGAAGCGACCTCATGCCCGCTGGCCCTCCTCCATGCAGACCACTCCACTAAGGCTGGAGAGCCATGAAATGAGTTTGCTGAGAGGGGCTTCATGAGCTTGGGGAGGGGGCATTAGAATTGTTTGTTTAGTTGGGCTCTTTAGGTTGTAAGAACAGAAATGCATCTAGGGCACTGTAGGAGGTGAACCATTCATTCACTTTGAAGAGACGTGAATGGAAACCCAGGCCTTGGCAACAGCAGGGCACTGGGTTGGGCGGGCGGGGGGGCGGCCGCTAGGTTGAGATTATCTGGTCTGGTACCTTTGTTTCAGAAGATACAGAGAAAGCCCTGTCACTTCTTCCTCTCCCCCACCTCCCTGCCCCAGGTTCATCCAGGCTCTGCTGCTTACCCTTGACCTGGGCCCCTACCAGGCCAACTTCTCCATTACCACAGTGCCTAAGGCACTTTTTAGTGAAAATATTTTAATTTCTTTTAAAATCAGAAGAAAAAAATAATATGATAATATATAATAAAAATATATTTAATAATGAATGTAACCTAGATGATATCCCTCCCTATGCCAATGCAGTCATATAATTTTTAATGTATTTTTATGAAGAGAGGGACCTGCCCACTGGGGCACTGCCCATTACACTTCCGTGTCCCTCTACACCAGGACCTGGCAGGCTCAACTCCCCCATGAGTCAATTCTCCTTTCTTCTTAACAAAAATTCCAGAGAATGTATTGGAGACATTCTGAATAAAAACATGTATCTAGGAAGTCTGCTGACTTTGATGAATTTTCCTTGGGAAAGGGTTTTCCGGAATGGACTCCATTAGGTCAATTTAATTCCTTGATCAATTTTCTATAAAGCTTCGTTAAGCTATTTCCAATGTTTTCACTTTTTCATTTTGATTTGATTGAAACTATTTTCACTGGGACCAATTCCTTTTCACTTAATTTTTATAGCAGAAATCTGGTCCAGGTCCATAGATCAAATTTTTGTTAATATCAAAGTTCACCAATGAGAGAGTTGTGGCAAGTCCCTCCTATGACCTTTATTTCTACCAAGTCCATTTTCCAGGGTCCAATTCGTTCTGAGTTTTGTCAAGAATATTGGATTCCTCCCTGAGTTCTAGTAGATTACCAATGATCTAATGTAGCCATCTTAGTTTTTTCTATACATTGGATAAAATCTTTAGAACTTGTAACTAACTCTAAGCTTAAACCACAAGAAAACTGTGACAACATCAAGGAGCTGGGAGGGAGGGAGACAGAGGAAAGGAGGCAGAGTGGAGAAGAGAGAAATTTAGCAATCCTAAGGATGTCCTGGGTGGGAGGGACAGTCAATGGGAGGTTCAAAACGTTCTTCCCTGTTCCAGCTCATCTTTGTCTACTCTTATCTTATGTCGTAGGTTGACTACCCTTGTATCAACAGTGGGAAGAGGAAGCCTGTGGTATGAAATAAAATGACCTGGAACTACCACTGAGTCCCTCCCTGGGGCAAGCCAGTGTTCCTTAGGAAGGAAGGAAGGCACAACACCTGGGGTCCTGGAACTGGGCAAGGATAGTTTCCGTCTGGATGGTCCTGTCTGTGTTATGAAGCTCTCCCTCCCACTTGTGCTATTTCACATGATTTCTAAATCATGCAGGGAGGCCAGTGGTATCACCTAAGTTATGGATGATAAAGGAAATAAAGCCAGTAAGGCATGATCTCTTGTTTTATACTCGGGAATTTCATTATGCCTCAGAGCCGCTCACAAGAAGGGGGGTGAGGTGTCTCCCTGACGCTTTACAGTTGGCAAAGTTTCCTGACACTTCTGGGGCACAAAGGGAGGCCCCATTGCTATATGTCTAAATATTTAAGTTGCTAATCAGGCTCGCAGTCCTTAAAAGGAAAATGTTTTCTCCTCCTACCTTAACAATATACCTTAATAATGACGAAATTGAAAAAGAGTGTTTTTTTCCCCAAATGACTGAAAAATGGCCAAAAGTTAGTAAAATAGCAAAGAGGACTACATTTGATCATTGCTATGGACAGGAGTGTTCTGTTGAAGGGCTAATGATATTTGAAAGAATAGTAAACACACATATAAGTTATACATTGATTTATTTTGTGAAATTTGTCGCCCTTTATTTCAACAAAACTACTAATTATGTAACAACATAATTATAATGAACAACATAACTACATAATTAGTAACACAGTTTTGTCCTATTGATGGAAACTCCAAATGAGACAATCTTTCTTAAATTCTTAGACAGTTTTCCTTTAAATTCTATATGGAGAAACTTCAATTTTCTGAGACAATAACAACTAGAATTCTCAATATATTCCTTACAGCAGGAGTTAGATCCAAAAATGAACCATAAGTTTTATAGATCATGTTCAAGTAGTATAATAAAGTTATATTTAATGACTTATACTATCACAAGAAACATGACATAATGTACTGATTTTCCCGCGTAAGTTTCTATCACTTATAGACTGGAAAATCTCTTCCTGCTGTATCTAGCTTGGTGCTACTCAGAATTCTAGTCCCTGAAATGTTCGTTGCTGGTCTGTGATGAGATCAGGGGCTGTGGAAGCACGTGGCGCTCAGCACACTCTTTTTTTTTTTTTTTTTTTAACATTTTTACTTATTTATTTGACAGACAGAGATCACAAGTAGGCAAAGAAGCAGGCAGAGAGGCAGGCAGAGAGGGAGAGAGGGAAGCAGGCTCTCTGCTGAGCAGAGAGCCCAATGCAGGGCTCGATGCAGGGCTCTATCCCAGGACCCTGAGATCATGACCTTAGGCAGAGGCTTAACCCACTGAGCACCCAGGTGCCCCCACGAGGCACACTCTTAATTCAGCTAGTAGTCTTTCATAGCATAAAGAATCTACTAGCGTTTCCTAAATTCATCACATTTCTCAACACTGGGATATCATAAAGAAAACCCAAAGTGCCAGTATTGGTTCCAATCTTTTTAATTGCGACTCTACCTTAATCTAGAGTG
Source organism: Lutra lutra (assembly GCF_902655055.1). Taxonomy (NCBI): domain Eukaryota; kingdom Metazoa; phylum Chordata; class Mammalia; order Carnivora; family Mustelidae; genus Lutra; species Lutra lutra. The sequence goes on from NC_062284.1 coordinate 49,525,451, forward strand.
GTCTGAACATAGTTGCTATAAACTGGGCTATCAGAATGTGAATCTTCTCCTTCATAGTCACATGGGCATTTTACTTTGTTTTCTAATTATATTTTACTGAGATATCGCATTTATTGCATATTTTCTATGAAGCCTCTTTCTGTATATTTTTTTAAAAAAGCATTTTCTCTAAACATTTAAAAATATTTTCAGTCCCTTAAAAAAATGACACGGCCAATTTAGCCCTGTTTGTTTTTGAAAATAACCTTTTGCTAACATTGTTAATGGCAAGCAAGAGTTCGTACCCAGTAATTAAGGATAGCACAAATTTAAAGAACCCTCCTTCATTTTCTGTCAAAGACCATGCTTTATCTCTTTATCTGAGGATCTGCTGTTTACCCGAACAGTTGTAGTAATGCTGTATGTTGTCCAAATTACATCTTGATTCCTTTAGGAGCATTTTGCTGTCGTTCCCATCAACTCTATGACAGGTTATAAGGTCAGATTTTATTTTATTTTTTTTTAAGATCTCATCTATTTGAGAGACAGAGAGAGAGGGAGCATACACATGCGTGAGCGAGAGAGCACAAACAGGGAGGAGAGGGAGAAGCAGGCTCCCCGCTGAGCAGAGAGCCTGACATAATATGTGTTTCATCAGGATGTTCAGTCTTGGGACAGACCCAGAAAAATATCATATACAATCACTGAATTGTCCAAAGAATGCCATTGCATGGGCACAGCTAAAGTCACATCTTCCAGTATGGACGGAAACTACGTGCTATATGCAGCACAGAGAATGCTTCTGCCTTTTTGGCTGAAATTCTGGCTCACGCACTTTCCTTTTTTTTACCATTGTATTAGTGGCATCATTACAGTTACCCTTGGCCATTCACTGTCTATAATTGAAAGCTGTTTATTCAGTTCACCACATTAATCCAAACCTTTACTTTCTATAAAAGGCATAAAACCAGCGAAATGCTCCTTAACTTTGTTTTCTTTTTCTGTAGTTCAGAGCAGGGACAATAAGCATTAGTTATTCATCGTAGCCTTTGTCTATGATACAATCTAACTGATCTGAGTAATATTTACTTAAAAATGTTGTTATGTTCCATTTCTTTTCTCACTTCTTATCCTCCCAATTAATTAAGTCATTGTCTATATCCTAGGTAATTACTTATTTCACTTCTATAAAAATCCATCCTACATGTTTGGCAACTTGGGCATTAAAATTTGAAGTCATTTGGACAAAGGAAAAAAAGACAAAATAACAGACTCTTAAATACAGAGAACAAACTGGTGGTTGCCGCAGAAGTGGTGGGGGATGGGTGAAATAGGAAAAACAAATTGAAGTAATTTCTACTAAACCAAGGCTTTATTATTTTGTTTTATGTATATGTTATGCCTTTAGTGCCCCTCCCCACCCCAAATAAAACATGTTTAGCTGAACATAGGACACATGATTTTATTCTTTTAGGAACATCCCACCAATGTTCCCTAGTGCTGTCCACTTGTCTTTGCTGAAGACTGTCCACGGGTGACTGTCTATCTCTCTTCTCCATTTCTATTAATCATAGGAGTGCTTTTTTGGGGGTATAAGTGAAATCCACTCACTTTGTTGTTGGCAGTTTTAAAATTTTTAATCAGACTATCTCTTTCAAGATTTTTCTTTTTCTTTTTTCCTTGTTTTGCCTGCATTCCATTGTCATAACTGTGCTATCATGATTTCTAGTTGTACTCATGCTCGGTAATCCCAGGGATTCAAGACAAAATGAATCATATCCAGAGTATACAATTTGAGTATATTTTCATCATAGGAATATAAATTACATCAGTCATAAAAATCAATTTTTAAAAAGTTTGTGAAAAATCTTATTTTTTCTAAAAATTTTATTTAACTAAAAAAGTTACCTATTACACTTTAAAGACTAAATACAGAAAGTAATAAATATCAAAAGTTGAAATCAAAATTACTAAACCTAGAATTCTTAATTTTTTGAAATTATAATGAAATCTTGTTAAATATTTTACAAAAATAAAACCACTGTGATTCTAGCATTCAACTGAATCTATCTAGTTAGAAATACCGCCTTTCCTGAGTCTCTGATCTATCGTGCTTGCGGAGTACCAATAATTGCTAAGACTGATTAAACGCTTATTACGCATTCTGACGGCCCTATGAAGTGGGAGGGATTAGTCATTTTTTAGCGTGGGCAAACAGAGAAACCAGAGACTTGTCCTGGCGTCCTCAGGAATGAGGGGCAGAACCAGGACTCACCCCACAGCTGAGTACCACCCCCGCAAAGGCCACCGGGCAGGTGGGTGTTCTCTGTCTTCACCCTGATACCTCTGGCTCCTTGAGGCCTGAGGCTGGGTGTCCTGCCACCCCTAGCCCACCTGAGCCGGGCCAGGGTCACAGGTCCAAGCCCGCGTCGCCACCTGTGGCGGCACGAGGGTGCCACCTGCAGGGCAGCGGGGGCCCTCCCGGAGAAAGGCCGCTCTCAGGGCGAGAGAGGTCCAGCTGGGGGTCAGGCCCCCGCTGTTCCCACCGGAAATAAGAAAGTCTGGATAAGTGGAGTCAGGAAAGACTCACGATGCTCTCCTGACCATTCATTCAGTTACCCCTTTTCACTTCTTCCTTTGGCAGACAGAAAGTTCTTCTCAATGTCTAACCTCCATCCCTCAGACTGCAGTGGAAGCCTTTTGCACTGCAGAGCCACAGGGCAACCCCAATCTTTGTAGCTACTTCCTGGGGGTGTCCAGCGGTCCAGGGCCTTGAAATGCTTTGGGAGTTCCTACCCCATTCCAGCTAACCTGGTCTCTCCATCCATAACTCTTGCTCAGACCCATCTCCTTGCTTTAGGGAAAGCTCTTCTCAGTTTATAAACGTTTGCCTGGAATTTTGCTACCAAATTACACCTTCACAGCCCTCACAACAACCCAGGGAGGTCAGGATTGCTGCTGTTGGTTTCCTAGGGAGATGGTGTGACTTGTTCCATGGGGGGAGGGGTGGGACAGGCTGGAAACGGTGGAGATCTGATCCTTGCCCTTCCAAGCACCCTCCTGGCTTATGGGAAAGGAGTGTGTGCAGTGGTGAATTCCTGTGTCTGTTCTCCCTGTAAGGGGGGCTGTGCAGAGCCAGGGTGCACATTCACATGCTTTGTCCAAGTGTATGAACGACTGAGATCACTGGGCATCTATTTCCAAGACCAAAAAGAAAACAGAAGAAAAAGACCTCACCTACCCCACCTCTTATTGTAAAAAACAAAAACAAAACAAAACAAAAAAACACAAAAAAAACACAAAAAACCCTCATTCTAAAACAGATCATAGTTTTAAATGTGAGAGGCAAACCTATAAACTTCTAGAAGCTACAAGAGAAAGTATTTGTGACTTTGGGTTAAGTAAAGAGTGTTCCGATATCAAAAACATAATCTGTAAAAGAACAATGTTGATAAGAAAGTGGCCTTCATCACTATTAAAAACTTCTGCTCTGCAAAAGACACTGGAAATGTAAACACAGCCTGGGAGAAAATACTTAGAAATCATAGCCCTGACAAAGGACTTATATTCAAAATATAGAAAAGAAATAACCCAATTAAAAAATAGGCAAACGATCTCAAGAGCTATTTCACTAAAGAAGAAATAAGGATGGCATATAAACACATAAAAGATGCAGAGCAGCATTAGTCTTAGGGTAATGTAAATTAAAACCAAATGAAACAACTTAAATATTCAAAAATAAGGATATAGCTAAATTATGATGCATTTGTGAAAAAGCATGTTATCCACCTTCAAAAATTTTTCTCTTCAAAATAACATAAAAAATACTTATGGAACAATGTATTAAGTGAAAGAAACAGGATTTAGAGATACAAACATTTGAAGGAAAAGTGTGTGTGTGTAACATACATGTATTTTTTTAAAGACTTATTTATTTTAGAGAGAGAGCGTGTGCACATGGGGTGGGTGGGGGGGTGCAGGCAGAGGGAGAGAGAGAGAATCTCAAGCAGACTCTCTGCTGAGCACAGAGCCTGACGAGGGGCTCGAGCCTGTGACCCATGAGATCATGACCTGAGCTCAAATCAACAGTTGGCTGCTTAACCGATTGAGCGACCCAGGTGGCCCCCACACATATATTAAATTAAAACTGAAATACATAGGGGCACCTGGGTGACTCAGTTGGTTAAGAGACTGCCTTCGGCTCAGGTCATGATCCTAGGGTTCTGGGATCAAGTTCTCTGCTGAGCAGAGAGCCTGCTTCTCCCTCTCTCTCTGCCCCACCTCCCCAGTCATTCTCTCTCTCAAATAAATAAATAAAATATTTTTTAAAAAACCCTGAAATATATAAACACATAAATAAGTCTCATTTCAGGGTGTGGCAATTACAGGTGATTTCAGTTTTTCCTTTACACTTCTCAGAATTCTCCAAATTATTTCCCAATATACACATTGCTTTTATAAATTGTCTAATAAAAGAGAAAATAATGGATGCATATGTGAGCCCCTATGCCTTCCCATTGAAGATGCCACCCCAGCTCCCTAGAATGGAGTTTTATACTTAAATTCCCCCTCCCTATGGCCTTGTCCAGAGCCCTTTTCCACTCCGAGCTCTAGAAGCTGCTGACTTCCCTTCCCTCGGGCAATACCCCTCCTTCCTGGCTGTGTCCTCACTCTCCCATCTCCTCCACCTGCTCCTCCTCCCTCAGCCTCCCTCATGGATACTCCTGCTGCCCCTCTCCTATGATGGGGTCCTTGGGGACCCTTCCACCCCTTTTGCTTCCTGATCTTCTTTCTCTCCCTATGGGATTTCAATCACTCTGTGCCATCAGCAAGGGCACCCAGGACACCACATCACAGTGTCTGACCTAAACAGTTCAGGCAAGCTCCAAACCCTTGCTCATTCACCCAGCCATTTAGCAGATGTTTATTACATGTCTATTGCCAGACACTGCTCTGGCAATAGCAGCAAAGGCGCTGCCTTCCCAGACCTAATATTCTAGCAGAGGGTTCGGGTAATAAACATGGCAACAAATACATAAAGGAATGATCTTCAGAACCTGCATGTTACAAGGTCCCTGGGACAGTGGAATGCACATGAAAACTTGAGAACCACTCCTCTACACAAGCCTTTCTTAAAGGATGGTCCCAGCCAGTGACCTCAGCATCTCCTGGAAGCTAGTTAGAATGCAAATTCTCAGCCTCTGCCTAGACCTAACAGTATCAGAAAACCAGCACCTGTTTTTAACAAGTCCTTGAGGGGATTCTGCATGACCCCATAAAGGGCTCCTCAAGGTTAGGGACCACATCTCATTTATCTTGGTATCTGTACTAATTTCCTATTGCAGCTATAACAAATTACCCCAAACACAGTGGCTTAAAACAACCTGAATTTATTATCTTAGGGCTCTGGAGCACAGAAGTCCCAAATGAGTTTCACTGAGGTAAAATCAAGGTGCCGGTATGGATGTGTTCCTTCTGGACATTCCAGGGCAGAATCCATCTCTTTGCCTTTTCTGGTGTATAAAAGCTGCCCACATTCCTTGGCTCATAGCTGCATCTCTCTGACCTCTACTTCCATCCTCACACTTTGATCTATGACCCTCCTATCTCCCTCTTCTAAGAACGCTTGTGATTACAAGGAACTCACTCTGAAAATCCAGGACCATCTGCCCATCTCAATATTCTTGACTTCATCACATCTGCAAATTTCTTTTCACCATGTAAGGTACCATATTCCCAGGATATGGGAGCATCTCTGAAGGGCTGTTATTCAGCCTACCACAGAATCCCTCCCAGAACAGATGCTCGGCAAGGGTCTGCAGAAAGAATAAGCGAATGCAGAAAGAAACCAGGGACCAGAGGAAGCCTCCCTCCTCCCCATCCTGTGAGCACTGGCCCTCTGACAAGCATCTGACCTGGTCCCAGGTGGTGAGATCCATCCACGTCCCAGTGCACATTACTCCTTCAATTCAAGTGCAGGTGCGTTGGGCAGGTGAGGCTCAGAAGTGAGGCTCCGCCAGCCAGAATGCAGCCAGGTGGCAGCACTCGGCAAACATCTGGGCTGGCAGACCAGCAACCCAAAGGTCAGCTGTGGGGAAATACTGGGTGCCCGCTGGTGGGTCTGTTGTCTGGGGCCACCGAGAGAACATGCCCTTTGGGCTCAAGCACTAACTCAGCCAAGTGCCACTGAGATGCAGGAACTCCGCGCCTCCTCAGTTACTCCATGTGCAATGTGGCATGATTGCAGCAGCTTTCCCAGGTTGTTGAGAAAACAGAGATGGCATGAAGTTCCCTGCCCTGGCCTGGTAAATGAAGGCAGGGTTGCTCCCGCTAGGGAAGGGGTCAAATGGGGAGCCAGAGCCACCCAGACTGGCAGGGGCAGGGTGGGCACTGACTCTGACCGTGGGTGGCCCGGGATTAGCCTTGCTCCCCAGGCCCCGCCACCCCAGGCCTGACAGCCCTGGGCTGAATTAGGCTTTGGGTCTTCCTTGGCCCTTTATTTTGGACAATTTGCTGACACCCCTTGGTCATTCACTGCAGCAGAACTGAACTCAGAGAAGGGAGGAGTCATGGGGCCCCAGTGGGACTGTGGGCCTCCCTGTGGACCCCAAGGTGGAGTAGAAAATGCTCAGGATCTGGGGGGAGGAAATCTGAGCTCACTTACCAGCCTCCCTGAGCCTTTAAGCCTCAGTTTCCCCTATCCACACTCAGGGATGATGCAATCTGTCCCCACTCTTCCTTGGCCCTTGGTGGTCAGGACGTGCCAGGGAGGCGAAGGGTAACACGAGTGCTGGGAGTGATCAGAAGAGGCTCTGCCTGGTGTCTTCTGCCTGGGATTTGAGGCATGCCTGGGAGAGGGCTGTTTTTCCTCAGTTAGATTCAGGAATATTTGATAAAGACATTAGCGTGCTGTAATGGAGGATACCAGCTTGGTGCTAAATTAAATATTTACACAGCCCTCCATGATCTTCTCCCTCTCTTTAGTAGTTCCCTCCCCATGCTAAAATATTTAGCAGGGATTTCAGGAGCATTCTCAAACTGAGCTATGGCTCAGAGTTATCTGATAGGAGGACGTGACCACGGGTTCCGGCACATTCCCAGGCCCAGCCGCTTTCATTGGAGGCCAGGTCAGTCCACTTGGCTTGGCCAGATCTGTGTACTGGAAGAAAGACATTGCACTTGGATCTTTAAAAGGCAAACAAAACAAACCATGTAGGCTAGGTATGACACAGACTGGAGCCAAAGGGACTTTCTAGAAAACAGGTCAGAAACCATAGTGAAAAGAGTTGTACAACCATTTTTGAGGAGGAGGAAATCCCAGCAGGGCAGATGGCAATCTAATACAAATTCAGCCTTTATGTCATGGAGCCACTCGGGCCGCCCATTTGCCCTTTTAGTATCTTCCTGTTCCTAGGATGGCTAATAGATCGCTCTGCTCCCAGTATTCTAATGGGTGAGAGTGACAGCAAGTACTCCATATTTCCCGTAAGTGGACTGTTTCTCAAAGGCTTGATCTTGGGAAAGGCTTGAGGTCGGCTGGCTCATGGGAATTGGAGTCATATTTTGGACGGTAGCTGTAGGATATATACTGTGGTGAACTTCAGAGCAGACATGTTCCAGGAGAAATCATTATGTATTTAAGTTTCAGAAATCAAAATGTATCCTCTGGGGGTGCCTGAGTGGCTCAGTGGGTTAAAGCCTCTGCCTTCGGCTCAGGTCGTGGTCCCAGGGTCCTGGGATCGAGCCCCGCATCGGGGGGTCTCTGCTCAGCAGGGAGCCTGCTTCCCCCTCTCTCTCTGCCTGCTTCTCTGCCTACCTGTGATCTCTGTCAAATAAATAAGTAAAAAATCTTAAAAAAAAAATGTATCCTCTGATTATTAAGAAAGGCAGACTGGGCAGGGTGGGGGGGGCACCTGGGTAGCTTAGTCGGTTAAACATCTGCCTTCGGCTCAGGTCATGATCTCAGGGTCCCAGGATCAAACCCCGCATCGGGCTTCCTGCTCAGTGGGGAGCCTGCTTCTCCCTCTCCCCTGCCCCTGCTCTCTCTCTCTCTTTCTCAAATAAATAAATAAAATCAGAAAGGAAGGAAGGATGGACGGACAGACAGGCACAACTGTTGAGAGCACAAACTTTGCACCAGTCCTGAGTTGAGTCCCTGCCGTGTGACCTTATTCAACTCAACTTTCCAATCTCTGAAACAGGGACAGTGACACAGGGCTTCAGTGAGCATTCAGTGAGATCTGCTGTAAATCAAGCTTACAGCACCTGACTGTCGTGAAAGCTTGGCAAACATGGGTTGTGATCATCACTCTCAATCCTCTTGTCAAAGCGAAGGTTGCCTTCCCACTAAAGGTTTTGTGTAACTCTGTCCTTCCACGCCCAGGCTGACTGGTGTACATCACAGGGCTCAGGGGCCATCAGGAGCTGCCCTGCCCAGCCGGCCAGGCCCCAGGAGGTCAGCAGGGGAGCACTTCCGCCTCCCACCTCTGACAGCTGGGTGGGGACAGAGAACACAGCAAGCTTCCTGCTGCCTTTCCTGAGAACACAACTTCAAAAGGTCCACACCCAGATTTTAAGAAAGCCTCAGGCCCAGTGCCAGCCGCCCTCCTCCCTGTGGTCAGCACCCTGTCCCGGTCCTGCTGACAGAAGTGACCACCCAGAATGCCACTGAGAAGGTTCTGGATAGCACCTGTCCCCTCTCCATCTCAGAGGAAAGACCCAAAGCCAGAGAGGAGGAGGCCCTTGTCCTTAGCTGAACCCCACTTGGGTTCAGATCTCAGCCCTGCCTTTTCCTAGCTAGTGGATCCACAGCAGTGGGTCAGACTGTCCCTGTCTGACCCCACAGATATCCACAGTATCCTTAGTATCCCCACAGTATCCTTACCAAATAATGGGCCAGCCAAGCAAGGCTCATAGGCCGGGTTATCTGCAAGCCCCAGCAAGTGGGCGCCTGAAGCAGCATTCGGAGGAGGGGCTCCTTTACAGATGGGGACTTCAATCAAGGCCTTACCTTGCCTATAAAATAACCTCTACAGCCGGGCCTGAATGCCTCTGTGTGTCTGAAACCTTAGCTTCTTTCAAATGCAAATATCCCACAGAAGCAGCCCACACAGGGACCTGTGCTCATTTACACCTGAGTTTGAATAGGTGTATTCAACAGCCCTCCCTGAACAAGGGACTAATAATAATTACTAGTATTATATATTCAGCCAAATATTTATTGCACAAACAATATTACAACCATCTCAGGAATCAAAGAATCACCCGCAGTCCGAAACCTTTCAGTTTTCTTCTTTCCTCCTCGCCCCCCAGCTCCCCTCCAGCCCTTGGTCATGCCTACGTACAGCTGGATTCCTGCCCAGTGCAATTTCGCACTCAACACTGGATCTTTAGCGATCCCCCGTGTTGCAATCGTCCTCGCAATTAGCTCTTACAGTGGACGTGCTGCTGCTCACCAGCACGTTGCGGCTGGACGCTTAGGTGCCTTCAAGTTCACTGTTTTTAGATAAAATGCCAAAACTTTGTTCCAAGAGCTTTTTCAGTGTCTGAGGATTATTCCCTTAGGATACAGCCTCAGGTGTGGGACTGCCACGTTCAAAGTGATGAGTTTGCTGGTGGCTCTGGAAAGAGAGTGGAGTCCAGGTTTTGCCTGCGGCTTGAAGACAGACAGCTGGTGCCTGGGGGCTGAGAGAGAGCTGGGGATCGGGGAGGGGAGGGTCTCTGGGTTCAAGGGGGAAGTCAAACTTTGCTGGGGTAGGGGAAAGAGTCCTTAAGGGCAGTTAGTCCTGGAGGAGAGGCTGCAGCCTCAGGCTGAGAGCTGATAAGCAGGGGCTGCAGGGAAGAGCGCTCCCCCTCTCCTGACACCCAACCTGCACCCCAGCACTCCTCTGGGAGAGTTTGACTCTCCTCCAGCAGGTGCTGTGTCCACACCCGGTGCATGGGGCTCAGGGGTACAGGAGAAGGAGAAGCCCGGGGAAGCACTGAGGCACGTGCATGGATGGCCCCCCAATCCAGGCAGGAAGTACAGCAGCAGTCTCTGCTGGGGCACATCTGTCTGCCATGGCTTGGCTCTGGAGCCGGCCGGGCAGGCTCCCCGTATCTGGATGACTATTTGCGGTGTGCTGGGCCCAACCCAGGGCACTGCGGGCAGGATGATAAGGACACAGACGTGGCTTTGGCTCTCTGGACACACCCAGAGTTAGGCAGCCCCCAGAGTCGGACTACCTTGGGGTCTCCATGCTGTCTGCTTCCCAGAACCACCTGGGGAACTTTCGAGAAGATCCAGGTCACCACCTCCAGAGATTTGGGTTGAACGGGTGGCTTGTGCTGACGTCTCACCAGGATGGGGAACCACTGGGTTAGATATTGCATTTTCTTGGTGGGGCGTTTTTGGATGCAAGTACGGAGGCTATGTGAAGCCACGAGGAGAAAACAGAGGTTGCTGTGAGTTGGGATGGTGTTTGCGGGAGGAGGGGGCCTACATTCCCTTCGTCATCTCCATGTGTGCCCTTCCCCCAAAGAAACCCTCCCCCCAAATAGACAGGTGCCCTTCTCTACTGATGCGGTCCTGCAGCTCTCCACCTGCAAACGGGGGGCTGCCTGAGCCCCCTGTATGGGGGATTGTGGGCCCTCGGCCACTGTGCAGATCTGCTTTGACCTACGAAGCTCACACGAGAGACCCTAGCGGTCTGCTAGGCCCTCTCACGGCATCTCTGCTTCTTCTCCATGAGCATCTTTACTTCTTAGGTCAAATGACCCTGAAGGCCCTTCCAGATTCTCTTGTTCTTGATGGATACTGGCCCTGAGAAACCCAGCTGGCACAGGGCAGACTGGGACAACCTCCAGGTACCCCAGAGGACGGACCCTTGTGGTCTTTCCCTGGGGAGGCCAGGGGCCAGGCCCTAAGCATGGCCCTGTGGCCTGGCCCTGGCCATGTTGAGTCCCAGACAAGGAAGGGGGGGGCATCACCCTCCTCCCCTCTCAGCATCTTCTCCTCCACACACACCATTCAGGGGCCAGCCCTTCATGTTCCATCTACCCCATCCTGCTCCAAGGACTGCATCCACACCTGGGCAGGGTTTGCCGGGTGGGGAGGTGGGGGCTGGGATCTCCATAGGGAATGCAAAGCTCTGTGACGCCCCACAGCTCCTCGACAAAGGGCTGTCAAGCCCCTGGCATCCGCAGAGGGGCTGGGGCACAGGGGGCAGTGAGCACACCCTCCTAGAGTGGTGTCTTTCCCATAGGTACCCCACGAGGGAGAAGTGTTAGAGAAATAGGCACAAAGGATGCTGTAGAAATAGCCATGACTAGACTGGGAGGTGTTGGGATGGGAAGTCAAAAGAAGGGGAGTCCCCCAACTTACCGCCCCAGCCTCCTGTCTCTTTCTTAGACAACCAGGTGGGGTGTCTCCCGGGCAGCTGAGATGTGGTGAGAAATTGAGGGATCATGAGGTGTCCCCAGGGGGAGGAAAGACACTGTATTGGGTTGAATGGTGTCCCTTAAAAAGATAATGCCATGTCCTAGCCTCCAGTCCCTATGACTATGAATTGATTTGGAGAAAAGTGTCCTAGCAGGTGTCATTAAGTTAAGGATCTTGAGATGAGATCCTCTTGAAGCCAGTGACTGGAGTCCTTGTGCAAATAAGAGAGAACACAGAGTGACACAGAGGAGAAGGCTGTGTGATTGGAGCCAGGCCACCGCAAGCCCAGAACCTCCCAGAGCCCCCAGAAGCTGAAAGAGACAAGGACTTGGGGTCGTATGGAAATTTCGAAAGGGTTGTGTCCCTGCAGACGCCTGGATCTGAGACTTCTAGCTTCCAGGACAGTGAGAGAGTACGTTTCTACAGTTTTAAGCCATTGCACCTGTGGTGATTTTTTTCAGTCACCCTAGGAGGCCAATGTCTGAACACAGTGGCCCAAAGGGAAGCTCTTCGAGAAGTTCCCGTGAACCATGAACTCTCCCTGAGCGGCCACTTCTTCTCCCATGGACTTGAGCCTCCTTCCAGCCCTGATGAGGCAAAGAGAGAGCTTTGTCAGACGCGCTGTCGGGCAGTGCTGGCCCCTCTCCCGGCCTCAGTTTTCTCATCTGCAAAGTGAAGCAGTGACCCCGGCCTGAAGACTCCATCACAGGGACCCAAGAGGAGGGACAGGACCTGGGAGCAAAGTGAGGGTTGGGTGCACCCGAGTCCCACTGTGATGTGCGGGTGCATGATTCCTGCTGTCTGACAAGGTCATTTGGACAAAGAGGACAGACCTTCTGGGCCCCTACAGGAGGAGCTGGCCAGCCCCCAAGGAATAAGCTCCTTTTTGGGAAAAGTACCTCTGACATGGGGTGCCAGGCACACCCAGGTGCCAGGGAGGGCAAGAGGGAGAAAGTCATATGGATGGGGAAGGAATGTCCTACAAAAAGGGGATTGTTGTAAAAGTGTCCCAAGGAGAACTGACATTTCTGAGAGACACCTTCCTTTCCCCCCTGCCCTCCCTCCATCCTCTAACCACTTGCAGATGAATCCCCTTTCACGGTCCATCTCTCCTTGCCACGAAGAGAGGCAGTGCCCAGCCCAGCATGGGGCAGGTCCACACGTTTACTGAGGCCCTTGAAAAGAAACAACAAAACCTGTGTTAAATTCACTCAGTGCTCCTAAGTTCACAGAGCACTTTCAAAAGTGTTCTGGGGTCACCGCGATAGCCCTGCAAGGAACGAGCTTTGGATCCCACTCTACAGATAAGAAACCGAGGGTCAGAGAGGACAACCAGCTGCTCAAGGCCGTCTTGACACAGGCTGCCTGACTCCTGGTGCTCTTTCCGTGTCATTTCAATGCCTTCTCTGACAAGTCCTCTGCCGCCTCCCTGGGAGATTCAGGTATCTCCCAATGGGTGTGGCCTCAAAATCCTCCAAGGTCTGCAGTTCCCAGTCTTGCTTTGCAGACCCTCCCTGGGACTGTAGCACCCTCCCCTCTGCTCCCAGCTTTGTACCTTGGCTCGGCTCCTTCTCCTGGGCTCGCATGCTCCTCCTAGAACATTCCCAGTCCTTCCCATGCTTCCTGTCCTTTTAGGCTGCACAGGGGGCCCAGACACTCTACAGAGTTCTCAAGTCCTGGTTCTAGTTCTAGCTCCAAAACCTTTGCTCCCTGTGTGACCTTGGGCACGTCAATCTTCCTCTCTGGGTCTCCGTTTCCTCCCATGTGAAGTTGGGGAGTTGAACCCAATACTCCATAAATTCTTCTCCATGTGGTCCAAAGCGCTCCCCACTCCCCCATCACCTGGCTCTGCCCTCCCTGTGTGCATCCACAGCTGCCCTCCTTGCTCCACATCCTTCTTCAGGGGGTCCTGTTTCACCATTCAGCTGGGCTTTAATCTTCCTGCAGCAGAGGCGGGGTGGGGGGAGCTGCTGCACCTGCTGACCAGGTGGTTGGTCAAGATGGGCTGATCAATTAATCTGAGCACCCTCCTTCTGGTTTCGGAAGCCCCTTAATCTTCCCCCTTCAGGTCCCAAGGTGCACACAGAGAAGCCTGTAGTGGGCAGAGGTGGCCCCTGTTCGCCTTGGCGGGGGATGCTGGTGGTGGGCTGTGTGACCACTCTGTGTGCGCCACAGCTTCTGCAAGAGTGGAGAGGGGAGGGGGTGAGACCAGCCCTAGACTTTGAAAGCGGGACACCCTGTTGTGCCTATTCTGCCTCAGAAGCCCATCACACAGGCATCAAAAGATGACATCAGAAAGCACATAGCGCCTTGCCTTGCCTTCCCCTTCAAAGGGCTTCACATCTCATATGTCATTTAATCCCCCAAACCCTTGGGAAGGCAAAGCCGGGATTATTAACAAGGGACTTGTCCAAGGCCACTCTGAATTCAGCAAAAGCTGGACTGGGACCCATTCCCCCTGTGCTGACCGTTCTTGTCAAGCTCTGGTTTGCACAGGCTGGCTGCCTGTTTGCGTGGCCACCTCACTTCCTTCCAAAAATTACCTCTGACAGGACAGGCTGATTAGACTGAGACACAGGCACATACACACACTGCTTTACAGCTACAAGGAAACCTCAGCAAGACGCCCCATAGCACCACTCAGGATCCATAAAAAGGGCCTTAGAGATAATTAACTCACAGCAAATGGGGAAACAGGTTCAGAAAGGGATAGAGACTTGTCTAAGGTCACAGACCTAAATGGAGGTTTCAGGACTCCTGGTCCTGTGCTCCTTCCACTGTGTCTGCACATTTAACAAACATGGCAAGGCAGGAAGCAGAAAGAACCCAGAAGGCCTGGGTGGGCAAAGAAGGACAACCTCCATCTCAGTCTGGAAGTTTTGTCCAAAGGGTGCATGTTCCAGAATTCCTCTGGGGGTGGGGTGGGAGCAGGCAGGAAATAGCAGCAACCTGCTCCTTCAGCACCTGGGAGCAGCCTCACAAGCTGGAGGGCTGTTTCTTTTTTGTCCCCTGTGTCCCTTCAACTCTTGTCGCTGTGTCCACTGAGTGGCAGGCGTCCAGGCCCAGCACCTTCCAGATCAGGGAAATGGAGTCCTGGGGAAAGGCAGAGGGTGGCAAACCTCCCCCGGGGCAAGGGCATTCCGGAGAGAGCCAGTGGAGCTGACGCCAAGGCCAAGAACAGCCCGGGGTGGGGAAAGGACGTGGTGGGGTGGGGCTGCGGGTACCCAGTTGTTTTTTTTCCTTTCCCGTGCTCCACCCGATGCATTCTTCTGAAGGGCAGGCTCCCAGACCTTGGCCCCCGGGAGTGGGGGTGGACGTGAAGCACGTGAAGGGGTCCAAGGGGTGGGAGGACCTATGCGCCCCTCGCGACTCCACCAGGCACCGCGCTTGGGTGGCATCTCCGGGCGGCGAATGGTGGGTGCCGCTCTGGAGGTCACGGAGTCAGGCGTCGGGGGCACGCGGTTGGGCGCTGGCAGGCGCCGGGAGGGGGTGCCTCCTGCCCTCGGCTCCTCCCCCGGGGCCGACGCGTCCCGCCCCGCCCTGCGCGGGCGGGCACCGGGGGCGGGACCCGCAGGGAGGCGCGCCGACCGGCCGGGCCAGGTGCAGCGCCCGCGTGTCTGAGGGCCGCCGCGGCCCCGGAGGAGTGTCCCGGTGTCCGGCCGGCCTGTGCCACGCCCCTGCGCCCCTCGCCGGCCTCCGGCGACCCTCGGAAGCCAGGTAACCGAGGGCGGGACTCCTGGCCGGCTCCGCGCGCGTCCTCCGCGGCTGGGGGTCCACGCGCACCCCGCCGTCCCCACGCTGCCCGCCGCCCGAGGGCCGCTCTCGGGAAGTTGGCGCCGGGACGGCCGCGCACCGGGCGGAGCGACCGGCACCCGTAGCCCCGCAAGCCCGGGTCCCGAGGTCCTGCCCCGCGGGGGGCCGGTGCGGAGCCTGGGCTGGCGCGCGGGGTCTCCGCCGACACCGGGGATGCTGGTCTTCTCGCTCGTCCCATTTCTCACTCCCCTGAGCGTTTGCGTCCCTCGTCCCCGCAGCCCCTTCACAGAGTCCTGCGCTGGGGACTGCGGAGTTGGCGATTTTGGGAGGGATGTTTACATTCGCGCCTCCTGCCGCCTCGGGCCAGATGCATGGAGGGAGAGGCGGCCTCGGCAGGAGGGGTGCGGGTGAGGGGGCGGCCTCTGTCAGGGCGGCCGTCTAGGCCCTGCTGCAGTGGGAAATCCCAGCTTCTGCCCTGTCTTTTGGCAGGCCGCCGCCCGGCTGGGCATCCTTGGGCGCCCCCAAATCCCAGCCCTGCGCAGGAGAGAACGTGGCTCTCCTGCAGCCCGTCAGGGGCCTGGACGGATCTGCTGGGTTGGGGTTAGACGGTGCCCCTGCCCACGCAGGACGGGAGAGAACAGACGAGGGAGGTTTGCCAGTCAGAGAACTAACATGGACACATCTCTGGTTTCACCCCCTTTCTCCCCCATAAACCAGTGAGGCAGTGGGTCTTATTCCATTGACAAATGAACAAAAAAGGGACTCAAAGAAGTTCAATAATTTGCTAGGAGAAAATGGTGTATCTGAACTTCAAGCCAGTCTCCTAGAACCAGATGGTTGGTTCTCCAGTTTTGCTGGGCCCCTGACTCAGCAGGGGTTCATTTCTTCTCCCCTCGACCCTTGAGGTTCTTCCCCTGGAAGGGGGAGGTCAGGAGAGGGTCCCACCAAGAAGAAAGAAAATCCGGTCCGGTAGCTCCTGGGGAGAGAACCAGCTCCTTGCCCAGCCACAGGACTGCAGAAGAGCAGGCACCTGTTGGGCTCACTGCCCTCGCGGTAGTGCCTGGGTCGCAGGAGGTACTCAGCAGACCAGAAGGAATGAACTTGAAGTGGCAGAGCTCCTTTAACAGCTGTTGGATCTCTGCCCTTGGTGGGGAGAGAGGGTCCTCTGAAAGGTAGGACCCAAAAGGTGCCTACTACTTCAGAGGGTCCTTGACCTCCTTACCCACTTGGCGCAGTTTGATGCTTTATAAATCGGCAGGCACATCCATAATGCCAATGTGCCTTTCCAGACAGGAAGGCTTTCCCTTTTCCCAGGTCTACTTCTTCTTCTTCTTCTTTTTTTTTTTTTTAAAAGATTGTATTTATTTGATAGAGAGAGACAAAGTGAGGAAGGGAACACAAGCAGCGTGAGTGGGAGAGGGAGAAGCCAGTTTCTGGCTGAGCAGGGAGCCCAATGCAGGGCTTGATCCCAGGACTCTGGGATCTGGACCTGAGCCAAAGGCAGGCGCTAATGACTGAGCCACCCAGGTGCCCCACCCCGGATCCACTTCCTGTGGCTCTCCACTTTCAGACCAGGGAGAAGCAGAGGGAGATGGGTTACATGCCCAGCTTGGCCCTGTCCTGGGAGGCAGGGGACCCTGTCCCATCTGCACCGGGGTCCTACCCAGCCATCCAGGAAATCTTATTGGGAGCTTGACTCTTCTCTGCCTCCTCTCCCTCCTTACCCTTTCATGGGGGGCAGCCATGGATTGAGGGCAGATAACTTGCTTTTCTGGGCCATGGTTTCCTCATCTGTCACATGGGGACAAAAGAGTGTGCATGACTTTATGAGTGAGTGGTCCAAAGGGCTCTGTGAGCTTCTGTGTATGAGCTCCCCATGTGGGCTGTCCATTCTGTCTGGGAAGTGACCACACACCCATCTTGGCCTCCCTCAGAGAGCTGGCCTTATCCTGAGCATACAGGAGGTTCACAGGAAGGGGTCACCGATCAAAAACAAGTCTCCACAGGAAGAGAAATTGCTAAAATTGGTGGAAAATGGGAGTTTTTAATCCTTCTCCCTAACCCCATGTAAGAAGAAAATACCTGGAGGCTCCAGGAGGAGGGACCAGAGGGGTATGAGAGCCCCTTGAGGTGCAGGTGGTCAGTGTCTGACTCATTCAAGGCCATGGTCAAGTGCGGAAAGCCCAGCAAGGGATGTTGGACTTTCCATGGCAGCACCCTGAAGACCTCTGAGGCCTTGCCAGGCAGTCCGTACCCCTGAACTCCTCTGGAGACCCAGATGTCTGCTTTGGCCTCAGGACAGACCAGGGTGCTCAGAGTTGGTCAGTTTTGTTCCCTGGCGGAGGCGAGTGAGAGCATAGCTGGGGTATAAGCCTTTGCGGCCCCCACCACTGCCCCCACCAGCTGTCCCTGCACACATGTAGTGCCCTGCCCAGCTTCCTACTGCCAGTGCCTGAGGCTTAACACGAACCCAGCAGAGGGAGAGCTTTAGACCCAGAATTTCTCAGCAGAAACAGCGTTTGAGGTCCTATCTCTGCTACCTCTTCCCAGCTCGATTTTCCATAGTATTTATCACGATCTAAAATCCTATTTTAGCCAGGTAACTGTCCCCTACCCCTCACTGTGGGGGTGATCCAGAACTGCCGTGGGAAGAATGTTCAGTTTACCTAGAGGGACAGCTCCTCAGCTGGGCAGATGGCCACCCACATAGGGTGATTTGAGAGAGCCAAGGAGAATTGCTTCCCTTAAAGCCCCCCTCCCCAAAAGAAGACTCACAAGGCTGCTCTCCAAAGGTAGTTGGTTCCTTTTGGTAGTGCTGAAAATAGTGCCTCTTCCAGGCAGCCTTTAAAAATTCCCTGGGACACTGGAAAACCAAGGGGGACCAAAGCTGGGCCCTTGGCAGCCCTGGGGGAAAGGAAGGAGCTCCAGACCACTGGGCCAGGGATGACAAACCAGGCTGAGAAGGTGTGACCAGATGTGTGCGCCAGGAAGAGTGAGGACACTATCCTACCCAAGGTCCTGGGGGAAGCTTGGGGCTCTGAGGCCGCCCTTGGGAATCTGATAAGAGTGGTTTCCTTGGAGGATGCAAGAACTACATAGGTGTAGGGACAAGCAGGACGGAGAACCTTGAGTGTGGGGTGGAGAGGAGGGCCAAGAATTGTCTACAATAGAAGCTAAAACTTTATGTGGTCAAAAAAAAAAAAATCCTAGGTGCACTAAGTAGCTTCAGCTCCCAACCCCCTCCCCCCCCACCTCCCCGCCCCCAGTCATTCATCCAGCTGTCATTTTTCAGGAAAGGAATTTTATCTGTGTTTTAAGGCAAAACTCTGGGGCCCTGTGGAGTCATCTGGAGGATAGATGGAAGAAGAAGATTTTCCAAGGAAGCTGGCAGGGGCATAGGTGGGAGGTGGGGTCCCTGGAGGCATTTCCTCCTCACACTCATGGGAAATGTAGCCCTGCCTTCTTTCCTGATTGCTTGGAGGGGGCGATGTTCGCATTTTTAATACTGGGAATAAGCATTCAGTAATTGTCAGCTGGTTGCCAGGCGCTACAACCCAGCGGGCCACACAGACAGGATGGAGAACCTGGGGGCCAGGGTGGTCAGCACCCCCACACAGAGGAAGCTGTTCTCGTATGGGCCCACCCAGTAGACAAGTGGGGACTTTGGCTGTTTCCCTGAGCCCTGCTCTTGACCCCCAAATGCTTTTCCATTGCCACTGTGGTTTGCCATATTAAGATTGGGAATGTCCCTGTGCCTTGGTGTTGGGGGAGACACCAGAAATTGTGCCTCTAAGGATGTATAGGAGTTTACCAGCTGCTTTGAAAAATTGGGGAGGAAGAGGACAGGGAGATGGAGGAAACAAAGGTAACACTTGCCTGAAGCAATGATTCTGTCCTGGTGACTCCTGGGTCCCAAGCCACCGTGGCTTCCCCCATCCTTTCTCCCCAGCTGCTCCCTATGTCGTCCCTTCTGCTGGAGCGGGTGAGGCCCCAGCCTGAGACATAGCTCATGCATTTTTGACCCCTGGCCTCCTCTTTATCACCGCCATCACGATGAGGCTGGTGGCTTTCAGCAACAGGGGATGGAATAGTACCCCTGTTGTGACATGAGGTGAGTCAGTCCTCCAGTGATGGGGTGCTCTGTCAGCTCTGACGCCTGGACCTGTGCCCTGGTGCTTGGCTTGCAGTTGGGAACACAGTGCTCGTTCCTTGGGGGCAAGGACAAGGGTGACTCGAGATAATATTTTGAAATTATGTAGATGGTAGTGAGAAGCCAGTAGGTACGAGAGAGACAATCAATTTTAGCATCTAGAAGAAAAGGCGGGGCCCCCCTAGCAGTGATCCAAGGTGTAATTCCTGCCCACGCTGTGCCCTCGAAAGTGAGGTTTGCTTTAGAGAGCTGTCCTCGCTCCTGGCCTTGAACCAGGCCATGGCCACCCCCAGCGTGCTCTGTGGGGATGTGAGTTGTGAACTCTGTCTAGGCGTCCAACGGGTGTTTTGCCTGGATGCACCACGGTCCTTGAGATGTTCTTCCCCTTTGATTATTCGGGTACCCCCTGGCCAGGCTGACCTGAGCGGGATGATTGGGGCCTGTCCAAGGGGTAGAGCCCAGCCATCTTGGGCTTCTCAATCCTGTGGTTCCGCATTCGGCAACTCTGCCAGCTTGCTACCAGTCTCTGAGCTGGTCACCGCATGCCTGGTAGCTGGAGGAGGCTGGTGGCCGGTGGGAACTGTATTCTAATCCTTGTACTAGTTTGTCACAGTGCAACTTCGGCCAGGTCGCTTCCTGGGCCTCAGTTTCCTCATCTGTAAAAGACAGCTTGGCTTAGATCAGGGTTTCTCACTTCAGCACTGCCCATGTCTGGGATGGTTCTTCTGGATAGTTCTTTGTTGTGGGGGCTGTCCCATGCATTGTGGAGTGCTCAGCAGCATCCTCGGCTTCTAACCACCGCCCCGGCCCCCGCCCCCCAGGGATGCCAGGAGCACCACCTCTCACTCCTTCTTGACAACCAAAGATGTCTCGAGATATTGCTAAATGTCCCCGGAGGCAGGATCATCCCTGGTTGAGAACCTCTGGGTTGAATGATCCTTGACGACCCCCCTCAGATTATCCTCAGGATGGCGGACACATTTGCCTTTTCTAGTCCCTGTTTTATAAATATGGCCTGTGTGTCAACAAGGAGCCCAGGGATAGGGGTCCAGGGTCTTGTAGGGTGGGACATGAGCTGGGAAGAAAAGGGAGGTTCTGGGCCTTTGCCTCTTGCTGAGCACCAAGGCCACGTCCGCTTTGCCTTCCAGACCTTGGGTTACATAAGAAGGTGGGGGGCGGGCAGGCCTGTGGCCGGCACATGCGCTAGGGTCAGCAGCCTTCCACCAGTGACTAATCATCCCCCTGAGCCCTAAGGACTCAGCTTCTCCTCCTACATGGGCCCTTCTCCCCTCTCTCTCTGCCTGTCCCTGGGGAGGATACAGGAAGTGAATCAGCCCACCCGCCAAGCAGAGGGGGAGGGGTAGAGCCCACTGGTGTTGGACACAAGGGCCATGCAGCCTGCACGGACTGGACCCAGCCCTGGTTTGGTCTTGTTTATTCCTCCCAAGTGAGCTGTTTATTAACTCTGTCCACAGAAGTCCCTTCTGACCTCACTGCTTGATGGAAGGATGAAGTGGTCTCTTCTCCAGAGATGGGAGGGGTTTTTCCACGGGTGCTGGAAGTAAATCGCTGTTCTGGGGATGACAGGCTGTGAGATTTGGGATAATGTTAACCAAAATGATTGGTTTGGGTTTTACTTTCTGTTTCTTTTAAAACTTTTTTACTGGGTTTACTTGCTACAGAACATTGATTTCAGGTGTACACCATGATGATTTGACGTCCATATACCCTTCGAGGGGTTCACCACGGTAAATCTGGTTACTGCCTGTCCCCATCCCAAGTTGACTTTTAGGCTCTACTTTTGACCACTTCCAAGTCTGCACAACATACCACTGACTCTGGTCACCATGCTGTACATCACATCCCCATGGCCTCTTCATTTTGTGATTAGAAGTGACCCCTCTTCACCCCCTTTTTTTATCATCTGCCTTGAAGGCCTATAGATGGCTGTCAGCGGCGGGGCTAGGAGCAGTCAGTTAAATAGACGCAGTCCCTGCCTGCCAAGGCCTTTAGGCCTTCAGTCCCTGCGGACGAAGATTCAGTCTGTAACTGTCTTTACTAATGTGCCCTGTAGACTCAGTGTAGACACAAACAGAACTCTGTACTCGTTAAACACGAACTCCCCATCTCCTCCAACTGCCAGCCCCTGGTGATTACCATTCTTCTTTCCGTCTCCACGAATCTGATCATCCCGGGTACCCTGTAGGAGCGGGATCGGGGGACACGCAGACTCCTGCGTCTGGTTCGTTTCACTGAGCACCCTGTCATAAGGCTCATTTGTGTTAAGGGGCATCTGATTTTCTTTCCTTTTTAAACAATTTTTAAAGACGTATTTATTTTAAAGAGAGAGAATGAGAGAGCGAGAGAGAGCGGGGAGGAGGGAGAGAGAGAAAATCTCAAGCAGTCTCCCTACTGGGCATCCAGCACAGCCCCGGGACCCGATCTCACAACCCTGGGAGCAGGGCTTGAGCCCAAAGGGGAGTCAGAAGCTGAACCTACTGTGCCCCCTAGGAGCCCCGGATTTTCTCTCCTTTTGAGGACTGATTAGTGTCCACTGTATGGAGGCACTGCGTGTTCTCTACCCATTCATCTGTGGACAGCCCTCTGGCTTGCTTCGACCTTTTGGCTGTCTTCAGTCATGCTGCTGTGAACACGGGCGTGCAGGTATCTGTGTGAGTCCCTGCTTTCAGTTCTTTGGTGGGTATATCCCCAGAAGCAGAACTGCTGGATGATATGGAAATTGTGTTTAACTTTTTGAGGGATCACTGTGCTGTTGAGGAAGAAGTGTTAGAATTAGGCTTTGAGGATAAACACGAGCTAAACTAACCTAGCTAACCAAGCATCTTGGTAAGGGGAAGGCAGGGGAGGGGAAAGCCTAAACTGCGCCATGAAACCCAGTGGTGTGTGTGCTCTGGGCTGAAGCAGGGTGTGGCAGGCGAGGAGGCCAAGGAGAGGGTAGAGGAGGAAGGGTCTGGGACCAGGCTGGGGAGCCTGGGCTCTGAGAAGCATGGAAGGGTTGTTTGGTTTTAAAGATTTGATTTGTTTATTTGAGAGAGCATGCGAGAGAGAGGCGGGGGTTGGGGGAAAGGGGGGGATCTGAAGCAGGCTCTGTGCTGAGCACATAGCCCATGGCGGGGCTCAATACCACAACCGGGAGATCGTGACCTGAGCCAAAACCCAGAGCTGGGTGCTTTACCAACTGAGCCCCACAGGTGCCTCCTCGGACAGGGTTTGTAATCGGGAAGTGACACAGGCCGCTGGTGTCTTAGAAGGATGTCACAGGGGTGTTGTCACACCTGGGAGGGAAAGAGGCTTAAGGCAAACAAAACTGGGTAACACTTGAAGCCACACTGTTGGAGCATGTGGAGGGTTCAGGCATGAGGGTGGGCACGCTGCCCAGAGGCGCCTGGGTTTGTGCCTTGGCGGCGGGATGACTGGTGGTGCCCCTGCTGGGTTGGCTTACAGGGGAAGTGGCTGGTCTGACAAGATGATGGAGGAGGAAGCCCGGGCTGGATGGCTTGAAGGGTGTCTTGGAACCTCTTGGGTGGAGATGAGGGTATGTGGGGTGGGCAGAGCTGTGGTACCAGGAGAGGAGCGAGCTGGTCAGGGGCCAGGGGAAGGACTGCCATAGGATGGCACAGAGGACTCAGCAGAGTTGGAAGCCAGGAAACGGAGCGGCCTCTTCCTGGGACAGGAATCCAATCCTGTCTACTTTTATCAGTCCAGACAATCAATCTCTGTGCTTAAGGCTGGGCACTGGGGGTGGGAGATACAGAGATAAACATGAGCCAGTGACTTCAGTTCATTTATTCATCCTGTAAAGCTTAGAAAATGGAATGTGGCCGATACCTTTGCTCAGTTAAATATTTAATCACAGTGGGGATAGGTGATAATGGAGCATGTTTTAAAAGTGTGTCATTTAGTCTACAGCTGGGTTTCTCACCTCAGCACCACTGACATTTTGGACCAGAGAATTCTTGTTCATGGGGTCTGCTGTGTGCCTTTGGCCACACCCCTGGCCTCTATACGCCTTAGATGCCAGGAGCTCTACACACACCCCAACCCATTCGTAGCAACCAAAAATGTCTTCAAAACATTGCCAAATGTCCCCTGGGGGGGGACGACGACAAAAATCACCTTTAGTTGACATCCTTTGGTCTGGAGGCCAGGAAAGGCTTCTTGAAGGAATGTTAATCTGAGTTCTAGAAGATACATAAGAATTATTAATTAATATAATTAATATAAGATAGTATAATTAATATAATATAATATAATTAATTAATTAATTATCTTGATTAATTAAGAATTAATCAAGATAAAGCAGGAACAGGTGTGGGGAGCAGAGGGGAGAGTATTCAAGGCACAGGTGACAGTGTGTGCAAAGGCCCTGTGGTGGGAAAGAGCTTGAAGGGAAACCGGTGAGGGGAGCCTTGGTGGAGGTGGGGAGAGTGGCTGGCTTCTAGGAATACTTGGGAGGGAGCACGGGCAAGGCAGCCTCTCTGACGTGGAGGACGGAACTGGCCGGAAGCTGATGAGTGACACTTGGGCATGTTGGGTTGGAGACCCCTGGAGACTTACTTCCATGTGGAGCCCTGAGGTCAGTCAAGAGGTCTGGCGGGAACTAACACATTTGGGAGTTACCTGCAAACCGATGAAGAGTGAAGACTCGGGGTGGCGTGTGGACCAAGAAGAGAAAAGAGGAGGACCTGGAGGAGAGTTCCACCATTTAGAGACAGGGGAAGACTGCCCAGAGAGGGAGCACAGAAACCGGTAAGGCTTGGTGCTCCGGAAACCGGGGGAGGCGTGTTCAAGGAGGAGGGCGTGGCCGCCGTGAAGTGGGTGGGGCCAAAGCGAGGACTGGCAAGCAGCCCCTGGAGGCAGGAGACCTAAAATCCGGGAGGCCAGTTCCCCTGGTGCAGCTCAGGCAGGTCGGAGGCCGCTGAGGAGTAAGGCAGGACGGAAGGGAGACGGCAGGCAGACAGTTTCGCCAGAAGCCTGTCTGTAGAGGTGAGAAGAGACTGCGGAAGCCAGAAAGGGACGTTTGCTCATTTAATCTGCTTGTTACCCTGCCTTTTGTCTTGGAAAATAAATGTACATGGATCAGAATTTTAAAAATTGCAAAGATTTCACTGTGAAAAGTCTCCATCTCCTGTCTCGCTCGGCCTCCTAGTGTTCTCCCTTCTTGAAAGCAACTTTCCCAGTTTCGCAAGCACTTTATTTCTTGCGTGAATTAAAACATACGTGGAGAGTAGTTCTCCCAAAGTGTTAGTACACTGTGTGTTCTTTTCTGCCCCTCATTGGTTCTTTTCCCACTTAGCTGTCTTGGGATGCTTCCAAATCAGTACGTGAAGTACTTCTTCATTCTTGTTTCCGGCTATAGAATGTTGTACTGTATGGATGTCACACCATTCATTTGAGGAATCTCCTGGTTTTTGGACATACAAACAATGTCCCACTGAATCACCTTGTGCTTTAGTCAGTTGGCAGTGCTGGTGGTTACCCGTGGGATAAAATCTCAGAAGTGGAATTGAAGGGCCAGAAAGTGTGTGCCTTTGTATTTTGAAAGACATTAGCAAATTGCTCTCCATAGAATTTTTAGGAATGTATACTGCCAGCAGCAATGTACAAGCATGCTTGTTTCCCACGCCCTCTGACATGAAATGTTACCAAACTTGCTGATATTTGCCAATCTGAAGACAAATAGTTGCTCAATAGAGTTTTGATTTGCATTTCTTGGGCTACCAATAAGGGTGAACATGTTTTCACACACATGAGAGCCACTTGTGTTTTCTGTGAACTGTCTCTTCATATGTTCTGCCTACTTTAAAAAAAAAAGGATTTATTTATTAATTTTGAGGCGGGGTGGAGAGCAAAGCACAGGGAGAAGGAGAGAGAATATGAAGCAGACTCTGTGCTGAGCATCTAGTCCAACATGGGGCTCAGTTCCATGACCCCAAGATCATGACCTGAGCCAAAACCAAGAGTCAGACACCCGACCAAGTGCACCACCTAGGTGCCCCTGTTTTGCTTACTTTCTATCAGGTCTTTGGTCTAGAATATCACTTACAAGTGTTTCCCCCACAGTTGATCAAATTTTTTGTTGTTGCTGCTCTTTTTTTTTTTTTTTTTTTTTTTTTAAGAATTACGGATGCTGGGACGCCTGGGTGGCTCAGCTGGTTAAGCAGCTGCCTTTGGCTCAGGTCATGATCCCAGCATCCTGGGATCGAGTCCCACATCGGGCTCCTTGCTCATCCAGGAGCCTGCTTCTCCCTATGCCTCCGCCTGCCATTCTGTCTGCCTGTGCTCGCTCTCTCTCCCTCTCTCTCTCTCTGACAAATAAATAAATAAAAAATCTTAAAAAAAAAAAAAAAGAATTACGGATGCTGACAGACAGAGTCACCCAAGTGGCAGGTCCCTGGCATGGAGGTCCCTGAGGAAGCACTGGGGTGGGTTCCAGATTGGGAAACTCCTCTCTGCTGTGTAACAGGCAGAGGAAGGGAGGAGGCTGCCGGGCAGATGGTTGAATTAGTCCAGGGATGGGGCTGTGTTGATGAGGCATCAGAAGATTAGAGGACAGGAGAATGATGGCATTAGCAAGAGAGCCGTTGGATTAGCAAGTTCTAGAAACTGAGTCTGATAAGGGGAAGAGTGGATGGTGTGGTGTGCTTTCTTAGGCTCTGTGTTTGTCTCTTGGGCACTGTTAAGTTGTGGGGCCAGACTAAAGGCTGCCGTTGCTTAGATCTTGCCTGTGATATGGAGTCTTTCTTATCTCGCTCTGACATGCCACTCTAACATCTCCCGCCCCGAACCACCCAGCCCCAACTACCAGCCAACTATGGATGACCCCTGTACCCTGAAGCCCACCTGAACTGTTCAAACTAGACAACCCGAAGCCAGTCACCCTGCCGGCTTCGCCTTCCCCTCCTTCCTCTGCTTCCTGACCAGCACTTGTGCTTCTCCACATGGCCACGTGTGGCTTCTCCACGTGTGGCATAGCTTGCCCCCCTCAGGAAATGTAAGTAAGGAAAATCTTCTTTCAATCTCAGGGAGGCTCTAGGATGCCACTGTGGGTGGTTAAATAAGTAGGCTCTCAGGGCGGGCTTCCTGGAGGAGGTTGCCTGGAGATGAGGCGAGGCCTTGCAGTGGGATGGCAGAAGCATTGGTTGGGAGGCACAAGGGGGTGTCTGTGGAGAAGGGTGGGCAGCTCAGAACCGTCAGAACCAAGGCTGGAGGGAAAGATAGGAGAAGAGGCAGATCCGACCACGTAGAAGACCTGACCACAGAGAAGCAGCAGAAGCGATAGGGTCCACAATGCAGGGCAGGGCCTGTGGGTACAATTTAAAAATTCCGTTTTTTAATTCCTAGGAATAATTTCATTTTGTGTTAACGCCCTACGGGGGTTCAGGGTGGGGCTACTTATGATGAAAGATCTAAACAGGGCCTGGTGGTCCACCCCAACTCTTTTTTTTTTTTTTTAAAGATTTCATTTATTTACTTGACAGATAGAGATCACAAGTAGGCAGAGAGGCAGGCAGAGAGAGAGAGGAGAAAGAAGGCTCCTGGCAGAGCAGAGAGCCGGATGTGGGGCTCGATCCCAGGACCCTGGGATCCTGACCCGAGCCGAAGGCAGAGGCTTTAACCCACTGAGCCCCTCCACCCCAACTCTTGACAAGATAGCAGACTCCCCTGCCCCGTTCCCTTTTTGGATGCTACATTAACAGCACCCATCCCTGAACGACCTCAGCTCTCCGCCTTCCCTCCCTCAACGTGCTACCATCAGCACCCCCACATGGCACCCCACACCCACCTTTCTGCCGCTACACGGCAGCCATGTTTCCCCTCCAGTCTCAGGGGAACTTCCACCATCCTGGTGGTTTCTGCCTCCTCCATGAACACTCCGCTCCCAGAGCCTCTCTCCCTCAGGATCAGCTGCCACACTGGCCAACTGGTTCTCAGCTTCATGGCATTTGAAGAACAAACAGCTTCGGAAACATGGCGGACAGAGTAATAGCTGGGGAGTGGCGGGCTGCAGCCTTGTTCACTGGGGGCCCTGACCCACACTGCCGCAAGTCACACAGAGCCTTTTTTGGGGGCTGAGGGGTGGGGGGGTGAAGTTGCCTCTTGTAATAATGTGGGTCCAGATCCCCGTCCTGTGTGCTGTACGTCAGTGAGTCCAAAGGAAGTTCGTGAACGCGTGCACACAGTTGGCGATTACTCATGCTACCTCTCGATTTCTTTCTTGTTGCCTAGAGCTGTTATTTACCTTCCGGAGGGTGGAATTTGTGGGGAAGGAATCTCACATTCATCAGGCACCCTTCTAGTTCTGATGAACTCTGAACTGGGCCATGAGCTGTGGGGCTTAGAATCGTGTCCTATTTGCTCCCCCCCCCCCACCCCACGGAAAGGTACCATGTGATGATTCACCAACACGCTCTGTGGGCCCACCCGCCAGTGCAGAGAATAAAGGGAAGCCATGCTGTGCTTGGCCAATCAGACTTCTAGAAAGAGGAAGAGCTTGAGCAGGCAGCTGGTATGGAAGAGGTGGCAGAGGGGAAGGGTGCGGGCAAGAGGTCTGGCAAGGAGGCCCCCACATTTCTGGCAGTCCACAGGCCAGCCATCCATGAGGGGAGGTTGAGGGTCAGGATTCCGGGGTAACAGGAGGATGGTGATGGATAACAGGAGGATGGGGGCAGCAGGGTATCCACAGGATACCCTGTGGGACTCCCCACAGGGTCTGTCAGTGTTGGGAGGGGGCGGGTTGTGCATGTTGAACCCTCTCGGCTTTCAGGGGAGCCCTGGGGACCCTGGAGCTAGATGGGATGGGGATGGGACTCAGTGACCTTGCACTTCTGTGAGTCCGGTGAGGGTTTTTGCCTCCTGAAGGATTCTAAGGTTGCCCCCAGGGCAGGAAACAAGTGTTTCCCCAGATCCCGCTTGGGCTCGGGCTTGGGCTTGCCGGAGATCTTTTGGAAAGCGGAGGAGAGGATCTGCAGCTGGGAGAATAGAGGGAGGGAGCCACCGAGGGGGGCAGAGTGTCGGTTTCTGATACGTGGGATGCCGGTAGTTTATATCTTGGATGTTTTTGGTGCATATCCTCTCTAGAACCTGACTGATGGTTTAAAAAAAAATGTAAGTGATAAAAAAAGGAAATTGTGTGAAGGAGGATGAAACACTTGGCTTAACCACGAGGCTGGAGAGAGGATGTGGGAGGGAGAAAGTGACAGCCCTGCTGCTCTCCTCCTTCCTTCGCCTTCCCTCCTTCCCTCCTTCCCCTAGTTCATTTTGGCTTAATCTTCACTGCTCTCCGGGGACAGTTCCTCTGACAACAGACACTTGAATGCTGGAATGGTTCTTAACAAGGCTAGGGCTTCTGGACTTTCCCCAGGCCCAGCTTGCTGTGTGATCCCAAGTAAGTGGCCCAGCGTCTCTGGGTCCAGTTTTCATGCCCGGTGTCTCACCTGGAGTCCTGGAGCAGAGGAGTT
This sequence comes from Lutra lutra, assembly GCF_902655055.1. Classification (NCBI taxonomy): domain Eukaryota; kingdom Metazoa; phylum Chordata; class Mammalia; order Carnivora; family Mustelidae; genus Lutra; species Lutra lutra. The sequence continues at coordinate 49,554,234 of NC_062284.1, forward strand.
TTGCCTTTTAGGTGCCTTGGCTTGCCAACCTCAAGATTTCCTTAAAAGTCTGAAAAGAGCAGAACGGGGGTCCGAGGAAGTGAACTCTCCAGAGTTTGGTGGGGGGAGCTGTCGAGCTGGCCCACCTGGGTATGCCAAGGGCAAGCACCCACCCTTCATTGTCCCAAGGCCTCGGATTTGACTTTCAAATGGAAAGCACATCTCCAGATAAGGTGGGCTTTGTGCCGCTAAAGCCTGCTTTGTTCAGGCTCCGGTGCTGGTGTGAGGAGGAGGCTGAGGGCTCTGTGGGTGACGTGGCTCCTGGAGCTGGGGTGGGGGGGTGGAGGGGTAGGAGGCAAAATGCTTCATGCACCTGGGCGCATGGCCGGTCCTGCCTCCAGCTCCCCTCCCTGAGCGCCTGCTGCTGCGGGCAGGTGCACCCCGTCCCCTGTCCTCATGCTGGGGTGAGAAACGAGGCACAGACAGGTCATGCAGCTCGGTTAGAGTCCCTTGGGCCTCCCAGGGACGGCTCAGTCATGCGTGAGCCAGGTCTTTGGGCTTCCCTGCCCAAGTTGTCTTCCCACCTGTTGATTCTCTGCTCCAATTTATCCCCCTGGAACGCCAACCGTGGCCAGTGATTGTGGAAGTGAATTCACTCCCACTCAGGGAGGAAGAGTGGGGCCTCTGTGGGGAAAGTGAGAGGAAAAAGATTTCCTCTAATAATGTCAGCTCAGCCCTGTGACCCCTCCCCTGTCCCCAGGGTTCCGGAATGCACCTGAGGCCCTTCCTTCAAGACCCAAACAAATGAATCCGTAATGGTGAAAGTCACACGGTTGAGGTGGCCCCACTTTACTCCCTCCTCACACAGATGCAAACCGGCATGGCATCCTGGGGCCAAGAGATGAGAGATCCTTTTACAGGTGTGTGTCCACCTTAACGGTGCTTCCGGCTTCCCAGTGCTCTGGGGGACACTGGGGACATGTGCTTGGGAGAGGTGTTCTCAGCATGAAAATGATGTTTTCCTTCTCACTTTTCATCTGGAGGCTTGGTGTTCCCTCCCTGGGCAAAATGAGTCCGTTTCCACACTAACCAGCTGCTGTAGGGACTTTCGGGGGCAGGAAGGGGGGACCGGAGCTCAGGGACAGGTGCAGCCAGGATTCCCCCTTCCCACCATCCCATGCTTGCCAGTTCCACGCTGTAGACTCTGGTGGGCCCTCTTGGGTTCTGGGCAGACCCCAGGGAAGGAGCTCAGGCCAGCTGGAGCCTCAGAGGTGGTCTGGCTGCCGAGGCTCAGGGAAGGTGGGGGTTCACTCTTGATGCCCTCCTGAGCTCTGGCTGCACGGTCTTGGGGGCTGAGTTGGAAGGACCTATTATTCCCATTTTTCAGAGGTTGTTAAATAATGCGTATTGCTTCAGCCCTTGAAAAAAGCCCGTGCTTACTTCTAATGCTAGAATAATGACCTGTGTCACATGTCAGCCAGTGGGGCTCTTAATCCATGGCTGCATTCAAATATTGTGAAATATATTGCTTATGACCTTGGGCTAGCAGGAAAAATACCACTCCGGCGAGGAGGAAGGAGTTATCTAGCTGGTGGTCTGCAGCCGGCCCGAGACATGAGCACATCCTGTCAGCTCAGGCACCACTGGACACCCACTGTGTAACCAGCGCTTACACACTGGCTCCTGTTCATGCCCAAAACAGACCAGGCAGGTAGTCACTCGGGATTATAAAAGCGCCCATGTGAGGCCATATTGGGGAAATTCAGCAGAGTGTAAAATGCCCATAAGGGCCTAGAATAGACCATGAGCTCAATAAATGGGACTTCAAATCAACGTCATCCCCATTTTACAGAGGAGGAAAGGGAGGCCGAAAAGGACTCTGGGACTCAAAACCAGGTCGACCAGACTCCAGAGCCCAGACTCCCCTGTCTCTGGTGGGAGTGGTTGTGTGTGTTGTGCACCCTTTCCTGTCTGGGCCTCTGTCCTCCTTCGACCTTCAGCATCCTCTTGTCAGCTGAGGGTTGGGCACATGCCCCCCACCCCACCCCAGTCCATATGAACCTCTTTCTTCTGCCAGTTCATAGTTCCCCCGGCTCCTTGCCACCCCTGATCATTTCCCTAGCACCTGTGCACTAGTTCTTTGGGTAATAATTACATGGACTAGTTCACCCACCAGTTTGATCAGTTAACAGTCCCCCCCAGGCCCGATGTGTGAAGCTCAGAGTTAATGATTGCTGAGAAAATCAGCTCATGAATTTGAATCATCTGAGGAGGAAGTCGGGGAGGGAGGTGGCTTTGAACTATTGGGCCTGAAAGGGGGCTGCACTCAGGGTCTGGGCCTGCTCCTCGTGCCCCTCAGTGCTCTTGCACCTTCCTGTTCTCCAGCTCTTATCTCGCACCACCAGCATGCCGGCCCACTTTCTCACCCCGGCCTTTCCTGTGCGGTCCCCCTCCCTGGGGGCACCCTTCTCTTCTCTGCCAAAGCCAGCCCTTCCCCTCTCAAGCTTTACTTCCTCTGGGAGCCTTCTCTGACGACCCAACATCCTTGATCTGGGCCCCTTCTCTGAACTCCCCTGCATAGCTGAGCAGGTTTCCTTCTGAGCTCTCCCTAGCATGTCAGGCACTGTGCGTGGTTCCTGGGACTCAGCCGTGAGCATGGCAGGACCCTGCCGTCCAGGAGGGGGACACACACGCTGCTCTGGAAACTCCCGTGCAGGCCGAGGTATGACAAGCGGCTCCAGAGGACGCCCGGAGCCAGATGGGAGGTGAGGGGCTCGGGTGGACGGACACTGAAGGGGGAGATAGAATTTTCCAGGCAGACAAAGTCTGAGAGTAGGGCGTCTGGAAGCAGAGAGAGCCATGCGTAGAGGTGTGATTAGGAGGACAGATGATGATTCCCGTGTGGCTATGTGGCCTTTGAGGCACCTGTGAAACACCAAGCGAGTATGTCTGGGAGGCTGGGGGCCTCTCAGAGAAGTCTGTCTCCTTCCTTCCTAGTGATCCCTCACAGTTGATTATGGTGTCTGTCTCCTCAGAAAGAAGGGAACTCTTTGAGGGCCGCCATGATTTCTGACCATTGAACTCAGCAAGGCCCGAGTCATGGGCACCTGCTCCCTGAGGGGATGTGGAACCGAATCTAAAATTTGCCTCCTTGGGGGCCCATCCCTGGACCCTCTCTCATTCAGCCTCTCTTCCCTCTGAGCACACGCTTTCCACCTTTTCCTCCCAGCCCTGGTCCCCAGCTCCTCGTTCTTTCTCTCACTGTTGGCTCCGAGTGTCTTGTGTCCTGAGTGGACCTAAGCCGTGTGGAAGTGGACAGTCCCAGAAGCTCAGGGCAGTGGTCCCAGGACTGGGCCTTGCATGAGATTCAGCATTGGAGCTTGATAACCATCCAGGTCTCTGGGGGGCCCCCACCCTGAGGATTCCGACTTCGAGAGCCTGAGGTAGGTTCACCTAGTCTGGTCTGCGTTTCCAGCCTTCACCTCTGGGTCTTTGGATGCACAGCTGAGTTTGGGACTTGATATGAGAAGAGGTTTTCCAGGCCCCTGTCTCGACCTGTAACTTCACCTTCCTCCCCAGGGTAGGTGCCCCAGCACCCACCTGGATATTTTCCAGGTGGGGAGCTCAGTGCCCATGGAGCGGGCCTTCCTCCCTGGGTGTCAGTGCCTCTGTGGTGTGAGCAGAAACCCCCCTCCCAGAAGAACCCTTTGGGGGATCTTGGTTCTGACCTTATGGGCTGCATGATCTCCTCCAGGGTTCCAGACCTGCCTCCCCAGGAGATGGGAAGGTGCTGGGTGCCTCGTCCTCCCTAAGTCCCCCTCCTTTCCTTCCTCCTTTGCTCTGGGCTTTCTTGTAGGCTGACAGCCTTATCTCAGACTTTCAGTTTCTGATCAGATTAGAGGCTTGGGAAGCGGGTGAAGATGGGATCTCGAGTTCTCCAGCAGCCTGACTTTTGACCCTAACAGTCAGGACCCACATTCACCTTCCATCGACCTGGCAGGAACTCACACTTTGCCAGCCTTGGGGGATGAACCCCCCTGTACACCTGCCCCGGAGGCCAGCGAATTGCAAGGTGTGGACACCCCAGTCTTCACCCTGCAGAGCTCAGTGCCAGACCAGCTCTGGGTGGGCTCCGTTCTCCCCTTGGACTAGAATGTCAGCGGTCTCAACTCTGGCTATGCTGTAGGTCACTGGGCTTCACTGGCTCTCCCTGACCTTTGGAGAGCTTACCTTAATTGAGCTGTGGTGGGCCCCACCAAGTACTATGTTTGAGAGCTTTCTAGGTAGTTCTAAGGTGCATCCCAAGTTGAGGACCACTAGGCTCCATTCCCAGAACCCATCAGGCCAGCTCTTGCATGGAGATAGTTATATGGGAGTAAAAGAGCCGGGCCCTCTTATTCTGTATATCCCAAATATTGAAATATTATTTTACATTATCTGTATTTTATACATTTTGTGAAAGCATATTTAAAAATTTAAGTCAGGGGGTGCCTGGGTGGCTCAGTCAGTTGACTGTGTGACTCTTGGTTTCAGCTCAGGTCATGATTTCAGGGTTGTTGAGATTGACCCCTATGTAGGGCTCTTGCTGGGTGGGAAGCCTGCTTAAGATTCTCGCCCTCTGCCCCTCTCCACCCCCCGTCAAATAAATAAATAAATATTTTTTAAAAATTTAAGTCCATAAAACCAAATATTTAACAATCAAAAATACATCAATGTAAAATAGGTAAAAATAGACATTACAGCTCTAGTCTAAACTCACAGATAGACAAAAATGATGCAATAAAACCGCTAAAATCTACACAAAGTACGTTGGTGGTACTATTGTATCTCAAGCATGTTTTTTTCCTATCAGACTTTTGAAAAAAAGCTTTTCCTGGCTCTCCCCTAGCCGGAGAATGGTGAGAAGAGAGATTTGTCAGATATCGTCGAATATTTTCCACTGACACAGCCTTTTGGTTTTTTTTCAGGGACTGCTGTCTTTTATTTGAAAGGAACCATTGCTCTCCTTCCTGAAGCATTTCCGGTTTGTCCTCAAGTTCTTTGGTTTTATCTTGTTCAGATGGAGAGTCTGATGCAGCATTTTCTGTATCAGTTTTGGAACTGTTGTGTTGATATTCCACGTGTTAGGAAAGTCGGCGAATAGAGTAATGATCATTCTAGCAACAGAATTTTGCTTTGTCTGCCGCCATGCACTGTCTGAGGAGGAGTTGAGATGTAGTTCACATTTCAAAGGTTTTGGATTTGTTTTGTTTTGTCTTGTTTTTTTTTTTTTTTAATGTGATTATCTCCTTTTTAAAACATATACAAAAATTGAGACATATGCAGAAATTCCATGCCTGACCTCAACAGTGACCATCTTGTGGCCAATCTTCCTTCCACCCTGACCCACCACCCCTGCTCCCAGCTGGATTCTGTCGAAGCTGATCTAAGACATCATATCATTTCATCTGTAATTCCTTCACAGTTCTTCTCTCAGTGAATAGGGCTCTTTAAAAAACACAGCTGTGGTTCTATGATTGCACCTTAAGAATGGATCATTTCTCACTGTCATAAAATATCCGGCGTTCAGATTTCCTCAGTTGTCTTGTGCTTTTTTTTTGCTTTTTTTTTTTTTTTTTTTTTTACAGTTGGTATGAGATTTCAGACCTTAAAAATTCGCAAATAAACATTTTGGACCAAGGGAAAATACACCATTTTGGCACTGAGGTGTAAGGTTTATGAATAAAACCTGGCAACCACTGGGCAGAAGGTTCTAGACAAATGGGCCAGACCCTGCTTTTGGGGTTCAGCGTGTAGTGGGCAATGGAAGTCATTTAGTTGTTCAGCAAATTATGCATCAAGGGGCACCTGGGTGGCTCAGTGGGTTAAAGCCTCTGCCTTCGGCTGGGGCCATGATCCCAGGGTCCTGGGATCAAGCCCCACATCGGGCTCTCTGCTCAGCGGAGTCTGCTTCTCCCTCTCTCTCTGCCTGCCTCTCTGCCTACTTGCGATCTCTATCAAATAAATAAATAAAATCTTAAAAAAAAATTATGCATTCAAGCAACAGCGATACCGCGCCCGGTCCCAGCCTGGGCACAGTGGACACAGCAGTGAACCAGGCAGACTTGGCCAGTCTTGCCAGTGGGGAGCCAGGGCATTTCACTGTGAAATTTGCAAATAGGACAATAGAGACTCTTGCAAATGATGCTTGAGTTTAGTTTTGAAGAATGGGTAGAATTTCAGGGCACCTGGGTGCCTTAGTCAGTTAAACGTCTGTGTTAAGCTCCAGGACATGATCCTAGGGTCCTGGGATTGAGCCCCATGTTGGGCTTCCTGCTCAGTGGAGGACCTGCTTCTCCCTCTCCACCCTACTTATGCACTCTCTTTCCTCTCTCTCTCTCTCAAATAGTGTCTTTGAAAAAAGAAAAAAGAATGCATAGAATTTTGTTAAGAAGAGAAAGTGGAAGGAGAGATGTCCCTCTCCTAGTAAACAGCAAGTGCAAAAACATGGAGCATTCAAGGACAGAGAAGAGTGATGGGGTATGATGGGGTGTGGGGCATGTGGCAAGACTGGTGGCAGGTGATGCTGAGGCTGGGTGGGCTGTGGAGGTCTTGAGGATATGCTAAAGAGCGGGGTCTTCTAGGGCCTCCAGAGGAGACCCTATGACTTTGTCATAGGAACGTAAAATTTGGACCATGAGTCAGGAGAGCAGAGCCTTGTCAAAACTCTGAAGAGTTATTGGATTTGCAAGCCCTTCCTGGAGCCCTCCACTAGACCAGGAGCCTCGCATGCGGGGGACAGGCTGATGTCTCTCTTCAACCCCATGGCTTTCCAGGGCTGACCTGGAGCAGGGCATTCGCAAGGTGCTCACTATGTGACCACTGACTGATGACCTCCTGGAGCTCCCAGTGCAGGGCGCTCTTGCCCAGCTCCACCTTCACCATGGTCATGGCAGAGGGAGCCCCCTTAAGCTGCAGCTGGGGGAAGTAGGGTGGCTTTTCCAAAATGGGCGAGCTGTTTGGCTTTATGCAACTGTGTACCACTTACCCTGAATGGGGGACTTCAAGGCCAGGGTTGCCCCTGGGCCAGCAGTCAGGATGGGGCACAGGGAGGAAGGCTCAGATTCGAGATTCTTAGGTGGTGGGTATAATAGGAAAGGCTGGTCAACCTGCAGATTGGCTCACAAAGCTAATTTCTCCAAGACTCGCCAAGGGTTCCCTTATTACCTTTTAACAGCACTTTTGCTTTGGTGAAAAAAAACAAATGACACATGCTCATTGTGGGCAAACTCCAGTGTCATAGAAAAGGAGGAAGGGAGTAGAGCACATCTCTAGGGCTGACCACTGCCGCCTAGAGGGAGCCACCTTGAGCACTTTGGGGAACATCCTTCCAAACACTTTTCCGTACATAAACACAAGCAGTTAAATGTAACACAGTTTTATATGGCCGGTGTTACAAGATTTATGCGGCCCCATAACCTGCTTTTTTCATTTAACAACATGTCATGACACTGTTTCCCGTCAGTAACCACAGATCTGTAACATTTTTAATAGCCGCGCCATGCAATTTTGCATGGCTTGACTGTAACTTACCGGGCCAGCTCGCTAATGCCAGAAATTTGGATTGTTTCCAGCTTTTCACAATGTGCTAAAGAGTATCATTCAGCTTTTTCAGATGTGCAATAATCACCGAGCAGTAAATATCTAGAATAGCCAGGATCCCTGGAACAAAGGAAGGGCTTGGTTCATTCCCAGGTCCTAAAGCCACGCTGGGAGGTCACCATGGCAACCTCTCCCCGCACGTGGAGCGCCCATTAGCTACACCTCCAGCCGGGGAGGTGGGTCAGAGCCTGAAAGGTAACAGTCTAGTTTCAAGCAAAACTCTAAACCCAGGGCAGAAGGAGCATGAGGGTGTGTTAATGCAGTACTGGGATGGGCTAGGGTACAGTAGTATTAATAGTCACTTTTTATTGAGTGCTTGTTATCTGGTAGTTACTATGGTTTTTTCATCCTCGCAAGAGTCATTGATAACTTTCATTATTCTCATTTAACTGATAAGAAAATGCAAGTTGAGATTAGGCGATCGGTCCAAGGGCACCCAGGAAATGATGGAGCCAGGATTTGAAATTTTCTGGCATTCACCGCTCAGAATTCTCCTCACCGTCCCTTGGGCTGCCAGCCTCTCCCCCATCAGCATCCCTGAGCCCTCTGGTCCTGACTCCCACCCTCTAGTGCATTCATTCCCACTGTCTTCAGATGGTGCACCCCAAGCCTTCACGGGGGCTCTTCTCCAGACCCCGTGCTGGGCACTAGCCGCTCCTTCCCCTCCACCACCCCACGCTGAACTGTGGACAGCTCCCCAAATGTGTACTCTGCCCACCTCCGCACATTGGCTCCTGCTGTACCCTCAGTTTAGAGCGGTCTCTGTCCTCCATGGCTGCTGCACTCCTGCTTATTCTTCAACACTTAGCTCAAGCTTTATGTCTTCAAGAAGTCTTTCCTGACTCCCTGGTGTGATGCCCCTCCTCTCTTTTCCCCCCAGAAACAGCTGATGGTTCCAACCATCAGATGTGTTTTGTGTCACGTGTCAGTGTTGATCTCCTGCACTAGAATGTGAGCTCTTAAGGGATGAAGGGGTCCTCCCCTGTGTCCTATGTAGTGTCAGACACATAGTGGGTGTTCAGGAAGTGGGTGCTGAATGAATGAGTAAATGACCAAGCATAGTCCTGTCCACTTTCCATTGCTGCTCCTTGCCCCCCCCCCCCCGGCAGCTCTCCCCAGGGGGAGCAGAGGGATGACTTTGACCCAGGCGTGTTGGATGAGCACCCTGTCTACCAGCAGCTGCTCCCAGCTTCCCTGCCTCTCACCTGGCTGCTTCCCCAACGTTGCCCCTCAACACCGGCCCCCAGCCTCCACGCTCCTCCAGACTGGCTCACCCCTTTCTCTCATAGTTCCTAACCTTGCCCTACCAGGGAAACCGAGATACTGGGCAAATCCTCTAGATCATTGTTCCTGCTGCCCCCCAACCCCCAACTCAGTCAATTTTATTCCATCAGAACCATGAACTTGACTTTTTCTTATCCCTTGGATCTTCTGTCTGCTCTTCTCCCTCTGGAAGACCTTTGAAAGTCACCTCTCTTTGCCTCCTAAGTTGATCTGTACCCTTGCTCGCTCCTTCAAGATATGGTCACATATTTTTAAACTGCAAATCTATGCACATCAGACTCAACCGAAAACTGCTTTGGTCTTACTCCCTTCCTTCATGGGTGTCACTATTTCCCAGCCTGTGGGACATGGCACTCTGAGACTCTGGCTGTCTCTCTCTCTCTGTCATCAGATACCTGACTTCGATCACCAGAGCCCAAAACACAGAGCTCAGGGCCAAGTTTGGCAGGCATTGGCAGGGTTGTGGGGGGGCCGTCTACTATGAACCTGACTGCGCTTACCCCATTTACCTGGAAAGAAGAAATAGCAAGTTGCAGCTGTATGTGAACTTGACCTTCAGATTTGTCAAGACAAACTGGAGTCCAGGTTTTTCTATGAGGTCCCTTGATTTTTTTTATGTCGGGTTACCTTTTCTTAATAGACTTTCTTCTTTTTACAGCTGTGTTAGGTTTTTAGAAAAATGGTGCTGGAAGTAGAGTTCCCAATGCCCCCTTCTGGCCCAGCCCCTTCCCCTATTATTAACAGCTTCCACTGCCATGGTACATTGGTTACAAGTGATGACCAACACTGATACGTTATTGACTGATGCGGGTGGTTACATCAGGGTTCCCCAGCGTATGATGTCATGTACCGACCTCTATGATACTGTACTAGCGGTTTATTTTTTTCTCGCCTCTTATTTTTGAAACAGTTTGGAAGCCCAGAGCCTCTGCTTTCCGTACCCATCCATCCCATGACACCCCTCCCATTCATTTTCCCTTCCCTGCCCTGGGTTCAGCTCTTCTCACCTCTCTGGACTCGGGAGCTTCCTGTCCCCGCACAGGGGCAGTGTGCTGTTGTCTCTCTCTTCTCTAGCAGACGGGGATCTCCTTGAGGCACTCCAAGAAGTCCAGAAGCCTGGCAGTCTGCATCCCTCGGTGCCTAGGACAGGCCTTGAGGGCTTTGGGATTCACTGTGTGCTTGGATGCGGGCTGGGTCTGGGGCTCCCAGGGAAACTGATTTGAGTGCAATTGACAACAGGGAGAGAGCAAGCATGTGGCAGGTGACAGAGAGCTGGTCAACCTCACGTTTCAACGGCTGCCGGGAGAGGAGAGGAGGTATCCCAGCAAGTATAGCTCTGCAAGGGGGAGAGCTGAGGGGACACACAGCTGCAGGTGGCCGGATGCTGGAATCTGTAGCAGGAGTGAGCAAAAGTCTCCAGAGGAAAGGGAGGGAGGCCTGGGGCCCTCGTGAGTGGGATTCATGCCCTTAGGGAAGAGGCCTGAGATGGATCCATTGCCCTTCCTGCTGTGAGGACAGGGCAGTGAGTGTGCACTCTGCAATCAGAACAGGGCCTTCACCACAACCCGACCATGCTGCAACCCCCCCCCCCCCCCATCTTGGACTTCCAGCCTCTGGAACTGTGGGTGAGAAATGTTTGCTGGTTTTTGTTGTTGTTGTTTTTTTTTTTTTGAATATTTTATTTGTTTGGCAGACAGAGAGAGAGGGAAAGCACCCAAGCAGGGGGGAGTGGAGGCAGAGGGAGAAGCAGACTCCCTGCTGAGTGAGGAGGCCAGTACGGGGCTCAATCCCGGGATCCTAGAATCATGACCTGAGCTGAAGGCAGATGCTTGAGTGACTAAACCACCCAGGCGTCCCTTAACTTTTTTTTTCTTTTTCTTTTTTTTTTTAAAGTAGGCTCCAGGGGCGCCTGGGTGGCTTAGTGGGTTAAAGCCTCTGCCTTTGGCTCAGGTCATGATCTCAGGGTCCTGGGATCGAGACCCGCATCGGGCTCTCTGCTCAGCAGAGACCTGCTTCCTCCTCTCTCTCTCGGTCTGCCTCTCTGCCTACTTGTGATCTCTGTCAAGTAAGTAAATAAAATCTTTTAAAAAATAAATAAATAAAGTAGGCTCCACACAGGGCTTGAACTCATGAACCTGAGATCAAGACCTGAGCTGACATCAAGAGTCGGACACTTAACCGGCTGAGCCCCACAGGTGCCCACCATTTCAACTATTTTGAAGTGCTAAGTTCAGTGACATTACTTATAGTTGCAGTGTCGTACAAACATCATCACTGTCCATTTCCAGAATATTTTCATCATCACCCATTAAACAGCAACTTCCCATTTCCCCATCTCACCAGCCCCTGGCAACTTCTGTTCTATTTTCTGTCTATAAATTTGCCTGTCCCTTACCTCTGATAAGTGGAATCCTACAGTGTTTGTCCTTTTTTGTCTAGCTCATTCACTTAGCATGATGTTTTCCAGATCCATCCATGTGGTCGCCTGTGTCAGAATTCTATTCCTTTTGAAGGCTGAGTAACATCCCATCACATGTACAGACCACATCGTGCTTGGTCATCTGCTGATGGACACTGGGGTCACTTCCGCCTTTCACCTATTGTGAATACTGCTGCTCTGAACATGGGTGTACAGATATCTGTTTGGTGTCTGCTTTTAATTCCTTTAGGTATGTCCCCAGAAGTGGAATTTCTGGATCCTACAGTAATTCTCTGGGTAATTTTTTGAGGGACCACCATACTGTTTTCCAGAGTGGTTGCACCATCTTACATTCCTCCCAGCGATGAGTTAAGGTTCCAGTTTTTCTCCATCCTCATCTACACTAGTTCCTTTTTTTTAATTGGGTTATTGTCATTGTTGTAGGAGTTCTTTATCTATTCTGGATATGAATCTCATCGGGTATATGGTTTCCCATCATTTTTCACTCTCTTGATAGTATTCTTTGATGCACAAAACATTTTAATTTTCATATGCATATTTAAGGTAAAGCAGGAGTCTGCAGGCAGCTTGGGGCTGCTCTTAGATTCTGTCCACCCCTATTCCCCAGCTTCCCTAGTGCACATTCAACTCTCTGTGGTGGCGAGGACCATTTAGTGGTCCTTTGGGAGGGGCCTTCTGGCACAGTGATGGGAGGGAAACTCTGCCCTGGTTGCCTCCTGGGCTCTGTGCTGTTTTCGGGTTAACATAAAGGAGATCTAGACAGGAGCCCGGGGGAAGGAGGGAATCAGAGGTGGGCTGGCCAGGCAGTATGGCCAGAAAGGGGTCACCTGTCTTCTCTCTGGTCCTCCCCACCGTCTCTTCGTGAAACCTGAACTCCCTCTGAACGTTGCTTCTTTGGGTCAAATGTACAACTTCTGTTCTGAAATGCCATTGATGACATTCATGCGTCTGGTGGTAACTTGAATTAGAGACCTCTCAGCAGCTTCCTGATCTCATGTTTCTAGTTTTCTAAAGCAAGCATGGGAAAGATTCCCTACCAAACAGCCTTCTTTGTTTTTGCTACATATGCCTGACTATGAGTTTTTTGTTTTCCAGCCTAATTTCTTTCTTTTTTTTTTTTTTTTTTCCAGAAAAGAGGAAGTAGCATAATAGTTGGGCCCATCCAGAGTTTTTCACATTTGGGGCCCACTGCATTCCTTTATTTTGAACAATTGGTTGGCTGTATGGGCATTTTGGGGGAGACACTGTAACCCGAAACTCTCCCCATCCATGCTTGTTTGGGATCCTTCCAGAAGGCACCTGACACACACAAGCAGTTGAAAGAGAGAGAAAATGTTATACAGATGGAGACTTGGGCAGAAAGTGTAACCCAGATTGAGATTTATTCCGGGGACATGGCCTCTGATTGTAAGAGCTGGTTTTGTTATAAAGGAGACCTTAATGATCCCTTTCAAGAGCAGAGTAGGAAGATGGAAGGAGTAGCCATGGCGAACTGACCCAAGCCGATCGCTCACTTCCAGTCTCTGTGTTCATCAGTTCCTATGGTGGTGGTGTTTTGTGAGCTCTGAAATCAGGATTCATTTCCAGAGGGTGCCTTCATCTCCTGATTATAATGTGCAGTACTTCTTTCCCTGGTACACGAAACAGTGGTGTGACTTCCAGCTGAGAGTGTCTGCATCAGTGTTTAGAGGTAATTGAGAGCAAGGAGACCCCTAAACCCTCACGGCCAGACAGCACGGGCACAGCACAGTGAGAGTCTCAGGCTGAGTTCCCCTGCCATCCACATATTTTTCGGCAGGTGCCAAAGCAGGAGGATGGCCTGTTCTGTGGGCAGGTGAAGTCCTAGCACTACCCTCTTTAACGCTTTTGCACACCTTTTCTGTAAGCACGTGCAAAGTTGATACAACATTTATCTGGGGACCTGGGGCAGCTGGACTTCTTGGCTTTAGGCTCCTGAATCCTCCCTACAGGGCTCACCTGGGCTTATTCAGGGGGGAGTCACCCTGGGGCATCCAGTCACTGTCCCTGCTCATGCAAGAGGATGGGCACCTGGACGATCCTTCTCATCAGCTCCCATATCTTCTGTTCCACTCATTTCGCCAGTTAAACAGCACCCATTGCGCTAATTCGCAAGCACTTTGGTGTGGGTCAGAAATAACCCCTGCTGAACCAAAGGTGTGGCCTCTGGAGTATGAGTTTCTGCTTCCGTCTTTCAAATGCTAATTAACCACCACCCCAGGGGTGTGGGTTAAACCTAACCATTTCATATCACGCTATCTGTGTGAAGTGTTTGAAAGCAAACCACGTGCATTATAATAATAGCAAATGAATACTTCCGACTCAGGGTACATTGTGTAACAGCGGCATTAAAAACAGCTTCTCTAGACCTCAGGGACGCCTGGGTGACTCAGTTGGTGAAGGGTCCTTGATTTCTTGATCTCAGCTTTGATCACGATCTCTGGTGGTGATCTCAGGGTTGTGAGATGGAGCCCCACATCGGGCTCAGTGCTGGACCCGGAGCCTGCTGAAGATTCTCTCTCTCCCTCTCTCTGCTCCTCCCCTGCACCACGTGTCCTCTCTCTCAAAAAAAAAAAAAAAAAAAAAAAGGCACAGACCTCATATAACTCATATGGAAATGAGACTATTTTTCACTTAAACTATGTTAGTAATTCTAGAACATGGCTATAGTTATGAAGATATTGTTATCGAAGATGCTTGTGAAGATGGTGAATACACTTATTTCTGTGAGATGTCAGTGGAAAAAGCAATATTTTAAAATTAATTCGTTGGGTATAGTAAGGGATTCTAATATGTCTAGCCACATTAATAAGTTAATGTTGCAGAGAGAGAGATTGTGTACTAGTTCATCTGCATCCCAGAAGTTATACATTTTTTTCAGACCTTCTCATTGGGAAAATAGCCCATCAACTTATATTCAGCAACTTTATATGTAGGTATATTTGGGAGGTTACAGGGTTTGCTAGCCAAGTCCTCAGGGCCGGGGATCTAGTGTATCGGATGAAATTTCTAGCAGGGGAAGGATCTCCAGGAATAAGGATGGAATGCTAGCCTGAGAGGGGTGAGGTGGTCAGGGGCAAGTTTCACCTTATATTAATTTTGTTTGGTCTTAAATCTGAGAAATCTGAGAGGACTAGTTGGAAATTTGATGGTGATTTTGTTGTGATGACTTGGCCTTTTTTTTTTTTTTTTTTTTTTTAGCGTTGTTTAGGGCTACTTCAGGAGAACTTGGCAGGTCTTGGAGAATATGTTGTAGCCCATTTCCCTTTCTTTTAGCTGTTCTAAAACATATCTTTAAGCTGTGGGACCCTCATTTAAATGAATCTCACATGGAACACCAATGTACCGTTGAAATCTTAGCCAAGCGTCACATTCTGTCTCTAATGGGAACTGTCTGAAGCCCTTTTGTCTTATTCACTCTTGTTTCTAGGCCTCTGCAGACAGAGACAGCAAACCAAGCTGCTGTTTGAAATACTGGAAATTACACTCTGGTTTTTATAGTGTTGGTGAAATTAAGAGCTTGGCGTGTGATGGGAACAAAAAACACCAGTGAGTTCATTGATGTTCAGTTACATCTGCCGTGATTAAGAAGGGATATAATGTATGAATCATAAGCCAGGTTGTTTCATGATTTCGACAGAAAGGTTTACATTTCAGATGCAACCTAACAGTGGTTTAATGGAAGAGTTCCTGCTTCCTTGGTACAAAGACAGGACACAAGAAATCTCGAGCTTTTGTAAGACCCAAGGTCAAGTCTTACCCAAGAGTTTGTCTCAACCTGATTAACAGACAAGGATGGCCATCCTTTAACCTCTGGGTTATAAACATCATCGTAAACATTCTGCGTGGTCCTTCTCTCAGCAGCAAAGGGAAATTAAGACCTAGTGCTCTGTGCTAGCTCTTCGTAACCTTTATTCAAAGTCCCTTCTCTACTGAAAAGGAACTTACGAAACCAGAAATCAAATCCTAGTTTTCTAGCAGCCATTCACTGTGTGGTCTTGGGCAAACCCCATAGCTTTTCCACGCTTCCATTTTCTTGCCTGTAGAATAGAAAATGAATCTTCCTCTCTGAAAATTAGTACTAATAGCAAGTGTTTGTTGGACCCTTACTTTACGCCAGGCCCTTTAAATGGGTTCTGGCGTTTCATCATCATGACACCCCCATGAAAAAAGTACTACCATTGTTTCCATTTTACCCTTAGGGTAACCGAGGCACAGGCGTTAACGTTCCTTGCCCAGGGTTGCACGGGTTGCGCTGGTCTTTGAATGCAAGTGGCTTGAATCCAGCACCCAGGCCCTGCCCTGCCCTGCCTTGCCTCCTGAGATGGCCACAGTGGGGGTGAATGAGATGGGCCAGGAAGCAAGGTGAGAAGGATGGGGTTGGTGTGGTGGATGAAAGTTTCCCTTCTTCTCAGGGTGACTTGTGCTAGCTGGTTGGGTGTCTCATCTCTTTATACATTTGTTGGGGACAGTGACTGTCTTATTCCTCTTTTTTTCCTGTGCAGTGAAAGAAGAGAATGGTATGGAGGCTGCCTACTTCCGTCCATTCTATGTGTCACAAAGCGATACAATTTTTTTAAGGCTTTATTTGTTTATTTGAGAGAGAGAGAGAGAGAGAGAGAGAGAGCATGAGCAGGGGGAGGAGCAGAGGGAGAGAGAGATTCCTTGAGCAGACTCCCTGCTGAACGTGGAGACTGACATGAAGCTTGATCCCAGGACCCTGAGATCATGACCTGAGCCAAAACCAAGAGCCGGCCACTTAACCAATGGCACCACCCAGGTGCACCAAACCCATACAATTTTTGTATCTGTTTAATTCTCACCATGTCCTTCAAGCCACAGCAGCCCATGGAGAATCCTCAATTACACACTTAGACTTACCCGTACCTGTCACGTGATAAACATGGTAAACAGTGGCTGAATGAAGAAGTTGGGGACTCCTCTGCTATTGTCATTACCCCTTATGTTTGCAGTTTAGGCTGGTCATTGTATTGGGATGATATGTGCTGGGAGAGAAGGGGACCGTTCCTTTTCTTTGTCTTTCCCATGACATTGAGGCTACTCGAGGTGGGCAAGGTGTGTGGAGACCAGCCTTGGTCCCATTACCGGAGGATTTCCTGGTGTGCCTGAGGTCCCCCCCAGTACCAGACCTCCACCTTGTGTCCTGCCACTGGGTGAGATCATGGTGCTTCAGAGTTTGGAAGTCTTGGTAATTAGGCCTGCAAAACTGAGAGAACGAAGGTGGACTATGGCCCACTCACATCGATGTTGTTTGCAAAGTATTAACTTTTATTTTCTTTAACTTAGGTAAAGTGCGCTTTAAAAAAATTATTTTCTTGGGCGCCTGGGTGGCTCAGTGGGTTAAGCCTCTGCCTTGGGCTCAGTTCATGATCTCAGGGTCCTGAAATCAAGCCCCGCATTGGGCTTTCTGCCCAGCGGCCAGCCGGCTTCCCTCTCTCTCTCTCTGCCTCTCTGCCTACCTGTGATCTTTGTCAAGTAAATAAATAAAATCTTTTAAAAAAATTATTTTCTTAAAAAATTATTTATTTTCGGGATGCCTGGGTGGTTCAGTCAGTTAAGCGGCTGCCTTCGGCTCAGGTCATGATCCTGGGATCGAGTCCCACATTGGGCTCCTTGCTCCGCAGTGAGCTACTTCTCCCTCTGCATCTGCCTGCCACTCTGCCTGCCTCTGCTCTATCTCTCTGACAAATAAATAAATAAAAATCTTTAAAAAAATTATTTTCTTCATTATTCTGTAGCTTGGAAATATTACACACTTTTTATAGTGGTAAAATATGCACAATGTGAAATTGTGTAACGATTTTTAAGTGTCTAATTCAGTGACATCACAGTCAGAATGCTGTGCAACCATCACCACCACCCGTTCCCAGAACTTTCTGTCATCCCAGACAGAAATTCAGTACCCATGAAACAACAATGCCCCGTTCCTCCACCAATCCAGCCTCTAATCTACTTTTTGTCTGTGTGAATTTGCCTACTCTAGGTACCTTGGGTAAGTGGAATCCTACACCATTTGTTCTTTTGTGACTGGCTTGTTTCCCTCAGCATAACGTTTTCAAGTTTCATTGATGTTGAAGCGCCGATCACAGCATCATTCCTTTTTAAGTCCGAATAATATTCCATTATGTGCCTAGACTGTATTTTGTTACTTTGTCTACCCATTCATCTGCTGGTGGACACTTGGATCATTTCCCCCTTTGGACTTGTGAATAATACATCAGCGTTTTTAAGAAAGAAGCAAATTTATGGCAATGAAACATAAATATATTGCATTTTGTTACAGAGTTCTATTTTTTTTTTTTTTAAGATTTTATTTATTTGAGAGAGAGAGAGAAAGAGCATGAGCAGAGGGGAGAAGACAGAGGGAAAAGCAGACTCCCTGCTGAGCTGGGAGCCCGATGCGGGTCTCGATCTCTGGACCCTGGGATCATGACCTGAGCCGAAGGCAGACGCTTAACTGACTGAGCCACCCAGGTGCCCCAGAGTTCTAGATAATAACACATAGAACATAAAGACTATAATCAGCAAAAGTGTAAACAAACCACAAAACGAAAACCACACTTTAAGTTCAGAGGACGAGCGCCGTTGCTTTAATGAATGGTGTTAAGCATTTCACTGAAGGCCCAGCGTGAGCCAGGCAGACACCCCGAGTTTCCAGCCATCCCAGGAGTGTCCTCTCCAAGCACTTGGGCAGGTAGCTTTGCTCGTAGGCGGAGGTGGTTGGTGTCACATGAGAAGTACAAGGCAGGGTTTCTGGACCTTCTGAGGCAGGGACAGAATTCCTCTGGGGGAGCTCTAAGGATGGGGCAGATCTTGGCTCAGCAATGACGGGAGCTGTGGGGGGCAGGGGGAGGCGTTAACCAGGGTAAATTCCTAGCACTGTTCTTTCTTTGCTAAACCCAGCTTGCATGTTTCTATTTCTCAGGCCGTCCTGAGAGCTTCAGGCCCCTCTAGCTCACATTACTCACAGCTGTTAAGCAGTCTTAATCTTGCATTTAAACAGCCTCGTTACTTGGAGTTGCAGCGTCCCCTACAAGTGCCTCGGATTTGCTTGTCTGCTTCTTGTGTGTGTCTCAGGGCAACAAAGCTCCCGTCGGCCTTCTGGAAGAGCTGCTTTTCTTTGGGTGATCTGGGGCAAGGCCCCTGTCCTCCTCTGCCCGCTGAATGGACACAGACTCGGGATCGCACGGCCGGCCCAGGGGCAGCCCACGATGCTGCCGTGAACCAGCTGCTTCAGCTGTCCCCTAGCCTAAGAGAAGTCACTGCCCCCTCTCGGGCCCTGATGTCCGACATGAGGGGACCTGGTGGCTCCACGGCTCTTCCAGCTCTGCAGTTTCATGATCGCCCCTACCAGGCATGAATGACCTCCCTCCAGCCCTCTCGGAATAAATGACTCAGCGGTCTGATAGACCTGCTGCTGTTTTTAAGGAAGCCTGATTATTTTGCCGTCACAAGCAAGTGTTTGTTCCGTGGTTAAACAATCTGACGGTCTTGATCCAGCTGGAGCTGGGCTGGGGCTGACTGGATTTCTTCACGCCGTCCTCTTGCAGGGAAGCAGCCCTGGCACCGGCTGGCCACACGCACCCCGGGCCATGTCAGAACTCTGAGCCGGCGACAGGGAGCAGCTGTCCACCACCGGCCATCCCAACCCAGCTTCGAGATGCTGAGCCTGAAGCTGCCCCAGCTGTTTAGCATCGACCAGGTGCCCCAGGTATGTGCCGAGTTCCCCGGGGGGTGGCGAAGGCATGGTCTTTGCCTCCTGGGGTGGGGGGCATGTGCTAGCTTTGTCTGCAGCCAGCGGGCCTCCCGTTTCCCCCACCTACACTGAACCTGGAAATGGGAGGGATCCCAAGACACCCCTTCCCCTTGACTTCTCTATTTTATCCCAAACAAAGCCTTTATGGAGATTCCACATTCAAGCTGAAGACAAGTAGCCAGGGGCATCCGGCTGGGTAGAAGTTTCCTTTGGGGCCCTCCCTTGGGTTCCTGAAAGCAGGCAGGGGCCAAGTCACTTCGGGTGTGTGGTTTTGCCCTTGTCCTTACCACTTGCAGGAGGCTCGGTCCCAGTGTGGCTTGGGGCGAACGGGAGGGTGGTCCCGTGGGCCTCAGTCCTGGCCCTCTCGTGGACTCCTGGGCCTGGGAGCTCACATGCGGCCTCCCTGAGGCTCCTGGGATGCCTTGACAATCTGCATTTATAATCGGCCTGAGGTGGGGCCACACGGCAGGGGAGCCAAGGCTCGTGGGCCTACCCCCTTTCCCTGGCGGAGAAGACATTTCATATACACCCTCGGTGCCGGTTCACATTCCCTTCCTTTTGTACTGAAGATGAACCAGTGTTAATGTCAGGGTGGGAAGTTTCAGCTGGAGGATGTCCCAGACTGAAGGGAGACCTTTCACGCTGCAGACTGCCAAGTACTTCCAACTTTCCTCAGAGGCCTAAGACCCGGGCACCCTCAGCCCCCGTGATGGAGACGAGGCGTGGGCAGACTGCCTGTGAGGCTGGGTGGCTGCAGCTGGGTGGCACTGGGGGGTGACAGAACGTGAGGCAGAGCTGTCTGTCGGGAAGAGACGAGGGACGTGGCAGGGGACAGACAAATTAAAAATGAGGCTGGCCTTGCAGGACACCTCCCACGGGCTCCCAGGGCCATGTCTCCTCCTAATGGGATTCTCTGCTGGGTTCTACCCACAGACCACGAATGGCTGCGATTAGTGGGAGCATGGGGTGAATTCTTGGATTCATCCACTCATGAAAGTTTTCTTGACAGCCTGCTGTGTGCAAGGTGTCATTCCATGCCAGACTCAGAATAATCCATACAAATACTGTCCCTAAGCAGTTTTAAAATGTGGATGTGTGCTTCTGTTGCAAAGTGGGTTAGGGTGTGTCCTCAAAGACCCAGAAGAGGGATCGGCCACTTCCATCATGGGGGAGGAAGGGCCCAGGGATGGCCCCGTGACAGGAGAGATCTTGAAGATGGGTTGAGGATGGGTAGCTTGTGGGATGTGGGCCAAGGCAAGTAGGTGGAAGGACTGGTGTGGGCAAAGGCCTGGAGACCGGGAAGCACCGGGCAGGTGTGGGGCCTTTTGGGGGCGGGGTTATGGGTGCTGCTGAGATGTCTCTCTGGGTGTTTTGGGCAAGGTCACATTCAGAGCAGGTGCCCAGGAAAGAAGTGAAGGGGAAGTGAACGTCTCAGTGGGTACTTTGTGGGCTTCTGAAGCATGGAGATCCTGAAGACGAGGACCAGAAAACCCCAGAGTGTTAAAGAACATGTCTCTTCTGTCCAGTTTTCCATAGACAGTGGAGGTGACAGTATCCTTTTCTGTAAAACAGTGCTAGTCAGAGGCAGAGAACCAGCATCGAACCTCACATCCACTATTTGCTTTGAAACCTTCCTTGGGTACTTACATCCATTCCCGGGCTTCGGGGCCCCATGCTCAAGGTTCATGGAGCAAACAGGGGCTCTGTCTCCCTGGGGGGTGCTTTTACTTGAGGATTTGCTGGGGGAGGGGGACAGAAATGTTTGTTGCTAAAACAGGTGCAAGTATATTGAGGAGAAAAATGCATACATAATTTGCATGAATATTTAGAATAGACCTCCTACAAATGCTAAGCTTACTTTTGGTGGGCCCTTTGGGTTCTGATACCCAGTCTGTGGAGTGACACTGGGCAAGATACTTAATCTTCTGACCTCAGTTTCTGCACCTGTAAAATGGGGTGATGGGACGATCTGCTTCCTGGGGTTATGGTAATGAGATGGCCCATGTGAAGTGCCTGGCACCTGGGGACCAGTCAGTAATGTTGGCTGCATTACCATCATCAAGTCTTCATACAGAGGCCCTGAGTAGCCTCTCGTTGGTATGGTAATGAGCTGTGTGGACTGGGCCACTTCCCCACCGTCTCTGAGTCTCAGTTTCCTGATCTGTGAAATGGAGATAATATCTGTTAATTTAGTCTCACAGGGCTGTTGTTAAGATCCAAGAAAAATGAAATAGAACAGCGGGACGGACTATTATGAAAGAAAGGAAGCATAGCCAGATGGTGTGTTGTTGGGTAGGTGGGTTTGGGCACTGGGGAACCAGGAACCAACTCAACAGGCAAATGGTTTCTCCAGCCCGAGGTTTCTCAAAGGGGGTACTTGGATCATCACCATCAGAATCATCGGGAGCTTATTAAAATACAGTAAGAATGGGTCCCCTGGGTGACTCAGTCAGTTAAACATGTGCCTTTGGCTCAGGTCATGATCTTGGGGTCCTGGGATGGAGCCCCGTGTTGGGCTCTCTGCTAAGCAGGGAGTTGTCTGTCCCTCTCCCATTGCCCTAACCCCCAGCTCATACTCTTGCTCACATCTTCTCTCTCTCTCCAATAAATAAGATCTTAAAAAAAAAAAAAAGTGATGAAGTATGATTGCAGGTATTTTTGTATTGTTCTTGATTTTAATAAAAAGGAATGCTTTGAGCATTTCATCGTTTAAAATAATGTAGCTTCTGTGTATGTACGTATGTAAATAACCTTTATCAATTTAAGAATATTCCTTTCCACTCCTTGTTTTCTAGTATTTTTTCCCTTTAAGAACGAATTTTACAGAATCTTTTTTTTCCCCCATCAGTCCATCTTTTGAGATGGTCGTATATGATTTATTTAAGATACTAGTGTGGTGAATTACACCAACTGATTTACTAATGTTAAGTCAACGTTGCATTTAAGTAAAACTTGGTCATGGTGTAATATCTTTTTAATCTATTGCTGGAATCAGTTGTTTAGGAACACTTTCTTTTTTTAAAGATTTTATTTACTTGTCAGAGAGACAGAGAGGGACAGAGAGAGAGTGTAAGTGGAGTGTGAGGCAGAGGGAGAAGCAGGCTCCGTGCTAAGCAAGGAGCCTGATACGGGGCTCGATCTGAGGACCCTGGAATCATGACCTGAGCTGAAGGCAGATGCTTAACCGACTGAGCCACCCAGGCATCACCTGTTTAGAAACCTTAAGATTTTTTTTTTCTATTTTTAACTAGAGAGAGAGAGAGAGAGCATGCACACAAAGCAGGGGGAGGGGTAGAAGGAGAGGGAGAAGCAGGCTCCCCACTGAGCAGGGAGCTTGACTTGGGGCTGGATCCCAGGACCCGGAGATCATGACCTGAGCCAAAGTCAAATGCTTAACTGACTAAGCCACCCAGGTGCTCCTGTTAAGGAGTCTTAAATCTTTTTTTTTTTTTTTTAAGATTTTATTTATTTATTTGACAGACAGAGATCACAATTAGGCAGAGAGGCAGGCAGAGAGAGAGGAAGGGAAGCAGGCTCCCTACTGAGCAGAGAGCCCAATGCAGGGCTCGATCCCAGGACTCTGGGATCATGACCTGAGCCGAAGACAGAGGCTTTAAACTGCTGAACCACCCAGGCACCCCAAGGAGCCTTAAACCTAATGAGTTGATGTGTAATGTTTCCTTTGGATTTTGCCAGCCACAATGAGTTGGAGAGCTTTGCCTATTTATTCTATGGAAAACTGTATAATATTAGAATATGTTCCTGAGTGGGTGGTAGAATGTACCTGCATGATTGTCCCACAGGGCCACCCGATTGCCCCCCTTGCCAGGGGAATACTGTTACCTGCTAATCTACGTGAATGGCAGCCTGTTGTGCGGGGGACAGAACAACTCATCTTGCAGCTGAATTGTCTGTGAAAAGAATTTTTTTACAGCAGCTTTGTTGAGATATAATTCACATAACATAAAATTCATCTTTTAAAAGTACACAGCTTGGGGGGTTTTAGTATGGTGACCTACACAAAGTCTGTTCCACAAACTCTTACCATGGTCAATTTTAGAACAGTTTCATTACCCTAGAAAGAAACTCTGTACCCATTAGCGGTTGTTTCCTACTTGCCATGGCAACCACTGATTTACTTTCTGTCTCTATGGATTTGCCTCTTCTCAGTATTTCATATAAACTGGATCGTGTAATAAGTGGCCTTTCGTGAATGCCTTCTTTCACCAAGCGTCAATGTTTTCAAGTTCATCCATGCTGTACCCTGTATTAGTATTTCATTTGTTTTTTTGTGGCTGCCTAATATTCCATTGTATGGATGCATTGCTCTTTGTTTATTCATTCATTAGTTGATGGACCCTTGAGTTTCCATTTTTTGACTATTACAAATAATGGTGCTATGAACATTTAAGTATCCGTTTTTGTATGAATGTGTTTTCAGTTCTCCTAAGTACATGCCTGGGAGTGGAATGTTAGATCATGTGGTAACTCTATGCTTATCTATTTTTTTATTGTCATAAAATACATTTAACATAAAATTTACCATCTTACTGATGGTATTAAATGTATTCACATTGTTGTGTAACAAGCACCACCATAAATCTCCATAATTCTTTTTTATCTTGTAAAACTGAAACTCTGTACCCATTAAACAATAACTCCCCATTTCCCCCTCCCCTCTGGCTTCTGAAAACCATCATTCTACTTTCTGTCTTTATAATTTTGACTATTCTAGTACCTTCTATAAATGGAATCATACTGTGTTTGTCATTTTGTGACTGGCTTATTAATTTCACTTAGCATAATTTCCTCAAGATTCATCCATGTTGTACATGTCAGAATTTCCTTCATTTTTGAGGCTGGATGGTATTTTTATATGTATCTACCAGATTTTGCTTATTCATTCCCTTATCAATAGATACTGGATTACTTCTATGTTCTGGCTCTTGTGGATAATGCTGCTATGAACATAGGTGTACAAATACTCCTTTGAGATCTTGCTTTCAGTTCTTTTGGGTATATACCCTGAAGAGGAATTGCTGGATCATCTGGTAATTCTATTTGTAATTTTTTGAGGAACCACCATACTGTTTGCCACAGCGACGGCACCATTTAACGTTCCCACCAGCAGTTCCCAAAGGTTCCAGTTTCTCAACGTCCTTGTCAATGCATGTTTTCTGGTTTTGTTTGTTTGGGTTTTTTTGACAGTAGCCATCCTACTGTGTAGGATGTACTTTTGATTTGCATTTCCCTAATGATTAGTGAGGTTGAGCATCTTTTCATGTGTTTATTGACTGTTCATATATTTTCTTTTGAGAAATACCTGTTCAAATCTTTTCCTCATTTTTAAATTGAGTCATTTGTCTTTTTGTTGTTGAATCATAGGTGTTCTTTATATATTCTAGTATAAATCCCTTATCGGATACATGATTTGCAAATATTTTCTCCTATTCTGTGCACCATCTTTTCACTTTACTGTTAGTATCCTTGGAAGCACAAAAGTTTTAAATTTTGCTATTATCTATTTTTTTAAATTATCTTCTTGTTTTTGATTTTGGTGTCATATCTAAGAATCCTTTGGCTAATTTGAGGTCATAAAGATTTAGTTCTATATTTTCTTTTAAGAGTTTTATCTCTTACACTCAGATCTGTGACCCAGACTATTCCTTCTTCAATAAATTGTGTTGGCCCCTTTGCTGAAAATCCGTTGAGTATGTGAGGGTTTACTTCTGGACTGTAACTTCTATCCTATTGATTTATCTGTTCTTATACCAGTACCAAACTGTCTTCATTAGCTTTGTAAGAAGACCTGGGAAATGTGAATCTTTCAACTTTGTTTTTCCTTTTCCAGATTGTTTTGGCTGGTCGGATCTCTTGTATTTCCATATGAATTTAAGGATCAGCATGTCAATTTCTGCAAGACGAACACAAAGGCAGCTGGGATTTATTTTAGGGATTGCATTGAGTCTGTTGATCAATTTGGAGAGCATTACCATCTTAACAATATTAAGTCTTTCAATCCATGAACATGGGATGTTTTTGCATTTATTTGGGTCTTTAATTTCTTTCACTGGTATTTTGTAGTTTTCAGGGCCCAGGTCTCACACCATTAAGAGTTTGTGATACTGATTCCTAAGCATTGTAGTATTGTTTTTGATACTGCTGTACATGGAATTTTTCCCTTAAATTCATTTTCAGATTGTTCACTGCTAGTGTATAAAAATAATACTTAGTTTTGTATATTGATCCTACGTTCTGCAACCTTGCTGAACTCATTTATTAGTTCTAATAGTTTTTTAGCGGATCCCTTAGGATTTCCTATTAAGATTGCATCACTTGCAAATAAAGTTTTGCATCTTGCTTTCCTATCTAGATACCTTTTGACCTAGCTGGAACTTGCACTATGATATTGCATAAAAGTGGCAAAAGCAGACATCCTTATCTTGTTCCCTATCTTAGGGGGAAAGCATTCCATTTTCTACCACTAGGTATGTTAGCTGTGAGTTTCTCATAGGTGGCCATTACTGGGTTGAAGAAGTTTAAAAAAATTTTTTCTTTTAAGATTTTATTTATTTATTTACTGAGAGAGAGTGGGGAAAGGGGAAGAAGAGAAGAAAGGGAGGGAGAGGGAAAAGGAAAGAGCAGACCCATCGCTGAGTGCATAGCCCATCACAGGACTCAAGGAGAGGCTCAAGGTAGGGCTTTACCAGGAGAGTGTGGGTTCTGCACACGGGGGTTGACCTGACACTGAGATCATGTTCTGAGCCAAAACCAAGAGTCTGAGGCTTAATGGACAGACTGAGCCACCCAGGTTCCCCTGGGTTGAAGAAGTTTTATTCCTGTTTTGTTGAATGTCTTCTTATCATGAAATGCTTTTTCTGTGTCTATTGACATAATCATGTAGTTTTTTTTCTTCTCAATTAATCTTGCCAGTTTATCTTTTAAAAAAAAATATTTGAAAAGAGGTAGATTTGTGGCTCAGTGGAGCCTCTCTATTTTGTATTTTATATCTCTAATTTCTGTTATTTTTTATTATTTTCTTTCTGCTTTGGGTTCCTTTTGCTGTTTCTGCTCTAACTTTGTAGTTAATCACTCTGCCTTCTAATGTAAGCAACTGAGTTACATATGTTTCCCTCAAGTATTGCTTTAACTGCAGACCACATGTGCTTTTTTAGTTCATTTCTAATTTCCATTTTGATTTCTTAAGTAACTTACAATTGCTTAAAAGTGTGTTTGCATTTTTTTTAATTCCCCAAAGTCTGGAGTGTTTGTTATTGATTTCAATTAATTGATTGCAGCCTGGGAGTGTCCTCTGTATCATTCCCATCCTTGAAATCTGTTCAGCCTAGCTTTATGGCTTAGTACATAATCAATTTTCACAAATCTCCTAAACGTGTCTGGAAATAATGTATAATCTTCTGTTGTCGGGGACACTATTGCGTATATGTCCTATAAAATCCAAAATTTTTCTATTATTACTGATTTTATTGTTTGATCTATCCAGCTTTGAGATATGTTAAAATCTTCTGCCATGATGACAGATTTTGTGAATTTCTCCTTATACATAAGTCAATTTTTGCTTTATATACTTTGAGCCTGTGTTTTTTAGGTGCATCTTAATTTATGTAATACCTTCCTGGTGCAGTAAATTTCTTAATATTTTGTAGTGATTCTCTTGCTATGTAGTAATGCTTTCTGTCTTAGAATCTATCATATAGCAACTCCAGCTTTATTGTTTTTGTTATTTGTCTGGTTTATTTCTTTCCTTCATTTGAGTTTTAACCCCTTCCTGACCTTATATTTTAACTGTATCTCGTATAAATGGCACAGAGTTGGGTTTTATCTAGTCTGACAGTATTCGTCATTTAACTGTACTGTTCAGTCTGTTTATATTTATAAAGATTACTGACACATTTACATTTATTTTGATCATTTTACACAGTTTCTATTTGTTATTTTCTCTGTTTAGTTTTCCTTTCTTTTCTTGCTTTCTTTGGAATGAGTTTTACATCTTTCTTTCTTTTTGCATTTTAACATTTGATTTTCTCCTCCACTTTTTTTATAGTTAATGTCTAGAAATATGCTCTAGGGGCGCCTCGGTGGCTCAGTCTGGTTAAGCGTCTGCTTTCAGCTCAGGTCATTATCCCAGGGTCCTGGGATCAAGCCCGACCCGTCATTGGGCTGCTTGCTCAGCAGGGAGTTTGCTTGTCCCCCTCTCCCTCTGCCTCTCCCCCTGCTTGTGCTCTCTCTCTGTCTTTCTCTCTCAAATAAATAAATTTTTTAAAAGAAGAAATATGCTCAATATTTGTAAGTTAGTGGCTACTGCAGCATTTTAACATGAAAAATTATACAAGACAGGAAGGGCAAGGCCTCAGCTGATCACACAGAATGTTCTAGAATGGGGTTTGTCCTTCAGAGTAGTCCCAAATGAGAAAGGGAGGCCAGGACTTCATATCCACCATCAGTGGATGTGTGTGCTGCCTCTGGGCAGGTAGTATAGCGGGGCAATGTAGTGGCCTTTGGCCAAAAGCAGTTCCCATGGAGGGATGGGTGGCTCAGTTCTGAAGGAGGGAAGGGTTCCCTGCTGAATGCATCCTGATATCTACTACAGGAAGACACCCTGCTTTGAACTGATCTGGCCTAGATGTCACATTAAGTAGAAGTAGTCACATGGCCCCAACCTAATTGCAGAAAAGGCTGAGAAACATAGGAAAGCAGATGGAATATTTGGTGAGCACCAATTGATCCCTGCCACACCTAAGTTCTTGGGTCTGAGGACTGGCAACTTCAAAAACTCCTAAAAACTTATCATTTTATCTTCAAATGTCACAACAAAACTGTTGTATTTTTCTCTTTCTGGAGAAATGTTCTCTAATTTGATTTTTCTTTTTTTTTAAAGATTTTATTTAGTTATGAGAGAGAGGGGGAGCATGCACCTGGGTGAGGGGAAGGGCAGAAAGAGAGGGAGAAGCAGGATCCCTGCTGAACAAGGAACCAGATGTGAGACTTCCATCCCAGGACCCTAGGATCATGGCCTGAACTGAAGGCAGATGCTTAATCGACTGAGCCACCCAGGTGCCCTTTGTTTTTCATTAATCTCTTTCTCTTAATCTCTCTGAATGGCTTTCTTTGAATCTGCTTTCAGTTCACTAATTTTCTCTTCAGCAAGATCTAGTCTGCTTTTTATCCCTTCAATGACTTTTTATTTCAATCTTTCTTAACTTCCAAGTTATATTAGGTTCTTTTAAGTCTGTTTTCATTCATATTTTTAAGCTATTTACTTAAACATATCAAACATACTTTTATATTTCAGCATCGAGGAATAGGTATTTATATAGATACCTATCTATATATATATAGATATTTCAGCATCTATTCCTCGAGGTTCTTTGCTGTTTCTGGGGTCTGGTTTGTTTGCAGGCGTGCACATGTGTGTGTTAAAGCAGAAACCCTCCAGAAAGGATTTGCATTTGCTTTTGTTTCTTACCTGAGGGAGCCATAAAACTTTGACCTCTGTTTATTTGTAATCACTTTAATTTTGCTACTGGAGATTTCTTGGACCATAGATGCAGTATGGATTTGAGTCAGAAACCCATATGAGATCTAGCTGATGCTTCTGAATTCTGGGGAGGGATTGTTTCAGAGGGACAATTTTCCTTATTGTCTTCTTCTGCCTGGTGGGATTTACTTCACATTCTCTCATCTCTAGAGTCCTAGTCTTTTTTTTTTTTTTTTTTAAGATTTTATTTATTTATTTGACAGACATCGCAAGTAGGCAGAGAGGCAGGTGGGGGGGGGTGGGGAGGAAGCAGGCTCCCTGCTGAGCAGAGAGCCCAATGTGGGGCTCGATCACAGGACCCTGAAATTATGACCTGAGCCAAAAGCAGAGGCCTAACCCACTGAGCCACCCAGGCGCCCCTAGAGTCCTAGTCTTAATGGCAAGCTCAGCCTTTGGGCTTGGGATTCATCTCTTATATGCAGAGCCTGGCAGTAGAAAATTTGTTCCAGAAGGCATCTTCCCACAGGGTGCTCCTGGTTGCCCTTTGTTAGGGGGCTTTGTGACTTCTTCACTCTTGTTGCCATCTTGCTGATACATTTATCCAGAGAATGATGCAGAGTTCATCCAATATTTTAATTGTTTTAGTCAGAAAGATCTTCGTGACAACTAATGGTCCATTATTCTTCCCAAGCCAGAAGGCCCCCCCCAGCCATTCTTCCGGGTTCATTCTCCATCACTCTGAGTCCATCGATCTCTCCCTTTTGAGAACTCTGCTAACACTTAGCATTTCCATCAATTACAGCAATCCCTCGTTTCACTTGGGTGGATGCAGTGAAGCATGGTGGGCTTTTGCAGCCAACAGACCGGCGGCTACATCTCAGTTCTGCCATTAAATATGGCCTTGGAAACTTCTCCCATTGCGCTTCAGTTTCCTTATCTGTAAAATGGGATTGACAGTCTTGACCAGTGCAGTCCTCTCATCATGATCAAATGAAACAAGGTCTGTTCCTAAC
The DNA here is from genome assembly GCF_902655055.1 of Lutra lutra. Taxonomy (NCBI): domain Eukaryota; kingdom Metazoa; phylum Chordata; class Mammalia; order Carnivora; family Mustelidae; genus Lutra; species Lutra lutra. The sequence continues at coordinate 49,583,885 of NC_062284.1, forward strand.
ATGCCCTGGGTCTGAATTTAGAGACCCATGAAAACCACAGAATGTGTAGAAGTTACATATAGAGCTAGCAAACAATTATATAGAATGATTCTGTTCTCCCTTGACAAATATCCCTTCATAATCATGGAAGAGTATATGAAAATCTCTAATTATTGTATAGGGAAGTCAGCAAAATATCAAAGACAGCTAAATTTAATGATTGTTGCACAATCATTAATGGATGTTATGATGAATTAGTGATGTTTGGGTGAGTAATAAAATAAAAACATGCATAATTTATAAATTACTGCATGCTTATTCTATTAAATTTATTTTTTTTGCCTTTATTTCAGCAAAATTATGGGTTATAGTGCTGTAATAAACATTATCATGTAATTTGTATTCTATTAACAGTGATTCCAAATTAGATCACTATTCTTGAGTCACTGAGTCTTTTTTTTTTTTAATTAATTTCACTTGGGAGAAACTTCTGTTGAGTTTCTGCTCAGTTCTGCTAAGGTAGAGCAACTGGAATTATCAAAAAATATTCTTGGGGTGCCTGGGTGGTTCAATTGTTAAGCATCTGCCTTCAGCTCAGGTCATGATCCCAGGGTCCTGGGATTGAGCCCCGTGTCGGGCATCCCGCTCTGTGGTAAGCCTGCTTCTCCCTCTCTCACTCCCCCTGCTTGTGTTCCCTCTCTCACTGTGTCTCTCTGTCAAATAAATAAATAAGATCTTTTAAAAAATTCTTAAAATCATATTTAGAATCAGAAATGAACCATAAATTTTATCAAGTCCAAACACAATGGGGTTGTATGTATTCTTAATTACAATTAAGAAGAAAAAGTATTACATATTTTAATTTCATATACATTACCATCTTCTATATGGTGCTTTTTACTCTCTCTTAAAACAATATCTAGAGCCATAAAGTACTTAAATTTGATTTTTCTTTTTCCAAGAAAAAAGATACCATAAAGAAAACTGAACAGGGGCACCTGGGTGGCTCAGTGGGTTAAAGTCTCTGCCTTCGGCTCAGGTCAGGATCCCAGAGTCCTGGGACTGAGTCCTGCATCGGGCTCTCTGCTCCACAGGGGGCCTGCTTCCTCCTCTCTCTTTCTCTACCTGCCTCTCTGCCTACTTGTGATCTCTGTCTGTCAAGTAAATAAAATATTTTTTAAAAAAAGGAAAACTGAACAGAGCAGTATTTTGCTTAGTCAAAATTATTCTATAATCTATAATGCTCATTTTAATCAACAGATTAAAAATAATCTGTTTGGAAGTTAATGTCAGGATTATTTGTATGTGAATCTTCTCTTTCATTCTTCAGAGATGCTTTTGTTCCTTTTTTAAAGTTTTATTTATTTAAAGATTTTATTTATTTGTGAGAGAGAGAGAGAAAGAGAGAACATGAGAGGGGAGAAGGTCAGAAGGAGAAGCAGACTCCCTATGGAGCTGGGAGCCCGGTGCAGGACTCGATCCCAGGACTCTGGGATCATGACCTGAGCCGAAGGCAGTGGCCCAAACAACTGAGCCACCCAGGTGCCCAAGTTTTGTTTTATTTAAACGTTATTTTTGTTATATATTTCACATGTGGCTCTTTGGGTTTAGAAAAATCCTATACATATCTAAGATAATAAATGTGTCCTTTGAATCCCTTTAAAAGTGGAATAGCCAAACCTCAATATTTTTGAAAGTTTTTGCTAACATCATCCCATAATGAATACCTGTCAAGTGCTCAGACTCAAAATTAATGTCATTTCCTCCCCAGGATGGGGTTTGCTCTGTATTTGAGGACTGTCTCTTTCACTGATTTCTTTCCATCGTCTTGCATCTTTTCTAGATGAAATCCAAGAATGTAATGGCATTTATTTGGCATTCCCATGGTGTGAATCAGAGATCTAGGGTCAAGTCTGATACACGTTTCAGCAAGATGTCCCATATTGGGGACACCTGGGTGGCTCAGTTGGTTAAGCGACTGCCTTTGGCTCAGGATGGAGCCCTGTGTCAGGGAGGCTCAGCAGGGAGTCTCCTTCTCCCTCTGCCAGCCTCTTCCCCTGCTCCTGCTCCCTCTCTTTCTCTCTCTCATTTTCTCAAATAAATAAATAAAATCTTCCAAAAAAGTCCCATATTGGAGAAGATTCGGAGAATGTCATACATCATCTTTGAATTGTTCCAAAGGAAGTCATCAGTCCTCCTAGTAAGAAACTGAGACCACGTATTGCCATTTATTTCCAGCTCTCAGATTGCTTTTGGATTTGGGATCAAATTCTGACCTTACATTAGTTTCCTCTTGCTGCCAGGACAAATCACTACAGACTTGGTGGCTTCAAAAAGAAGGTAAATTTATTATCTTACAGTTGCAGAGGTTAGAAGTCGGACATGGGTCTCACGGGGCTGAAAGCAAGGTGTTGGTGGAGGCTCGAGGGGGAGAATCTGTTTTCTTGCCTGTCCCAGCTTCTCGAGACCACCTGCGTCGTCGGCTCCTGGCTCCTGCCTGACTTCAGACCCCACACCGTGGCATCTCGGCCCCTCTTCTTCTGCCCCCTCCTTCCGCTTTTAAGGACCCTGGGATTACACCAGGCTCCCCTGGATAATCCTGACCATCTCCCTGTTTTAAGGTTAGCTGATTAGCATCTGTGACCTTCATTCCCTTTTGCCATGTTAACCTTACGGTTACGGTTTCTGGGATTAAGGCGTGGGCAGCTTTGGGGGGCCATGACTTTCTGGTCACGTTACACTGTTACCACAGCCTAGCCCATGGCAGATTTTAAAATCAGCCCCTACACTGAAAATTGTCTTCCTAGTTCTTAAATCAAAGACTGCATTTTTACACCAAATGGAAATCCGATGGAAAATGTTTCAACTTCCTTGCTGCTTTTGTAGGTCTGTGCTGTGTATAGTGCTAGTCATTCAGTTGGACTTTTCACCCTGGTATACCCTACCTGAATTAAGCAATATTAATTTTTAAGACATTTTATGTGTCTTTTTGTCACTGTATCATCTATTAAATTACTAATATCCTTTGAATCCTCCGCCGTAGATAGTGAGATGTAATTTGGCCAATTACTTTTTATCTATCTTTTGTGTTCAGCGGAGAAATTTAGCTTCATTTTCTGTAAATATTGGGGCACATGTACAAAAAAAATCCTTCTTAACTGAACATCGGGCGCTTCTTTTTTTAAAAACACGACACTGATGTTCTCAACGACATTGATCTGTCATCGCTTGATCCTGACAATGGCTGGCTATTACTTCGGTCTGTTTGTAGTTCTAGTAAATTGCATGTGAGTTGTGTACAAGCGGTTTTATGGTATTTTAATTGAGATCCGAAGTGCTCCCTCTTGCCAGGGCTAAGCATGGCCCGTCCTGCATGAGATAATAGCTTCGTGTACAGCCCGGTATCAAGGACACCGCAGGCTTCCTTCAACGGCAGGTTGTAATCGGTGTATCAGCTCTCAGCCTGCCCTTTGCCTTGTCTGTTACCTCCGTGCCTTCTGCTTGCAAACACCTCGCCAGACTCCTTCCTTGTCTCTTTCTCCTGCTCCGGCTTTTCATGCCCATGTCTTTAGGTGTGTCTTGTCCCTTACCTAAAGGGAACCTTCTCTTTTGCAATGAATTGGGTTCTGGGTGGGGAGGTGACCGTTGGATGCTGGGGGACGGGATGGACCCATCTTGCACGCCCTAGGAGGTTGTGTGGAAGGCAGGGCTCCCCTTTCCCCACTGAGCATCAGCAAGATCCCCAGGCCATCCGCCGACACCTGTGGAAGAACGTTGTCAAGACACCAACTTAGAGACAGTGTCACCCCACCTCCCTACTTGTCTTAGCCAGCTCAGGCTGCCATCACAGAGGGCCACAGACTGACTAGACAAACAGAACTTCACCTCACAGCTCCAGAAGCTGGAAGTCCAAGATCAAGGTGCCGGCAAAGGTTGGTTCTCTGGAGGCCTCTCTCCTTGGCTTGCAGACGTCGCCTCCCTGCTGCCCGGTCACACAGTCTGTGCTTACCCACCCCTGGTGTTGCCCCTGCTTCTGAGGGACGCCAGTCAGATCAGACTGGGACCCACCCTGACAGCCTCATTTTAATTTCATCCCCTCTTTAAGGATCCTGCCTCCGATGACAGTCACATGCCAAGGTCCGGGGGAGGGGTTGAGGGCCTCAACCTACGAATTTTGTGAGGGACACAAAGTGAGGAACACTTTGAAGAAGAAACCAAGGCTCAGAGAAGCACCCGACAGTTGAAAATCACACCACAGGCCAAGAGATGAGAGCTTCCTGTCCTCCAGAGCCCTTCTGAGAGGCCGCATGTAATGTAAGAGGCCGAGAAATGAAGTCTTAGGTGTGAATGCCACTTTCAGATTTGCTCCCCCCACTTCTAGGAGCTTGGAAAATGTCTTAACCTCCCTGGGCCTCAGTTTCCTTTTCTGTGGAATGGGGACAGTGAAAGGCTGTCTCTCACAAGGTCCTGAGGACTCCTCGAGATTTGGACGGGAAGTGCAGATTGCCTCACGGAGAGTATCTAACCCCCCACTCTGCCTCACCCCTCTGCCTGCTGTCAGAATCCGCTCCTGTTTCCCACGAGCCAGAACACTAGATGATTTTCCCCAGGTGATTTGCAGTTTAATAGCTAGAAAAACCGAGGGTTTGAAATGGTCTCAGTGGAATTTCAGGCGTCAACTGGCGGGTACACAGAGTCTTTCCCGGAAGCCAAGCCTTGGCAGGCACTAAAAGGAAAACCTGCTGCTGTGGCCTTCCACTCCAGGTACCCGGGGGTTCTCCCTTCTAAATAATAAGCTGCATACGATTTGATTTCATTTCACATTAAACTGCCTAGCCTGGAACCAGGGATGCAAGGTGGATTCTTACAAATCAATTCCACTGTGCAAAGTAGCCAGCACCTGCTAACCTGGGGGTGCTTAGGAATGAGACCCAGCTACAGAGTACTAAAGGCAATGATTGCAATTTACCTTTTGGGGTGAGGACTGGGTGTGAATACAAACTTGTTTTCAAATGTTTCATTTGTTGTTGAGATTTATGTAGTATGTCTTCTTTTAAGATCTACTCTACACAAAGCTCTTTGGCAGGGCCAGAACGGGAAGTGGAGAGAATGCCGCTCCTTTCCCCTGCTCAGAGGGGCTCAGAGCAAGAGTGCATCTAGCATTTTGGCCTAGTAAACTGAGGTTCAAGTTGAGGAGGGAAGGGGCAATACAGAACATCGCTCTTCTGGGACCGAAGGACTCCCCTTCTCTTTTTTTGTCCATTCTTTATGTACTTGTCCTTTTTCTTTTCTTTTCTTTTTTTTTTGGAGGGATTGCTTTAAATCCTGCCTCTACAGCTGGTTAGTGAGCTTCCCATACGTGCCTGGGTTCAGGATAGCAGGTCAGAGGAGAGTCTTTTAATATAGGCCCAGTCCTGGCCTTGGTGGTCAAGTAGCATCCCCAGGCCTGGGGCAACATTCTTTTTTTTTTTTTTTTTCTTCTTTTTAAAGATTTATTTATTTATTTATTTATTTGACAGAGAGAGAGAGAGAGAGAAAGATCACAATTAGGCAGAGAGGCAGGCAGAGAGAGGGAGGGAAGCAGGCTCTCCGTCAAGCAGAGAGCCTGATGCGGGGCTTGATCCCAGGATCCTGACACTATGATCTGAGCTGAAGGCAGAGGCCCAACCCACTGAGCCACCCAGGCACCCATGGGGCAACATTCTTAAGTATGGTCAAGTTGTCCAGCTTTTGAATTTCCCAGCCCTTCTGTTCCCCTCTGGCTCTTGACTGTGTCGTTGTCTTGTCTTGCTTCCCCAAATACGGGATCCAAAGAGTAGTCGCACCCTGCATCACCACAGGCAAAATGTAGGTGATCTCCCCCTCTTGTTCCCATCCATCCACTTCCCATCTATGGGCCCCATGTCCCCACTGTCCTACAGCCCTGCTTCCCTATGTGCTACCACCCCCCCCCCCCCCGTGCCCAGCTCTCTGCAGGCCCCCGGTCATGAGCTGTCCTCCTACACAGGATCTGCTAAACTCATTCATGTGAAGGAGTGAATCATCAGTAACAGTGGTTCCATTCTGGAGTCTTTGCATCTTAGTAAGGGGCCAATTCCTCAATAAATTTTTTTTCTTTATAAAGGGAAGATTGAAATGTGAGATGGGATAATAGACCCCCAATTTCTGCCACAGGGCCTTTGCATGCCCACCAAGCATGCACTACCCTTCTCCCATGGATCGCAGGCTGAAGACCATGAGCCTGTCTGCCTCCCTGTCAGTGGCCCTGGTGGGGTAGGAAGCTGTAAGCCAGGATTCCTGCTGCCCAGGACAGAAGGCTGTCCACTGTAAACCAGGGACGTCAGCAGGATTGAGTGGTGAATCAAAAACTGGAACAAATTGCTTTAATCAGTTAAGATCCAAACCTAATTCAAATAGTATTTTTTCACTGGACCATGAACCAGCTTCATGAGTCCCCCTCCCCCAGTTGACCAGTTGAACCCAGAACTGAGCTAAGGGAACATAATCACAGTTTTTTAAAAAGATTTTTATTTTGTTTTATTTTACTTTATTTATTTTATTTTATTTTAGTATTAGAGAGAGACTGCACGCGTATATGCACACAAGCAGGGGGAGCAGCAGGCAGAGGGAGGAGCAGACTCCCCACTGAGCAAGGAGCCAGAAGCAGGCCTTGATCCTATTACCCTGGGATCATGACCTGAGCCAAAAGAGCCAAAAGCAGATGCTTAACCAACTGAGCCACCCATGTGTCCCTTTTTTCTTTTTTTTTTTGAAAAAATTTTACTAATTTGTCAGAGAAAGAGAGCACATATTCAGTTTTATAGGTGAGGACACTGAGGCCATGAGAGTCATGGCCGGCTCAAGGTCACATGGCACTTCAGTGGCCCAGATTTGACTCTTAACCCTTGTAACCCTTCATTCTCCACTTGACTCAGAATCTCAAGACATAGTACATGTTACTTATTGTGTTCTTTTTTTTTTTTAATAAATATTTTATTTATTTATTTAACACAGAGATCACAAGTAGGCAGAGAAGCAGGCAGAGAGAGAGAGAAGGAAGCAGGCTCCCCACTGAGCAGAGAGACTGGTGCAGGGCTTGATCCCAGGACCCTGAGATCATGACCTGAACCGAAGACAGAGGCTTAACCCACTGAGCCACCCAGGTGCCCCTGTTTTCTTTTTCTTTTTTTTTTTTTTTTTTTAAGATTTATTTATTTATTTGACAGAGGAGGGGGAGGGGCAGAGAGAGAATCTCAAGCAGGCTCCACCCCCGCCCACTGCACAGCGCCCAACTTGGGGCTTGATCTCATGACCCTGAGATCATGACCTGAGCCAAAAACAAGAGTCAGTTGCTTAACCCACTGTGCCACACAGGTGCCCCCCATTATGTACTTTTGAATGGAGATTCTCTCTTAAGCTACAAAGTTGTAACCCAGAAGAGCGAAGGGTGGTGAGATTGCCATTCTCCATCTCCCCTTTCTCCCTCAGCCCCAGAAAACCACAGGGAAAATTGTAAAATGTACTTGTGACTCGATTTAGATTATGATTACTAGTATTACCATTGTCATTACTTGCCTCGATGAATCTACTTATTTTTAGTTTACCTTTCAAAGCTTATGACAATGTCCATCTACATCAGTGGTTCTTAACTGAGGTCCCTTGGGCCCCAGGGGATGTTGGCACTCTCTGGAGACGTTTTGGGTCATCACAGCCTAGGAGGGTGTGTGCCCCTGGTGTCAGTAGGGAGAGGCCATGGGTGCGCTCACCCCTTGCCTAGGACAGCGCCCCCGTCAGCAGTCATCTGCCCAGAAATGTCCATAGCATCAAGATTGAGAAACCCTGGCTCGAATCAACACACAAGGGAAAGAAAGTCTACTGCACATCCTCAACACATAGACTCTCCCCCTTGTTCTTCCCAGCCTCTGCCCCACCTTGCATCCTTAAACTTCTATAATCCTTATAATCGCAACAGCAATACAATTTACATTCTACTTGTTGTCACTTAATAGCCCATGCTGGGCTTCGGCGCTCTTGCCTCCTTTTCACAATTACATTTTCAAAGGATCTGCTGGAGTCCCCTGGGCGGGTTGACGCCCATAAGTCGGCTGACCAGTCCACCTGTCTTCTCGGGGGGTGGTGACCCAGAGGTGCACTGGGTGGGCTGGCCATGTGGGGAGGGACTGGCTTGGGCAGGTCGTGGTCCACCTGCATCTTGGGCCCATGCCCTCACTGTCTTCATCATCAAAAGGCCTTTATGAAGCGCTTTGGTGAATATATCCTGGCACCGGGGGAGATCTTCTGCAAAGATCTTGCCACCAGCCCCTGACATCTGGGGCATGTTGGCTTGGACAGACAGCGTATATGTCTTCCAGCCACAAAGGCATCCAGAGTCTGGCCTGTAGGCCCCAGGCAGAGGATACAAAACCAGATCCTTAGGCAACATTCATGACAAGAGTGAGTGGGTCTGTCTGGGAATGCGGAGACTGACCAGATTCTCAAAGGGAGCCGGGGTCTTGAAGTCCCTCCTCTGGCTGCTACGGGCCTCAGGAAGGACATGGGATTTTAGAACCTATGGAAGGGAGGAGGGAAGGGGAGGAGGAAAGCAGCTTGACAGCTCAAGGACTTGGGGTCATGTGTTCCAGGCTCAAGAGTTCAAGTGCACAGCCTGGGGGAAAACGAGATATTGCCAGAGCTGTCCCTCCTGAGAGCCTCTCGCCACCCTCCAGCCTCACCTCGGTGCCCCTTTCTCTTCCCCCAACAGGTGTTCCATGAGCAGGGTATCCTCTTCGGCTACCGACACCCACAGAGCTCCGCCACTGCCTGTGTCCTCAGTCTTTTCCAAATGACCAATGAGACCCTCAACATCTGGACGCACTTGCTGCCCTTCTGGTACCTTCCAGCCCCCTGGACTGGCCATGTCATTCAGGAGCCCTGGGGACTGGGGCTTCTTCAAATCCCAGGGGGGTTGGGAAGGCTGAGAGTCCTTGCTGGGATTTTGGGGACTCCCCCCTGGGGCATGAGGCTGGAGCTGGGAGATGCTGGGGCCCAGCGGCTGGGGTGAGCTTTAGCATATGGATTCCTGGCAGCTCCCCAGTCTTTCCCTGCACTGGGGTCTGGTTTGATCTTTTCCTCTTCAGTCTGGAGGTTTTTGGAGTCTTCCAGAAGCCCTGGTTAAAATGTCACTAGCTCGAGTAAGTCACTTAACCTCTCTGAGCTCCATGTTTTCCTGACTGTAAAGGGGGAGTGATCATCAGAGCCCAGCCCAGGGTTGCTGTTAGGATTACAGAGGGGGCTGTGGGGGCAGGGGGTGGGGAGGACTAGGCAAAAGCATGGGGCAGGGAGCTGTGGGGGCCCCGTGATTGCTCTGGGGCCAAAGCAGCCAGGAGGCACTTGGTCGGCAACCCTTTAATAGAGCAACCACTAGCTCAGGAGTCCACTAAGACCCCTGCTGGCTGACACACGGGGGTCCAGGGAATGGGGTGGCTTGCTTCCATCACATGGCAAGTTCTGGCACAGGCCAGACTCTGGACTCCCCTTGGATCTTTGTCCAGAAGCCAAGAGAATAGGAGGAACCCCAGGGTTTGCCGCACACAGAGACAGGCTCCAGAAGGCCGTGCTTGCTCAGAAGTCAGAAGGCAGATCCACGACCAAAATGCAGGGCAAGCCACCCTGTTCCTGGGGCCACACCTGTGTCAGCCAGTAGGGGTCTAGGCTTGGGGTGGACTAGGGCAATCTGGAGGGAAGCCTTAGGGCCCGCTGTCATCCCAGGGTGGCCTCCAGATCCTGCTCAAGGAGCCTGTTTGTCATTTTATTCTATTTGTGTGTGTGTGTGTCCTTTTAAATTTAAGCAAACTTAAGTTAATGTAAGTAAAAAGTCTAAATGGTCCTAAAGGGGCACTTGCAGATGGGGACAGAGTCATTGTCTTCCCTGGGCCTCTGTTCTCCTCCTTGGAGTTGCTGGTCCTCCCAGAGCCCCTCTGGAGGTGTGAGGGGTGTGCACAGCCCACCCTGAGTCCTTGCCTCCTGCCCTTCCCCAGCTTTCTTCCCTCCCACCTCCATCTGGCCCCCCGGCCTCCCAGGCTGCATGGTGTTCCATTGTGTGGATGAACCACGGTGATGTATGGGGTTCCACAGTTCGGCCCGCTGCTGGGAGCGCTGGCCCTTCCCTGCTTGTCTCTGGGCCTTGGGTGCCTGTGCACAGATCCCTGAGGGGCTGGGTGATTTTGTAGCTGTCCCGAAGCTGGGCTGCTCTGGCCGAGGCTCCCTGCTGCATACAGCCCCCCAACACTGCCAGGCTCTGGGAGGTGGTCACCACTGAGCAACACAGGGTGGGGACGGTTTGGGAGAGCCCCAAAGAAAGTAGGTCCAGGGAGTCATCTTGAGATGATTGGAGAGGTTTTGGGACCAGCATGTAGCTTCAGTTCTGTTTTTGCTGGGACAGAGGAGAAAGATCGCAAATGTCGCCAGAAGATGGAGTGATGCTCCTTGGGGTCCTGTGGGGAAAGCTTTGGAGGCTCCTTTCCTAGGAGAGCCCGTGGGTAGAGGTGCTGGCTTTCTAGCAGTGGTGGGTCTGGGGAAGTGGGCAGCTCTGTAGGCAGGCCCCCTTGCCTGGGTCATAGGGGAGGCAAATAGGTGGCAGGGCTGTCCTGTGTCTCTGTGTGGGGATGGACCCAGAGACCCAGACTCGGAAGGTCCCCGAGTGGGGCCAGGTGACTCAGAAAGGCAGTGGCACTGTTCATGCAGGAATAGCCTGGAGAGGAGGGAGAAAATCGTCCTGTTGTCTTCCAGACTCTCAAGGACCCCCCAGGGAGGTTGCTTCTGTTTGAGGAACCTTCCTCTAAGGGGACAAAGACAAACGACAGGTCTGGTGACAGGACCCATGTGGATCTTCTGAGGAGTGAATGAGTGCAACAGGGTTCTTTTATGTAAGGTTCAAAGAGGTGGGGTAGGGTTATGAAGATTGCCTTAGATATTTGATGGGCAAGTTTTCTGTGGTCCTGTTGAGGGGAACTAGGGCTGATCAAATGGAGACAGATCCCAGGGAGAGAGGTGTCAGCTCAGTGAAGAACTTTCTGACACTCAGAGCTGCCTTGAAAGGTGGTGAGCTCCCCATCCCTGGAAGCATGCAAGCTGAGCCTGGAGGATCACTTAGGTAGGATGCTGTAAGAGACATGTAAGAGTCATTGCAAGGTGGGGAGAGGATTGTACTAGATGAACCTAAAGGCTTTCCTCTTGCCCCTTCTGCCCATTCACCCTCCCTCACTTGTAGTGTTGCACCAAAGTGAGAACACAGAGGGTTCAGTTATCCCAGAGGAATGGGGGCAGCAGATAGTCTGTGAGGAGTACGGAGGAGCCCCCAGCCATGGGGGTCGAGCGGGCCATGCTGTGTTCCAGGTTCTTCGTGTGGAGGTTTGTGACTGCCTTGTATATAACAGACATCCAGAATGACAGCTACTCCTGGCCTCTGTTTGTGTACATGGGCACCAGCTGCGTGTACCCCCTTGTGTCCAGTTGTGCACACACCTTCAGCTCCATGTCCAAGAACGCCCGGCACATCTGTTACTTCCTGGACTACGGGGCCGTCAACCTCTTCAGCCTGGGTATGTGGGGCCCTGCTCTGTCGTCCTCTCCTGGCAACTGGGCTCCCTGCCCCACCCCCTGGGAGTGGAGCCCACTAGAAGGCCTTGACAGGCTTGCGGAAGAGTCATGGGAATGCCTGTGCCTCCTCCAGGTTCCTGATGAGTGTTTTGTAGGAAACTTGTCCAGAGCTGTGCTGGCAAATGTTAACCGATTCAGTGAGGACAAAAGCCCCAACCCTTGGGGTAGGCTGACTTGTGCCCAACTTCTGGCCACCAGTGGGACATCCCTGCACATCATCATGGAGTAATTCCTCTCCACAGATAGAGGAGATGCATTAATGGAAAGTTACTACTTTGTCACTGTGGTTCTTTAATTATAAGTTTATGTAGTTGGTGGGGTTTAACAGTCACTTTGTGGGATCTCTAAAACCTTAACTGTTTGCCGTCACAGGCCAGGGGGAGCAGCTCGTGCGTCAGGGCGGGTCTCTCACCAGCCTGGCAGAGAAGAGGGGGTCACGAATCCCACTTGTCGAGGGGCTTTGATGAGTTCGCCATGTGCTCAAAGTGCCACGGGAACCGAGGGGTGAACCCAAAGCAGGCGAGGTTGGGTGTTGACTCCTGAGCCTCCTCGTGTTTTTCTGCCAGCTATGGGGCCCCTTCCTTCTGGCTCCCCTTCTCTCCCCAGCTGGCAGGCATCCATCTGTCCCCAAGTATCCCTGCTCTGACCTCTTATCCCTCCTGCTTCTGCTCCTGTTCCAGGTATGAAAGCAAAGGCCTTGTCTTCCCTTGTCCAAGAGGGTGTCCGTGAGGATCACGTCTCCATCCTGTTTCCTCTCCTCCCTCCCTTCACAACTCTCAGACACACACACACACACACATACACACACACACACACATACACACACACACACGCATACACATACACACATGCACACACAAACACGTGCATACACATACATACATGCACACGCAGACATGCACATATGTACATGCACAGACACAAACACACACAGGCTTACCATGTCACCTCCCAACCCTCCGTGCTCCCTGAACCACCTCCCTCTCTCTGGTCATAGTCACATCACTCCTGCTTCTCCTCCTGCCTAGTGGACGTGTTCTCTTTTTCTCTTCTGCTGGCTCCCTGCTCTGCTCCCCTGGCAGTGGACAAGCTCAGAATCTGGCCTCAGGCCTCTGCTCTCATTCGGGCTGGCATCAGGGTGACTGCACACCGTCCCCTAACACCTCTGGACCAGGCTCTCCCAAACTGTCCTAGTCTACCACTAACCCAGGGTCCATGTGGTGTCCAGCCCTGTAACCCAGACTGTCCACATCCCCCCTCACCACCCCCACCACACACATCCACTCCCCCTCCCTCAGTGCCTCACCTGGCTCCTGGTTCCACCCCTACCTGGTCTCCCAAGTCAGAATCTGCAAATGGCCCTTGGGTTCCCCTCCCTCCCACTCCCCTGCCATCTTGTCCATTAGTTAGTGCACCCTGACCACAGCCTCCTCTCCATCTCCTGCTCCTCCCCCTCTCCTGCCCACTCACCCCCACCAGGCTTCTCTAACACCTACTGACTATGGCTCCCCTCCCACTCAAGACCTTTCAGGATTCCCAGTTACCCCGGATGAAGTTTAGACTCCTTAGTCCAGAGGCTTCCAGAGCCCTTGACCACCTGCCCAGACTCGTGCTAAGAGCAGGCATTTGGGAGTCCCCACTAGACCACACCCGCGACACATCACGGGATTGGCGGAGGGGGGCGGTGGGCGGCATCCTGCAATGCCTGTTTGTGGCCCAGCTGCCTCCAGCCCATCAGTCTTGGGTGAGTTTCTTAACCTCGCTAAGCCCCGGTCCTCTCATCCACAAACTCAGCATCGTATCCTCTTCAGGCACGAAGATGAGCTGAGTGTTGCAGGTGAGGTGCGCAGCACAGTGCCTGGCTCTTAGCCTCTGAGAGGAGCCATTACCACTACTGCGTCCTTGACCTTGACGTCAGTCCCCAGGATGGCAGCTCTCATGATAGCTGCATTATAGGCGAGAATGAGGCACCATGAAGGAAAGTGACCAGGTCACGTGGCGTGTAAATGGCAGAGCTCGGGTTTGAACCAAAGTTCTGGGGGGCAGCCGCCACCCTGAACCGTTTCCCTTCCTGTCACTGGCTTTCTGGATTTGTTACTTCCTCAGGGTCTGGTGCCCTCCCATAGGCCTTCACCCGGGAACTTCCCCTTTCTGTCCTTCAAGGCTGGGCCCCCACCCGTGGCTTCCTCCGAGCCCCCAGACCAGGACCTCTGACTTCCACCTCAGACTCCTTGCTCCTTTGTCCATGGCCACCTCTCCTTCCTGTTCTCCATTCTATCCTGTGGAAACCTGCAGTCCGCTAGGGGTGGCATTTGCTCCCTCTTCCCTGCTTTCCAACTATTCCTTCCTCTAGGCCCTCCTATGCATTTTCACTAGGTTTGGCTGTCTTAATCCCTCACTCAGAAACCTTCCATGACTCCATATGGCCTCAAGAGGAAGTTTACTTTTCTTAGTCTGGAATCCAAAGCTGCCTCTCTTCCTGCTCCCCAGAATGCCCTCTAAAGGGATCTGAGCATGAGTACAATGTGTGTGTGGGGGTGTGTGGGGCGGGTCCCCATGCCACCCTAAGTATTTCTCTGACAGCAGCTGGGTGTCCTACAATTCCGCTCATTTCTGACACCGTCCTTCTGGGGACTGCATCTGTTCCCACAGGTGAAGATCTCGGTCCCCCAAGACTGCCCCCCACCCCCGCGGATGCCAGACACAAGCCCAGGTTGTTACAGACTGACTATACATCTGAGGCCCCATGACCCTGGCTCCCAGAGCTCAGAGAAACATTTTACGTACTCAACTACCAGCTGATTATAAGGGATAGAAGTCAGGAACAGCCAGCTGGAAGAGATGTGCAGGGCAGGGTGTGGGGAAGGGCTCTGAGCTTCCAAAGTGTCCTCTGAGCACACCCCCTTCCCTGAATCACTACGTGGTCACCAACCCGGAAGCTCTCTGAACCTCTGCTTGGGTTTTTATGGAGACTTCATTCTTCAGGATTGGTGAAGTCATTGGCCATTGGCCTTCCCCTCCCAGAGGTTGGGGTGTGGGGCTGGAAGTTCCAACCCTCTGGTAACAGGGTTCATTCTCCTGACAATCAGGTCCCAAGCCTCAGATACTTTCCAAATCACCTCATTAACATAACTAAAGACCCCTTCCTTTCTCTCCTGGCTTAGGAAGTTCCAGGGGTTTTAGGCCCTTTGTGCCTGGAACAGTGGAAAAGACCAAATATCTATTTCTTACTAGAAGTCATTTGGCTTCCCACTGCCATTTGGGGCAGGGTCTGAGGCTTCCCTGCTCCTGTGTCGCCTGCGGAGCTTGGCGTGCCCCTCAGCCCCCATCAGCATACCCAGAGCGAATGCATCCTGGGCCGGAGGAGACCCTCCTGCTCCAGATTAGTCTGGGGAAGAGTCTATCCCCCAGGAAGCACTTCCCAGCGGAAATCCCACAGGCAGCCTGCTGATTCCAAGCTCTTTCTGCCTGTGTCACCCAGGGAGCACCACTTGGCTGGCACCACTTGGCCAGCACCTGTCAAATGGGGTCAGAGGGAGAGCTTGAACTTGGTGTGGCCGAGGCCCGGGTCAGCCCTGAGCTAGGATTCTGGTGTTCTCTGGGTCTTTGGAATAACAGGTGACCATAGGGTGGACCCACAAGGCCCTGGGCGGACAGGCCTGTGGCTGTCTCTCCCAGAGGAGACCTGATGAGGGTAGCTGGGGAGGCCTTCTGGGCCAGGTCCCTGGACACACGTGGTCCCTTTGAAAAGGACAGTGATCTCTGTTCTTTCAAGGGAAAGCAGCAGCAAATGGGTCTCCTGAGGGCCCTTCGGGAACCTTCCTGTCCCAGATTCCCAAACTTAAAGCAATGAAACATCAAGTCTAGCCTCTCACACTCACCTCTCAGCTGGCCTGCCCCCCAGCCCACTGATACCATATGTCTCCTCGCCTTGGCAAGGCCCCTCTCTCCCTGCAACGTCTATCTTTCCACGAGGGGTGTACCGTGTCATAGGTACGCTCAGAAAAGCTGGGCACTCTGAGGAGTCATCATGGACCAGAGCTTGGGGATCAGAGAGGGGACTGTCCCTGAACTGCCTCAGGTGGAAGCTTGGCTTTGCCACTTTCTAGCTGTGTGCCCCCCAGGTGGGTTGCTAACCCTCTCTGTGCTGTCACGCTGTCCTCTGTAAATGAGGACAAGGGCAAGGTTTATGGTAGGGGGTGATTGTCAGGATTATGTGAGTTACCCAGAGTAAAGCTCTCGGGCGATGCTGGGCTCATTCTGAGGGGAGGGTTGGGGTAGGCAGAGAAGAGAGGGAAGGTGTTGGGGGGTGGGGAGGGCAAGGCACAAGCCAGGTGTGGCGGCCAGGCTCATCCAGTGGCTGGGGTTGGGCTTCCCAAGGGTCCAGGCCACACTGTGGCCTGGCTTCCGGCCCAATGCTGGTTTTCTCTTCCTCAGGCTCAGCCATTGCGTACTCGGCCTATTCCCTCCCGGACGTGATGGTGTGCACCACCTTCCACGACTACTACGTGCCTTTGGCCGTGATGAACACCATCCTCAGCACTGGCCTCTCCTGCTACTCCAGGTACCCGGCTGCTGGGCCTCAGACCGGCGGTGGGGGATGCTCCAGGGAAGGGATGCTCAGAAACCTGGGGCTCCACTCTAGCCCCGCTTCCCAGGCACCCATCCTGGGCGTCCGAGAGGACTCCACACGTGGCTTAACGCTCTGCTGTCACTGTCTTGAAATGCGTAATGACTTTTGAACAAGGGATCCTGTGCTTTCCTTCTGCACTGGGACCTATGAATGATGTAGCTGGGCCTGTTGCGGGACGGATCACTTATTTAGCCTTCTTGGACCTCAGTTTGCTCATCTGTAAAATGGGGCCCACACACCTACCTACCTTGTGAGACGGATATAAGGGTTGTAGGGAACGTGTCCTGCATGCCTGGCCCAGAGGCGGCGCCCCATCAGTGGGCAGTCTGCCGGCGGCGGCGAGAGGGCCCATGTCTAGACACACACACTTGCTGGCCAATGACATTCAGGTGTCTGCCATGTCCCTGGGGAAGCTCCGTGGCTGTGAGGCTCACGCACATGGCTGGCTCTCATTCCCTCTGGTTTCTCCCTCCCACTCAAGAAAGCTCATTGGAGTGTGAGTACCAGAGACGTTGTTTGGGAGCTAATGACTCTAGTTTACTAAGCTCTTTGTAAAAGCCAACTGCCCACATTTCCGCTTCGCTGAATGATTTAGGAAACCTTTTCAAGTGGTAGTGTTGGGGGACAGCCCTGTCTGGATGGCGCCGGGATGCTGGGTGCTGCCTGGGCTGGGGGCACTCAGGTGTGGCTTAGGAAAAGGCCCATGGGAGGCTGACAGGTTGCACCCAATCCCCTAACCCCAATCTCAGTTCTGGGGAGCCGGCTGGAGGCTCCCCATTGAACCACTGTCCCCCCGCCCCAGGAGGAAAGTAGGGGGAAGGGAAGCTTCTGTACCTTGTCTGCAATCACTGTGGCTCTCCCTTTCCTCGGGTGACACTTGGGTGTCGGTAGGACCAAAGGTAAGCAGTTTTCACAAACTGGACAAGCTGGTTTTCTGTAAAAAAATGGAAGGATAGAGATTCTTAAAGAGCATCAAGAACACTTGCTCCAACTTGTCTCCACTTGCCTGTCTTGAGACCGGTTGGGAGCGTGGAGTTGCTTTGCGTGGGAGGGCGTCTCGTTTCTAGACCCAGTGTAAACAACAAGGGTTTGTTCATCCCATGAAAACAAGCCTGGGGGAGGGAGTGGGAGCTGAACTCTCTTCCCCTTCCCTGGCAATGCAGAGCCCCCCTACAGCTGTGAGGACAGGGGGTCTGCCCTCAGGGTGGAAACCCAGTCAGACCTCACCGGGTTATTCTTGGCTCCTCCCCACTTCCTCAAGGATGCCTGTCAACTAGAAACTCTTTCTGGAGCTCAGCCTCTGTGCCAGGCTGGAGCTTCGAGGGCTGCAGGGGCAATGAGGAGGAGGGGGTTGGGCCCTGCCTCGGGTGAGACAAGGCGTAACACACATAGAAAAGTAACCTGGATGCCAGCAACAGCCCAGGAGAGATGAAGCGTGGCCTGGAGGCACGGGGCACTGATGTGTGGACAGGACACACCTAGCCCTGGTCCCTGGATGAGTCATGATCCTGTCTCGTTAGCTCCTGTTGGCTGTGTAGCTGAGCTCTTCGGAATTTAGGATTGGAGAGAGGTGAGCACTGTGGGCTGAGGGGGCATGGAAGGCTCCATGAGTGTTGAAGGAACAGTCCTAGAGTTCATGATCCAGGACAGTTTTCCTAGGAATCCCCAGTGCAAGTTAGCTTAGCTGCCTTTTTTTTTTTTTTTTCTTTTTTTTTCTTAAAGCTTCCTGAATCATCTATAAGCCACCAGGGTGGACGGTTTTCTTCTAGCCAGAAGTCCATCCTAGTTGTTAATTAAAAATGGGTCTTCTGGATGTGGCATGCCTGTTACCTTTGGACAAATTTATTTGGCAGGGCAGGCTGGCAAGGAATCTCATGATGCCTGTGTTTGGAGGGTTCTCCCTTGTCAGTGAAATGAATTATTTCTGTTTACTTATGGGACACATCTGTTGCTATTCCATGTATCCAACCATTCATTCATCCACCTTCTTGATCACCATTCCCCTACTTAACCACCATCTATCCATCCATCTACCCAACCAGCCATACACCTATCCATCTACCCACCTGACCCAGCCAGCCAGCCATCCTTCCACCTACCTGTCCACTCATCCATCTATCTACCCAACTACCCATCCACTCATCCACCCATCCATCCATCCATCCATCCTCCCACCCACTTGCCTACCCATCCTTTCATGTACCCATCCACCCATCCATCCTTCTGTCCATCCATCCATCCATCCATCCATCCATCCATCCATCCATCCTTCCAACCAAACAACCAACCACTCAGCCAGTCAACCAAACAACTAACCAACCACTCACTCAACATTCCTTAAATGCCTACCATACTCCAGGCATCGTGTTAAGATCTGGGAATAGCAGGAGGAGTGAGGCACAGCCCTTGTCCCGAGAGAGCACCCAGTGCAGTAGTCAAAGCAGATTCCCCAAAAGCCCACATGGAGTCATCATTTCCTCTAAGGGCCAGAGGAAATGGCATATAGAGTATAGTGTTACAGAATATAATGTATGCAAATAATGGTAATACAAAATGATACCTGCTACGATACACAAAGTTCTGCAGAGCAGTACTAGGACTGATTATTGAGGGAGGTTGAACACCCGAGCTGGAGAGGAGGGAAGGGCCTTTGGGACAGAGCACACAGCCTGCACAGGGGAGGGAGCGGGAGAAGACAGCCCTGGGTGGCGGCATGGGGCTTCAGAGTTGCTGGAGCCGCACAGCTGGAAGGAGGAGAGTGGCTAGAGAGGGTCTCTGACAGTGGCTGGGATTTGACGTGCCTCTTGTGCCCTGCTGTGGCCTGGTCCTGTGCTGGCGAAGGCCAGTGATCTCCACAGGAGGGCCATGCCATGAGGGGCTTCCAGGTGTGTCTGTGGCTGCGGGCCTGGGGGCCTGTGCTGGAATAGAAGCCTAGGAAGAGGTCCAGAGGCAGAGTGGGATGTCCCATCAGAGGGTCCTTTGGTGTCCCTTCTCGCCTGGTCCTCTTCCCTTTCCTGTTTCCATTCCCTTTTTTGTCTTCAGTGTCTGAGGAGTGAGAAAGCTGGCTCCTGGACCAAGAGAGACTCGGCCCCCATTCACTTGAGGAGAAGCAGGTGGAGAGAAAGGCCAGGGCCCCCTGGGGTCCTGGATTTCATGGACTTCTGACTTCACCTTAAACAAGGACATCTGAGAAGATGTCTCGGGGTGTTCTATCATGCTAGGGCTTCAGAGTATTTTCCAAGATTTCTCTCCTTGCCCTCCTCCTCCCCCAAGCCCACCCTCCCTCTCGCCTGGGCTCCATCAGTCCATGGTGTGTCCAGGAGTGGTCAGAGAATGGCCATTCCTTCCTTGAGCAAGAAGCAGACCACAGACGTCCTGGGTGGTTTTTAGTTATTCACGTGCTTACTAGAATATCATGGTCTAATATCACAGCATTCATTCCATTATACTACCTGTCCTTGAGGTCAGTCTCTGCATAGAGCACTGTGACTCCCTTGAATCTAGTGCAAATGAATTTTCCAGAAACCCACCTGCTGCTTCTGTAGCATTTGAGAAGGGAGATGGAGAGAACACATGACCTCTCTGTCGCTCTCAGAGCAAGATGGGGTGACAGAGACCTGGCCTGCTCATCCTGCTGGACACCCAGAAGCCCAGCAAGGCCTTCTCACTCCCTTAGGGATGTCAGTCACCCAGAGTTTGCTGTCCATCACAAGTCCCTGTAGGCTCTTTATTCATTCATCCAACGTGTCCAGAGGTTGTTTTATTTTGACAAATAGTTGCCCAGTGAAATGCCCTGTGGTCAGTGCTATGAAGGAGAGAGGTGACTTTTCATCCTTGGTGGAAAGTGGGCTACTCCGTGAGAGCCATGCCGGGGTGGTGGGTGGAGCTGCGGCCCACGGCAGACCAGGGACGGGGTTCGGAGGTCAGAGCTGGAGGCAGGAGGCTCACAGGCGTCAGGGGTTCTGAGGGCTCAGCCAGATGACAAAGTGCTACTAGACCCAGAGGCCAGCACGTGGAAATGTCCGTGTTCTGCGATGTCACCCACACAATAAAACAGCCATAACCACACCACACACATACACACACACACACATCCCTCTGCAATGGAATGTTTCCAAAGGCCCGCTGGTCAAGCATTGGTTCCAGAATTTGCTTGCATCTCCAGCCGGCTTTGTTGCAACAAGATTTATCAGCTTCTAGAACAGACCCTCTCCTGGTGGAGGCTTCTGCCAAAATCCAGGGCTTCCTGCCAACCTGGTTCTAGGCAGATGAGGCCTGACTTCCTGTAAACCGGTCTCTCCACTGGGCTGTGCAGGGACTGGCTTACCAGGTGGGGCTTTGGAGACTGGAGGGGAGGGGGGCAACCAGTGCTTTCTTTGGAGGATTCTGCAGCTCCTGCCCCTCCTTCCCGGAATCTCTGGCCGGGGCGACACCCTGTGGCTAACTGTGGAATTGCACCTTGGTAGTGGGAGGCTCCTCTCTGTGGCTGCTGGCCCTTCTGCCATTTATTCTCTGTTGCTGTCTCTCCTCTGTTCTGCTTTTTCTCCTTTTTTCCCCCTGTAGACTCGGCTTGGCAGATGGAGAGGCTGGTTCGTTTGCCCCTGGGGAAGCAGTTTATCAGGCCGGGCGAAATGTTGTCTCAAGTCACAGGAAATCCATGGTTTGGGGGATGGCCCTCGCCAGCCAGAGCCAGCTTTCTTCCTGTGTAAGTGGTCACAGAAAGAGCGTGCTTTCGTAGTGAGCCTCTTAGAATCCAGGAAAGATAGATGGTGACCATGCATGGGGAGGGGGGAGCGGGCTTGTGGTTGGACTGGGTTGGCCAGGGTAGGCTGTGAAGGCTGTTGAGACAGGCTCTGGCTGTGGAGGGCAGTGGGAGTGTGTCCCATTTTCTCCCTGGGGCAGAGCGGGTATAGGCAAGGATGAAGGCTGGGTAGTGGTCCAAGGCTGGCTCAGCCTGCCGGAGGGGTGGGGGTGTGAAACTTGGAAGCCAGACAGCACTGAGTGTAAATCCTAACTTCGCCTCTTATCAGCTCGTCTGACTTTAGGCAAGTCTCCCAGAACCCGTCTCTTCCCTCCTGTTCCTGTTCCCTGGCACAGCTATAGCTCTAAGGTATAGCATCTAAGGGATGGGGAGAGAATGAATCCCACTACACACCTTTTATTAAAAGCTGCCATTTATCAAGCGTTCCTCTGTGACGTGAGCAACTCCTTGCAAGTATGGATTATCAAATCCTTGCAACAAGCCCATGAAGGGGTACAGTTGTGGCCCCTGTGTTACACGTGAGGACTTTGGGGTGCACAGAGGTTACCTAACCTGCTGGGGGTCACATGATCACGGAGGGCGGAGGCAGGACTCGAACCCAGGCTGTCCAGGTTAGACTCTGCCTGTGAATCATGGCCTGGTGTGGCCTCACCTCTCCCAGGGCTGGTGGTTTACTCCAAGGCTGGCGGGTCTCGTTTGGGAGGATGATAAGTTGAGGTCCCTTATTTCTCTTCCTCCTTTTTCTTTAGCTTCTCTTCCTTCTCTACCCCATGCCTGCCGTGTGTTTCTCTGACTTAGGACGGGGTCAGGAAAGGAGAGACATGCACACATACGCTGAAAGTTGGAGCTTATCCCTGGAGGCTCTGGGGCTTCCCCAGGGCCCACAGCAGCTGCCTCTTACTCTGGAGCAGGGATCCTCAGGCTTGGCTTCCCGGAGGGCTAGATAAACACATCAGCCTGGGGGACATGAGGGTCCCCTGATGGCTCAGGGGGTGGATGTGGGAGTCTCTGCACTGTCCCAAACCAAAGGACATGGGGAGCAGAGAGCTTTGTAGTCAGGTGACTGCACCAGCTATGGGGACAGGAGTAACCTGGCCAGGAGCCAATGGCCTGGGCTGGGGGGAGCCATAGGTTGTGTTTGGTGGGGAAAAGGGCAGGCTGTGGGCTGGCACGGGGCATCTGGGGAACGGGGGGGGGGGGGAGCAGTGGTGGGACATGGATTCCTTCCCAGCTGGAGAGCGTGCTGAGGGGCAGGACTGTCAGGGAGGGCCTCCCTTGTCTGACTCACTGTCCCAGAGCAGCCATCCCACCAGCCTTGGCGCCCTGACTTTGCATACCACCTTTGTGGGGACCCCTGTGGGGACAGAGGGAGGACCCAGCTCTCCACAATACACTGTGGTATTGAAGCAGGGACCTGCCCTGTCCCGTGGCCTGGGGCCCGAGCACGCCTTACCTGAGCCCCAGTGCAGGGCTGTGGTTTTGTGCAGAGATCTCCCTGCTCCTCTCCTGCCCTCCTTGTATCCAGCCTGTCCATCTGCGCAGCCCCATTCCCCTCACCCTGGGCTGCCAGCCCCACCCTGGCTGGGCCCAAGCCCGCTGAGGCCCCATCAGCCTCTGTCTGGGAGGCCCTGCCCTCTCTGCCACAGTCAGCACCACTCATTTTAAGGTTTGGTTCATCTTCGGACTGGAGGGGGGTTGATGAAGTGGAGGGGGAAAGGCCACATTTACTCAGTTTCCCCAGGCTAGTGTTCCTGGGTGTGGCACTAAGGATTCCAGAACCTTCTCCCAAGTCATTAAACACTTCCCTGAACCAAGGGCTTCTGCACAGCAGTCACCTGGACAGCTGACTAGTCAGACATCTCATCTTTCCCAGACGTGCTCGCCCCAGGGGCCTATGCCTGGGGGCCACCCACGCCCCACAAATCTCCCTGTCTTGTTGTTACTGGACTTCGAAAAGGCTCTGGCATTTAGATAACTGCCTCCTGAAGCTCCTTTCCAGCCCAGTACCTCCTTCCTGGCTTCTTGGGACACCACTGCTTCTCACGATGCGGCCCCAGGAGATGGTTTCCCCTGAGGCCTTCCCACATACAGCCATCGTGGCAGGAGAAGTAGACGAGGCAGTGGAGAAGCTGCTGGCCTCAGGAGGAGGGTTGCCCCAAATACTTGCCTTCTGTTGATGACTTGCCCTCGGTTACTCATAATGCACATGCACATGTGTCATTTAATGAAAATGTTTTCATTCCCATTTCTTCCCCCTTTTCCTTTCTTGATCTAGGTTTCTTGAAATCCAGAAGCCTGGGCTCTGTAAGATGCTTCGCATCCTTGCTTTTGCTTATCCCTACACCTGGGACTCCCTCCCCATCTTCTACAGGGTAAGGGCCAGGCTCCATCTTTTCCCTGCCTGTTGGCAACACCAGGGACCCTTCTGTTTCCTGAGCTCCTGGGGATCAGAGTGCCATGCTGGTCACTGCACATGGGAGTCGAGACCTTCCTTACTAGAGGGTACATAGTAGTTAGGAGACAGCAGGAACATATGCCAGACCACAGACGATGCATCAGTGGCCAGCACTGACTATGGGCTCAGAAGTAATAATGGAGGGCTGCCTAGGGGAGGCAACCTGGGCTTTAGTGGAGGGACCAGGAGAGCAGGCTCTGGAGGCAGATCTCTAATATGTACTCACTGTAGGACTTTGGCAAGTTATGTGCCGTCTCTGTGCCTGTTTCTCTCAGCTATAAAATAGGCATGATAGTAACACCTTGGTCCATCAGCCTGTGGGGAAGATTACATGAGGGAACATATAAAATGCTAGCCAGTGACAAGTGTCCAATAAACGCATTATGTATTATCATCAATTAACATACTAGTAGCAAAGGAAAAAATGTGAATGGGGGGTCTTAAGGATAGGTGGGGATTAGACAGAGAATAGGTAAGAGAACAGGAAGAGGGTGTGGGAGGGACACAAGAAGGGGGAGAGTCCAGACACTCTCAAATGGACCCGAGTTCAAATCCCAGTCCCACTCCTCACTGGCTGTGTGACCTTAGGCAATGCACACAACCTCTCTGAGTCTCCATTTCCTCATTTGTAAATGAGGCTAACATCCCCTCCTGCACGGGGGCGGGGGAGGGGAGGGTTCACTTAATCCGCAGATCTGAAGGGCTCAGCCATGCCTGGAACATGGCCTGCACCCAGTGAGGGTTTCCTTTCCCAGGGGCAGCCTGAGGTTTGATGCATGAAGCAGGGACAGAACAGGGAGGGTCAGAGCAGGCTCCACCTGTGTGGGCCCCAGGGGAGATTCCCCTGATCCTTCCCCAGGGACAGAGAACACGTACAGGAAACTGGAGCAGAGAACAGGCGGGTCCCACGCACCAAAAAATCACACCACAGAGGTCCGCGTTATGGACACTGTGTGCTCTCTGGTGCCCGGCTGTGGCAGACGGTGGGCAGTGGGGTGGGGAGGTCTCATCCTGAATGGTGATGATGAGGACACAGATTCTGGAATCATCCTGCCTGGATCCAGATCCTGATGTCATTGCTCATTCGTGGTTTGCACATCACCCTCTCTCCTAGCTTCCTCATCTGCAAAATGGGAAGCTAGAGTCCGCCTCATGGTAATTGTTGAGGCGGGGCTCTGATGAAATCACGCAAGAAAGGGACTGGCCCAGTGCCCCGGGTTAGTGGCGGCAGCTGTCGATGTTCACAAAGATAATACAAAAGCGATGCTTAACTCTTAAACAGCATCATGGCCATAATTAATACATTTTGATGACTCAGAAGGCCTTCCAGGGATTTCTGGGCCTTAAAGCCTTAATCAGGAACATGAAAGTAGGCGACTCGCTGGGAAGAGGTGAGTTCAAGGGTGAATAGACCACTTTTTACTATACTTACGTTTTACCCCCAGACAGTAGAGTAGCAATAGGTCTACTAGGGTTTTTCTTTTCCCTAGCAAAGGGAAATTTGTTCCTAAATAACAAATTTTCATTTGTTCCTAAATAACCCAAAAGTCTTTATGAGCATTTGGAGGATTAAAATACAGTTGCCCTGGGTCTCAGATGATCACAGTCAGGATGGGAATTCTGCTCTCACAGACCCTGAGAGTTCCCTTTCCAAGCCACAGACCTGAGGCATGAGGGCCTTGGCCTGTGGCGTCCACACATGTGCACAGAGATGTCTTGAGGTGATGAGAAGGGAGAGGGCCTCTGCGCAAGACCTCATGTTTCTTTAACTGCCCACAGCTGTTCCTGCTGCCTGGGGAGGGTATGCAGAATGAAGCCATTTTGAACCACCAGAAGCACATGGCCATGACCCTTCTGGCCTCTTTCTTCTACTCCGCACACCTGCCAGAGCGCCTGGCACCTGGTCGCTTTGACTACATCGGTGAGTGTGGCGGGCGGGGAAAGTGGGGAGGCCCTGTGGCCCGGGGTCCTCCAACCCAGAGACAGATGCCAGTGTGTGCAGTGTGAAGGGGAAGCAGGGGCAGGGAGAGCGGCATTCCTCAGGAGCTTGTTTAGGAGCAGGCCAGGGGAAGCAGAACTGCAGGCCGGGTTGTATGCAGCCAGCAGATGGCAGGGCTCCGAAGGTGGGGGAGGATGGAGAGCAGGTGGGTCTGGGATTTAACCCATTCCTATGGGCTATGGGGCCCGAGAGTGCCATTCTTACCCAGAACATGAAATCCCATTGTTGAACAGACACTGAGGGCCCCGGAGAAGAACAGGGCAGACAGTGCTGTTGGCTCTGAGGCAACCAGATGGCAGGAACCATGCTAAGGAGGGGAGAGTGTCTGTCTCCTTCGGGTGGGCGCAGGGGGGCCAGGAGGCCTGGTAGAGCAGTGGTTCTCAGGTCTGGCCCCCAGACCATTATTTTCTGCATCATCTGGGAACATGGAAATTCTCAGACCCCCACCCAGACATCCCATACCAGAAGCTTGGGGCCAGCGGCCCAGCACTCAGCCTGTTCGACTCTCCAGGGGAACCTGAGCTCACTCCAGTGAGAGAACTGATGTGGTGGGGGAGGGGCCGCGAGAGCCCCGGGACCTCCGCCTGCTGGGAGAGTTCCTTCCCTCCCTGTCTAGGGAGGCGGGGTGGGCACTGGCTGGAGGAGGCACCCTTGGGTGCCACTTCTGGTGAGGTTGATAAGTCCTGGGGACCAGTGTTCCTTAGATGAGCTGTCATGGGCATCCAAAGGTCAGCCCCTGTCCTTGAATGGTGGGCAGGGACCTTAGTTCTCCCCAAGCCCATTTTGCCCAGTGATTTTCCATCTCCTCCCACCTGAGACGTGGCCACATTTGCTTCATTGATTCTGAAAAGACCTTCATCTCTTTGACTCACTCTCTCCTACCAGGAGGCATTGCAAAGACCAAAACCCTGGGAGGGCAGGTTCCCCCGCAAAAGGAAGGAGACAGGAGGGCCAGGGGACTGGAACTTGCCAGCAGGAGCCATGTCCACCTCCCCAGCCCTGCCTAGATGAAACAGAAGGGTTGTATATGATGTCTGGGGGCTGCAGGCAAAGTCGTCCTGGGCCTTGTTTTGCCAATGCCCTGGTTTCTTAATAATGTTTCATTCATTCACCTTTAGTCCTATCCTCTTTGGCCTCGGGGTACAGAGCAGAAAGACACCCCTATGAAGAAACATTTGCCAGACAGTTGTTAATGGCAGGTCACCAACAAGGGATTTGGAAAGTTCTCTGTCTTGCATTCATGGAGTCTGCCAGACGTGAGCCTCCCTCTCCAGTGTGGGCCAAGGTGCTGACTGGTAAGGGCCGACTCAGAGAAAGTTCTTCCACGTTCCTGGGGGGGCCAGAGTGCTGAGATCACTTTTCCTGCCGCAGTCGCATCTCAGATACATCCTGTGCCCGTGGCGTTTTCTGTCTTTGGCTCTCCTGCTCTGGTGGGAGACAGGTTTGTGCCTCTGGGAGCTCACTCAGCTGGTCACTTCTTTCTGCTTGGATGTGTGTCCTTGGAGAGCAGGGCTCTCTGCTGGACAAGAAGCACTTTGCTGCATCCCAAATGGACTTGGCAATTCTACCAGCCCCTGAGTATAGCCTGAGCGAGGCAGGGGCAGCTCGACTGGGCACACCTTCTTCCCCAGGGGACACAACCTGAGGGGCTGGCAGCTCCTGCCCTAAGGGGCTCATGGGCCACCCACCGGAGAGGGCCCTCACTCCCACACTCCCATTCCTGTCTCTGCTTCTGCTCCAGACTGCAGGTGCCCAGGCTGCTCCCTTCCTGGGACACAGTTATCAAATACTTACTCTGGGGTAAGACCTGGGTGTATGACTTCTCTCTCTCTCTCTCTCTTTTAAAGATTTTATTTATTTATTTGACAGACAGAGATCATAAGTAGACAGAGAGGCAGGCAGAGAGAGAGGAGGAAGCAGGCTCCCTGCTGAGCAGAGAGCCCCATGCGGGGCTCAATCCCAGGACGCTGGGATCATGACCTGAGCCGAAGGCAGAGGCTTTAACCCACTGAGCCACCCAGGTGCCCCTCATTCTCTCTTTTTACTGAAAGAATCCTTTTTGAACTCTTGTGTTGTATCCGGGTGCTAGGATGGCCATAACAAAGAATCACAGACCTTGGGGCTCATACCACAGAAATGCATTTTCTCACGATTCTGGAGGCCGGGAGGCTGAGACCAAGGTCGGGGTGGGTTTGGGCTCTCCCGAGGCTTCTCTCCCTGGCTTGCAGAGGGCCCTCTTCTCGGTCTCGCTCACATGGTCTTTCCTCTCTGTATGTGCCTGCCCAGGCCCCCACCTCCTCTTCTTAGAAGGACACCAATAACCGTGGGCCCAATCTAGTGATCTCATTTTAATGTAATTGTCTCTTAAAAGATCCTATCTCCAAATACGATCACATTGTGAGGTACCTGGGGTTGAGACCTTGACTTTCAGAACTGGGGAGAGGGAGACACAAGTCAATCCATGACACGTGCTGTCTTCTCATCTTCTGGTTTCTAAGGGTTGTCCCACACACAGTCCTCTGCCCTGGGCAATAGACTCCTTTCTTTACCAGTACCAACTCAGCGCATCCTTGCCCACCCCCACTCCTGCCCCCTCTGCTGGCTAGCCAGGGTCCTGCAGGGAATGGGGAGGAAGTGTTCCCTGTCATGTGTGGGATTAACCAGCAGTAGGAGGCTACCTCCTAAGTCTGGCTGGCCTCTCCTTTGGCACCGAAGGCAGAATTGGAGCTGAGAAGTGCTGGCCCTGCAGAGGTGAACTTTGGCAGAATGTGAGACCAGAACCTCTTACCAGGAAACACAGGACTGGTGGATAAGGTGTTTGAAACATGGACTTGCTTTGCTCAATGGCCTTTTTTGTTTTTCCTCACACTGCATTTTAAAAATAAATGTATTGAGGCATACTTTGCATACCAAAGAATTCCCTAATTTCAACTATACAATTCCATGATACTTCCAGCAGACTTACCTAGTTGTACAACCATCTGCATACATGAGTTTTAGAACATGACCATTGCCCCAGTAAGATCCCTCATGCCTGTGTCCTGTTAGTCCCGATTCCTACCCCCGGTCTGAAGCAGCCACGAATCCGCCTCGTGTCTGCGCATTTGCCTTTTCTGGATATTTGACATAGATGGAATCTGACAGTACGTGGTCTCTTGTGCCTGGCTTCCTTCACCCAGCATAACATGTTGAGTCTACAGGCCACAGTGTAGAATCAATAGTCCATTCTTTTTCATTGCTGATCTTGGTGGCCTTTTCTGTGTTTGCTGTAGGTCACAGTCACCAGCTGTTCCATGTGTGTGTGATCCTGGCCACTCACATGCAGATGGAAGCCATACTTCTGGACAAGACTCTGAGGAAGGAATGGCTTCTGGCACACGCCAGGCCCCTGTCTTTCCCTCAGATAGCTGGAGCCATCCTTCTGTGCCTCGTCTTCAGCCTCAGCAACATAGTTTATTTTTCAGCTGCTCTGTATCGGATTCCCGAGCCAGAATTACATAAAAAAGAAACATGATTCAGACCGCAACATGTTCGTGCCAGATGTCAGCCTTAAGCTAGCCCTTCCTAGCCACCCTAACCCAGCCGCAGGGAACCAGTTTCCAGAGGTCTGAAATAGCCGCAATGGCTGATGTCTTGGCATTTTTGAGTGGGTTCTTGTCAATAAGGTATTGAACTGGGGACATTTCTCTAGATGTGCACTGATTCTATATTATTTTAAAAGGGGAAGATGGGTTCAAGTAAGTCCTTGTTTGGGCAGATTTTTAATATTTCATTAAGTTTTAAATTTATTTAAAATGGGTTTTTCAATCCTATTTAAACAGTTGGAAGAAGCATGCCGCCCTTGTAGCTTGACGTTAAACATTTGAATGAAGCTTCATGTATTACCCTTTGCAAATGGAACTTACTTCAGTTGATGAGTTCCACATAGCATAGCCTCTCCCAAGAGCTCCAGGGCGGGAGAATGAGCCAGAAAGATCAGTGTAAGGAACCTGAGTCAGAGGAAGTTGGGTCTGTGGGAGTTCTGGGGACAGGGGAAGCACTCCAGAAGGGAGAGACCTGGTTTGGGGAAGGGTCTTCTTCCTTTCCCCACCTAGTGAAAGGAATGAATAGAAAAGAGTCCTCTTTTCCACAAGTCCGTTCTACCTTATAGTGCCAATTCCCATGTCATTAGAACACCCACATGGCTGGCTGTCCATGTTCTGTTTTTTAATGTTTTCATGTTGCCAGTTTGATGCTGCACCGTATTGTGTAGTATGGGTCAAATGTGTAGTGTGTGGGAGTTGGCTGACTTAAGCTCTGTTGGCTGGGTTCATCTGTCACCTTTTAAACCAACGTCATCACGACATTTGGGGATGTTGTACATCTTCTAAATATGTTGTAGATGTCAGAGTTCATGTGCAGGAGAAGTTAAGACCTTGTTAATGGGTCAGTCAACTGTAGTGATTCTCAAGCTTTATCGTGAATCAGAAACACTTGGTGGGTTTCCAGGATTCCCAGGCAAAGTCAGAAGATTGTGCATTTGTCATTTAAAATGTAGGTCTTTTAGAGGAGATTTGCTCTAAATCTGAGTAAGTCCCCAGGTGATTCTAATGCAGAAGGGCCCCAGGCCAAACTTGAAGAGACGCTTTCCTCATGAATTCCAGAAGGCATTGGGCCTATCAGCTTGCTGTGATTGACCCAATTTTCAATGACCTACCACCTAAGGATAGAGCCCCTTGTTTTCTACTCTTCATGAAACTGAGCAATTTCTCATCTTTTGCATTGGGAGTTAAATTTTAGTATTTCATGGTGTTTTTGGAGAGTACAGAAATGCTGATGTAAACCAGTTTTTAACAGAGGCCCATCAACCCCTGGTCTGCACTTGCTAATGACTTAAGGGGCTGTCCATCACAAAGCAGAATCTTCTTTGCTGCCTTAGGAACACCCCCGTATCTTAGAATACTCCTCTATGGTTAACAGGCCCAGAAACTGAAACGGCCTTGTAAATAGTTCATTGTCCAATCCCCTAAGGACAAGTAAAAATTTATATTGGATGAGAGTGGTCAAGAAATATGATTTCATTAATTTTATTATCTGTTTACTTCCTCTGGGGAAGGTAGACTGATAAAATTATATGGGCTGGTAAATTTTTGGTACATTAATTGCCAGCTGCCTGACAAAATTTAGTTTTTGGCAACAATCTGACATTGTTAGTGGAATTTTACCCCAGCAGGGTCTGTGGGCTCCCTTTTCATCTTGCTGTGACTGCAATTTTATGCTGAGATAGTACAAAGTTTACCCTATTCTAGTAATGCCAAAGACATGAAGCTTTTTAATATATCTTATTTAGAGAAAGTAAAATAATGTTTTTTGTTTAGCTCAGAAATAGTTGAAAGATAATAGGTGATTCATTTGAAGGACATTTAAATTATTTAATTTTGGGTTATGTGGCTTTTTCACCATACTTCACAACGGAAAAAGAAATGTTAGATCCACAAAATCGGAGCTGTGATTCATAATGTTTTTAGATGTTTGGTAAACTTAGTCCCATGGTATACTTTTGGACAGTGTTACAAGTTAAAATTTGAGAACAGTTTCCAATATACTGATTTAGAAGCTTCTAGATGTGGGAAGTGGGTTCACATATATTAATTACCCTTAGGTATTAAGAGTACTGGGGCTAGGGGTTCCTGGGCGGTTCAGTGGGTTAAAGCCTCTGCCTTCAGCTCAGGTCAGATCCCAGGGTCCTGGGATCGAGCCCTGCATTGGGCTCTCTGCTCAGCTGGGAGCCTGCTTCTCTTCCTCTCTCTCTGCCTGCATCTCAGCCTAATTGTGATCTCTGTCTGGCAAATAAATAAATTAAAAAAAAAAAATTACGGGGCTAGAGTTTTTGCTTAAGCCATCCCAGAAGGTCAAAAATGCTGGCATTGGGTGAGCTGAAGACCCCACTGGGAAGATGTCTTTTCGTGTAGCACCTCTCAGTGGCGCTTTTTTTAAGTTTTTTGAGTGTCTCAATTCGCCCCTGAGACACACCATACTTCCATTGGTGGTGACTGCTCGCCATGGCACTGCCTCAAAAGGGGTGACAGACTCCCAATGGGATGTCCCTGTTCTTCCTCCCCCTGTTGAGAAACACTACGCCCAAATTTCCCAGGCGCCACAGTTGCGATAAAACCTGAATGTGTGTGAATGAGGCCACGTCATCAGCTTCACTTTCCTCTGCTCATCTTAAGAGTTTCACTTTCCATTGCTCACTTTTTAGAGAGAAGCGAATTTGTCACTGTGGATTTGAATGAGAAGTGGGAGGTTTTAGAAATCATTTGAGTACAAAGTGGTCTAAATATTTGGTTTGCTGCAGTCTTTCTCAAAGTGCTTATTGTGGAACCCAGCTCACATGAGAAGTTCTAAGGAAGGCGAATTGGAGAACGGGGCGGTCACATGTGTTGGATAAACCCTTTGTGTGGCTCTATTGTGTCCCAAATTTCTCTTGGCCACGACCAAACTATATGTTTCGCTATATAAAACACCTATTAACACTGTATGATGATGCTCTATAACTATTAGTTGAATGCCAGCCTCTGATTTTCTAGCCAACAATCCATCATGGACAAAAAGGCAAAGACCCATTTCTTTTTTTTTTAAAGATTTTTTTTATTTATTTGGCAGAGAGAGAGATCACAAGTAGGCAGAGAGAGGAAGGGAAGCAGGCTCCCTGCCTAGCAGAGAGCCCGATGCGGGGCTCAATCCCAGGACCCTGAGATCATGACCTGAGCTGAAGGCAGAGGCTTTAACCCACTGAGCCACCCAGGTGCCCCCAAAGACCCATTTCTAAACTCAGATGTTCTTCCAACTTACAGCAATGTCTAGCTTTCTTAAATTGTGTGGGAGAAAGAAAATAAAATTTATTTGTTATAATAAAGTCCTATTTTCCCCTTGATTTGGTTATGTTTCACCTATCACACGGCAAACGTGTTTGTCGTAAGAAAGAGATTGCTACACACCTGTGCGTTGTTAAATCATTCTGTGGCTATTTCTTTTGTGCCTGCTACATATAGAATGAACGATGTTTTAGGGGCTGGAGATAAGAGAAGTGAGGAAAACCCACCTCACTTGCATGGAGGAAATGTGCTGATGGTCAGTGGGAAAAGGGATGAGGCCAGATAGTGGGGAGTACGCTAAAGGAAATAAGCCTGGTGGAGAAATGGAGGTGGGAGGGACAGGGCCGAGGAGATCGGATGGCCACTCTGAGAAGCTGACAGCTGAGGAGAGCTTCGATGGGTAAAAAGGGTCCCACTTTGCCAGCATGTTGTGGGGTCGGTGTTCTGGGTTGATGTGGCATATATGCAAAGGCCCCAAGTCCAGGAGGCATTTGTCCTGTTGGAAGTATGGAAATCAAGCCACTCATCCCTGAAACATATTAACTCTAGAAAATGTATGGGTCACTTGACTTTTGAACAATTCTGGAATTTCTCCTGGATGTTCTCCCTGGGAGATTGTGCAAGGGGTTTTCCTCTGGCCTCTTGGTATTTGTATGAATGCTTCGACTCTGTAATAGATGTATTTCAGACAAAGACAGAGTTGCCACATCCATTCTTTTCACTCGGGGCAACAGATTTCTAAAATTGGCTTAATTCTGGCCTCCTGTAGAGCATGGAACAAGGAATCTCAAAAATAATTTAATCCAGCCTCTCGAAAATGTGTTTGATGTTGTAAAATGCACATTGTCAGGCCCGGATGGACAGATGCAGAAAACCTTGGGAGGGAAAAGTAGTTCTTGAGTTTTAAATTTTAAACAAAAGCCCCAAGTGATTTTTAATATAAGGGAGTTTAAGAAACACTGGTCTATTTCAACCATTCTTTTTTCTTTTTTCACATTTGGAAAAATGTTCCCAAATAGTATGAAGAATTCCCAGGTATTGGGGTGTCTGACTGGCTCAGTTCGTAGAGCACAGTTCTTGATGTCAGGGTTGTAGGTTTGAGCCCCATGTTGGGAGTAGAGATTACTTAAAAATAAAATCTTAAAGAAAAAGACTTCTCAAGTACTTTTCATCCTCCCTGCTTTGGCAATTTCTATAAGTCTCTTCTCCAACAGTGAGAAATGTGGCTCTTATTATCACAAAGTATTATTTCTTCAATCTTAGGATGTACAGAATGTCATTTCAGAATTACCAACCCATGTCTGCAAAAAGGCTTACTAATTAGAATTCGATATATGTTTCAGGTTCTTTTTGTCTTGAGCCTGAGGGCATATGGTCTCAATAGTCTAAATTACTTGGGTTAGTTATGGCCCGCTTATGTGTATGTTATTCATTTGAAATATGGTTTAGATCATTTGTTTCTTTTTGTATCAATTTTACAAGCCCCTTATGCCCCCCCCCCAACTAAGCTTGCTGATTTTATTGTCTTTTGAGTCTGTAAAACATTAACATCCAGTCATTCATTTTCAAATGGCCTGGGGAGAGTCCCAGGGCCAATGGATGTGAGATGATGCTGCCACAGCTGATGGGAGTGAACAGCTGGGCTCCAAAGAGAGTGTCCCAGTGTTGTGTGTTGGAAGTGCCACAGGCGTCCTGTCTTCGTTGTACCACCCTCCCTCAAACACTCTAGGCTTTGGCAATATCTGGTCACTAGTAGTTATATGGTTCCCACAGCTGGACTCACGTAGCTAGGTATTTGAGTTAATTATGGTTCCTATCAGCTGAAGTGTCAGCCTCTCCCCTGTGTTTTGCTTAGGACCCTCTCAGTCCAGTTGGGCAGTTTCTTATAAAGTCAAACTTACACTTATGGTGAAACCAACCATCCCACCAAGAGAAATGAAAATCCCTATCTTCTTAAAGACCCTTATGCAGATAATTAGACCGTAATTGCCAAAGGGTGGGAAGAGCCTAATTGTCCATCAGCTGGTGGGTGGATAAACTGTCATGCGTTCATACAAGGGATTACTACTCAGCAGTTAAAAGAGAACATGTTACTGATACGTGCAACGCATGTGTGAATCTCAAAAGCATTTTGCCCAGCTAGAGAAGAGGCCTTCTGGAAAAGAGGAAACTCTAAGGGAGGAAGTCAGGAAAGTGGTTGCCAAGGGCTGGGGGTAGAGGAAGGTGATTGACCACAAAGGGGCAGCACAAAGAAGGTTTTAGAGTGTGACAGTGACGATGGCTACAGGGTGCTGTGTTTGTCAAATACGTAACATACATGGCACAACCGAAAAGAGTAGATTTTACTGGACATAAATTATACTCCATAACTTGACTTTATAGAAGCCTCCCTGTTCTACTACCTCCCGGTCTACTACCGTTATCCCTGGTGTGGATCTCTAATTCTAAGGAAAAGTGCAAATCTTTTACTGGCTATGGGGAACCCTTTGGGGGTAGAGATAAGAATGTGTTAGGTGGGGGCGCCTGGGTGGCTCAGTGGGTTGGAACCTCTGCCTTTGGCTCGGGTCACCATCTCAGGGTCCTGGGATCGAGCACCGCATCGAGCTCTCTGCTCAACGGGGAGCCTGCTTCCCCCTTTGTCTCTGCCTGCCTCTCTGCCTGCTTGTGATCTCTGTCAAATAAACAAATAAAATCCTTAAAAAAAAAAAAAAAGAATGGTGTAAGATGCCTGTTTTTTTGTTTGTTTTTGTTTTTACCTTTTTTTTTTCTAAGAAAATAAGTTTTAGTATGGATAGAGGTGAGGAAGGAGAAACTGGCCAGAAGAAAAGCTGGAGTGGGGGACTCCACTTAAATAGTGGGCTATTTACCTGGGTCCTCAGCTGGGATGGATTTGTCCATTCCTTCCAAACATTTTCAAGAGGGCCTCCATTGCTGGGCGCTGGGGTGCAACAGCGCCACCTAGCGAGGCTATGGGGATAAGCCGGTAAAGGATGCCATACGGAAGAGTGACCAAACTGGGATGGGAGCTTTGAAGCAATGCAACAGGTGTTGGCAGGGTGCAGGGGACTGGGGGTGTGGAGTAGAGGTCCAGCATCCAGTGCCTGGTCGTTGATGAGGATCAGTTGAGAACTGAGAGTAAGAAGGCAGTGTCGGAGGAAAGCAGGACGGCTACATGAGCCCAGGGTAGTGAAGGGCCATGTGCCTGGAGGGGTGTCAGGAGCAATGATAAGTGATGAGCTTGGAGAGGAAGAGCCTCGGGGCCCCGTGCGGGTTGCCCAGCCCTGGGGAGCTACTGCGGTGTTGCAGGTAGGAGGGTGATGTGACCAGATCTGTGGTTTACAAGTGGCCTGGGAGGGTAGCCACAGAGAAGCCTGTTTGGTTACTGTTGCAGTCATCCAGACAAGACATGGTAGGGGCCAAGGGGATGGAGAGAAGTGGATGGAGAGTTTCAATGGTTATTTAATAGAGCTGTCAAGATGGGGTGAGTGGATGTTGGAATAGAAGGAGAGGCAAAAGTCAAAGATGGTACCAGGGACCCCAGCTTGGGTGACTGGGTAGATGATGATACCATCCACTGAGGGGTAGCAGGTTCAGGGGAAGAGATTAGGGTGTGATAGGTATGACACCC
The DNA here is from genome assembly GCF_902655055.1 of Lutra lutra. Taxonomy (NCBI): domain Eukaryota; kingdom Metazoa; phylum Chordata; class Mammalia; order Carnivora; family Mustelidae; genus Lutra; species Lutra lutra. The sequence continues at coordinate 49,619,856 of NC_062284.1, forward strand.
AAGTGGGTGCTGTGGGACACCCAAGTGGAGAAACCGGATGGCAGCTGGGTCTGTAGCTGAGAACAAATTCGAATGATATGTGAAGCCATGGGAGTGACCAGGAGAGCCCAAGGAGAAGTCTCAGCTAGCAACCAGGTCAAAACCCTAAGCTACAACATTGAAGGTGTCAGGTCCGTAATCAAAGGAATGAGACTGATACAAAGCGAAAGTCAAGCAAAGCTTTATTTCGTGCCCAGCATCGAGAATCAAACCGACCGTTCCGGGCCGCCTCTTACACAGAGGGTGACCCCTCCCAGCCTCACAGACCAACTTTTATAGAGCAAAGGCCATGTGGTTGGCCACCACACAGGTGGCCAATGAGATTGCAACACACAGAGAAAGCTACACAGTCATGCTCGGTCACACACGGGTGGCTAATTGAATTACAATTCACCCCATAGTAGCTATTTGATCAGAATTGGTGCCCTTGGTCAGAATTGGCGCCCAAAAGGTGGGGCCCACACTCCTTGGTAGCTAGGGAGATAATATGCTCACTCCACTGATTGGATGTCTCCACCTGACCCGACTCATACTTGCATTCGGGCTCTGTTATCTCCACCTGACCTGACCCACCCTTGTATTTGGGCTCTGTTACCTGGGACTGGTCGGCAATATTTTACTGGTTTCCCGGACTTGCTTTTAAGTAAGTTCCCCTGGGTGTGTGTGTGTGGGGGGGGGTCAGTTTAAGTTTTACTGCATAAACAACAAAATGGCTGTTCAACCAAGGTGGAGCCGCTATGGCTAAATAGGCCCTTACAAAGGGACAAAAAACAAAACAAGAAATGCCAAAAATGAACAATACACCTCATAAATGAATTCTGAGAAAGAGGGGCTTAGAGACCTAGAAGGAAAGGGGGGGGGGGGCATAGGAAAAGGGAGAAAATATTTTTAGTGTTGTTGAGAGGTCCAGGAGGGTCAATTTGGTTTAGTATCAAGGAGGTGATGGTCTCAGTGAGAAGAGTTCCAGTGGAGAGACTGAGGCCAAGCCAGACTGCAGGGTAACTAAGAGGTAAGTAGCCAGCCTGTGCCTAATTCCTAAATAATACAAATCCTAACTGCCATTTAATAACAGTTCTGATGGCTCAAAGACTCATCTATTAAAAAGCAATTAGGTCATTAGAAAAAAAAATTGTTATGTAGAACAATATGGGCCAAGGATATGAAATTATGTCCATTTAACTGGTGCGGTTGAGGAGAGGAGCGGATCCCCCTGAGAGCACAGATTAGATGCATATTTGATTGCCGTCCGTTTAGGGGCAAACCAATGTGCCGTAGAATCTGTTCATCGGATTAAAGAGTTGTTATGGACATTGTTCCTGAAGGGCAAGGACCAAACTTTATTCATCCCTGTATGTTGTCAAACAGAAATTCAACTGAGTAAAAGATCAACTTGGCTTTTTTTTTTTTTTTAAGATTTTATTTAGTTATTTGACAGACAGAGATCACAAGTAGGCAGAGAGGCAGGCAGAGAGAGAGAGGAAGGGAAGCAGGCACCCTGCTGAGCAGAGAGCCCGATGCGGGGCTCGATCCCAGGACCCTGGGATCATGACCTGAGCCGAAGGCAGAGGCTTAACCCACTGAGCCACCCAGGCGCCCCTCAACTTGGCTTTTTAAGGTGAACAGCAGCATCCTGTCTAGCAAACAAAGACATGCTCCCGAGAGCTGTACAGAATTAAAGGTTTTTGTAGTAAGGAGGGTGGGAAAAGGGAATCATTACTGAAAGAAGAAATAGGATTGTTTCAGGCCAGGTCACCTTCCCTCAGGGAGAAGGGCAGGGGGTCTTTGAGGATCATCTCATCTGCCCTTGGTGGGGGGCGGAGAGTAGGGGGAGGGGGAGATGGAGATGACGTCACCCGTGCTGAGACTGGAGAGTTCCTGACTGACCGGTTCAGACTACGTTTTGGGGCGAAGTAAAAACTGTACTTAGGTAAGAGAGTAGGGCCCGGTTTGGTGACTCGGCCTAGCATGAGGGACTCCAGTTTGGGCCTGTGGTTTTCTTTTAAACAACGCCCAGGATCAAACATTAAGAATTTCATAACACAACGTGTTATGTACGAAAGAGCTGGAGGAACCTGAGGAAAGGTGAAGGAGAGAACGAAATCCAATATGATGTGGTGATGTGGAAGCCAGGGAGGGAGTGAGAGTTGCAGGGCACAGGACAAGAATAGGACACTCCCGTCCTGGAACACCTTTGACCTCGGAGTCGACCCTGGACTTGTCCTTCCATTGGCCTTCTTGTGCTGTAGGAAAAGAAACCCTCAGTTTCCTCCTGGGAAAGTGGACGGGGTTGGATTTTATTACGTCCGAGGTCCCGGTTGCAGCCCTGCATCCTGGACGCCGCGCGCTCCAGGCGGTCGCCTAGCAGACCAGCACCAGTTCCCGCGGAGCAGTCGCTTCCTCTGAGGCCCCGCCTTTTTTCCCGCGGGCGGGCGCTGATTGGCCCGTATAAAAATGCGCCGGGCGCGAGCTCACCTGAGCTCGCGTGAGCTCGCAGTGGGGTATGCCGGCTTTTCCGAGCGTCGCGCCTCAGCCGACGAGTCCCGTTTCCCGCGGCCAGTTCCTCGGCCCGCCGCCCGCAACCCTCACCAGCCCGCCGGATCGAGCCCGGCGCCCCGCTCGCGCATCCCGGCAGCACGGAGCCCGCTGCCATGAAGCCAGAGTGAGTACCGGACCGCGGGGCAGGGGCCGGCGTCTCCTCGGTCTGCACCGAGTCCCCTGCTCTCCGGACCGCGGCCTCCAAAGTGGAAGCTCCCGCGTGGGCCGCTAAGGAGAGCTCGGCTGGCGGAGACCGGTCCGCGGGGCGCCCTCCACGTCCCCACCTCCCCTCACGCTGGAATCCGGCGTCCCGCTCTGGGTCTCCAGAGAGCAGAAGAGGCCAGCCCATGTCGGGGGAAACCGGGAGCCCAGAGCCTGGTGGGCTGCCGTCAGCTCGGGTTCCACCCGCCTGGCTCCGGCGCCGCCGCCAGCCCTTAACGAAGTGGCCCTTTCCCGCCCGACCACCGGCGTTTCCAGGTTGCACTCCGACGCTGGTGGTGCGGGCCGGGGTCGCCCCGTGGGCTGTGCCCTGGCCCTCCGCGAGCGCGGCGTACTCTTCCGAGCCCAGCCCCGCGGCCCGGAGATCGAGACCAGGTACTGGGGCGGGGGTCCGAGCCGGCTGACAGCCCCCGCCCGCTCCCGAGCGCCCAAGCCCGCGGTGCACCGGGTCCGGACCAATCCTGCGTAAAGCAATACTTTGCCAAGGCAGCTGGTTTTCTGAAAGGGCCAAAGTCAAAATCTTTTATTTAAAAAAAAAAAAAAAAAAAAAAAAAAAGCTTAAGGAAACGCACCATATTTTGTACTGGAAACAATTTGCTTGTTTCATTTCGGGCCGTGTTGCGAAAATATTTTAATAATCTAAAGTCCATGCCAATAATTACACTTAATTTTATTGTTAAATGTTTATCTGCACCGTAGATAAATGTGGGGGTTGCCTTGGAGGGAAGCCGCATGCTTTCGTGAAATTGGTGAAGTCAAAATATCTTTTTCTTTTGATTCCAAGAGAGCAAGAAATTGCAGGTTGGAGACTAAATTTTGGGGACAAAGGGTGATAAACTTGGAGAAAACAATTGTTCCTTGAAAGCGTAGACCGATCTTGATGAAAGAAACAAGTGGGATTTTCCCCACCTGCTTTTTTATCATTTGGTGAAGTTAATCCTTGTCCGTCTGCCTGGGCAGTGGCTGTTGGAGCAGTATGTGTGTTTGTGCGCATATATAAATGCTTTCAAGATAAGCGTGGTCAATTACCTGTAGATTTTTCAAACTTACAGTGCTTCACTTTCTGTATAGTCCTTCCAGAAAAAACGCAAGCTATTTTAAATATAGAACTATTACCTAGTACTGAAACCATCTCCTGAAACCAGTCTTGCTTACTTTTGCTTCGTGTGCCGCATATTTTCTTCTAATGCAGCTGATTCTTCGGTTATTTGGGGTGTAATGTTTTGGAACTGCTAAGGGAGAACTTTTTAAATCCTAGGAAGGTTGTCTCTATATGAATTATAGGTGAGGTTTTTTTATGTTATTTTGAACTGAATGTTTTTTAACCTATGACCAGGTGGACTAAGACACCCAGGAAACTTCAAGGAAGAAAGGATCCCAAACAAGTCTTAAAGACCCAGTTAGGGTAAGGTCCTACCTGTAAATTTGTGTGTGTGTGTTTTCTTCAGTCCTTTTCTGTCTTCTGTGTATGCTTGGAAGAGATGGAGATGTGGAAGCATAGTCAGAGAACATTTGGTGAAATAGGTAAGGCTGGTTCCAGCTTTAAAATTTTGTTTCTATGTGGGATTCATTAGTCCAGTAAAATGAAGTTTGTGGTTGTCAACTGTATAACTCCCGTAACTAATTTAATTTGAAAAGTTAGATAATGAAAAATATTCTTCACCTGTCCTGGAGAATTCTTCCTGCTTTCTCAGAAGGCAGGAACTTTCTGCTTGGATGAGCATCCTCTCCCATCTTCAGGGCTATTAAACAGTAACTGATGACTTGCTTCATAAAGACACTGGTGTAGAACAGTTTGATTCAGTCCAATAACTAATCATAATTGCATGTATTTCACGAGTTTCAGGCTTTTAGAGGCAGATAGCAAATAAGAGAAGGTTGGTTTATTCTGGGATATTTTTCTCTCTCTCCACTGGCACTGGAATGTATCTCTTGTTCTAAGTTGAGGGAACCAGGTACTTTGCACATACATCTGAACAGTTTTTCCTTAACCCTATCACTGATGAAGAAGCCGTGTTTTGGATGTTGTGGTCATTTATTTGTATATTATTATGCTTATTTGTATATATGTATATGTTATATTTATTTGTACATTAAGTGTTAAGCGGCCAAATTTTATTTGACATCCAGTTTCAAAGAAATCTAACAGCTTTTCAAATAATTCTCATCGTATGATGCTATTAATTTTAGAGATCTTTGTATTAGTGGTTGTATACAGCTTTATTCAATTGGTACCAGTATAATTGTGAAGAGAAGCTGTGTGATTTGATGCTTTTGTTATCCCAAGTTTGTTTTAATTGTATGTGTATTTAAAATCCCTTGATTTTAATCCTGATACATCTGTTTACATCTGACACTTTCTGGTAGCAAGTTTTGGTTTTCATAGCATTAAGTTCATGTAAGTCTCTTCTGTTGAGAGACCAAGTGTCAGATGAATGAATGGGAAGCTTAAATGAAAAGTAGTCAACTTTTGTTCTGGAAGCCCCTTCCTGTAATTTCAGGTGTACTGTAGGGTACGCCTATTGAGCCTTCCTGATCAAGAGTGCTGTGTAGAAGCGATCAATAACATAACTGTTCAGCTTCATACTCCTGAGGGTTACAGACTCAACCAAAATGGACACTGAGGAGGTAATTCCCATTGGAACCAAGCTGTTTTTACTTGAGATGTTCTCTCCTGAAGGGCTTTAACATTTTTTACATATAACACAATTCACGTTTCCACTTCTTTGAAAAACTTGTTTACTTCCCTCTAACCACCAAATATAAAGTGTGGCTCAGCATACATTTGGTATACTTGAGTTTAGAGGATTGCTTTTATGAGTTAATTTCTTGTAGATTATTTATTTTAGGTTATTTATTTTAGGTTAGGGATCATTTAATGAATGATTGTGCTATGTAGCTATACACACAGACACGTACACATAGATATAATTTCATGTGCAAATTAGCAGTAGGCATTGTGTATTTGTATGAAGTGTTATTTTTAGTAAAATCTTGAGCAAAGTGAGTTCAGTTCAGTTCAACAAACGTTACATGAAAGCTGCAGGGCAGAAGGAGATTTTAAAAAATGAGTAAGGCACAATCCTTGCCTTTACAGCTGAGTTGGGGGCACAGAAGGAAGATAGACTGGTGTGCTGAAAGAGATGGACTACGGGAATGCAGGAGGAAGCAGTGATTCAGGCTGTTGTCTCTACTTTCCAGCGGCCTTTCACTCTTGTGTACCCTGCTCTTGAAAGCTTGTCAGAAGCCTACCAGTGGGCTCTGGACTGCTCATATTGGATGGACATCTCTTGTTCTCATAATCTGTTTCTTAGCAGGACTGTCCTTCCTGAAGCCCTCTCCTGTCTCCTGTCCAAGTCTTCATGTTCTTGGCTCTCACAGGCCACTCTTTGTGGGCTCCTCTTCCTTTTCCAACCTCTCAGTACTGGGGTGGGCTATACCCAGGGCTCTCTTCTCTACACTTTCCGATGGCTTTAAATGTTGGTTATACAGTGATTCTGGAGGTTTTTTTTAATCTGCCTAACCCTTTACTCACCTCTAAATTTGAACATCCACTCGATGTCATATATGCATCTCAAATTCTATGTGTCCAAAAGAACTCTTCTTTCCCCCCTCTAAATCATTTCCTCCCTTGTCTTCTCTCAATAAATGGTAGCACCATATGTGCTCATATGCCATTCATTCACCAGTACATTCCATCAGTTTTGCTCCAACGTGAAACTGTCCTTTTGTTTCTATCTCTGCTGCCCCCACCCATCTTAGCCTTGCTTAGCCAGGACTAGTGATTCTCAAATGATCTGTAGTGAAGGAACAGCTTTTTAAAATTTTCAGTGCATCGTGACCGATAATTTCGTGCTGCAGCTTTGCCATTTGAATTAGACCACAGAGAAGTGGTCTGATAATCTGTTCAATGAGATGAGCCCAGTGATGTCATACTGGGATGTGGCAGCCATGTCAAATGGCTACAAAAGTTTCTAAACTTACTCCAAATTCTCTAATTCTCTCCTCCTAGACAGGAAACAAAACAATTCTCAGAGGAGCGCTGGTTTGCTGACCATACTTGAAATCCAGCTGGACTGCTTGCTTCTGCTCTGAATCTTATTCTCCATTTTCCACAGAGCCACCAGAGAGATCTTTTAAAGTGTAAATCTGATCTTACTAGTTTCCTGTTTAAAATTTTTCAAGGCATAAAGTCTTTAAACAAGCAAATCCTGCTTAATTTGTCTCCTATCTGTCCACGGTCATCTATTGCTAGCCATCTAGTCCTTTGAGTTCCTTGGATAAGCCGAGATCCTGCTTCAGGGCAGTTCTCTTGGTGTGGACTTTTCTTTCTCCTGGCTCTTAGCACAGATGGCTCCTCATCTGTGGATTTCAGCTAAAACATCGCCTCCTCAGAGTGTCAGAACTACCTTATCAGAAGTGGCACCCTTTCCTCCTCCTGTCCTGGTCTGCCCTTTATGTGCTTCCTTGATAGCACTTAGCACATCAAGAGATTTGTCTCTTTTCCCTGCTATAATGTAAGCTTCAAGGGGATATGCACCTTATCTGTCCTGTTCCCCTTTCAATGAATATGGATGAAGCATGAATGAATAGTTTGGGAAGGCTTCATGGAGGAGTGGGCTTCAAAGATGTCAAATAATTGAGAACTGCCTTACTGTGAAGAACTTCATTTCTCTATTAGATTTCTCTATTAGATTAATCTCCTATGTATAAGTACATTCCCACCAGAAATCTTGGTGGGGATTAGCAGTTCGCACCGCCTTGTCACAGAAGGCAGTGCTGGCCTGGAAATGGCTGGGATACCAGTCAGCACCGGAGGATTGGGCAAGTTCCTTCTCTGGGTCTTGGTTTTCTTATTAGTAAGAAGGGATTTGTTCACAACAACTTGGAGGTCATCTGACTGATCTGTCAGCACTATTTTATGTGTATCTTTTCCGTTCTAAGATTCTTTATTCTTCTTGTGAACTCTGTAGCTGTTTTATAGGATTGGGGTAAAACCTTCCATGAAGTAAGAGTTAGCCTAGCTAAAGTAGATGTGTAATCTTTAACAAGTTATAAAATGAGCATAATAATTAATAGTATGTAATTGAAGATAAGAATGAAATGATTCGCTGCCAGGCTAAGGCTAACACATGTTGTGTTAGTGTTACTAACCTATACATGTGTTAGAGTACTAATCTATACATGTCCCCTTTGGGGGGGGACAAAACTGCTAATTTTAAAAACATAAGGCTCATGATAGTGATATCTGTACAGGTTGAATTTAAGGACAAGGGTATAAAACAGAAAAGAGGGTACTGCTTGACAAAGGCTATAATCCACAATAAATTCTAGTGAATGCTCATGTAACAACTTAGTACTGACATTCGTGAAATAAAAGCTGCGACATTCAGGAAGGTTACAGAAATAATTGCAATGTCTGTAATACAGAAAAACTAAAAAATAACAAAGAAATAATAGAACTCCAGCCTCTGGACAAATAGGACAATTTAGTTTACATGAAAATATATTCATAAATACCTCAGTCCCCAATCAAATTTCCCAAGTAGGAGATTGGTAATATTTTTGGTAATATAGTGTTATAATAATCATATATTGATAGAGATTTGATAATTGAAGTACTGATTTTTTTAAGGGTCACAAAATTTATTTCATAGAAAAACTCAGATGAGATTATATTTACAGTTCATTTCTGATTTTAAGACAGTACACCAAATCACTTGATTTTATGCTGCTATGGCATTTTAAAAGAGCAAGTGGTAAATTAGTATATGGAGTAATACTTGATGATTTTCACAAGTCTGTGACAGAGTCATGATTTTGATCTTTGCTGTCCAAAATCAGCCTGGGTCTGTGAAGCATTAGTGGACTTAAAACTTCTACATTTTGTTTATAAGGGGTATAACTTGAGTTATGTCATGACTTTAAGGGTTCCAAGTTTAAAGACTTCCTTTTTGGGGGGGGTTGTCTAGATCTTAAATGTTCACTAAGAAACATCTGAATACATTTAAACAGATGTATTTCTAGCTTAGAGTGAAGTTCCATTCATATGCTTTTTATTTTTTTCCTTCTTCACAGACTCTGTATTCATTTAAACAAGTATTTGGCATTCATACCACCCAGAAGGAGCTCTTTGATGTTGTGGCTAATCCCTTGGTAGAGAACCTCATGCATGGCAAAAATGATAGGATTATTGAAGCTTTTGTTACATTTTCTTTTTTGTCCCCCTCTGAAAAAACTTTTTTGATACTTACATATTTGTTTATGTTTGGCCTTGAATTCAGATTTGTTGGAGTGGTATAAAACCTATTTTTTAAAATATTTTATTTTTATTTAAGTAGGCTCCAGCCTGGGCATGGAGCCCAACAAGGGGCTTGAGCTCACCACCCTGAGATCAAGACCTGAGCTGAGATAAAAACTTAGAAGCTTTACCAACTGAGCCACCCAGGCGCCCCTACAGCCTTCTTTTTGAGCTGGTTAATTTTAAGTGTTTCTTCATACAGTGAGGAAATATTAAAAGTGGGGGACTTGTTTTTTTTAATTTATTTATTTGACAGACAGAGATCACAAATAGAGAGGCAGGCAGAGAGAGAGGAGGAAGCAGGCTCTGTGCCAAGCAGAGAGTCCAATATGGGAATTGATCCCAAGACCCTGGGATCATGACATGAGCTGAAGGCAGAGGCTTTAACCCACTGAGCCACCCAGGCACCCCAAAAGTGGAGGACTTTTAAGATATAACCCAGTGTGACCTTCAACATATAAGTCCATGTGACTTGCTACATTGTAGTTCTCCTTTTCACATATGGTGTGACAGGAAGTGGAAAAACTCACACAATGACTGGTTCTCCAGGAGAAGGAGGTCTGCTTCCTCATTGTTTGGACATGATTTTTAACAGTATAGGGTCATTTCAAGCTAAACAATATGTAAGTTGTATTTTTTTTTTTTTTTTTTTGAGTTGTGACTGTATCACTTGAGGGTATAGGGACCAAGAAACCTGTGGATACAGTAGTGTTAAAGGAAAACTAATACACTGGATACATTCTGAAACCTTAAGTAGTAAATGTTTCTTATGTCTTAAATAAATGTCATGTCATAAATATTCTTACATCTTAAATATGTCTTAAAAATAATAAAAATGTTTCTTATGTCTTAAACATGTTTTAAAAAAACTAAGTTAAATTCTTAAAAAAATCATGGTCTGATTTTTACCCCCACTTCAGGTTTTTAAATCTAATGACAGGAATAGCATGGATATACAGTGTGAAGTTGATGCCTTGTTAGAACGGCAGAAAAGAGAAGCCATGCCCAATCCAAAGACTCCCTCTAGCAAGTAATTACATTCAGTGTGACACTGGCCTAAGGGGAACTGTCTGGTGGCTTTCTCAGGCATAGGGAATGACGAACATGAAGGGGAGCTGGTCTGACAGTTGACTGTAGTGAGATCAAAGTTGAGGAATGTTCTTCATTAAGTTTATTTGCTCAGTTCTGTTTGGTTTTGAGCACATGGTCCCTGAAATACTATTTAGAGAAGGTGCCACTTTGGGTGGGAAAGGGTAGAAAAGCTGTGTGTCTGGGAGGACATGGCAGGTACTGTTGGCTCACCACAAGTATGAATAGACTGCTTGCAGTGACAGGTCATTTAACTTAAATCTTTTTTAACTTAACTCTTAACTTTTAACTTTTAACTTTTTTAACTTAAATCCCAAGTTTCCCCTTGGGATCGTTTACTTTTGAGGCTGACTCTGTTAAGTACTGACTTTTTGGCTTTTTTCTTTTTTCAGACGACAAGTAGACCCAGAGTTTGCAGATATGATAAATGTATAAGAATTCTGCAAAGCAGAAGAGGTTGATGAAGATAGTGTCTATGGTGTATTTGTCTCTTATATCGAAATATATAGTAATTACATTTATGATCTATTGGAAGAGGTGCCGTTTGATCCCATAAAGCCTAAGTAATAGCAAAGAGAGTCCCTTGTCAGCTGCTTAACCTTGGGGAAGCCACTTTACCTCAGTGAGCCTTAGTTTTCCCAATGAAATATGATGTGCATATATTTCATACACATATTAATATGCATAATATATCATGCAGTTGGTGTTCAATGCATAGTTTTATTCTTAACCAGATATGCAGCTATATTAGGGAACCAGTGGGTTAAGGCATCTAAGGAGAAGAGAGACCTGAATCCTCATCTTAGACATACTTTTGAGAACTCTTGGCCTTGGGGCTGTATTTTGAGAAACACTGCAATTGTGTAAGGAAGTGTCCTATGCATGTGGGTTCCCTGGAGTTACTTTTCAAGAACGTAACGCTTCTTGGGAGTTTGTAGCCATGTTAACCATCTGCATTTGGTGATCGCAATAGAGTGGAGCCCAAAGCTGTTGTCTGTACAACTGATACAGATCTTTTATCACTGATTAATGTGAAGTGACATCTGTAACATCATTCTACCAGAGTTAAAAGACAACTCCTTAGATTTCCTTGGGTCTTCCAGCTCAGACTGAAGAGGAATGAACAGCCTGGCCTGACAATCCATGTTTGTGCCAGAGTGGACTCTGGAGTCTCATGTCCTATTAGTATCTTGTTCTTAAGGTGATTTTTTTTTCTTTTTTTTCTTTTTTTTGGACAGACCGAGATCACAAGTAGGCAGAGAGGCAGGCAGAGAGAGGGGGGAAGCAGGCTCCCCGCCGAGCAGAGAGCCTGAGGCGGGGCTCGATCCCAGGACCCCGAGACCATGACCCAAGCCCATGACCCGAGCCGAAGGCAGAGGCTCAACCCACTGAGACAGCCAGGCACCCCGATGGTTTTGTTCTTAAGCTAAATGCTTATCATCAGTGCTGTCTTTGTTAGGGCCTCTCAGAACATAAATAATATGAAGACTAACTGAACATTATTGGAGAAACACCTGGATACTTAGAAAACCATTAGACTGAGAACAGGTTTAATAAATTAAGCAATTTATAGATTACTTCCTTTCCCATTTGTTGTGTGTACCCATTTTCCTCAACTTTTTTTTTTTTTTTTTAGATTTTATTTATTTGACATCACAAGTAGGCAGAGAGGCAGGCAGTGGGGGGCTGGGAGGGGGTAAGCAGGCTACTTGCTGAGCAGAGAGCCCGATGCAGGGCCAAATCCCAGGACCCTGAGATCATGACCTGAGCCGAAGGCAGTGGCCCAACCCACTGAGCCACCCAGGCGCCCTCTTTCCTCAACTTTTGTGATGATTCATTGCTACCAATCCATTTCACTTTTTTACACATGTGCCACCTTTCTGTTTGGTTTGTTCTAAAAGAGATTATTTTCAAAGAAGCCTCTCTTGGTTTTAGTTTTACAAAAGGAAGACTGATAAATGTGCCTTGCATGCCTGTGACCTTTCTGATAACTTTTGAATGAACTCATGGGGTGCATATTTGGCATCGAATTATTTAATTGGTTAGGGTGGTTTTTAACCTTTTTTTTTTTTTTTAAGTCTTTTTAAATATGATGAAGAAATACTACAAGTAGAGGGTTTTTAAGCACCCACTCATTGTGACTGTCACTACTGTGGACTGAACCCGGCTGCTGTAATAGTAACTTTCACCTTATTCCTTTAGTAAGTGGAACAGTTGCAGCACGCCCATGAGAAACACAGATTTTGTGTATGTGATGACGTGGACTCTTTTCTTAAGGAGAAAGGGTGCAGTTATGCCAGTGGTTGGCATCTGTGGCATGTTTGCATGTAGGTGGTTTTTCATTGGCACTGGGCTGGCTGCTACCTCTGAGCCCCTCCCTGCTGCTTGGGGAATCTGCCCTGTACTGAGTGATGGTGGCTGACACACATTTCCACCCCCACCGCTCACAAGACTAAGGCTGAACAGGCGGCACCCTTTCCATCCTTATCCTACTGTGCAGATCAAAATTTGACCAGCCACTTTGAAAAGATTGCCACTCCTGGTATATACCAAACTTTCTGAATTTGTCTTTTACGGACTCTGATGTGAGAACCAGCTCTGTTCAATTTTTAAAATTAGGGAAATGCTAGATTTTGTGGCTTAACCTGTGCACGTGGTATTGCTATTTGTAATACTGTTTTGTTCTCTACTTGTTTAGTGTTTTGTGTGCTTTATTAGAACACAGTAGAGCAAAGCTTCTAGAACATAGGTTCCTGTGACCCTGTTACAATAACTAATCCTGACTGTATACCCTTATACTTACCTAAGTTTCCTGGTTTTTTGGAGCTCTTGCCTAGGCCTATTCCCATTGTAAGAATTGATGTCAGGTGGCCTGCCAGTTTAGTCCTAGTCTTAAGTTGAGATATTAGGATCTCATTATTTAGGAGACTGAGGTCTTTCTTTCTCACAAACCACCACAATCTAAATTGCTTCGTGAAGATAAGAACCATAACATGTAGGAGCGCCTGGGTGGCTCAGTGGGTTAAGCCGCTGCTTTCGGCTCAGGTCATGATCTTGGAGTCCTGGGATCGAGCCCCGCATCGGGCTCTCTGCTCAGCAGGGAGCCTGCTTCCTCCTCTCTCTCTTCCTGCCTCTCTGCCTGCTTGTGATCTCTGTCAAATAAATAAAATCTTAAAAAAAAAAAGAACCATAACATGTATGTTGCAGGATGTACAGAAGTAGAAGTGAAATCTACTGAGGAGGCTTTTGAAGTTTTCTGGAGAGGTTAGAAACCAAGCTAAAGTTAGGAAAATCTGAAACAATAAATAAAATCCTGAGAGTTGCTACTGTAATTTGATGGCAGTACTATTTAGTAGAAAGCATGTATACTATAATGATTGAGTTCAGGTTTGATCAATGATGTCTCTGTCATCACAGGCCAGAAAAAGAGATGTATTGCTAACACACATTTGAATCGTGAGTCTAGCCATTCTCATAGCATGTTCAACATTAAATTAGTTTAGGCTCCCCTGGATGCAGATGGAGACAGTGTCTTACAGGTAAACTTGTACTATGTGGAGTTTTTCTTGTTTTAACTGAACCGTTAGTTTTTGGAACTAGTATTAAATCAGGGAAGTTTGACTGCAGTGAAGACTATTCTAGAATTATTAAATGTGGGTGATGACTTTTAAAAATTGTTCCATTAAAAAGCGTAGTTTTGGGAAGCTGGCTATTGAATCTAAGAACCTGGAATTGTGCTGTGAAAAAGGTTTACAAATCTTTATAAATCTCTTTAATAGAGGAGATAAAATGAGTATGAGTCATTATTTTATCTCTGAGGACTCATTTTGTATGTGGGAATTCAGTTAATGGTTTTAAAATGTCAGCGGTTAACTTTCCAGGGTAGATACAGTTTAGGAGATGACAATTCTAAATTGTTCTTCTCTCCGATGATAGGCCAGTAGGCCTCCCGTCTGCTGATCATCCTTTACTGCTGGGCCTGTCACACTACAAGGCTTACATCAATTAGTAAAAGCATTTGCGCCTGAATAGGAATCATTTAATAACTTTGAGTTATTAAAGTGTAATTCCATTTGAACCTCCTCATGAAGGTTTCTACATGGCATGATGAGGTGGTACGGCAGCATACTGGAGACCACCAGGATTCGAATTCTGAGTCCTTATTAATTTGTTAGCTGTCTGACTGTTATAAACTCTTGCTAATCCTCTGTGAGGACTAAAGCAGGCAATGCACGTAGAATTCTCAAGCCAGTGCCTGACTTACATAGAGTAGGTACTCATACTAGCTAGAAAACACTTGTAAGTCAAGCCTCCATATACACTTGCTGTCCTTTGAACACATCTAATATTACAAATCAGTTATGTACCTCTTTTCATTTTTTTATACAATTAGAGCATTATGAAATTTTTCAATTATAAAATTGTTAAGTATCTGGTTATAGAAAAATTTAGGATAGGCCTGTTTTAGAGTCACTAATTAGCAGACAGATTGAGATCCTGCAGTGAGGCACTGTGCAGGGTGCTAGAGATGAGACCATTGATTGAGAGGCAGTCCTTGCTTTCATGGGGCTTAGAGTATAATGTGGAAGACCAGACAACAGGCAAGTCATCAAGACTATCTTGAGTATACTGAGCTTATGCTCTTAGCAGACTCTTCCACCAAAACCCGTATCCTTTGGCCTTACCGTTTTGTACTGTGCAAATGTGATATTTATAAGACTTAATAATTTGTTGATTGGAATATATTTGAAGAACACTGTAAACCGGTTATACCTAATGTTATTGTAATTAACGATCTTCTCTTCAGGAAAAGGAACAAATCACTGTAAGTCAGTTGTCCCTGGTAGATCTTGCTAGAAGTGAAAGAATGAACTGGAGAAAAGCAGAAGGGAACAGATTATGTGAAGCTGGTGAGCACAGCATAGTACTGGTTTATTGCTACAACTTCCAAAAACTTGAAATGTCAGTCTGTCACCTGCTTATTGATAGGTGGTTTAAGCATAATTGTCTTCAATTTTGATAATCTGGAGGCTAAGTTTCGTGGTCATTGCTGTTTCTTTAGTAATGTTGGTTTGGTATCAGTATGTTATCTATATTGTATATATGTTGTATACATAATATATATGTAACATATATTTGTATATTCTATATGTTATAGTACACTGACTTCTTGAAGAATGAGGGTAAGTGATTAAAATAAATATAAAGCAAGTTATATTCAAATTGTATCTATTGCTAGTAAAGCACCAGATCCTTAAAATTAAGTGATTTAACAGTATTCCAACATTCATACTGGCAAAAATTGGCTTCTGGAAGTGGGAGAACTTTGAACACAATAGCAAATTGGAAGGAAATCTGTTTTTTTTTTTTTTTTTAATCTTTCATTAGTGTAGCCAGCCATTCATGTTATGGTTTACCTAATAGCATGTATGGAGTGCGTACTGTGTGCCAGTACTTGAACATTCATTTAGTCTGGGGGTGCATGTGAGGGAAAGTTTAGGGGGGAAGTTCATGTAGTTGACACTTAAGTTGAGTGAGCTATATGCAAGACAGGGTTATACTTGACAGAGGAGGCAGCCACTTGTAAACTGAGAGAATATGGCAGGGTCAACATCACTGAAGTGGGAGGGTATGGATTAGTGACCCATGACAACTGAGGCAGCAAGGCCATGAGGACTCGTCTATCATGTTAAAAAGTCTAAATTTTGTCCTAAAGGAATAATGGTGATTGCCAATTATTAAAGGACTGGTGTGTATCACAGTATTTACTATGCATGGGCTCGATTTCTTGATTCTGACCTTTCAGGTTTATGTGATACCCATTTTCAGATGAGGAAATGGGTTGGGAGAGTTTACATCAACTTCCCAAGACCCGAGCCTGATTTTAAACCCAGACTGGCTGGATTTTCAATACTGTGTCTTTCTGCTGTTATGCAGCCTCCCCTGAAAGGAAATGAAGAATTAGTCTTTCAGAAAGATTGTTTTCCCATATAGAGAATTAATGTACTGAGGCAGGTCTAGTGATAGGAAAAGCAGCTGGGAGCCTTTTGCAGTAATTCTGAGGAGCAATCATGTGCCCTGGAGGCAATTGTGGGAGAAAAGGGAGAGCTAAGAGGAAGTGGACCTGCGTGTGGAGAGGAAGCAAGAGAGGAGGGCAGGTCCAAGATCGTGGCTGAGGAGAAAGCCGTCGAAGAGTCTGTTGGATGTGTTCAGCTTAGTCCAGGGGAACTGCCTAGTCACTGGATGTACACATTTGGAAGGAGAGCGATTTGACTGGAGGCATATAAGTTTAGGTTTTGCCAATATTATAGAAGCAACAGGGGAGATGAGATTATTCATGGAGGACACATGGGAACAGGCTGAGGGCAGAGCCTTGAGGAACAGATGCTTGAGGTGATTGATTGAAAGAGCCTGGGAAAGAGGAGAAAGAAGGTGGTAGCCACGTGAGAGGACAAAAAACCTCCACATTGAAAAAAATAAATAGAAAAATTTTTAAAATAAAATTAAAAAAAAAAAAAAAAAAAACCTCCACATTGTGTATGTGTATTTAAGATAGAGAATCTGGGATCCAGATCACAAGAGGAAGGATTCACCTTGATGGGAAGAGGGTTTATCTCCGTGGAAGAAAGTAGAAACTTGAGGGTTCTGATGCTTTGGGAGAAAACCAGAAAGGATTAGCAGTGTTGATACGGATGGGCAACAGCTGAGATAAAAACGAGGGCATGAGCAGGGGAAGAGGAGGAGACTGTGGCTGGGGCACAGGATTCTAGAGGAGGTGCAGTTCTGAGTGATAAAGGTTCAGGGTGTGGGCATAGCTGTGCAGCTCGCACGGTGAAGACCCACTGACTGGAACTGCGGGAGCGGGAGTCCTCCGGCAGCAGCACGTTAGAGCAGTCCTCACAGACACCAGAATGATCCAGGAGCAGGCGTGCTGGGGAACATGGAAGGGCAGCAGCTAGGGACTAGGAGAATGTTGCTGGCCTCCTCTGCTCACCACCCTTATGTCAGGCTTCAGAAAACAAGCAACTTTTGCTTCTGCTGCAGGGGGAAGCACTATACTTCTGACAGGATAATCCTGTTAGGCTTTGCACCTCAGATGCAGGGTAAAGCCCATGGACACTTTACAGAATATCCCTGAATGAATGATGTAAAATATGTAGGATTATAAAGGAAACTGATTAGATGGAAATGTGTTTTTAGAAGTTTTTATTTATTTGAGGGAGAAAGAGAGCAGGAGCAGAGGGAGAGGCAGAAGCAGACTTCCACTGAGCAGGGAGCCTGATGCAAGGCTCAATCCCAGGACCCAGAGATCATGACCTGAGCTGAAGGCAGATGCTTAACTGATTGAGCCACTCAGGTGCAACCCACCCCTTCCCTTTTTAAAGATTTTATTTATTTATTTGACAGAGATCACAAGTAGGCAGAGAGGCAGGCAGAGAGAGAGAGAGGAGGAAGTAGGCTTCCTGCTGAGCAGGGAGCCCGATGCCCATGCCGGGCTTGATCCCAGGACCCTGGTATCATGACTTGAGCTGAAGGCAGAGGCTTTAACCCACTGAGCCACCCAGGTGCCCCACCCTTCCCTTTTTAAAGTAAGCTTCACACCCAGCGTGGAGCCAAGGCAGGGCTTGAACTCACAACCCTAAAATCAAGACCTGAGCTGCTATCAAGAGGTGGATGTCTGGGGCGCCTGGGTGGCTCAGTTGGTTGAGTGTCTGACTCTTGGTTTCAGCTCAGGTCATAATCTCCTGGTCCTGAGATCGAACCTCATGTCAGGTTCCACACTCAGCAGGGAGTCTGCTTGAGATTCTCTCCCTCTGCCCCTCAACCCACCTGGGCTCTCTCTAAGATAAATAAACCAATCTTAAAAAAAAAAAAAAAAGTCTGATGGCTGACTGAACCACCTGGGTCCCCCCCCCAAAAGTATTTTTTTTTTTTTTTAAAGATTTTTTTTTTTTTTTTTTTTTTTTTTTTAAAGATTTTATTTACTTGACAGACAGAGATCACAAGTAGGCAGAGAGGCAGACAGATAGAGAGGGGGAAGCAGGCTCCCTGCAGAGCACAGAGCCCGATGTGGGGCTCGATCCCAGGACACCGGGACCATGACCTGAGCCGAAGGCATAGGCTTTAACCCACTGAG
Organism: Lutra lutra; assembly: GCF_902655055.1. Classification (NCBI taxonomy): domain Eukaryota; kingdom Metazoa; phylum Chordata; class Mammalia; order Carnivora; family Mustelidae; genus Lutra; species Lutra lutra. Next base: position 49,638,176 of record NC_062284.1, read on the forward strand.
CCACTCAGGTGCCCCCTGCTAAAAGTATTCTTAAGGCACTTGTCATTGTAATAATTTACATGCTTCTTTATTAATGCCTTAATTAAAGATGTATCAGTAGGTCTTATAACTATGTAATTTCAAAGTAGTGATGAACATAACTATCTGTAGCACTGTAAGGTGCTGTAAAATTACCTATGATTTGTACTGACAAAAATCACAGATACCACTAATATTATGTTTTGGTCTACATTCATAATTGAAATGCTATTTCAGAAGTCTGGAAAAAATAAAAGGTATAATATATTTCCCATCCAGTATACAGATTTCCTGAAATGTACCCATGGACAATATGGACCCCAGGTTAAGAAATCATGGTAATTAGAGATGGGTAGAGCTCTCTGTGAGAGGTGTGAAGACATACGGAAGTCCGGTAACAGGAATTTGGGCTCCAGAGAGCACAGTGGAAGCAGGAAGGACACTGGGAGTTGGGGTCAAGGAAGAAGAATCATGAATCATGGGACACTGTGGAGACACAGATGAGCTCTGTGTTTTGAGAAGTGACCAAGGATGAGGGTACAGTGGGAGTTAGCTGATGTTTTTGGGGTCTCTGCAAGTGAGCTCTCCTTCACTGGAGGCTTGATTAATCGGTCAGACTTGCCTTGGCTCAGAAATCCAGAGTGGTCAGAAGTAACAGCTGCATTGCCTTAGTAATCCTTGTTTGGGGGCACCTGGCTGGCTCAGTAGAGCATGTGACTCTTGACCTCAGGGTTGTGCGTTCAAGCCCCACATTGGCTGTAGAGATTAAAACCCAAAAACAAAAACTGAACTCCTTGTTTGGATGTGGAGGGGACAGAGTTAGTTGGAGACAGGAGCCCCTCTGGGTGCCGGGGGCAGGGGTGAGGTAGGACTTCAGTGCTGATGAAGCCTAACACTTTTGAGATAATATTTTAATATGAGGATATTAAACATCTGCACTTAATATACTTTTTCACAGAATTCAAGATTTGGAAGAAACTTTATGGGCTATGAAATATATAATGGTGCATTTCACGGACAGTCCTTTTGATAGAATCCTTGAAGGATGGTGTTAACCCCCTCCTGAAACACTGCTATTAAAATAACTCCTGAAGTACAGCCAGGCCATGTGGGGACAGCTCCTTAGACTGGGCCATCAAAACGCATTAGTTGGGCGCCTGGGTGGCTCAGTGGGTTAAGCCGCTGCCTTTGGCTCAGGTCATGATCCCGGGTCCTGGGTTCAAGCCCCACATCGGGCTTTCTGCTCAGCAGGGAGCCTGCTTCCTCCTCTCTCTCTGCCTGCCTCTCTGCCTACTTGTGATCTCTGTCTGTCAAATAAATAAATAAAAATAAAAAAAAATTATAAAACTGATACAGAACCATTAATTACAGAAGTGAACTAATGACCAATTTATTATTGTTTCATTAATTTCTGAAAGACTTGAATATGCTGATTTATAAAACCAAAAACCCCCTCCGATGTGTTTTGTGTCTAGCAAGTCACGAGATTTGCAGAAGTGACCCAAGAAGTTGAAGTGGCAAGACCAGTGGACAAGGCAATATGTGGTTTGACGCCTGGAAGGAGATAAACAAATGAGGTTTGGGGAGGACCAGTTGGAGATGGTAAGATTTGTGTCACATCATGTGCATGCTGATGTCTGTCAGTCTCTCTCCTTAAGATTGATTTCACAGTAGAGAACTACTTAGTAAATAGTTCCCTTCCTCTCAAGAACCAAGTGCAAAGAAAAGGGAAAGAAAAAAAAAAGAACCAAAGTGTAAATGAGTCTTTTGTTACATACTATAACTTACTTTCCCCACTTTTTCTTTTTTTTTTTTTTTAAGATTTTATTTATTTATCTGACAGAGATCACAAGCAGGCAGAGAGGCAGGCAGAGAGAGGAGGAAGCAGGCTCTCTGCTGAGCAGAGAGCCCGATGCGGGGCTCGATCCCAGGACCCTGGGATCATGACCTGAGCTGAAGGCAGAGGCTTTAACCCACTGAGCCAACCAGGCGCCCCTTTTTAACTCATTTTTAAGGAGGTATGATTGTGACAACTCAAGCACATGGCTCACTGAACTGGGGGTTCTAATCACAAGTGTATCAACTTGTTTAAATAAGCTTTCTCTCCTGTGTAACTTCTTGTAATTTTTTATAATTCAATGCAGAACCACTGGTTACAGAAGTGGTTTTACAGAGTTTTCCACTTCTGCCGTCCTGTGAACTTTTAGATATCAACGATGAGCAGACTCTTCCCAGGCCAATCGAGGCATTAGAGAAATGACATCACCTATGGCAGATGATGATCGATGAAATTCACAAACAATGTAAGGGCCAAAAGCGGTCTGCAATCATTTCAACTCCAGAAATTTTAACAAATTTGAGTTCTTTGGTGGGGCAGATCTATCTATCTATCTATCTATCTATCTATTTATTTATTTATTTATTTGACAGAGATCGTGGGGTATTTATTTATTTATTTATTTATTTGACAGAGATCAGAAGTAGGCAGACAGGCAGTCAGAGAGAGGGGGGGAAGCAGGCTCCCCGCCAAGCAGAGAGCCAGATGCGGGGCTCCATCGTGGACCCTGAGATGATGACCTGAGCTGAAGGCAGAGGCCTGACCCACTGAGCCAGCCAGGTGCCCCCTGGTGGGGCAGATCTTAAGGAAGGATTATCTGTTTCTGCACTTTGTAGCCCTGAAAGGACTGACAAGGAACTTTCCCACAGCTCGTAAAACAGAAGAAACAGGTAAGTGTGTATTCTCTCCCTTTTTTTAAATCTACAGAAATATACACAAAGGAATAATAGCTACTTTGCTTTTAGTTCCTACTAGTTACTTGGAAGACACTTCATAAATATTACATCTTAAAAATGTCTTTGGGCAAATGATTTCATCTTCCATTTCTTGGCCTCCCTATCTGCAAAATGAGGATTTTAACTGTCCTTACCTCAGAGAGTGTTGTGGCAATGAGATAATATGTGAGAATCATGTAGAACAGTAAACAGCCTGGTACTTACAAATGCTCAGTAAGTAGGTCTATGGTTTTTATCATCAATTCATTTGAATCTTCAGAGGAAAGGTGTGAGATAAGTGGAATCTATATCCCCATTTTGAAAGGAAGAAATGTGCTCAGAAAAATTGTCATATAACTAGTACTTGGTGTTCCAGGGATTTCAAGTTGCATCCAGCTGATCCTAAATCTGTTATTTCTGTTTTTGCAGTTGTTTTGAACCAAATTACTTACCTGTAAGGGCTGACAAGGGAATGCCGTAGCGCAGAATGAAAGACTCTCTTTTTCAGTAAAAACCAGCTTTTCTAGGAATATCTCTCATACAGATTTAGAAACCAAACTCTTGATTTCTTTCTTGACTTGTTTTCTGCTCCAGGCTGTCATGATTTGCTGAATAGCTACATACTGGTTAATAAAAGTTGATTTCACTGGTTATTTTGGAATTGGAGTAAACTTGGCCTGCATGCTTTGTTTCCGCTATTACGTTTAAAGCGTTAAGAGTTTGACAGTGCTGTTTCAAATAAAGAAAACTACATTCAAGGAAAACTACATGAAAAAGAAAGGGTGATCTTAGGACAGAAATTGGAAATAGAATGACTGGAGAAGAAAAACAAAACTTTAGAGTATAAGGTTTGTTTTGGCATGATTTAGTGAATGTGCGTGCTGGCTGGTTAGCACTGCTCTCTGACCTAGCTGTTCGCCCTCCCAGCCTTTAACCACTGCTTACTGGGGGAGAGATAGCCCTAGCTCCCTACTAATCTGCACCTCACCCCAGAAGAGAAGGGATGTGAGTGAAGAGCTTTAGAGGGGTAATGTACTCTTTAATTTTCTCAGTTAGGCTTTAGCAGTTGGAGAGAATGTTCTTGGACCAAATGAGTTTCTAGAGGGCTTTCATGAGTTTAGCTCTGGTTACAGCTTGCTTTTTGACTTAGGATGATAGGTTTGTTTTCTCTATATCCTTTAAAGGGTACCCATTCCTTCTGGACAGAAGCTCATTGCAACCAATACAGTGTTCTCTCTTCTGAAAACAGCCTAAAAAACAAAATTCAGGGCAAATTTTAGGGGAAAATCATTTTCACATGAAGTCAGTTAAAGTTTTGTCTTTTTCTGTGAGGCCCTTGTTTAGGAAGTTCTCACTTCTAGGCATGGAGGCAGGAACTCAGATAACATTGTAGAGGGAACTGCTTTCTCCATGATTTTTCTTTCCACAGCTATGCCTGTGTGAGCAAACCACCAAAGCAGTCAGTTCACAGCTACATGTGGTGTTTACAAGCCAGATCCTGAACAGAGTGGTCTGCCTTCCCAGAATGAGATTTTAGAGAAGACAACTACAATCTATGAAGAGGACAAGCGTACTTTGCAACAGGAACTCGAGACTCAGAACCAGAAACTTCAGCGGCAGTTTTCTGACAAGCGCGGACTAGAAGCCAGGCTACAAGCAAGACATGGTGACAACCAACCATGAAGTGGGACAAAGAATGCGTGAGTATCGCTCCTGTGGGACGGTGGCTGACTTCCACCTGAGGTGTTCCGAATCCATGTTCCTAGGCTTAGGGTTTTGGTGGTGGTGGTGGCAGCAGGAGCCACCGTTCAGTCCATTCTGTCTCCTTTCTCTCTCCTTAAAACGGCATGACAAGGTGTGCTTGACTCTGGGAGGACTGTCATTCTTAGGAAACGAGGCGGCTGGGTGGTCTGGAATGCTTGTTTGGTGTGACTGAATTAGCTGTGTGTTCCTCTTGCTAACCTAGGAGCACCGGGTGGCAGCCAAGCAGCTGGAGATGGAAAATAAACTCTGGGTCAAAGATGAGAAACTGAAACAACTGAAGGCTATTGTTACTGAACCCAGAGCCGAAAAGCCAGAGAGACCCTCCCAGGAGTGGGACCGGGGAAAAAGTCACTCAAAGAGTCGTCTCTCTGTCACCGGTATCTGTAAGTTTTTTGTGGTGGGGTAGTCACTTGCACTAGAGAAAATGTGTTCAGATAAGGTAACTTTCTAGGATGCTCCATTTGTTTTATATTATTGTATTTCTATATGTAAATATTTCTGAATTTAGCATAATTTATTGCAAATTCAGAATAAAACATGGAGTGACTCAGTAAAAAGGATTCTAACATGGGCTAAAATGATAGAAAAGCAGTGAATTGTTCCTTTCTGTGTTTCAGTCTTGCTTATTAATTTCTCTTCCATTTTTTTAGCTTTCTAGTAACTATACTGCTCAGCTTCCCACCGGCCAGCAGCTGCTGAACCAGCCACAGCTACATAGACACTCTAATTCTTGCAGCAGCATTTCTGTAGCCTCCTGTATTTCGGAATGGGAACAGAAAATTCCTCCGTATAACACACCTGTCCATGTCACCGCTATTGCAAGGCGTAGGCAGCAGGAGCCAGGACAAAGTAAAACTTGTGTCAGAAGGCAAGGGATGTACTGGACGGAAGGCAGGGAGGTGGTTCCCACATTCAGAAATGAGATAGAGCTAGAAGAGGACCACTGCTGTAGGGTCAGTGCCAGCATTCTCCTAAACCCTGGTGGCCATAGCGAATTGCGGGTTTGCTGGTGGGGGGCGCTGTTTGTGACTTGATTCATTCAGAAAGTTCAATGGGTGAAAGATGGGTGAGCTCCAGATAAACAAGGGCTAATTTTTCTGTTATTTACTTTGACAAATCACCCTAAGATTGAGGCCTAGCTCTTCATCTGAAAAAGCCGTAACACCTGGCCAATGCGTGCCCCAGAGTAATCTGGGCTTTCATTTGCATAAGCTAATAAGCAGCCACAAAATCAGCGAACAGTGTCTCAGAGCACGTTTTCCATTTTTTTGTTTTCCTTCCTGTTTTTTTGCTGCTTCTGAACTTTTATTTTTTAAATTGTTTTCTCAAACTTATTTTGAATAGTTTCAAATTCAAAAGTTGAAAGAATGGTACAATATCCTTCTTTCCCCTTACCTGGATTTACCAGTTGTCATATACCATTTTTTCCTTGAACTTCTGAAAGGAAGTCCCTATACTTTGTGACTTTTAGTCCTATTAAGGACACTGTCCTATATAAACAGTCTTTATCAAACCTAAGAAAGTTAACATTAATTGAAAATAGCCTCTATTTTTAATCTATGATCCTAACAAAGTGAATGTGGTTATTCACAACGTGCATGTGGTTATTATGTCTTCAATCTCTTTTAATATAAAATAGTCCCCTGCCACACCCTTTTTGATTTTCATGACATTGACTGTTTTGCAATAGTCCAGGCCTATTTTGTAACTACTGAAGGTTTGCATGTCTAGTAAATTGCTTTTAATCTCAAGACCTTTATCTCCATTTATAAGGGCTTGGCCTCAGTCAATGGTGTTTAAAGAAATTCATGTTTAAATTTTCTTCTTAAGGATTAAGGTAAAGTTTTTTCCTTTGATTCTGAATAAATGGACCAAGTTAATGTGGATTTATATTTAGTAAAATCTTACTATAGCTATTTTAGAATTTGTCTTTTAACAAATTAATAGTATTTTGCTTTAAATTTTCTTGTATAATTTAGGGTACAGATAAGTTTCATTTAGATGGCCCGTACTTCTTATTAAGGGATTGTGATGAATTGCAAGGTATTTACCAAGAAAACAGATGACTCTAAAGACTAAGTTCTTTACAAATTTTGCTTGAAACCTTTTTAGGGAGCAAATTTTGGTGACTGATCTTTCTGATCAACTCTAATAAATTACCTTTATTTTTTATGAAACTTTAGAGAGTGAACACTATTCAAGGCTTGCTTATGCTTGGTTAATTCTGCTCTCAGATATTTAAGATTTACTAGAGATCCTTTAACTTCTCACTTGAAATCAAATCTCTTTAGAAGTGCAGCAAAGTTTAGACTAGCATCTGTGTATCCAGGTTTGTTGGCCAAAAGTTATGTTAGGTGGGCTGAATTTATACTTCAGTGAAGAAGATGAAAATATCTGATTCGGTGAATAGCAGATTGTAGTAATTATCTTTCTGAAGCCAGTTTCATAATGTACTTATTGCTAAATGTGTTCAGGAAAACTATCACCTTTGCTAAACGGTAGGTCACAAGAGCCTGACTTTGTTCAACATCAGGTCACTTTTTAAGAAGGGAAAATTTCCTGGGTTGCTGGCAGTGTGGGCATCTTTCATGGCCAACTCTATCGCCCACGTTCTATAGTAGCAATGACTTAGCACCAGCAGCTGTTGCTTGTGATTACATAGGGGAAATGCTTCAGTTCTCCAGACAGACTTCTTAAAGTTAGGATCTTTGTCCGTGACCAGGCTGGGAGGATTTGGCATGTGACAGACTTTAATTTGCTTTCAGTTAATACAAACAGGAGACATCTCAACCAGTGAGTTGTCTTTGGAACTATGTCCTGTATGTGAAATGCATTTCCTTAGACTGAACGTGCTAAATTTAACTTTCCCGGATTTACATGATAAAGTTGACTGGAAGCAACAAGTTTTTAACTGTATGATTGATACAGACTGATTTGATACAACATTTGGTTTGGTTCTTGGAATCTTTATGAAATATTTGAGAAAAAAATAGTTGGTATGTTTTAGCCATTATTGTGTTTGAACTTGTCAAGAAGTTCTACTTGAGATTTTAAGATCTCAAAATAGTCAGAAGTACTTCATTTATAGTCAGTCTCTTAATCATTTTATACATAGGGTTCTTATTATATCTTATGTTCTTTAGCATTATGTACCATAAAGTCCATTAGTTTTTACTTATTTATTGTCTTTGTATACGGAGTGTTATGTGCAAGTTTTAGAGCTTTTACTGACCTCATTTGAAGTTTTTAACATAGTTGTGGACCTAACAGATTACCTTACAATAGGAGGCACAAATAATGGTTTTGATAGAGAAAGTAAGATGAATGGTCTTAAATACCACCTACACAGGAAAGCCTAGCAGCATAGCCAGAATTTTTTCATACATTGTTTTGTTTTAAGGAGAGCTCCTTGGTAGAATGTATACTGAACAAGCAGTATTAAAAGATGTTGGTTGGTTGTGTGGTTAAATACAAAGAGAACATTTAAATTATCGGAATAACATATTTAGCTTTTGAAAAGGTTTATGCATTTGTTTTGATACTGTCATCAACTAATGTAGCCAAACCTGCTGCACTTCTAATAATACCCTTAAATTAATTTGGGTTATGCTTGTTTCTTGATTCGACTTTCAACCTGATCAGAACGCACCACCAGTTCGTCTCCGCCATAGATGATCTCGCTCTGCAGGAGACAGATGGGTAGATCATAAGCCTGCCTCTAACGTGCAAACTGAGAGAGTCATGCAGCCACACGTCCCTCCTGCCATCACAGTATCTGCTGCAAATGGAAAGGCACTAGCTAAGTGTGAGAAGTACAGGCTGACCCACTAGGAACTAGTCTCCGATGAGGAGATGAGGAGATTAAAACTAAACTAATCAAGGTAAAAAATTGACAGAGGATGAAAAACATACAGAAAGTCAACTTTGCAAAAAAACCACTTACTCTCTTTCTTTGATGACTCACAGACAGTGTCAACAAAGATAAATGGGTAATGATAGAACCTTTTTGTTTGTCCGTTAGAAAACTAAAGGAACTGCTCAGGCTGTAAATCTGCTAAACTCCGACAAAGTCAGCTGCTTTCTAGTGAATGAGGCTCAGATCCTCAGGATTCTGTTCGAGGAACTCCAAATCTATAACATACTGTAGAGTTAGTTTCAGCCACTACTTCAGAAGCAGATCCAAAGAACTACCATTTGTCGGTTCCAGATAAAAAGCCCACGTTAAAATGTGATCTATCAACATTTCTTATCACTGAGCTACCCAGATCCCTTTCCCTTCCCTAGCCTATAGAAAAATTATCCTTTGTTCAGAGTCAGTGAATAATCAGAGAAAAGCCAATTAGAAAAAATTTAGAGGATGTTTCTTAATTATAACCAGAGTTACAAATAAGACTGTAAAATGAGCAGGGTGGTATATCCAGAGGAAAGTATAATGCCTTAGAATATTTAGAAATCTCTGGTAGATTTCTTGATCCTTGGTGTAATTTTTAAATTATAGACTGAACAAAAAGGAATACATATTTTTTGCAATTTGAGAATGTTACTGATTTTATTACACTGGACTTTTCATTTACTGAGAGATAATTTCTGAAGTACTTTAATAAGCACAGTCTGAAGCACTTGTGAATAGGACTTTCTTTACTGTTTCATGGAGAATCTTAAGTTCAGTTTGAAATACATGTTTATCATTGTTATATCAAAGTATAATGCTGATCTTTCCTGTCTGCTTCAGGGTGATGTTTATAAAACAAGAGGTGGTGGACAATCTGTTCAGGTTATGGATATTGAGACTTTAAAACAAGAATTGCCAACTGGGTGAGTGATCATCAGATGTATCTCTTCAGAGGGCTTCAGACTTCTTAGCTGCTGCTTCTTGAAGAACACAATATCCTATAAGATGTAGCATTAATTAACTGAAGGAATGTAGTGATATCCTATAGTATTTTTCCTGTTCTTAAATGCAAAAATAATGGTTGCATCATGTTTCCCCCTTTTCCACAGTCGAAAATGAAGATCTTCCACAGCAGCACATGCCCCACCAGATGGTAAAGTCCGAAGGGACTGATGTAGAAACCAGGGTAGGGGTAAAAAATATGTCTGCTTCATAAAAGTTAGGGCAACCTATTTTAACCCTCCTGGCTCCAGCTTTTCCTGCTCTCAGAAGCAGCTGAGGTCTGATCTCACATCGCCAGTGTAGCCTATAGGTCTGTTCTCCACAAACCTGACATGGTTCTCATGTTTGTTTAGGTCTGCTCCTTATAGGAGTTCTCTGGTCCAAGGTCCCTGGTTTCAGTGTAGAGGGACAGGACCAGAGATTCAAGTCAGAGGGCATCACTGTAGAACAACAATTCACATCAAATTGGTGGGGATCTTCACAGACGCAGAAGTTCCCTGTGGAACTGTTACTCATTATTACTCTAGCTAAAGGGAGGCTTTTCTAGAGTGAGCGTGGGAAGGGTAGGTGGTGTTAGAAAGCCAAGCTCTGGCCACTAACCCTCTCAAGGAAATTACCTGCATGACCTCTAGAGACCTTTCCAGCTCACCATCTTTTGTGGCCTATGTCAAATAACCTGCACATATCTGTTAACATAGCTGTCTGTGCTGCACTAGAAAGCAATGTGGGATCCCACCGTGGATGAAGCCATCCAAGCAGAACTGTGTTTACAGACTATAGAGGAGCTGATCTTTTCCTCTTCTGTAATTTTCTTATCCGTGTTCTGTGGCTGTGGAGATGAGAGCAGGATCTCAGCTGGGACCTGGATATCAGCATCATGCACAACCCAAGTGAGTTCTGACTAACCAGGCCTTTCTGTGTGTGTGCTCCCTCCTCCAGTATTTCCATTATCACCCCATCTCCCTACCATCCACTTTTAAGAGGACATACATGGTTTTTGTTTACCCCTTGGAACAGCTAGGCCCTCTAGCAAACTGCAGCAGTGGGGCTGAGAATGTCAGAAGGCTCAGTGAGAGCAGTAACCGGAGGTAAAGGGAGATTGCTCATGCTTATGCACACTTGGCTAGTGCTCCTAAAGCTCTCAGAGGTGGACTGAGATCACCTGTAAGGAGGGAAGCTGCAGGCTTTAGTCAAGGATGACATCTCTTCGTGTAATTCATTTCTCCAAACTTGGCCTCTTGATCTCGTTATAGTGATAAATGTTCACTAAAACAAAACACAATAGTGGAATTTATGGTAGGGGAAGTAATCTCACCTTTCCTTCTGTTAAGCACATACCCAAGAGTCTGGTCTATTCCTTTTCCATATTAATTTACCCCTTTCAAATGTTTACTTATACAAGTCTTTGTGTCCATTTTTAACACACATATTCCTTAGGCAAGTTGCAAAGTCACTGCAGTCAGATGCAGGCAGGAATCCTGCTCTTTAAGTTTAATAGTGGATACCCATATTTTATAACCGTTACTTGCTTTCTCAGGATTTGAACTTTCCCACAGTAAAACCTGAGTTCTCGTAAAGCCTTTCCTAGGAGATCCAATTGCTATGAATGCAAAAGTCAATACTAAATGTTGGTTTTCACATTGTAGGCACAAGAAACCATGACCTGACAGTCTCAGTAACCAAAGAGCATTTTCATTTGTGTTGGTGATTTCTCCAAAGTCCAAGAGTCTTCTGAGTCACCTCTCAGCTTTGTTGAGTATCACAGACCTCAGATATATCATACACTGGTGGAGATCAGAGATTCCCCCTATGGTTCCAAAGATACCTAGGCTTCAGCACACTGTTTATATTCTATGCCCTGCCATGTAAACTTTTCCATAATGCTACTGTTTTGTATATATCTTGTATACTTAATAACTAATTTGCACAAGTGCTTTGTCTTGGGTGATTAAGGAAAAATATATGTAAATCACTTTTTTGTGTGACTTTTCCTGCTTTTCTGAATACTTTAATAACAAATGCTGCTATAGATTAGCTTACGAGAATGCACTTTAGACATATTTGACAATTCAAACTTTCAAAATAAGGATGTCAGTAACTGGCCAACACTAAAGCCATTTTAGGAAGTTGTTTTGAATTTTGTATGTATATATCTACTTTCCGACCTTTAGATATGCAAAAAGAACTGAAATAAACACTAAGAAATACAAAGTTGTGTGACAGTCATTTAACATATATTCCTAGCACTTTGCTTTGAGCTAATGTTCATTTGTTTCTCTCATGTTGGGGCTACCTGTATTAAAGCACACAAAGGAACCATTTCAAAACAGGGTACTTCTGCCCAGGGACCCATTTCTTCTCAGCAGCACAGCTTTGAGGAGGGACCTCCTTGACTGGGGGGAGAGGGGGAAGGGAAACACACAAAATTATCAAAGGACACTGAAGGAACATTCCCTGCTGTCTGCTTTAGGATTTCAGTAGGAGGTCTGCACAAGGACCTCTGGGAGTACCCTGTTCCAGGTTCCTTCCCCCTACCAGCGTGGAGGCAACCCCAAAGCACGGTGCTAAGCTTACACTTCCCCTCGCCCCCTACCTCTGTTGCCAGCTTCTGGATTGGCTTTTTTTTATAGGCAGTCCTGAGTGCTGCTCCAGAACCAGCTCAACTGGGGAGAAGCCAAAACCTGAGCTATTGCACCACCTTCTGGGAAACAAAAGAAAGGTCTACAATGGCCACTCTGTTGAACTACACCAAAGTAGACAACTGAGGACAGTGTGCTACTTCAGTGCGAGGGCAGAGCGACATCTAATTGAGCACTATAAAAACCATGGTGATACGGAATCACCAAACATTCCCCTGCTGAACCAACGGTGCAAACTACTGTGATTTAACTGACAAGCAATTCAAAATAGCGACTATAAAGAAATCTGATGAGCCTATAAGAAAACTCATGTGATTCAATTTAGGAATAAAATGATTGAACAGGAGGTTGTTTATTTTACCAAGGAGTTTGAAATTTTTTAAAAAAGCCAAATTCTAGAGCTGACAAATTCAGCGAATGAGATGAAGAAATGCATTAGAGAGCTTAAGAAATAGAACAGATCAGGAGTGCCTGGGTGGCTCAGTGGGTTAAAGCCTCTGCCTTCAGCTCGGGTCATGATCCCGGGGCCCTGGGATGGAGCCCCGCATCAGCCTCTCTGCTTAGTGGGAAGCCTGCTTCCCCACCAGGCTCTGCTTGCCTCTCTGCCTACTTGTGATCTCTCTCAAATAAATAAATAAAATCTAAAAAAAAATAGGGCAGATCAGATTGAAGAATAAATTAATGACTTAGAGGATAGGAATTTAGAAATGATCCAGGAGAGGAAAGCTAAGATTAAAAAAAAAAAAAAAAAAAAAAAACCTGCAAGAGCTAATCATGTATGATGAGAAAAACAGAATAGTCTACCAGAAGGAGAAGGGGGAAAGGGAGGAGAGAGTGTATTTAGAGAAATAGAACAGAACTTCCCAAACCTACCTGGGGAAGGAACTAGAGAAGTCTAAGAAGCTAAGAGAACACTATTATCTCAATGCAAAAAGATGATCTCCAAGACACCTGTTTTTAAAATTTAAAAAAAAAAAAAAAAAAAAAAAGGTACCCAGGGAAGAAAGAAAGTGACCTACAAAGGAATTTCCATTAGCTTACTGATGGGTTTCTCAGAAACTCTATACACCAGGAGGAAGTGGAATGGTGCATTCAAGTGCTGAAAAATAACTGCTAACCCAGAACACTTTATCTGAAAAAGATATGCTTCAGGTATGAAGGAGAAATAAAGGCTTTCCCTACTAAAACAGAGAGCTCACTACTAGACCTGGCTTGCAAGAAATACTGAAAGGAGTCCGCCAAGCTGAAATGGAAAGATGCTAATTAGTGACATAAAAGCACATGAAATAACCTATTAGAGACAAAGGTAAACAACATTTAGAAAACTGTATATTAAAATAATGTGTTAACCACTTAATTATAAAGGCTTAAGAAAAAGAGCAACAACAAAAAAACTATCACCACTATAATTCCTCAATGAATACACTGCAAAAAAAGGTAAACTATGACATCGGAAATATAAATAGGGAGGAGTAAAAGGTTGGAACCTTTATATGAAGATAAAGTGCTATCGGGATAAAAAGGACTCTTTAGTTGTTTTATGTAAGTCACATGGCAATCACAAAGCAAAAGTCCATAAAAAGTCACAAAACAAAAAAGGGGAGGCTGAGCAAATCATGGAAAACCACCACGTTATAAAGGCAGACAGAAACATAGGGAAAAAGAACCAGAAGGCTAAATATAAGAGGCAGTACTATTATGCCCAAAATATAAATACAAAATACAAATCAATACTCAATATAAATGGACTGAATTCATCAATCAAAAGGCACAGAGTAGCTTGATGGATAAAAACAAGACCCAGCCATATGCTGCCTACAAGAAACTCATTTCAACTTTTTAAGATACACACAGGCTCAAGGTGAAGGAATTAAGAGAATATTCCATGCAAGAGGAAACCAAACAAAAGTGGGCGTAGCTTTACTTATAGCAGACAAAACAGAAGTCAAGCCTAAAAACAAAGAGACAAAGAAGGTCATTATGTAATGATACAACAGTCAATACATCAGGAAGATATAACAATAGTAAACATATATGCATCCAACATTGGATCACTAAAATTTATTAAGCAAATACAGATCTAAAGGGAGAAACAGACAACAATACAGTAACAGTAGGGGACTTCAGTACCCCACTCTGAGCAATGAGTAACTCATCCAGGCAGAAAGTCAACAAACTAAACTGAACTATAGAACAAAAGAACTTAACAGACCTATTCGAGCATTCTATCGAACAGAGGCAGAATACCCATACTTCTTCAGTGCACATGAAATATTTTCCAGGACAGATGACATGATAAGGCACAAAACAAATTGTAGCAAATTTATGAAGACTGAAACCACATCAACTACCTTTTCGGACCATAATGGTATGAAACTAGGAATCAACAAGAGGGAGACCAGAAAATTTACAAATATGTGGAAACTACACAACATACTTTTGAACAGCAAATGTGTCAAAGAAGAAATCAAAAGGGAAATAAAAATTTACCTTGAAACAAATGAAAATGGAAACACAGCATATCAAATTTTACAGGATGTAGTAAAAGCAGTTCTGAAAGTTTATAGCAATAAACATGTTAAGGAATTAGAAAAATTACAAAGAACCTTCCCCCCGCAAAGAATAGAAAAACAAGCCCAAAATTAGCAAAAGGAAGGAAATTATAAAGATCAGAGTGGAAATAAGTGAAATAGGACCAGAAAAATGGAAAGGATCAATAAAACTAAAGGCTGGTCCTTTGAAATGGTAAACAAAATCTTTAGCCAGACTAAGGAAAAAAGAAAGACTCAATTAAGAAATGAAAAAGGACACATTACAATTGATACTACAGAAATACATAGGACCATAAGAGAATACTACAAACAATTGTATGTCAACAAATTAGACAACCTAGAAGAAATGAATAAATAGAAACACACAATCCATCAAGCTGAGTCAGCAAGAAATGTAATATCTGAAAGGATAAATAATAAAGGGATTGAATCAGTAATCAAAACCTGCCCAACACAGAAAACCCCTGGACCAGATGGCTTCAGAGGCAAATTCTACCAAACCTTCAAAGAAGAATTAACAACAGTCTTCTCAAACTCTTGCAAAAAATTGAGGAGGTAAGGATAGTTCCAAACTCATTCTATAAGGCCAGATACCAAAGAGAGATGAGGAACCACAAAAAAAACAGATCAGTATCCCTGATTAATATAAATGCAGAAATCCTCAACAAAATATTAGCAAACTGAATTCAAGAACACATAAAAAGAATTAAACACCATGACCAAGTGGGATTTATCTCTGGGAAGCAAGGATGGTTCAATATATGCCAATCAATAAATGTAATATATCACATTAATATAATGAAAGATAAAAATCACATGATTAACTTAGTAGACACAAAAAAGCAACTGACAAAATACAACATACTTTCATGGTAAAAACCCTTGCTAAATGGGATATAAATGGAACATAAAAAGGCCATATACAACAAACTCACAAGTAACATCATACCCAGTGGAGGAAAAAAAAAAAAAAATGAAAGCTTTTCCTCTATGATCAGGAATAAGACTAGCATTTCTACTCTCAGCACTCTTATGCAACACAGTACTCCAAGTCCTTGCCTGATCAATTAGGCAAGACAAAGAACTAAAATCCATCCAAATTGAGAAGAATGAAATAAAACTGTCACTATTTTTAGATGATAGGATTCTGTACACTGAAAATCCCAAGGCTCTACCAAGAAACTGATGGAGCCAACCAATGATTTCGATAAAGTTCCAGGATACAAAACCAACATACTTACATTGCATTTCTATACACTAGGTGTGAAACATGTGAAAAAGAAACAAACTTTTCCTGAGGGGATTCTAGTGACCCTGGGGAGAATGCATTACAGGGCACCACAGGACCTCTTCTATACAAGGCCACTATTTTCAAGACCAGGAGATACAGTGACCTACCTAATACATAAAAACAGACAAAATGAGGAGACAAAGGAATATGCCCCAAATCAAAGAATGAGACAAAATCACAGTAAAAGAGCTAAATGAAACAGAGATAATATGCTTGATAAAAAATTTAAAGTAATGGTCATAAAGATGCTCACTGGACCTGAGAAAAGGCATCATCAAGTATGACATTTCACATATAGAGTGCCAGAAGAGGAGAGAGAGAGGGCAGAATATCATTTGAAGAAATAAGAGTTGAGAATTTCCCCACTCTGGAGAAGGAAACAAACATCCGAGTCCAGGAAGCTAAGAGAGCCCCTAACAAGGTGAACCCAAGGAGGTCCAGACCAAAACACGAAAGAATTAAAATGCCAAAAAGTAATGATAAAGACACAAATTTAAAAGCAGCAAACCAAAACAAAACAAGATACAAGGGAAAAACCCATAAAGCTATCAGCTGATTTTTCAACAGAAACCAAGCAGGCCAGAAGAACGTGGCATGATATATTCAAAGGTCTAAAAGGGAAAAACTTAAACCAGAGTAATTTACCCAGCAAGGTTATAACTCAGAAATGAAGGATAAGGTTTCCCAGACAAACAAAAGTTAAACTGGCCTTGTAAGAAATGTTAAAGGGGTTTCGTTAATTGGGGGGAGGGGGGCATAACTAGAAGAAAATAATGAAAGGCAAAACTTTCAGATTAAAAACAAACCTACGGGGGCACCTGGGTGGCTCAGTGGGTTAAAGCTTCTGCCTTTGGCTCAGGTCATGATCCTGGAGTCCTGGGATCGAGCCCCGCATCGGGCTCTCTGCTTAGCAGGGAGCCTGCTTCCTCCTCTCTCTCTCTCTCTGCCTGCCTCTCTGCCTACTTCTGATCTCTGTCTGTCAAATAAATAAATATTAAAACAAACAAACAAACAAACCTACGGGGCACCTGGGTGGCTCAGTCATTAAGCCTCTGGCTCAGGTCATGATCCCAGGGTCCTCAGATTGAGCCCCGCATCGGGCTCCCTGCTCAGAGGGAATCCTGCTTCTCCCTTTCCCACTCTCACTGCTTGTGTTCCCTCTCTCACTGTGTCTCTCTTTGTCAAATACATAAATAAAATCTTTAACAAACTACTTTTATTGAATTTTTACTTTTAATCACTTATAAAGCCAATATGGAAGTTAAAACACAATTATTTCTACAAAATTAAGCAAAGCATACACAAAAGGATGTAAAATATGACATCATATACATGAAACATGGAGAGAGGAGTAAAAATTTAGAGGTTTTAGAATGTGTTCAAACTTAACAGACCATCACCTTAATACAAACTGCTATATACATAAGATGTTGTACATGAACCCAATGGTAATCACAAATCAAAAACCTGTAACAGACAGGTGCCCTGTGTGGCTCAAGTCAGTTAAACAATTGCCTTCAGCTCAGGTCATGGTCCTAGGATCGAGCCCCGGGTCCGGCTCCCTACACAGTGGGGAGGTCTGCTTCTCCCTCTCCCTCTGTTGCTCCCCCAAGCTTGTGCTTTCTCACTTGTGCTCTCCCTCTCAAATAAATAAAATCTTAAAACAAAACAAAGTAAAACAAAACCTGTAACAGATACACAAAAACAAAGAGAAAAGATTCCAAGCATAACACCAAACAAAATCACCAGATCATAAGGGAAAAGAGGAAGAGAAGTAGAAAAAAGCAGAGAAAAGCCACAAAACAGCCAGAGAACAATTAACAAAATGGCAGTAGGCACATAACTATCAACAATTATTTTAAATGTAAATGAACGAAATGCTCTAATTAAAACACACAGGGTGACTCAGTGGGCTAAAAAAAACAAGACCCATTTACGTGCTGCTTACAAGAGGCTCACTTCAGATAAAAGACATACAGACTGAAAGTGAAAGGATGGAAAAGCATATACCTTGCAAATGAAAGCAAAAAGGAAAAAAAAAGCCATGGTCATATAAGACAAAACAAATTTCACTATTATTATTTTTCAAGAGCATGCACATGTGTGGGGGGAGGGGCAGAGGGAGAGGGAACCTCAAGCAGACTCCACGCAGAGCCCAACATGGGGCACGTTCATGAACCTGAGATCACAACCTGAGCCGAATCCAAGTCTGACACTCAACTGACTGCACCACCCAGGCGCCCCTAAACAAAACAGGTTTTAACACAATGTAGCAAAGGACAAAGAAGAACACTACAAAATGATAAAGGGATCAATCCTACAAGAAGGTACGACAACTGTAAGTATCTATGCACCCAACATGGAAAACCTAAACACATAAAAGCAAATATTAATAGACATAAGGGGAGAAATTAACAGTAGTACGGTAATAATAGGGGATTTTACACCCTACATACATCAATGGCTAGATCATCCAGACAGAAAATCTGTAAGGAAACAGCAGCTTTAAACAACAAATTACTAGGAATAAACTTAACCAAAGAGGTGAACAAGATGTCCTCTGAAAACTATAAAAACACTGATGAAAGAAACTGATAATGACACAAACGAGAAGATACACCATGCTCATAAATTAGAAGAATTAGTATTGTTAAAATGTCCATACTACCCAAAGCAATATACAGATTCAATGTAATCCCTATCAAAATACCAATAGCATTTTTCACAGAACTGAAATGAGTAATCCTAAAATTTGTATGAAATCACAAAAGACCTCAAATAGCCAAAGCAACCTTGAGAAAGAAGAACAAAGCCGGAGGTACCACAGTTTCACATTTTAAGATCTACTACAAAGCTATGGTAATCAGGGCGCCTGGGTGGCTCAGTGGGTTAAGCCGCTGCCTTTGGCTCAGGTCATGATCTCAGGGTCCTGGGATCGAGTCCCGCATCGGGCTCTCTGCTCAGCGGGGAGCCTGCTTCCCTCTCTCTCTCTCTCTCTGCCTGCCTCTCTGTCTACTTGTGATCTCTCTCTGTCAAATAAATAAATAAAATCTTTAAAAAAAAAAAAAAAAAAAAAAGCTATGGTAATCAAAACAGTACAGTACTGGCATAAAAGCAGACACATAGATCAGTGGAACACGACAGGGAGCCCAGAAATAAATCCACACTCACATGGTCAATCTATAACAAAGGAGACGAGAATATGCAATGAGAAAAAGATAGTTTTTCAATAAATGGTATTGGGAAAACTGAACAGCTACATGTAAAAAAATGAAACTGGACAACTTCCTTACACCATACACAAAAATAAACTGAGAATGGATTAAAGATCTAAATGAGAGACTTGAAACCATAAAAATCTAAAAGAAAACATAGGCCATAATCTCAGAATTTGTCCTTAGCAACATATATATGGATCTGTCTCCTCAAGCAAGGGAAACAAAAACAAAAGTAAACTACTGGGACCACATTAAAATAAAAAGCTTTTGAGGTGCCTGGGTGGCTCAATCATTAAGCACCTGCCTTCCACTCAGGTCATGATCCCTGGGTCCTGGGATTGAGCCCCACATAGGGCTCCCTGCTCAGCAGGAAGCCTGCTTCTCCCACTCCCTCTGCTGCTCCCCCTGTTTGTGTACATGTTCTCTGTCAAATGAAATCTTAAAATAAAATAAAATAAAAAGCTTTTGCACAGTGAAGGAAACCATCAACAAAACAAAAAAGACAACCTAGTGAATGGAAGAAGATATTTACAAATGATATATCCAATAAGGGGTTAATATCCAAAATATGTAAAGAACTCATAAAGCTCAACGCCAAAAAAAAATCCAAATAATCTGATTTAAAGATGAGCAGAGGACCTGAGTAGACATTTTTCCAGAGAACACATACAGATGGCCAACAGACACATGAAAAGATGCTTGACATCACTCATCAGAGAAATTCAAATCAAAACCAAAATGATGTATCAACTTACACCTATCAGAATGCCTAGTATCAAAAAGACAAGAAATAACAAGTTTTGGTGAGGATATGGGGAAAACAGAACTCTCATGCATTGCTGGTGAGAATAAAAACTGGTGCACCCTCTGTGGAAAACAGTATGGAGGTCCCTAAAAATTAAAAATAGGACTACCATATGATAAGGTAATTCCACTACTGGATAGCCACCCCCCCCCCCCACAAAATGAACACTAATTTGAAAAGACATATTCCCTCCTATGTTCACTGCAACATCGTGTACAATAGCCAAGATATGGAAGTCACCCAAGTGTCCATCAGTGGATGAATAAAGTAGAGGCATACATACACACACACACACACACCACACAACACACACCGGAAATGTTACTTGGCTATAAAAAAGAATGAGATCTTGCCATTTGCAACAACCTGGATGGACTGAGTGGATAATACTAAGTGAAATAAGTTAGAGAAAGACAAATAGTATATGATTTCACTTATACGTAGAACCTAAAAAACAAAACAGACTCAAGTACAGAAAACAAACTGGTGGTTGCTAGAAGGGAGATGGGTGGAGGGATGGGCACAATAAAGGGGACTGGAGGTACAAACTTCCAGTTGTGAAATAAATAAGTCACAGAGATGAAAAGTACAGCGTAGAAAATACAGTCAGTGATGTCGTAATAATGTCACTGTAGTGACAGCAACTACACTTATCGCGGTGAGCAATGAGTAATGTGCAGAACTGTGGAATCAATCTGCTGTACACTTGAAATTCACAAAACATTGTATGTCAATTATGTTTCAATGAAAGGATTGTCAAGTCTAAGAAAAAGATAATAATGGTCATACCCACACAAAAAAGAAGGGCTTTCCCAGTCACAGCAGCATCAAAAACAAAATACTAAGGAATAAATTTAATGTAGGAGGTAAAAGTTGTTTTTTTTTTTTTTAATTTATTTGACAGAGAGAGATCACAAGTAGGCAGAGAGGCAGGCTCCCTGCTGAGCAGAGAGCCTGATGCGGGGCTCCATCCCAAGACCCTGAGATCATGACCTGAGCTGAAGGCAGAGGCTTAACCCATTGAGCCACCCAGGCGCCCTGTTTTGTTTTTTTTTTTAAGATTTTATTGATTTATTGGAGAGAGAGAGAGAGAGCACAAGTGGGAGGGTGGGGAGCTGGGCAGAGGGACAAGCAGACTCCCCACTAAGCAGGGAGCCCGCATGGGGCTCGATCCCAGGACCCTGAGATCATGACCTGAGCTGAAGACAGATGCCCAACTGACTGAGCCACCCAGGCACCCCAGCGGTGAAAGTTTTGTACAACAAAAACTATAAGATTGCTGAAATAAATAGAAAAAGACACAAATGGAAAGACAGCCTGTGTTCAAGGATTCAAAGAATTATTATTGTCAAAATGTGTAATCTACTCAAAGCAATCTACAGAGTCAACACAATCCCCATCAAATACTAATGGCATTCTTCGCAGAAATAGAAAATAAACTGTAAAGTCTATACGTAACCACAAAGGGCTCCGAAGAGCTAGAGCAATCCTGAGGAAAAAGAACAAAACTATAGGTATTGCACTTCCTGCTTCAAACTATACCACAAAGCTACAGTATTAAAAACAGTAAGGTGTTGGCACAAAAACAGACACACTGACAAACAGAACAGAACAGAGAGCTCAACATTAACCTCTGCTTATACATTAAACTAATATTCAACAAGGGGGCCAACAGCACCAAAGGGGGAAAAGACAGACTTCAACAAATTATGTTGAGAAAACTGGATGAACACATGTAGAACACTGAAACTAGACACCTTACACCACTCACAAACATTCACATGAAAATGGATTACAGACTTGAACATAAGGACTCATACTATAAGACTTCTAGAAGAAAACATAGGGAAGAAACTCCCTGAGACTGGTTTTGGCAATGATTTTTGGACATGACATCAAACAACAAAAGTAAAAATCAACAGAAGGGATTACATCAAACTTAAAAGCTTTTGTACAAAAGAATTAACAAAAGTGAAAGGCAACCTACAAAACGGAAGACTTTTTGCAAACCATAGGTCAGATAAGCGGTTAATATCCAAAATATAAGAAGAATTCATACAACACAATAAGAAAGAAGCAATCCGATTTAAAAATGGGGAGAAAAACAGACATTTTTCCAAAGAGGACATCCAGAAGGCCACCAGGAACATGAAAAGATGTTCAAAATCACGTATCATCAGGAAAATGCAAATGAAACTACAGGTGTTAGAACGCCTATCATCAAGAAGACAAGAGTAACAAGTGTTGGCAATGAATGTGGAGAGAAGGAAACCCTCGTGCCCTGTTGCTGGGAATGTAAATTGGCACAGCCACTGTGGAAAACAGTGTACGCAGGTTCCTCAAAAAATTAATATTACAACTATAATGTGATTCCACTTCTGGATATTTACTTGAAGAAAGTCAAAACACTATCTTGAAAAGATGTCTGCACTCCCATGTTCACTGCAGCACTATTTACAATAGCTGAGATACAGAAACAACTGAAGTGCCTGTCAGTACATGAAAGGATAAAAAAATGTGGCGCATGTGCACGTACACACAGGAGTATTATTCAGCCATGAGAAAGGTGGACGTTCTGCCATTTGTCCCAACATGGAGAGACCCTGAACACATGATACTAAGTGAGGTGAGCCCGACAGAGAAAGACAAGTACTATATGACATCACTTACGTGTGGAAATTTTAAAAAGGCCAACTTGTAAAAACAGAATAATGGATGCGGGGTGGGGAGACAAGGTAGATGTTTTTAAGGGTACAAACTTTTTTTTTTTAAGATTTTATTTATTTGACAGAGAGATCACAGGGAGGCAGAGAGGCAGGCAGAGAGAGAAGGGGGCAGCAGGCTCCCCACTGAGCAGTGAGCCCGATGTGGGGCTCGATCCCAGGACCCTGAGACCATGCCCTGAGCCAAAGGCAGAGGCTTAGCCCACTGAGCCACCCAGGTGCCCCTAAGGGTACAAACTTAAAACAAATAATAAGTCCTAGAGATCTAATGCACAGTTCACGGACTATAGACGTTAATACTGTATTACAAACATCAAACTTACTAAGACTAGAACTTAATTATTATAAGTACTATAAAGAAAGGATAATTATGTAATGTGAGAGATGCTAATTAACTATTACAGTGGTAATCATATTATGATATACAAATGTATCAAATCCCATACTATAAGGTGTTGTACACTGCAAGTTTATAAAATATTAAGTCAAACACATTTTTTTTTTAAGATTTTATTTATTTATTTCACAGAGAGAGTGATCACAAGTAGGCAGAGAGGCAGGCAGAGAGAGAGAGGGGGAAGCAGTCTCCCTGCTGATCAGAGAGCCCGATGCGGGGCTCAATCCCAGGACCCTGAGATCATGACCTGAGCTGAAGGCAGAGGCTTAACCCACTGAGCCATCCAGGTGCCCCAAGTCAAACACATTTCAATAGGAAAAAATGAAAAGTAGAATTTTTGCAATTGTGAAAAAAAAAAAGCGGAAAATATAAAGTAATTTTTAAAAAAGATTTTATTTATTTATTTGACAGAGAAAGAGCAAAAGAGGTAACACAAGCAGGGGGAATGGGAGGGGGAGAAGCAGGCTTCCCGCTGAGGGACTCGATCCCAGGACTCTGGATTCATGACCTGGGCCGAAGGCAGATACTTAACCACCGAGCCACCCAGGTGCCCCAATATAAAGTAATTTGACATTAAATTGATAATGTCTTTTTTGTGTAACAACTATTATATCTATGTATTAAGTATGCTCTTCTAGACATTTAATCAAAAAACATGCTTTGGGAAACAACATAAATTAGAAAACGGACTACTGGGTGCCTGGGTGGCTCAGTGGGTTAAGCCGCTGCCTTCAGCTCAGGTCATGATCTCAGGGTCCTGGGATTGAGTCCCACGTCAGGCTCTCTGCTCAGCGGGGAGCCTGCTTCCCTCTCTCTCTCTGCCTGCCTCTCTGTCTGCTTGTGATCTCTCTCTCTCAAATAAATAAATAAAATCTTAAAAAAAAAAAAAGAAAGAAAACGGACTACTGAAAAATATGGTGAAACAGGCATTCTTACCTGGGTAAACACACATTTTTCTCTGATTAAATTAGGGTTTCTTTGGAGGCTGATTTTTTTTTTTTTTAACTAAATGGTAATCTGTTATATTAATAGTGAAGGTGTGATACTAGTCCACAAAATCCACTTGTCACTAATAGTATAGTAGTAAGCAATGTCACAGTTTTGTTTCTAAAATGCTCCAGACCAAAGTTTAATCCTAGGTCAGTAGATGTTACTGGATTTAACCTCTCCATTTCTTATTTTTAACATTTTAAATAGCATATTGCTTAGTCTGTTGAAAATACACCTTAACAGAATGATTGTACTATGACAGGGGAATGAGGGTAGTAGAATTTGTCCAAAGTATGATGTTGAATCCACTGAGTCCATGAACCACACATAAAGGGAAATGAATGGGCAACTGATGTTTTGCTTAAAGAGTTCTAAACATTCATGAACAATAGCTGTGGTTAACTGGGTGCTCGGTGTCTGACACCCTGTCCAGGTGTTAGCTATAATTTACAGGTGAAGAAACAGATCGAGAGGATTAATGACTTGCTCAAGGACCCCCAAAATCACAAGTGGTACAGCTGATATTTAAGCCCAAGTCTGAGCCTGACATCTAAACTTTTAACCACTTTGCTAATGACTGTGTCTCATTTTTACAGTTTAAGTAAAAATTTCTTAGCCCTAGTTACTTTTAGTTGATAATTTGATTTATTTTTAAGTAAGCTTTATGCCCACTGTGCGGCTTAAACTCAGGACCCCAAGATCAAATGTCATGTTCTATGGACTAAGCTGGCCCGGTGCCCCTTACTTGCTAATTTTTGATGTTCTGCAAAACAGGACAGCTATGTCTTTCTTATTGGTTTGTGGGACTTTATATAGCTTTTGGGTACTTTGGACCTCCTATCTTCTCCCAATCTGACTTTTTTTTTTCCGCTTTGGTTATAGTGTTTCTAAAATAAACTTAATTTTTAGAATTATTTTAGCTTTACCAAAAAATTATGAGGATAGAGAGTTCCCTCATATTCAGAGACAGTTTCCCCATTATTAACATATCAATACGCTACAATTAATAAACCAATATTAATATATTGTTATTAACTAGGGTCCATGTTTTATTTGGAATTCCTGAGTTTTGAACTAATGTCTTTTGTCCTTCCCAGGATCCCATCTAGGAAACCATATCACATTTAGTCATTGTGTTTTCTTAGACTCCTGGCTGTCACAGTTTTTCAGACGTTGTTCATGGGGTTTTTTGCTTATAGTTTTCAATTTTAATATAATCAAACCTAGGAATCTTTTTATGTTTTGTGCCTTAAGAAATTTTTCAAATACTCTTAATAATAGTAAATTCCTGTATTCCTCTAAAATTTTAGTTTTCCTTTTCACATTATGTATGATGAGGATGGAGTTAAAAACATTCTTTCCACATTTCCATACGGATAGAAAATTAAGTGTCCCAGTAGTTTTGTTTTTTTTTTGAAAAGGTACTCTTCCCCCAACCACTACACTTCCCCATTTATAAAGTCATACCTCTGACTTACTAAGCTCCCATATGTATGACAGTGGGTTTCTAGGTTCTCTGTTCTATTGCTCTGTATATCTACTTGCATGTCAATAACACAGCTTTAATTCATTCAGCATGTATTTAGTTGAGTGCCCTCTACGTGCCAGGCACTGTTTTAAGCACAATCAATGTGGCAAACCAAAGTATATGCCCTCCATGGAACTGACATTTAAGGTAAACCTCTATTATTACTTTAAAACATTGCCTTCAGGGCACCTGGATGGCTCAGCTGGTTTAGCATCTGCCTTCTGCTGGGGTCATGATCCCAGGGTTCTGGGATCAAGCCCAGTGCTCAGCTGGGGAGGCCTGCCTCTCCCTCTCCCTCTGTCTGCCACTCCCCCTGCTTGAGGTCTCTGTCAAATAAATAAATAAAATCTTTTAAAAATTAAATAAATAAAACACTGCCTTCATTTTTACTGGTCCTTGATCCTTCCATGAAAATTTTAAGGACAACTGGTCAAAGTTCATCAAAAACCTTAATGGAATATTGATCGAAATGACAATTTGAAGAGAATTACCCACTTTAAGATCTTTTCATCTGCGAATATAGTATATCACTCTATTTAGGTTGCTTCTGATGTTGTTCCTTAAAATTTTATAATTTTAAAAATAATAATCATGCATAAACTGTTAGATTTACTCCTAGAAACTATATGATTTTTGTTGTTATTGTATGAAGTGTAATTTTTAATAGTACATTTTATAACTGACTTTTGCTGAACACAGAAATGCTGCTGGCTTTTGTGTATTAATCTTGAATCTAGGTTGATTTCTTTGCTTATGGATTCTCTTGGAACTTCTGGGTAAATAAATAATCATATTATTTATGAATAGTGGAGTTTACAACTTTCCAATTTAATACCTTTTTTCTTGTCTTATGGAGATGGCTAAACTGTAAAACTGTAATTGAAGTAATTGTAATTGAAGTAGAAGCAGAGAAAGGACACATCTTTGTCCCTGATTTTAAAGAGTAGGTTTTAAAGTTTCACCATTAAGAATGATGTTTGCTGTAGATTTTTAGTAGATATCTTATCAGGATATGAAAGTTATCTTTTCTTCCAATTTTGTAAGAGTCTATGTTAATAGTTACTTAATTTTATCAAGTCTGTTTCTCTGAATCTATAAGAATTTCATCGAGATTTTCCTCTTTGTTAATGGATTACTTTTAATAGATGTTACATTGAACTATCCTTAGTCATGGTACACCATATTTTTATATACAGTACTGCATTCAGTTCATTAATCTTCTAGTTTCTCCAGTTTTACTGATATAATTGACATTCACATTCTAGATTTTTGTGTTTACATTTATAAGTGAGAAGAACTTATAATTTGCCTCTCCTATACCCTAAATTTCAAGTTTTGCTATTATAGTTATAAAACAATTTGGGGAACAAAACACTGATTTAAAAAGGTTTCTTCTTAGTATAGGTTAAGACAGGCAATATTTTGTTTTGTGTTGATGTATCATATTTGCCAGGTCAGTTTTTTGTTTTGTTTTGAAGTACACTGGGGGCAGGAAAGGCGAATGACTATGTTTTAGACTGATTCATTTTGGCTTTGGAAATGTTCAAATTTTTCAATAGCTTTACCTTTTTCCACACAATTACCAAAATTCCACTATGACTGTTTCTAGATTTGGAGGAAATCTCAAAACAAGTTTTATTTTTAGAAAGCTTGATAGTTTTTGAAAATTGTTTAAAAGTTTGGGATACTAAGGGGTGCCTGGGTGGCGTGGGCAATTAAGCATCTGACTCTTGGTTTCAGCTCAGGTCATGATCTTAGGATCCTGGGATGGAGACCTGTGTCAGGCTCCCCGCTCACTGGGGAGTCTGCTTGTCTCTCTCTATCTCTGAAACAAATCTTACACAAACACACACACACACACACACACACACAGATCAGTGGCACAGACATAAACCCATTCATATATGGTCAATTAATTTATAAGAATCAAGAATATATAATCAGGAAAGGGCAGTCTCCTCAATGAATGGTGTTGGGAAAATTGGACAGCAACACACAAAAGAATGAAAATGGACCACTATCTTACACCATACACAAAAATTAACTCAAAATGGAATAAAGACTTGAATGTAAGACCTGGATCATAAAACTCCTAGAAGAAAACAAAGGTGATAAGCTCCCTGACAGTGGTCTTGGCAAAGATTTTTGGATCTGACTCCGAAAATAAAGGCAACAAAGACAAAAGTAAACAAGTGGGACCACATCAAACTGAAAACTTGTGCACAGCAAAGGAAATCATCAACAAAATGAAAAGGCAACCTACTGAATGGGAGAAATTTTTTGTAAATCATCTATCTGAAAAGGGGTTAATATCCAAAATGAATAAAGAACTCCTACAACTCAGTATCAACAAAAATTCCATTAAAAATGAGCAAAAGATGGGGCGCCTGGGTGGCTCAGTGGGTTAAAAATGAGCAAAAGATCTGAATAGACATTTTTCCAAAGACATACAGATGGCCAGCAGACACATGAAAAAGATGTTCAATATTACCAACCATCAGGGAAATCAAATTAAGAGCACAGGGAGATACTGCCTCACACCTGTTAGAATAGCTGTCATCAAGAAGACAAGAATAACATGTGGTGGCAAGGATGTGAAGAAAAGAAACATCTGTGTACTGTTGCTGGGAATATAAACTGATGCAAACGCTGTGGAAAACAGTACAGAGGTCCCCCCAAATTAAAAACAGAACTACCATATGATCAAGCCATTCCACTCGCAGATATTTATCAGAAGACAACAAAAACACTAATTTGAAAAGATATATTCATTTCCATGTTCACTGCAGCATTATTTACAATGGCCAAGACATACGGTTGTTTCCGTAAACAACCGAAGTGTCCATCAATGACTGAATGGATGAAGAAAATGTGACACATGCACACACACAGGAATATTATTCAGGTGTAAAAAAGTGTAACACCTTGCTATTTGAGACAACATGGATGGACCTTGAGGGCATTATACTAAGCAAAACAAATCAGAGAAAGACAAATACGGTATGATCTCACTTACATGTGGAATCCAAACAACAAACAAAAATAAATAAACCAAACTCATAGATGCGGAGAACAGAGGGAGGGGTGGAAGAGTGAAGGGAGTCAAAAGTTACAAACCTGCAGTTATAAGTCACTGAATGTAATGTACAACATGGTGACTGTAGTTAATGATACTGTGTTTCATATTTAAACGTTGCTGAGAGTAGAACTTTAAAATGGTTGAAGTAGGTTTTGAGATACACACAAATATCGAATCATTATGCAATACACCAGAAATAAAAATGTCATGTCAATTATACCTCAAAAAACAAACAAACAAACAAAAACGCCCAACTCTCAATATGAATCCAATACCAATTTTTATTAAGGTTCAAAACATACAGGGGCACCTGGGTGGCTCAGTGGGTTAAGCCTCTGCCTTCAGCTCAGGTCATGATCTCAGGGTACTAGGATCCCGCCCAGCATCGGGCTCTCTGCTCAGCGGGGACCCTGCTTCCCCCTCCCTTGCCTCTCTGCCTGTGATCTCAGTCAAATAAATAAATAAAATCTTTAAAAAAAAAAAAAAAGATACAAAATGGCAATGCAGCACCTAGACAGCAGTTGCTTCACGAAGTCTTGAACATCTTAAGTGCGGTTTCAAAACACATCCATCCAAACACGGAGTGCCTTAGCTAACAAAAACTGAAACTGATTGGAAAGTTCCCCTCCATTCCCAATAGATCTTTTATACTTATAATAACAGTGCTTACCTCTTCTGCTGCGTGAGGATTAAATGAATCCTTGCAGAGTGTGACTCAGTGCCTGGGACACAGTAGGCGCTCCAATGGTACTGTTATCGCCGCGCTGCAAGCTTCTCATTTCCTCCTCCACCGCTTAATTTACCCGAGACGCTTCGCTAAGCACCAGAAACCTCCAAGCTGAAATTTCGCTCCTGCGCTCCAGGTGGGCACAGCGCGGGGAGGCTGACGACGTCATTAAATGTCCAAATAGTGTCACACGGGCTACAGTAGGTGGAGGTGAAATCCATTTACTTTGATATCTTCTTCCTAAAAATATTCTTACTGTTCACGAGCCCTGAGTTTTAGCTGAACTCAAGAAACTTGCAATCTCAAGAGCCACCAACTTTTTGAACTCCCTAACGAACGAGTCGCGCTTTATGCGCAGGCGCAACAGTGGTCGGGGCGGGCGGTTCTCGCTCCGCCTCTTCCGCCAGGCCCGGGCACCGATTGGTCCGCGTGATCCGTATAAGAGGCTGCACGCAGGCCCGAAAGGTCCTTTCCTCAGCTGCCGCTAAGGTGCTCGGTCCTTCCGAGGAAGCTAAGGCCGTGTTGGGGTGAGGCCCTCACTTCATCCGGCGACTAGCACCGCGCCCGGCAGCGTCCGCTCAGCACTCGCCAGCACCATGGCCTCGGTCTCGGAGCTCGCCTGCATTTACTCGGCCCTTATCTTGCACGACGATGAGGTGACGGTCACGGTGAGTGCGGGCCCAGGCCGGCGGCGGGGTCAGCCTGCTGGCGGCTGTTTTTCTCCCCTTGCCGGGCCTCCCTGCCAGGCCTCTCCGGGCGGAGGCGGGGTAAAGGGGGCCAGCGGCGGGGCCCAGGTGCAGCGCGCCCGGCGGCCTCGGCCACGTGCTCCAGCTTCCGGGGAGTCTGGAGTACACTAGGGCTGCGCGCTGCGGCTTTGGATTTTACTTCAGCGAAACTTCCGCGGCGTGTGGACATCCTAACAGCACCTGGGACACTCCCTGTTTGGTGGCCTTGAATTCCTGTGCTGCTCTTAGTAGGCCCTATTGGGGAGAGGGCGTTAGCTTGCTCCACCTCCCGCCCTGACTCGTAATTTAAAATAGCGGCGTGACTTGGGCAAGTCGCCGCCTGCGAAATGGCAGCGAGGGGCCCAGTGCATTTCGTTTGCTCGTGGTAATCGTAAGAGCGTAAGAAAGGTTCGTTTTAAGTAAACATACATGAGGGGCGCCTGGGTGGCTCAGGGGGTTAAAGCCTCTGCTTTTGGCTCAGGTCATGATCCCAGAGTCCTGGGAGCGAGCCCCACGTCCGGTTCTCTGTTCAGCAAGGAGCCTGCTTTCTCCTCTCTCTCTCTCTGCCTCTCTACTTGTGATCTCTGTCAAATAAATAAATATTTAAAAAAAAATAAATAGGCATACGTGAAATACAGGTAGAATCTGTAAAGTGATTAAACATGGTTTTGGAGACACGTTTTGAGTGACTTTCAGTTGTGTGTTTTGAAGACGTTTACAAAAACTGCGCTTTGGTTTGCTGTTTTTTAGGAGGATAAGATCAATGCCCTCATTAAAGCAGCGGGTGTGAATGTTGAACCCTTCTGGCCCGGCTTGTTTGCAAAGGTAAGGTGATGGCAGCAGAGTGATGTGGAGAAGCAAATTTGGGGACATTACTGATTTATTAAGTCAGGTATTCGTGTAACACTAAGAAGGCTGGAAAGTGCCATATTCCACTGGATCTTTTTTAAGTGATATTTTCTCCTGTCTTGTCTTTTTCTTCTTGATTTCTCTTTTCTTATGATCTGAAGCCATGACATTCATAAATGTATATATGGTATATACACGTGCACATCAAATGACTCCTTAAAATGGTCACCCAGGGGATAATATCGCCCATGCTATTTCAGGCAGATTATTTCTGCAGGATAGTCTGGTTTCATGAAAATTGATTGTAGTGACCTCTCGTTGGCCATTTACTATTTTGGGGGATATAAAAAGACTAACGAAGACAAGATTCCTACCCAGGGAACTTGGCACACACTATCTGTCTTATGTTACTTAATCTCTGGCAAGAGGCTATTAGCTTCATCTCTTCAGGTTGTGTCCAAAGAATTATTGAAAACACCGTGCCTTTAATAAAGGTACTCTTCTTTAATAAAGTCTGTGGACTTAGTCTGAAAAATTGAATTCACTGTTAAGAGGAGATCTGGAACCGTGGAAAGAATCCTGGTTCAAGTGTTTAAGGAAGCATGAGTTTTTTTCCAACAACTTATGCCAGCATTTTGGGGCCAGTTTTTTCACCTATAAAAGGAAGGAATTCAGTTAGTTATTCTGTCTTGCTACTTAAATAATGGCAATACAATTGTAAGATTTAAAACTTGAATAGTTTTTTTGTGTGACTAATTTTTAATATAGCTGTGTCGTCATAATCTAGTCTAAGTTGTAGGGAATCGAAGTAGCAGACAAAAAATCTAAGTCTGGCAGACTCCAGAGAAGGAAGAACAATATAGTGTTGGGAATTGGTTGTTGTCATTTCAAGGAGAGGGGGTACCTTTGGAGGTGTGTGTCGGGGAAGAGTGCTCTAACAAAAAGCCAGAACTGAGTGTAATCTGTGTATGCATGTGTGTTGCAGGCCCTGGCCAACGTCAACATTGGGAGCCTCATCTGCAATGTAGGAGCTGGTGGACCCGCCCCAGCAGCTGGTGCTGCACCAGCAGGAGGTCCTGCTCCTTCCACCACTGCTGCCCCAGGTAAACAATTTTTTTTTTTAATTGGAGGGAGGAGTGGAGATGAAGAGCAGTGTTGCCTGTAATACTTATATTTGCTAAGAGTAGATGATGTATAGAAACCTTAAAACCAGGGGCATGGTTGGAACCAAGGCTAGGGTATTTTTGACTCAGTAAGTTGAAGGGCCTGGAGCTCTTTGGAGTTTAAAATACTCAGCAGGTATGTGATTGACTGTTTCTGTTTTTTTAGCTGAGGAGAAGAAAGTGGAAGCAAAGAAAGAAGAATCTGAGGAGTCTGATGATGACATGGGCTTTGGTCTTTTTGACTAAACCACTTGTATAAGCTGCTCAATAAAAAGCTGAACTCTTAGTTGCTGTTGGTTGCCAGTTTGGGGATGTGCAATGTACAGACGATCTCCCTTCTGTAGCACTGGATGCCAGCCTTTTCTGGTACGACACCAGAGCTGGGTTTTCCCCCTGCCACCACCAACTCATGGTGAGAAGTAGTGCACCAGCCAGATGCTGTGCCAAGAATACCTAATATTGCATCTGGAACTGCATGGAGAGGTGGGAGAGGGATCAGAGCAGATGTCTTGTCGGAGTCACCTGTATGAGTTCATGACCACACGGTTTGTCTCCTTGACAGGAGTAAGAGTCCATGGTTCTGGTATAATCAAGGCCTCTTAAAAATCCCAAGTAAAATCCTGGCTACAAGTTTTTTGAGCTATGCCGAGTGGTCAGAGGTAGAATACTGCTATATCCCTAGGCTTGTAATTCAATACTGAAGGAGTGGTGAAAATTCAGGTTTGTTGAGGCACCTGGGTGGCTCCGTCAGTTAAGCTTCTGCCGTGGGCTCAGGTCATGATCTTGGGGTCCTGGGATTGAGCTCAGTGGGGAATCTGCTTCTCTTTACTGATTTCTTTCTCAAAAAAAAAGCCAGGAAATTCAGGTTCGAGTCCCCATTAACACAAAGGTTAAAACCAAAATTCAAATCTGTGTTTGACACTAACAAAGTAACCTTTGGAGGGGGGGGATGGCTGAGTACTGATGTGGAGACTGGTTCACTTCAAAATGCCAGGGGACCCTAAGATTTGGATTTATAAAACATGGTTACTTTGTCTTCAGAGCACCTATTAAGTGCCAGGCTCCCGAACATCTTGCCCTTTCCTCTCTATTATAATAGAGATCAAGAGTTGGTGAAAAGCAGGATGTCCTAGCCCCAACTGTCCACTGTCCAAAACCATTAGTGTTTAGAACCAGATAGGTAAGTGGCTGGTGTACCTTACACAATCCCGCAATTCTGCTTCTGTGTGTTACTACCCAAGAGAAACTGCATAAGGACATCAGGATGCATCTTTGGGAATGTTTAGGCAGTACTTAAAAACCTCGAGTCCATCAGCCAGAAAATAAAATCCTCAATGATGAACTGTGGATATACAGGAGTTCTTAAGGTTAGATTAAGAACAAGTCCTGGTAAATTGCATACAGCACACTACCCTCTTCCTAAAGCCCAAAAATAAAATGGATTAGGTAAGGTAAGGAATGGTCTTTTTTTTTTTTTTTTTAATTTTTTAAGATATTTATTTGACAGATCACAAGTAGGCAGAGAGGCAGGCAGAGAGAGGAAGGGAAGCAGGCTTCCCGCTGAGAAGAGAGCCCGATGTTGGGTTCAATCCCAGGACTCTGGGATCATGACCTGAGCTGAAGGCAGAGGCTTTAAACCACTGAGCCACCCAGGTGCCCCAGGGATGGTCATTTTTATGAAGACCTTAAAGAGGACGTGCAGTAAACAGTTGTACTTAGATGTTACTGTCAAAATTTTGTGCACGTGAAGAATGGGTCATAAAGTGTGGGGCACCTGGCTGGTTTGGTAGAGCATGGAACTCTGGTGTTGGGGTTGTGAGTTCAAGTCCCATGGGTGAAGAGCTTACCTCAAGATTGATCTACACACACTTCTAAGTGTGTTTCCTTATCATCAGCTAACAGTGCCATGCTGATCTCCAGCATGTCCGGTCATCCTGCATAACAAGTCCATGGTAAGACCCATGTTACAGGTGGGTCAGTGGGAGCTCAGAGGTTAACATGAGGTAAAGACTAGTAAACACTCTACGAAGCCTGCTCTTAGCATCTTTACCCATGTCCCCTGCTCCTTTCCCCCTCCTGCATCAGTTTACTCATCTATAATGATAGGGCCTGCCTCATGGGCTTCTGGAGACTTCCAAAATAATGAATTCCTTACATTCTGTGAGCACTTAAGTGTGAGGAGGGAATATGGACACTTCCCTTAGCCAAGGAAATACCTTGAATGGATTAAAGAGAACACTTAAGAAGATAAAACAGAATCTAGAACAGCTGTAAATTAAGTGGTAAATTGGGAAACAAATACCAAGTTCAGTTACCCAAACTATACAATGACAAATGTTTGCTATATCAAGACTCAAGTGTAAACATGGTCTCATTGGTGGGCCCAGCTTTTGAAAAGAAATGTACTAAATGTAGTAAACCTCTAAATAGAGCGAAGAACCTTTCCAAAGAATGATCTGATAAAGTAGGAGACCCACTTATATGTGCAGAAATGCCAACCTTTTATTCATTTGATACTGAGTTTAAAAGTCTGCCCAGTTCCACTGCCTTTTTAGTTCTCCTGACCCTTAATTTATTCTTTGCAAAATGGGAATAATACCTAATTTATATTGGGGAATGAACTTGCCAATCAATGCTCGCTGGTATGCAGATGCTATTTCCCTTCTGTGTAAGGTACAAAGAACACAGCTGGCATGCCTGATTCTCAGAATCCATGGGTCTAGCCTGCTTAAGCCTTATGCTCTTCAGACCCCTCCCTGCCAGTCCTACACAATCAGCCAGCAGCTTTGGTTTCTCATGACTGGTTTCATGCTACTGATTGTTCACCAAACATACTCTATACTTTGTTTAAAAAGTTCCATTGTTGGGATGCCTGGGTGGCTCAGTTGGTTGGGCAGCTGCCTTCGGCTCAGGTCATGATCCCAGCGTCCTGGGATCGAGTCCCACATCGGGCTCCTTGCTTGGCAGCGAGCCTGCTTCTCCCTCTGCCTCTGCCTGCCACTCTGTCTGCCTGTGCTCACTCTCGCTTCTCTCTCTATGACAAATAAATAAATAAAATCTTTAAAAAAGAAAAAAAAAAAAGTTCCATTGTTCTGTTCAACATTGATTCTGTTCAACTCTCTTCTGTGGCCACTGAAAGCATACCCAGGTCTATGGCTGCTCACTCCCCCTTTTATAATCTTGCATCAGCAAGGAGCCAGGATTAGATATAGGGGAGAATTTTAGGAACAGACTTGCTCACTGACAAACCATCTCAGAACAACATTTTTTTTTTTTTTAAATCCATATTGTCACTGAATGTATTGCACAATGGGATAAAAAAAAATCCAAAGCTCCTGTCAACTGTTTTACTCCTTTTCTTTTTCCTCTTTCTTCTAAAAATGATGAGGGAACCAAACAAATTCTAAAACCACCTTTTGGAAAAGAGAAACACTAAAATGAAAGAATTCAAAATATTTATGCAACAAAACAACTTGGTATATTGCTACAAATTCAAATAAAATTTATCAAACCCTTTCTCCCTATAATTTGAAGGAGCATATACAGTAAAATTCTGAGGGAACAAAGTGAAGGAGGTGCTTATGGGCTTGCGCGCATAGTGCTTTAGAGTTTAGAAATAACTTTCAATGGGTTTTCCCGTTCTGAACTTGATCATGTCAGGAGCAGTGAATTCACCCTGGTCACACACTGGACCGGTGCTCAGAGAATCTGAGTGCCTTACCAGGTTCACACAGCTAATGGCAGGCAAAGCGGGGTCTGCCATCTCCATTGTCTCCACTCATTCTACCACGACATGGCGTCCCTTCCCCACATGTGCTTTTGTAAGGTACCGTGATAAGCCTTTGATTTTTTTCCCGTCATGGTAGAAGCCTCTTCACCTTATCTTTGCAAACAAGCCTGGATAATCCAGCTAAAGGTAGAGACGAGCCAGTTTCAAGAGAGTGTTGGTATTTTTGGTTCTTCTGAAGCAGCCAAGAGAGACCCCTCAGAGTCAGATCGCAGACACCCCACAGCCTGCATCATGAAACCTGAGCTGAGTCAACAATCCTCCCAAACTGGGGTACCTGGGTGGCTCAGTGGGTTAAGCCTCTGCCTTCCACTCAGGTCATGATCTCAGGGTCCTGGGATCGAGTCCCACATCGGGCTCTCTGCTCAGCGGGGATCCTGCTCACCCGCACCCCGGCCACCTCTCCGCCTACTTGTGATCTCTCTCTTTGTGTCAAATAAATAAAATCTTTAAACAACAACAACAAAAAAACAGAAGGAACAATCCTCCCGAACACTTATAGCAGGTCAGGGGATCAGGGCCATCCTGTATTTTCTTTCACAGGATTGCTCAAGGAGTTATGGGCTTCCAAAGAACCCTCCAACTTCTACTCAGTTTAACTCACCAGAGCTACCTCCTCTGGCTTGTATACTTTGAGGGTTTTTAGGACATCCAATTACAATAGAAGAAAAATGCCCGTTCACCTTCCATATCTTTGCACTTGCTATTCTCCACTCTCACCAGGCCACTGACCACCTACCCCAGTTAATTCTAGTCCTCCAGGCCTTAGGAAGTCCAACCCAGGCTATATTATATCCTCTGCTGAAAGTTCCCTGTCTTACCACTTCTAGTAGATGCATAATTACGCGTTTGTGATAGTTCGGTCAGTATCTTCCTCCTCCATACAGTAAGCTTGGGGACTGGGCTGTCTGCGTTGCTCACCTGTATCCTCAGTACTTATCACAGTGTCTGGCTCATTGTTCAATATGCATTCATCACATTGTCCAACCCTCTCCTTTTACACACGAGGAATTCGGGGCCCAGAGGAGAGGAGGACCTTGCTCAGCAGCAGGGAATGGGACAGCAGAACTGGAACCCAAGTCTCTGGACCAGCGAATGCTCTTATCATCGTAGCAGCCCATAAAGGGGCACAAAACCAGGGCTGCCCCCCACGGCAAGCTTCCTCCCTTCCTCCCTCCTTTCCTTCCTTACACACTCAGTACACACCTTCCAGGTTGCCAAGTACAGGTGTGCGCGGCCAGGCCCTCAGGTGGGAACCCGCGGGACCCGGCTCCATGAACGGAAGGCAAGGGTGTCGGAGATTTCCCCAGGTGAGGCCCGAGCCAGGCTTCAGTGCTGAACAGGGAATTCTCAGCCGGTGTGGCAACAGAAGCAAAGGTGTGGCGCCCCGGAGCCCCGCAAACTGCCTTCCGGACACAGTGATCTGTCACGGCCCCTGTCACGTTCACGTCGTCTAGGATGATGGAGAAGGTGCACGAGCTTGGGGACCGAGGGCAGGCGGCGGGATGAAGAGAGTCCTCTGCCCGCCCTGGCTTCACTCGCCAAACGAGAAAAAAAAAGCCCTCAAGCCGCACAGGTGCCTGACACTCGCGCGCCAGCGCTGGAGCTTTTATAGCCCCACTGCTCGCCAATCAAAGTCCGTGCTGGGAGGGCGGGATGAGAGGCGGGGCTAAAAGCCGACGGTGGCCGAGGGAAGCCGAACTTCTTAATTGCACCGAGGCCCATTGACCACTAGGGGTGCGCGCGGGTCCGCGGAGCCTTTTGCGCATGCTCATTAACATCGCAATAGTTTTTAAATACCTATTTTTTTTAAAGATTTTATTTATTTATTTGACAGACAGAGATCACAAAAAGGCAGAGAGGCAGGCAGAGAGAGAGGAGAAAGCAGGGTCCCCTCGGAGCAGAGAGCCCGATGTGGGGCTCGATACCAGGACCTAAGCCGGAGGCAGAGGTTTTAACCCACTGAGCCACCCAGGTGCCCCCATCGCAATAGTTTTAAAGTCTGTTTCAGTGGAGATTCCGCGGGCTCGGGCGCTGGTTAGTAAACTAAAGTAATTAGTCCGTTGTGAAACCCCTCTGCCGTGAATTCCAGCACTTTCGCCTAACCAGCAGGAATGGGATGGGGCATATTTGTAAACTGGGACTAATGAGCCATTCCTGCCTCAGAGCTGGTTTTCGAGGGAAGGGGCGGTTGAGCATTGATAGTTACTATCATTCCAAATAGTTCCCTGTATAACTTTAGGCAAGTAGGTACTGACTCTTCCCAGCACCTTCATTTCCAGAAAGCGTTTTCGCCCAGAAAAAGAAGTGATTTGTTCTACTTTTGGCTACTCATCATCCAGCTGAGTCACATGGGCAGCTGTTAAAACAAAACGAAACACCCGAAAGAAACAATCAGCAACAGCTATCCAGTTTCCTGGGTCCCTGCACGCTGCACGGGCTGAGGAACCCAAAGCTGGGGGGAGGCGAAAGGCGGTGGGAACTCTGCATTTTTACCAGTCCCAGGAAGAGTCTGATGGTTAGCTTTGGAAACTCCTGGCTTATAGGGCACGCTGTGCCTGACAAGTACAAGATGCATAATAAACATGGTTTGAAATAATGAATTAATAACTGTCTCCAAATACTGAAGGAAGGTTTAACAGTTGCATAATAAGCCCACGTTGACCACACTCGGAAAATGGACTGTTGATGGGAGTGTAAATTACTACCACTTTTTAAGGAGAGTGATTGGGTTCCATTTCTCAGAATTAAAAGTGCTCTTTCATCCAGGAACGTCACTTGCAGAAATCCATCCAAAAATACATGTATAATTTCAATGAAGCATTTTTGTAAGAGAGAAGAAAATTGCCCGAGAGGAGGCTTTCATGTGACTATTAATAGGAGTGCTGCTCTTGAACGTATCTAGAATACTTTGTTAAGTGAAACAAGCACGCTGAAGACCAGTGTATGTAATACGACCCTAAAAGATTTACATGCATCTGTTTGTATGTGTAAAGGAAATTCTGGAAGGGTTAAAGGAAAAAACAAACAAACAAACAAGTAAAGGTAGAAGATGACCTCTGAGAAGGGTTGGATAGGATGGGAGTGAGATTTTCCATTTCAGTTATCCATTCCATATTGCTTGGATTTTTAAAAAAACACTGACATGTATTACTTTTAATAGCTTTTAAGTCTGGTTTGGTAATGGCATTGTCCTCTCCGGCACTGGTTAACCAATTAAAGTAACTAATCTATTGTTAAACCTCTGCATCAGGAGATTCCAGCACTTGCTGTTAACCAGCAGGAATGGGATGGGGCACATTTGTAAATTGGGCATAATGACTTGTTCCAGGTACAGGGCTGGGTTTTTTTTTGGGGGGGGGGCATGGCTGTGGGGAAGCAACAGTTAACACTATCGTTAATTTTTTAAAAGTGAAGGGTCTTCAATATAGAAGAAAAACTGAACTTGGGGCACTTGGGTATCTCAGTCGGTTAAGCATCTGCCTTTAGCTCAGGTTCCTGGGGCTGAGCCTTGCATCAGGCTCCCTGCTCAGTGGGGAGCCTACTTCTCCCTCTCCCTCTGCCTGCTGCTCTTCCTATTTGTGCTGTCAACCAAATAAATTAATAAATCTTTTTAAAAATGGAAGAAAAACAACTTATTTTATGTAGTTCTGGAGGGAAGAACTCTGACCAACTGGGAGACAATTTTAGCTCAAAATAAGGAAAGTAAGGAAAAACTTTGCTGGCTATTAGCCTGAGGCTATGATGGGGAAAACAATATCTGGTTCTGGGAGGAGTGCAGACTGAGATGCCACAGGTCTTTAAGGAGGTAGGTTAAATGCTCTCTGTCATACTACCTGGATTAACTCAAATCCCACTCTGCCACTGAATAGGGCTGTGTAACTTTAGGCGAGTTGTCTAAACTCTGGGTGCCTCAGTTTCTTCACTTACACGATAGGAATAATAATGACACCAACCTCATCGAGTTCTTGCAGAATTACACGATATGGTACATGTCAGACACTCAGCATGGTTCCTGTTCAAAAAATGTTAGTATATCTTTGTTGTTTTTATAAGATGGGTCGACCCTTTAAAAATTGCAAAGAGAATCACAGAAAACCTTTCTGCTATTGGAGGGGCTATTTTATTTTTCCACCTTTAAATATTTGTGGAAACAGCCAAATATGGGATTTTCAGGATGAATGGATTTAGTGGATTGGTAGACTTGCTCATTACAAAGCGAATTTTTTTTCGAAGTTTGTTTTCCGGATGCTGGCTCAGTGCTGCCCCATAGTGGCCAATCCTAGGAATGGCTACTTAGATAAGTCGATCTTTTCTCACTCACATACCTGGGCTGGGTGGAGTGTGTGAGTCAGGCAGGCTGGGAAGGTGGGCTGTTGGCCCAGGAGTGAGCAAGTCAGTCCACACCTCAGGAAGGAGAGGCATATTTGTATGCCCACCAGTGACTTCGCCAAGAGGAAACCAAGCGCACTTTATCTAATATGGTCATGCCTCCTGTGTCATTTACTTAGAATGTTTGACTTTTCCTCTTCACATGCTCAAGTTCATTTCTTGTCGAAAAACAGGAAAGCACGTTACTGAGCTGCTGTGCTATCTGGCATGCCCTTGGCTTTCCTCCAAGGTTGTTGGAAGAAACAGCCACATGAAAACCACTTCTGCTTTTGCCATAAAACTTGTGGAGGCCGTTTTGTTGTTACCAGTTCTTATGTGAAAATTCTTCTAAAATTTAGGGCCAAGAGAAAGTTTGTATCCTCTGAGGAATTGCTAGCCAGGCCTCTTTTATCATAACAAGCGTTCTGTGACTTACCAGGCTTGCCTCTCAGCTTTAGCCACTGACAAACAGAGCCAGGCTCAATGCCTATTCTCAGCAGTTAAATGGACCCAAGATGGGTCCATTTAACTGGGTCCATTTAACATGTTTCCTCCTTGTTTTCTTGGTACTAATTAAAACATGTATGTGTGTGTGTGTGTGCCTCTTTTAATGATTTTGCTGCATATTAGTACTTCAATCTACACTCCCATATTTTTTCAAGAAAGAGGCAAGGAATCAATAAATTAAATGAAAAGTGGAATACTTGAGGTTTTTGTTGTTGTTGTTGTTGTTTCTGGTGAAAAGATACTTGAGATGATTTTTTTTTTTAATTTTTTTTTTGAAAGATTTTATCTATTCATTCTACAGACAGAGATCACAAGCAGGCAGAGAGGCAGGCAGAGAGAGAGGAGGAAGCAGGCCCCCTGGTGAGCAGAGAGCCCGATGCGGGGCTCGATCCCAGGACCCCGGGACCACGACCCGAGCCGAAGGCAGCGGCTTTAACCCACTGAGCCACCCAGGCGCCCCTGAGATGATTTTAAGTCAGTGGTTGTACTTGGGTTTTCGAGCCTAACAAGTTCATGGGTCAAAGATTTCACACAGTAATGTGTCTTTATTTGGAAAATGAGACAGTCATGTAGATAAGGCCATGAAGGAAGTGGTAAGTTGTGGGCAAAAGATCAGCAGCTACTAAGGTTCATTTCCTTATCTACTACCACCAAGGATAATACTGAATGAGTGTCGACAGAGACAGAAAGCTGGTGGCCTATCTGGACCAAAGACATTTTTCCTGCTGCTGTCTGATGAACCATCATGAAGGCTACATTTCATTGTAATCGTGTTTAAAAATAAAAATGGTCCTGGGAAGGTCAAGACATGAGTTCCTGAAACCTCTGGGCAAAGGAGGTGCATCTCTAAGTTCTCGTTTTAGTCTTGGTTTCTGCCTCCTTCCTGAGAGAGGTGGGATCCTCGTGGGAGCAGAGGCTGCTGGGGAGAGAGATCTGTTCTGCTTGAACATTAGATAAGCCCCCTGACCTCACGGCCCCCCTCGAAGATGTCTCTACAGCCTCTGCCAGCAGACTTACCTACTAGCCCTCCAGGTACGCCCAGCTCCTTGCTCTGTTTACTCTCAAGTAAAGCCTTCCTTCTGTTTACTCAGCAAATATTCTTTTTTTTTTTTTAAGATTTTATTTATTTATTTGACAGAGAGATATCATAAGTAGGCAGAGAGGCAGGCAGAGGGGAGGGCGGGGAAGCAGGCTCCCTGCTGAGCAGAGAGCCTGATGTGGGGCTGATCCCAGGACCCTGAGATCATCACCTGAGCCCAAGGCAGAGGCTTTAACCCACTGAGCCACCAAGGTGCCCCGCAAAGATTCTTTTTTTTTTTTTTTAAAGATTTTATTTATTTATTTGACAGAGAGAGATCACAAGTAGACAGAGAGGCAGGCAGAGAGAGAGGGAGGGAAGCAGGCTCCCCGCTGAGCAGAGAGCCCGATGCAGGACTCCATCCCAGGACCCTGAGATCATGACCTGAGCCAAAGGCAGCAGCTTAACCCACTGAGCCACTCAGGCACCCTGCAAAGATTCTTTTAAGACAGGCTAAGCACACGGTTTACTCTGCTAACAAGCTTTGGCGTTTATTGTGAGGACCTGTGTTGACTTACTCTCGAGTCTTCATTGACAGTCACTGGGAAATGTCAGCGCAAACACAAGGAGGCATCCTGGGAGCCTGCAGTCCTGCAAAGCACTCTGGAAAGGGCCACCCTTCCTGTTTTGGTTAGAACCACCTTGAGAGTTAAAAAAAACCACAATAATATACCCACCACAAGAGATTCTAATGATCTCCTTTTAGTTTTTAGATTCAATATCTGAACCCTTTTGCTTAAGGTTTCTCGAAAGCTCCCTGTGTTGATTCTGGACAAGACTCTATCTGGGCCCGCAACTTGGTGGGCCCCCTGCCAAGAGCGCAGTCCCAAGCATCCTGGGAACCACAGCACAGCTACAGAGCACCTTCAGCTGCGGGTTCAAGGACAGCTCAGCCTCCACGTGGTTGTG
This sequence comes from Lutra lutra, assembly GCF_902655055.1. Lineage (NCBI taxonomy): Eukaryota > Metazoa > Chordata > Mammalia > Carnivora > Mustelidae > Lutra > Lutra lutra. Next base: position 49,680,962 of record NC_062284.1, read on the forward strand.
TGATCTTGGGACAGTCATTTCTTCTCTCTGGCTCTGGTTTTCTTATTGGTAAGATAAAGAGAAGTGGTCTCCGTACGCATCTCTGCAGCTAGACGGGGTCTCAGGCCTGAGCTCCAGGCCCAAGGAATGCTCAGAAATGTTTGTTTTGAATGAAGGGATGAATAAGTCATGCCAACTGATCTCTTGGGTCTTGCTCTGACATCTTGTGCCTGAATGCTTCCAAAAGGCAGGCTCAGTTTGAGTCATAGTCTGACAAGCTCTGCTAACAAGGTCACTGTAGACGGCCACAAATTTCCAGCGTCTGCATCCAGCCCTGTGGCTGCCCAGTCATCTCACCTGCCTCTGGCTCTCGTCTTCCCCTGGCTCCCCATCCAAGCTGATGATTGTAAAGGAAAAATCTTTTTAGGTGAGGGGCCTGTGTATTTGGTTCATCTTTGTTGCCCGGAAACTGTTGACATCCCGAGACATTCTGTTGCCTTCACTGGGTAATGAAAAATTGATGACTTTTTTTCTCTGTCAACAAACTCGCAGCCTGTTCACCTTGGCTGGGAATAGATGGGAAGCTGGCTCCTTGCTCAGAGGGTGTTTGCTCTCATTCTCTTTCAAGCAAGCGCTTGGGTTTACTTTGCTTAGAGGCGGGATGGGGAGTGGGGGGGGGGAGGGTGCAGAGCTGAGACTGGAGGGGGAGGGGACAAGATGAGTGTGACTGTGTGTGGCTGCTAGCTAACGGGGAAAGAGCTGTTTTCACCTCCTTCCAGTGCTCCTTCAGTTTCAGCAAATGCCTCTGCCCAGCAGATCCGCCACACCTCTGCCCTCCAAGGTCGCCCTGTGCACGCCTCTCCCAGAAGGCTGGTCTAGTCTCCTTGGCCCTGGATCCTCCTTGTCCTCAAGAAGCCTTGGGGCCAGTCTGCAATGCACAACCAGCGCGTTTCCATCCCACTCGTTTCTCCTCCTGGCTGTGCCTTAGCCTTGCGGCACTCCCTCCAACAACCCCGCCAAGGACAGGCAGATCTTCCAGGACAAGATGTAGAAGGGACCTCAGAGACAATCTGAGCCCCTCATTTTTAATATTTGTGGAAAAGGAAGCTCAGAGAGGGGAGGTGATGAGGCTGAGAAACTAGGGCATCCACCATCCTGGTCTCACATCAGGTTCAGACCGCCATCCCAGCTTGTTATAGGATAGAGCTGTTTCCAGAGTCCTCCTTGGCTTGGACAGCCTCACCTTCCTGCTTACAGGTGGGGAGGGCAGAGCCCGGGGCTTGGCTTCTGGGCACCCTCTTGGGGACGCTGTCCCTGGGGCTCAGACCGAAGCTACTCCTTCTTTCCCAACTGCAGGTGCACAGCTGTCCCCTGAGTTAGCAGCAGCCCCGAGTCTCCGAACGGCCCAGGAACCCTTGCTGTTTGCTGAGGCGGCGCTTCAGGGGATGGGTTCTTAGCTAGCAATTGATCTCGGCCCAGCCTTTTGCTCAGTGGCCCTTTGGACCGGTGCTACTCAGACTGAGATCCCTGGGCCCATGCGGGCTCACAGACCATTGTCACCTGAATACAGGCCCAGGAAATTCTTACTGAGAACCTGAGAGTCACACTGAGAAGATTTTATAGCAATTTGACATGGCTGCATGTGTAATATTTAAGCATTTCATTTCATTTTTCCCCTAATTCCATTTGTATTGCACCTTACAAAAAGTCTTCGTCTGCAACAGACTGGAAGTTAAAAAACAAAAACAAAAACAGCCTGGTCTTTCTTCACAAATGGCTTGGGAAGCCCTGCTCCTGACCTCCTTTGCCTGCCTACCCTGTGGTGATTCCCTACGCGACGGTCCCATGAAGTTCTATGTTGGGACAGCAGAGGGCGCCAGAGACATAGATAATCTGTCTTTCCCCAAGCAAGAACCATTCGTTCTGGGAGCATCCTCCATTTGACACTTTCTGGATGCTGGGACATGGAGAGAAAGAAAGGCTTTTTTCTTCTTCTTGATTTGCTTCAGCTGAAAGCAGTCTCAAGGAGGAACATCTAAGAAGCCTGTCCACACGGAGATGGAAGGTGAGTGAAGATTACTGCTAGGGGCTTTCTTTCTAGGGTAAGTGTAGCTCTAGGACTTGGGTGTGTAGCACAGGGCACGGAGTCAGGCTACCTGGGTTCAAATCCTGCCTTCTACTCTTGGTTGTTGTGAGGACTCGGGAAAGCCACTCAAAGTCTTGGAAAGCCCAGTTTCTTCAAGTGTAAAGGGGCCGTATTAATGGTTCCTATCCCATAGGGTTCTTGGGGATTAAAAAAGATAACCCACATGAAGCACTTAGCACTGTGCCTGGCCCATAGAGACACCCAGCTAATGTGTTCATTAGTGTGATAGCCCCCCCCCCGCCCCCGTGCCTGTTGTCTCGAAGTTCCTGTGAAGTTGGGAAACTGCCCCCCCCATTCCAGATGGGCAGATGGAGGGCAGCCAGGCCCTTTTCCACCAGTCATACTGACCACTGGACCCTGTAACACCGAGAGATTTGGCTCAGCCCCCACCTCTCCAGGAAGTCCGCCAAGATAGATACAAGTCCAGATGTCTTCCCACTGTGGTATTATTCTTCAAATTACTAATTCTTCAAATTTCTTCCTCCTCCAGATCTCCCCAGCCCCAGGCCGAGTCTGCACATTTCATAGTGTATAAGGCTTCCTTCCACTGGAAGACACTGTGACATGGTGGCTATGAGCCTGGCAGGTGGAGCCAGGCTGCTTGGTTTGGAATCCTGGCTCCATATATTGCCAGCTGTGTGACTTCAGGCAACTTACTTGACTCCTCTGAGCCTCGATTTCCTTATTCCACCTCGTGCATTACCGTGATGATTGAGTGAGGTAATGCAGGTGAAGGCCAGGTCCCCAAGAAACCTCAGGAGATGAGGAGGTTGCTGCTCAGGAACGGGAGGAGCTCAGTATGGGCTGCTGGACCCCAGCCATATCCCAGTAGGGAAGTAGGCACTTTGGTCATCCGTTGGCAGTTGAGGGAACCGAGATCGGTTTACACACATCTGCAGGAATGTGAAGAGCGGGAGTGGGGTCGCTGACCTCCAGTGTGTGCAGGTTCCTCTAGCCTGCTTCATGATGGGAGGCTGGCAAACTAGAGGAATTTGGGGACCTCAGCACCCAGAAACAAACATTCATATTTTCTCTCTGCTTGCTCCCAGCCCCAGGAGGACCTTTAAGAGGATAGGGTGTTAGTGAGGGAGTGGGGCTCCCATCTGGGGAACCCCCAGAACTTCTAACAGGCAGCCCTTGGGCAGTTAAGAGATCTTGCCAAAGAGTGTGGGAGTGAGCAGCAGGGGGCGCTTTGACTCCGGAGGAGAGCCCAGGCCTCCCCTGGGGGAACAGAGTAGGGATCTGACTGCTCCATAACCAAGCTCAGCCTGATGAAGCCGGCTAAGGGGAGCAGTCTACCCATCCGCTCCAACGAGGATCTTCAGCTGGAGAGCTGAGACCCTCGGAAAGTATGGTCATTATGAGCCCTGACTTTGGCGTTGGCATGCTTGGGTTTGAAAGCCTGCTCAGCTCTTATGGTTCATGATCATGGGCAAGTCACTTAACCTTTGGGTGTCCTCATGGAAAACGCTCATGGGGCTGTCGGGAGGATCTGTGCCATGTGCATGTACATTTCTTAGCATGGTACCTGGCGCTCAAGGAAGCACCAGGGGATGGCCGCTGTTACTGTTATTAAGACAACCAGATCGTGGGGTTGTCCCGAAGAGGCGAGGTGCCTACCTGCCAAGGGGTCATGACCTGGTGCTGCTCTGGCCCCCCCGGTGCTCTGTGAGGGGGATCACCTGCTGGGACATGGACCTCCCTGTGTCTGATCTCCAAGCAAGCCACTCACATCCCATAGGCCCTGCATGTTGCTGGAGACCCATGAACCTCATTCCAGCCAACATGCTCACTGGAGGTCATCGGGGGGAGCAGGCGAGTGTGGTTCCTCCCCAGCTAGGGACTCACTGTGAGTGCCTTGCTGTCACTGGGCCTCCATTTCTCCAGCTGCAGGATTTCCTCAATTTCCTCAGCGGAGTCCAGCGTCACCCATCCAGGAATGCGTCCCCAGCCTGCTGACATATTTACATTTTAGCCTGGCCGTTTGCTGTGAAACCCCGAGCATGGCCTGAGGTAATGAAGGGGCGGGTTCCCAGCTGAGGCCCATGGAGGACACAGCTTGGGGTGACTTCCCTCTGCAAAAGAGTGATCTTGGCCTTCCTCACTGTCCAGCTTGCCCCTCTGGTGTCCCTTGCCCCATGTGGTGCCCATTCAGGGCTCAGGGTCCCCACACCCTCAGCTTGGTTTGCTCTTCAAGAAAGGGCCAGGAGGGTCATTGCCTCTGAGGTATGGACGACTAGTAGGGTTGGTGCTGCCCATTCTGGGGAACATTTTATTGGAGCAGAGACAGAGGTTTTTTTAATCTGGAGAAATTAAACCCTGTTTATGGAATCCCAGCAAAAGGCTTTGAAATGGAAAGGGTGTGGCCCCCCATTCAAATCCCAGCAGCCTCCATTCCCTGGCCTTGCACTGGGAGGTGGGGCTGCTGGCACAGCTCATTCAAAGGTCCATGCCATGTGCAACTAAAGATAAAGAAGTACATTGGATTTCATCAAAATTTAAAACTTCAGTATTTCCGAAGGCATCATCAGGAAAGTGCAAAGGCAACCCACAGAATGGGACAAAAATTTGCAAATCATACATCTGATAAGGGACTTGTATCAGTACTATATAAAGAACTCTTACAATTCAACAAGAGGACAAGTGACACAGTTAAAAATGAGCAATAGACTTGAACAGGCATTTCTTGAAGATCATCTACAAATAGCCACAAAGCACCTGGAAAGATTTGTTATGTCATTGGTCATTGGGGAAATGTAAACAAAACCCCCAATGGGATGTTACTTCACACCTATCAGGTTGGCTGTTATCCAAAAGACTGTCAGGAACAAGTATTGGTGAGGATGTGGAGAAATTGGAACCCTCATACTTTGCTGGTGGGATTTTTAAATAGTATAATCCCTTAAACAAACAAACAAACAAAAAGGCAGGTCCTCAAAAATTTAAGTGTAGAATTACCATATGACCCAACAACAACTTGGTATGTACCCAAGAAAATTGAAAATGTATGACCACACAAAAAGTTATACACAAATGTTCATAGCAGCACTATTCGTAATAGTAAAAAGTAGCCCTCATTCAACTATCAATGGATGAATTACCAATGAATGGTGGTCTATCCATATAATGAAATAGTACTCAGCCTTTCAACGGAATGAGGTACCAATCCATGCTACAGTGTGGGTGAAACTTGAAAACATTGTTTTAAGTGAAAAAGCCAGACCCAAAAGGCCACTGTGTTCTGTGATTCCATTTGTATGGAATGTCCACAGTGGGCGGGTCCACAGAGGTGGACCTTGGATTGGTGCTTGCCAGGGCGTGGGGGAGGGGAGGAGTGGGGCTGCTAATGGGTACAAGGACTTCTCTTTGGGCTGATAAAGATGTTTTGGAGTTAGTGGTGAGAGGTGTGCAACTTTGTGAATATACAAGAAACCACTTTCAAAGGATGAATTTTATGGTATGTGAATATTTCAATGAAAAAAAAAATGCCCATGGAAAGAAGGGAGGGGTCTTTGAAGCCATCCCCATGCTGTGCCCTCACCCACCCTAGTGCATTTGGCCATTGCATTCTTTCAGATCATTTCATCATGAAGGTTGGAAAGCCCCAGGGGATTAAAATGCTGAGGGAGGGGTATTTCCGGTGGCCACAGTATTGACGGGGGTGCTGCCAGCACTGGGGAGCCTGGGAAGAGCCCGGATGCTAGATGTTTTGCAGTGCCTGAGCCCATCTCACAATAAAGAATTGTCTTGCATTCCACATGACTTTAGAACTGTCTCTCCAGACATTGATGGAGATGATTATCTGAGCTAAAAACTATTATCTGATTTACATAATAAACACCAAATATATTTGCAAGGCTTTACTATACACTGCGTTTCCCCAGAACACTACTACCTACCATGCAAATGTGAAGAGCTCACAATATCTCCTGGTTAATGTCAGTAATTTATCTCGGAGAATGAGCTGTTCCATGAATATGCTTCTGGGAACATCTTTCTTTTCCTTTCCTTTCCTTCTGTTTTTGTTCTTTCTATTATTTTTGAAGGGGGAACATTTTACTCATACCTGTCAACCCCAATCCCAACCAACGTCCTAGATCTAACTGTAAAATATGGTACAATGCTTCTATATGCAAGAAACAATCATGTGAGGTTGGCAAATGCCTCAAGGTCAGCTTCTTGGTCACCCTGTTATTTAATATGGTCACAACCAGTTGCCCCACATAGGAATCTGGCCTCTCTTGGGGCCAGTGACAGCCAAGAGGCACCCCGACTTTGTTGCTGCTTTCATGTTTTTCTTTTTTTTAAAGATTTTTATTTATTTATTTGAGAGAGAATGAAAAAGAGAGAGAGAAAGAGCACAAGCATGGGGAGCAACAGGCAGAGGGAGAAGCAGACTCCCTGCTGAGCAGGGAGCTGGAGCAGGGCTTGATTCCAGGACTCCGAGATCATGACCTGAGCCGAAGGCAGCTGCTCAACCAACTGAGCTACCCAGGCACCCCAGCTGCTCTCATGTTTTTCAAAACACAACTTGAGGGCGCCTGGGTGGCTCAGTGGGTTAAGCCGCTGCCTTCGGCTCAGGTCATGATCTCAGGGTCCTGGGATCGAGTCCCGAATCGGGCTCTCTGCTCAGCGGGGAGCCTGCTTCCCTCTCTCTCTCTCTCTGCCTGCCTCTCTGTCTACTTGTGATCTCTCTCTGTCAAATAAATAAATAAAATCTTTAAAAAAAAAAAAACAAAACACAACTTGATTTGGACCTTCTAGGACTTGTATTTGGAGTGTGTCTTGTTTCTTTTCCCACACCCTGTTTTGCTAAAAAAATATTGCATTGAATTTTGGGGACATACACATAATTACCACCTCCCACCTCCCATAAATCCCAGTCAAAAAGCAGAGTATTAAAGATACATGGTATTAAAAGTACGATAAAGGAGTGATCTACAGGGAGAACGTTAACTGGGAGGTGGTTTGTCAGGCAGACCTGAACTTGATATTCTCTGGGTACTGGAGCGGGGGCATAATCCTCTGACTGGGGCATGAAGAACCTTGGAGAATGTCCATCCTTCCTTAGTTCACAGGAAAGAGACAAAGAGGCCTGGGATTTGTGTAGGGTCACCTAGTACCTACCCATGGCCGAACTTGGGTGGGAGTGCCCAGGCAGTGGTTCTGGGCTATACACCAGGACCTCAAGCTGCATTGGAGCAGCCCGTGAAAATACAGGCCACCAGATAGGTTCGGTGGAGTGGCCACTTAGTCTTTGAGCAAGCAATTTCCAAGCAAAAAGTAAATCATGTATCATGTTGTCCCTGCCATTGGAAATCATTCTTGGTAAACATGCCAGCTGGCTATGAACAGAAGTCAACATGGGGACCAGAGTGGGTATTCAAATGTGGTCAAGTCAGGGGTGTAGCAGCTGAGCAGAGAGGCTGGGAGTTTGGGACACAGCCATCTGCACAGCCCATCTGTGTGCGTGTTGTTGGATACAAGACAGATTTGCCTCTGTTCTATCTCCTGGAGCCTTCTACAGAACCTCTTGAGATGAGTCTCAGAACAGGCTGCTGGACAAGAAGGGGTACGGCTTATTTAGCACCCTCTGATCCAGGGTTGCCCATGGGATGTTCCTGTGTTGCACCAAGGGGGTTCCTGTGGACATCTTGCCATCCTGGTAGGACAGGAAGGGGAGAGCGGGGAGGACCCAAGCGGGACTCAGGCAGGCACACCTTCACAAAACTGAGCAAAGCTGGTGTGCATCTGGTGGCTGTGGGGCCAGCTGGGCTCAGAAAGGCAGCTGAGGGTCTGCAGTGATGCCCCGAGGTGATCAGTGTAAGTTACCGATAGGAATGAGCACAGGAGCAAATTAGCAGTGGTAGGAGACTATGAATTCGGGAATGCACACAAGGCCCAGACCGGTGTGCAGCGCAATGACAGGAGGTGCAAGGAGGAACTCACTCCAGTGCCTGGATGGTGCGGTGTTCTGTCGGGCCCTGGGGTCTCCGCACAGGCTGTTCCTCCGGCCGTGTGCGCTCTTCCCCGCCCCACCTTCCTCAGCCCCTTGGTTCCGCTCACACGTCCCCTCGGATCCCAGACATCACTGCCCTGACCAAGCTGGTGCTCTCTGGGCTGGGCTTGGAAAGAGCCTTATTGAAATGGGATCTCTGCAGCACTATCAGTATTTAAAACATTGTATTTATTTATGGGTCTATTTCATAGGCATTTCCTTTCCGGGACTGTAATCTTTAAGCAAGATCCTAGCATGCCCCACAAAGGGGAAGTTTAATCTTTTGGCCAACGTGCTCTCGCAGGGCTCCCCCTTCATGCCTCCAGTGCCCCACCTTCTCAGGGCTCTGGGCCTTCACCCCTCTGTGTTTAGGCCAGTTTCCCTGAAGGGCTTTCTCCGCATATCCCTAAGGCCATATACTATTGATTTGGCAAGGTTTGGCCTAAATGTGATCTCCTTCAGAAGCCTTCCTTAGGTTGCTGTCGCCAGGTTGAAAAAAAAAAAACAACTCACCTCTCTCCCTTTTCCTCTACCCCTGCGCCCTGCACAACCCCTCATGCTCTCTTTGTCCCCACCCCAGCAAGCAGAGCTTGCTGCCAGTTTGGCTTAACTGTGGACTACTGCTGGGTGCACCATGAGGGCAGGAGACAGGCCACATCCAATTTTGTGTCCCCTCCCACCCCCACTGCCGTGTCCGGTGTGAACACATGTGACTCGGAAGGACGCCAGAGCCCCGGCCCCTGGAAACCTGAATGACACAGACTGAAATTCTCATTCCAGCCCCCAGGGGACGCAAAACCTCTAAGATGCAAATTTCTGCAAATTGTCCTCACCCACTTTGGCTCCAGACTCCTGCCTCCTGAGAGCTACTTTTCCATTCTGCTGCTCCCTTATTTACTCCTTGGAGCCCACCCAAACTTCGGGCTAAGTCTTTCTCTTTGGTCTCCCACTCCAAAGTCCCTGGGGCACCAGGAACCTTACTGAAGATATAGCCGGTATCTCACTGGGCTTGGGGCAGTGAGAACCTCAGTTAAGGTTACATGTTACACATTTTACTTTTTTGTTTAAAGTTCCTCCAGCCTTCTTGCTATTGGCTACTCCCCTCCCGCCCCCTACCCTCTGGGCCCAGGCCCTCTCACTCTGGAGCAAACAAATCCACGTTGCTCCCATTCCAGGCTGGCTGTGCAAGGTCAAGGCCAGATGGATGGTCAGCAAACCAGAGGTCTGTCTGTTAATGCAGCCCGGCCTCAGACGAAATGGAGGCTTACGTGGGACCCTGTAGGCCCCTCCATGGTCCTTTCGGGATTCTGAAAGCCCCAGTCCTGTTAGGTCTGGCCTCCCTCCCTCTCCGCCCAAGGGGCTGTCTCTCTCCTAGAGTCAGCAGGGCCTAGCGTGGCTTCATCCCGTGGCTTGCAGTCAGATCCCAAACAAACCGCCTTTCTGAGAGAGACAAATACCCTGGAAGCCACTATCTCCTCCTCTAGTGGCATCATGTTGCTCTCTGCAGTCTTAATCTCCCCAGCAGGCCAGGCCATGCTAGAAAAAAGCATCCAGGGGAAACCGGATCTTTCCAAGCAAAGCCTGGGCTGTCCCTCCCCCGCCGCACCATCCCTTTGTCCCCTGGGTGTGCCCTGGCAGGCCCAGCCTGTGGCCGCACAGTAGAAGGCTCCCCAGAGCTCCAGCTCCATGCTGTCCCTTCTTTAGTGTCCAGTTCCGGGGACTTCCGTGAAGGGTCTCCAGCCTTCGGTCAGCAAGAGGAGGTGTGCTGAGGAGGAGGGAAGGACTGGGTTTTTAGAGCAGAGTAGCTGGGTTTGTACTCCCACTCCGTCAATAGGGTAGGTCATCACGAAGCTGACTCTGATCTCCAGTGAGCCTTCCAACCATTCTGGGCCTCAGTGTGCTCATCTAGAACTTGGGCATAATGACAGTTCTGCAGCCTCACAAAGTATCCGGGGCACTAAGTCAGAGCAGGTTTGGAAAACACTCTGTAAACTTCAAGTAAACCTTCAGTTGCTCATTATTAATGGTCTGGACTTGCTGTGTGACCTTGGGAAAGTCATTCCCCTCTTTGGGCCTCCATTTCCTGACGTGTAAAGTGAAGGGGGCAGAAGGCTGAGCTCGAGGAGGGTCTTTCCCTTGGACTACACGGTGATGTAACTTTCATGTCAACTTTCTTAGGTCATACTCAATTAAGCTGTAACATATATAAGAAAATGCACCCGTTCTGAAGAGCAATTAATATCCAATAAAATGGGTTTTGACAACGTGTCCATCACAATCACAATTCACATCCTTCTCCCCATAAAATTTTCTCATGTCCCTTCACAGTCACCTGCCCTTTGCTCCTGGAGCTAGAATGTCACATGACAGTATCCTACAGATGAACTCTGTTGTGTCTGGTTTCTTCCAAAAGCCAGTGTGATGTCTGTGAGATTCAAGTGTGCTGTTGGGTGTACCCATTGTTTGTGCCTTTGTGATGCTGAGGAGGATTCCACAGTGGGGAAAGACCACAATTTGCTCGTGCATTCACCTGCTCTTGGACATGTGGGCCATTTTTGTTTTTTTTCCAGTTTTTGGCTATTATGAATAAAAGCTCCTCTGAGCATCTGTGTACAGGTTTTTGTTTGAACATAGGGCTTCACTTCTCTAGAATAAATATCAGGGAGGGCGACTGCTGAGTCATGTGCAAAGTACGCGGCCAAACTGTTTTCCGGCCAGAAGTGCATGAAGTTTGCAGTTGCTCCAAGTTCCCCTCGGCACCTGACACTGTCTGTCCGGGTTCCTTCCTCCTGCTTCCCTTGAGTCCCTGCCACTGCCCGGGGCCCACGGCTGGCCCACGCCCCTTGTCCTCCCTGCGCTCCCACCTTATCTGACCCATGCTCAGGCCTGGCATAGGCCACCAGCCTGCGGGGAGGGGACTCCAGGGAGACAGAAGCTCTCCAGCTCCAAGGAGACCCAGCTGGAGGTGGGATTTCAGATGCAGCCTTTCCACTCAGCCAAGTAGGTAGACTGGGGCCTTTCAGGATCACTGGCTTCCGAGGGGCCGAGAATTTTGTTTTGCTCATTTGAATGGTTCCTTTCTATGGGTTCAGGTCTAGGCTCCCGTATCACCTTCTCGGAGAGGGCTTTCCTGGTCACTGGGCCCAGACCCAGATCCTATGGGACCTGCCTGAAGCTTATTTAATTTTTGAGAGTGCTGTTTAGGAAAAAGCATCCCTGATTGGGAATACGAAATTTGGTCGGGCAGTATCTAGAATGGGATCAGGAAGGAACCCGACCACGCAAAAAGCCTTGAAGCGTAAGCCTTATTAATTTTGGGGTGAGTCCACTTCTACTGTTCCCACTGAAACAGGTACCCTGTCTCTCTAGGCTACCCTGTGCCTTGGTTTCCTTTTTTGGATGCTGTCCATGATGTCACACACTCTCTCTCTTTGTTCACTGTTCTCCCCACTGGAATGTACTCTTGTGAGAACGAGGGTTTGGGGGTTCACTCTCGTATCCCCAGCGCCCACAACAGTGCCTGGTACATGGTGAACACTCAACAAAATTGACGAAACCAAGAAATAAAAGCTTTCCAAGGGCCACTGCCTTTCTACTCATGTGATATGAGGTTTTAAAGTGAATCATCGTATAGAAAAATAGGAGACTCATACTGGTGGTGCACAGAACCTTGCTCTGGCTCCAGACTGGGAACGTGATATTTACTGAGCACCTGCTCCCGGCCAGGCACTTTCTATGCACTGTCATCTTATCTTAAAGACTCTCACAGCAACCCTTAAGAAGGGAGGTGGCCACCATTGTCCCCATTTTGCGGGAAACTGAGGCCCAGCAGGATGAAGTCATTTGACCAAGCATCCCATGGCCCATGAAGAGGCAGCTGGGAACGTCCACCCGGGTTTGTCCTTTCTCTTGCTCCACAGTCCCTCTGGGCAAGGCCCCTCTCCAAACTCTGAGCCCCTCAGAGTTCTTCACTCCATGTTCTGAGAGGAGGGAGGGGTGTCCAAGGCTGGAGTACTCGGAGCTGAACCCATGGTGAGCAAGGTTCCAGGCCTGGAGGAGAGGGAGGGTCCTGTCCTTTGGGCGGCAGGGAGGGAAAAGAGAGGTTCAGTGTACCTCCTGGCCAACGGCCTTGTTGAAGCTGAACCTGGCCAGCCTGGAACGGAACTGTGTTTGCTGTTAAAAAAAAGGCACAGAGGGGAGCCTGGGTGGCTCAGTGGGTTAAGCCACTGCCTTCGGCTCAGGTCATGATCTCAGGGTCCTGGGATCGAGTCCCACATCGGGCTCTCTGCTCAGCAAGAAGCCTGCTTCCCTCTCTCTCTCTCTCTGCCTTCCTCTCCGTCTACTTGTGATCTCTCTCTGTCAAATAAATAAATAAATTAATTAAAAAAAAAAAAAGGCACAGGGACTGGGTCCCAAAGAGGGTGAGGTTTGAGCTACTTCCAGGAATTGATTTAATTTAAAGAGAATAAGGAAAGTACTGGGAGCCCAGCACTACTTCCTGCCCCAGATGCCAGAAATTCCACCAGTTCCCGCCCTGAGATCTTGTGATCGGCCGGCATCTGTCTCAGTCAACATGTCCTCCTTTCCTCCTGTAGACCAGGTCACAGGTCACGAAACACTCACTTCCCAGCTTGACATAAAGATTAATTAAAGTTACGGCATATGAAAGCATTCAACACCTGTGAATTTGCTCTCCTCCCTGGCTTTTAGAAAAAGATCTCGGATTTCTGGCTAATGTCCGTCTGGTAACCCCTCACTCCCCGGCTGGAAACACTGACCTTTGGTCCAAGATCAGGATCAGACGTTATCTTCTTCCCAGGGTCATTGTTTGAGTCACAAGCAGCCTTTTATTTAGCACCTACTATGTGCCCAGCACTGCTCATCCGTCATCTCTCTTCTTCCCCACAACCCTGAAAAGTCAAGTTGTTTCCATTTAAAAAAAAATTATTTATTGAAAGATTTTATTTATTTGATACACAAAGTGATCACAAGGAGGCAGAAATGCAGATAGAGAGAGAGGGAGAAGCAGGCTCCCCACCAAGCAGGGAGCGCCCTGCAGGACTCGATCTCAGGACCCTAGGATCATGACGTGAGCCAAAGGCAGATGCCCAACCGCCTGAGCCACCCAGGTGCCCTCATAATCAAGTTCCTTATTCCCATTTTGCTGGCAGAGAGATGGAGGCCCCTTGGATAATAAGTCTTGTGCAGAAGTGAGGAGAGCGGGTCTTGTGTCACTTCCCAGGTCATTTCTCTCCCGTCTTCCTCCCTACTCTCGATTCCAACCGCAGAATGCTATGCTGCTTGACTTGAAAAATCATCTAATATTTATTTACTGAGTGCCTACTCTCACTGTGTGGGGGCAGGGCCGGCCTCATCCTCGCCTTCAAGGAGCCCAGAGGGTAGCAGAGGACAGGGATGGGGAGGGAGGGATTCTAAGATCATGTGGCCGGTGCATAGCGGAGGCGGCTGTGCTGCTGCAGGGGTGCAAGAGCCCAGCGGGGGCAGTGATCAGCACAGGACCCAGCAACGCAACACCAGTGTCGCGTTGGTGTGTGCGTGCGTGTGCACACACACAGTGGGACATGCTTGTGACAAAGAAAGACGATATGCAATTGCTGCCTGCTGGGGTCATACAGTGCCCCCGACTGCACGGAGTCTCAATTTCCACTTTCAATGAAGCACTTTTAATTTCATCTTTCCAACGAGAGCTATTTTTTGTAAATTGAGGTATCATGACATACATTATATTAGTTTCAGGTGTACAAGGTGATTTAACATTAGTGATCTAAATGATCACAATAAGACTCATTAACCATCACCATACATAGTTATAGAATTTCTTTTTCTTATGATGAGAACTTTTAAGATTTACTCTCGTAGTGACTCTCACACATGCCACCCGGTGTTACTAGCGATTGTCTCCATGCTGGACGTTACAATCCCAGGACTTGTTTATTTTATAGCTGGAAGTTTGAACCTTTTGACCGCCTTCGCCCACTTTGCTCCCCACATCCTACCCCTGCCTCTGGTAATGGCAAATCTGTTCTCTTTATCTATGAGCTTCGTTTTTGTTTACTAACTTTTTTTTAAGTGAGAGCTTTGATACCAGCATGAGGCAATAGGCTGGAGTTTGTTGAGAACAATTTGGCGCCTTTTTTTTTTTTTTACTAAAAGGCAAAATGTTTACAACAGAAGTCCTTTTGATACTGATTTAACAAGTAGACTTCAAAAAATATGCATATAGTTTTAACTTATTTGAATTTGAAACATACATTAAAAATAGAGAAAGTAGTATAATGAATCCCCTACGTATCCAGAAACTAATTCCAATGGTTATTAACATTGTCATTTCTTGAAGAAATGGATTCTTGGGGCTCCTGGATGGCTCAGTTGGCTAAGTAGCTGACTCGTGATTTCAGCTTGGGTCATCATCTTAGGGTTGTGAAATTGAGGCCCAAGTTGGGCTCTGCTCTCAGTGGGGAGTCTGCTTAAGATTCTCTCTCTCTCTCTCTCTCTGCTCCCCCCCAATAAATAAATAAATCTTAAAAAAAGAAGAAATGGATTGTTGAAGAGTGAAATAAATTAGACTTTTGCCAAACATTCAATATCATTCATTGCATGCCTATTGTTTTTCTCTGAGGAAAGAAGTAAGCACAATTTAGAAATCTATCCCGAGGGGTGCCTGGGTGCCTCAGTGGGTTAAAGTCTCTGCCTTCAGCTCAGGTCACGATCCCAGCATCCTGGGATGGAGCCCCGCGTCAGGCTCTCTGCTCAGCAGAGAGCCTGCTTTCCCCTCTTTCTCTGCCTGCCTCTCTATCTACTTGTGATCTCTCTGTCAAATAATAAATAAATAAATAAATAAAAAGAAAGAAAGAAAGAAAGAAAGAGAGAAAGAAAGAAAGAAAGAAATCTATCCCGAGTTTACTGAAGACATTATGGAGACACACGCAGCTTGCCTGCCTGTGGGGCTCTAAGCGTGTCTCGTAGATAATTCAGATTCTTAGGCTGTGGAGAATCTGGGCAGAAAAATATCTCACTAGTCCATCTCTCCCAGACCTGACGTCCTGTGGTTCTCTTATCTGCAGAGAGAAAAAGCCCATTTATAACTTCTCTGCTCGGGTCTTAAATGTGGTGGCGAACATTCATGAATGTGTCTGCTTGGAGCTCATAGCCCTGGGAGATTCACTTAGAAAACAAGGCCTCCTTGTCTCCTGTTCTGACTCCGGGGACATGCTTTAATGAATTGCCCTCAGACCCGAATTGGCCTAACCCGCAAGCAGCTGCCGTACCCCGAGACCAAGCCCAAACCTGGTGGTGTGAAAAGTAACCCTTAGCTCTGCACCCATTAGGTGTGTGGTCTTGAGAAAGTTGCTATCCCTCTCTGCGCCTTCACTGCTCCATCTGCAGATGGACTTTCACCCGGGTTAACTCTGTGGCCTCTGTAACCGAGTGACCGTGGGCTGTGGCCAGGTGCAGGGAGGGGGTGTTAAACACCACCTACAATGTGGTCAGTGCACTTGGGTGTACTCTGAAAAGGTGAATGGCTTTTTTGGTTTACTGGGTGGTATGCAGTTAACAAGAGTGATGCAGGTGTCTGCTGAAGGCACCTAAGATCTAGATCAGTGAGTCTTAGATCCCCATCCTGAAGACTCACCACCTCTCCAAAGAATTTCATGGATCACTAAGGGACCCGATGCTCTCAAGGTGCATATCCAGGGACCCTCTCACTCTTTTACCCCCCCCACCCCCCGCCGTGACCCATCGTTCCATCTCCCCTCCCGAGAGAGATCCACACACATGAAGATCCGGGAATGTGCAGACTCTCCCATCCACCCAAGAGCGCGTCAGACCAAGCATCCCCCAGCTGTGACTTAAGCCCACTCTTAAGTATTTTCAAACTCTGCCTTGCTGCCTTGCCCCCAGCTGCCCAACCTTTCCCCACTGACTGGTTCCTCCCTCTCCTTTCCTTTTCTGATTCTCTCCCCCTCCATCCTCAGGGATATCCAAATGCTTTTCCTTCTGTTCCACACAGCAGCACCCAGGAGCTCTGGCCCACAGGTGCACATGCCCAAACCTGCCAGCATGCTCGCCAGGTGGAGAGACTCCACTCCATAGCTTCAAACTTCCATAAAAAAATGTCATCATAAGGATTTTTGAAAAGCTTTACAAGGCTACAGGCCTAGCCCCCCCCCCCGGGGGGGGGCAGGAGCAGGGAGATAGCACTGCCTCTGATTCATTCTGATCCATTGTCCACAAGGTTGAACCCTGTGCTGACTTTTAGACAAACTTGCCCATGAGAACATGCCTTTGATGCCACTCCTTCCTCCCTAGCTGTGTCCAGTCTTGCTCTCCCGGTGGTCCTCCTCCCTCTGCAATCCAGGCCCCTTCTCCTCCTTCTGGGCTGATGCTCAGGGCCACGTGTGTGGGAAAGAGGGGGAGAACATGCAGAGTTTGGCTTTGAGTGTCTGGGGCATGGGCAACCCCTGGGGTGGGGCTGGGTGAGGTTCTCTTCTACGGAAGTTCTCCCAGGATGAGCCCAGCGGGCAGAGCTCCTGGATCTTGGGTCTCAACTGGTGAGTCTTCAGTGCAGGTCCCAGGGTGGACTTGGTACAGGGATACAGAGGAAGCAAAGAGGAAAACAGCTACGCACAGCGATGCAGCTTGTCAAGGCTGGGAAGGAACAGCAGCGTTGGGGCAGGAAAACTGGCCTCTGAGCTCCATCTGGGGCTCTCCACAGGCACCAGCCTACATGGGAAGCTGGAAAGGTTATCAGTGCTGTTGCTCAGGGGTGAGCTTGGGCTCTGAGTGGGAAATGACTTGCTGTGGTTCCTACCACGAAGAGAACCTGGTCTTGTGCCTGAGCGGTGGCCAGAGGGGTTACAGAAAACAGAGGAGTGGGGAATCGGGACTGTGGGTGTGTGGAGGCACAGGGATTCTTGAGCTGGGCTTTGAGTATGGACATTTCACCATGGGGATCAATGCGGGTGAGAAGGGGCTGAGGAAAGGAGAGCTCACTGCAGGCAGGGGGAGTGAGTCCTATGACCTATGACCAAGGTGGCCGAAAAGCTGGTCTGTCTGGGCAACCATGAACAATCCTGCGAGCCTGGATTGGAAAGGTGGGTGGGACGACCAGCGAGGATTCAGTGGGCTCAGCTCAGGTATTTGGGGCTTTTTTTGTAGGCCATGGTCATCAGGGGGTTTTAAGCAGTCAAGTGACAATGTCAAAGGTACCTGGGTGGTTCAATCAGTTGAGCGTCTGCCTTTGGTTCAGGTCATGATCCCAGCATCCTGGGATTGAGCCTGATGTTGGGCTCCCTGCTCTACAGAGAGTCTGCTTCTCTCTCTGCCTCTACCCTCCCTATGTTCGAGCTCTCTCAAATAAATAAATAAAAATCTTTAATTTAAAAAAAAATGACAATGTCAGGTGTGCCTTTGGCTGCTGGATGGCTCCCGGGGAGAAATGTGGATGGAGCAAGGAGGCCCATTAGGCATCCCCTGCCTCATCCAGGCGAAAAGATGGCATAGGGGATGAAAGTGAGAGGTAGTATGTATGCATCTGGTCCATTGGAACTTCTGTGTGACATTTCCCCATCTGGATAAACCACAGTTGCAGATCTCCATTCTCCCCATGATCTTCATTGCCACTTTCTCACCATCACAAACGGGACCACAATGGACATTTTTGTACCCATCTCCTTGTGTGCCTGAAACTTTTCAGAGTGGCTACCTAGAACTGGGTTTGCTGTATTGTGAGATTTGACCATCTTCAAATCTACTAGATAGTCTTAAATTCCTCCTCAAAGGGATTGTACCCACACAGTCTCTTGTCAAAAAGCATAAAAGTGCCGTGGGCTTAAGAGCATTGTCAGTCTTACAAGATTTTGCCGATCTGATCAGTATGAAATAGAATCCTCTTGTTCCCATTTGTTGCCCTGATTATCAGGGAGATAACGCTTATTATTATTTTTTTTTATTTGACAGACAGAGATCACAAGTAGGCAGAGAGGCAGGCAGAGAGAGGAGGAAGCAGGCTCCCCGCTGAGCAGAGAGCAGGGCTCGATCCAATCACTCTGAGATCATGACCCGAGCGGAAGGCAGAGGCTTTAACCCACTGAGCCCCCCAGACGCCCCAGATAAAGCTTATTTTTATATGATTATTCACAACCCTGTTTCCTTCTGTTCCTATGCCTTGCCCAAGTCTGTTGGGTTGTTTTTTCCTTACCAATTTGTTGAAGTTCTCTATGTATTCTGGATACTGATCCTTTGTTATTTAAAATAACTTTTGTGGGGCTGCCTGGGTGCTGCATTGGTTAAGTGTCCGACTCTTGATCTCACCTCAGGTCTTGATCTCAGAGTGGAGAGTTCAAGCCCCTCATTGGGCTCCGTGGGGCATGAAGCCTACTTTAAAAAATAATAATAATAAATGAATAAAGAAATAAAACAAAATACCTCTTCAATCTGTGACTTGTCTTTTCCATTTCATTTACAAAAGCCTTTGTCAGACAGAAATTTTAAATTTTAATATATTCCAACATTAAAAATTTGATAGTTTATAGTTAATGTATCTTGATTCATTTTCTTCCCATACTGATGTTACATGGAAATTTTTTTTCTCCTATTTTTTCTAGAAATGTTAATTTTTTTTTCACATTTAGGTCTTTATTCACCTTGGATTGTGTGTTTGCATACAATGTGAGGAAAAGGCTCAATTTAAATTTTTCCCTCAAACAATTAGTCATTTTCCCAGCACAATTTATAGAATAATTCATTCTTTTATTCATTACTTATCTTCATTGTTTATAGAATTCATTATGAGGATGTGTAATTCTACCTCTAGAACACATTAGCTGTGCTTACGGGTTTATGTCTGTGCTCTGTAGGTTCTATTGCATGGCTTGTTTATCTGTTCCTGGAGTGATACCACAGTTTTAATTACAGCAGATAGCTTTATAATAATTCATTATTCACCAAGTTTGGATTTCAAAATTACCTTGGCTATTGTTGGACCTCTTTCCTCCCATATTACTTTAGAATCATCTTTTTTTTAAAGATTTTATTCATTTATTTGACAGAGAGAGGTCACAAGTAGGCAGAAAGGCAGGCAGAGAGAGAGGGGGAAGCAAGCTCCCTGCTGAGCAGAGAGCCCTATTCGGGGCTCAATTCCAGGACCCTGAGACCATGACCTGAGCCGAAGGCAGAGGCTCAACCTACTGAGCCACCCAGGTGCCCCACTTTAGAATCATCTTATCAAGTTCTGTGAGAAAATCCTTTGGGATTTTCATTGGAATGGCACTGAACTTAAGACATGGTTTAGGGGAGATCATTGTTTTAATGCTACAGAGATATCCCTTCTATGGACGTGCCATATCACTCTATTATTTAAGTCTCTTTTTATGCCCTTCAGTACACCTTTACATTTTTCTCCTATAAGTCTTGAGTATTTTGTTAGATTTAATTCTAGATAACATGATTTGTCATTTTAAAGAAAACACATTTGATGTTTTAACACTAAGCACCTTTGCTGCATACTTTTCAAGAACACCCTTTTTTAAAAAAAAAATTATTTATTTTAGAAAGAGGGAGTGAGCACACAAGCAGAGTGAGGGGCAGAGGGAGAGGGAGAGAATCTCAAGCAGACTCCCTGCAGAGCAAGGAGCCCAAACCCCGGCTCAATCTCACCTCCCTGAGATCATGACCTGAGCCAAAACCAAGAGTCAGATGCCTAACCAACTGAGCCACCCAGGCATCCCATCCAAATTTTTTTTTTTTAGATATTTTTTTAAAAAGATGTATTTATTTGAAAGAGATATGTTTGTCTTTAATGTGTGCTTTGAATTAAACTATAAATAGGTTTGAATTTTACCACAATTTTTTTCACATAGTTTTTCTTCATTTTCTCTGTTACTATGGTGAATTATATTAGTTACATTTTTGACATTAAACCTTCCTTGCATTTCCAGGATAAGCAGCATGTGGCTAGGACAGATGGATGGATGGATGGAGAGAGAGAGAGAGAACCATATTTGATCTGCAGGACTGTCTGGACCAGGGGTTGTAAGGGACAGGGCACAGTCTTAGGAGATAGGTGCATTTATAGGGGGAATGGTGCTCCCTAGGCTTCTGGAAGTCTAAAGCTAGCTCTTTCTCTGCTTGTAATGCTGTGGATTTCTCCTAGGCCCATCCACTCCATCGAGACCTCCAATTGCTAATCTTGCGGTGTGATGCCGTCTTGACTCCGCTGGCCATCTGGTCCTCCTGGTCAGACCCTCTCTGTCTGGTCCTGTCTCCTGGAGAGCAGACATCTTTCCCCCTCAACCTCTTCACCATTGCCCTTGGTAAATGCCTGTTTCTTTGGCCACCATCAGCAGAGCACCCCTAACGCAGCCCTTTCTCCTTACTCTCTCTCTCTGCTGCCGGGCAGCTCTCTGTGAACTTGCCTTTATGATTTTCAGGTGTGGGCAAGCCTTTAGGACTCTCCCAGTTCTGGAAGCCCCTACAATCCCCTGGAAGCTCCTCTCATTTGGTTTGAGGTGAAGGGGAAGCACCTCCCTGCACACTTACCTCCAGAGATACCCTTCTTTCTTCCAGACCTCTCCTTTCAGCAGCCAGACCTGGGTGGAGGCCCATGCTGGCAGAACTGGTTTCACGAACCTTAGCTTGCCCCATGGAGGCCAGGTGGTTTGGCATCTTGTTGAGGAATGGGGAAATGTTCAGCAACCATGTCTTACGCTTGGTTTCTGGAGCTTTAGCTGAGGAGGAGATGGAGAAAGTCCTATTTTTATTTTATTTATTATTTACTTATTTTTAAAGATTTTATTTGCGAGAAGGAGAGAGAGAATGAGTGGGGAGAGGGACAGAGGGACAAGCAGACTCCCTTTGGAGCGGGGAGCCTGACATGGAATTGATCCCAGGACCCCGGGATCATACCTGAGCTGAAGGCAAATACTTAACTGACAGCCACCTGGGTGCCCAGAGAAAGTCCCATTTTACTACCCTGGTACAGTTTTCTAGAGCCTTACTTATTTTGTCTATTATAAATTTATTGGCATAGAATTGGTCATAGTGTTCTCTTAAGAGTTTAAACCGTATCTATAGGTGTATGTATCCTCTTTTGCATTCTGAATATATGTGCCTTCCCTATTTTTTTTGAATCAGTCTTGTCAGAGCTTTATGTGCTAGTATTTTTAGAGAACTCAGAATTCTATTGTTCCCTTGCATTCTATTTCATTAATTTATGCTCCCTTTCTTCTTTACCTTTTATTTTTTTTAAGATTTTTTATTTATTTATTTGACAGACAGAGATCACAAGTAGGCAGAGAAGCAGGCAGAGAAAGAGGGGGAAGCAGCCTCCCCGCCAAGCAGAGAGCCCGATGTGGGGCTCCATCCCAGGACCCTGGGATCATGACCTGAGCTGAAGGCAGAGGCTTAACCCGCTGAGCCACCCAGACGCCCCTCTTCTTTACCTTTTAATTGTGAAGTAAATCACACATACAAAAGAGTGCATACAAACTATGTGAATGCTTTTGGAATAATAATAAAATGAGCAACCGTGTATTCATGACTGAGTTTAAGAAATGCAGTGCCAGGATCAGGGAGGGAAGTTCAGACATATCCCCCACCTCACCCCAGAGCAGCCACTATCCTAAATGCTCTGTTAATCATCCATTTACTTTTTACAAATGGGTTTGGCATGTCTATGCATCACTAAAAAATTTATTGTTCAGTTTAGCCTTTTAAAAGGGTTGGCTAATGGAACATGATAAAAAAATAGAAACAAATAACTATTTCCTGAAAAAAGGAAAAGAAAAGAAAAAGACCCCAAGTGACCAGAATCAGATTAACCGAAATCCTTACTTTATAATATAGTCTCATCTTAGACATATGTGAGACCCCCTCCTGTTGTCCCCCTTCATCTCCTCCATGCATCCTTCTCACCCTCCAACTCTCTTCCTCCCTTCTCCTCCTCTCCCCTCCTCTTTCCTCCCCTTCTCTTCCTTCCATTTTTTTTAATGTAATAAGCCCCTCTACTCCCCTACCCAACAAAACACAGGACCTTAATCATAGCACATTTCAAGCCACGAGGTGACTCTTTCCCAGTCCAAGTAACCATCATCCTGAATTCATCATTCTCTTGTTTTGTTTTGTTTAAGATTTTATTTATTTATTTATTTATTTATTTATTTATTTATTTATTTGACAGAGTGAGAGAGATCACAAGTAGGCAGAGAGGCAGGCAGAGAGAGGGGGAAGCAGGCTCATTGCTGAGCAGAGAGCCCAATGCGGGGCTCGATTCCAGGACCCTGAGATCATGACCTGAGCCGAAGGCAGAGGCTTAACCCACTGAGCCACCCAGGCGCCCCTTGTTTTGTCTTTTTTTTTAAAAGATTTTATTTTTTTAAAAGATTTTATTTTTAAAATTTATTTATTTGAGAGAGAGAGTGAGAGAGAGCAGGAGAGCATGAGAAAGGGGAGGGTCAGAGGGAGAAGCAGTCTCCCTGCTGACCAGGCAGCCTGATGCGGGACCCAATCCTGGGACTCCAGGACCATGACCTGAGCTGACGGCAGACACTTAACCAACTGAGCTACCCAGGCGACCCTAAAGATTTTATTTTTAAATAATCTCTACACCCAACGTGGGGCTCGAACGATGTCAAGATCAAGTCCCATGCTCCTCTGGCTGAGCCAGCCAGGGGCCCCTCTTGCTTTCTTATTACACACTTTTATTGTATTTATAGGTTTTCTCAAAAAGTATATTTTTAAAGATTTTGATTTTATTTATTTGACAGACAGAGATCACAAGTAGGCAGAGAGGCAGGCAGAGAGAGAGGAGGAAGCAGGCTCTCCACTGAGCAGAGAGCCCGATGTGGGGCTCGATCCTAGGACCCTGGGATCATGACCTGAGCCGAAGGCAGAGGCTTTAACCCACTGAGCCACCCAGGCGCCCTCAAAAAGTATATTTTTAAATTTGGTTGTTTTCACTTTATAAAGAGGACATGATGTTGCATGTCATCTTTGGACACTTCTTCCTTAATATTATCATCACTAAATTACATCCACATGACTGAGTTCACCGCAGTTAATTTGTTTTTTTTATTGTGGTAAAATATACATAACATAAAATGTAGCATTTGAACCATTTTCTGAGAGTATACTCCCGTGGCATTAAGTATATCCATACTGTTGTACCATGCTACCGCCCCTCGGAACAATGTGTTACTTCAATTATAACCCCTGGAGGATTTTACTAGTTACCAAGCACATTTAGATATGGCCTTAAGAAAAGCATATACTGGCAACAGGTCTTTGGGGAGAAGGACGATATACGACCGTGAAGCTGGGCAATTGGGGATGCCCGGCCCTCCCAGGGCGGAAGGCCGCCTGCTTCCGGGAAGCCTAGCACCCAGGAACGCCCGGTCAGCTCAGGGTGGAAGGAAATACCACCTGCTTCCCTTTTCCGTTATCGCTCCTTTCTCTTCCCAGAAGCGCCTGTTGTTAGTTAGATGAGTCCTTTGAATGTGCTCGGTTAACTATAAACTTTATCCTCCTTCTTGTTTGCCCACAAGACAGGTGACTCATGTTTGACCTTCAGCGGTTCTTGTGTTGGCTTTTGTTTCTATCTAATAAAAGTGAGACTGTGGAGTTGCTCCTGGCAGCAGTCTTTTCAACTGTTGTCCCCTGCTCCCAATCTCTTGCAGCTGACTTGTTTGTGCCTAGTTCTCCCGTTCACCGACTGGAAGTGGCAAGTGGCGCTGGAACAGGGACTAGACCAGATCTGATTTGATCAGAAACAAAACAGGGGAAGAAGCCCCAACGTGAGTTTTGCATGGTCGTGCCTTTTTCCTGCTGGTGAGTTGTGGGCTATTATCACGGGGTATGGGGAATCTAGAGAGCACAAACGATTGTTGCCCTTAACGTTTGTTTATTGAGAAGGCTCCTAAAGGCGGGAGGAACAAAAGTCAGCGAGGGCCAACTTATGGAGCTTTTAAAGGTAAAGAACATTGCTCCTGGTTTTCTTAGGGACTTTAGATTTACAAACATGGGAAAAAGTGGGTCATGAGTTAAAACTCTCGTATACTAAAGGAAAACCAATTCCAGTTACTATATGGCCTACTTGGACCCTCATTCGCTCCTTTTTGGAGCCTTTACAAACCCCTGATTCGGAGAGCAATAATGAATGTTCAGGAGAAACTAAAAAAGAGGAACCTGAAAATGTCATCCAGGAGGAGGAAGAAGTTACTAAGGCCACCAGAAAGGAATATATAAAGGAGGAATCTCCTCCTCCTCCAATAACAGAACAAAAGGTGCCCATGGCACTGTCGCCATCGGCTCCGCTGTTCTATAAGAAGGCACCATTTAATGAAAAAGATGAAAAGTACATGCTATCTGCCATTCAAAAAGGCCTCCCTGAAGCACATCGAGCAGGAGACCTAGACGCCTTGCATTTTAATTTCCTGGTTATTATTACAGAACATGTAGCTCTAGGACATGATCCTAACAACCCTAATGGTGTTTATGAGGCCAAGCATGAGCAATTTCCCTTCAAATTACTGCAGGAACTAAAAACCAGCAGTACAAAACTATGGAGCTAATTCTCCATTTACAACAGGAGTCATTCAAGGCATCACAGAAGGCAATCGACTTATTCCTACTGATTGGTCATTGTTAGCAAGAACAGTTGTATCTCCAAGTGAGTTCTTACAATTTAAAACATGGTGGCAAGATCATGCAGAAACAGCAGCTGCCCATAATAGAGCTCATAACATTCCTATTTCCATGGAACAGCTCATGGGTCTTGGGCCATGGGCCCAGGTGCAAGACCAGGTACTAATGAACGATCAAGCTATTGAGCAGCTCCGGCGTTGCTGTTCGAGAGCCTGGGAGAGAATAGAATCTCAGGGAGATAAGTGCTCTTCTTTTCAAAAAGTGGTACAAGGTCCAAAAGAACCCTATACTGATTTTATTGCAAGATTACAAGAGGCTGTCAAAAGACAGATTAATCTTGAGGCTGCGGATACCATTATGTAGCTGTTGGCTTATGAGAATGCTAATGCTGATTGTAAGAAATTGATAGCACCCTTCAAAGGCAAGGGAACATTGAGAGATTATATTAAGCTATATATATATGAGCCTCCTTAAAAAGGAGTAGGAACAGAGACCTATAAAGCTGATTTGTTAGCTCAAGCAATGGCTGCCCTTAACACAAGAGAAATTACTTATTTTGCAAGCCTTAGTGGAGGAACAGATAGAAAAAGGACATACTGAAGAATCTCATAGTCCTTGGAATTCACCAGTTTTTGTTATTAAGAAGAAATCAATTAATGGCGGTTATTGCATTGTTGAAGACGTTCCTTCTGCATTTAATCTGCTATCTGATTCTTTATATACAGATATGTTTCACAGCATATCAAAACTACTACTGTTTCTACATCTGATGTAATATGATCAACCTCATCACTGTGGCTGTAAGTCCTCCTGGATGTTATACACAAATAAACAACTTCACTTATTGGGCTTATATACCCAATCCTCCTCTGCTCCGTCCAGTAGAGTGGGGAGAAGATAAAATACCAATTTATTTGAATGCTTCAAAATGGGTACCTGGAATTTTAGAGCCTAGATTGATGCTATTGCCCTTAAAGGAGGGCACAAATACTAATCGTACCTTCGGATATCAAAATAGACCATTATGTATCGACAATCATTCCAGTTGCCTTGTCCCTGATGATCAGAGATGATTGGTGGACCTTCCTACTAACAATTACTTGACTAAAGTTCAGTTACATTTACTCTCCACTAAAGGATTCCTTACCTATGAATGTTGGGGTCCTAGCTATAACCAACAATTCCCTATTCCCGAATGCAAACCAACACAAACATGGTCTGATGAGGGAATTCGCCCTTTATGGGAGGATTGTCGAGCTTCTCACCCCAGTATTGTTATTAATGATTCCTGTGGAATTGTATGGGACTGGTCCCCTAAGGGGATGGCAGTCACCATTTGCACTGGGGAACCCTGCTCCTCTCATCAAAATTTAAAATGGCAAGTTTTTGATGATCCCATTTTACCACAAACCTTAACCTCAGGAGATGCACCTCTGGTCTGGCTTGGGCAAGGACTTCCTATGCCATCTCCTTTTATTAATTATCATAAAAGACAAAAGAATTTATGGAAGGTCACCACTGCTTTAAATCGCGTAAGTTTGGAACGGCTCTTAACATTCATCAGTCTAGTATGTATTTTTTTTCCTTATGGATAAAGAATGGGTAAAAGCTTGTGTTAGAGATCTCTGTTTTTGTTACTGGAAAAATGACTTTTGATCATGGCAATACAGAAATAGACTGTCTAAACTGTAAAATGTTCACCTGTGTAGATAATGTTCAGACAGACAATTCTATCATTCTCATAGCTAGAAGAAGAATAGGCATTTGTTTACCGGTGAAACACCACCATGTTTGGGAAGGCTCTCCAGGTGGACATACTTCTACTAACAGTATTGAAGGACTGGGTCCATAGAACAAAAAGATTTCTTAGGTTGCTTATAACAGCTGTTTTAGGAATTACAGCCATTACTGCTACAGCTACCACTGCAGGAATAGCCTTGGCATCAAACTGTACAAGCTACACAATTTGTACAGAAGTGGTACGAGAATGCTAGCAAAGCCTGGAATCAGCAAATGATCATAGATCAAAAATTATATGAATGTGTCTCTGATTTAGAAACAGCCATGATCTATATAGGAGATGATCCTTAGAATATAAAGCTTAGACTTCATATTTTATGTGACTGGAATGTTTCTTCTTTCTGTGTTACTCCCCATGCCTATAATGAAACAAATACCTTGGAGCAAAATTCACCAGCATATTACTAACCATTTTGGTGATAATCTAACTTTAGATATTAAACAACTTCAAGATACTATTCTAAGTATTACTCACTCATCATTACAATCAGTTCCAGGAGTGAGTTTTACTCAATTAATGATATCCTATCTGATTTAAACCCTTCTACTTGGATCAAACAAACTGGTCTCGGTGTTATAGGTGGAATGGTTATTCTTCTTAATTGCTATAATCTTTTTATGCCAAGTCCTCAGAAGCACGCGAAAATCCCTCCAACGACTGAAGAATCAAACTGCAGAATCAACTTTTCTACTTCTTCACAAGGGGGAGATGGAATTGCCCCTCGGAACAATGTGTTACTTAAACTAGAACCCCTGGAGGATTTTACTAGTTACCAAGCACATTTAGATAGGGCCTTAAGAAAAACATATACTGGCAACAGGTTGTAAGGACTTATTTTATATTTCTATTTTAGCCAGAGGCTTCCATTGAAGTTAAACAATAACTTTGTTGTTTAACCCTTAAACTGTCCCTGCTCCCCTTCCCCCAGGGGACTTAAAAACAAGTCCCAGAAACCAGCTCCAGGTGTGGAGGCCAATAAAAACAAGGCTGTACCCACCTCGGGTCTGGCCTTGACATAAGTACAGCCATCTTGGCAAAGCAAAAGCCGGCACCTTGCACTGTAAGAGTGGGTTAGCATAAGAATGGCCATCCTGGAGGCCAGGAAGCCATTTTGCTGAGCATCCTTAACCAGCCCACAGGGAGCCCGTAACTTAAGAGAAAGTAGCTAAAACCTGAAAAAACAACTTAATCATATACCACCAGGACAGTTAGGTGGTGGTGCCACAGGGACCAAATGTTAAAGAAAAAAAATAGTTAACTTGCAGAGATCACAATCCTGCCAGACAGGAGTCTCCCTTGGTTTGCAAATGTCCTGGTGATTTACAACAAAAAGGGCTATCTTCAATGGCCCAATTTCCAGAGACAAATGGCTAAGGTCGCCCTCCCCACCATAAAACTGAGGGAGGCTGAGGCAGAAGGAAATGTAAATAAAGTTAAATTTCTTCTAAACCTAAATCTCACTTAACCACCAGGATGGTGCCAGGGTGATGCAGGGGTGGCAAAAGGTTAAAGTTAAACTGTCAAAGTGGGGTGCAAGAGATGTATGTAGCTATGAAGAAGCCCCTTGAAAATGCTATATAAACGCTTGGCTTTGAGTGCTCGGGGTCCTTGTTGGAACCCGCTGCGCCGGGCGGATACTTGGACCCCAGCTAGCTGGAAATAAACCTCGCTGTGTGACTTGCGTTATCGAGAGTGTTCTCTAATTGAGGGGTGGTCAACTCCGTACCCTAATAAGGTCTTTGGGGAGAAGGATGATATACGACCGGGAAGCCAAGCACCCGGGAACGCCCGGTCAGCTCAGGGCAGAAGGAAATACCGCCTGCTTCCCTTTTCCATTATCGCTCCTTTCTCTTCGCAGAAGCACCCGTTGTTAGATGAGTCCTTTGTGCTTGGTTAACTATAAATTTTACCCTCCTTCTTGTTTGTCCACAAGACATGTGACTAATGTTTGACCTTCATCGTTTCTTCTGTTGGCTTTTGTTTCTATCTAATAAAAGTGAGACTGTGGAGTTGCTCGGTGCAATAGTCTTTTCAACTGTTGTTCCTTGCTCCCAATCTCCTGCAGCTGACTTGTTTGTGCCTAATTCTCCCGTTTCCCGACTGGAAGCGGCAGGTGGGAACAGGAAGAACAAGACTGCGGGGCAGTGGAGAGCCAAATCAGGGAAACAGGGTACCATGACTAGGGTCACAGGAGAGGATTTGACGGGAATCTGCAAATGGCCAGATTGAGAGGACAGTGGAAAGAACTTTCCGCAGAGAACACACATCATGACGTGTTTCCTTTCTGGGGTCTCAATACCCAGCTCATCTGTTTCAATTTATGGATTTGGGGGGAAGGTGGTAGATCAAGAGGTGCTGGTCGAGAGCTCTAACCTCATCTGGGAGGTGGCCTCCCCTTGAAACTGTGCTCTGCATGTGAGCAGACAGAAGGGCTTAGGAATGATTAGCTTCTAAGGGGAGAGGAAGAAAGCAACTTCTAATTCCTCTTTAATAACATGTTAGTAGGTAATGTTTTCAATATGTCACTATGTAACTCCGGTCAGTGGGTCGCTATCATTTTTGAGCAATAAACAAAAGACTGCTTCTAATTACTTCTGTAAAATTGGCTGACCCATGAATGATTAAATATTCATTGTGTAGAATAAAGCATTTTCTTTGTATATAGATCCATAGTACATTTAGCGGGCAACCGGCTGACTGAACAGAACTAATGAATTTCTTGTAATGGCCTGCAGCTTTTCCTGATTGCTCCGTCTCTTCCCTCTCAATCCCTCTCTCCAGGTCCCTGTCACTGGCTTGGCCTCACTATTTCTCGGTCACTTTTTAAAAAATGGAGGTGACATTCAACATACACTTACCTATTTTAATGTGTACCATTCAGGGGGATTTCGTGCATTCACAATGTGATGCATCTCCCACTTCTCTGCAGTTTCCAAAGTTTTCTAGCCCCTCCTGTCCCCAGCAGAACACTCTGTTCCCAGGATGTCCTCCCTCCCTGCTCCTTCCCCCTGGCCCCCTGGCCCCCCGCCCCCTTGGTGATCACTCATCCGCTCTCTGTCCCTATGGATTTGCCTATTTTGGGTATTTCATATAAAAGAATCAGATAATCTGTGCCCTGTCGTGTCTGGCTTCTTTCACTTGCCATAATGTTTGAGGTTCATCCAAATTGTCATCAGCATTTCACTCCTGGTGACAGCGACGTCACAGTCTACTGTATGGCTACCTATCAATGCTTTAGCAATTCATCTTCCGATGAGCATTTGGGTGGTTTCTACCTTGTAGCTATTGTGGCCATTGTTGCTATGAGCATTTGTGTACAAGTTACTACGTTTCCATTTCTCTTTGGTCTATAATGAGGAGTTGAATCACCAGATTGTGTAATAATTCTATGTTGAACTTGCTGAGGAAGTGCCAGACTGTTGTCACCAGCAGCTGCGCCATTAGACCTACCCTTTTTCCATCCCAGCAATTTTTAGGTCTTATCCTCACATCTTCACTAACACTTGTTATATACACATATAACATATATATAACATAGAGTGTTTTATTAGTTTCAGGCGTACAATATAGTGATTCAACACACCCATACATCACTCGCCACTTGCCATGACAAGTGTATGCCTTAATCCCCACCCTTGTTATACTTTTGATTACAGCCATCCTAGTGGGTGAAAAGTGGTATCTCATTGTGGTTTTGATTTGCCTTTCCTTAATGACGAATATTGCTGAACATTTTTTCATGGGCTTCTTAGCTATTTGTATACCTTTTTTTTTTTTTTTTAAGATTTCATTTATTGGGGCTCCTGGGTGGCTCAGTTGGTTAAGCAACTGCCTTCAACTCAGGTCATGATCCTGGAGTCCCAGGAGCAAGTCCCACATTGGGCTCCCTGCTCGGCAAGGAGTCTACTTCTCCCTCTGACCTCTCTCCGCTCATACTCTCTCTTTCTCATCCTCAATCTCTCTCAAAATCTTTAAAAAAAACTTTCATTTATTTATCTGTGAGAGAGAGCACAAGCAGGGGGAGCAGCAGGCAAAGGGAGAAGCAGGGAGAGGAAGAATCTCCCTGCTGAGCAAGGCGGCCATTATGGGACTCGATCCCAGGACCCTGGATCATGAACTGAGCTGAAGGCAGATGCTTAACCGACTGAGCCACCCAGGCGTCCCCATTTATGTACCGTTTTTGGAGAAATGTCTGTTCAAATCCTTTGACCTTTTGTGAGCTGGGCTCTTTGTCTTTTTGTTGTTGCATTATAACAGTTCTTTATAGACTCTGGATACTTATCAGACATACGATTTGCAAATATTTTCTATCATTGTCTTTTTATAATTCGCTAATATTCTCTGATGCACAAAAATCTTCATTTTTGTGGAGCCCAATTTATCAGTTTTTTCTTTTTTTTTTTTTTTAAAAGATTTTATTTATTTATTTGACAGAGAGAGATCACAAGTAGGCAGAGAGGCAGGCAGAGAGAGAGGAGGAAGCAGGCTCCCCGCCGAGCAGAGAGCCCATGCGGGGCTTGATCCCAGAACCCTGGGATCATGACCTGAGCCGAAGGCAGAGGCTTTAACCCACTGAGCCACCCAGGCGCCCCCAGTTTTTTCTTTTGTTGCTTGTGCTTTTAGCGTCAAGTCCAAGAACCCACTGGCAAATCCAGTGTCAAGATTTACCCCTCTTTGTTCTTCTGCTAGTTTTATGAAGTTTTAGCTCTTACTTTTAGGTTGTGGATCCATTTGCATTAAGTTTTGAGCATGGAGGAAGGGGAAGGTGGGGGAAGGGGAGGGCCTACCTGAGGGCTCATACTCACTCTTCTTCATGTGGATATACAGTTGTCCTGGAAACTTCTGTGGAAGAGACTCTTCTTTTCCTCACTGAATGGTCTTGGCACTCTTCTTAAAAATCCATTAGAGACTCTTAACTCTAGGAAACAAACTAAGGGTTGCTGGAGGGGAGAGGGGTGAGGGGAATGGGGTGACTGGGTGATGGACATGAAGGAGGACACTTGATAGAACGAGCACTAGGTGTTCTGTGCAACTAATGAATCACTAAATTCTACCCCCCAAACTAATAATACACTATACATTAACTAACTTGAATGTAACTAAAAAACTTTTATTTTCAAATATGTTTGAAAATAAAAGTTTTTTTGTTAGTCATCATCTCTTCTTATTTCCTTCTCTTTCTTTCTCTCTCACATAATTTGTCTCTACTTTTCCCATATGGTACAGATCTAGGTTTACTATCCGTATACTTACCTGTCTTGTGGTTCTAGCATTTTACCTGGAAAGGCAATGGTGAAGTTCACTTGTGGTCTGAGGAAAGTAATCAGCCAGATGAAAAGCTGCTAGGGAAGGGGTGAGCTTGGGATCACTTGCAAGCTAAATGCTTTGGCACAGAGAAGCAGAGGAGCTCAGGGCTGGGATGGCTGTGGAGGACGGCACTGGGCTTTCCTTTTGGACCAGGTCAGGACTACCATAAATAGTTGGGCATTATTTTATTACATCCCAAGTCCACCTTTTGATTTTCTATTTCCTTTAGACCTTTTGGAAAATTAACTTTTAAATCAATGGATGATTCAAATTTCTTGATTTTTTTTTCTTTCTCTCTCCTATTTCCCCTTTCCCTTAACTGCCTCAGTATCCAGGGGTGGGCACCCAGCCTTTTAGGCAGCTGAACTGGGATTCATTTTAATGGAGACCAGAGACACTATTGATTAGCCTAGCGAGGGGCAAGTCAGGCACCCTCCATGGGATTCTGTTTCCTCATTTGTAAACTGAGCCATGGATGCGACAGTCCTTTACATACGGCAGAGTAAGGGGTGGTTATTCTAATAATTTTAGTTCAAGTAATTTATTGCTTTAAAGCCACAAGGGTTGGAGAACAATGTGATGAGTTGCAGAAAATCAAGGAGAGTTTCCTTAGTGGAGAGGCTCAGAGCCTCACTCCTGCCACAGTCAGTAACTCTATTTCCCGCCCTGATTTCTGACTTCCTCAAAGGGCCCTATAGATGATCAAGTCCTCCCTACCTCATTTAGAGGGGAGGAGACATGCAAAGAGGCTGTGCAGGGTGCCGTAAGCATCACAGTGGAGCCTGTCCTCCACCCAGAGGACTGGCCTTTCAGAGACCCTTTGCCCCTTCCAGAGGTTTCCACCAAGGGTGCCAAGACCATTGAATGGGGGAAAACAGTCTTTTTGACACACAACACTGGGAAAATGGGATATCCACATGGACAAGAAAATGAAGTTGAGCCTTTCCCATATGCCATAGATAAAAATTAAAATAGATTAGAGACCTAAATGTAAAATTTAAAACTAAGAGATTCCAGGAAGAAAATAGAAAAAAGCTTCAAGACATTGATTTGGCAAAGGTTTCTTGCATATGACACCAAAAATACAGGCAGGAGAGAAAAAAATGGAGAAGGTGGCATCATCAAAATTAAAAGTCTTGTGCATCAAAGGACACGACTGACAGAGTGAAAAGGCAATCCACAGAATGGGAAGAAATATTTGTAAATTATATATACCTGATTAAGACTGATAACCCAGAATATATAAAGAGTTTTGACAACTTTTAAAAATGGGCACAGGACTGGAATAGACATTTCTTCAAAGAAGATACACAAACGTCTGATAACCATATGAAAAGATATTCAACATCACTAATCAGTAGGAAAATGCAAGTGAAAACTACAATGAGATACTACTACATACTCATTCGGATGGCTATTATAAAAAACAAAACAAAACACAAAAACCCCAGCAACCCAGAAAATAACAAGCATTGGCAAGGGGGTGGGGAAATCGGAGCCCTTTTGCATTGCTGGTGGGAATGTAAAATGGAGCAGCTGCTGAGGAAAGTGGTGTGGTGGCTCCTTAAAAAATCAAACATAGGGGTTCCTGGGTGGCTCAGTGGGTTAAAGCCTCTGCCTTCGGCTCGGGTCATGATCTCGGGGTCCTGGGATTGAGCCCCGCATTGGGGCGCTTTGCTCAGCAGGGAGCCTGCTTCCTCCTCTCCCTCTCTCTGCCTGCCTCTCCGCCTCCTTGTGATCTCTGTCTGTCAAAAAAATAAAATCTTTAAAAAAATCAAACATGTAATTGCCATATGCAATTTCGCTCTGGGGATGGACCCCTGAAAAAGTGAAAGCCAGGTCTCAAAGAGATATTTGTATATTCACGTGTTTAGGAGCACTAGTCACAAGAGCCAAAGGTTAACAACCCAAGGGTCCATGGATAAATGAATAACAAAGCCTTGGCTATCAACAAAAGGAAATATTACTCAGCCTTGGAAAGGCAAGAAATTCAGACACGTACTACGACATGGATGAACCTCGAAGACATCATATTAAGTCAAATAAATCAGGCTTGAAAAGAGTCCCACAAATATACGATTTTATCTGAATGAGGTACCTGGAAGACTTAAATCCACAGAAACAGGAAGTAAGATGGCCGAGGCCAGGGGCTCATGGGGTGGGGGAGGGGGAGCTGGTGTCTACTGGGGACAGCATTTCCATTGGGGAAGGTGTAAGAGCTCTGGAGACGGATGGTGGACATGGTAGGACAACGTGAATGTACTTACTGCCCCAGAACTGTACTCATGAATGTGGTTAAAATGGTAAATTTTGTGCTATGTGGTTTTTTTAAAGATTTTATTTATTTGACAGAGATCCCAAGTAGGCAGAGAGGCAGGCAAATGGGGAGAGGGAAGCAGGCCCCCTGCTGAGCCTAATGCAGGACTTGATCCCAGGACCCTGGGATCACCACCTGAGCGGAAGGCAGAGGCTTAACCCACTGAGCCACCCAGGCACCCTGTGCTATGTGTTTTATCACAGGGATTTTTTTTTTTCAAGATTTTATTTATGTATTTGAAAGAGAGAGATAGCAAGCAAGAGCAGGAGTGAGAGGAGTGAGAGCATGATAGGAGAGGGAGAAGTGGACTCCCTACTGAGCAGGGCGCCCGATGTGGGACTCGAGCCCAGGTCTCTAGGATCATGACCTGAGCCGAAGGCAGATGCCCAACAGACTGAGCTACCCGGGCACCCCATTTTATCAGTTTTTAAAGGCTGAAGGAAAAAAAGGGAACTAGATAAGCAGGGGACGAGCTCATTCTCTAAAATTAGTCTTTTCGACAAATATTCTCTGGGCACTATGGACGTGAATGTGTCCTATGACAGCAGTACTCACTGGGGAAACTGAGCCCTAGGAAGGAAACCCTAGAGATTCTGGAGAGGTCAGAGGCCTCTGGGGATCTGTGGCCTCCCTAGTATCCACAGCACAGGCTCAGCTGGGCCTGCCTGGCTCTGTCCTTCCATTCAACAGGGGCCTCTGAGGCTTGGCTGGACATTAATTCCTATCTTTGTGTCCCTGCAACAGCTTTCTGAAGCCTTCCCACTCCCGGACCATTATAGGAAGATATTTTGAGAGGGTCTCTGTTTCTTGCCAGCCAGATCAATTTTATTTAGCTTTAATTTCTATTTAAAAACTGTTAGTCAATCCAATTATTGGAAAACTTTAAGCATGTTTGGAACAACTTGGCTATGTGAATTTACTTCTTCAACTATAAATTTTATGAAATCTAAATAAAGATCAAGGATTTCCAATATAAATTGAAAGTCGGAATTGAGATGCACAGTTCATGTAAAGTATTCATGGAATTTTAAAGACTTAGTACAGAAAAGGGTGTGAAATAGCTCATTAATAATTTTTTATATTGATTACATGCCGATGTAATAATGTTTTGAATATAGTAGGGTAAAGAGAAATATGAGTCATACTGGTTTACATTTTACCTTTCCTTTAATGTGGCTGCTAGAAAAATTTTTAATTACATGTGTGACTTGCATGAGATTTCTACTGGCTGGCTCTGGACTGTGGTATCCTGGGAAAGCTCCAGTTAGCTGAGAAAATTGCACAGCTAATAAACAGCAGAACCAGAATTTCCACCCAGATCCCCAAAGCTGGAGCTCTTTCTTGTCAGTTAATTGGAAAATGTTGTTTTGATCTCGGACCTCCAATAAAACGTGCCTGGGAGGGAAGCAGCAGTTCTCCCCTAAACCAGACAGGGTCTCAGCATCTGTGCCCAAGGACTGCTCCAGGACAGGGGAGGGCATAGACATGGGCAGTTGCGTGGGTAGTGCTGGACAAGCCATCTCTCTCCTTCTAGATGATCACCACTTAACTCAACTGGAGAGCTTTGCTTTTAGTATTCCTTTTATATCCCGGGCATAGGATTTCATTTGGGGACACAATTTCTAAAATTTCTAAATTTCTAAAAGGTTAAAGAGCATTGTCGAAGAGGGAAGTCTTTGGACTCAAACAGACTTTATCCTTAGGAACTTCTTGACCTTGGGCAAGTGAACTACTCTGACCCTCAGTTTCATCATCTGTAAAACGGGGATTAGTATTTTCTGCCCGAAAGATCATGACAACAATGAGATAATGAGAAGATGACTCATGACCCACAGCATGAATATGACCCCCTCTCCCTTCCCCTCAAGGCTGCCCTGGACACAATTCTGTGTGTGTGTGTGTGTGTGTGTGTGTGTGTGTGTGTGTGTGTGTGTGTGTAAGTGAGATGAAGTGGAGTGTTGTTGAATATGAAGGAAGTGGTGATCTTCTTATCCTTGGTCCTTTCTTACCTCATATTTTCCTTTATCCCCAGAATAAAGGATACTGTTTTCAGTGGTAGTTCCATACCCATCTGGAGACAGTGAAGGACCTGGGAGCATGAGATAAAACTGGGGGTCAGTGTTTGCTGAACACTGCGTGGGAGTTGTATCTGCTCACAAGGGTGTTTTCTTCGACTATTTGATAAAAATGAAGGCCTGCAGGGGGCAGCACATGGCCAGCACTTGGCCCACGAGGGTCTGG
Source organism: Lutra lutra (assembly GCF_902655055.1). Lineage (NCBI taxonomy): Eukaryota > Metazoa > Chordata > Mammalia > Carnivora > Mustelidae > Lutra > Lutra lutra. The sequence goes on from NC_062284.1 coordinate 49,717,413, forward strand.
CTCAGGGCCATGGGCTTTGCAGGAAATCAGAGCCTTCCCTGGCAGAGGGAGAGCATTGGGGATTTCTGGAAGGAGCCTCAGTGTGGTGTTGAGTTGCTCATGGTTATGCCCTGTGAGACTGTGATGCTGGTAAAATTATGGTCCTCAGGTTTCCTGGTCTTCATGCCCCAGGAGTGTCCAGCCAACCTCTTTAGGACCCACTTACAAAAACCCCCAACTCCAGACCCGAGAGAGACTTAAATGGAGATCTACCCCTAACACATCACTGTACCCAAGTGGGCACAGCCACCGACCTCGCAAGCTAGCTATACATGCATCCCCATCTTCGAGAACACAGGCTCGGAGGGGTGCAGTGACTTCCCCTTGGTCCCACAAAGAAGAAATGATAGATTCGTTAAACTTCTTTTGTTTGCAGGCAACAGAAAATGGCTAGTCGGCTAGTCAGCTTAAGCAAAGGAAAAGGACGTGGACCCCGGGGCCCCTCTCAGGATGGCAAGAGACTTGACCAGCTGGGCTCTGGTGGGCAGGGCCCAGGGCCTTCTCCAGGAGAAGCACCTGCAGGAACAAGCCCCAGCTCCCATCCCACGCCAGCCCTGGCTCTCTCTGGTCTCGCACTCAGATTCCTGGGAGAGGGACTCTGGATGGACTCACCCAGATCACTGGGCGGTGGTCAGGAGTCAGGGTCACTGGCACAGATGGGGAGGGACCGTTTTGCATCCCGCAGAGAAGTCCAGACCTGTCTGTCTGTCTGTGCTGGTCTCCGGACTCCCCACTGGGGCCTTCCTCCTTGGCTCTCGGGTAGCTGTGGGCCAATCAGCCCCGGGGGAAACTGAAGGCAAGATTTTCGTTTTAATTAAAGAGGTCCAGGGGCGCCTGGGTGGCTCAGTGGGTTAAGCCTCTGTCTTCAGCTCAGGTCATGATCCCAGGGTCCTGGGATCGAGCCCCGTGTCGGGCTCTCTGCTCGGCAGGGAGCCTGCTTCCTCCTCTCTCTGCCTGCCTCTCTGCCTACTTGTGATCTCTCTCCGTGAAATAAATAAATAAAATCTTTAAAAAAAAAAAAAAAAAGAGGTCCAGAGCCCAAAGGCCTTGGGGTCCTACAGGGCCGGTTCCCCCAAATGCTGGAAAGCATGTGCTCTGTAGCAGATGGGACGCCCGTGGTAAGCGGCCCACACCGGGTACCTCCCGACACACCGCCCCAGGGTGCCTCCAACTCCTGCCTTTGGCTTCCCCGTGTTCCCCCCAACTCCCTTCCATCTCCCTCTCCAAGGATTTAGTAATATGTTGTCTAGACACTGCTGCTGCCATTTCTCCTCCATTAATCCATTTTAATTGGAAAGTTACCATAATGCAAACTCTCTTCGGTATTATTTGCGGCTTTGTGTTATTAGAACTTCACCAACTCGCTTCCCCAGCAAACTAAACTTGCTATGGAAGCAATGAGATCAGCTGCTCACAGTAAATCAGGCTGTGCACTGTTAAGTGGGGCTGGGTGGGGATGCTGTCACTGGAGGTGTTGACAATGGCACCACTGTTTCTAGGCTGGGGATTTGGCCTCTGTGCCCGGTTCTTCTTGCTGTGCCAGAGCACCATGTGTTGGAAATTAGATGGGCAGAACGGGAGGACAAAAAGCCTCTGGTGGGATCTGGCGTCACCCAAAACTGAGGGCAAGGGACACAGCGCGGAATGCTCAGAGATCACGGAGCGTGCTCAGTCAGTCCCGGGAATCTGGGAAGCAGGTGCTCCTTTCATCCAGAGCCCGAGACAGAGGCTCAGAGAGGGCGACTGGCCTTCCTCAGGGTTGCAAAGGCAAGCCCCGTGGTTGGGGGATGGGGAGCAGGCATGGCTGATCAGGGACGCCACGTCAGGTCCCTGACTGGACCTGTGTCACCCCAAGGGACAAAACTCACGTCACAGGGAGCAAACTCCTTCCTCAGGGCAGACCTTGGAAGCAATTCACTTCAGGTGGATGGTATGAAAAGGACATAATAGTGACCCGGGGTCCTGTGTGTGGATTACTCACTGTTTCAGGGTCTCCTTTTTCCTTCCTTTTTTGCTTCCTTCCCTGTTTTCCAGCATGGACAGTATTTGTCGTGTTGTTTGTTTTCGGTTTTGTTTTGTTAAAATATTTTATTTATTTATTTGACACAGAGAGAGATCACAAGTAGGCAGAGAGGCAGGCAGAGGGGGAGGGGGAAGCAGGCTCCCTGATGAGCAGAGAGCCTGATGTGGGGCTTGATCCCAGGAACCTGAGATCATGACCTGAGCCAAAGGCAGAGGCTTAACCCACAGAATCACCCAGGCGCCCCTGTTTTTGTTTTTGTTTTGTTTTGTTTTTTAATGTCCACCAAGGCCTCAGCTTTCCTCCCTCCCAAAGGGGGAGCTTCTGATCTTCTCTCCTTGACTGTGGGCCTGATTCTAAGGAAAAGAATGTGACAGAAGTGAAGGGGTGTGCCTTTCAAAGATAGGTCAAAAAAAGGCTTTGTTCTTCAGCTTTGTTCTCAGGGATGGCTCACGCTGGTGGAAGCCAGCTGCCATGTTCTGAGGATACTCAAGCAGCTTGAGGAGGGACCCCTGTGGGGAGGAACAGAGGCCTCCCACCAACAACCAGGCTGGACTTGTCCAGCATGTGACAGAGCTGCTCTAAAAACTCACTCCCTAGCTCCAGCCAAGCCTTTTAGATGACTGCAGCCCTGGATGGCATGTTGACCTCAAGGCATGAACCCCTTCATGACAGACCTCACAGCAGAACCCCTTCCCCCAGCCCTCTGCTGTCAGGTTGCTCCAGAATTTCCAATCTATAGAAATGGTGTGAGATCCAAACTGTTTATGGTTGTTTTAAGCTTCTAAGTTTTGGGGTCATTTGTTACACAGCCATAGCTGATGAATACATGATTATATGGCCATCTTGGAACCATGAGATGACACAGGGTTGCCTATTGAGATTTCTTGTTCCATGAAATAGTAAGAGCTCTTGATTCACTGTTAGGGATTTGATTACTTGTTATGAAAGGAGGAAACCCATCAGCTGCTTGCTGCCTTTGCCTAGAAGGGATATGGATGTTTCCAGTCACATTTCACTGGCCAGCAGAGTCCCAATAAGAGGGTTGAGGGGTAGTGCTGAGAAGCACATGAAGGCTTCTAGGAGAAGGTGGGAATTGAGGTGAGCACGAAGGATGGGTAGAAGCAAAGAAGCCCGGACAGTGGTCCCTGTGGCAGGTGGACTCAGAGAGAAGAGGGAGAGAGGGCACTTTCAAGGAACAGGCCCAGGAAAGTGGTAGATGTCAGCCTGAGCACAGGTGTGGAGGGAAGTTCTCCCTCCTCCCTGCCGGGCCCCTGGGCCGGGGGGCTTAACGCCCTTCCTGAGGATGACTCCTTAGGGTTGGCTCCTTGTTTTGAGACAACACAGGGTCTGGTGGGAGTCTCTGTTGTTCTTTCTACCTCAGCCTGTCCTCTTTGCTGGGATCCGCGCTCCTTCAGTGGACGGGTAAAGGCAGGTGTGAGGAGCAGACTCTGCAGGTTTGCAGCCCTGGAGAATCAAGCTCAGGAGAAATTTCTGGACAAAATTCATGCCTTGCTAAGGGGCTGAGCATGCACATGTATATGCTAGGATCTCAGAAAGGCCTTCTGGAGACACAACAGTCCTCCCCCTAATTGCAGGAAGTCAGGCATGATGATGGGCTGGGGGGCTCTTGAACTTGGGAGTGCGGTGGTCTGTGTGCCTCTGCATGGAGGGTACATTAGTAGCCTCTCACTGAAAGGCTGGCTCTCAGGTGGTTGGTGGTTCTGTGCCCTCGGCACAGCAGGTCCCTACAGCAGCTGGGCTCTGGGGCCCCCAGGTGATGGCAAGTGGCACAGACCATCCCGCCCCAGCCCTGCCCTGCCCTGAGCATCCTAAAGGAGTAGGGACTGACGGATTGCCTCCCACTCACCATTAAATGTATATATTCCTTTACTTCGAGAAGCTGTGCCTTCTTTGCTTGGATACTGGCTATTGTGACCACAAAGGCAGTGGATGTAGGGTGCCCTGCAGACCAGCGAGTGACGTCAGCAGTGCAGGGATTCCCAAGAGGGAGCCTGGAGTACAGATTTGAGGGGAGATCTGTGGTAGCAATTCTGTCTCTTGGGGCAGGGGCCAGGAACCAGCATTCTACTGTAAGCTGTCCAGCTGATCCTGACTTGTGCTGGATACTGGAAAGCCCCCTGGTGATCCTGTCTGGTCCCTAGGATGGCCTCGCAACTCGGCAGGGCAATGTGGCCAAGGCAGTCCCAAGGTCACCCGAGGGCAGGGATGGAGCTAGAGTCTCATTCCATGAGCTGGCCTGGAGTTTCCATGCACTGTCGTGACATCTCGTCCTCCTAGATGGGTGTCCGAGGGAACCCAGAATCAAGGGGTGCTAATGATTACAGGGAACAGGAATTCTCACCCATCCCATTCACGGCTATGGGCTCCCCACTGTCCCCAGCCCACATTCCTGAAATGGGGAATATTAATAAAAAAAGAAGTGTTTATATAATGCCTCCTACGTGCCTGAGCATGCACTAATTAACTCTCACAGTCGCCCCAGTAGGGAGGCACTGTCCTTCTCCCCATTTTACACATGAGGAAAACACAGGAAGCATGAGCATCTGTCCAGACTCTCTGTCCCCGAGCTGCCGAGAGGGCAGGCCCTCTGGGCGGTTCCCCACCTCTATTCCGCAGAAAGCCACAGCCCAGGGAGAGAGGGTGTGGTGGGGGTCCCACACGTGCCCATGGCAGAGCGGGGGGCCAGGGCCAGGCTTCTGGCCTCCTGGCCCTACTGCCTTCCTTGGAAAGGGGTGCTTCTGGGCTGTTCCAGCCACAAGGCTCATTACTGATGCCGCAAATTGAATGGAATAGCTGCTTGGTTACAAATTAATAACAGATTTGCTTGTCATTAAGGCAGCATTGTTTAATAAAATCAGTTCAGCTGAGCATAATTACCTCCGTATAAAATTCCCCCTTAAAAATTACTTTGATAAATCTAAGCCAATTAGGCAGGAGTAAAGCTTAGGGGGTGGGGGTTTGGCTCTGAGCTTAGGTTGGGTCCCTGCAGTGTCATCCCCGGGCGGAGTTCAGTCCCTATGGTCTTTGCAGTATTGTCCCCGGCCCCACCCTGCCGGGAGGCCCAGCAGACAACCACTTGTAACTCGGCTTCTCCAAGACAAACCTTCAGAGGGCTCCAGATTGACTCTCTCACTTAATCTAAATATTCCTTCTAAGTAGGCCCTGCCTCCATTTCCCTCACCACCCTCCAGCCTCCTAGGCTCATTTCTGAGCAGAGTAATTCCTCTGCTCAAAGACTCTTGGGGGCCCCCTCTTGCCCATAAGCTACTATCCCGAGTCTTGATCTTATTATTCAAGGCCCTGCAATCTGGCCTCATGGTAGTTCAGTGACAATGGAAACCAGATTGGGCATCAAGGGATGGAGGTCTTGGGCCCCACTCTGGCCCTGCCCCATGGTGGACATCTTCAGACTGGCAACCTTCTGTTCAGTCTTCTTTAGTTCCCTACATAAGAAGAAACAGTCGTTCCCTCCTCAGGTGGGTGTGAGGATGACAAGGGAACATGGTCTGGTGGTTTCTAAACCACAGGCCCCCCACTGAGGCCTCCCTCCTGCTGTCCCCTTCTCAGTGGCTGGCCTGCGTCCCTGGCCTGGTGCTCTCCTTTACTTCTGGGGATCCCTTGCTGCTGGGGCCACCCAGCCCTTACTGGAATAACTTTCCCCTCCTCTGTGGTTAGCTGGCTTAGGTTTTAAGGTTCAGTCAATGATGTTCTTGCTCCAGATGCTTCTCCTGCTTACTCGGCTGACCTCTGAGCCTTCTCTCTGCGACCCCAGAGCCTGACTCAGAGAAGTGTGTCCCCAGCCAGGAGCGGAGATGGGTGTAGTATGGAATCACGGCTCAGATAGCACATTTATAGGACCTTCCTTCTGCCTTCTCTTTTTCTTTCCTTCCTGCCTTCCTCTCTTCTTTCTTTCTTCCTTTTTTTTTTTTTTTTTTTTTTTAAATAAATCTTGAGAGAGAGACAGAGAGAGTGCGAGCACAAGCTAGGGAGAGGCAGAGGGAGAAGGAGAAAAAGAATCCTGGGCAGGCTCCCCGCCCAGCATGGAGCTCAACGCGGGGCTCCATCTCACAACCCTGAGATCATGACCTCATTAGAAGCTCAGCTTGACTGAGCCACCCAGATGCCCTCCCTTCTGACTTTTCAGTTGGATTCTAGTTTTGGTTTCTTTCATTGACTCTCTGGGAAAATCTGCCGTGGACTCAAAAGATGCCTGTACTGAGTAGGACCGCAGAGGTAAGCAGGCCATACTCCCCCATTTACAGATGGCAAAAATGGAGGCCTGGGCTAGGGCTCCAGTTCTAAATTGCTCCCTTTCCTGCAGATGTCTCCAAGGAGGTGGGCTGAAGGATTCCTGGGCTTCACTCAAGATTCAGAGAAGTGGGGCACAGAGGTTGAGCTCCATTTATGGCTGTGGAAATTGAAGCATAGGGAGTTAAGTGGGGTCGCCAAGGTCACCCTGCATAGACGGGGCCAAGACGAGGCTTAGTTGGCCATCGTGGGCTGAGGCTCATTGTCAGAAATAAAGTGAGGGTCCCTTCTATGGAGAGAGTGTTTTCACATTTAGCAGGGACGGAGTGCATTTCAAGTGGGTGAACCCCGGGGGTTGGGGGAAGGGTTGGAGACTCCAACCTCATCGGGCTGTCAATTGCCTTCCAAGCCACATGCCATCTAAGTCAAAGCCACGGGCTTGCTGGATCATGAGGCTCCAGGATGAGTTTTGAGCAACCCCCTTTCCAACCCGGAGTGCCCCTCAACCTTTCTGCGTAGGAATTCCTAAGTGAATCCATGGTCCAGTCCTGCCCCTCTCTCCTCTTCTTCTTGAGTGGAGCAGATTTATACAATTAATACCCCACTTCTCTGTGGGACGCTAGGACTGGCCCCCAGGAAAGCAGTGAGCCTGGGAAGTCTCATGTCAGCAAACATTTTCAGTCTTCACTCTGTCCCAGGCACCAGGCTGAGCCGGATGGGGCTACAGAGGCAGTAAGATGTTCAGCACTTAACAGGGGGTGGGGGGCAGGCAGTCTGTCAGGGGCCTGAGATCCCAGCTTCTCGCAAAGCTGCGCTGTGGGGTGCGGGGAGTGGGCTAGCCATCAGTTGGGTGAACATGGCTAACTGGCCAGGTAGACTGACTTTTGGCACGTGGTGGGATTTGGGCAGGCCCTGGGGAACAACTTTGAGGAGCAGGATTTGGGGTGTGATTTAGCAATATTGGAGCCCAGAAAGTTCTCCTTTGCCATTTTTCCAATCTCCCTCCAGAGACTCGTCTCCTGCCCTGGGGGTCTCAGTTGCCTCTTTCCTGCTCCCCTACCCCGTCCTCCCGTCTCCCTTAGGACACTGCAAAGAGTGCCAGGGCTCCAAAGTTACCAAAGAGAAAACTATGCAAATGTCCAACTATGAGGATGGGGTGAGAAAAGGCATCACGTTTATGTACAGCTTTCCCACTTTTGTCAAGAAACCCATGAGGCTACAGGTACAGGACGTGCATTATCTCATTTAATCTTCAGGATGAATCCACAGAAGAGACCCTGTGACTACCACTCCCACTGTACAGACTGGAAAATCGAGGCAAAAGAACTGAACTTCCCAGGTCTTAAGAAGATGGTTGTGCTGGCCAGGCTGCTTAGGCTACACAGAGGAACCATGAAACACAAGGCAACCAGGAATTGAAGCCTACTGAGCAGAAGAAAGAAAAAAATGTTGGGAGGGGGTTGGGAGTAGAAAATGGATGCTACACTCTGAATGAGGGAAAGAGTTCTACCATTGGAGTCAAAGTGAGATTCTGAGCTTCCTAAGAGAGGAGGCGGGTGGGGGAGGCTGGTGCGGTGCAGGCAGGGGAGGGGAGCACAGGGCGGAGTCAGAGGGTCCTCATGGACTGCAGGGAAGCGTCTGCTTTGTGCCATTCCACAGCTCCGGGAACATGGTGCCATTTCCCTAAGGAGCAAGAAGGGCGCAGAGGGACCTCTTTGGCTTTAGTTCTTAGAAAAAGAGCCGAGGTGACAGTGGGCAGGTCCAAACAGTAGTGTTAAAGTCAGAGATTAGTTTGGAGAGGTGATGCCAAAGATTTGATCCCGGGAGTGGGGTTCCCTGGTGGTTGGGCTTACTGTAGGAACCTGATCTGCAGCACGGAGGAAGGGCTTGTGGTGGGAAAGCCCCAGTCCTGTTGTCAGATTGGACATTTAATCCCGGCTCTGCCACCTGCTTGGTGGTGACCCTAGGTGGCTCATCAATTATGTGATTTCATACCAAGGCTAAGTGGCCTCTGGATCCCTGTTCTTTCCATGCTTAAAGATTCCAGAGGAATTAGTACTGTAATTATAGGATTAAAAAAAACCTGGTATTGATTTCTAACCAGTGAACAGTCAGGTCTGCGTTCATGGGATGTGGTTTGACACTCCACTGAGTCCTCTTATCCCACTTTATCATCAATAAAACTCATCTTACTTGGTTCTTAAGATTCATTATAAATATGTGAGAAATCAGAGGACAGGAGGAGTGACCAATGAGAACCTTAAACCCCACACAACAAATGTATTGTAGACATCTTTTTCTTTTTAAAAGTAATCCTGGGGCACCTGGCTGGCTCAGTGGGTTAAAGCCTCTGCCTTCGGCTCAGGTCATGATCCCAGGGTCCTGGGATCGAGCCCCACATCAGGCTCTCTGCTCCACGGGGAGCCTGCTTCCTCCTCTCTCTCTCTCTGCCTGCCTTTCTGCCTACTTGTGATCTCTGTCAAATAAATAAATAAAATCTTTAAAAAATAAATAAAAGCAATCCTTTTTTAAACCATTACTAATATTCTGTAATGACCAACATGGTACATACATGTTTGTAAAGAACACTTTTTTAAAAAAAAGATTTTATGTATGTATGTATGTATGTATGTATTTATTTTTATTTGACAGACAGAGGTCACCAGTAGGCAGAGAGGCAGGCAAAGAGAGAGAGGGGGAAGCAGACTCCCCACCAAGCAGAGAGCCCAATGCGGGGCTCGATCCCAGGACCCCGGGATCATGACCTGAGCTGAAGGCAGAGGCTTTAACCCACTGAGCCACCCAGACGCCCCTGTAAAGGACATTTTGTATGAGATAACATTGTGCAAATACAGATATTTTATAGGAGGACTAGAAGAATTGCTGCATGGAATGTATGTACATTTAACATGTTGATAAGTATTTTCAAAATATTCTCAAAAAAAGAAAAGTCAGTTTATACTTCTAACTATAAATATATGAGCATGCCTATTTCTCCCAACCCTCTAAACAAGATGATCATGTGACGTGTATTCTACATATTAATTCCTCTTATTGATTTCCAAGAGCTCTTTGTATACTGTGGATATTAACTCTTTGTCAGTTATGTATGATGGCACAAATATTTCCTCTGGTCTGTCACTTATCCTTTATCTTCATTCATAGATTATTTTGCCATGCAAAATTCTTATATTTTTTCATGTGATTAAATCTGTCATTCTTTGCTCTTATAGCTTCTGAGTTTCACACCTTGAAGGGGAAGGCATCTTCCTTAAGATTATAAAAAATTTTTCTCTATATTTTCTTCTTTTTTAATAATTAAAAAGACTTTTGGGGCGCCTGGGTGGCTCAGTGTGTTAAAGCCTCTGCCTTCAGCTCAGGTCATGGTCCCGGGGTCCTGGGATCAAGCCCCACATTGGGCTCTCTGCTCGGTGGGGAGTCTGCTTCCCTCTCTCTCTCTTTGCCTGCCTCTCTGCCTACTGGTGATCTCTCTCCCTGACAAATAAATTTTAAAAAATAAATAAATTCTTAAAAAAAGACTTTTTTCAGGGGGTAGGGGCGTGAACTAACTGGTGAAAGTAGTGTGTAGTCCTCGTGTCCTTCACCACGGTGCCCTTTTGGTTCTCTTCACTTCCTAGACTACAGGGTTTCGCTCCCTCTGTACTGCTTGGGGTTGGGTGCGGCCGCAGGACTAGTTCTAGCCTGAGCCATGAGCAGAAGGGATCGGATCACTTCAGGACCAAGCCTGTAAGAGCTAACGCAAGACTTTTTAGTCCAAGGCCAGGCCTTCTATAGCAATGTTTGAGGTGGTGGCTGTTCTGTCAGCTGGTTCCCATATGATTTCAATGAACAGAGCCTCCCAGTCATCGGGCAATGGGTGTGTGCCCTGAGGCAGAAATCAGCTTTTCCTGTGTTAAGTCCCTGAGATTTGGGGGCTGTCTATAACAGCATAGCCCATCCTGGCTGATTCCTGATACCTGGGCTTTTTAGTCTGACCCTTCCATCTGATGGCCTATTCTACCACCATGAACTGTTCTAATTGATACAGCTTCTTGACAGATCTTGATATTTTTCAGAGCAGGCTTTCAGGTTTATCTTGTTTATTCTCATGAATTTACTCTTTAGACAAATTTTAGAATTAGCATTTCAGGTTTCATAAAGACCCTAGTAGAATATGGGTTTGCAATTGCATTGAATTTATATATCCCCTGGAGGGAGAATTTATCTTTAAGTATGGAATCTTCCTCTTATTTATTTTCTATGTGTTGATTAATCCTCTTAGTCTTTGAGGAGATAAGCATTGTGGATAAAAGATGAACAGGATACAGTCCATGCCCTCCTGGCTCACAGTCTAGGGGGACAAGACCATTAACCGTGATCTGAAGGGGAAGGCATAGGGCATGGTGGGAGCCCAGAGGCAGGATCTAGAAAACTCTGTCTAGCAGTTTGAAGAGGACCTAGCCAGGGAAAGCCTCTATCAGGCAGATGGAAGTACATCACCAAAGGTTCCAGGTGGGGATATGGTCAGAGGGGAAGAGGAAGGTGGGAACTGCTTCACACCACACGTGGTGTCCTGGAGTTTGGGCCAGATCCCCAGGACAATAGGGTGCTGCTAGAAGGGCTGAACTGAGATTGACCCTGTGGCCTTGGTGTACCTCTCTTTGGGGGCGTGGCCTGATCTGTTACCCAGAAAGGAGAGGTATCCTGTAGTTCTCATATTAAATCGCATAGTTAACCACGATAAACTGACACAAAGGATATCGGATGGCTAAGAGAAAAGGACTAAGACCAAAAAATAACTAAGATTTACTTAGCACCTATTACGTGTCAAGAGTGTTCATGGCACAGTTTTCAAGTTGTCCATGGATGGCCCAGTATTTTTACATAATCTAGAACCTCACCATAACTCTGGCTTCTGTAGGTAGGATTTACAGATGAGACTGCATCCATTTACAGAGGAGACAAATGAGGGTCAGAAGCCCAGTGATTCACCCCGGGTCCAAGGGCTGGGGGAGCACAGAGCCAGGGCTGTGGAGCAGATCCCAAATTTCCAAATGGGGGCGGCTCTCTGCCCTCCACAGCTGCGGCTCGTTTTAAAAAGGAGTTAGTTCTCAGCCTGGGGAGGAGAGGCAAGGCTTGTTCTTGGCCAAGTTTCATTTAATTTTCCTTCAGTAGGTGTCAACTGTGAACTAGTCAGAAACGCTAAAATAACGGCTTAAAAACATAGGAACCGAAATGGAAATGTAATTTTAGCATGCCTGTCTGGCCCCCTCCCACAGAGAAGTGCCTTGTGTGGAGTATCTCTTCCAGAAATGTAACACTTAAGGACGAAAGCCCTCAACTCAGCCCCCTGGTGAGCATACCACAGCGCAGGCAGATGGGGCCTGCTATGCCCCTAGGCCCTAATCCTAACCCGAGGCTGGGTTTTCAGGCTTCTGTCTTCAGAGGTCTGGCCCCCTAAACCCACCAGATTGGGAACCCCCAAATCACACCGGAAGACTCTGCCTGCCACCCATGTGGAAACCCTGTCATTTGGAGCTACTCAGAACCCTCAGAGCGGGAGAAACCTGCATGCCCCTTTGGGGGCACCCCAAGCTTCAAAGGCCACCAGGGCCACAGATCTGGAGGCTGAGGCATCGCTTAAGCCATGCCTTCAACTAAGCCCCCTGAGGCGCACATCTCAGTGCCAGCAGAATGGTTCTGCCATGCTCCTAGGCCTTAACCCTAACCCTAGGTTGGGTGTTCAAGCTTTTATTCCCCAGAAGCCTGACCCCAAGCCTTCCAGATCAGGGATGACTGAGGAACAACGCAGGACTTCGTCTGCCACCCAGGAAGGAAACCATGCCCTTCAGAGTTGCAGGGAACTCTCAGAGTGGGAGAAACCAGCATGCCCCCCTGTGGCCATGCCCGGAATCGACAGCCCCTCTCAGTACAAAAACAAGAGTCTGAAGCATCCCCTGACCTTAGCCCTCAACTCAGCCACCTGGGAAGCCTGCCACAGTACAGGCAGAGCGGGTCTGCCATGCCCCTAGGCCCTAACCCTAACCCTAACCCTAACCCTAGGTTGGGTTTTCAGGCCTCCATCTTCAGAGCTCGAACCCCTAAGCCCTCCAGATTGGGAACCTGTGAGTTACACTGTAGGACTCAGCCTGCCACACAGGTGGAAACACTTTCATTTGGAGCTGTGCAGAACCCTCAGAGCTGGAGATACCTGCATGACCCCCGGAGGACCCCCAGCATGGATGGTGCCTCTGGGCACTAATCCAGAGACTGACGTGCCCCTTGACCTGTGCCTTCAAAAATGCCTCCCAGGGCGCACGCCTCAGCTCCAGGAGAATGGGCCTGCCATGCTCCTAGGCCCTAACCCTAGCTTTGGTTTCCAGGCTTCTGTCCCCAGAGCCCTGGCCCCCAAGCCTTCCAGATTGGGGGCCTCTGAGCTAACCACAGGACTCTGCCTGCCACCCTGCAGGAAACAGTGCCATTTGGTGTGGCAAAGAACCCTCAGGGTCGGGAAAATTGCATGCCTGAGGCCACCCCAGCATCGATGGCCCGGCTGGGCACAAACCCAGAGTCCGAGGTGCCGCCTGACCCTCGCCCTGAATTCAGCCCCCGGGGAACCTACTTCAGAGCAGGCAGATGGGGCCTGCCATGCCCCTAGGCCCTAATCCGAACCCTAGGTTGAGTTTTTAGGCTTTCATCTTTAGAGGTCTGGCCCTTAAGCCCTCCAGATAGGGAAACCCTGAGTCACACTTCTGGACTTGGCCTGCCACCCAGATGGAAACCTTGTCATTTGGAGCTGCTCAGAACCCTCAGAGTGGGAGATACCTGCATGCCCCCCTGAGGCTACCTGCCCCACCCCATATCATCGACCCCTCTGGGCACTAACCCAGATGCGCTCTCACCCCTTGACCCATGCCCTCAACTCTGCTTCCTGGGGCGCCTGTCAGAGTGCTAGCAGAATGGGCCTGCCATTCTCCTAGGCCCTAACCCTAACTCTAGCTTGGGTTTCCAAGCTTCAATCCCCAGAAGTCTGTTTCCCAAGCCCTCCAGATCGGGGACCCCAGAGCCACACCCCAAACTCCACCTGCCACTCATCAGGAAACCGTGCCATCTGGAACTCATCAGAACTCTTGGTGCATGAGAAACCTGCCTATCCCCCTGAGTACACCTCCACCTTTTTTGTCCCCCCTGGGCACAAACCCATAGCCTGATGCGCATCTTGACCCCTGCCCTCAGCTCAGCCATCTGGGGAACCTGACTCTGCACTGGCAGATCAGGCCCCTATGTCCCAAGACCCTAACCATAATGCTAGGCTGGGTTTTCAGCTTCCATTCCCAGAGGCATTGCCCCCAAGCCCTCTAGATTGGAGACCTGAGCCACACCCCAGGACTCCCCCTGCCACCCAGGAGGAAACCGTGCCATTTGAAGTTGTGTAAAACCCTCAGAGTGGGAGAACCCTGCATGACCCCCTGAGGCCATCCCCACGTTGGCTCCCCCAGCTCCCCGGGCCACAAACCCTAGCGAGAAATCCCTCCAAACACCAGGCATGCACATTGCCCCAATAGATCCACAATGCTGGCCAATTCTGTATCTATGTTACCTAGATCAATCCACAGATTCAATGCAATCCCAATCAAAATACCATCCACATTTTTCTTTGATTTGGAATAAATAATCCACCATTTTGTATGGAAGCAGAAAAGACCCCTAATAGCCAAAGGGAAATTGGAAAGGAAAACCAAAGCTGGTACCAAACCTATTGCAGACTTTAAGCTCTATTACTAAGCTGTAATCATCAAGACAGTATGGTACTTTCACCAAAACGGACCCATAGATCAATGCAATAGAATACAAAAAGCAGAAATGGACCCTCAACTCTAGGGTCAACTAATCTTCCTCAAAGCAGGAAAGAAATCCAAGGTGGGGAAAAGTCTCTTCGACAAATGGTTCTGGGAACATGGGAAAGCCACATGCAGAAGAATAAAACTGGACCATTTCCTTATACCATACACAAAAAATAGGCTCCAAATGGATGAAAGACCTCAATGAAACACAGGAATTCATCCAAATCCTTGAGGAGAACAGAGCAGCAACTTCTTTGACCTCAGCCACAGCAACTTCTTGCTAGATAGGTCCAAAGGCGAGGGAAACAAAACCAAAAATGAACTGTTGGGATTTCATTAAGATAGAAAGCTTTTTCACAGCAAAGGAAACAGTCAACAAAACTAAAAGACAAAAAACAGAATGAGAGAAGGTATTTTCAAATGACATATCAGATAAAGGTCTCCTATTCAAAATCTGGAAAGACCTTACCAAATGCAGCACCCACAGAACAAATAATGCAATCAAGAAATAGGCCAAAGACATGAACAGACATTTCTCCAAAGAAGACATCCAAATGGCCAACAGACACATAAAAAAGTGCTCAACATCACGCGACATTAGGGAAATGCAAATCAAAACCATAATGAGATACCACCTTGTACCAGTCAGAATGACTAAAATGAACAAGTCAGGAAAAGATAGGTATTGGTGAAGATGTGGAGAAAAAGGAACCCTTTTATACTGTTGGTGGGAATGCAAGCTGGTGAAGCCACCCTGGAAAACAGTGTGGAGGTTGCTCAAGAAGTTGAAAATAGGGCTACCTTACAACCCTACAATTGCACTACTAGGTATTTACCCCAAAGATACAAATGGAGTGATCTGAAGGGGCACCTAAACCCCAATGTCTATAGCAGCAATGCCTACAAGAGCCAAAGTATGCAAAGAGCCCAGATGTCCATCGACAGATGGACAGGACAATGAATAGAATATGATGCAGCCATCCAAAAATGAAATCTTGCCATTTGCAATGACATGGATGAAATGAGATGGTATTATGCTAAGCGAAATGAGTCAATCAGAGAAGGACAATTACCATTGTCCTTCTCTGATTGACTTATTTAATGGATGGTATACAGAATTTAAGAAACAAGACAGAAGAAAAAAAAAAAAAAAAGAAACAAGACAGAGGGTCATAGGGTAAGAGAGAAAAAAAGGAAGCAAGATGAACCAGAGAGGGAGACAAAGCTTAAGAGACAGTTAAACTCAGGAAACAAACTGAGGGTTTCTGAAGGGAAGGGAGGTGGGGGAATGGGGTGGCTGGGTGATGGGCATGGGGACTGTATGTGCTGTGGTGAGCACTGTGCGCTGTGTAAAACGAAGGATCTCAAACCTGTACCCCTGAAATATCACATTATATAATCATAATTTAAAAAGTAGTGAAAGAAAAACATTTAGAATGCAAATGTAAACTAAGTAAAAATAAATGAATAAATAATCTCACTGGTAAGCAAGCAAGCAAGCAAATAGGTAACTAAGCAATCTAGAGTCACCACACTCCAATTTCAAGCTAGATGACAAAGCTATTTTCATCAAAACTGTATGGTACTGGCATAAAAACAGACACACAGGTCAATGGAACACAGTGGAAAGCTCGGAAACTGATAATCATTGTACTTTCAGCAAGGTTTATTCATTCATATATTAGTGGTATCTTTAAACGTAGCTCTGAAAGAATGATTAACTCTGAATAGGAATTAATAATACTGATGTCCTGTTCCACCATTTGCTTCCAATAAAAGCATTTCTTTAAACATGCTGTTTTAGATAAATATATAGTATAAAATGAGGATGATTTAGAATGCACACCTTTAAGAAAAAATAAATTCACTTTAATAAACCTACCATGGAAAAGGAAATATAGATATCCATCATCACAACTGAGAACATCACAGAAGAAGACAATCAGACATAATCTGGTGTCTGATGGAAGAATAGAATACTACTTACATAGTTCTGCCCTAATGTTCAACCTGTAGATCCAGCTACTCATTTACAAAAACATAGATGTCAGAGAAAAGTCCTAACAAAGAGTATGAAGATGTTACCAATGAAGTCCACAATGCATATATTCCGACAGGAAAAATATTTTCCCAACAAATAAATGGTAAGACCAGAAAGAAGAAAGGAAAGAAGAGAAAAGAAAAAAGAAAAGAAAAGTGAAACCTCAGAAACTAACACACACATGGATGGTCTTAACTTATGACACAGCAGAAAATATACAACGGGGAAAGGACGGTCTCTTCAGTGAATGGTACTGGGAAAACTGGACACTAAGTGCAGAAGAATGTGACTGGATCACTTTCTTACACCGCACATGCAAAGTACGAATGGATGAATGACTTGAACATAAGAACTGAATCCATAAACCAACAAGAAAAATACACAGGTAGTAAGTTTCTCGATACTGGTTTTGGGGAAGAGTCTTTTACACCAGACACCAAAGGCAACAGGAGCAAAAATAAACAAGTGGAAGGACATCAAACTGAAATTTCTGCATGACAAAAGAAACCACAAACCCTTAAAAGCCAACCTCCCCAATGAGAAAAAATATCTGCACATCATATGTGTGAGAAGAGGCCAATATCCAAAATACACAAAGCACTCCTTCAAATCCAAACAAAAACAGAATAAAAACTTGGAAGAATATGTGAATAGATGCTTTCCAAAGATGGCATACAGGTGGCCAACAGACAGAGAGAAAGTTGTTTGACATCACTTATTGTCGTCAGGGAAACAGAAGTCAAAATAGCAATCAGCTATCACCTCACAACTGTGGGAACAGCAATCATTCCAGAGACAGAAACCAGGTGTGGTCAAGGGTGTGTACACAAGGGGACCCTGTGCACTGTTGGTGGGAATGGAATTTGGTGCAGCCGCCATGACAAACACTATGGAGGTTCCAGGAAAAAATTAATACAACTACCACATGACCCGGTAATTGCTCTACTGAGTATTTCTTTGGAGAACACAAAAACACTCCCTCAAAAAGAGATGTGCTCCCATGTTCATGGCAGCATTATTCACAATAACCAGACATGGAAACATCAACCTTGGAAGCCTTATGCTAAGTAACTCAGACACAGAGAGAAAAATAGCAGAGGCTCTCATGGACATTCCACATGGAAAAAAAGTACTGAATGCATAGATAATGAGAACAGATGGGTGGTTCTGGATTCAGAAATGGTGGGGGGAAACGGGTGAAGGTAGTCAAAGGTGCCACATTTCAGTGATAAAATCCGCAAGCCATGGAATGTTCTGTGCAGCATGGAGACGAAATCTAACCTTGCAGGATGGAGAACAGGCTCCCCTGCTTCTTGAAAGTACAGTGTTCCTAGGAAACCTTTCGCAGTAGAAATGGTGTAAACAGAAAAAGGAATGACCCTTCATATCTACAGAAAAATGAGTGAGCACACTTGAACACCAAAAGTTCCTTCTCTTTGGCTCTTCTTAGGCCTCAGGACACAACATGCTAACGGATGCCCAAAATAAATGGAGATAAAGCACAGCAGATGCTCACAGACACAATTCAAAGTGCTGGTGGCTGGACGCGGAGAGCAGCGCCCAGGAAGGAGCTGGGTGGGGTGCACGCTGCCTCTGTAGTGGTTCCCCACAAAACAGATGCTGAACACAATGCCAACTTCTTGACTTTCTTCATAAGAGGGAAATCCTCTTCAGGTTTCTTCCTGCTACTGGAGCTGGGTCATAACATAGATCTTTCCAAAAAGCCAAGTGTCTTATCATGAACCTTGAGAAAAGAAGGGAAGACTTGTACTTGAAAGTTGCTGAGGGGGTAGAAGTTCAGAGTTCTCCCGGACAAAAACATCAGCAGGTCCACTGTGAAAGGAACCTTCTTCAGCAGGTGGAACACAGACTACCTCCTACCCCTAGAAACTTCCTTCTTCGCCTCTCTCGGGACAACCCACAAGAGCTCAGACTTACCTCAGTTCCTCTTTTCTTCCATTCCCAACATTGAACCCATCAGCAAATCCTGTGAGCTCCATCTTCAATAGGTATCCAGAATAGTACTAACCCCTCCTTCCAAGGCCGCCTGTCTGGTCCACACTGGAGCCCATCTCCTGCCTGAGTTCCTGGAAAAGCTTCATCATTGACCTCCCTTGCCCAGCCTCAACACTGTGTCATCTGTTCTCAACACTGTTGCCAGGATGGCCCAGTGAAACAGGGTTCCATGGAGTCATGACCTGCAATGGGTTTCTATCACACTACTGTCACCCCCCCTGAGGTCAGGTCTTAAGCTGTCTCCTGTGGCCTCAGGGCCTTCTTGCTGCTCCTGGACATAACTACTATGCTCCTGTCCCAGAGACTTTGCATATGCTTTCCCTTCCTTTTAGAAGGCTCTTGATGTGACATCACTCACCTTCTTTCAAACTTGACTCAAGCATCACCTTCCTAGTGAAGACCCATCTGGCCCCTAGGTGAATAGCAAGCACTATCACCACCTCCCCTTCAGCAGCCCAGCCCTGTCTCCTGCTTTCTATTTCCAGAGCAGTTATCACAGTCAACAGGACATGTCGGCAAAGGATACACGGAGCCCTACTCGGATGGTTCCACCATGGACTCCCTCCAATTTCCTAGTCCAGAGCCCTGGGGGAAAAGGTGACCAGAGTTCTTGCACAGCCAGAATGCCCAGAAAAATGGGTCCCCCTACGGTCCCCTGAAGACCATCAGGAAAATGAGCGCTAAGAGGAATCCACTTGCACATGAAACCTGAAACCAGACACCTTCCTCGATTCCAGGTGAGCACATACATGTCCTCCCCTTGCCTGATGTGCTCATCTGAGAAAGCTGAGCAGAGAAGCATTGCAGGGTCCAAATCTTCCTCTGGCCAAGGTCTTGGGAAACAGACATCTCTCCTCCCTGCACCAGCCACCTATGATTGACGTCCAGCATCCTCCTGTGCTGGCGCAGAATGGTGCACCTGTCCCTCTTTCCTGAGACGTCACCACAAACCAGGCTTTGCTGCACACTTTTCAGGAAGGAACCTGAAGCAGCAGCAGCAGCAGCAGCAGCAGCAGGTCGCCCAGTATCGGTGTCAGTCTCACACATCAGGCCCCGTGTGGAACTAGAGCTTCAAGGAGACTGGTGCACCATGTGGCCTTGAAACCTCATGGCAGGAGCTGAGTTTTCAGTTCCAAATGAACACTGGCCTATTGCACACAGCACAGGAAATCAGAGGATTTCTGTGTGTGGCTCTGGAAGAAGTGCTTCTGCTGGCTGAATTCACAGGCACCAGGCCGAGGACACCTGCGGTGCCTCATCTGAGGAAGCGAGGGGCAGGCTGGGCAAGAAGCCATAATGCTGCCTGTGGGCTAATTCCCACCAAGCCCCCTGATGAGACAAGGGCTGGAGAACCAAACAGGAAGCAAGTTTCCGAACACATCTGCAGCAGGAGGGCTGGCTGGGGAGCAGAGTCCTGTCCCTAGAGCAAGCTGGCCTGTGCATCAAGAGCGAAGCCCGCCACCACGGCCTCACAGCCTCCCGGCTATCTGATCTGACTGCCCTGTCAGGCCCACACCTGCCGACACGGTGACTCCTAAGACCCAGAGACTGCTTTCCAGCCCAGCTCAATGCTGCTCACAGAGAAGCCAAGTCCAGTCTCAGAAACTGTTCAGCGATCAAAAGGCAGGAACGGGTCCATTTAGGCAGACCAGCCAAGTGACTGTGTGTGCAGGAATCTTGGCCCACATCCTCCCTGAGCACCAGCGCTTCCAAGTCCAAGCTTCAAACCCTCACTCACTGGGCACAAAGAACCACGTCAGCATGAACACTGCTCTTTCAAATCTCTCATCTCTCATTCCTTCAAATTAGAAGCCAAGCTCCAGTCACCACTCTATTTTCCCTTCAGGAAGTAAGGAAAGGATAGAATAAAACACTACGTGTGCACAGCACACTTCTATCCAAATTGACTTCCTTATTCTTTCTCATACAGGCAGCCCGACATCGCCCATACTAATGAGAGGTACCACAAGTTCAGTCCTCATAGATATATTTGAGCTTCTGTTTTTCCTTTTGATATTTGGATCTCAAAATCCATGTCTATATTGTTTTCTTAAAAGAACAAGAGTTATAATGTTGTGGTCACGTAAAGGTCTGGGTCTCCATAACCAGACAACATGGCTCTGGTTGGGATAAGGATGAAGACACAACCTCTTCCCAGGACCAAAACCCACACCCTCAGGGATCCTGACATGCCTCATGGGTGATGAGCTCCTTTGCTCCATGGAGTTGTCCGAGTGCAAAGATGCAGGCAACCTCCAGGGTTCATTCTGTTTTCTTCATCCATTCCCCAGTTCAAGTCACAAGGGACTTGCTGGGTCAGGTTTTGGGGCCCAGGAGGGACCACCAAGTAAGCAGCCACCCCTCCCCCCAGGGCAGAGTAGATGTTCTCCGGGAGCACAATGAGGCATTCCATGAGCTACTCAACAACCTACACTCCTCCTCCGTGTGTCCTCCTCACAAAGGCCACTGCTCCCTGTTAGAGCCCCGTGCCTGTGCTTTACTTTAAAAAATATTTTCTAATATTGGAATGTGGTTCACGGAAGAGAAAAACATGAACACCCACAAAGAATTCTTTTATTATTTCAGAAGATTTGTTTCCCATTATTTAATTAAAACAGGAAATAAAAATGCACAGATAGCCCCTTCCACGAGCAGGTACGGGTCACTGTGGCAACTTAGAGAGCAGTAAATACCAGAGGAAAAGATATTCTGATGTCCCGTCATTTCATCATCTAGCTTGTGAAACTCCACACACACTCAAAGAAAGAAGCCCAAACCAATGTCTCAGCCTGGCAATGTAGAGAAGTTTGAATTGGAGGGACAGGGACAGATGAAGAGCTCGTGTGTGTTGGCTGAGGCCGGTGGCACAGAAGAAGGGGCTCTGTCAGCTCTCCAGCCGGGCCTCTCCTGTCCTCAGCCAGGAACCTGCTCACAGCCCTGACCTGTCACAACTGTCACACAGGGGACACATGGTCACCCCTGGAGTCAGCCCTGCCCACACCCTCCTGCAGAATTCACTCTGCTCTCCTCTGGGACCCCTGTCAGCTCTACCCAGACCTGGAACTCCACTGTCTGCTGCAACGCTCCAGGATTGCCCTCTCTTGTCAAAATGACACTGGCCCAAGGCTTTCATGAATGTATCATATTTCTCTCAACTCACCTTCCTACCTGGGCAAAGTGTAAGTAACGTATAAAGGGAACATGAACATGCTCTGAGATCTGAGTCTTTCACTGTAGACTTCTGAGGACTCCTTGTGCAATAAAATACCATAGCCTATGATGGGGTTCTAAAACTAATATTTACAGAATAATGCAGCCCAAATCACCTCATTTTTAATTGCTCTTCATTAGCCCGAAAGTTTCTGTGTAAAAAGCCTTTCCACAGATATTACCTTCCAGCAATTTCATGAGGAGAAACAAACTCTGTGGGATAATCTGATTTACCCAGTGTCAGGCAAGCAGTTCCAGAAGTCACCCCAGGGTGAAGTCCACCAAGCCCCTTGAGCCCACCAGCATGCCTCTATCCAGGTGAATTCCCAAATAATCTCCTTCTGACTCCATCACCAAAGAAACTACACGGAAATTATGGCACCTCAAAATATTTAGATGATACATTGAGTCAAACTAGAAAGTCAAGCTTTACTTTTAAACGGTAAAAGCCTACTTTGATTAATTTTGAATTTCCCCTCTACCTTAATTGGAACGCTATGGATCAAAACACTAATCAGTTATGATACATAACCTTTGACATATGACAAGACATCATCCATGTCTCTATCTGGCCGCAAAAGCCACCTACCTCTAGATGGTGGCCCTTCGACCATACCCCAGGCCCAAGTGAATAAATGCTGTGAGATGAAGGATCCAATTATATGTTAAAAACACACAAAGAGTAAATCTCATCTTCCTTCTCTAATACAAGTGATTTCCCAGGAAATAAGATGTGCAGATTACATTTTGTAAGAGGTAAATGAACAGAGAAAATGGTATTCCCCTCGATGTTCTACCTGCAGGGAAATTAAGTAACTCTTGCACCAAAGCCAGAATGCAGACAGCTACTTAGTTTTACTTTATGGCTCAACTAGAGAAAAGAGAAAAGCCCAGGAGGTTCTGGGTTAAAAAGAAGTCTTACCTTCAGTCCTGACACGTAAGTGATGTTGCGCCCAATGTACCTGCTGCTTTCTCGGAACACTGACATCCTGTGACAAGGATGACTTGTCTCATGACTGACTCAGATGCTGTTGTTCAAAACGTTGGGTCTCGTGGAGCCAAATCTGAGAAGTATTGTCAGCTGGGGATGAGAAGGCCCCTTCTGACCTAAGGGCGGCACACCTGCTTCTGTTCCTGGGAGAAGGGAAAACACATACTTGTTTGTTTTCTTCTTTCTTTCATTCTTCTTTTTTTTCTTTTTTGGAAACACATACTTGTTTCTTTTCTTTTTTTTTTTTTTAAAGATTTTATTTATTTATTTGACAGAGAGAGATCACAAGTAGACAGAGAGGCAGGCAGAGAGAGAGAGGGAAGCAGGCTCCCCGCTGAGCAGAGATCCCGATGTGGGACTCGATCCCAGGACCCTGAGATCATGACCTGAGCCGAAGGCAGCGGCTTAACCCACTGAGCCACCCAGGCGCCCCCATACTTGTTTCTTAAGTAGTAATTATTTACATTATAAAGTAGACCAATGACTTTGTCTTTTTTGGAAAAGTGAAATTATCATTCCAAAGGAACACCTCAACTCATCTGTTCCTCATGCAACTTGAGTGGAGTCTGGTTTCCTCCAGCTTCCAGGCCCCTACCTGGAGGACGTTCCTGCAGCATCCTGACAGCCCACTACCACCATCCCCTGGGACACAGGGCACAATGCTAAAATTGGGGGATGGCTCTGGGGCTGTTACTGCCACACACACGTGCCTGGGGGGCGGGCGGAGACAGGAACCTGGAGGACCTTCCAGCCGGATCCTGACAGTCCATTACCACCATTCCTGGGGAACACAGGGGACAATGCTGAAGGTGGGGGATGGCTCTGGGGCTTGTTAGCACCTCACCTGTGCCTGGGGGGTGGGGGGCAGGAACCTGGAGGACCCTGGTGAACAGCCCTGACAGCCCATTACCTCCAACCCCACGGACAGGGCGCAAAATGTTGAAGCTGGGGAAGTGTTCTGGGGCTTGTTAGCGCTACACCTGTGGTGGGTGGGGGAACAGGGAGCACCCTACTGAATGCAGGGTGCTGCTCGAGGTCCATTACCTGCACTGTGCCAGGGGACGGGAGGCACCACTGAAGTTGGTGACTGTGGGCTGTCTTTACATGCACTTTTCCTGGGGAACACGGGAAACCCTGAAATGTCCACAACCCATCCCACAAATCTTGGGTGAGTGGGCGCCCTGGAGTTCAGGGGTCTGGGGAAGAGGGCTGGTTGATGGACATCGGGCAGAAGAGACTTTCAAGGGGAAAAAAAAACACAACCCATCTGAGTCCCCACCATGAACTCTCTTCATGTGCCCTTCAAGGACCCTACTCCGGGAACCCCCACGCCTGGGCACAGCCCACACTCACCAAAGCAGAATTCCCGCCCAGGATCTCTCCTAGCTCCCCAGTGCCTGCTCTGCTTCTGCAGGCTAAGGCAGCTCTGGGTCCGCCCACAGAGGACAGAGCTCCACCCCACGTGCTGATCGGTGGGGAAGGGTGGTGCCCTGAACCCATTGGATGCTGCGCCTGCCTGTACTGGTTAACTAGCACTTACACCCACAACTCCCTGCTTTTGCACGTAGTAGTCCGGGAGGTAGCGCCTCATCACTGGAACACCTGGCTGCGTGGGGCAGTCATGGGCGGGACCCCACTCCCCTAGACATCTGGCCCCTTTCAGAGACCCCTCTTGCTGCAGACCACCCTCAGAACCGTGCCCCTTCCGTTCCTGCACTAGCCCTGCCTGCGGAGCTGTTCTGGCTCCTGGCAAGGTCTGCTGGTCTCAGACCTTCCCAGGCTTGGGCTTTAGGAAATGCAATGGTTGGGGTGCCTGGGTGGCTCAATCATTGAGCGTCGGCAATTCAGCTCAGGTCAGGATCCCAGGGTACTCTGATGGAGCCCTCCATCTGGCTCCTGGCTTAGCGGGAGGCCTGCTTCTCCCTCTCCCACTCCCTCTGCTTGTGTTCCCTCTCTCACTGAGTCTCTGTCAAATAATAAATAAAATCTTATTTAAAAAAAAAAAAAAGGAAATACAATGGTTTCCCACATTTCCAAGGCAATTTTAAGACCCCAAAAACAATGCTGTAAGCAGGAGGAGCTTCACTTTCTGGTCTCACCCATGGAATGGATAGTGCTTCTCAGAGCTTCCGAGCATTATTCTAGGATAAGCCCATTTGTGCTGGAATATATATGCATATCCTTGGTTCTGCAGGGAAGCTCCAGGATGATTAAGAACAACCGCCCTTCCGTGCTGCTGGAGTGGTGAACCAGGAACATTGATTTTTCACTTAAAAAGAAAACCTATTGTTATTGTTGACACTAAAGGAACAAACCACTTTAAACAGTTTAGAGAGAAAAGAAGAGAGTTTTATTCAAACCCAAGTCAAGACAACTGCCTGGGGGGACACAATCTTCACAAGGAAGGGAGTGCTCTGGGCGGGAGGAACATTAGGGGCAGGTTTCTATATTTGGTCTGTTTTGTTTTACATACAGAGTGACACATGATCATGAGGAAGAGCATTCCAGAAAGTTACAAACTTTTTCTTATGTTTTCAGTATGTGCAAGTCAGTATGACTTTAATCTTATGGGAGCAGGAGAAGACCTTTTGTTTTTCTTATCTTTATGTTTGCAATAGAATTTTTTTTGGTTCTCTTTTTCTTCTTGAAGGAGATGTACAACAGGTGCTTGGGGCAGAAAAAGTGCCCATGTTCTGAGGTTTTGCCCAGTCATTTTGAGCTTGGTAAAATGTTAAAGGGTAGCTTCCCTGGGAGCCAGGATCCAGGTCCATGGATGGTAAAAGACAAAAATTTCCATTACCATTCTAATTACTACTCAAGAGAGGAACTTGAGACAAAAGCACCTTTAGCAATACACTAAGAAATCAAAATGATGCCTACAGAT
Source organism: Lutra lutra (assembly GCF_902655055.1). Classification (NCBI taxonomy): domain Eukaryota; kingdom Metazoa; phylum Chordata; class Mammalia; order Carnivora; family Mustelidae; genus Lutra; species Lutra lutra. The sequence continues at coordinate 49,742,730 of NC_062284.1, forward strand.
GGTTACCTGTTCCATGGTCAACACAGGTAACAGAGGTGTTCCCAGAAGCTGGCCTCCTGCCTTTCACCTGCCCAAATCTCTGAAGCACACAGATAATTTAAAGTCAGAATTTTAGAATCTCCCGACACCTTAGAGGTGTCTGGCACCATTCCCTTGGACTACAGAACAAAACAGAGTAGCTCATGGTCACAACACTAATTTAAACATGAAGCCCCCTAAAGCTTGGATACACTGTCTTAGTTCTTTCCCTGCAGATTTCAACTAATGCAAGTCATAGTCATACCATATAAACACTACGATAGTTGGGAAGTAAGTAATCATGGGTAAGGGAATAGTTAAGTAAAGTTTATAAGCATTGTCTCACTTTGTAGAAGAGCTGAGCTGAGTGTTTTTAAATACCATTTCAGACCTGTCTTGCAGCACATTCTGAACATAGCAGAACCTGAATCAATTTTAAAAAGATAGTTCTTTCAGTAACTTTAATATCAGAAAAATATTATAATGTCTCTATTTCTAGGGATCTTTGTGTATCTTACTCAGAGGTCCTCCATGCTTAATGATCATGGTGGGCAGAGGTAAAAAGTCCAGCTGAATTCATTCCAGTTGACCACACAACAAGAAAATCCTGAGACTTGAGATGTTTCCAGATCGAGAAGACCAGAGATAAGAGGAAAATAGTACCGTGTATGGAATAACAGGGATTTGGAATCAGTTTGGGGATCCCACTAAGGTTTCTGACACTCAAATCCTCTGTGACTCGAATCATCTCTGAGCCTCTGTCTAGCCATCTAGAAAATGTGACTAATAATATCTACATCATAGTTTGGAAGTTTAAGAGGGAGAATTCCACAAAGGGCTGCTGTGATGGCTCTCAAGAGCAGGTGCTCAGGAAGCCATGATTACTGTTTGGGTCTATTTCTTTTCCAGAACAAAGAATACATCTTGAATCCATATTTCTTTTTTTTTTTTTAAAGATTTTATTCATTTATTTGACAGACAGAGAGCACAAGCAGCAGAGAGGCAGGCAGAGAGAGAGGAGGAAGCCGGCTCACTGCTGAGTGGAGAGCCCAATGTGGGGCTCGATCCCAGGGCCCTGGGATCATGACCTGAGCCAAAGGCAGAGGCTTTAACCCACTGAGCCACCCAGGTGCCCCTTGAATCCATATTTCTAAGAGATGACTCACAAGATGATTTTCAAGCCTTAAGGAAGGTCAAGAACATGTTATCGTGTCATATTTCACTCAGAAAGCATGCTGTTGAACTGGTGAGAACAATACAACAGCACTATCATCACTAGGAGTGGGGAGCCTCCCATTTCCATATGCCCATGTTGTCCCTCTTAGCTCAGGGCTACCAAAAAGGGCAGCTGTGGGGGGACCACATGCCAAGGCTGCCAGGTGTGGCTGGGGCAGGCAGAACTCTGACTTAAGGCTCAACTCCTGTCTAGCTAATTACACTGCTCTTCCCAGATAGAGTGCCATTGTCTGCAAGCTGATGTAGGAAAGGTTGAGAATTTCCCTTGTGATTTCCTCTCTGACCCTTAGGATATGTAGCAAAGTTACATTCAATTTTTAAACATTGAGGGACTTCCTGGTTTTCTTTTCATTATGAATATAGCTCAATTCCCCTAAGAATATAATCTAGTTAATTTCAGGCTTTAAAATATGTAGACTTGTTTTGTGGCCTAACATTTCTTCTACTTGGGTAAATAACCTAGAAACACTTGAAAATAATGTATTCTGTACTTACTGTGTAATGTTCCATATATGTCAGTTAGGTCACATTTGTTACCACAGTTTCATCTGCTTTTTTTTTTTATCAGATATTGAGAAGGGTATATTAAAATCTTCAAACAATGCTACTCTAGTCAACATCACATTGGAAAATCTACCAAGTGTTATAAGGCAAGAGAAACAAAAAGAATAAGAATTGAGGGGTAATTGTGACTACTCACAGATAAGATGAGGGCATACATAGAAAATACAAAATAGTCTACAAATACACTATTAGAATTAAGAATGAAAAACTTGCAAATCTTAGCACCAAGAAAGCAATCCAAAAAGCAGCCTGGGGGAAGAGATTTCTTATGGATGGAGGGAGGAACATCAGAATAATGTCAGACCTGTCCACAGAGACCTGGCAAGCCAGAAAGGGCTGGAAAGACATATTCAGGATACTCAATGAGAAGAACATGCAGCCAAGGCCTTATCCAGCAAGGCTGTCATTTAAAGAAGAAATAATGCCTGTTCTTCTGAAGCTGTTTCAAAAAATAGAAACAGAAGGAAAACTTCCAAACTCAGTCTCTGAGGCCAGCATTACCTGGATCCCCAAACCAGGCAAAGACCCCAACAAAAAGGAGAATTACAGAGCAATATCTCTGATGAACATGGGTGCCAAAATACTCAACAAGATCCTAGCCAATAGGATCCAACAGTACATTAAAAGGATGATACATCACGACCAGTTGGAATTTATTCCTAGGATGCAAGTGTGGTTCAACATTCACAAATCAATCAACATGCATGTTAATAAAAGAAAAGACAAGAACCATAGGATCCTCTCAATTAATGCAGAGAAAGCATTTGACAAAATACAGCATGCTTTCCTGATTAAAACTCTTCAGAGTATAGGGATGGAGGGGACATTCCTCAGTTTCATAAAAACCAACTATGAAAAGCCCACAACTAATACCATTCTCAATGGGGAAAAGCTGAGGGCCTTTTCCTTAAGATCAAGAACACAACAGGGATGCCCACTCTCACCACTCTTTTCAACATAGTACTAGAAGTCCTAGCCTCAGCAATCAGACTACAAAAAGAAATAAAAGGCATTCAAATTGGCAAAGAAGTCAAACTCTCTCTTCCCAGTTGACATGATATTTTATGTGGAAAACCCAAAAGACTCCATGCCCAAATTATGAGAACTCATACAACAATTCAGTCATGTGGCAGGATACAAAATCAATGCACAGAAATCTGTTGCTTTTCTATTACATTCTAACAATGTAACTGTAGAAAGAGAAATTAGGGAATCGATTCCATTTACATTAGCACCAAAAACTGTACGATATCTTCGAATAAACCTAACCAAAGAGGCAAAGGATCTATACTCTAGAAACTACTGAACACTTATGAAAGAAATGGAGGAAAATACAGAACGTTGGAAAACCATTCCATGCTCATGGACCGGAAGGATAAACATTGTTAAAATGTCTATACTGCTTAGAACAATCTATTCTTTCAATGCCATTCTGATCAAAATTCCACCAGTATTTTTCAAAGAGCTGGAGCAAACAATCCTAAAATTTGTATGGAACTAGAAGAGACCCAGAATTGGTAAGGATATGTTGAAAAAGAAAACAAAACTGGGGGCATTACATTGCCTGATTTTAAGCTTTACTACAAAGCTGTGATCACCACGATAGCATGGTACTAGCACAAAAACAGACACATAAACCAGTGGAACAGAGTACAGAGCTCTGATATGGACCCTCAACTTTATGGTCAAATAATCTTTGACAAAGCAGGAAAAAATATACAGTGGAAAAAAGTCTCTTCAATAAATGGTGCTGGGAAAATTGGGACAGCTATGTGTAGAATAATAAAATTCAGCCATTCTCTTACACCACACACAAAAATAAACTCTAAATGGATAAAAAAACTCAACGCGAGGCAGGAATCCATCAGAATCCTAGAGGATAACATAGGCAGTAACCTCTTCAACATCGGCCACAGCAACTTCTTTCAAGATATGTCTCCAAAGGCAAAGGAAACAAAGGCGAAAATGAACTTTTGGGACTTCGTCAAGAACAAAAGCTTCTGCACAGCAAAGGAAACAGTCAACAAAACAAAGTGGCAACCCACAGAATGGGAGAAGATATTCGCAAATGACACTACAGACTGAGGGCTGATATACAAGATCTAGAAAGATCTCCTCAAACTCAACACATGCAAAACAGATAATCATGTCAAAAAATGGGCAGATGACATGAACAGACACTTCTCGAAGAAGATATACAAATGGCTAACAGACACATGAAAAAATGTTCATCATCGCTAGTCATCAGGGAGATTCAAATCAAAACCACAATGACATACCACCTTACACCAGTTAGAATGGCCAAAATTAACAAATCAGGAAATGACAGATGTTGGCGAGGATGTGGATAAAGGGAACTCTCCTACACTATTGGTGGGAAAGCAAGCTTGTGCAGCCACTCTGTAAAACAGCATGGAGGTTCCTCAAGATGTTAAAAATAGAACTACCCTACCACCCAGCAATTTCACTATTGGGTATTTACCCCAAAGATACAGATACAGTGAAAAGAAGAGGCACCCGCACCCCAGTGTTCATAGCAGCAATGTCCACAATAGCCAAACTGTAGAAGGAGCCAAGATGACCTTCAACACATGAATGGGTAAAGAAGATGTGGTTCATATATACAGTGGAATATTCTTCAGCCATCAGAAAGGATGAATACCTACCATTTGCTTCGACATGGATGGAACTGGAGGGGATTATGCTGAATGAAATAAGTCAGGCAGAGAAGGACAATTACCCTACAGTTTCACTCATATGTGGAATGTAAGGAATAGTGTGGAAGACCATAGGGGAAGAGAGTGGAAAATGAATGGAAAGAAATCAGAGATGGAGACAAACCATGAGACACTCTGGACTCTGGGAACCCAACTGAGGGTTACAGAGGTGGAGAGGGGGTGTTAAGGAAAGAACATGTGATGAGCACTGGGTGTTACATGCAACTGATGAATCATTGAACAGAAAAAATGAAAGTTATGTAAAGCTTTATTTTATGCCAAGCATTAGAAGTCAGACTGACCGGCCAGGGCTGCCTCTGAAGAGAGCGACCCCCGTTGGTCTTACAAGCTAGTTTTTATAGGGCACAACCGCAGACCTCTACATATGTGGCTTTGGCTGATTGGAGGTCTTTTACCTGTCTGGACTTATTTTAGGTGTGTGTTTTAGCAACATTACCCGGAACCGATATCATTAACTGCTGAGGCATTTATTAAACAACAAAATGGCTACCTAGGCAACATGGTAACAAGAAAATGGCTACCTAGGCAACAAAATGGCTATCTAGGCAATATGGAGTCACTCTGGCTAAGCAGGCCCAGGCAGGCCCTAGGGGTTTAGCAGGTTTTAACGTGGAATGGACCCCAACATTCCCCCCTTTTCTTTGGAGATTAGTCAATTCTTTGACTTTTTAAAGAATCAGTTAGTGCTGGAATTAGGATGGAATTAGGATTGTCCGTTTTATCCCTGCAGTAAGATGTTGGAATCCCTCAGGTCCTTTATAAGATGACAGTAAATGGTCCCTTCCAATGAGGCTCCAAGTTTTTTACTCGGTGGCAGCATATCCAAACGAAGTTTCCAGGCTGGTAAGGATGTGGTTCTATTTCTGTCTCTGTCTCAGTGTAGGCAGCTCGGATCCCTGCGTGTGCCTTTTTTAAGAAAGACTCTAGTGCCTGCAGTGACTGGAGTACAGATTGATCAGTCATTTCCACTAGGGCAACCTCTTGTAGCCGTGGGCAGAGTGGAGGGGGTCTCCCGAACATTATTTTAATGGGGTAACCTTGTTTAAGTAGGGTATACATCATGCCCTAAGGAGGGCAAAGGGAAGGAGATCTACCCATCCACTGCCAGTTTCCAGAATTAACTTTGTCAAGGTCTCTTTAAGAGTCCGGTTTATTCTCTCTACTTGTCTGGAACTCTGGGGCCAGTAGGCACAGTGTAGTTTCCAATTATTGCCCACGGCCTTGGCCAATGCCTATGAGACTGAATTCACAAATGCAGGGCCATTGTTTGACCCGATCACGAGAGGCAACCCAAACCTAGGAATTATTTTTTCTAGTAGCTTTTTTGGCTACCATTTCTGCCATCTCATGTTTGGCAGAAAAATTCTCTACCCAGCCTGAAAAGGTATATATAAAATCTAACATATATTTGTGTCCAATGGGTTCTGTTATTATCTCTACAGAATATTAGGTAAGATCATCTAAGCTAGCTATTGTGTAACTTTTCTGAAGTTTACCTCAAGCTGTCTAGCTTAGATAAACAAACATTTAAATACAACAAAATCTAGAACTTAATATTCACAAAGGTGTGTTACCAAAACATAATTTTTCTTTCTAAAATAACCCTCATTTTCAGAGATAGCCAAATCAGATCTAATTTATTTGAAAAACAAGTCCAGTTTTAACAAACTTGGCCTAATTATTTACATAAGCTCAGCAAGAACAGTGAGTGATCATATAGATGTTTTAGAATCTGCTTTGCTGGAACTTTTTCATAAGGAATCTCTAGGTTGAACTTGTAATAGCCTCTCCAGGCCAGAAGCCAAGCCAAGTACTTGCCATCAGATATGCCTGAAATACCAGTCAATTGGGCAAATTCTTCTTTCTGAGGTCTCCAAAGTATCCTGAGGTTCCTGCACCTGCCAGGAAGTGACATTCTTTACTCACCTGGTGAGGCTGCTGGGAACTCTGTAAGCAAGGTATCAGGCCAACAGTTTCAAGGGGCTTTATGGCTCCAGGTTTTATAAACTTAACCTTAGTTCCTTTAAGCTGTCTGGTCATAGCTGAGTCTTTCTCAAATATGATATTCCAGTAAAGCCTTGGTAAAATAACCAGCGTTTTCAATGGTCTCCTGTTACAAGGAGAACAGATTCTTATTTAACTTATGCAAATGACTGATTGCCATGGAAGAAAGAATACTTGCTGAGAGACCTTTTGAGTTTTAGAGGGTTCAGATAAGAGAAATGTTGAATGCTTTGATTTGTTTACAAATGAATATTTTTACATCTCTGTAAATTACAGATAACTTAAGAAAAAGTTTCCCTAGTCTGAAAGAGCAAACATCAGTTCGTCTAGTCCCATGTTAGTAATTTTGGTTTAGTTGAATGCAGCTTTTATTTAGTTCTGGAAATTCTTACCCATTTAGTTCTAGGATTTTTAACATATTAAATACCTGTATTTGTCCTGAAAGTTCTTTATATGAATCTCCTTTAAGGTAAAACTTATTTTACAAGAGAATTAAAACAATTATAAGTGACAAAAACTCAGAATAGATATGGTTTTACAATTTAACTGGCAAAAAAATCAGGTTACTTCTGTGACATATAACATTTCAATAATTACAATATCAAGTGATGAACTTATCAAAAGGTTAAAACTTTAGGAAATGCATAGAATTTCTATAATACTTATAGCATTTACCCAAATGTAACCCAAGGTTTATCATTGGTTTAACAGTACTTTCTGAGTAATAGCATACCAAGGAAAAGTCTTATGAATCAAAGAGATCTCATTTACAATTTAAATCTTGTTGACAATTGCTAAAATCTAAGTTTTAAAGCACAAACTTAAATAGGATTACAGATAAAACAAAACATAGAAACTGGTTTCTCTGGGCAGGCAAAGAGAAAACCATTTATATTTTCTTCTTAACAGCAGATCAATTAATTTAAGAAAACTTTGGTTTTTTTGAACAGAGAGAAAGCAGTTTTGTTTTGTTTTTTACACCAGTGCTTTTTAGTTTACATAATATCAACATTTACTTGAGTGGATCACCAATATAGATTTGCCATGACATAGGGCTTTAGTCTTCCTTTCTTAAATATTATGCCTCATTTGAACAGAAACATTTTACAGGAAAAGATTAGTCTTTTTTCCCTTCTTGTGAATACATCCATCAAAACTTATCTAATATGGTTCAATTTCTAACATATTTCATTGTTCTCTTTCAAACCTATAAACCAAGGCAAATAAAGGTCACTTTCCCCAAGCCTTCTACGACTTACTAAATACCCTCAAGTTTAGTTTTTATTATTTTTTTTCACGTTCTGGGGCAACCAGACATTTTTATTTTAAGACAAAACTACTTACTCTCTTAGGCCCTCTTTTTTTGGTGTGTATAGTTTTTCTAAACTTACTATCAGTTATCAGTCAACTGCCTTTTCTCTGGTTTTTTAGACAACATTAAAATTTTTAATAAAAACCTTAACGTCTTTTGGTAGTCTAGATAACATGGAGTTATTTCATGTGTAGTTATCATTCTGATGAGCTACATTTTAAAATTCATTTTAATCTTAGTCTGTCCTGACCATACCTAAAATTTGTTTTTTGAAGATTTCCCTTCACAAATCTTTTACAACTTTTTTTGCATCTAGGTTTTGTCCCAAGCCATTTTTTTTCAAACAATTATCTCATTTAGGACAAAATTACCTTTTATCTTTAACAAAATGTATTTCCATTCCTTATTTTTTTAAATGTATCTCCTACTTTTTACATATAGGGTTGTTTTCCTTACTTCCATCAGTCTTATTTACAGTTAGCAGAATTTTTTATTCTTAGAAACACTTTAGTCCCTAGTGTTGGCTAAGTATTAACCAATTGTGAACAGTTACAACAGAATTCTGTAGATGGCAAATTTATGAATCAGTTATGCACAAAACATGTTTACCAACAGATTTAAATATTTTAAATTGTTTTGCAGTAAGAAGTCAAAAGCACAAACCCACATCTAGTATTCAATGCCTTAGCATTTTATCCTATTTGGTTAAGACCTAGATGTCCAGGGACACCTGGGTGGCTCAGTTGGTTGGACGACTGCCTTTGGCTCAGGTCATGATCCTGGAGTCCCGGGATCGAGTCCCGCATCGGGCTCCCGGCTCCACGGGGAGTCTGCTTCTCTCTCTGACCTTCTCCTAGCTCATGCTCTCTCTCACTGTCTCTCTCTCAAATAAATAAATAAAATCTTAAAAAAAAAAAAAAGACCTAGATGTCCAACAAATTTAATTCCATTTGTCATCCACGCAAACCTTTAAAGTTTCAGGTTACCAAAGACTTTGAAAGCTACTTTAACAATTACCCATTAAAACTTTGAGACAGACAATTAACTATCAGTTCTGTTATTTTTTTGCTAACAGATTTTAACAAATAACATGAGTTTATTTGACCTTCAGTAAACTTTGATTGAAGTTTCACAATTACTGCCATAACTTTAAAGACATGTCTATTTTAATTAAACCAACAAACTTAATTTAGTTTAAATACTGATTTACATTTCACCTGGACCCACTCCACTTTTAATGTTTACCTGATTCACGGGTGGGAAGATCTGGAGTGGGGGGTGTTAGGTCCAGGGGGTGCTCTTTTTGTTCCTTGACAGTGAAGAGAGGAGGAGCCATGGTGCAGGCCTTGGTGCAGGAAACACCAAGGATGGTCTAGAGGCCAGTTATGCAGGCCACACCCAAGCTGGTGCAGAAACAGAAGGGGGAGACAGAAGAACAAAGTGCTGCCAGAAGTCAGAGAAAGGATTCCCAGTTTTAGAGCTCATCAGCTCCAAGAGAGGAGCAGGTGCCATGCTTTTCCGCCAGCAATGCGGAGGGGCTAGGCAGTCCAGGTCGGGCCAGAGAAGGCAAGGAACTTCCCCGAAACAAAGGGAGTTTTGGCAGCTGCTTGGGAATATTCCTTAAAGTCTCCATCTCAAGTTAGACTAACCACAGTTGGCTCCAGTTATAGCCATTAACAGAAGAAATGAGCAAGAGAGAAATCCCACATCTATTAGGAGGAACGGAGAGATGAAAGTCAGAGTCCCCTTACTCTCTGCTTGCTGCATTTCTTCAAACACAACAGACAACAAAAAGACAAAACAAAGACAACCACAGACCCAGCGGCCCTTACCCAGAACCTGCTGCTGGTGGGGATTTTTTCATTCCCCTATAAACACTCACTGGTGTGAATTTTCTCGGTCCCCTAGAAACAAGCAACACAACAGACAACAAAAAGACAAGACAAATACCATAGACCCAGCAGCTGGTGGGGATTTTCTCGGTCTCCTGACCAACTAGGGGGACTCGAACCCCTTGGCGATCTACCAGAAGAGGGATGGGGCGTCCTCACATCCACTCCAGCCCTGGGGAGCATGGCTGCACCCAGCTTCTCCTCCGTGGGCCATACCCTGGAGCTCCGCAACCAGACAGACCGACCGCATCTCACAGAATAAAATCTGGAGATCTTTCCTCCAGAGGCTTTTCCCAGAAATTCTGATGCTGGCTCAGCTCTCGTCGTTCGATCCCGGACGAGCCCCCAAATGTTGGGTCCGTTATCAAAGTAACGAGACTGAGACAAAGTGAAAGTTATGCAAAGCCTTATTCTATGCCAAGCATTAGAAGTCAGACTGACTGGCCAGGGTCGCCTCTGAAGAGAGCGACCCCCCTTGGTCTTACAAGCTAGTTTTTATAGGGCACTGCAGACCTCTACGTATGTGGCTTTGGCTGATTGGAGGTCTTTTACCTGTCTGGCCTTATTTTAGGTGTGTGTTTTAGCAACATTACCCGGAACTGATATCATTAACTGCTGAGGCATTTATTAAACAACAAAATGGCTACCTAGGCAACAAAATGGCTATCTAGGCAATATGGAGTCACTCTGGCTAAGCAGGCCCAGGCAGGCCCTAGGGGTTTAGCAGGTTTTAACATGGAATCGGCCCCAACAAACACCACATCAAAAACTAATGTACTATATGTTGGCTAACCAAACATAATCAAGTAAATAAATAAATAGATAAATAAATAAATAAATAAATAAAATGTTTTATACATGAAAAACATAATAATGGGAACAGAATTTCATATTTGCATGATGAAATATTCTCAAGATATGTTTCACAGCAGTGTAAATACTTAACACTACCGAACTTTATACTGAAAATGTTTAAAATGCCAAAATCAATGTTGGGATTTTTTTCAATTTTTTTAAAAGTACATTCTGTATGATTCCATTTTTATAAAGATTTTATTAATTCATTTTAGAGAGAGAGCATGGCAAAAGAGGGGTGAGAGAGGCAGGAGGTGGAGGGGAGAATCGTGAGCCCACACTGCACTCAACACAAAGTGGGAGTGGGACTCAACCCCACACCATGTGATAACATCCTGAGCCAAAATCAAGAGTCAGCCATTTAAACAACTGAGTCACGATCCATCTCCTTGCACACTAGTATTGGTGCATTCCCTGCTCTCTTCACCACTCCTGAAAATACATCTATGAAAAATCATCAGAGTTTCCTGGGATGAGCCTGAGTACGAGCACTGCTAGGTGATGGGTGGGCCTGCGGCCTGGGATGGGTGTTGCTCACTGTTTTCTCAGATAGATGTGACTGTCACCCTTCTCTCCAGGAGACCCCCATGTTCTCAGGCACCCGGGGGCCACCCAGCCCAGGAATTCACCTTCTCTAGCAGAGGGCTGATGGGACTTCTTTCTCTTACCAGGACTATGAACCCTGATCCTGGGAAAGGAGAGCTCTCCTGGGACTCCTGGCCCAGCCAGGCAGCTGTGGTCACTGTGTCTGTGACAGAGCCAGAGTGTCTGAGCCTTGGAGGCAATGAGTGCCTTAAACAAGCCTTGCATGGGGTATGTAGGAGCAGCAGCCCTGGCTTCTTGGGGAGCAGTGATGTGTGCAGAAGGAGGGAGACAGGGGTGGAGCCCTCTAAGTCATACCACAGACTCTCCCTTGGTCCTAAAACCAGCAGGAAGGAAGCTCTGAGGACAGACTCCAGAAGGATTCCCATCCAGGAAAGGGGGGCCTGCTGGAGGATACTGAAACTGCCAGCCCCCACCAGACACAGGCCATTTGCACAGGATCACCTCTGGCACTTCCTTAGCATGTTGTCTGTGTTTGTGTGTGGACAGTGATTGGCCCACTCATGCTGGTGTACTTCCAGAAGCAGACTAGTACTCTTCCAGGGTCTGCTTGTGGGTCAGAGGACGCCTGCCCAGAGAAGCAGAGGATGTCCCTCTTCCTCCGGAGCTGGGGAAGGCAGCCACCATCCTGGGGCAGGACCTGGGACAGGCATGTGTTCTTTCTGAAGCCCCCACGTTCAGTGGGCATTGCTGTGCCTAAGAAAGATCCCCTCAGCCCCAGAGTCGGGAGCCATGGGGGGCTGTCTCCCATTCTGGCCCAGGATCATGACCTGAAATGATCCTATCTTTAAGAGGACAGGTCTCCTTCATAAGCCAGGGAAGGGACAGGCCCCTCTCCCCTCCCCAGGTCCAGAATGCCCAGGACCCTGCAAGAGCTCTTCATTTGAGGAGGAGTCATGGAGAACATGTGTGTCTCATCTGCCCAGCAAGAGAAAGAACCAAAGCCCAGTGCTCAAGTTCTAACAGAAGCAGAATTTCAATGTCCTGTTTGGGGGCAGCCACCTCCCCTCTTACATGGCCTTAGGGGACCCCAGGAAAAGTCTTCCTTGTTCTTGTGCCCTCAGAGGGAGGAGCTGGCCCCATGTCCTAGGGTCCCTACCCTGTCCCACTGCTGAGGAAGAGCCACACACAGGGACCTGATGTCAGGAGTGTGGTCTCTCAGGGGCCTGGCAGCTGCATGGAAGGCTGGATTGCTTTTGGGGGAGGGGAGCTCAATTGTGACACTGCTCACCATCCTCCACTGCACTCTGCAGTCCAGGCTCTGTGCCCAGCTTAGGCAAATCACCAACACCCCACATGCTCCTGCCATGGAAGCGATTATTCAGCATCACCGCATTGCACAGAGGTGGAGAGCGAGGCCCAGAGAGGGGAGGCAAATGGCTCTAGTAACAGGACCGGTCAGCAGAGGGGCTGGAAGGCAGCCCTCCTGAGCCCCCATTAGCCCAGCCAGAGACTCCCTGAATTCAGAGCAAGCCCTCCCCTGCCTGTCCAGCTACACACTGGCTCCTGAGCTGGATGATGGACTTTTCTTCTTGGCCCTGAGGGTGTTACTGGCTGACTAGGAGGAGGAGTGCAGCTGGTGGGACAGGCTATAGCTACAGGACAGAGTGACACGTCGGAGCTAGCTGGAGCCACACTCTGGTCTCCCTCCCGGAGCCTGCCTGGGAGCTGGAGTCTGGGTGCCCTAAGGGCCGGCACACAACAGAGTCTGTGGTGACCAGGGAGCCACGGCCTCCACAGAGAATCCACTCTGCCCTCTTCCAGCTCTTGCGCCGTATCACCTCTCCTCACTGTGGGGTTCCAGGACCCAGAACCAGGCCCCATAGGGTTGACTTGGCTCCAGCTTGTAATGAGTTTGCAGCCCCTAGAGCAGCTGGATTTCCTGGGGCTGGTGGGAGGACTGGCTGCAGACAAGAACTGGGCTAGGTGAGATGTGAGGCCTCGTGGAGGGAGAACGATGGGGCAAGGGCTGAGTCCTGGGGCCACTGTTCATGTCTAAAAAGGGCTGAAATCCCTGAGGGCCCATGGGGTCCCTCATTACAGTAAAATACCCTCACACTTGGGCATCCTGGTGGTGGGCCCCTCCACCCCGGCCTCCTTCCCACACCTCTGACTATAGCCAGGGCTGCCACCAAGGACAGGCTGGACCTCTGTCCCAGGGTCCTACCAGGAAGACAAGGAAGAAGGAGGAGAAGAGAAGGGGAATAGGGTGGACTGCTCTTCTCTCTGCCCTGAGTCAACCTCCACTGCTGCCTCCAGGTCCTCTGGCCCAGCCCTGCACTTAACTGGACCCTGGGAGGCAATCTGCATTCCCGGCCAGCTGGGTGGGGGGTATTGTGTCCCCAGATGTCCAACCCACCCAGCCTTGCACCCTGAGGCTTGCTGCCCAGGATGAGCACGGTTCCAGGGCTAAGCGGACTTTGGGGCCACAGAGCCCTTGGCAGTGTTGAGGAAACACGGGGGACAGGTCAGATGCGGAGCCATGGGTGTCATGCACGTCTGCTATGGGACTGGGTCATGGTACAGGTGCTGTGTACAGGTCCCCTATGCACACTGGGTCCTCTCATGAGGACAGGAGAGGGAAATGGGGAGAAGGTAGGCTTCTGAGGTTTCTCACATCATCCCCAGAGCCCCCAAGGGCTTGCTCCTGGGAGAGACATAGAGACACACAGAGAAGACAGAGACAAAGAATGGACACATGAGAGGGAACCAGGAGAAGTCACAGACTTTCTTCAATTAGGCTGGAAACAACATCCCTTCATTTTACTCCATTCTATTCCTTAGAGCACAGTCACACAGGCCATCCACCCTGGAGGGGAAAGAATTCCATTGGGATGTGTGACCAGGATTCGGGAATGCCAGAAACCACTGTGGGGATTGCCCACCACATGGGTGCAGACGAGGCCCTGGGACTGGGCCTAAACCTAATGGGAGCCCCCAGAAGTCTGTATCATGAGAGGACAAGGTCGGAATCAGTTCATTGCAACCTTCCCAGGAGAGCTTGGAGACAGACAGGAGGAGGGTGGTTTTGCCTGGACCCCAGAGCAGACCCAGGCCCTTCTGAGCTGTGTTCTATGCCTGCCCAGCCCCCCACTCATTCTTGTATTGCCATGTGCATGTCCCAGACTCCTGCGATAGCAGGAACATATGTAGAGGTCCTACCCTGATGGCGTCCCTAGAAGTAGAAGCCAGAAGACCCCACTGTGCAGATGGGGAGACTGGGAAGGCCCTGAGAGGCACAGGGTCTGTCCAGGGTCACAGTCCTGAGCATGAGCAGGGGCCTCATCTGAACCCAGCTCGTATCCTCACAGCGGGGACACTGTCTGCACCCAGGCCTCACAGAAGCTGTGGGTAGGTTCTGTGGGTGTCACTGTATGGACGGTGCCTGGGGTAGAGGGTGAGCATTGAGCAGCTGGGGGAGAGGGCCCCTCAAGGGGCTCTGGTGTGAGGAAGAAGTCAGGTAAGGGGTCCCCAGGAAGTGGTGATCTCACTTCCCTAACAGAGCCCAACAGAATTTGGAACCCAGGTAACCAGGCACCCACATTCCAGAGACAGCCCCCTGTCCAGCTCATTTTGTTGGAGATCCTCGAAAGAACATGTTTACGTGTTGCATCCCAAAGTCCAGAGGCTGCAGAAAGAGGAAAGCACACCCTGCAAACAATTTACCTCGCTGGGGATGCCATATCAGGGCTCCGCAACATCTCTGGCCATTTGGCCGGAAGTACAGAAAGGTGACACCATGAGGCCCAGAGCCAGCCCCCAGCCCCATAAGCTCTGATCCGACCTGTGCAGCCCCAGGTCTCCTCCCCATGTGTACATGCATGCATGTGTGTTTGTAAAGAAAGCTCATGTGGGGTGCACCCATTACATTCAAGAGCAGGTTGACAAGGGCTCAGATGCCCGGTGGGCAGGTCATGTACACACCATAGGTCAAGGCTGGCTGGGTGCAACAGGGTGTGGGAGGCTGTGAGCTTCTCCCAGGGGTTTATCTTGTGTCCTTTAGGTAGGGGTCCCTGTCCCAGGTGCGGGGCTGTGCACACATAGGTCTGTGTCTGATCTGGGAGCAGCAGGGGGACTGGGCACAAGGACAGTGAGGATGGCCATGCAAGGCTCTGATGTATCCGGACCAGCTACTGGTCACTGTCTTTGCAGAACACCAGGGAGGATGAAACAGGGAGGAGGCTGGCAAACACCTGCTCCATCTCCCTCACACAGGGAGTGATCACAGGGGGCTCTCCAGGAGCAGGGACTGGGGACTGACTGAAGGCCTCTGACACTGCCCAGGCCACTGTCCCTGCTAGTACCACACCAGACTGTGGTCCAGGACCTGGAGCCCACGGAGGCCGAGCCCAAGGGTGAGAAGGCCTGGACTAGGTGTATGTGGGTGTCTAGGGATGGGACGGTCCTAGGTCCCACAGGCAGGAGATCCCAGAAGCTGGTGTGAGGCCAGGAGCAAGGACTGGGCTCAGAGCACCGAGCGGGTGGACTGCAGCTGGGGAGATGTCCCGGTGAGGGTTCCTTCCTGGCTGTAGCTTCTCTGGGAGGCCCTGGGCTGAGCACTATCTCTGCAAAGGCATGTAAATATGTTCTTAGTTCCAGGATCTCCAACGAAATGAGCTGGGCAGGGGGTTGTCTCTGGAATGTGGGGGCCTGGATACCTGGGTCTAGCTCTAAAGAGCTAGAGCTGGCCCCAATTTCATCCGCAGCTCCGGGGGGGGCGGTGCCTGGAGAGATTTCCTCAGGAGACCAGGAGCCAGCAGGTGACCAGGCACCTGACCACAGGAAGCCTGATGCTGTCTCAAAAGAGCTAGCACCTGCCCCTGCCCCTGCCCCTGCCCCAGCCCCTGCTACAGTTCCTGCTCCTGTCCCTGCCCTTTCCCCTGCCCCAGCCCCTGCTCCCACCCCTGCACCTGTTTCTGCCCCTGCCAGAGCCGCTCCCTCTTCCCCTGCCCCAGCCTGTGCTCCTGCTCTTGCATCTGTCCCTGCTCCTGTTCCTGCCCCGTCTCAACCCCTGCCCCTACTCCTGCTCCTGTGGGGCTCCCAGAGCCACATCCAGAGCCTGCAGCCCTGCTCCTCGTACAGTTATCCCTTGTTCTATCCCCGAACCTGACGGCCCGCAGGAATGTTTCATCCCCTACCTGTATATTCTTTCTCTATGGTACATACTAACTTACTTTATCTTTCCATATTTTGTATACTGTTTATTATTTGTTTTAAGTAAAATTACTTGTTTTCACTTAAACACATCACAAACATTAAGTACATGCCCAACACTGTGCCACCACACCACAGAACATCGCTGTAGGATATCTCCTTCCCCAAAGGAGACCCTGAACCCAAAGCCCTCCCTGCCCATTTCTCCTCCAATCCGGCCTCTTGCAACCCCTAAGCTGCTTTCTTCCTCTGTTCGTTTACCTGTTCTGGATGTTTCTGTACGCAGAATCACACAATATGTGCTTTTGTGTCCGCCCACCTATTTTCAAAGGGGACTCATTTTTTTCTGTGTTTATGTGACATAGAATTTCCCTTATTTGATACTGAAACCCTTGATAGATTACGGATGAGATGTAATCATAGAGGCCCCTTTAGGAATTATGGGCAAAACCTCGGGGTTAAGACCCCTGTCCCTGCTGGGTCACCACAGCCTGACCCCAGACAGGACACAGCTGGTTCCTCCTGTGGCCCACACAGAAACCAGGGAAATGCAGAAAACTGGAAGATACACCACAGAGGGCAAACACATCGCTCATAACCCAGGGCCGGAGAAAAGTTTCACTTGACTCTGCTCCAAACCAGGCTCCAAGTCATGGGGTTCCACAGGGACAGAAACCAAATGCATGCAAGTCCAGGTGGGGGGATAGGCACATGGGGAGTATGTGTCAGAGATGCAGGAGCTCCTGGGGAAGGGCGTTGACAAAGGAAACCCTATGGAGGCAGTACTGGTCACCCTCAGAGTGGCAGGTGTCTGGTCTGGGGACCGGCAGCCCTGGGGAGAATGTGAAGAACCAGAGGTCCAATGCAGGTCCCCTGGAGAGAAGGGTGACAGGCACCCCTATCCGAGAGAACAGTGAGCAACACTCATCCCAGGTCGCAGGTGCACCCATCACCTAGCAGTGCTCAGCCTCAGACTCAGCCCCAGAAACTCCAGCATGATTTTCCACAAATGTATTGTCAGGAGTGTTCAGCACAGTGGCATTGGAGAGAGCAAGGAATGAAACAATGCTAATGCCCAAGATGGATGGGATCCACGGTCCCAGTCCTCATGACAGAATGTCCTGTAGCTACTGTCCCAGTGTCGTTCGGGCACAGGATCCAGGAAGCCCCTCCTGAGACTCCCCCTCTTGCCACCCTGCTCTTGGGAACATTAGGAATTGTTTGAGGAGGTGGAGAGGATCCAGGGTGACAGCAGGGCCAAGGAGAAGGAAGGTCAGCACTGGGAGGTCAGATGGATGTGCTCTGAGCCACCATCCAGGGCCCAGGCTGTGATGCTCTCAGACCTCACCCCAAATAATGGCTCCTGATGTATGGACCAGACTTCTGCTCTTTCACTCCCTCCCTCCCTACCTCATTGATTCACTGTCTCATTCATTACACCCTCTCTCCTCCCCCTCCACCACTCCCTTCCCACCCCAACTCCATCACCCTCCCTGCCTCCCTCCCATCTCCCCTCCCTCATTCTCATCAACACTCCTGCCCTGCCATCCTCCTCCTCTCCCTTCCCTTTCTCCCTCACTCCCTCCCTTCTTCCCCCATCCCTCCCTCCCCTCATTCCCCTCCCTTCCTCCTTTCCTTCATTCCTTCTTTTTCCTCCCTCCCTCTTTACCTTCCCTCCCTCATGCCCTCCTTCATTCAGCAGAATATCTGGGGTCCCTGCTCTGTACTGAGCACTGGGGCTTCATCAGTGAGCACCTCCCCCCCAAACCACATGGTCATGTCCACTGTGGGAGGTGACAGGGGCAGTCCTTGCAGGTAGAAGTGGTGATGAGCACCAGGAATCTCCTCCTGAAAACAGAGGCTGGTTGCACAAAGAATGGGGACACCCATGCTTCGCACTTCATCTAGAAAAATCTAGTCCTAAAAAGTGATGAAAAGTAAATATATCCTAGACTTCACGCAATGTAAGTGCTAATGGCCCATAGGCCCTGATTTCTAGAAGCAACAAAAAGTAAGTCATCCAGTGTGGACTGGGGTTTGTGACACAACTTTTCTGACCAAATGACAGCGTTTCAGCCAACATCTCCAGGGCCTCCAAGTTTTCCCAAGGGTCTCTGTGATCCTCTGACTCTTCCATCGACCTCCTTGGAAAGCTCTGTCCTGTCATCTTCCTTGTCTCTGCCTTTTCTGTGGCCCTTCTGTGGTCTCCCCTCCCCCCACCAGGGCCACCCTCACCAGGATTCCCCATGCCCTTGGTTTGGTGCCCACATCCCACACAGGGCTCCATAAGCCCTGTGTTTTGTGCAAGGCCTGGGTTCTCCTTCTGGGGTCCCCTGACATCTCCCTTGAAGCGGCCTGCTTCTTACTGCACTGGGTCTCCTCTGATGAGTCTGTGAGGCCAGCCTGTGCCCATGTCATGGGCATGGAAGCAGGAGTCCAAAAGATCCGGATGACCCGCTCCCAGTCGCAGTGTGTGGAGCCTGGGCCAAGCGTGGTCCCTGAGCAGAGGAGGAGTTGGGCCCAGGGAGCCTGAGGGAGGACATGGCACAGTGAGCCCCCAGGAGGCCAGTGAGCACCTTGGGGCCTGGTCCTAAGGCCTGCTGGGAGACCACATCCCGCCCGCACTGGATCTGTCCCCAGGGCTGGAGGTCATCAGGGAATCCACCCTCCCAGGCTGCAGGCTGGCAGTGACTGGCAGGGTAGGAGCACGGCTGGTGCAGGAAAGAGCCCTTAGGTAGAGAGGAGGGGGAGGTGCTCCCCCAGCAGCAGGTACTCTGGGGTGGACTGAGGGGGCATCAGCAGACAGCAGTGTCTACAGCTGGGGTCTCCACACAGGCCCCCTCCTGAGGCTCAGCACAAGCTTGTCTGGATGGCCTGTGTCCCCAAACACAAAGTCTGGCCCAGGACCTCCCCTCAAGCTCCTACTCCCAATCCTTTGTACTCAGCTCAAAGGCAAGAAATGGCCAATAGTTTAGGTGGTGTTGGGTGCACAGAGACTTGTGATTTTCTGGCCCATGCTGTAACATTGCTGGCAATTTAAAGATCACAGGGACTTGATTCAAAAATGGTAAAATGCCAGGGACCCCAGATAGCTTTCTGGAAACCTGCCTCTGTGCCTTGGAGCCCTCCCGTCCCACCAGCTCTGCTTAGAACCCCTCCAGACATGGTCTTGGGTCCTCAGACAGCCCAGACAATGTGGCCTTCAAAAAATGATCCAGGTGGGGCAGCAGGACACACTGCAGATTCCAGTAAATCCCCCTCCCAGAAAGTGAGGGTACTGCTGGATGAACTATCTGAAAACAGCCAGGTCAGGGTTCCAGGAAGACAGCAGAGGCACAGGAGTAACAGGAGCATGTGAAGGTCGGGTAGGGACAGTGGGAATCTCAGGTGGTTTTGCCTAGGGGCAGCTCCCATCACCTAAACCCTCAGTGTGATGGCTCCAATGGGGGATGGGGGAGGGAACATGCCTGGAGGACCCGTGGCTCCACTGTCAGAGGTTGCCACCTTGATCTGTGAACAGGTCAGGAAACCCGGCCACAGCCCAAAGAATTTCTAGAAATAGTAGTCATGTCAGTGGCAGCCGACCTGGGAGGTCAACCTTCCAGCTGCCTAAGGTGGGATCGAGCCACAGACCAGCACACTAGCCAGGAATGTAAGAAGGAGAACTAGTTCATTTGAATAATTTCCGAGTTACTGGGTTGTTCCTATGATTAGTATACTTTGCAAGGCCTTGAAAATGTTCTCATGTTCTCTGCAGGAGAGGATCTTGAAAAATCTCTGGTTTATGGAATTGACCTTGGTTGGCATAGCCATGCTTGGAAAAGTATGGAGTTTCCCCCAAATACTAAAAACAGAACTCCTATATGATCCCACTACTGGGTAGACATTTGCAGGAAATGAAGTCAGTTTCTCGAAGTAAGATCTGCACACTCTCACCCAATCTCCCCAAGGAGGGGCGGCACTCATGTGGGAAGTCATAGGGAACCCTTCCTTGGAGCCAGGTGCCTCCCTGGACAAGGGGCTGCTCCAGGACTGGGAGGTCTCCACAGCAGTGCATTCAATGTCCTGGATACTGGGAGGAGACGGAGTACAAAACCAGGCCAGTGAAGGTCAGGACACACTACCCCAAATATGGCACCTTGGCACGTTAAATATAGAAACGGAAAGAATTTTCCATAGAGCAGAAGCAGGAAGTTCCCTCTGATCCCCAGCAGTCAGCCCTTCTTCCCTGAAGCAGGTCAGAATACTCCCATGGGGCACTTTCTCTCCCCAGACTGCAGGGAGGACATGCTGATCACCAGAGTCAAGGGATTTAGGGCCACAAAGGCTATAGGAACAAACCTGGTTAAACTAACCTTTATCTTCCTAGTTACTTTTTTACCACTTACCAGCCCTAGCTCAAACCCATGTGTCTCTCAATTCTTCATACATTAATTACTCCTTTTTTTTTTTTTTTCCTAAAATGTAGAAGAACTGTCTGCTCTAATTGCCTCTGCTGGCCTCCTTGTTCTTGTGAGGCTACTACCAAAAAAATCAAGACACTTTTCCAGTTTTTTTTCCTGGTCATCTGTCTTCATCAATTTCTAAACCAGCCAGGGACCTTAAGAGGAGTTGAAGAAAACTTTCCTCTCTTGCAGCCCTGGAAAATCCATCTTGTCTTCCTGACCTTGGTTAAAAACACCCTCTGCTTGGAAGCGGCTGTGCATGGCTGGAGGAGCCAGGGAGAGGCAGATGGAACATGTAGGGAGTTACCTGACCCCCAGCCAGGGGACTTGGCCCCACTGACAAATGCAGGGTGTGATGATGAATATTATAATGGAAGCATCCTGAATTATCAGACCTCCCCGCCTGCCCCAGGCTTCATTATTGCTGCTCACCATGGTTGCTACTGTTGGCTTAGTGACTTTTCTCAATGAACTTTGCCAAGTCTGTGTTCTTTGCTGTGTGTGGCCACTGAATTCCTGTGCTGTTAACTTAGTGGTCAGCCAGTGGCTGGGCAGAGAGCTCACCTGTGTTTCTGAGCTATGGCTACAGATTGGAGGGCCCCACAACCTCCTCCTCAGGTTTGAATAGATTGCTCATGTGGCTCATGGAACTCAGAGAAACAGGTTACTTCCTAGATGACCAGATCATTAAAAGGACAGAACTCAGGACCAGGCAGCTGGAAGTGATGAGCAGGGCAAGGTGTGCAGCAGAGGCTCAGAGCTCCCCCACTCTTGGAGTGAAAGAGGCCTTTACCCACCTCCACTCTGACCTTCATCTGTACTTCCTAACTGATGATGTCCCTCCTTCGGGCTCATCTGTTAACTCAAGTCAAAGACCCAGCAGGCACGAAAACCAGCCCTCAAGCAATAACCACTGCCCAACACCAGCAAGACCCTGCGTGATGGACCCCAAGACAATGACTGGAACTTTACTGATCCCCTGCACCTGCCCACCAACCCCTGTCCTAGATTTTCCTCATATAAAAGCTCAACACCTTGAGACCATATCAGTCCTCAGCCTTCTTGTGTCAGCTGCACTGAAATACATTCCTTTCCTGTATCACCACCACTCATCTCTCTGCCTTTGGATCAGGGACACTGTGAATAGTGCAATGTAGCAAGACAAATACCAGTTCCTCCCCTCCCCAGGGTTCACCGCTGCTGCTGCTCTCACTGCAGTTCTGCTGTTGGCTCAGACACTTCTGAACTGATTTTGTCAAATCTGTATCCCTTGTCCTGTGTGGCCATAGACGTGTCTTGTCTATGAATGTAGTGGTAACTGTTGACTGCATGAGATTTCCTTAAACATCTGGAAACTGTCCTCCTTCTTGGGTGGGGGGAACCCCTCCAGTCTTTGCAGATGTGAAGGAGGGCTCTGGGTGTGTGGGTGTCAAGATACACCTTCAGGGCGCCTGGGTGGCTCAGTGGGTTAAGCCTCTGCCTTCGGCTCAGGTCATGATCTCAGGGTCCTGGGATCGAGTCCCGCATCGGGCTCTCTGCTCAGCGGGGAGCCTGCTTCCCTCTCTCTCTCTCTCTGCCTGCCTCTCTGCCTACTTGTGATCTCTCTCTGTCAAATAAATAAATAAAATCTTTAAAAAAAAAAAATCTTTAAAAAAAAAAAAAAGATACACCTTCAGCACCAGCCACACCTCTTAGCACTCTGCCTTGGCCTTCACTTCCCACTTGCCAAGTCTGAAAATCACCAGAGAGCAGAGCCTCGGGCTTTCTCAAGTCAGCCCTGAGTAGGCACCCAGCCCATGCATGCAGTGTCCCAGGGGCTTGGGACTATATCAGAGCTTCCAGGCCCTTCTTCCCTAAAGCTCCTACTCACTCAGCCTTTCTTCCAGTGATTCGGCTTGGTTTCTATTTGCCCCAACTCTTATCCATTGCCCTAGGGAGCAGAGACTCACATATGCCTTTAAATGGTTTGGACATCAAATGTCCTCCAGCAGCCACTCACTACTGGGAGAGTTGGTGGAAAGCAACAAGTCACAGAGGAATCCAAGGGTCTGGACTTGGTGTTTCCCTCTCCTGAGATGGGGACATCTGTGAGGGGAGCAGGTGGCCTGCTGGTTGGGGGGGATGCAGGCACCTGATGTGGACAGGACAGATGGGGTAGGTGAGGCCGAGCCCCCCGGGGTATATTCCTGGCATCTGGACTGAACTGGTCTTCAAAGCTGCAGATTAGTTGGGACCATGTTCAGGCTGAGGAGCAAAATGAGGGGAGAAGAGGAGACCGAGGAGGCTCGTAAACAGACACATAAAAAATTGCTCAACATCCCTCGACATGAGGGAAATACAAATCAAAACTATAATAAGATACCACCTTATACCAGTTAGAATGGCTAAAATTAACAAGACAGGAAACAAGTGTTGGTGAGGTTGTGGAGAAAAGGGAACCTTTTTACATTGTTGGTGGGAATGCAAGCTGGTGCAGTCACTCTGGAAAATAGTATGGAGGT
This sequence comes from Lutra lutra, assembly GCF_902655055.1. Lineage (NCBI taxonomy): Eukaryota > Metazoa > Chordata > Mammalia > Carnivora > Mustelidae > Lutra > Lutra lutra. Next base: position 49,766,052 of record NC_062284.1, read on the forward strand.
TCCTCAAGAAGTTGAAAATAGAACTACCCTACAACCCAGCAACTGAATTCCTGAGTATTTACCCCAATGATACAGATGTAGTGGGAAAAAAAGGGCCACCTGCACCCTAATATTCATAGCAGCAATTTTCACAATAGCCAAATAGCCTAGATATCCTTTGACAGATGAATGGATAAAGAAGATGTGGTCCACATATACAGAATGGAATATTACTCAGCCATCAGAAAGGATGAATACTCACCATTTGCATCAACATAGATGGAACTAGAGGGGATTATGCTGAGTGAAATAAGTCAAGTAGAGAAAGACAATTATCATATGGTTTCACTCATACATGGAACATAAGGAATAGTGTGGAGGACCACAGGGGAAGGGAGGGAAAACTGAATGGGAAGCAATCAGAGAGGGAGACAACCATGAAGAGACTCTGGACTCTGGGAACCAAACTGAGGGTAACAGAAGGGAGGGGGTGGGGGTGGGGTAGCTGGGTGACAGGTATTTGGTTTTGTTTGTTTTTTAAATAGCTTTATTGATGTAATGATAAACTGCACATATTTAAAGAGTAAAACTTGATGTTTCAACACACGTAAACACCAGTGAGATCATTACTACAATCAAGGTAATAAACATATTAATAGGTAAATTAATAAACATATCAGCTCCAAAAGTTTCCTCCCACACCTTAATCCTTCCCTTTCATTCCTCCTCACTCCCATCCCCAAGAAACCACTGATTTGCTTTTTGCCATTATAAATTAATTTGCATTGGGTGACAGGTATTAAGGAGCGTACATGTTGTGATGAGCACCAATTAATGAATCACTGAACACTATATTAAAACTACTGATGTACTATATGTTGGCTAATGAATTTAAATTTTAAAAATTAAATTAAAAAATAAAAATAAAACCAAGGCAGAAACCATACATAACTCAGAGGGCTCCATGCTCCTGGAGGCTGAGCTAGCAGCCACAGCCAAGGCCTCTGGCAGTCAGGGGACTGAAGGTCTGAGAGGCGGCTTGGTGCAGCCCTGTCCCTGAAGCCCCATGGCCATGGCAAGGTGCAGGGACTGGGAGGGAAGACCCGACCAGAGGCCATCCTGGCTCCACAGCTGTTGCAGGACCACTCCCACCCCCATTGGCTGGTGTCTGTCTAGAACCAGGAAGAAAACCTTTTCCCTTGATTATTCTTTTTAACATGGTCAGCATTGACACAGAAAAACATCTGACATAAAACTGGAGCCATTCACAGCTGCAAATGAGCCAGAACTTATCAAACTGTAGTGACCGCAAAGAAAGGACTTTGTGTTTCCAGGCAGGACTCCTGTGTGTGGGTGCAGCTGGGGGCCCTGGACATGCCAGTGTGGGCAGGGCTGGGCTCCAGGGTCTCCTCAGGGGGACAGAAGTAGGAACCAGCACCCTCTGATGGAGATGGGGACAGCCCCTTATGAGTCCCGGATGTCCTGGTGATTCTTGGGCATGGCCTGAATCTCACCTTCTTCCTGAAGGCCAGAGAGGGCAGCCCAGCCACCATGGGTCCCACAGATCCTTCAGGGGACAGCCCACACGCTGCGGGTCCCACAGATCCTCTGGGGATAGCACCTTGGTGGGCTTGTGGTCCAGCAGGTACCTGTTCAAGCGGCTCTTGTCAGGCCACACAACCTCAATCCCATTGGCCAGGTTGACCCGCATCACCTGGTGACAGGCCAACGTCAGTCAGTGAACCTCCACCACCAAACCCCGCAAAAAGGCCCCCATGTAGTAAACGTCACCCTGGTCCCTGGGGATGTGGGCCTGGGACTGTGTCTGGCGCTAGTACCTAAAGTCTTCATGGGACACCCAGTAGAAACTGGGGTGCAGGGTGCCAAAGAGGGGGGACAGGATCTCCATGCCCACATGGTTGCAGAACTTCATGTCCACATCCGCACACACCAGGTCGTCCACCTCACGGAGAAAGTGCTGCTCACAGAAGCAGCAGATTATTGCCATGTGCTGCATGAACACATCCTGCCACTGTGGGGTGCTGGGGACCTGGAGACCACCACCCTCCAGCCCTCCCAGGGGGACACACAGGCCCAGCAGCCCGCTGGTCGGTGACAACCTAGTAGGTGACCCTGTGTCCCACCATGATGGGTTTCTCTGCCCTCTGCAGGGACAGCTCCAGAAAGACCACATATCTACAGGGACGAGGGACAAGGAGGGAGGAGGGTCACTGTCAGAGCCTGGCGGCAGGATCCCAGAGCTGGGGGGCCCATGGACATATGCACCTTCTTCAAGGGGGCAGGCACTGAGCTGCTTTAAGCTACAGACACTCTCCCAGCCTGTCCCAAGCAAGTCTGCTTGTGGGGCCTCCCTACCTTCCGATTCCAGAGATGGGGGCCATCAGCACCCCATCATACAAAGGGGAGCCTGAGGCTTCAGAGATAAGAAACCAATCCCACAGTCAGCATGCTGGAGCTAGGAACGCTCTCCCTGTGCTGAACTCCCAGGCAAACCCTGCAGGTGCCCTCCCCTGGCTGACCTGCTGCAGGTCCTGTCCCCACCTGCCAGGAATGGAGCACCTTTGGGCACAGCCCTCCTTTCTATGGCCTACAGACTGGCTAGAATTAGCAGGGCTGGCCTCTTGCCCCACTTTGCTTTGAGGGGGCTGTCACTGGCCCCCATAGAGCTGTCTCCACTCCCATAGGGTCCTCCCTTGAAGACTTCTGGGCCTCTTGCTGACAAGGTCCATCAGTCAACCACTGCTATTCCTAGGAGCGGTCACCCTCGAACTCCCCCAGATCAGGAATAAGGTCCAGCCTGTGGGCAGGGAAGGGAAAGAGGACTGCTAAAAGAGAGGGCTTGCTTAGACCCCAGCTGTGAGTCCAAGAGTGGAAGCTTCCAGGTCTAGGTCTACATCTCCTAAGCTCCAAGAAGTCAGAAGTCCTATCTCTCTGAGGGGACTACCTATGGGGACAGCAGCTCCCCCATTGTCAGCAAGGGTGATGAGACCCTCTGAGATTTATTTTTCTTAAGGTTTTATTTATTTATTTGACACAGAGAGAGAGACAGCTAGAGAGGGAACACAAGCAGGGGGAGTGGGAGAGGGAGAAGCATGTTATCTGTTGAGCAGGGAGCCCAACATGGCGGGGTTCAATCCCAGGACCCTGGGATCATGACCTGAGCTGAAGGCAGATGCTTAACAACTGAGTCACCCAGGTGCCCTGAGACTGATTTTTTCACACAGGCACTAAGGCTACTTCCCTGTGCCTAACCCCATACCGGGCAGCTTAGTAAATCACTCACACAGGGAAAGTGGGCACTATATTTAAATGGGGGACAAGGCCACACACACCTGGCAGACACGAGTCAGATCACGGGGCAAGTCCATGTCCAGCCCACAGGGGAACAAGGCAGACATGAAGCAGGGGAAGAGGAGTGCTCCTGGCAGAGGGCAAAGAGAATGGAGTCAGGAAATGGAAATGGAAAATGCCTGGAGTCAGGCCCAAGGCACATGTGAGAGGACCACACACCAGGGAGGCCCACAGGGTTGGGGGGATACAGTGGGAGAGGAAAGGCTGGAGAGGACAGGCAGATGGGGGAGTGGATCACAGAGAGGCTCAAAGTTTATGCTCTGAGAAGATCATTCTTCTGGTTACTGGGGAAGAATGGGCTCTGTACAACAGAGGACAGGGAGACCCTAACCCTCAGCCCTAACCTTAACCCCACCCTAACAATCAAACATCATGCTCATGGAGCTATTTGGAAGGAAAGGGGATTGCTGTCAAGCCATAACTCCCCAATCAAATATGGGCCTAAGTTACAAAACCCTCATCGCTATACTGAAGATGGCATATATCAAATCTGGGACACATATTTGTGGCTCACACCCACTATTGGACAGCTCAGTCAAAAGGCAGTTTTATGCTGGGAACAAAGAAATCATACGTATGATCCTTGGGCAAATAACACACAACATCTAGGGTGGCTATCATTAGAAATGTGTTCCCAAATAATAGTACTCCAGGCTACTGACTGGTTTGCTACTGATTGGGTAAGGCGACCTGGCATTAAATGGTCAGCTTCAAACGGAACCCACTGGATGTGTGGAACTAACCTGTGGCTCTGTCTTCCTCCAGGGTGGATAGGTGGCTGTACCTTAGGATTTGCCTGGATTCATGGGCTCATTACTAAAACCATCACCACCCCAACTAATCTCCCCGATTTAAAGCAAAGATGGACACGCTCTGTTTTTAAATGGTATAGTCACTTAACATCCATTTTTTCTCAATCTGTGGGACTAGAGGATGTCATTTGGCATGTAGAAGCCCTTAATAAATATACTACAAAGGCACTCAGTGATTCACTAAATAGCATCTCCCTACTTAATATAGAAGTCTCACGATGTGCAAGGCAGTCCTACTAAATAGGATGGCCTTAGATGTCCCGACAGCAGCACGGGGTGGCACATGTGCAATTATCAAAGCAGAATGTTGTGTGTACATCCCAGAATACCACAAAATGTCACAGGATTAATAAAAGATATGAATACCAGATTGAGGCTCTACAGGATCTTTCTCTCTCTCTCACTGATGGGTTAAGCTCTGGTTTAAAGGAGGTCTATGGCCAACAACTAAAATCTTCTTTTTGGGCTTCTCATTCTTATAGCCTTATTAATCTTAATGTGTTGCTTTGTTCATTGTTTCTCTACTTGGTGCCGAGACTCCATTGCTGCAATGACTTCACCACAACAGATAATCCTTACCACACACAGAGACACTTCTTCACTGTCAGCACTGGATTCAGCTGCCTCCATCTTTTGTAACTCCCCTACACATTCCTCAACTGATCAATATTGACCCAAATAGGTAGAGACAAACTCTATGCCCCCATACAGCAAGAAGATGTTACAGAAGACGAGACCTTCCACCTTCAACTACCTTAAAGATTTAAGGGTCAAAATTGTTCAGGAGGGAATGATGAGGGAGCAGAAGGCTGACTGAGGACAAAGCAAAAGCTGGTACCTTACACCCCCTCTCCCCCCACCTTGGTGACATGTGTGACATCCCTCAGGCACTCCTGTCTGCCCTAAAAAGAAAAACAAATAGTTAACTTGCAGAGATCACAATCCTGCAAGACAGGAGTCTCCTTGGTTTACAAATATCCTAATGATTTACAACAAAGAAGCTATCTTATCAATAGCCTAACTTCCAGAGACAAGCAACTCAGTCCTAAAGCCCTAACACCACCCTCCACTCCATAAAACTGAAGGAGGCTGAGATGAAAGTAAATATAAATAAAGTTAAATTTCTTCTAAACCTAAAGCTCATTGACAAGGATGCTTGATAGGAGGAATGTAACATTCCATCAGGAAACTCCCAACTGTCTTCATGTTAGTGTCTCATTAGAGGTAAAAACAGCCTTGGCTTGACAATAACCAGGCCTCCAGTATCCTGACAGTCTTCTGAACACCCCCTTTGTCCTCACCTACCCAACTCCTATGTATATAATCAGCCACTCTGCAGGATAGCAGAGGAGCAGCCTTTCTGCCCACAGGTCCTGTCCCCACGCCTTAATAGACCACCATTTTGCACCAAAGATGTCTCAAGAATTCTTTCTTGGTCATCCACTCCAGACCTCACACCACAGAACCTCACCTAGATTCTAGAACTTCATCAATAATGCTTCATGACCTACATCAGATGATGAAGTCTTAAGTTTGAATATGAAGAATACCTCAAAACCAAACTTAAGAAAACTAAGGAATGTTTCTCAGCATTTCAAGATTTGGAAACAAAACTTGGCCTTGTATCACCAGGAGATAAAACTTTATTTGAGGATGATAGCTCTGAAAACAAATGTGAAGATACGGTTGGCATTCCTTCCAAACCATCAGTTGAAGTCTGTGACTCTTCTCCTCCTGCCTTGCCATCACCTGATTCTCTTCTAAGACCTCCTTTCACATTGTTAGGCCTTGGTCTTACAAAGGAAGGAGAGGAGCAGCCAGCAATTGGAACAAAGGACGATGGTATTATTGAAAGTGTTCCACAAGAGCAAACAGTTAATGACTGTTTGACTTCTGCTGACAGGGCAGATAAAAATGATAGACATGTTATGCTGTCAGGATTAGGATTTGCAGAACAAAATGAAGAATCACCTTGGGATTCTCAGAGTAATTCTGAGAGTCTTCCAGAGAAATACATTGATCATTTATCTGGAAATGCAGATCAGAAAGGGACAAGTACATTAAATGAACAAGTAGAAGACTCTCTGGGAAAATATTCTTTCTTGAAGCCTACTGTTGAGGAGAACGATTCTGTTCCTAAGAAAGGAGGAGAAATGGAGGAAAAACAAACACCCAAATCAGATTCTCCAGGAAAATATTCTTACTTGAAGCCTGCTGTGGAGGGGAAAGATTTTATTCCTAATCAACCCGGAGAAATGGAGGAAATGCAAGCATCCCAATCAGATTCTCCAGGAAAATATTCTTACTTGAAGCCTGGTGTTGAAGTAAATGATTCTCTTCCTAATAAACCAGGAGAAATTGAGGAAAAAGAAACATCCAAATCTGATTTGTCCAATTGGAAGTCTACTTGTTTGAACCAAAATAGTGCAATTTGTCAAAGATCCAGGGATTTGAAAGTTAATGATAAACACCCATCTGTATTACAGTCGGTGACCAAAAAGTGGTTGGCATCCACAGAGTTTAAACAGATGACTTAATAGATAAATAAAGGATTAATAATATTGGAGCTGTGTTTATGTTAGAAAATTCTAAACTCCATGATGTGTACGAATCACAGCTACCAGAAAACAGAGAGCACAAAGAAGACTTTTCAGCAGAACTAGACTTAGAAATGACAACAGAAGAAGAGGAAGAAGTCTTGATGAAAGTGAAAATAAGCATCTACAGGATAAAGTTATTTTACAAACATGTATGCCAACAGAAAGGACATCTGAAAATCAAATACAGCAACTTAACTTTCCACTGTTGTATCTGTCAAAAATGGCTCAAGAACCAGAAATAAGGGCACCTGGGTGGCTCAGTTGGTTAAGCAGCTGCCTTCGGCTCAGGTCATGATCCCAGAGTCCTGGGATCGAGTCCCACATTGGGCTCCTTGCTTGGCGGGGAGCCTGCTTCTCCCTCTGCCTCTGCCTGCCACTCTGTCTGCCTGTGCTCTCTCGCTCTCCTCTCTCTCTGACAAATAAAAAAAAAAAAAAAATCTTAAAAAAAAAAAGAACCAGAAATAAGGAATGTGATAGAAAGGATGATATATTTTTATATTCAGAACATCCCTCTGTTCTAAAGTATGAGAACATGTGGACCAAACAAGACAAATTAGGGTGGAAAAATAAGTTAAAACTCATCACCAGAGAGTTAAAGCAGATGTTTGGTGAAATTTGTGAAAAAAACAATACTGCTTATCCTAAGGAAGAGTCACTACATGGTCACTTTAAAGAAGGAGCAAACTTAACAGAAATACCTTCTAATTTGACAAATGATAGACTTGATTGTGAGAAAAAAGATGCATTTGCAGTGCCGGTCTTTGCAGCATTTCAGGCATTACCTGAACAGAAAAAGTCTAGACTCAAAAATGTCGTTCTTTCTCATTCATCCTTGGATTATATCCTGGTCATCTTCCGATCTAGCTTTAAGTGAAAATAAATCAGACTATGAAAATGATAACAAATCAGACTTTGAGCATATTTTTAACAAAAATGAGAGTTTTGATAGTGATAGAGAAAATAAAAAAGTAAGGAACCCACAGGTTATGTTTGAAGTGAAAGAAGACCAAGAGTTTGACATTCAAATAGCAAAAAGTATAAACCAAACTAGCACTGATTGTAAATTAGACATTGGATGTATACCTCAGTCTAGTAACCCAAGAAGCCGTTTTGATTCTTGGCTTGCCCACTTTAGTGAGATGAGACAAAAGAGTCAAATAAAAAGGCACAATATTTCTGCTGTTACAAACACAAGAAAACAAAAGACTTGTTCCAGAAGCCATTATATGCAGATAATGACAGTACTAATAACTATAGAAGTATGGATCCCGAACTAGAAAATGGGAGTTCTCCATCATGTAGTTACAGAACATCAGAAGTATATCTAAAGGAAGATTTACAGCAAGATGTGAAAAAGTTTAAGAATGAGATAGGCACGTTGCAGATAGAGTTCCTGTCTTTGGAATGGCAAAACGTTCAACTTCAAAAAGAGGTAGAGGTTCACTTTGCTGCTGCTCTTTTGTTCTTTTCTTTATCAAAGATCTGAGCCATTTTGATTTTCCAGTTATGAAAAGGTTCGTGTATCAAACAGGGTTGTCTAAATACGTAATTGTGTTCAGAAATATATTATTTTTGCTATCTAAATGGTAGAAGTGCAGGAAAAAATTCTTATGATTTGTTTTCCTTAAGTTTCTCTGTCAGTCTCCCAAGTGGCATATGAACTGGGAAACTAATTTAGCTATGTACCATGTGACCTCATGAACCAGAAAACCATAAAGAAAATTGCTTAATGGGGTGCCTGGGTGGCTCAGTGGGTTGGGCCGCTGCCTTCGGCTCAGGTCATGATCTCAGGGTCCTGGGATCGAGTCCCGCATCGGGCTCTCTGCTCGACGGGGAGCCTGCTTCCCTCTCTCTCTCTCTCTGCCTGCCTGCCTGCCTCTCTGTTTACTTGTGATCTCTCTCTGTCAAATAAATAATAAATAAAATCTTTAAAAAAAAATTGCTTAAAAAAATACAGTTATCTTGGGGCGCCCAGGTGACATAGTCAAGCATCCAACTCTTGGTTCTGGCGTGGGTTGTGATCTCAGGGTTGTGAGATCAAGCCCAGCCTTGGGCACTTAGCTCAGCATGGAATCTGCTTTAGTTTCTCTCTCCTTCTCCCTCTGCCCTTCCTGCTTATGATCTCTTTCCCAAATAAATAAATTTTTAAAATTTTTAAAATATTTGTACATCAGAAGATATTACCTGGAAAGTGAAAACACAGCCCCCATAATGGAAGGAAATATTTGTACATTATTTATCTATTAAGAATCTGTTGCCCAGAAGACATAAAGAGTTTTTACAACTCAACAAAAAGACAATCCCATTTTTAAAACGGATGAAGGAATTGGAGAGACCCTTCTCCAGAGAAATCATACAAAAGGCGAATAGTACATGAATAGATGTTAAACATCATTAGTCTTTATGGAAATGAAGATATAAACCAATTAGATGTCCTTTTACTCAAGTAGAATCACTATGATCAAGAAAATGAAAAATAACAAAAGATATTGAGAAACTGAAACCCTTAAACCTTGCTTATGAAAAATAGTGCAGTCTACATATAAAATAGTTTGGCATTTACTCAAATAGATCAAAGCAGAATTACCATATGGTTCAACAATTGTACTCCTAGATATATACGCCCCAAATTGAAAACACTGGCTCAAACAAAAATGTACAGGAATATACATAGCATCTGTGTTCACAATAGGGAAAAACCACAAACTATGCAAATGTCCATCCATAGGGAAAAGGATAAATAAAATGAGGTAGATCTATAAATGGCTATCTTGTTCTGTCCCATGAAGGAATGAAGTAAAATGGCTCATTTGGTGGGGGGCGTGGGGGGGAAATATGGTGGTTCCTTAAAATATTAAATACAGAATTCCACTGCAGCCTATATGCCCACAAAAATGGAAAGTAGAAGTACGCATATTCAGAGCAGCATTTTTCACAAAAGCCAAAGTGTCCACTGACAGATCAATGGATAAACAAAATCTGGTTTATACACCATGGAACATGATTCAGCCTTAAAAACAAAGGGAGTTCTAACACAGGCTACGACACGGGTTGAACATGGAAGTCATTACACTGAGTGAAATCAGCCAGTCATGGAAGGACAGATACTGTATGATCCCACTTGGATGAGGCGTCTGGGACACAAAGCTGGATGTGGCTGCAGGGGCTCAAGGGAAAGGACAATGGGGAATTGGTGTTTCATGCATACAGGTTCCCTCAGGGAGAATGAGGAAGTTCTGGAGAATGATGTACAACCGTGGGAACTCAGCTAGGGCCAGAGAATTGTGTACCTGAAATGTTTTAAGGGACCAATGTTCTTATGTTCAGTCACTGTGAAAAAGTGAATGAAGGACTGATGCATGTCACAGTGTGGATAGACACTAAAAACAGCCCCAGTGACATAAGCCAGATAGAAATACCACTCAGATGGGAGCCATCTGTGCCCCTTAAGTCCATCAAGGTTACCCAAATAAGGGAAAGTCCTGGAAGAACTTCCAGAAGAAGAAAACTGGATCCGAATGGAGAAGACATTTCAGACTGTCGGGCAGGTGGTGATAGCTGAAGCGGGCCTGTTGTCTGGGTTCAAATGTGGGAACCATCATGATTTCCTCACTTGAGGTTATGTGGTGGTTCCGTGGGACACTGTCCCTGTTTGGGGTAAAATGCACCAAAGTAGCCTGTGTGAAGTGGTAAACGTGGTAAAGAAACAATAGCTGGGGAGTCTGAGTGTGGAGATAAAGCTATTTGTGCTGCTGTGACAAGTTATTGCAGATTTGAAATCACTGCAGCGGAGTAAATGACTCTTCCAAACACCCACATCAGCACCACATCACAGAAGCAGAGAGAACATCAGACTTTGGGATGGAGGCCAAGCCCTCCTAGATCCAGTTCACCCACTGTGGAGAGGCCACTCGCCCTTGGAGAAGGCCACATGTTAGCAAGAGACTCGTGGGAGGATTAAATCAGGTGCCCCTGTATGTTGGGTGCAGTAGAAGCAGTGGGATTTGGAATTCCAATTCTCCACAACACTCCACCACAACCTGCTTAGAACTGTGAAAAAGCATGAAGGGGAGCCTCAGTAAAGTGGACAAGGGTGCCAGAAGGGGAGGCTGGAAGGGGGTGCCTGGTGCTCAGTGCCCGTTACAGACCCCACATTACAACCCCCCATGGGAGAGCCAGGGGAAGCTGGAGGGTCATTTCCTACAAGAAATCCTCCATCCCTGCAGCTCGGCCAGTGAGAATCCTCCATCCCCCTGAACCCCTGTCTTTCTCCAGTGGACTTTCCTTCCAAGCAACCCTCCCAAATTCTTCCTCCTTCTCTATGAAATAATGTTCCTCTCCTTTGTTTCTTGCACTTGCCTGTGATGTGACCGTAGCTTGCTCATCCCAGATTGTCATTCTCTGCTATTCCTAAATAAGCCCATTTTGCTAGTCAAATAACTGGCAGTTTGAGTTTAAGGCAAACAGAACCAATAAATTCAGGAAACTTGCCAGGAACAAAATCAATATACACAAATCAACTGCATTTCTATGTGCTCCAAAGGAACCATCAGAAAGAGACTATGGAGAACCATCTTATTTACTACTGCATCCAAAAGAACACGATACCTAGGAGTCCCCTAACCAAGGAGGTGACAGACCTGTCCTCTGACAGTCGTGAGACACTGATGACAGACAGGGAGGGAGACACACGGAGATGGGAAGACCCTCTGTGCTTAGGGAAGAACTGACACTGGGAAAATAGCTACTTTCCCCAAAGCCATCTACAGAGTCCGTGCTGTACTTCCAGACTCCAGACCAACCCTGAAGCAGGTGTGGACACGGGAAGGACCCCACATAGCCGAGACGTGGTGCCCGCTCCTTGACTGCAGACTGTCTCAGGAGCCCCAGGAACTGAATCCGCATGCACACAAACACAGACGCGGGACCGAGGGCACGCATCTGAGCCCAGAAAGGGGAGACCGCACAGCCTCACGCACAGCACCCTGGGAGGCCACATCACCACACACAAAACCACAGAAGCCCCAGTGTCTATACAGCGCACCCTTCCTCCGTGGGGTTCTGAGACCATGCACCCCCTCACCAGTCCCAGCTCAGGCGGTTTCTCCTCACCTCCTCCTCCAGCGGCCGGTCCTGAGGGGGCGGGAGTGCTGTCAGTGTGGACGTGGACCCACGCCCTCTACAGTGGGTCCTGTCAGTGTGGATGTGGACCCACATCCTCCCCAGCTTCTCCTGTCAGTGTGGAAGCAGCCCCACAGCCTCCAGAAATATCCACAATGGGTCCTGAGGAGGTCAGGCTCCTGCCCCAGCTGGGGCTATGCAGGCCAGGCAGGGCAGGAGCTGGGGTCCTGCGCCACCTGTAGGCCATGGAGGCAGTGCAGGACCAGGGGAGCTCACCCTTCAATGGAAGCACCTGCTCCCTCCCAGGGTCCAGCTGAAGCCATTTCATTCTGGAAATTCAAGCTGCATGGAGCCCAATATCCCCCCAACTTCTCCAAAAATAGCTAAGGAACAATGAATTGGAAACAATATGGAATGAAAACAGTCCCTGACCCAAATGGTGGCACCGAACATGACCCTGGCTCTGATGCAGACCCACACTCTGACCCGAACTTGCTCTCAATCCTGGCCCTGACCCTAATCCAAGACCCTAACGCTAGCCCCCAACCCAAACAGTGTTCACAACCATCAGTGGTGAATGCATAAACAAAGTGTGGTGAAGGGTTTGAATTTGGGTTCAGGTTCAAGTTTCAGTCAGAGTTCTAGATCAGGCTTTAGGTTTAGGGTCAGGGTGAGGATTTAGAGTGAGGGGCAAGGGAACAGAGTTTAGGGCTTTAGGTTTATGATTTAGGGATTAAGACTCAGGGCTTTATGGGATGAAGTTCAAGGTCAAATTTGAGGTTTGGGTTCATGCTAGGATTTGGGTTCAGGGTTCATGGCTCAGAGTTCTGGTTTAGAGTTTGGGTTCATAGTTCAGGGCTTAGATCCAGGGCTCAGGTTCAGAGTTCAGGCTTCAGGTTCAATTTCAGGATTCAGGGCTCCAGTTTGGGCTTTAAGGTCAGGTTATGTTTCACCGTTAAAGTTAGGAGTTAACATTAGGTTTAGGGATGACATATTTTCTTCAGTTGTCATCACGGAAACAAAATTTCTATCTGAACTTTCTAAATCTGAAATGCATTTCATCTGGGTGTCAAGAGAGGGTTTAAAATTTAAGATGTCAGTAAGTCCCTACTGACAGCATTCTGATCCTAGGGTCTCACAGTCACCCAGAATCCACTTTTGTCTTGGCTCAAACATACCCTTGGCAGAGAAGGGTGAGCTGCTGCCAAAGTTGGGGTGATTTCACAACGGTAGAGGTGTTAACCCAAATATTGTGGAACTGCTCATGGAAAATGAAACAGGAAACAAATAATTGGTTGACTCCTGATTCTTCCACAATGACAAAGACCAAGTTTCCAACAGAATCTGATAATGTTCCCAGGGAAGGCCTATTGTACTCATTACCAGTACCAAAAGAGGGCCCCCTCCCCTACTTTAAACTAAGAATCACAGCAGGATACTTCCTACTTTGGGTCAAAAATAATATTTTATTATTTGGCTGTTCCAGTGTACAATTTGTGGGACCACTGACAACATTTTCCTTTCTCAAATCCCCATCAACACACGGGTAAAATGCAGGCAACGTTGTAATGCACTGTTCATTGGAATACCAAGTACAAGGAGGGCTATTAGAAGCAATAAAAAAAAAAATTGAATATGAAACTCAGAAAAAGCACCCTTGATGGGCACTCAGTGAGGATCCCTAACCATAAGATCTAACATCTCATCCTATGGAATTCCCCCATAACAATCATCAATAATAATAGCCTGCTGACTACCATAACCACCTCACCACTGATGTCTAAGCTTGTAATACACACTCCAACCGTTGGAGACACACTTCTCAGCAGCAGAATGGGACTTGCCCACTCCCAGTGGACCAACTCTTACAGTGAAGCTAAAAACTCCCAGTCCTTGGAAATCCCAACCATTAGGACACAGTCACAGAAACCACACCCAGAACTCAATAAAGGACAGACATCTCATGAAGCGGATGCTGCAGATCACCACCTCTCCCACGAAGTAACTCTACAGTGGACTCCAGGTCTGTCCCCTGCCCGGGATTACATGGGGCACTGCATTCTTCCAGTACTCCATCCTCAGAACAAAACTGTGAACTGTCCTCGTCAGTCCTGTGTGCAGGCTCACAGTGAGCCCTGCCAAAGCCACACACCTTCTTGAGAGCACTCAGCCTCTCACGCCTATCTTAGCAAATGGAGGGTGCTGTCTCCCCGACTTCCATACCAACTAGAGAATACTTGGAACAAGTTTTGCCATACTCCATGCAAAAGGCATATTCTTCACCTGCAAAATGATGGACGGTGAGACACCATGGATTCCCCGCACCTTTTTGAACCTAGATCAGTTGGAGATACAGCTTGGCCAGAGCTATTATCCCCAACCCCCTACCCACACACACCCTTCCCTTATGCACTCCAGACCTGTTTGCATCCACCTTGCTCATTCTCAGCCATTGTCTCTGCAGAGTAGTACAGTAGTACTGAGGTGCTGGGACTGAGGTGCTAGGTGCTAAGCCAGCACCTTGGACCCACTTACTATCAGAAATTAATATTCGTTTTATTAACAGATGCATCCCAGAAGATCTTGCCACCACAGCCATTAAAAAAGTCATTACAACAGAGGTCCTAACAACCTGTGCCAGTCTCCACGGCTCCACTCCCTGGCTCCAGGGATTGGCTCATTCATGCGCATGTGACCAGGTTCCAGCCAAAGAGGTGGGAGGAACCTCGGGTCTCAGCCTACAGAGCCAAGCATGGGGTAGACCACCCAGGCCAGGGTCTTTTCCATCGCGACCAAGAAGTGGCCTAGGCCAGGCCTGTCCCAGTTCCACAGAGGGCCCAGGAGCCAGGTGCTCCATAACATTGCTGAGGGCTGAATCAGACTCATCCTGAAGCCCACATATGCTAGATCCTCCACTAACTAGGAGAATCCCAAATGTGCTCATGGTCTTGGCCTGAACAAGATGAGCATCTGTGTGGTATATAACCCACAAGATATATCCGCCAGGCAATGGGAATATACTCAGCCAAACAATACCTACATGGAATTCAACCACAGACAAATGTGTCATGGGAAGCTAGAGGCCTAGAGAGAAAGGCGGGAAAGTTCCTGAGGCCTTAATTGTTGGCCAATCTCACTATCATCTTTTTTTCCTTTCAAGTGGAGGGGCCAGGGTCAGGCAGGATAGATCCCAGTGTACTCTCACTCTGCCAATGGAAAATTGTACCCCCACTCTGCCATTGGAAAAGAAGAGCCCTCTCCCCCATCATCCATCACGTTGCAAATCTGGGGTGTGGGAAACTACCTCCCATGGGCCAAATGGGACCTCCCCCTGTATTCTCTGAATCAATTGTGTCTGGAACATTAGTTATGGACGGTCTGTGGCTGCTTTCAAGCCACAATGCAAGAGTGGAGTCATTGTCCAAGACACCACCTAGACTGCATCTAACAGAAAATCTTTATGGAAGACTTTCCAGAAAATTCTGAGTCAATCCCTGGTCTCAAAGATCCTAGGATCATGTCATGTCTTTGAGTAGAACATAGCACCTTCTGGGTAAAATCTAATTTCTTCACCCCCAGAGGCAAGGACTTCCACCCTTTTAGCCAGAACTCCATCTCCATCCTCCTCTACTGACACCTTGAATGGCACATCTACAGGTCAGCAGCCCAACGGGAATTCACTGTCGTTTACATGGTAGTGATGCTCAGAAACGGAGGTGTAAGTGTGAACTTGTGAGGGTGAGCATGTGTTTCCTTTTTGTTAGCCACAGTGTGCAAGAAGAATACAAGAAGTAGCATGCTTTCTGTCCCACAGGAATGGCCACACAATGTGGTTCCGCAGTGATCTCGGAAGGAATCCACCTTCATAGAACAAACTTAATCTGGGAGGACTCCCAAGTCCCTTGTCTTGGACACTAGGTTCCACTGAGGCTGGGGGCACAAAGAGGGACAGAGACTCCCCCTGCCTATCAGGGTTTTGAGGGATGCCTGTTGTTCCAGGACCAAAGATCCCAAAACCATTCATCCACCTGTCATCCAACCAGGCATCTGTGAGAGAGATCTACTCTAAGCAGGAAGGACAGACTGAGAGACAACAAATGACAGCATGTGTGACAAGTGCCATGACAGGGGACACCCAGGACTGGGGGTGTGCAGGGATGGCCAGCCCCAGGGGACAGGAAATGCTCCAAGAGGATGATCACAGCTGTGTCACTATGGGGATGCTCAGGAGGAGGACTGGGGGTGTCGAGTTGGCCAGTCTGGGGGGCAGGGGGACCAGGAGTGGTCCAGGAGGATGTCATAGTTGTGCCCTTGTGTGGCTACACGTGTCATTGTGACTGGGCATTAGCCAGACTGGAAATGACAGGGCAGGTGAGGGACAGTGTCCCTAAACTGTCTTCTGCAAGGCAGAAGTTCAGTAATGAGATTTCTTTCAGTACAATTTCATTTCATATGCATCTGTGAGTCCCTAAAACTGGTTGTGTAGAAAATGAAGTACGTAGCTGGCCATTGCTTTCAAACCTGAGGTGCTGAGGGCAGAGCACACTTGATATTTCTTTTTGCTGCTTTCAGAGTATGATGACTTTTCCTGCTTTCCTCTCTGACCCAAGGACAGGGAACAAAGGCAACACAGGTCTGCACTTCGAAATGTCAACAGAAATCTGCAAACTCAAATTCTCACAGGAGCTGAAGGTTCAGGACCAGGGTGACAGAAAGAGGAGGCAGAGGCAAGGAACCAAAAGAACAAGTCATGTGTATGTGAGCTGGCCCACTTGTATACCTGTCAGAAGTGAGCCATGCCTGACAGGAGAGAGTCCCACCTGTATCTGGTCCATCTGTTTGCTGCCCTTGAGCAGAGCAGAGAATGTGCTGAGCTGGGTGTGGGTGTTGGTGGGGAGATGGCCAGCTGGCCACAGAGGCTACCTGCCTAGTACCTGTAGGGCCAGCTCCTGGTCCTCAGCTATGATGAAACAATAATTATGTTTAGTGACCTATTTCCCAGGACAGGTGATGTGCTCAGTGTTTTGGTGACTAAATCCTCTCCCATTTGATTTTTTTAAAAAACACCTTAGACAGGTAAGACTAACAAACAACAAAGATGTCCATAGTTAATGTATGCAACTTGACCCTGACCTTAACCCTAATATCTAGTTAAGATGTACTCGATTTAGAATATTGATCATAAATTAGAGGATGGTTTTTAGAAGCTAAGGAATTCAGAGACCAACCTTCTTCGGTCTTACTCTCCCTTGAATCTGGTTAATGGAAACACATTCGGCCACGTGCTACCTGGAGAGTGGCCACATGGGGGCAACAGTGAGTAAAGACTGCCCCAAATCTCACTGCAAAGCCAATTCTTCCTTCATCCCATCCCTATTTTTTTTAAGATTATTTATTTATTTATTTGACAGGCAGAGATCACAAGTAGGCAGAGAGGCAGGCAGAGAGAGAGGAAGGGAGAGAGGAAGGGAAGCAGGCTCCCTGCTGAGCAGAGAGCCCGACGCAGCGCTTGATCCCAGGTTCCTGGGATCATTACCTGAGCAGAAGGCAGAGGCTTTAACCCACTGAGCCACCCAGGAGCCCCATCCCATCAAACCTTGTTCATTCAGTGTTTACAGATCATTGCATAGATTATGAAAAGTGTGACCTCAATGAATTTTTTTAAAACCAAACTAATTCTTTCAACCTGTTAAAAATAGAAGATGTTTTTAAAACCTTGGAGTTGAAAAAAAAATCTTGGAGTTGGTGAGCAGATGAAGGCCCAGAGGCCTGGGAAGAGGCTATTACTATTGAGTCTATTCAGGTCTACTTAGGAAACAAGGATGACTTCTATTCCACTTCTTTTCAGGAAGAATTTGTGTCAACTAATGTTTGGGTCCGTGATCAAAGGAACGAGACTGACACAAAGCGAAAATCAAACAAAGCTTTATTTCGCGCCAAGCATTGAAAATCAAACCAACCAGTCGGGGCCATCTCTTACGAAGAGGCAACAACAACAAGGACGCCACTCCCGATGACGAAGAGACGATGACGACGAGGAAGATAACACCGCTCCAGCGAGGCCACTCCCCAGTGAGGCCGCTCCCCGGACGAGGCTGCTCCCCAGACGAGGCTGCTCCCGATGACGAAGAGGCGATGACAGCGACAATGACAACGAGGACGACAACCCCGATGACACAGACTCTGCTCCCCATGACACCACTCTGACAAGGCCGCTCCCCAGAGGAGGCCACCGCTCTGGACAAGGCTGCTTGACGACGAGGCCATTCCCAAAACGAGGCCACTCTGGATTAGGCCGCTCCAGACGAGGCCGCTTGAGGACGAGGCCACACGCCGACGAGGCCCCACACCGACTAGGCTGCTCCATCTCTGCTTCGATCTCCAGAGGACTGGCCCCCAATCCCTCCAGATTGGGGACTACTGAGCAACACCACAGGAATCTGCCTGCCACCCAGGAGGAATCCGTGCCATTTGGAGCTGCACAGAACGCTCAGAGTGGGAGATACGTTCATGGCCTCCTGAGGGCACCCCACACAGTCGACAGCCACCCTGGCCACAAACCCAGGGTCTGACATCCTACCTGAACCCCACTCTCAACTAAGCCCCCTGGGGCACCCTCCTCAGTGTCAGCAGATCAGGCCTGCCATGCCCCTAGGCCCTAACCCTAACCCTAGGTTGGGTTTTCAGGCTTCTGTCACATTGGCCTGGCCCCCAAGCTCTACAGATTGGGGACCCCTGACCCAGGACTCTGCCTGCCCCCCAGGAGGAAACTGTGCTGTTTGGAGCTGCGCAAAACCCTCAGCGTGGGAGAAACATGCATGCCCTCTTCAGGCCACCCCCAACTTTGGCGCCCCTCTCCCTGGCCTGCAAACGTGAAGCCTGACAGTCAGGCTCACCCCTCCCTGAACTCTGCCCCTGGGAAGCTCACCTCCCTGGGGCCCGCAGGGGAGCTGCATGGTCCTAGCGAGAAAGTGCTCCAAACACCAGGCAGGCGTGCGGCCAAGTTGATATTGATTTGGGCAGAAAGTTCATGAGAATTTGCCAGAAACCCCCAGCAAATTCGCTTCCAGTGGTGGGGGGAGCCACCTGGGCCTGGCCCGGTGTCCCCACTGGTCAGGGTGGGAACTGTGGAAGAAAGCACTCTAAGCACCAGGTGCATGCGCGGCCTGGATCACCTCCAAATGCTGACCAAGCCTGCCCTCTACTCAGCCCCCTGGGGAGCCTGCCTCACCGCTGGCAGATGGAGCCTGCCATGTCCCTAGGCCCTAGCTCTCAGCTCGGGGTTACTTTAAACAATGACCCAAAGCACAATCAGGCCACTGCTCTTAGAGCAGGGACTCCACAAGTGGCAGATCCGGAGAGACCCCCTCCTTCCTCTTTCAGGAGGAGTGGCACAGAAATGCACAGCAGGAATCTGTTGGGTTTGGAGACTCCAAATGGAGCTCTGTGCCAGAGATAGAAATGCTCAGTCACAGGCTGGGTGAACACAGAGCTGTCACCTAAGCCCTACAGAGCATGGCTGCAAGACCAGGGAGACAAGAGTGATTGATTATTCTCTGAGGCGCACTGAGGAGTGGGGCCCCGAGCTCTTGGCTCCTCTAGGCTGGAGACTGGGAGGCCACAATCTTCATTCCCATCCTCCAAAGCTGTATGGAAAGTGTTCAGGGAACAAAAGCTCCGGAGAGCGAACCCGAGCAGATTACTTAGCCTGGCCCCTGGCAAGGGTGCTGCAATTCTGTCTCAGGCAAAGACATTTGGGAATCACTGCAACAGGCTCCTCCCCCAGAAGATCAGCAAGACCAAGTTCAACAATCAAGGAGAACAGCAGAACTCCAGATCTAGGGGAAAGCAACACATAGAATTCATGGCTTTTTCCCCATGATCTTTTAGTCTTGCAAAATTAATTTTAAAAAAAAATTTCTTTTCTTATTCTTTTTTTTAACTTTTCCTCTTTCCTCTTTTAACATTTTTTAACTAGGTTATCTTAACAATACCTTTCTAAAAAAAATCTTTTTAAACCTTCATTGTTATAGTCATATTTTATCCCTTCATTGTATTTAACCTTATTTGTTGTATACATATAGGTTTCTTTTTCTTTTAAAATTTTCGGATTCAGTTTCTCCTAATAGATCAAAATTTCTTCTAATAGATCAAATAGATCTTCTAATAGATCAAAAGATTCAATTTCTTCTAATAGATCAAAATAGATCTAATAGATCAATTTCTTCTAATAGATAAAAAAATATACCCTAAATCTAGCACATGGCTTTGTTTTAGTCTCCAGCCTGAACACATTCTGTCCTTTTTTTTTCTTTTTCCAACCAACTTATCAATTCCTTTTTCAGAATTTTTAAAAATTTTCATCTTTAGAGTCATATTCCATCCCTTCATTGTGTTTACCCTTATTTTTGTATATATATATATATATATAAGTTTTTTTGCTTTAAAATTTTGGTAGGTAGTTTCTTCTAAGAGACTAGAATACACCCAAAGTCAAGTGGGTGACTCTGTTCTATTCACCAGTCTAATATATATATTTTTTATTTTTAAACTTTATTTCTTTTTTCCCATTTCTTCTCCTCCTGGTTTTGGGTCTCTTCTGATTTGGCTAGCATACATTTTCTGGGGTCTTTGCCACCCTCTTAGCATTTTATTCTCCCATTAATATATTCTTATCTGGATAAAATGAAAAGACAGAAAAACTCAACACACACACACACAAACAAAAAAAACAAAAAAACTCACCACAAAAAAAAAAAAAAAAAAAAAAAAAAAAAAACAAGAGGCAGTACTGATGGCTAGGGACCTAATCAATATGGACGTTGGTATATGTCAGAGCTAGAGTTCAGAATGATGATTCTCAGGGTGCTAGCCGGCCTCAAAAAAGGCATGAAAGATATTAGAGAAACCCTTTCTGGAAAAATAAAATCCCTTTCTAAAAAAATAAAAGAACTGAAATCTAACCAAGTTGAAATCAAAAAAGCTATTAATGGGGCACCTGGGTGGCTCAGTGGGTTAAGCTGCTGCCTTCGGCTCAGGTCATGATCTCAGGGTCCTGGGATCGAGCCCCGCATCGGGCTCTCTGCTCAGCAGGGAGCCTGCTTCCTCCTCTCTCTCTGCCTGTCTCTCTGCCTGCTTGTGATCTATCTCTGTCAAATAAATGAATAAAAAATTCTTTAAAAAAAAAGCTATTAATGAGGTACAATTAAAAAATGGAGGCTCCTGGGGCGCCTGGATGGCTCAGTGGGTTGAAGCCTCTGCCTTCAGCTCAGGTCATGATCCCAGGGTCCTAGGATTGAGCCCCACATTGGGCTCTCTGCTCAACATGGGGCCTGCTTCCTCCTCTCTTTCTGCCTGCCTCTCTGCCTACTTGTGATCTCTGTCTGTCAAATAAATAAATAAAATCTTTTTAAAAATGGAGGCTCTTACTCCTAGGATAAATGAGGCAGAAGAATTAGTGATATAGAAGACCAAATGACAGAGAATAAAGCTGAGCAAAAGAGAGACAACTAGTGGACCACGAGGGGAGAATTCAAGAGATAAGTGATACCATAAGACGAAGGAATATTGGAATAACTGGGATTCCAGAAGAAGAAGAAAGACGGAGGGGCAGAAGGTATATTGGAGTGAATTATAGTAGAGAATTTCCCTAATACGGCAAAGGGAACAAGCATCAAAATCCAGGAGGCACAGAGAATTCCCCTCAAAATCAAAAATAGGTCCACACCTCCTCATCTAATAGTAAAACTTACAAGTCTTAGTGACAAAGAGAAAATCCTGAAAGCAGCCTGGGACAAGAAGTCTGTAACATACAATGGTAGAAACATTAGATTGGCAGCAGACTTATCCAAAGATAAGTGGCAGGCCAGGAAGAACTGGCATGATATATTCAGAGCACTAAATGAGAAAAATATGCAGCCAAGAATACTATATCCAGCTAGGTTATCATTGAAAATAGAAGGCTATCATTGGAAAAATAAAAAGCTTCCAGGACAAACAAAAATTAAAAGAATTTGCAAACACCGAACCAGCCCTACAGGAAATATTGAAAGGGGTCCTTTAAGCAAAGAGAGAGCCTAAAAGTAGTAGACCAGAAAGGAATAGAGACAATATACAGTAATAGTCACCTTATAGGCAATCAATGGCATCTAAATTCATATCTTTCAATAGTTACCCTGAATGTAAATGGGCTAAATGCCCCAATCAAAAGACACAGGGTATCAGAATGGATTAAAAAAAAAAATCAATATGCTGTCTACAAGAAACTCATTTTAGACCTAAAGACCCCTCCAGATTTAAAGTGAGTGGGTGGAAAACAAATTACCACGCTAACAGACATCAAAAGAAAGCTGGGGTGGCAATCCTTATAACAGATAAATTAGACTTTAAGCCAAATACTATAATAAGAGATGAGGAAGGACACTATATCATGCTTAAAGGGTCTGTCCAACAAGAAGATCTAACAATTTTAAATATCTAACATGCCCCTAACATGGGAGCAGCCAAATATATAAACCAATTTTAATAACAAAATCAAAGAAACACATCAACAATAATACAATAACAGTAGGGGACTTTAACACCCCCTCACTGAAATGGACAGATCATCCAAGCAAAAGATCAACAAGGAAATAAAGGCCTTAAATGACACACTGGACCAGATGGACATCACAGACCACAATGCTCTGAAGCTAGAAAAAGTAATGTTGGAAAGAACTCAAATATATGGAGACTAAAGAGCATCCTACTAAAGAATTAATGGGTCAACCAGGAAATTAAAGAAGAATTGAAAAAATTCATGGAAACAAATGATGATGAAAATACAATGGTTCAAAATCTGTGGGACACAGTAAAGGCAATCCTGACAGCAAAGTATATAGTGATATAAGCCTTTCTCACGAAACAAGAAAGGTCTCAAGTATACAACCTAACCCTACACCTAAAGGAGCTGGAGAAAGAACAGCAAAAAAAGCCTAAACACAGCAGAAGAAGAGAAATAATAAAGATCAAAGCAGAAATCAATGAAATAGAAACCAAAAGAACAGTAAAACAAATCAATGAAACTAGGAGCTGGTTCATTGAAAGAATGAATAAAGTTGATAAACCCCTGCCCAGACTTATCAAAAAGAAAAGAGAAAGGACCCAAATAAATAAAACCATGAATGAAAGAGGAGAGATCACAACAAACGCCAAAGAAATACAATTATAAGAACACACATGAGCATCTATACGCCTGCCAATTTGACAATTTGGAAGAAATGGATGCATTCCTAGAGATGTATAAACTACCAAAACTGAACCAGGAAGAAATAGAAAAACTGAACAGACCCATAACCAGCAAGGAGGTTGAAGCAGTCATCAAAAATCTCCCAAAAAACAAGAGCCCAGGGCCAGATGGCTTCCCAGGGGAATTCTACCAAACATTTAAAGAAGAATACCTCTTCTCCTGAAACTGTTCCAAAAAAAAAAAAAAAAAAGAAATGGAAGGAAAAGTTCCAAACTCATTTTATGAGACCAGCATTACCTGAGCCCAAAACCAGACAAAGACCCCACCAAAAAGGAGAATTACAGACCAATATCCTTGATGAACACGGATGCAAAAATTCTCACCAAAACCTAACAATACGATCCAATAGGATCCAACAGTACATTAAAATGATTATTCACTATGACCAAGTAGGATTTATTCTACTTATTATTTAGGCTACAAGGTTAGTACAACATCTGCAAATCAATCAATGTGATGAACCACATTAATAAAGGAAAGAACAAGAACCATATGATACTCTCAATAGATGCTGAAAAAAGCATTTGACAAAGTACAGCATCCTTTCTTGATCAAAACTCTTCAAAGTATAGGGACAGAGGGTACATACCTCAATATCATCAAAGCCATCTATGAAAAACCCACAGCGAATATAATTCTCAATAGGGAAAAACTGAGAGCTTTTCCCCTAAGGTCAGGAACATGGCAGGGATGTCCACTATCACCACAGCTATTCAACATAGTACTAAAAGTCCTAACCTCAGCAGTCAGACAACAAAAAGAAATTAAAGGCATCCAAGTAGGCAAAGAAGAAGTCAAACTCTCATTCTTTGCAGATGATATGATACTTTATGTGGAAAACCCAAAAGATTCCACTCCAAAACTGCTAGAACTCACACAGGAATTCAGAAATGTGTCACAATATAAAATCAATGCACAGAAATCAGTTGCATTTCTATACAACAGCAGCAAGACAGAAGAAAGAGAAATTAAGGACTCGATCCCATTTATAATTGCATCCCAAACCATAAGATACCTAGGAATAAACCTAACCAAAGAGGCAAAGAATCTGCACTCAGAAAACTATAAAGTACTCATGAAGGAAATTGAGGATGACAAAAAGAAATGGAAAAACGTTCCATGCTCATGGATTGGAAGGACAAATATTTAAAGCAATACACATTTAATGCAATCCCTATCAAAATACCATCCATTTTTTTCCCAAAGAAATAGAACAAATAATCCTAAAATTTATATGGAACCAGAAAAGACCCCAAATAGCCAGAGGAATGTTGAAAAAGAAAGCCAAAGTTGGTGGCTTCATAATTGCAGACTTCAAGCTCTATTACAAAGCTGTCATCAAGACAGTATGGTACTGGTACAAAAGCAGACATAGATCAATGGAACAGAATAGAGAGCCCAGAAATGGACCCTCAACTCTATGGTCAACTAATCTTCGACAAAGTCGGAAAGAATGTCCAATGGAAAAAAGACAGTCTCTTCAAATGGTGTTGGAAAAATTGGACAGCAACATGCAGAAGAATGAAACTGGACCATTCCCTAACACCACACTCAAATACAGACTTGAAATGGATGAAAGACCTCAATGTGATAGAGGAACCCATCAAAATCCTTGAGGAGAACCCAGACAGCAACCTCTTGGACCTCAGCTGCAGCAACTTCTTCCTAGAAACATCACCAAAGGCAAGGGAAGCAAGGGCAAAAATGAACTATTAGGACTTCATCAAAATCAAAAGCTTTTGCACAGTAAAGGAAACAGTCAACAAAACCAAAAGACAACTGACAGAATGGAAGAAGATATTTGCAAATGACATATCAGAGAAAGGGCTAGTATCCAAAGTCTATAAAGAACTTATCAAACTCAACATCCAAAAAACAAATAATCCAATCGAGAAATGGGAAGAAGACATGAACAGACATTTCTGCAAAGAAGACATCCAGATGGCCAACAGACACATGAAAAAGTGCTCCACATCAGTTGGCACCAGGGAAATACAAATCAAAACCACAATGAGATACCATCTCACACCAGTGAGAATGGCTAAAATTAACAAGTAAAATTAACAAGAATCACAGACGTTGGCAAGGATGCAGAGAAAGGGGAACCCTCCTACACTGTTGGTGGGAATGCAAACTGGTGCAGCCACTCTGGAAAACAGCATGGAGTTTCCTCCAAAAGTTGAAAATAGACCTACCCTATGACCCAGCAATTGCACTACTGGGTATTTACCCTAAAGATACAAATGTAGGGATCCGAAGGGGCATGTGCACCTGAATGTTTATAGCAGCAATGTCCACAATAGCAAACTATGGAAAGAACTGAGATATCCATCAATAGATGAATGGATAAAGAATATGTGGTGTATATATATACACAATGGAATACTATGCAGCCATCGAAAGAAATTAAATCTTGCCATTTGCAATGACGTGGATGGAACTAGAGAGTATTATGCTGAGTGAAATAAGTCAACAAGGGAAAGACAATTATCATATGATCTCTCTGATATGAGGAATTTGAGAGGCAGAGCAGGGTGTTGTGGAGGGTAGGGAAGGAAAAAAATGAAACAAGATGGGATAGGGAAGGAGACAAACCACAAGAGACTCTTAATCTCACAAAACAAACTGAGGGTTGCTGTGGGGAATGGGGGTAGAGAGAGGGTGGTTGAGTTGTGGACATTGGGGAGGGTATGTGCTATGGTCAGTGCTGTGAAATGTTTAACCCTGATGATTCACAGACCTATACCCCTGGGGCAAATAATACATTATATTTTAATTAAAATATTTTTTAAAAAAATAGAAAAAAGGGGATAAGAGACACCAAAATAGAATGTAAAATTATAGTATAAATTCAACAAAATGAAATAAGAAATTTTTGAGAGGCAGTATTAAAAGAAATAATAAAAATTTTCTAGAACTTTTGAAAAATATTAATCCTCACATTAAGGAAGCTTAAATTATTCTCTCCATAAATATAAAGATAGGGAGATACATGTATCTCTCTCTCTCTCTCTCTCGCTCTTTCTATATACACATGTGTGTGTGCGCGTGCGCACACACACACACAGAGACACAGGTAAATTCCTTATATGTGTACTAAAAAGAGGAGAAAATTGAAGCAAAGAATAATAAAGCAGAGAGAAAGGGTAGTAATTCTAAACATGACATGATAAAAATTTAGATCAATGTCAGGATTCATGTTTACAATACAGACCAGACCCTAGAGAACATTTCCCATGTGCTCAGTGACAACAATTTAGGTGTTCATATGCCACTAAGGTATCATTCAAGACTAAGGGAAAAAAGAACATTTCCAGACAAAAGAATGCACAAGAAGTTACTACTGGTAGACTATGGTAGAAAGCATTACACGTGGTTTATGATAAGACAAAACTAAGCCTAGAATGAAAACAAGAGATTTAAGAAGAAATGGTGACAGAACAAGTAGTACATTTTTAAAAATTAAAATTAAATTAAACTTAATTGAAAATTACTGTGCTATTTCTAAATAGGCAGTAGCTTCAAAATAATAAGTTCATTAAAAACTAGAAAATGAAAATTCCAAAGAGGAATGGATAAAATAGGAACAAAGATACTTGTTGAAGAGGGGTCTGAGCACATATATCAATCCATGTCCACCTTCAGACCCATTCAAAAATAAATATCATTAAATGTACTTGTCACAGCCAAGAAAACTGGGGATGTATGAGTAAGCTGGGGATGGAGAGCACAGTGGGTAACAGAATTAAATCTATTATGGAAGAATAAGAGATGGTGGACACTTCTCTACTGATGAAGCAGAGGAGGAAGTAGCAGGCAGGTAATCTGGAAAGGCTCCTGGATCCAGCTCTGGAAAAAAACAAGACAGACAGAAAGCTTGGGGGTGGGGAGGAGCAGGGATTGAGAGTGGTTTGTAGGAAGTCCATATATGGAACAAGTGGAATAGGTGACAACCCTCCACTCACACTCTTGGTCCTGTATCTGGCCATTTTAGATTACACAGAGGACAGAGATTAAGTGGCATAGACTTTACCCAGGTCAGTGGAGAACTACACACATCAACAGAAATTTATCACAATTCCTGAAAGAATTAGAGATCCTATGGTGGATGCTGGTTCCAGAATCTAAATTATCTTATTGCCACATGCATGATGCAAATCAGCAGCAGACTAAGAAATGACCAAGAAGAACTAATAACATGAAAGGAATGAAAACAATTAGATTTGCAGGCTTCAAGAGAAAATTTAAACATTTCAAATTCATATTTTCAGAATGACTCAAAAATGTACTGGTTACATAAAGCCAGAATATTATACAAAATGAACTACAAAAAAAGTAGGATGGGGTGGGGAAGAAAGTTTTAAAATTGTGTACTCATGTAAATTAAAAATTTTAAAGCAACTGGAGAGGGTGGTTGGGTTATGGACATTGGGGAGGGTGTGTGATATAGTGAGTGCTGTAAAGTGTGTAAGTCTAACAGTTCACAAACCTGTACCCCTGGGGTAAATAGTACATTATATGTTAATAAAAATAATAATTTTTTTTAATTTTAACATTAAAAATGCAAAAAAAGAAGGAAATTCTATTCAGAGTTTAAAAAAAACTAAAAGAGACTGATTTTGAGAGAAAAGTAGCCTAATGCAGCATTCCAATAGTGTCCATATATGAATGACATGAATTTGAGCTGCAGAGAAGAGGGGGAAAAAATGGAGAAGGAGAAATACCTACAGCAGGAAGAGAAGTCATTTGTCAAAGCTGAGGGGAAATAAAATCCCACAAATTTCACAATAAAAGGGACTGCTCAGTGCCCTTGAGAATAGGTGGAAAATACAACTAAATAAATCTTCTCCTTGATACATAACTTTGAAATGCAGAGCATTAAATTTCTAGAGAGAGAGTACCAGAGAACTGCATCAGATTTTCATCAGAGTGGAATCTACAAATAAAATTGTGGTGTATCTTTAATATTTTGATTGTAAAATATGATTTGGAACCTAAAATTCTGTCTACCAAGACCACCAGACAGAAATTTTATCTCCTGTTTTCTCTCCTCCTGTATCTTCCATGCTCTGTGTATCTTCCTGCCTGCCTGCCTCTTTTCCTATCTTCATTTCTTTTTAAGGATGTTGTCTGGACATATTAATAAGAGAAATATAAGTTAAAAGGAAAATAAAGGAAGGCTATACCCACAATAGTGAAGTTCACCTAGAGTTCCAGCAAAACGGAAAAGGTAACTTGGTATGTGCACTAAGGAGACCTTGAAATACAACATTAAAATAAGAACATAAGTTGAGTGACATCTAAAGGAAAAGTAGGGGGCACCTGGGTGGTTCAGTGGGTTAAAGCCTCTGCCTTCAGCTCAGGTCATGATCCCAGGGTCCTGGGATCGAGTCCCAAATCGGGCTCTCTGCTCAGCAGGTAGTCTGCTTCCCTTCCTCTCTCTCTGCCTGCCTCTCTGCCTACCTGTTATCTCTGTCTGTCAAATAAATAAATACAATTTTTTAAAAAATAATAAAATAAAATAGAGGAAAAATAGTCTTGAAAAGGAACTGATTAGATACCAAAAAATATGTATGGAATAAATAGTCCACGTTAAAGAAAGCTCACATTAAAAAAAGAAGAAGAAAAGAAAGCTCACATTACTTCAGTCAATAAGGACAGCATAAAATTGAAATAGAAATTCTGGAAAAAGACAAACAAGACAAACCTGATTTGAATATAAAATAACTGTAACAAATAACCCTTTTGAGGCCTTGATGATGAGTAAGAAGACAGAATCCATTCCAACAAGATGTGAGTTCCATTCTTGAGCAGCTCAGAGCTAGGACACTGACCCACAGAGAAACAAGTTTGGCATCAATATACTAATAGTAGCATGGTTCTAAGTCATAGAATTTTAACATTTATTGTTTTTCATATTGGCTGAAACCTTTAATATTCAGCAGTGTAAATTTTAATCAACCTAGACAACATGAAAGCAAAGATTATAACTGCCAGAAAAGGATTGATGGGAAGGAGAAAGAACTGTAGACAGAGGAAATTTTTTCATCTGAGAGGCAAATCAAGAGGCAGCATGTAAACCAGTTAGGTCAAAAATAGAAGTTACAATGTATCTTTTAAATATCCTAGAAATTAAAAAAAATTAAAATGATACTAGTAGGGACAGGATGGTGAATTTGATCTGCTCTCTTAGCCATCCTAGCAGTAATTCATGAGAAAATTTCTTAAGATAAACAAAGAACACAGACCATGTTATTCAGTGATATGGAGTTAACAGTCAGATTCGTGAGAAATAATCATGGACTGGGCTATGACTCCGGCTTTCATTTATGATCCCTCATTTTTTTTGTGTGTCATTCATATACCCATTGTATATTAAATATGAAAAGACAAATCAATGCACTGTATACATGTCTGTTTTTGAAATTTTAATTATGAAATTAATAACTTATTACAGATATACATCAAATATAGGTGAAATTTATTTTTATGTGTCATAAAGTGATAGTTTTCCTATGTTAATTTAAAATAAATCTAACATCATTTTCAGTAGTAACCTTTACTCAATTTCAGTTTACTCACATGTTCTACCTGTAATCAAATTTAACAATTTTCATATAAATATTATAGTGTTCACTTCTTTTTACATTTAGTTGATCTCAATTGTCAGTGGGTCCTTAACAAAACTTAGTCCACATTGCCGTGATATTAGACAAAATACCGTCTTAAGTGTAATAGACAAGGGCTAAATGATTTTATCTAAATAAATCAATTACAGAGCAACTGATATCAATTTAACTAGGAAGTTCATCATTGACTTACTTCAGCCAGTATTTATAAAGAATTAACCAAGGATAATTTTCTTGAATATATCTGCCAACCAATAAACTCACCAAATGCATTATAACATTATTCTTCTTTCACATAAAACATTATGAACATGTTTAGTGTTTTTAATCAATATTCATCTACTTTCTAATAAGGGCTAGTGTGAGTTTTAAAATGGAAGAAGGCAAAGAATTGACAAGCCATTTTATAATCAGAAGCAATTACATGGAAAATACCCAATTAGTAGGTTTCAGGGGTGTGCAACTCAGGCATCCCACAAAGCCCCAAGCTGAGGAGAACCTCACACTTGGTTTCATGCTCTGCTGTGCTTGTCTTGTAAATGTTAGTTATTTAACACAAGGCCCTACATTTTCATTTTCTATTGGGTCCTGTAAATTATGCAGTTGGGCTTTCAACAAATGGTGTGCTTAGAGAAAGAACACAAGTACTCCTTTCTGGAAGAAAAATCTGAATTACTCTATTTTTATCCTCCTAAAGTCTTGACTTTTTCTCTTAATTTTTTTTTCTACAGTTTTTACTTCTTGGGTCCCTAGAAACCAAAAGCAAAATTAATATGAATAATGACTGAGTTTAATACTTAAAATACATAGTTTAGAAAAGGGAAGGTTATATAGGGGTGCATTTTTTTCTAGAGTTTTAAATATTTTTTCTCTTTTATTTTAATAAGTCATTATTCAACATTTTCTTTAGCCCAGATATGGATGTGAGGTCTAGAAGACATGCACATACAAATAGTTTCCTCTGATGTTAAAAATGGAGATTTTTGTGTGTGTGTCTGTGTCATGTTTTAGCTCTGTTAAAAAGACTTTTGAAAACCAATTTAAAATTTAAACTTAGATTTATTATATCATACCTCTGGCCATGTAGGCTTTAGAAATAATGCATTAAAATTAATTTGCTATATTAGTCCTTTGCTCTTAGGAAAGAAGAATCTTAGCTTTATCTAGACTATAATAATTTTTCTAAACTAATATAGTCCTAGTGTTCAAAGGCCAGAGTTTGTACAAGAGGTAATTTGCTATCTCCCCCAATGGGTAGGAGAGAGAAAATTATCCACCTGTGGCCTCAGGCTTTCAAGGATCTTGGTTTAAAAAAAAAAAAAGAGAGAAGATTAGTTAATCAAAAGTAATTGATTATTTGATCATGGTATCCACTGAAAAATTACCAACACCAAAGCTCACATTTTAATTACATTCAGTAATTGGGATTTGAGGACTTTAAGGTTACCTCACCTAAGTTTCTCTGAAAATCAGAACTCTGATTACTGCTGAAACACATACAGGGAACAAAAGTTCCAAACACGGTAGTCTGTGCTAAATATGGGCTATCTTATTTTACCTAAGAGTAAGATTTTTTTCCTAAAATTGGACAGCTACGAATAGAAGAAGGAAACTTGACCAATCTCTTCCACCATACACAAAGATAAACTCGAAATGGATGAAAAAATCTCAACATGAGGCAGGAATTTATCAAAATTCTAGAGGCAAATATAGGCAGTAACCTCTTCAACAACAGCCACAGCAACTTCTTTCAAGATAATGTCTCCAAAGACAAAGGAAACAAAAGCAAAAAATGAACTTTTGGGACTTCACCAAGATCAAAAGCTTGTGCACAGCAAAGGAAACAGTCAACAAAACAAAGAGGCAACCCATGGAATAGGAGAAGATATTCGCAAATGACACTATAGACAAAGGGCTGATATCTAAGATCTATAAAGAACTCCTCAAACTCAACACTCAAAAAACGGATAATCATGTCAAAAAAATGGGCAAACGACATGAACAGACACTTCTCCAAAGAAGACATAAAAATGGCTCACAGACACGTGAAAAAATGTTCATCATCACTAGCCATCAGGGAGATTCAAATCAAAACCACATTGAGGTACCACCTTACACCAGTTAGAATGGCCAAAATTAACAAGACAGCAAGTAAACAAGTGTTGGAGAAGATGAGGAGAAAGGGGAACCCTCCTCCACTGTTGGTGGGAATGCAAGTTGGTGCAGCCACTTTGGAAAACAGTGTGGAGATTCCTTAAGAAATTAAAAATAGAGGGGCACCTGCGTGGCTCAGTGGGTTAAAGCCTCTGCCTTCAGCTCAGGTCATGATCCCAAGGTTCTGCGATCAAGCCCCACATCGGGCTCTCTCCTCTGCAGGGAGCTTGCTTCCTCCTCTCTCTCTCTACCTGCCTCTCTGCCTACTTGTGATCTCTGTCTGTCAAGTAAATAAATAAAAAATCTTTAAAAAAAAAAAAAAAGGAAAGAAAAGAACATAATCGCATTTTGCTTTGTGAGGAAATTCAGTATCTTTTTTTAATTAAAAGGGAAACTACATTTGCTCCCATTTATTTTTCTGCCAAACATTTTTGGCTTTGTTTCTGCAACAAAGTTTATAATTAGAGGTTTTATGTTTTAATTTCATGCTTCTTTATATGCTACAATCTCATTTTAACTAAAAAGTATATTTTGGAAGGTTCGTATTTTTATTCTACTTACTACCTTTGTACTTCTAACTCATGAATATGTCCTTAGTTCCCAGTTTCCATATTCAAACTTTGAATACTTGGTTTGTCAGTTTTTAATGGGATTCTTTATTTCCTACCTTTGGCCTATACATGTGTCAAGGACTAATATAATATTATACATCAATTTTAAAAGAATCAATGAGCTCATCCAAATTCCTTCCATCTCCTTTTTCCTCCCATTAAAAAATGTTGTACTGTGTCACCATCTATGGATTTTGTACATTAGTAGTCCATCCTCATCTCCATTTTTCAGCATTAAATTTAAATTGCATACATTAAAATGTTCAGTATCTGTTAAAGCTTCCCAAGGCATCTCTTGTTGTAATGGAGCTCATTCTAATTTCCCCAAGGTCTCATTAGTAAAGAATTCCCTAAATGCATCTATGTTTAAAACTTTTTCTGTAACTTTTTCATTTAGGTAATGTTTAACTAGATATAAAATCCTTGGTTCACACTTTCTTTTAATGATATTTTGGGGAATCCTGCTCCATTATGGTCTTGTTCTGAATGTTGCTTTTCAAAAATTAAATGTCAGTCTAATTCCTTTTTGCCCTGTATGTTACTTGATCTTTTTTGCTAAGGAACTCGATTATTTTTTTCATCTCTCTCTTCAAAGTTTAATAGTTTTACTAGGATACTTCTAAGTCCTAATCATTCTGAGATAATTTTTTCCTGTTTGCCCTCTAATTTGTAGATTCAGATCTTCATTTATTTTCAAAAGGATACTTGATATTCTAGTTTAATATCTTAGTTATATTCCATTATTTTCCCCCCAAGAGGTACCTCTCTTTTTCCTTTTTTTCTCTCAGATGCTCTGTGTCTCAAAGACAGCCGTTTCATATTGTAAGAACCTAAAGTTTCTTCTGTGAAAATCATGCTGTGATAATTCTGAAAGGTTTATTTTAAAAAGTATTTTCACTATACTTGTCATACTTTTACTGGCAGTTGTTTTAGGTTAAATTAGATCTTTTTTTTTAGATCTATCACTAGCTCCTCTGTTCTCTCCTCACAGCACTTCCTCCTCCACCCCTTTCTCCCTCTCATCCTTCCCTTTTCTCCTCCTCTTCTCTCTCTTCCTCTCTGCTCTTTTCAACACAAAACCTTGCAGCAGGATTAATATATAGTGTACACCAGAATCTAGCGACTTCTCTATTTTTCCTACTCTTAATTTTACAGTTTGGGCATTCTCTGTTTTCAACTTGTGAAAGCTGAAGGCATGATTTTTAGTACACTCTCTTTTCTTTTTCTTTTTCGTTTTAGGAAAAAATATTGGGAGATACAGACCTAGGTAGTTACCATTGTGTTATCCACCTGGAAGCCTTTTAAATATATTCTGTGATACAAGAGCAAATCTATGTATAATTTCATTTTTTCCTCCTTCATACCAAAATGCAATCACCCTATGCATACTATGATGTATTCTCTTTAAAAGTCTCCATGTATCTTGAAAATCTTTCCATAGCAGTTTAGACCTATTTATCAGGTATAATGTATATGTTGCTAAAAATTTTTACATGGTGCTAAATGGAACAGTTGGGAGAAAAAAAACAGAATTAGGAACAGTTTACTCAGTATCAGTGGAACTTACAGCTGGAATACCAACAATTCCTAAGGAAAAATACTAGTATAGATAAGCATGGGAGATTATCAAATAGTGGATCACTATAATAAATATATGATCTTACCTAAAAAAAATTGTGAAGATAGCTCAACAGAGGGGATGTAAGGAAGAGCTGAAGGTACTGATCTATGGGCAGATTAGGGAAGACCACCCAATAGCACTTGTAAGTCAACGCCTATGGTAAAAATGAATGTGGAAGAGATTTGTGTCATGTATGTATAGCACCCTGTTGCTTTCAGGGGACACTTTCTGTTGCATGCAACTGCTGGTACTTGTTAGCACAAAATATTAAAATGCTGGGAAGATTCTTATATCAACATACATTCCATCTGAAAGTGATACTCATTCCTCTATTTACTAATCACATATGAACTTATTTGTATTTCATCAATAGATTGTATTTAGTTGCATTTCACTCCCCCTTACATACAATTGAACTCTTAAATAGAATTTCAAAAAAATATCCCGTGTCAGATATTTTCAACCTCATTTATAGAGGTGATGGATGTCATGAATTTCTAAGGTTCTTGTGTATACTCCAAATTATTCGTTTGTTTGGATTTTTTATTTCTGACCCTGGATTCAGTTTTCTTGTTCCATTAATGACATGCTTTCCATCTTCTTAAACTGTATGGTCATTATCTCCCCCATTTTCTTTGGTTTTTTAGGTTTTTACTTTTTGGTTGAAGCCGGTGACATTTTTATTGATATAAACCACCTATTGATCATGAAAGTCTCCTTAAATAGTCCATGTGCAATTATTCTTTTAATTTACATAACTATCAATAAAAAGGAAAACGCTCTTTTCCTTTTAAGGCCACTAGCTTAATACACTCTGCTGAAAAGAAAAAATTTTAAACCACCAAGACAGAACTCTCAATGTAACATTTTGGCTAACAATGTGAGAGTGGAACAACCTAGATTTGAATTTTGGTTTTGGCCTTTACTAGGTGTGCAACTTTCAAAACATAGCTTAACCTCTTTGATCTTCAAATTTTATATGTATAGATTAGGCATATTAAATGTGAATAGAGAGCTTGACAAGACTTCATAAATGCTACATTTATAAATGCACTGCAGAGGACACATCCAATAACTTAGTTTTTTTCCTCTTTTCAAACTTTATAGGATGTGTATTAGTATGACTCAACAGTTAGGTAGAAAATAACCCTAAGGAGATAAATGGGATAAGTTTGACCTTAGCATGGGTCATTGCTCAAAAATGTACTCATTTAATTTTTGCTGTGTAAAGTTTAAACTTTGGAGAAAAAGGGAACTATGTTCAAGCATGTCTACCATCTTGCAAAGAGTCAATTACAGCTGTCTTGAATGGTGACGAATGCCCTCTATTAGATAGTAAAAAAGTAGAGTGTGAATATAACTTGTGAATGTGACTCCACAATTTCATGGAAGAATTTTATAAACCTTTCTCATGTGCTTCTGAATATTATATATATATATATATATATATATATATATATATATATATGTATGTATTTGACCTAGAATTATACTGTTAATAATTTTAGCCAATCACGAACCTAAAATCATATTCAGGAAATTGGAGACAACTGTGACAGTCAAGGATTTCTTGAGTCAGCAACACTCAGTCACTTCAATGGATTGTTTTTCTCTTGAGACTAATATAGAGCTTAGTGATTTTGTTTAGTCATCCTTGTGGTTCAGGGTTTCTTCTTTATCAGCACACTTTCATATGATCCTTGAACAAAGGAATAAGGATTACAAAGTACTACCTACTTACTTTTTTAAAAAGATATTTCAACGAGATGCTGACTTTAGTCTTTTGGGTAAAGATTGAAATTTCCTACAACTTTATCATCAGTAATGGACAAACTTCAAAAACCTTGAATAGGTCTTAAACTGCTTTCACATCATTATCCATCTGTCCAAAGGATCTTTTTTTTTTTAATTTATTTAAACCTTATTTTTTTCATTGTTCCAAGATTCATTGTTTATGCATCACACCCAGTGCTCCATGCAATATGTGCCCTCCTTAATATCCACCATCAGGCTCATGCAACTCCCCACCACCCTCCCCTCCAAACCCTCAGATTATTTCTCAGAGTCCACAGTCTCTCATGGTTCTTCTCCCCCTCTGATTTCCACCAACTCCCATCTCCTCTCCTTCTCTCAATGTCCTCCATGTTATTCCTTATATTCCACAAGTGAGATCATATGATAATTGACTCTCTGCTTGACTAATTTCACTCAGCATAATCTCCTCCAGTCCCATCCATGTTGATACAAAAGATGGGTATTCATCCTTTCTGATAGAGGCATAATATTCCTTTGTATATATGAGCCATATCTTCTTTATCCATTCATCCACTGAAGGGCATCTTGGCTCTTTCCACAGTTTGGTGACTGTAGCCATTGCTGCTACGAACATTGGGATACAGATGGCCCTTCTTCTCACTTCATCTGTATCTTTGGGGTAAATACCCAGTAGTGCAATTGCTGGGTCACAGGGAAGCTCTATTTTTAATTTCTTAAGGAATCTCCACACTGTTTTCCAAAGTGGCTGCACCAACTTGCATTCCCACCAACAGTGGAGGAGGGTCCCCTTTCTCCACATCTTCTCCAGTACTTGTTGTTTGCTTACTGTCTTGTTAATTTTGGCCATTCTAACTGGTGTAAAGTGGTAGCTCAATGTGGTTTTGATTTGAATCTCCCTTATGGCTAGTAATGATGAATATTTTTTCATGTGTCTGTTAGTAACTTGTATGTCTTCTTTGGAGAAGTGTCTGTTCATGTCATCTGCCCATTTTTTGATGTGTTTATCTGTTTTTTGAGTGTTGAGTTTGAGGAGCTCTTTATAGATCTTGGATATCAGCCCTTTGCCTGTACTGTCACTTACGAATATCTTCTCCCATTCCGTGGGTTGCCTCTTTGTTTTGTTGACTGTTTCCTTTGCTGTGCACAAGCTTTTGATCTTGGTGAAGTCCCAAAAGTTCATTTTTGCTTTTATTTCCTTTGCCTTTGGAGACATATCTTGAAAGAAGTTGCTGTGGCTGTTGTTGAAGAGGTTACTGCCTATTTTTCCCTCTAGAATTTTGATAGATTCCTGCCTCACGTTGAGGTCTTTTATCCATTTTGAATTTGTTTTTGTGTATGATGTAAGAGAATGGTCGAGTTTCATTCTTCTATACATAGCTGTCTAATTTTCCCAGCACCATTTATTGAAGAGACTGTATTTTTTCCAAAGGATCTTTATTTTTGAATATGGATTTTGCAAGTGAACTATTTCTCAGTGCCTTCTACAAAAAGTTTCTTTACACCCTAAGTGATAAAAGACCCTTACTTCAAAATGTTAAGCCTAAAGTTGTGAGCCTGATTTTATTTATAATAAACTTCTTCTCAGAATGACTGGATAAGTTAGTTGGGTATGTTTGTCTTCATAAAATCCCAATATACATATTCGATAATGTAACTATTTTAATGTTAATAAAACCCTTATAAATTTAATAATTTTTCTTAATGGCTAGCGTTTTAGATTGATATAAAATATGTACCTTTTGGGGTGCCTGGGTGGCTCAGTGGGTTAAGCCTCTGCCTTCGGCTCAGGTCATGGTCTCAGGGTCCTGGGATCGGGTCCCGCATCGGGCTCTCTGCTCAGCAGGGAGCCTGCTTCCCTTCCTCTCTCTCTCTGCCTGCCTCTCTGCCTACTTGTGATCTCTGTCTGTCAAATAAATAAATAAAATCTTTAAAAAAATTAAAAAAAGAAAAAAGAAAATATGTACCTTTTAATATAGTTTAGCCAAATTTTATCCTTTTCCAGTATAATATGCAAATATTATACTGGCTTTCCTGCAAATATAGGTCTTTGGATTAGACACATATTTAATTCTATGTAAAACATACATTTCACATCTCATAAGTAGGTCAGGATACATTTGAGATATGGATTGCTAATATAGGTAAGTCATTTGAATTCATCTTTCATTCGTTCAACATATGTTTTCTATGTGCTTCCTATATACCAGGCATGTTTTTAGGATCTGCGGATACAGCAAAAGAAAATAAATGAAGAAATTTCCAACAGATGTGGAGCTTGCATCTTAGGAGTGGTGGGAGAAAAACAGTAAGTTATCACATATGCACATATAAACATGCGTGCACTTAAACAATCACACACACACACGCTGTAATGAAGAAAACTGGATTAGATTAACAATGTAAAAGACAGGAAACTAACAAATACTTGCTGGGCCTGGGAAATTAAGTGCAGGGTTTGGTGGCAGCTCGCTCCTAGCACACCAAGGTGCTGACTCCCAGCTCCACTTCCTCCACAGGCATTTCTTCCACAAAGAGCACCTCAGCTCCACCTGTCCTTCATCCACCCATCATATGAAAACAAGGACTGCAGCAGAGATGAAGTGTTTCTCCTGGGGCTGGCCCTTAGCAAGGCCCTGTGGTGTGGACAGGAGGCCTCAGATGCCGCGTGGGGGGGCTCAGGAGCTGGGAACAGCAATGCGGTAAAGAAAGGAGGGGAGCGGGCCCAGGTGAGCAGGGGTCCAAACAAGGCAGCAGGGCTGGCCACAGAGTACTTCAGGAGAGCTGAGGACCACCAGCTAGCACAGTGCGGTTGGAGCCTGCAACCACCATCTGCCTCCCGGATTTAAACCCAGTTTGCAGAAGCCAGGATGGCACCCCTGGGACAACCAATGGAAGGGGTCTTTGAATTCCCTGTCTTAGAGCTAGGGAAATAGCACTGGTTCTGATGAGCTAGTGCTTCTCCCTCACTGCTGGGGAGAAATCTAGGTGCTGTTTTCTGGGAAACTGTGGAATGTGTCCCTGGGGGCCAAATCGAACAAAAGGAAGATGCTCCAGATAGCCTTGTGTTCTCCCTGCAGTTCCTGCTGCTGTCCTATGATCTGTTATTTCCTTTGCAGAACTATTCTGAATGGCTCCTATCATCCTGGTGATTGCCGTTATCCAGGATACGGCCATTCTCTTCAATATCAGCATCATTTTCCTCCTGTTCTCAACACTTTTGTCTTCCAGGCTGGCCTGGGCAACTCTGTATTCCATAAGTTCAAATGGATCGCCATCCTCACAGCTGTGTTCTTCAACCCCAGCATTTTGCTCTATGTCTGGGTCATGACTTAAAGCTGGAAAAATTCCCAACAGCTTTGTCAGGAGAGAGGGACTTCAAACTCTATATTCCAGAGACTAGCACGACAGTGTTACACTCTTATTCTGCAAACTGACAGCTGTGGGACTGGGTGATCCTCACTTCTACCAGGACTCTTTATGACTGCACAAGTTCACCAAGGCCAAAGGTAACCAATCCTTGCCACATTGGTGGATGCCTTTCCTTCCTCATAGAGGCTACATTTGTGCCTCTGTGGGATGGGGGTTGGCCCTATGCACAGGAAACAGTTTAACTTACCTAGGACAGGCTCAGGCCACTTGTGTTGAGCAGTTAGGAAGACAGATCCTCCCTCTTGCACATTGAAGTGTTTCCCAGCATAGATTTCAGTACATAAATGTCCCTAGCCTCAGTTCTTCTCCCTTTCCTTCCTGCTCTCCACCCCATTCCTCACACAAGGCTGAGGCTTTATTCTTGGGAAGCTGTATTTCGCCTGGTACAAGAGGAGCTCCTGGTACCTGCTTTCTTTGCACTAAATGCTAGTTAATGACTGAAGGTTGCAAAGAGTGACATTTTAAGCTCCTGAATGATCACACTGAAGACATTTAGATTTTATACCCAACCCACTTTTTTTCATTTTTACACTTTTTTTAAACTTTGCGCTTTTTTTCTTTTCAGTGTTCCAGAATTCACTGTTTATGCACCACACCCAGTGCTCCATGCAGTACGTGCCCTCCTTAATACCCACCACCAGGCTCACCCAACCCCCTCCCCAAGACCCTCAGTTTTGTGTCTCAGAGTCCACAGTCTCTCATGGTTCATCTCTCCCTCTGATTTTTACACTTTAAAAACAGGAAATAAATTGAATTCTTTTTCCATAAAAAAAAATTTGCTTATTTAAAAATCAGTATTAGAACTCTGAAGCCTAAGGATATGCATAAACTAATGTTAGAGTCATCTGTATATAAGTCCCAACTTTTTAAAGTGGTTTTATTTTTGATTATGTTAACATTTAGTGACTGTAAAATTATTAGAGTTCAGATGATAATAGACTAGATGTATATATTGATAGATATATACAAAAGTATATCCCCTGTTGAATTTAACAGGCCTATGTTTTATACATTTGTATAGAATTTTATATTATTTTAAGAAGTATCAAAAGTATGTGTACACACATATGCACATGTGTCAACATATGCATGCACGTGTGTGTGTTGTATGGACAGAAGTATGTTCTGCCCATACCCTAGTATGTGCATCCTGTTTCTCAAAACAAGGCTTGGGTATAAATCTCAGCTCCTGATAGACACTTCTTCGCAATCTTTTTTTTCTTATCAGTATAACATTTGTCCTGTGACTATGACCTTGGCACATTTATCAGATACTGTTTCTAACACAGTATTCCATTCACCCATCAAGCACCTGTTAAATAAAACTAGATTAAAATAAATTAATCCATGGTTATTTTCATTATTTATTAATATATTACTATGTTGGGGGAACCTGGATAACAGAGTAATCATTTATTTAGAAAAACCATGCTTTTCTTCCTCACCATTTTCAATAGTTAGTGTCTTTTTAATTTTTTAAAGCTGAATTTGTCTCATTTATAATAACTATGTTAATACATCATTTTATTAATAAATAATTTAAATTTTGCTTGATTCACTCACTTCCTTTTCATCTTACATTCTTTTCTCCTCATCTCTGTTCTTTCCTTATGAATGTTTGCTTGAATTTCATGAATTTCTGTTCTACCATGAACTTTAAAAAGTAACTTAAAAAATGAATTTAAGTTTTGATTTAAATTCCAACTAGTTAACGTACAGTGTAATATTAGCTGCAGGTATACAATATAGTGATTCAACACTTCTGTAAGATACCCTGTGCTCATCATGACAAGTGCCCTCCTTAATCCCCATCACCTATTTCACCCATCCCCAATCTTAACTATAGAGAAAAATGGGTGGTTATGAGTCTGTCTCTTGGTCTCTCTATTTTTCTTTTGCTCACTTGATTTTTAAATTCTACACATGACTAAAATCATATGGTATTTGTCTTATTCTAACTGGCTTATTTCATTTAGCATTATGTATTCTAGCTCCACCCACATCACTGCAAATGGCAAGATTTCTTTTTATTTAAAGGCTGAGTAATATCCCACTGTATATTACTCAGCCATAAAAATAATGAAATTACACACACACACACACCACCCCTTCATCCATTCATCAGTTGACAGACAGTTGGACTGTTTCCATTATTTGACTATTGTAGATAATGCTCCACATAGCCCTTTGAATTGGTATTTTTGGATTCTTTGGGTAAATACTTAGCAGTAAAATTTTTAACTTTCTGACCAAACTCCATACAGTGTTGCAGAGTGGCTTCACCATTTTACACTCCCACCAACAATGCAAGAGGGTTTCCCTTTCCCCACATCCTTGCCAACACCCGTTGTTTCATCTGTTCTTGATTTTAGTCATTCTGACAGGTTTTTGATAGCTGATCGTAGTTCTGTATATCCCTAATGATCAGTGACGTTGAGTATCTTTTCATGTGCCTGTTGGCCATTTGTATGTCTTCTTTGGAAGAAGGGCTATTCGTGTCTCCTCCCCATTTTTTAATTAGATTGTTCTTTTGTGGGGGGAGCTTGAGTTTCTTAAGTTTTTTTTATATATTTTGGATACTAACCCTTTATCAAATATGTCACTTGCAAATATCTTATCCTATTCTGTAATTTGCCTTTAGTTTGTTGTTTCCTTCACTGTGCAGAAGTTTTTATTTTGATGAAGTACTTGATAACAACATGCAAAAGAATGAAAGTGGACCATTTTCTTATACGATTCACGAAAATTAATTCAAAATGGGTTGAAGGCCTAAATGTGAGACACTGAAACACTTGGTCCTTGCCCTCTGCGACTTCAGGAAACAAAGAAGGCTGTGATTTTTATGCTGCTCTTGGGCTTGCTGATTACCCCTTAGGGGAGGGGAGTACTAATAAATTTAGCTTTTCTGTTTTGTTTTGTTTTTTTAAGTGACCCCAAATTTTAAAACAGTGTCATATGTTTTCCCAAGACCAGATGGCAAAGGAACCTCCTCAGCCTTCGAGGGAGAGCTAAGGAGGAGCCCCAGCCACACTGTTTCCAGAGTGCTCTGCAAAGCCATGGCCAGAGTGCAGCTGCTCTTGGGCCTCAGCTGTAGGTATGATTCTCCCCAGGAAGTTGGTTTAAGGCTGCCTGTTTTGCATTTTCTTCTTTGTGTCAGGGACATCATCAGCCAGAATCTGCCAAGTGTAGAAGAGTAACTCGGGCTGTGAAGCTGCTTACTAGGGGCTTCAACTGAGCTCTGTTCTGAAAAGCTGGTCTTTTTTTTTTTTTTTTTAATATATGATTTATTTATTTATTTGATAGAGAGAGCACAAGCCAGGGGAGAAGCAAGCAGAGGGAGAGGAAGAAGCAGGATCCCCCCTGTGCAGGAAGCCAGAGGCAGGACTCCACCCTAGGACTATAGGATCATGACCTGAGCAGAAGGCAGCCACTTAACCACTGAACCACTCAGGTGCCCCTTTTCTGAGACGATGGCCTTAAAGGGAATGT
Source organism: Lutra lutra (assembly GCF_902655055.1). Classification (NCBI taxonomy): domain Eukaryota; kingdom Metazoa; phylum Chordata; class Mammalia; order Carnivora; family Mustelidae; genus Lutra; species Lutra lutra. The sequence goes on from NC_062284.1 coordinate 49,808,932, forward strand.
AACCTTTCAGAGGTCACTACAGTTGGGCAAGTTCACTCTAGAAGTTTGCTTTCCTTCTCTCAGAGTGTCAGAAGGAGTCCCATCATTGATGAAAGACAGCTTCATCATTCAAATTAAAGTGATGTATTCACAAAACAAGTATGCTGAATTTACCACATGAGATACAATGACATGCTAATGTGTTAAAAATAATGATCATTTAATCTTTGTAATTGTGATAGATGAGAGATGAGTTTTTTAAAGGCCCAAAAATTCCTATGCAAACATAGTCATCAAAACTTGTTAGGTACTCCTGCATCCAAGATTGTCTCTGGAACAGGTATGAAAAGAAACTCTCAGTTATACATTTTTGTAACCAAAAGAAATTGGGTCCAAGAAGACCCAAAAGGTGCATTTGGAGATGATCTCTTTTGGATGGTACCTATTCTCATTTTGTAGCCTGACACTGTCCCCTCTGTTATTAATGCAAGACTTAACATTTCTCCCCCTGGTTTTTATTGTTATATACATATTTTCTTGGGATTTTATTTTTAAAAGAAAAGTAAACAGTGTTTGTGGCAATACAAAGTTTATTCAGTAAAGAGTTTTATGTGCACCACCTAGTGGATAACGTGGGAACTGATGGAACATCATTTCCCTTACATGGCGTCTCACACAGTCAGTAGCTTCTCAAGTGTTGAAGTCATTTCATGACATTTGCTTTTGTTCAAATTCTTCATCTTTATTCAGTTTCCATAGAGATATGAAGGTTAAAACCAAAGGAAGTAGCTGTCTTCTTGGAAAGCTTTATGGTTATTAAAAGATGTTCTTTGGGGTGCTGGATGGCTCAGTCGTTAAGCATCTGTCTTCAGCTCAGGTGCTGGGATCGAGCCCTGCATGGGGCTCCCCACTCAGCGGTTTCTCCCTCTCCCACTCCCCCTTCTTGTATTCCCTCTCTCACTCTGTGTCAAATTAATAAACAAAATCTTAAAAAAAAAAAAAAAAGATGTTCTTTGTTCAGGTGAGTAGTTATTTAACACATAAAGTTCCATAAAGTTCCATGCAGTGAATTATTTCTCTAAAGATGGTTGCTTTATTCATTTCCTTTTTTTTTTTTTCTTTTAATAGTCTCCTCAGGTCAGGGGAAATTCATTTCTTTCTTTCTTTCTTTCTTTTTCTTTTTTTTTTTTAACATATAACGTATTATTGGTTCAGAGGTATAGGCCTGTGATTCATCAGTCTTATATAATACCCAGTGCCCATTACATCACATGCCCTTCTTAATGTCCATCACCTAGTTACCCCATTCTCCACCCCTCTGCCCTCCAGCAACCCTCAGTTTGTTTCCTAAGATTAAGAGCCTCTTATGGTTTGTCTCCCTCTCTGGTTTCATCTTAATTATTTTTTCGTCTCTTCCCCTATGAGCCTCTGTTTTGGAGGAAAACTCATTTCTTCCCCAATATTTTCTCTTTTTTTTGCTGGGAGAGTCCTTAATAATGATAAGACAATTATTTAGGTCCAACGGAGAACTTTTATTTATATTTTCAACACCCCAAAATTTCCAAATAAAATAAAGAATACCAATATGGCTGTAAAATTAGGATAGAAAAATCAAACTTAAGAGAAAACAGATTCAGGGCGCCTGCGTGGCTCAATGGATCAAGCTTCTGCCTTCGGCTCAGGTCATAATCTCAGGGTCCTGGGATCGAGCCCCATGTCAGTCTCTCTGCTCAACAGGGAGCCTGCTTCCCCATCTCTCTCTGCCTGTCTCTCTGCCTACTTGTGATCTCTCTCTCTGTTAAATACATAAATAAATAAAATCTTTAAAAAATATTTTTTTAAAAAATGGTACAGATTCATTAAATGGAAGGACTAATATAGCTACTGTGATCATTTTTTTAAAAAATAGGCTCCATGTCCAGCATGGAGCCCAACATGGGTCTTGAACTCACAACCCTGAGATCAAGACCTAAGCTGAGGGGCACTTGGATGGCTCAATCAGTTAAGTGTCCAACTGTTGATTTCAGCTCAGGTCATGGTATCAGGGTCATGAGACTGAGACCTTCCTTGGGCTCTTGCACTGGGTGTGGAGTCTGCCTTCCCCCTCCACTCTTCTCTTTATTTTAGCCCCTCTGCTCAACAAAATTTTCTCTTCTCTCTCCAAGTGACAAAAAAAATAAGTCTCATATTTATGAATGGAGAAAAAGGAATTCAGATGTGGAAGGGAAGGAAAAAGAAAGGAGGAAGAGGGAGACGTTGTTGATTTCATGGTAGTAGCCAGTCAGAATGCCTTGAAATAGATGAAAAGACACTATGAGATGGTCTATATACATCTCATCCAAAAATGAACTTAAATATAATATGTTTAACAAGATAAAATGATAGCCTGTTTGAATTCTTCCTAATAGAACTTCAATTCTTTAGGGTAGTGATTAGAGGGAAAAAAATAATACCAAGGAAAGAATATGTGTATTATTACAGGTAGGGACACACAATGATGAAGGAAAAAAAGAAAGGGAAATAAGGATGAAGTCCTCAGCTTGCAAAAGGCAGCATACATGCAAAGTGACCTTATCTGTGAATTCTTCAGATCCTTCCAACAGCCTTTTATAAAGCCTGCTAAAAGCTAATGACTCATTGAAATTGAATTTTTTCATGGAAAGTGCTGAAGACTTTGCCTAGGACCCAGGTTGACTGAGACACAACAAAACAGCATGAGGGAGGTTGGAAGAAATGGCAGAGTAAAGACCTCCAAAAAGTCATGCCTTAAAAGCAATGAGAACACTGACCAAAAAAAAAAAAAAAAAAAAAAAAAAATTATCAAATTGAATTTTGTTGAACTCTGGAAATTAACCTAAGGCTTGCAACAATTGAAGAAGGATTTACTCAAGCAAACTGGCTGAGTTTGGGTAAGAACATGGAACACCTCCTATGGCCTTTTTAACTTATCTTATGCTCATCCCCTTCTCCCCAGCTATGCAATAGCCTTGAAAGCCAACAACCTCTGAACATGCTAAAAACAAAACAAAACAAACAAAAACTGCCTAGAAGCCCTGGAGAAATGGAAACTGGTTTGGAACTCTCCAAAAACATATTCTCAGAGAACTGTCATTATCTGATGTGTCTGGCACATCCCTCAAACCTCCACTCCTAGCATTTGCATTTATTTGACCTGACTCAGAGACCACTTGTTGCAAAAAACCTTTTCCTCAGGGGCATTTGTTGAAAACAATCAGCACCAATTATTTAATATTGCCACTGTCTGAGAAAACTAAAACAATGGAACATGGGAGAAGCTAACCAAAACACTTGAAGGGAAAAACTAACAAATAAGATGTCCCTAGGGGGCCCTGAGAACTCCAACCTATTCCTGGGAATCTACAAGGCCACACATAAGCATAAAGAGGTTACATGCGTGCCAAGAGCCATTTGAAGTCCCATGAAAGATCTTAAAGGGCCCTACTCTTTCACCTAGGGCTGACCTGAAAGCTCTGTGAAAGCAAGAAGGAAAGGCCAAGAAAGAGCTATAAAGCCTAAATGTTGAAGGAGTGCCCGAACATGCACACAGGGCCCATTGGCAATGAGCAGGAGGCCTCCTGGTACCAGGCATTTAAGAAATTTCTGTCCAGCCACAAGCTGACTATTAAGCTAATCAAACAGAAATGCCAGTTGCCACAAATGACAAAAAATACAGACATTACAGATTAGTTCAGGAAAGTGGACAAATGAACTCACAAGCACAAAGAACAGCAACAAAATCTGATTTCCAGTCTTGCCATATTACATTATTTCAAATGTCCAGTTTTTTTTTATTTAAGAAAAAGATAATACATGCAAAAAAAAAAAAAAAGGAGATATGGTTCATACAGAGAAAAAGAAGAGTCAAAAAAAAAAAAAAAGAAAAAAGAAGAGCTAGAGGAGGTTACATATTAGACCTAATAGACAAAGATTTTAAATCAGCTATTTTATATACGTTCAAAGAATTAGGAAAACCATGTATAAAGAACTAAAGAAAAATGTAAGAATTATGCCACACCAAATACAATGAAGATATAGAAATTTTAACAAAAGGAAGAAAAAAACTAATAAATTTAAAAGGATTGAAGTCATACAATTTTCTTTCACCATATGGAATGGCATTAGAAATCAATAAAAGAAGAAAATCTGGGACATTCACAAATATGTGTAAATTAAATAAGACACTCCAAAATCAAGTAGTGAGTCAGAAAAGAAATCACAAGGGAAATTAGAAACTAATTTTAGATGAATGAAAACAAAAACTTAATAAAATCCCACAACAAAATTTGGGAAGTATAACTAAAGCAGTGTTTAGAGAAAAACTTGTATCTATAAACACCTGTACTAAAAACACCCCCCAAAAACCAGAAAACAAAACAAAACAAAAACCTCTAAACAATAACCTAACTTTGCACTATAAGAAACTAAAAAAAGAAGAGCAAACTAACCTTAAAACAAACATAAGAAGGAAAAACAAGCATAAGGAAGGAAATAATAGGGTAGACATAAATGAAAAGAGATAAAGACATAAGACATAAGAGAAAAGACATAAAACAAAAGAGATTAACAAACGAAACCAAAGTTGGTGCTTTGTCAAAATCAACAAAAGTGACAAACTTTTAGCTAGTTTACTCAAGAAGAAAGTGAGAGAACATTAAAATGATGAAATCTTGGAATGGACCTTTATTGCCAACCTTACAAGAATAAAAAGGATTATAAGGGAATGCTATGAGCAATTATATGCCAGCAAAATAGGTAACCTGTGTGAAACAGAAAAATTTCCAGGAAGACACAAACTACCAAAACCAGCTCAAGTAGAATTAGAAAATCTGGGTAGGCCTATAACAAGTGAAAAGATCAAGTTAACAATTAAAAAAAAAAAAAAAAAGCATACACCAAAAAGAAAAACCCAGACCCAGGTGGCTTCATGGAAAATTATACTAAATACTTAAATAACTAATTCCAGATAACAGAAGGGTATGCTTTCCATCCTTTGACTATGAAGGAACAATGCTGAAAACTCTCATGATACTGCCCAAAACTAATTCTCCTAAAACCTCACAGGCTATTCCTTTTTATTCTCCTTCCCCAACTTTCTCTCTTTGCATGGCCATCTCGTAAGTTCCCATTTCCAGACCTTTCCCTCCTGCCTTTATCTCTTAGCAGTATCTATATCTCTGGTAGTCACTCCAAGGATAAAATTTTGGGGAAGTAGGTAAACCATTTCTTTTTAAATAACTAACCTGACAGGGCTCTGTACATGATCATGTAAGTGTGCACTCCCAACCCCAGAAGAACTAGTCACATCACACACATATAGATGTGGATCTCCATTCCAATTTTTCACCTAATGGTAGTTAAGCAACTTTATTTCCCAAAAATCAGTAATCGTAACCACATTATAACTAATTGTAATTCACTAAAAGTGCCACAATGACCCTGATTTTGATATTCCTGGTGAGTTAGGACCAAAAGGAAACTAATGATCGCTTAACAGGAAAATCTGATGCTCTATACTCAAGACACATGATTATTAAACAAGCCAAACTCTAACTTATCCTTTTCACACAAAATCTAATTCTCTTTCTGACTTTCCATTTCTGTAATTATTTCCAACATTCACATAGATTTGAAATCTCAGGCTAGCTCACTCACCCCTCCAATCTAGTATTCTACATAGCAGAGTAAAATTAACCTGTCCCTGAGAAAAAGCAAGTGGCACAAGAAAGGGGGTTGGTGACATCTGCTGACTGCAAATAAGATGGGTACCAGGTGCACGATGGTAGCTTGAGGACAGACTCTTGACCTCACCAGCCTCCCCTAACCCCCAGGATTTTTACTGTTGCTCAAGTAATCTATGCCAAAGCAACATGTAAAAACTCTACAACCATCTTTTAATTGTCTGTCATTTCATGTTGAGTGTTTTTGTATCAAAGACATCATTCTCAGGGTTCTTTTTTCATTTTTCTTCTGTAATTCACCTTTAAATACTACACAGTGTTCTCCTCAGTGTGACTAGGCTTTGGGATTCTCTCCCTCCTGGATATGTTCTGTGTGCATAGCTTGGTTCATTGGCCACATTGATTCATTTACATAAGTTAATCACCTCATAACCACAACAGTTTTAATAAGGTCCACTGGGAAATCCAATATACCTTTGTTAACTGCTTATTCTTACCACAGAGAAACATTTAGAAACAGAGTAATCAGTGAGACAAGAGTTATAATGAATCACTAGAGGCACCCTCTGGATTTATCTGTGATATTGGCAAGGGCCAGAGACCACAGGAGATTAATTAAAAAGCTGAATTTCCCTCTGAGTCATCTTAAGAAGTAGTCCCTATTGACCTATAATTTGTCAAAAGTAACCAAACTCTAGGCTCCTTTCCTGAACTTTGTGCATGTTTGGATTACAAACACCTAACCTCTTGAGTGCCATTTGACCCAGCAGAGCAGAAGCAAATTAGTACCCTACAACCCTATTCTTTTGTGCACAGCTCCTTCATTATGAAAACACAGTGTGCACAGAGAATTTTTTATCTAGATTATAGTTAAATACATCACCAGGACCCTTACTCTTTTCATTTCCAGCTGAAATGCTCTGTCAATTTACGTCTAATTAGGGAGGAATTCAAGATAATAAATTCCTATCACATAAGAAATTTGGAGCTGGAAGAAGCCATAGTACCCGCTTTGTCCATTCATTTTACGGGAGAGAAAGCAGTTGCTACAGAAGGCTATACAACTTGCTTATGGTCACACAGAAAGTATGTGCTTGAACCAGGTCTAGAACTCTGGTATCCCAGAACAGTGTTCTTCCAACAAAAATTGGAAGAGCGTCTGCTACCTGAAGACAAGTTTGGAAAAGAATTAAGAGATGGCTTTCATTAAGCTGTGGTTAGAAAAATAAGATGCCATATTATTTCTTCCTTGGAAATTTTGAAATCTATTTCATAGTTTCCCCTTCTTCTCCACTCTCATTGCCATTGTTCTTATTAACTCATGTTCCTAAATGCTGTTACAGCCCCCTTGCTTTGGCTTCTATATGCCAATCATTTCCATTTCTTTTTTTAAAGATTTTATTTATTTATTTGACAGAGAGAGATCACAAGCAGGCAGAGAGGCAGGCAGAGAGAGAGGAGGAAGCAGGCTCCCTGCTGAGCAGAGAGCCCGATGCGGGGCTCGATCCCAGGACCCTGAGATCATGACCTGAGCCGAAGGCAGCGGCTTAACCCACTGAGCCACCCAGGCACCCCCAATCATTTCCATTTCTAATCTATCTTGCATACCACTGCCAAATAATCTTCCTAAAAGAAGATCATGTCCCAATTTATTTAAGAAAATAAACTGTATAATCTTAAAGTCATTGTTCTGCTTCATTACCATGCTATATCAAGTGACGGGAGAATCCAATTTTTTGGTCCAAATTTCTTTCTTTTTTTAATTTCAATGATGCAAATTTCTGATCAATGACTCCAAAATAATGTGTTTAAATTCATCTAATCAGGGGTGTCTGGGTGGCTTAGTAGGTTAAGTGTCTGCCTTTGGCTCAGGTCATGATCCTAGGGTCCCAGGTTTGAGCCCCACATCCAACTCCCTACTCAGTGGGGAGCCTGCTTCTCCCTCACCCAATCCCGTGTGTGCTTTCTCTGTCAAATAAATAAATAAAATCTTTTTAAAATTAAAAAAAAATAAATTCAGCTAATTCACTGACTTATGCTTTCCATTTTAATTACGTGTGAAAATCTTAGGTGTGGCATCATCTACTACAGTTCTTTGCTGCTGATGTTCCATGCATCTTTCAGTTAGTTATTCTGTTACACTTGTTCTGACAATAACATCTCTATAAACTGGAAGACAAACTGTGTATATCCACAAAACTGAATACTACTCAGTAATAAAAAGGAGTGAACCACTGATACAAGAAATGACATCAATGCATCTCAAAATAATTAGGCTGAGTGAGAGAAGCCAGACAAAAAGACCATACATACTGTCCATCTCTATAAAATTATAGCATCTGGAAAGGACAAAAATCAAGAGTGACAGAAAGTACATCAGAGGTTGCCTAGGAAAGGGAGATAAGAGGCAGGAAGGGGCAGAAAGGGATTACCAAGGGGCACAAGAAAATTTTGGCCAGTGATGGTTATGATCATTAATTTAATTGTGGTGATAGTTTCAGGGGTGTATCTACATACACATACACACAAAACGTGTTCAGCTTCTTATGTGGCAGTTATTCCTCAGTAAGGCTATTATGAAAAAGAGAAAAAGCATTCTGAACTAACCATTATGTGGTCACTGATGACCTTTGAAAGAATAGGATCTACATATAGTAGGTATTATGGACTGAATATGTCCCCTACAAAATGCATATGATGAAATCTTAAACCCAAATTTGATGGCATTTAGATGTGGGGCCTTAGGAGGTAATTAGAGTTGTATTAGGGTCATGAAAGTGGGCACCTCATGATGAGATTAATGCCCTTCCTTATAAAATGTTGAGGAGACACAGGATCTCCCTATCTCTTCTCCACCATGTGCCATCTGCAAACCAGAAATCATGCTCTCACCAGACCCCAAATCTGCCAGTGCTTTGGTCTTGGACTTCTCAGCTTTTACAACTGTGAAAAATAAATGTTTCTAGTTTAAGTCTCCTGTCTATAGAATGTTTGTTATGTAAGCCCAAAGAAGGCTAAAGCAGATACAGAAACCCAAATGCAAGAAGAGAAGTATGAGTGGATGTTCAGGTATTGGAAGCACCTAATTTGTCAATAAAATAAAGAAATGAGATAGTAGCCCAATCAGGCAACAGGAAGTTCTAAGCATGTTTACAGGCTTAGGGGATGGATTCAGTGGGAATAAAATAAAAGATGTCAATGAGTGAGGCAGTAATTGATGGAGTTTCATCCTAAAGGAGAATGGAAGATACTGACCACAAAAATTCAGACCTCCTTCAAACAAAGAATCTCGGAGATGACCCCAGATATACAAGATATAGATATACCTCTGAAAGTCTCCTTACCAACATCAAAATCTACATGCATTTACCCAGTTTTTTTTTTTAAGATTTTATTTATTTATTTCACAGAGAGAGAGCACAAGTAGGCAGAGAGGCAGGCAGAGAGAGAGATAGAGGAGGAAGCAGGTTCTCCGCTGAGCAGAGAGCCCGATGCGGGACTCGATCCCAGGACCCTGAGATCATGACCTGAGGCGAAGGCAGAGGCCCAACCCACCGAGCCACCCAGGTGCCCCTACCCAGTTGTTTTTAACACCAATTCTACCCCTGGGATGTTTTCCAAAAGCATCTCCACTCACTTCTCACAAAGTTCACTTTAAACCACCATCTTACTACAGTCTTTGAACACAGACTGCTTATGGATCACAAAATCATTTAAAAACTTGTCAAATTTCTCTCAGCTCTAAGTCCTGCTTTGCTAACCTCACCTTGCTGTTACTCTGAAGCAAAAGGTTTTGGTCTCTGAGCTCTTCTCATAGTATTTGTGACAGCACAGAAAACTGTGCCACTCTGACTCTATCCTACCCCCTCCCAAGGAGAGATTAGAAGACACAGGTGACGTTCTCGTTTTGAAAAGAAAAATTCCCATTACTACATGTCCATAAGTAGAAGCCCCAAGAAAATGGATTCCTGTCCTCCAACATCCCTTGGATTTCTGGTATCAAGACATGGTATCAGAGATGATGGAACCATGGCTACAGGAGATTTAGATTTTTCCCTTCTCCTGAAGGATCATCAGGAGGACTATAGAACTTGAAAGATAGCAGGTCTGCATTCCACTGAAGAAAGACAAGAGTAAAATTGTATGGAATAATGGGAAGATAGGCACATGAATTTCATGCAAAAGAATGCTCATGAGTTCAAAGAGAGCCAAACTGAATGTGAAAACTTTAGGATATTTAATTCTGCACTTAGCATCTCACCCTCATAAAAACATAATAGAGCTGGCAGTTACCATAGTGGACTCTAACATAACTCCCTGATTTTATAAATGAAGGAACTGAGAGCAAAAAAGGTAAGGGCAACTGTTCAAAATCACACAGTTATAGGCTAGAACTCAGATTCCCCAACCATAACCAGACTCCACAGCCCAGCCACAGTAAGGAGACTTGTTCACACCACAACCTTCTTTGTTATTGCTAGACTAATTTCCAAGAGTCTTGGCTAAATCCAGAAGCTGCTGAGGTGAAGACATTAGTAGAACTTCCTCACTATAATTTTCCATGTGTTCATCAACATTTCACACAGTAAACTCTTCTAAACATGGTCTTTTGAATATCTACTCATTAAAGAGGAAGATTCATATTTAACTATATTGATTTAATTATTTAAGTAACTAAATTATTTCCATTTTAATACATCCATTTAAATTATATACACAACTTACACATAGGGTTTCATTAATTTATTTATTTTATATCAATCCTATAAAAGAGAAATATTACCATTTTCGATTTTCATTAAGAAAAATAAAGTTTGGAAGAGTGAAGCAAATTTTCCAATATCACTCAGTAAGTGGCAGAGTCAGGATTTGAAGCTAGATCTTTGTGACATCAATTTCTAGATTCTTCCCTCTTCTACACTGCCATTCTCTCCCATGGAAGCATCATTATAATTTTTGCCTGTAAACATATTATTTATATTGGAATGACTATTTGTGTCCACAATTCTGTATAGGTTGGTCAGAATCCAGGTGGTGAAGCCAATGAAAGCAATTTTTAAAAAAAATTGCTAATGATTTTGTTTTCAAATCAGTTGGACAAGCTATCTTGGGATGGGAGTGGGGGTAGACTGGAATAATATCTTAATTTGCTTTTGTTTCCATGGTTGCCACAAGTAAGCCCGTCACAGATATTTTCAAGAATGTAGATGTTGATAAAAATATATGATATAGAGGCACCTGAGTGGCACAGTTGGCTAAGTGTGAGACTCTTGGTTTTGGCTCAGGTCATGAACTCAGGGTCACGAGATTGAGCCCCATGTCAAGTTCCACACAAAGCATGGAGTCTGCTTGGGACTATCCTACTCCCTGCCCCACTGTCTCTCTCTCTCTCTCTCAAATAAATAAATAAATCTTTAATATATATATAGCATATATTATGTGTATATATTCAGTAATGGATATAATTTTCAGAATAATGTCTCCTCTGGATGCATCTGTTGTCTCTAATAAGGGGATATTAGCCAGCTTAGCTACCTCCTGAACTAGGATCAAAAACATTGAGCACATCGGTCATTGCTTATCTGTTACCACTCCCCACTCTATTTGCATTTTGGGTGCAATTATGTCTTTCTCAATAGAATAACTGCCACACTGACAAGAAAGAGAACATCTAACAAGCAACTCTTTTGCCACCAGCCCCCTCCGCCCTCCAGAGAAAGCCATATCACACTGTCTTCTCCCAAATCTGGCTCTCATATATCTCATTCTGGAGTGAGGCAGACTCTTTCATCACGGGAAACCAACTATAGTGATTCCACAGAGACACAAGCCTTTTTTATTTATGCTACAAAAGGAGATAAAATTGTCTCTCCCCCACGGCTCACCAGTTCATGCTATCCATCAGTGGGTGAGCAAAATTCCAAATGGACCGTTCTTTCAGAGCTAGGACAAACATGTCTCTAAGTAGTAAGTCTGTAGTTTTGAAATTAGTGCTGATTTTGTATTATAGAGGCTATTCCCACTGCTATGAAAGGAAAAGGGAGAAAACAGAGATAGATTTAAGCAAGTCTGCATTGTTACGGAGTCCATTTTTTTGAAAGCAGATCAGAATGCAATCTCTAAAACTAAATCAAATTAAAATCATAGGATATTGCTAAAAGTTGAAAAACTCTAATCCATTCCTCTTTTTTTTTTTCTCTTTAGAGAGAGAGAGAGGAGAGAATGAGCACGGGAGAGGGGGCTGCATAGGAAGAGGGAGAGAGAGAATCTTGGGCAGGCTCAACACCCAGCACAGAGCCAGAGGCAAGGCTCAATCTCATAACCCTGAGATCATGACTTGGGCCAAAATCCAGAGTCGGACACTTAAGTGACTGAGCCACCTAATCCATTCCTTTTTCTTCCTCAGGTTACTCCTGCAAAAGCAAGATTTAATCTGGTGGATTTGTATAGTAATATTGGCTGTGTGGTGTGCCACGGAATAGGGTGTGTGTGTAAAAAAGAGAAAGAGAATAAAGGAAAGGAAGCTATCAAAACTACACTTATGAATAGGAGGTATAGTCTATACATAATTACCCTGAAACTTGTGAAGCCTCTAAAGAATACATTCTCATTTCTATCACAATGAATGAGATGAATGATTTGGCCTTTGAACTGTAGATAAGGCAATAACATTCTATGTCCCATAAAATAATGTGAAGTTCTCCTTTTTCAAAACACCTGACATTGTTTTTATCTTGTCATTGTTCTACAAAATGTCAAGCAAATTCCAATTACATATTAAGCTTTCAATAATAATATTCATTAAGATTTGACCATGTGTGAACTAAATCAGGAAGAAAAGTAATATAAAAATATAACTTCTTGGGCGCCTGGGTGGCTCAGTGGGTTGGGCCTCTGCCTTCGGCTCAGGTCGTGATCCCAGGGTCCTGGGATCGAGCCCCATGTTGGGCTCTCTGCTCAGCAGGGAGCCTGCTTTCCCCCCTCTCTCTCTGCCTGCCTCTCTGCCTACTTGTGATCTCTGTCTGTCAAATAAATAAAATCTTTAAATATGTGTATATATATATATAACTTCTTGCATTGTCCATATTATACCATCAAGGATCAAGTTTTTAAAATCAGCTTCAGTGAGGATGTGATGGCTAGAGCTCTAGCAGGCATTCTGGGCAACATGGGCAAGGTCCACAGCCTATAAAGGGAGAACCAGAGACCTAGAAGTTGTTTGGGTAGGTCCCTGATTTCATAAGCATACCATTCCTGGAATGTCTACCCCCTAGACTTATTTCAGATGAGAAAAATATATCTCATTTTTTAAATCAAATCCCCATTATGCTGGCCTTCATTTGTTAATGTGTTGTCTAAGATTTCTGATTTTCTGCTTTTTTAAAATTACCTGTCCATTTAACACCAACTTCACCTACAAGCAAGAAGGAAAGATGAAGTGAAAATAAATCAAGGTAATCTTCATGTGGTTCAAACTCCAAAAGGATAAAAGGATATAGATTCTCCCTTCTACCCTTGTGTCCCAGACAACCAATTTCCACCCTTCATATCAGTACATAAAGGTCTGAAATAGGTGCTCTGATCATCATTCCCAGAGAGTGTTTGGAGTAGGGGGAGTGGACGTCCCCAATAAGCAATGTTCAGGACACTGACTAGGTGTCCTACCATTCAGCTCAATTCTGACACTATGTACCAGAAGAGTTCAGTCCTACAAGACTGCCTCCCCCACCCCACACCACGTCAGACACCAACCACAGGTGATCTCCTGATCTCCTGTGCTTCTGACCAAAAACTACAGATTGGGGGTTCCAAAAGACCCCTTCCTTGGACTCATATGCCACTTAAATATTTTTTAAAAGATTTTATTTATTTATGTGACACAGAGAGAGAGAGGGAGAGGGAGAGAGAGAAACAGCAAGAGAGGGAACACAAGCCCGGGGAGTGGGAGAGGAAGAAGCAGGCTTCCTGCTGAGCAGAGAGCCCAATGCAAGGCTAGATCTCAGGACCCCAGGATCAACACCTAAGCTGAAGGCAGCCACTTAACAACTGAGCCACCCAGGCGCCCCTCAGATGCCACTTACAAGTCCAGGTTCTTACCTATACTTCTGGCTTAACTGGCTATAAGTCAGACGTTCCCAAACACCCTCCTTCCTTGAGTAAGATTAATTTGCTACAGTGACTCACAGAACTCACAAAACATTTTACTTACTAGATCCTTGGTTTATTAAAGGAAGATATAACTCAGGAACAGCAAATGGAAGAAATGCTCATGGAAAAGTATGTGGGAAGGGGAAGAGCTTCCATGCCCTCTTGTAGGCACACCACTCTCCCCACATCTCCACGTGTTCACCAGCCAAAAAGCTCTCTAAAGCCCCAGACTTTGGAATTTTTATGAAGGCTTCATTCCAGTCACAACTGATCATATCATTGACCACTGGCAGTTGATTCAACCTCCAGCTCCTCCTTCTCTCTTTCCTGGAGGTCAGGAAAGTGGGACTAAAAGTCCAATCTCTTTTTTTTTTTTAATAGAAAACCTAGATCTCTTTGTTAAACTGTTACAAAGACAAAACAGTTATCATTGAAGTACTCTGAGGACTTCAGCTCAGTTTTACTTGTTGTTATGGAAACTGGCCAAAGAGGTTAGAAATTAGAGGATATAACCTAAGAGGTTTGAACAAAACAGAATGTGACACATGGTGAAAGGAGTAAGAGCTAGTCAGAAGCATCCGTGTTAGTGGTATTTCATGTGGCTAGGATGTTTCCCAAGAGGCTCCCTAAAGATGCCTGAATGGATTCATCTTGGTTCTAAATTATCCCTGTGAAGAAGCAGCAGAGGCCAGGATTTCCCTGAGATCTCTTTGTTTTCTTCTTATGGGGTCAGGAGTTCTTTAGGCTCTAAAAGGGTATAACTTAGATTCAGCCTCCCTCCCTTCCATCCAGTCTACCTAGGCCTTCAAGTGCCTGCACATTCTCAGCACGTAGGCATGCCAGATTAGAGAAGATGCATAGAATGAAGGTGGGAACGAAAGGCCTACTCAGAGGGGACCCATACACAGAAAGTTTTAGGGTAGATGATAAACTACAAATACCCTCTTGGTTAAATTAATTCACCTTTGTTATTAATAAAGGTCATAGTTTCTACTGCTGGTGACAACTTTTTATCTCAGTATATTCTGTCTGGTTCAGGTAAATTTTGGAGAAGGAAAAAAATTTTCATCAAAACCCACTCCACAGTAGAAGAGACACCAAATTCTTTCCTAGTTATGAGCAGAATCCGACAGCAGCATAAATCATTCTCAGTGATCACCATCTGCATCCTCAAACTGCCCAGCAACTGTTGGTATGGTGTCTGCCTCCATCCCATCTTCATAATCTCTTACTGAATCTTCTGTCCAGACTCCAGCCATGTTATAATGGCTGCGCACAGACTGAGAAAGCATTTCTTCTAACCTCTCCAACATGGCTTGGCCTTCTGCTGTTGAATGGGATGGACAATCCTTCTTCAAAGGTATAAAATGTAGGGATGTCTCCCTGCTCCTGTTCATGAGCTCCCACAACATATTCTTCTCCAATGTAATCATCTGAATCTTTGTCCCCAGGATCAGGATGCAAAGGCTGGCATTCACACATTTCAGGGAACATTGCCTCCAAATCTGATTTATCACTAGGCACAAATCTAAATTCAGCAATAGATTTAACATCATCGTCTTTTTTTTCTTAAAGATTTTATTTATTTATTTGACAGAGAGATCACAAGTAGGCAGAGAGGCAGGCAGAGAGAAAGGAGGAAGCAGACTCCCTGCGGAGCAGAAAGCCTGATGTGGGGCTCAATCCCAGGACTCTGGGATCATGACCTGAGCAGAAGGCAGAGGCTTTAACCCACTGAGCCACCCAGGTGCCCCCATCATTGTCTTCTTCAGCAAAAGATTCTTGGGATTCTTCTCCAAATTTGGCATTCACCATCATATACAAACACTCTGGGGGATAGGTATTTAGGTCCCTGGACAGCACATGCAAGCAATGGTTGGGTATTCTAGTGAGAATCCCAATCCAGAGCCATCTAACCAGGACAGGTGGCTCTCCGCAATGTAAAGGGTGCCTGTGCTGAGGCCCTTGCCTTTCAGCACAGCGTATGTCTCTGGCTGCTGCTGCTGACCCCCTCAACCTACCCAGGTGGCTACAAACTTTGGAGGAAACTTGTTGCAGCAGGGAGCATGGAGGCACAGGCAGGGCAGTTCCAACCCCTCTTCTCAAGGGGTTGGCTGCCCTGGCAACCAGCCTACAACCTCCAGGGGTGGGGTGGGGGGGTGGGTCTAAAATTCGTCTCATTAGCATAACAAAAGTCACACACACACACACAGGTCACCACTCAAAACTTCAGAAATTCCAATAAACTCCAAACACTCTACGCCAAAAATGAGAATGAAAACCAATATATATTTTTATTATAAATCACATTATCATAGGTCTTCATTTTTATGGCTATAGTGTGTTCTTTTGTATGGGTGTTCACTAATTTTTTTTTAATTTTATTCATTTATTTGACAGACAGAGATCACAAGTAGGCAGAGAGGCAGGCAGAGAGAGAGGAGAAAGCAGGCTCCCCGCTGAGCAGAGAGCCCGATGCGGGGCTTGATCCCAGGACCCCGGGATCATGACCTGAGCCAACGGCAGAGCCCAACCCACTGAGCCAGGCGCCCCCACTAATTTTTTTAATCTGTCTTGCTGAGGGATATTTAGGTTACTGCCAATTCTTTGCCACCACAAAAATTCCACAATAAATGACCTTGTACTTTTTAAATGTGTGCATGTAGCTAAAGAATAAATTCTTAGAAATAGGGAAGCTGGTTCAAAGGATATAGACATTTGTATTTCTCATAGATATTGTGAAACTGCCCTTCAAAGACAATAGAAAAATTTATATTTTCACCAGTACCTGAGAGGCATGCCTGTATTTTTTACATTCTCGAAAGTATTTTTTTTAAGATTTTATTTATTTATTTATTTGACAGAAAGGGATCACAAGTAGACAGAGAGGCAGGCAGAGAGAGAGAGAGAGGGAAGCAGGCTCCCTGCTGAGCAGAGAGCCCGATGAGGGACTCGATCCAGGACCCTGACATCATGACCCGAGCCGAAGGCAGCGGCCCAACCCACTGAGCCACGCAGGCGCCCCTCATTCTCGAAAGTATTAACCAATTTTTAGATCTTTAGAAATCTGACAGGTGAGGGGCACTGGTTGGCTTGGTCAGTGGAGCGTGTACCTCTTGAACTTAGGGCTGTGAGTTCTAGCTCCATGTTGGGTGAAGAGATTACTTAAATACATAAATTGGACCTCTCCAGCAGCATGAACCCTGACAACAAGTATCCATCCTTTCCACTACTCCTTGTCTGCAGTCACTGCTTACCTTACTAAATACCACAAGTCCTCATCTACTGTGTCCATTATAGAAACGCAGAAGGGGGGTGCCTGGGTGGCTCAGTGAGTTAAAGCCTCTGCCTTCAGCTCAGGTCATGGTCTCAGGGTCCTGGAATCGAGCCCCACATTGGGCTCTCTGCTCAGCAGGGAGCCTCCTTCCTCCCTCTCCCTCTGCCTGCCTCTCTGCCTACCTGTGATCTCTCACTGACAAATAAAATCTTAAAAGAAAAAAAAAAAAGAAATGCAGAAGGGATTGATGTCAAACATTCTGGTTAAAACTCCTAACTTTTTTGAACTTTAAGATATTTTCCCTATTCTAATCTTCTCACATCTCTTATTCTCTAGAATTTGTCAAAAATTTCAAAAAAAAAAATCAGTGTCTCCTCAGCCTCCAGCAGCACGATCACCTAGCTCAGAAAACTACAAGGAAGTTGACCCACCACCAGCCAGGCCAGCAGCCAAGCAAACTCCATGCCAGATCCTATCCTGAGTGGGCACGAGCAAGCACCACACTTCCAAAGGCACTCAACTCAGCATTTTCTATGTTTTGTGGGAAATGGTTTCTCATAATCACTACTTACAAAGCCTTGCCTTTAAAGCAAGGAATGAAAAAATGAAATAAAGAATGAGTGTAAAGCTGGGCATTTTAGGCCTTCTAGATCTGGCTGCAAACACCCACCCACCAGCATTTCTTTATCCTCTCTCCCCTCCTACCAATGGCTACAGAGATGCATGACCTCCTGGGGAGGGAGAAGGCCCATGTTGGAGGAACTGTGGGGTCCTGAATGACCACAGAGAGGAGTTCAACCTCCCAACAGTCACTCAGCACTATCCTTTGGGGAGATCCATGATGATACGCTACTAAAATTACGGGAGTAATTTGGTAATTCAACATAATGTAACACAGCTGCCAAATGCTGAAATCACGGAGTTAACTTAAATAGTTATCACTCAGTACATTTCAAACTCCAAAGAGGTGCCCTGCTGGCTTAGTCAGTAGGGCATGTGGCTGTTCATGTCAGGGTCTGAATTTGAGTCCCACAATAGGCATGGACTTTACTTAAAAAACAAAAGTATTTACAAACAATCAAAGTCAGTTAGGCTCTAACAGTTGAGCTGATCAATGGTGGGATAGATCCTCATACCTGTTCATTCAGCCACTTTGCCCTAAGCACTCAGCGCCAATGCTGCTAAGCCAAACCGGTCCTCCCTCTAGGGGCTCAGGGTCTAGAGGGGAAGATGGACAAAACATGAAAACAAAAACATGAATGAAAAGAGCTATTGCTCCACAGAAAAAGGAGGAGGTGCTGCAACTGGGTCCTGAACTCCCAACAGGTGAGGGGTCTGAAAAGACTGTGTTGAGGCCGCAGTGAGATTTCCTGCAGCATGAGAGAGAGGAGCCAGCCCTGCACCAATCCCAGTCTATGTAGCTCTGCAGAGAGCATCAAGGTGCAAAAGATTGTTGGAGACTGAACTTGATGTTACCAGAGTTGCCAGAGGGGCAGATCAAAGGTTAGACAGGGGCCAGGGTGGTTGGAGAAAGCTGAGGAGAACAGGGTAGGGGGAAGGGACAGGGTTGGGGCAGCTCAATAGTCTCAGTGCCCTGCTTCTCCTGCTGTGGGACCCCATCTTCCCACACTCAGTGGCTTAACCCACAAACACTGTCTCACCATCTCAGGGGACCAGGAATCCAGCAGGGCTTAGCTGAGGGATCCTGCAAGAGCCTCTCAAGACATTGGGGCTGTTGTCAATCCCAGACTAGGATCTGCTTCACAGAGAACCTCAGCTCACTCAGGAGTGTTGGCAGGCTCCTATCAAAAGCCTGAGTTCCTCTCTGTCTGTTGTTGTACCTCAAGGGCCCGGCCACATGCACATGTCTGTGTCATGGTTCCATACAAGGGCTTTTTCTCCAGTGTGGGGATCTGACAGAGGACACGGGTCAGAGTGAGCATGTGGCTGGGCAATGAATTATTCAAACCAAATCTCAGAAGGGGCCTGGGGAAATACTACCATCTTTTGTGGCATGAAGTGAATCACTAAGTCCAGGCCGCACTCCAGGAGAGGGAGTTACACAAGGATGTGTCCATGTGAGTTGGGAATCAGAGGGAGAAACTGAGGGGAGAAGGGGAAGACCCCAGCAGGGTCAGTGCCTTGTCCAGAATCACAGACTGGTAAGAAGGCAGAACCAGGAATGAACCTCAGAGCTGGGGCCATGGCTGCACCTAGCTATTCACTGGGAGCTCTGGAAAAGGTGGTGGTTTATAACTGGCTGTAGACATGGAGGTAGTATGGGGGCGAGGATAAGCATTGACATCCTAGACAGTGTGGAGGCCAAGAAAAACAAGGCTGAACCCACCTCAGGACTAGCCAGGCCTAGCCTTGACATAAGTGCAGCCATCTTGGCCCCGGAAGCCATCTTAGGTCTCCGATATTGGTTCCAGAAAGACTGACCTAAGGTTTTTGAAAACAAGACGCCATACCAAAAACCAATTAGGAATAGGATAGCTTACGGGGTAATAAATCATGTCAGAAATAGGATAGCTTAACACTGTAATAAATCACAAGAACATAGGGATGGCGATCATGGCCCAATCACCTACTGCCAAGTCCACCCCTACTCTGTCTTTAAAAACTCTGACTGTAATCTGGTTTAGGGTCCAAGCCCCTACTCCGCTGTGTCAGGTACACTTGGGCCCAAGCTTAAGCTTTCCAAATAAACCCTCGTGTGATTACATCGGTGTTGGCTCCTTGGTGGTCTCTCCAACGCAAAAACTCAGGCATAACAGACAGGAGACATTCCAGCATATTCCCAGTCTGAGGAGGAGCCAGGGCAAGGCAAACGACTGAGTGCACCCCTATCCAACACGTCACCCAGAGGTAAGGAGGGAACGGCTCATGACACATGACTGGCAGAGTCGAGGGGTAATGGTGGGCTCAGCCCTTGTAGGCCAAGGCTCCAATACCTTCTGTAGGGTTTGCCTTGGAAATTAGTAGCCCAGGACCTTGGGAAGTTATTTCCTATCCATCCCTAGGTAGAATCCTCATCTTCTGGGCCTGCAGAAATTGAACGCTAGTACACACACGTGTGCACCCAGGTCCATGTGTGCGCCCTTGGGCGCGCGCGCGCGCACACACACACACACACACACACACACACACGCCATTAGGGATTCTGGGGTGGGATATGAGGAGGTACAGACTCAGACAAGGTGAGAAAGGAAGAAAATGTGGTGCTAGGTGTAAAGTTTTGCAGGCAAGGTAAACACAACAGGTGAGGTAGGTGCAAGGCAAGATTTATTAAAGGCACTCTCCAGCGAAGTTTCAGGACTCAGGAGAAGGGGAGCCAGGAAAGTCCTGCTGGGAAGAGGTGGGCACTCTCAGGTGAGGTTCCACGACTCTGGAGAGGGGAGTCGGGGAAGTTGCGCTAGGAGGGAGTCGGCGGGGTCTTTTACCTGGCCAAGGCAGGTCATGGGTTCACATCCATACATGGTAAGGTATTTGGTGATCGGAAGGTATGGGGGGGGGGTTCCTGATACTTCTGTTTCCTGCATAGGTATCGGGTTACCTATGGAGACGTGACCTGGGCATATATCCTTTTGGCGGGAGAGTCAAGGGTTAAGGGGGGTTGCTGGAAGATGGCAGCCCGGCGGTCATTTCTATTGTTCCTCCTGCATTCCCGGAGCCGTGGACCCAACATTCCGACCTTTTTGGTGTAATAGGGGTGGCGATTCAGATCTGGCTACTTCCTGCTGGCGAAGGGGCGTCGTTATAGGGTCCTTCGGATGTGGGTAGGCGGGTATAGGGATGCAGGAGGAGTTGGTTGACAGTGACCCTGGAAACCTCGCGGATGAGATCCTGAATGAAGCGAAGAACACAAGGGGCAATTAGTGCTAATAGGCAGAGGAGAATAAGGGGACTTAGGATCAGAAGGAGCCAGGTCATTAAGGGGGAGAGCCATCATTGAGAGGGGTTTATTTCAGGGTGATGCTCGCCATGAAGGGAGTTGCGGATTTTTGCCAGGGCATCGATACTGGTTTCGACTATACCGGATTCGCTGATATAATAGCAGCATTCTTCATTGAGGAATACACACGTTCCTCCCTTGTCTGCGGTGAGCAGGTCCAGGGCTCATAGGTTCTGTAGGGCTACCTGGGCCACTGAGGTAATCTATCGTAGGGATGCCAAGGACTTGGCTGAGGCCTCCACAGCGATTCAGAGCCGAAGATTGGGGGTGATAGGGGATATGGAGTTTCCAGGTGATGTTGAGGCTCTCGAAGATCTCTTGTGTGATGCTGGAAATGAAGGCCAGTCCGTTGTCTGCTTGTAGGGTTCAAAGGAGTCCAAATCTCGGGATGATGGGAAGGGGGGCCGCTTCTATGACAGCGTCCAGGGTGACCACTGCATAGGCCACATGTTGCCATCCACCTGGCACTATGAAGGAGCTCCCATCCACGAACAGAGTGCGATCGGGGTCAGGCAGCGGCCAGTCCAAAAGTCCTGGATGGGAAGGAGAGAGTTCTTCCAGGAGTTGAGAGCAGGAGTGGGAAGGAGTGGGGGTAGACGAAGGTGTCGGCAAGAGAGTGGTGGAATTTAGGTGAGGGGAGACAGAGTGTGTGATCTGGGGCCTTTCTATGAATAGCAGGTGGTAGAGTTGGAGACGGGAAGGAGGGAGTTGTGCCAAGGATTTGTGGCTGACTAAGTCCGTCGATGTGGGGAGAAGACTGTGAGGGGCTGTTCTAAGGTAAGTTTGAGGGCCTCCTTTGTAAGAGAAGCAGCTGCCCCTAGGGCCCTGAAGCAAGACTGCCATCCCTGGGTGGTGACATCTAATTGCTTGGAGAGATAGGCCACCGCCCCATAGGGGAGACCAGTTGGTTGGGCCAGGAGGCCCGTGGCAGCCCAGACCATTTGTCAGTGAAAAGGTGAAAAGGCTTTGAAGGGTCAGGCAAGGCCAGACTTGATCCTGAAATGAGGTGGCTCTTGAGCTGGTAGAACAGACCTTTGATGGAGCCTGGGTCAGTTAGAGGTCCCTGTAGTGTGTCTTTGGCAGCCCTGTATAAGGACCGGGCCAGAATGGCAAAATTGGGGATCCAGTGTCTAAAAAAGCCCACCAGTCCTAGAAATGACAGTATATCATCCATGTTCTGAGGGGGTTGTAGGTCTTGTAGAAGACAGATACGGATTCAGAAGTGGGAGTTAGTAATATTCCCAAGTAGGTGACTAAGGGAGTACAGAGTTGTGCCTTGGCAGGTGTCAGTCAGTATCCGTTGGAGCCAAGGAAATTGAGCAGAGTGGCAGTATCCTCCTGAGAGGAAGGGAGGGAGGGGCTGCAGAGGAGGAGATCATCTACATATTGGAGGAGAGTACTGGCCGAAAGGGTGCACTGTTGGAGATCTTTGGCCAGGGCCTGACCAAAGATGTAAGGGCTATCTCGGAAGCCCTGGGGCGGGACCGTCCAGGTTAGCTGTCCATAAACATGCATTTCCGGGTCCTCCCAGGTGAAAGCGAAGAGAAAATAGGAGTCTGGATGAAGGGGGATAGTGAAGAATGCGTCCTTGAGATCCAGGACAGAGAAGTGGGTAGTGTGTGGGGGAACATTGGAAAGGAGAGTGTAGGGATTGGGAACCACTGGATGGAGTGGGACTACTGCCTTGTTAATAAGTCTCAGGTCCTGTACGAGACGATAGACTCCTGAGGGCTTTTTAATGGGAAGGATGGGGGTGTTGCTTGGAGAGTTAATGGGGATAAGGAGACCCTGCTGCAGGAGGTGGTTGATGATGGGCTTAAGTCCTCGCCAGTGGGTCACTGAGATAGGGAACTGTGGGTGGGATGGAAATGTAGACTTGTCCTTGAGTCGCATCCTGACTGGGGTGTGGTGGGTTGCTACTATAGGACTGGAAATGTCCCATACCTGTGGGTCTACGGAAGGGAGACAGTCCAAGATAGGGGATGAGTCAGAGGGGAGTAGAGGGAGGATGAGGTGAGCAGAAGTCGAGGGAGAGGGAGAGAGACAAATGGTGGCCTGAAGTTTGTGGAGGACGTCCCTGCCTAGTAGGGGAACAGGGCAGGAAGGGATAATGAGGAAGGAGTGTGAGAAGGGGAACCCATCCAGGCTGCATGTAAGGGGTGGGGTGGCCTTTGGAGTGGAGGAAGTACCATCAATTCCCATAACTGTAACTGGGGAGGGACGAATAGGACCCGAGTAGGAAGGCAGGACAGAATAGGTAGCCCTCGTGTCCAACAGAAAGGAAATGGACTTACCCACTACCTGGAGTATGACCCTGGGCTCGGCATGGTTGAGAGGGGTGTCTGAGTCTTGGCTCCATCAATCATCCTCTAATCCAAGAAGTTGGAAGGCAGGACTTACCTGTCTCAGGGTTTCCCCCGCGTGGAGGCGCCGGGAATCCCCCGAGGCTGGGGCAGTCCGATTTCCAGTGGCCCATCATGCTGCATTGAGGGCACGGCCTAGTAGGCACTTTTGGATTGGGGCATTGACGGGCCCAGTGTCCCTCGGCTCTGCACTTGAAACAGGCCCCCAGAGGGACGCGGTTAGGTGCTCCCTTCTGTTGACCCCCAGAACCTGCCGGCCGCAGGGCTGCTACCAGGACTTGGGTCTGCAGTTGGATCTTCTGTTGGAGTCTGGCTTGGCACTTAAGTTCTGCTGCCTCCTCTCAGGAGTTAAAGACTTTAAATGCCATTTTCACCAGATCAGAAATGGGAGTTTGAGGGCTCTCCTCCGCTTTCTTTTTTTCCGAATGTCGGCGGCTGACTGAGAAATATAGTGGGTAGCTAAAACAGTCGCCCCTGCCAGAGAGGCCAGGTCTAGGCAAGTGTATTGAGTCAGCACCTCAGTAAGTCAGTTAAGAAACATGTCTGGGTTCTCTTTTGGTTCCTGAATGACCTCCCTAAATTTATCATAGTTGACTGCCTTATTAGAGGCAGCCCACATGCCAGCGATAAGGCACTGGACCATGCAGTCACGGCGCCAGCGGCCATCTTGGCCATCTTGGTAGTCCCATTCAGGCTCCGTGGCTGGGACCGCCTGAGGGCCAACTGGCATCGTGGCATCAGTAAGATGGACCTGATCAGCATGTTCTCGGGCTACAGCCTGAATGCGCTCCCTCTCCTCTGTGGTGAGGGTGGTAGTTTGGAACACATGTAGGTCGTGCCAGGTGAGGTCATAGGCCTGGGCCAAATACTGGAATTCCTTTATGTAGTTATCAGGGTTGGCCAAAAAAGAGCCCAAATGTTTCTCAATTTGGGAAAGTTCTTGTAGAGAGAAGGGCACATGAACCCGAACAACTCCCTCAACTCTGGCAACCTCCCTTGAGGGGGGGGGGATTAAATCAAGGGAGGGTTTTTGAGCCCTCGTGTAGGTGGAGATGGGAGGGGAGGCTGGAGGAGATGTGAGGGGGGGGCTCGGTGGGGGCCGCACCAGGAGGAGACTCAAATTTTGGGGGTTTAGGGGATGAGACAGGAGTAGGGGTAGAAGGGACCAAAATGGGGGTTGTAGGAGCAGGGGGGTTACCGGGCATAGGGAGAGAGGGACCTTGGGGTATGGGATCACAGTAAGGAGGAGGAGGAGGAACCAGGGGCCCTCTTGTCAGTGGGTGGGTGAAGCTCTCCGGGGGTTCAGAGAGGGAAGATGGGGAGGAGAGGTCCAGGTCTTTGGGAGCAGTGGGTGGCATGGTAGGGGGAGGGGAGCGGGCCAAGAGGACCTATGAGTGGAGCAGTGAGAGCAGAGGGAGGGGCGAGAGTGTAGAGTCCAGAAAGCCTGGACATAAGGGACCTTGGCCCATTTGCCTTGGTGTCTGCCAAGGTTATTTAGGTCCATGAGAATCTGATAATTAAACATGCCTTCTGGAGGCCATTGGGACTGATTGTTTAATCAATGTTGTGGCCAAGCAACAGTACAGTAACGTCGCTTTCGCAGGTCCTGGTCCAGTTCCAGGGTTTTAAGATTGGCCAACAGGCCTAAAACACACGGGTGATTTAGGGGTCGAATTTGGATTGGGAGGTCCCCCATGATTCATTGCCAGGCAACCCGAGGGCTGAGGAAGGTGTCCCCTCGTCCACCCAGTGGAAAAACCATGTCGGCTACCTTAGAGGTTAAGACGTCTCCCAGCCTCTCGGAGTCACAGAGGTCACCGGGTGACCAGCAGGGTCCACCCTGACGCGGCCCGCAATTAGGGCAGGGCTTTCCAGAGGGAGGCGCGGAATCGGGGGAAATTCACCACGGCTTCGGAAGTGGCGTTCGGAAAGGCAGGTCCAGGTCTAGCTAGGGAGAGGAGAGAGCCTCCCCACCAGGGTGGGGGCTCAATCTCCTCCCAGGTTTTGGCACCAAATGTAAAGTTTTCCAGGGGGGGTAAACACAACAACAGGCGAGGTAGGCGCAAGGCAAGATTTATTAAAGGCACTCTCTGGCGAAGTTTCAGGGCTCAGGAGAAGGGGAGCCAGGAATGTCGCGCCGGGAGGAGGTGGGCCCTCTTGGGCGAGGTTCAGAGACTCTGGAAAGGGAGTAGGGGAAGTCGCACTGGGAGGGAGTCAGCGGGGTCTTTAACCTGGCCAAGGCAGGGCATGGGTTCACATCCATACATGGTAAGGTATTTGGTGATCGGAAGGTATTGGGGGGGGGGGGGTTCCTGATACTTCTGTTTCCTGCATAAGTATCGGGTTACCTATGGAGACACGACCTGGGCATACATCCTTTTGGCGGGAGAGTCAAGGGTGAACGAAGGGGGGGTGCTGGAAGATGGCGGCCCCTGGCGGTCATTTCTATTGTTCCTCCTGCATTCCTGGCGCCACCAACCCAACAGTAGGTATTTCCTACATGGGACACCAGTCCTCCAATTTCATAGATATTATCCCACAACTGCCTGTGCACTTCTGGAGGAAGTACATGTTAGAATAATCTCTATTGTACAGGCAAGACTCAGGGCATTCCTGACAGGGACAATGCCTCATCCAGGGTCAAAAACAGGTAAAAGTGGAGGAGAGTTGTATCAGAGCCCCGGTGCATTTCCAGGCTGGGCCCCTGGCTACACCCAGACCATCCCTGGGGCCTGTACAGAGGGCTGTGTTGGTGTCACTGGGTACAGATGTAGCATGGCAAGCAGAAAGGGGATGAGCAGTAGGCAGCCCAGAGCACTGTCTGTGTAGGGCCTAACTCAGGAGTGGATTCAGGTAGGAGATCCCAGGAAGTGAAGTCACTTGCTTGATAACAGTCCCCAACAGAACTTGGAACCCTCATCACCAGGCACCCACATTCTAGTGCAGTCCCATATCAGGCTCACTTGGCTAGAGACATCTGATTACAAAAGATGTTCTCTTGCTGTATGCCTATTTCCCAGGGATCTGGCTTCCAGAAACCACAGGGTGTGGTATTTTTCACATGCCACAGACAATGGATCAAGCCTCAGCTCCGATGCATTGGGGCATTTGCCAAGAAGTGCCAAAACGTAATACCCAGCGACCTAGGCCAGGCCAGGCCACCTCTCCGAGCCATCTTTGGGCAGTCCCATCCCCTCCTCTTCGGTTTCTGGGGAAGAGGCATATGTGGGGAGGTCTCACCCTGGGCTAGACAGTGGATACACTGGCGATCCCTTCATGTTCACACCGATGGCATGGTGGGCAGGGTGGAAAGAGGATTCCTGATGTGCCTCTCACCTGTGCCAGAGTGAATCCAAGGCCCTCAAGCTGGTCACTTTCCTCTCCATGGTGGAGCAGGGTGCATCCTGGCATGTAGTATGTCTGGCAGGGAGTCCTCTGGGTCTGAGGACCAGCCAAGGCTGCCAGACAGGGCTCTGAGGTCTCCTGCCTGAATGCCCGGCACTGTCCTTACAGAGCTCCACACAGGAGATGGGCAGGAGCTGAACGATGAGATCCCCACTCCTACCTCCTTGAAGGACATGAAGGTGCCCCATACTGCCAACAGAGTCCAAAGCTGGCTCAGGGTGAGGGCAGGTGTTGGGCAGACCCAACACCCAGGGCCCCGATGTGGCAAAAAGGGCCCCAGGTCCCAGAAGCCAGCCTGGACTCCCCCGGGTTCCCTCCTAGACTCCTGCTTCCCCATGAATCTGGATCCCCGTCTCCTCCCCAAACTTGCCCTCAACGCCCTGCCCTGGCCTTAGCCAGATGCACAGTCATTGTCCACATATTTGTAGGAATATCAGAAAAGAGACTTTAAACCATGTCTCATCCCATTCAGTCTAGAGTCCTTTTGCACCATGCTATGCATTTTCCGAACTAGTGCTCCCTGCTGTCCCTGTAGGCCTGACTGCCCCTCCCCACCTTCCCCAAGTCTTGCACACGATCATGGTGAGCTGGGAGACACTTTTCCAAAGGGACATGGGGCTCCTGGTACTATGTCTGTTGCTCTGCCATTCAGTTGTGAAGAACACATCCCTGGAGTCCCTCCAGGGTCAGGAGCAGGGGCCTCAGGGCACAACATTCCAGAAGGACCATCAGGCACACAGCCATTGAGCCCCTCTCTGACGCAGGACTCTGATGTGATTCCCTTCTGTTGCCAACTCACAGTGCTGAACTAAAACCCTAAAACCTGAGCACTCCCACCCCAGAGACAGGCTCCGTGTTCTCCTCTCAAGACTGAGGAAATATTGTCAGAAATCCCAGGGACGATGCCGTTAATGCAGGGAGCTGCTATAAATACTCAGCTGGCAATCTAACCTGAGATGCCAACATGTTCAGACATCCCCCACCTCACATCCTTGTATTGTTGCCAAGAATCTTTTTCCTTACAGATTTATTTATTTATTTATCTGAGAGACAGAGACAGACACAGAGGGACGGTGGAGACACAGAGGGGGAGACAGAATCCCCAAGCCAACTCTGCCCTAAGTGCAGAGCTTGACGAAGAGCTCCACCTCATTACGCTCATAGCATGACCTGAGCCAAAACCAATAGCAGGACCCTTAATCGACTGAACCACCCAAGCACCTTGCTCCTTTTGTCTACTGTGGGCCCTCCTGTCCCGCCTCTTTCTGTATGTCACTGAGACCTTTGGGGTCTGCTCTGGGCTCCAACCCCCAACCCTCCTGATGGCTGCAGTGCTGACTGCATGTCTCCCCCATCCCACCTCAGGGTAAAAGGCCTCAGCTGTGAAGAGCAATGAGACCTGTGTGGTATGGACCCAGCGGGCGCACCTGATGAGGGAGCAGGAGGCTGACTGAGAACAAAGCAAAAGCTGGCGCCTTGCACCCCCTCTCCACCCGCTCCCCTCGGTAATATGTGTAACATTCCTCAGGCACCCCTGACCGCCATAAACGAGAAACAAATAGTTAACTTGCAGAGATCACAATCCTGCAAGACAGGAATCTCCCAACTATCTTGAGGTTAATGGCTTGCCAAAAGACAACAGTGATCAAGCTGAGGAGACCTCAGCACCTTGTAGGCTCTCTTTAGCATATGAAAGCTCCATTGAAACCTCCCTTTCCCTCACCTTCCCCCAACCACAGGGTACATAGCCTGCCATCCCTCACAACCCCAGGCAGCAGCTCTTTCTGCCCATGGGTCCTGTCCCCGTGCTTTAATAAACCACCATTTTGCACCAAAGATGTCTCAAGAATTCTTTCTTGGTCATCGGCTCCGGACCTCAGCCCACCAAACCTCACCTAGGTTCTAGAACTTCATTATATGGCGTCCAACGTGGGGCTGAGTCTTTACATTTGGACTCTAAGCTTTGGTGCAAAATTGGTGAGTACTTTTTCCTTTTCCTTTAGTCTCATTTCAGGGGCTTTTCAAGGAGTATGGTCTTATTGGAACACTTGCATGTCAATTGCTCAGGCTGTAATCCTCTAGCCCGTGGCTGCTCTACGGGGAGGAGAGCATCTGCCTTTTGGCTGTTAGTACCCTGGCCGGAATGGCAATAAGACCCAGAAACTTGATACCCTCTCTTTGTTCCTGTTCTTATATAAAGTTGTCTCTCTTGGGCACGGGACAGCCACCTAAGTCACCAGGACGGCTGCCAATCTTAAAACTCCCATGTGAGTTCTACTCCTGATTGATCTAATGTGATCCCCTCCACATCCCTGGTCTAGCCACTTCTGACCAAGAGACCTCCATTGGGAGCCGGCTGAAACCAGTACCCAATTGAATTAAAACGCAACCGGGGACCACTTCCTGGGGAAGTTGGCTGTAAGGACCACATGTGTTGGAATGTCGCATAGACCATGATGGATTTCAATCTTTACTGTTTGTCAGCTGTCTTCTACAGACTACTTAAAGCTACAAAATTGGGTATTTTCCCCTTGCCAAACTTTTCTAGTATTTCCATGGGTTAAAATGGCTAAACAGTATGCAATTTTCAGGACAGACGATGGCATGGCATGACACAGTATATTGGTCCATTCACCAGGCACCCATCAGCAGCCTAGGATGTGATGGGGAACGGGAGGGACGCCGGCACCCCTCCAGGGCCTCTAATGGCAGGAATGCCTTCCTGGGGAATGCAGATGGTGATCCATAGCGATTTTTGTTGAGGGACGCCTCCGGTCGCTTTTGACACACAGGAACTTCTGACATATCCTGCGTGGGACGCCACCCAGGAGCCAGGGGGGATTTGGTAATGGACCTTCTTTAACTTTTCTGGGAGCATGGCCTCAGTAGGCTTCTTCAGTTCCCAAGGACTCTACCTTGGGGTGCCTTTTAACCCACTGGAAATAATTTGGATTGCAAAACTTATGAAAGGACTAAGCTCCTGTAACACTGCATGGGCTCAGTGGGATCTGTCAGTTAGATCTCCTCTGCAGGAAACAGGGCAAATGGACCCAGGATACCTTCATTGCTCATACCTAGGCCTTCATTTCTCTATACCAGGACCCCAAACTAAGGGGCTTTGCAGAATGTGTTTGCCTGAATGAGTCAGCTAGTAAACTTCCTCCTGACATACTAGATGATGATTACATAAGCCTTCTAGTAAACCCAGGTTGCTGGGCCATCCCTAGCAAAGGGGACTCTGACCTTATTTCTCTGTTTCTCCTAATAGATGTGGGGGCTTTCCCCTCACTCACTTCCCATGTTAATGGTTATAACTGGAGCCAACTGGGGTTAGTCTAACTCGAGACAGAGACCGTAAGGAATATTCCCAAGCAGCTGCCAAAACTCTCTTTGTTTCGGGGAAGTTTCCCTGTCTTCTCTGGCCTGACTTGGACTACTTAACCCCTCCCCCCTTGCTGGTGGGAAAGCATGGCGTCTGCTCCTCTGTTGGGGCTGATGAGCTCTAAAACCGGGAATCCTTTCTCTGCCTCCTGGCGGCACTTTGTTTCCTCTGTTTCCCCCTTCTCGTGTTTCTGCACCAACGTGCGTGCAGCCTGCATGACTAGCCTCTAGATCTTGCACCACAGCTCCTTCCCTCTTCACTGTCAAGGAGCAAAAAGAACACCCCTGGACCTAACAGCCCCCACTCTAGACCTTCCCACCCGTGTCTCAGGTAAACATTCAAAGTGGAGTGGGCCCAGGTGGAACATAAATCAGTATTTGAACTAAGTTAAGTTTGTTGGTTTAATTAAGATAGACATGTCTTTTAAGTTATCAGCCGTAAATGTGAAACTTCAAAGTTTACTGAAGGTTAAATAAGCTCGTGTTATTTGTTAAAATTTGTTAGCAAAGAAATTACTAAACTGATGGTTAACTGTCTGTCTCAAAGTTTTAATGGGTAATTGCTGAAGTAGCTTTCAAAGTCTTTGGTAACCTGAAACTCTAAAGTTTGGGTTGGATGACAAATGGAATTAAATTATGAACATCTAGGTCTTAACCAAACAGGATAAAATGCTAAGTCGTTAATTACTGGATGTAGGTTTGTGCTTTTGACTTCTTACTGCAAAAAAACTAAGAATATTTAAATCTGTTGGTAAACATGTTTTCTGCTTAACTGGTTGATAAATTTGCCATCTAAAGAATTCTGTTATAACCGTTCACAATTGGTTAATAACTGACTAGAGGTTAAGGTGTTTCTAAGAGTACAAAATGCTAAGTGTAACTAAGACTGATGGAAATAAGAGAAACAACTCTGTATGTAGGGAAGTAGGAGATATGTAAGAAAGATTTAAGGAATGGGAATACATTTTGTTGAGGGTAAGAGAAGGTAATTTTGTCCTAAATGAGATGGTTGTTTGGAAGGAAATGGCTTGGGACAAAACCTGAATGCAAAGGAAGGTTGTAGAAGGTTTGTGAAGGGAAATCTTCAGAAAAGGAATTTTAGCTACAGTCAAGACGGACTAAGATTGAAATGAATGGGTTTTAAAGGTACATTGTATAAGACTGAAATTCTCTCTGTTCAAAAGGACAAAGTTTCCTTAGATTAATTGATCTGCTGTTGAGAAAATATAAATGGTTTTCTCTTTGCCTGCCCAGAAAACCCAGTTTCTATGTTTTATCAGGTGTTTAACATCCCTAATTTTATTTAGACATGTGCTTTAAAACTTTATAAGATTTTAGCAAATGTTGACAAGACTTAAGTTGTAGATCTCTTTAACTCGGGCTTTTCCTTGGTATGCGAAGTTACTCATGAAGTACTGCTAAACCAATGATAAACCTTGGGTTACATTTGAGAAAATGCTATAACTATTCTAGAGATTCTATGCATTTCCTAAAGTTTTAATGTTTTGAGAGATCATCGCTTGATATTGTAATTATGTGGAAATGTTATGTGTCACAGAAATAACCTGATTTCCTTGCCAGCTAAAGTGTAAACTCTCATCTCATCAGCTCTAACCATATGCATTCCGAGTTTTTGTCATTTATAATTGTTTTAATTCTCTTGTAAAATGAGTTTTATCTTAAAGGAGATTCATATAAAGGACTTTCAGGACAAATGCAGATATTTGATATACTTGAAAATCCTAAAACTGAAATGGGTAAGAATTTCTAAAACTAAAGTTGCATTAACCAGATTTAGTAACATGTGACTAAATGAACTAAAATATTATAGTGTGTGTCTCTTAATGTTTTGTCTTATTTTAAACATTGCTGGTTCTCTAATGTTTGCTCTTCCAGACTAGGGATACTTTTTTCTTAAGATACAGAAATGTAAAATTATTTATTTGCAAACAAATCAAAGCATTCAACTTTTCTCTCTATCTGAACCCTCTGAAATCAAAAGGTCTCAGTAAGTATTCTTTCTTCCATGGCAATCAGTCATTTGCATAAGTTCAGTAAGAATCTGTTCTCCTTGTAACAGGACACCATTGGAAACATGGGTTATTTTACCAAGGCTTTGACTGGAATGTCATGTTTGAGAAAGACATGCATAGACTCAGATATGACCAGACAGCTTTAAGGAACTAAGGATGACTTTATGAAACCTGGAGCCATAAAGCCCCTTGGGACTGTTGGCCTGATACCTTGCTTACAGAGTTCTCAGCAACCTCACCAGGTCAGTAAAGAATGTCACTTCCGTAGGATACTTTGGGAACCTCAGGAAGAAGAATTCGCCCAAATCGACAGGTATTGCAGACATATCTGATGGCAAGTACATGGCTTGGCTTCTGGCCCAGAGAGGCTACTAAAAGTTCAACCCAGAGATTCCTTATAAGAAGCTCCAGCAAAGTAGATTCTAAAAGATCTATATGATCACACTCACTGTTCTTGCTGAGCTTATGTAAATAACAGGCCAAGTTTGTTAAAACTGGACTTGTTTCTCAAACAAATTAGTCCTGATTTGGCTATCTCTGGAAATGAGGGTTATTTTAGAGAGAAAAATTATGTTTTAGTAACACACCTTTATGGATGTTAAATTCTAGATCTGATTGTCTTTAAATGTTTGTTTACCTAAGCTAAACAATTTGAGGTAAACTTCAGAGAAGTTGCAAAATAGCTTCTTCAGTCAATCTTTTGTGGGGATAATAACAAGCCCCCATGGCACGTGATTAAACAACTAGAAAATGGGCTTGATTCCCCTACAATTGTATAACTTAATTATCACCTTGTGTGTGGCTGGAATAATGAAATTACCTAAAAGCCAGCATACCGCACTCCATAGGATTAACTATGGACTTGTGGAGATAATGGATGACCCTACTTTCTTTATGATTGGATTGGATGATGCATGGGGGACTCCCCTTATCTCTTTACAAGTTTTCTCCCACTTGCCAGTGATCCTCTGTATTCAGGATATTGTTAGGGCTGGACCACTCAAAGGGCTTCTTAACGGTTTCATCCTTCAGTCATATTTATCCTAGAAGCCACCTCTGTTGAGGTGCAATTGCAAACAGATGCTTTAGCAAAGCATCGAACAGCCCTCCTCATAAAAAGAGCCTCAAAGCTCACTATGGGACAGTCCCTGACTGTAATGACTTCACATCAGGTCCAGATTTGTCTTAGAAGCCAAAGGCCACCAATGGATGATGGAGGCCAACTTATTAAATACTGGGCTACACTAACAGATATGCCAGAAATAATACTTAAAACTTGTCAAACTTTAAACCTAGTTACCTGTATGCCTGAACCTGACCACTGTACTTCTTTCTCTATAGAACAAAAACTGTTCAGAGGTTATTGATCTTGCTTACTATAGTTGGCCAGATTTAAGATGCCCCTGTTAAAAATACAAAAGACAGTTGGTTTACTGATGACAATACTTTTCATAAAAAGAATAAGAAAAGCTAGGTATGCCATAGTGCTCACTAGCACTTTGCAATTGCCAAAGCCTTAAAAATAAACATTAACACTGACTCCAAATATGCCTTCCTGGTACTACATGCCCATGGAGCTATTTGGAAAGAAAGGGGATTGCTGTCAAGCCATAACTCCCCAATCAAATACGGGCCCAAGTTACAAAACCCTCCTTACCGCTATACTGAGGATGGAATATATCAAATCTGGGATACATATTTGTGGCTCACACCCACTATTGGACAGCTCAGTCAAAAGGCAGTTTTATGCTGGGAACAAAGAAATCATACGTATGATACTTGGGCAAATAACAAACGACATCCAGGATGGCTATCACTAGAAATGTGTTCCCAAGTAATAGTACTCCAGGCTACTGATTGGATAAGGGGACCTGGCATTAGATGGTCAGCTCCAAACAGAACCCACTGGATATGTGGAACTAACCTGTGGCCCTGACTTCCTCCAGGGTGGATAGGTGGCTGTACTTTAGGATTTGCCTGGATTCATGGGCGCATTACTAAAATCATCACCACTCCAGCTAATCTCCCCAATTTAAAGCAAAGGTGGACACGATCTGTTTTTAAATGGTATGGTCACTTAACATCCATTTTTGCTCCTTCTGTGGGACTAGAGGATGTCATTTGGCATGTAAAAGCCCTTAATATACAACAAAGGCACTCAGTGATTCACTAAATAGCATCTCCCTACTTAATATAGAAGTCTCACGATGTGCAAGGCAGTCCTACGAAATGGAATGGCCTTAGATGTCCTGACAGCAGCACGGGGTGGCACAAGCGCAATTATCAAAGCAGAATGTTGTGTGTACATCCCAGAATACCACAAAATTGTCACAGGATTAATAAAAGATATGAATACCCAGATTAAGTCTCTACAAGATCCTTCTCTCTCTCTCTCAGTGACTGGTTAGCTTCCTGGTTTGAGGGAGAACTATGGCCAACAATTAAAAATCTCCTTTTCGGGCTTCTCATTCTTATTGCCTTATTAATCGTAATATGTTGCTTTATTCAATGTTTCTCTACTTGGTGCCGAGACTCCATTGCTACAATGACTTCACAACAACAGATGATCCTTACTACCCACAAAGACACTTCTTCACTGTCAGCACTGGATTCAGCTGCCTCCATCTTTCCGTAACTCCCCTATACGTTCCTCAACTGATCAATGTTGACCTGAGTAAGCAGGGACAGCTCTACGCCCCTATTCAGCAAGATGAAGTTACAGAAGATGAGACCCTCCACCTTCAACTAACTTAAAGATTTAAGGGTCAAAATTGTTCAGGGGGGAATGATGAGGGAGCAGGAGGCTGACTGAGGACAAAACAAAAGTTGACACATTGCACCCCCTCTCCACCCGCTCCCCTCGGTAATATGTGTAACATTCCTCAGGCACCCCTGACCGCCATAAATGAGAAACAAATAGTTAACTTGCAGAGATCACAATCCTGCAAGACAGGAATCTTCCAACTATCTTGATGTTAATGGCTTGCCAAAAGACAACAGTGATCAAGCCAGGAGACCTGGTATCCAGGCACCTTGTAGGCTCTCTTTAGCATATGAAAGCTCCATTGAAACCTCCCTTTCCCTCACCTTCCCCCAACCACAGGGTACATAGCCTGCCATCCCTCACAACCCCAGGCAGCAGCTCTTTCTGCCCATGGGTCCTGTCCCCGTGCTTTAATAAACCACCATTTTGCACCAAAGATGTCTCAAGAATTCTTTCTTGGTCATCGGCTCTGGACCTCAGCCCACCAAACCTCACCTAGGTTCTAGAACTTCATCATACCTACTGGAGAAGCAAGTAGAACACCTGGTGCCCACCTTCCTAGACAGAGACCTTGGCTCCGTCTCCATGTTCCTGGGCACATACAGAGCTTTCACCACCACCCAAGGGGTGCTGGACCAGCTGTTTACAAGGTGAGCACCCTGTCCCTCCACAGCCCGGTGGGATCTGGCCACCTCCTCGCTGGCAGTCTTGGGAATGTCACCACACTTCCCTGAGCCTCTGTTTGCTCTGTGACAGGGGCAGTCCATTCTAGGGACTCAGTGGGGTCCTGTAGGGAAAGTACACCTGGGTGCCTGGACCTGTGGAAAGGTCAGCTAGAGGGGCTGTTGTCGTCGTGCTCATTTATCATCGTCCTGCTCCCCATGATGAAGCCTCTGCCTCATCCCTCCCTGTCACCATGGTCTTGAGCTGGGCTCTTTTCCCATTGGAAAAGGAGATGTGAGACTCCATCTAGGCCTGTGGCCCAGCTGAAGCCAGAGCATGGATGCCCGGGGATGAACAGGGGGCCCAGGCCCACTCAGATATCTGCCATGGGGCTGGCTGGGCCCCGTTCGTTCATCAAGCATAAAGGATGCCCTCCTAGGGGCAGTCACCCAGATGCTTCTCTGGGAGCTGACGGTGACCCCGTGCACAGAGCAGACAGCACTCTGGAGCAACCCAGGGTTCCATACTAGTCGGGAGTCAGATAGTGACGCTAGACGTGATGAGGAGTAGGGTCCAAAGGGCATTTCCTCAGATGCCCTCCTGGCCTCCTCTAGCTATGGATGCATCCTCTCTGTGACGGGATCGGGGGATCCCAGGAACAGCAGAACATGTGAGTGAGCTTTGGCTAAGGCAGGAGGGCCTTTCCTCTCCAAGAGGGCAGTGAAGGGACTGTGATTTGGAGGGGCTGCTGGACCTTCATCCCACATACCTGCAATTCCTGTGAGAGGGTCAAGGTCTGAGGGCTTCTTCTGCTGAAGAGGAAAGGGGTCCTGGAGAGCTGTGTGTGCAGTATGCGCACTGTGGGAGAGAACAGGAGGCTGGACGACAGCTTCAGCCCCTAAGAGAGTCATTCCCAACCCCGGCCACTTCCCAGCCCTGTCTCTACCCGAATCCTGGGACCCAGAACAAAGGGTCACCCATCTGCTGCAACCTGGACATTTGGGTCCTCAGCAGGCACCCAAGAGATCCAGTGAGGGCTCCGGGACTGGACGTCCCCCATCCTGTGGGAGATTCATGCCCATGGAAGGAGACACACTCGTGGCACATTGTGAATGAGGCAGCACAGAGGCACGGGAGGAAAGGTTTGAAGTATTGGGAGGTTCCTGGGAAGGCCAGGGAAGTGACAGACTCCCTCTGTTCCCACCTTGTTTGGATATTCACAGAGCACTAGTGTGTGCAGTGACAGCAATGAACACGCCGGACACCACCCCTCCCTGCCCACATACAGTTGAAGTCAAGTGGCGAGTGGGCAGGGAGACAGACTGAGGAGTGTGTCCAGCTCCCCAAGGAGGACAGAAAAGGTCACATCATTGGTCAAGGGCTCCCACTCACAGAGGCTTTTCGCCAGCCCCTCCTCTGTGACCGGGCCTGTCTCAGGCAGGACTGCCAGATCACAGGCAGACATGGAGTAGGAATGGTCTCTGACAGCCAAGAGCCAGAGACCCAGGGGCCCACGTTCCCACAAGGGTTCCCTGACGCATTGATGTGGGAGGCTGCCCTGTCCTCTGACTCCTCTGCCCACCTGTCTGTCCCCAAGGCCATCTACTCCATCCTAAGCACGTGGCTGGACCACTACCCTGAAGATTTTTTCCATCCCCCAGAATTTCCCTTCCTAAAGATGCTGCTGGCATACTTAGGGGTCAACATGCCAGGCTCAGACCTAGAGCAACATGCCCATTTCCTCCTCTCACAGCTGCAACACCTTGTGTCCACTGAGCCAGAGGCTTGGGATGAGGAGGACTGTGGCT
The DNA here is from genome assembly GCF_902655055.1 of Lutra lutra. Classification (NCBI taxonomy): domain Eukaryota; kingdom Metazoa; phylum Chordata; class Mammalia; order Carnivora; family Mustelidae; genus Lutra; species Lutra lutra. The sequence goes on from NC_062284.1 coordinate 49,846,407, forward strand.
GACTGATGGAGCCCTGTCGGCAAGGGGAGGAGGCACACAGAGCATGCCTCCATAGACTGCAGTTTGTTCAGGAACAATGAGTAGTCTCAGATCACTGTCCCCTTGGGCTAGTCTGGGGAGACCACCCAGGGACCGGTTCTTGGACTCAGACAATATTGAGTCATGAGCAAAGTTTCCTTAATTTTGAAGGGACATGGAGACACAATCACGGTGATGATACTTTCTCTTCTTGGAGCTACAGCACCAGACCCAGAGCAAGATCCTGAACCACCCCTAGAGCTACCCCAGCTCCCACTGTGGTACCTGCTACAGTTTCAGAGCCTGACCTGGTGAAACTCATCACTGCAGCTGTATCTCAGCAATTAGGAAGAGCAGTGATGCCATCTGATGTGTTGGGGCCAGTGCAAGTGGTAGTCACAACTCTGATTCATTGTCACAAGCAAGAAGTGCCATCTGCACATAGAGCAGTCCTGGAATCCTAGCTGGAACCAACCAAGCGATGGAGGTTGCTGAAGGGCCTTTGACACCACCTGCTGAGTCAGAACCAGCTCAGGCCATCATCACAGCTCTGACCCACTGTAACAAGAAGAAAGCCACCTGCCCCTTTGGCAGCTCAGGAGCAAGAGCAGTCTCCAGCACCAGCTATGGCAGGCACTGAAGGTAACAGAACTGTGGTACCACCTGTTGCGTGAGAGCATGTTCAGATCATAGTCACATCTCTGATCTACTGTCACAAGCAGGAAGAGCCACCAGCACTTTTGGCAGCCCCAGAGAACAATCTCCAGCACCATGTATGGAGGTCACTCAATGGCCCGTGATGCCACCTGTTGAGTCATAGCCAGCACAGGCGGTAGTCACATCTCTGATCCACTGTTCAAGCAGGAAGAGCCACCTCTGGCTGCCAAGGAATAGGAGCAGGCTCTAACAGCAGCTATGGAGGTCCCTAAAGGTCCCATGATGCCAACTGTCCAGTCAGACATCGGGACAGCTATGATCCACCATCAAGAAAAGAAAAGCCACCAGCACCTCTGGCAGCCCAGGAGCCAGAGCAGGATCCAGCACCAGCTATCTAAGTCCCTGAAGGGCCCGAGATGCCACCGGTCATGTCAGAGCCAGGTCAGGTAATAGATACAGCCCTAATCTACTTTCACAAACAGAAAGTACCACCTGCACCTTTGGGAGCCCTAGAGGCTGAGCAGGATCCAATACCAGCTTTGGAAGTCCCTGAAGAGCCAGTGATGCCAAATGACAAGTCACACCCAGTTCAGGTGTGAGTCACATCTCTGATCCACTGTCATAAGCAGGAAGAGCCATCTAAACCTTTGGCAGTCCCAGAGCACCAGCAGGCTCCAGCACCAGCTATGGAGGTCGCTTAAGGGTCTGGGGTTCCACCTGCGGGGTCAGAGCCATTGCATGTGGTAGTCACCTCTCTGAACCCCTGTCATGAGCAAAAAGATCCACCAGCACCTTTGACAGCCACGGAGCACAAGCAGTGTCCCGCACCACCTATGGAGGTCCTGAAGGGCCCGTGATGCCATCTGCTGGGTCAGAACCAGCACAGGCAGTAGTCATATCTCTGATCCACTGTCAAGGGCAGGAAAGCCACTTGCACCTTTGGCAGCCCCAGAGCCAGAGCAGGCTCCAGCACCAGCTATGTAGGTTCCTGAAGGGCCCATGACGCCACCTGTCAAGTCAGAGCCAGTTTAGTTGGTAGTCACAAATCTGATCCACTATTACGAGCCAGAGGAAACACCTTGACCTTTGGAAGCCCCGGAGCCCAAGCAGCCTCTAGCACCAGCCATGGAGGTCCCTGAAGGGCCCGTGATGCCACCTGTCAAGTGAGAGCATGTGCAGATCATGGTCAAAGCTCTGATCCACCGGCATGAGGAGGAAGAGCCACCTGGACCTTTGGCAGCCTCAGAGACTGAGCAGGCTCCAGCACCATCTCTGGAGGTCCCTGAAGGATACCTAACACCACCTGCAGAATTAGAGCCAGCTGAGGTGGTAGTCACAGCTCCAATGTACTGTCTCAGGCAGGAAAAGCCACCTGAACCTTTGGAAGCCCCAGAGCGTGATCAGTCTCCAGCAAGAGCTATGGTGGTCGCTGAAGCGCTGGTGATACCACCAGCAGAGTCAAGTCTAGTATTCACCGTATTCACATCTCTGATCCTCTGTCATGAGCAGGAAGAGCCACCAGCACCTTTGGCAGCCCACAGCACAAACATTCTCCAGCACCAGCTACGGATGTCACTGAAGGGCCGGATATACCACCTGAGCAGTCAGAGCCAGTGCAGATGGTAGTTATATCTTTGATCCACTGTCACTACCAGGAAGAGATACCTGCACCTTTGGCAGCCCTGGATACCAGGCAGGCTCCGGCACCAGCTATGGAGGTCGCTGAGGGGCCAGTGATGCCACAAACTGAGTCAGAGCCAGTTCAGGTCAGAGTCACATCTCTGATCCACTGTCACAAGCTGGAACAGCCACCTACACCTTTGGCAGCCCAGGAGCAAGAACATTCTCCAGCAAGCTATAGAAGTGACTGAAGGACCCCTGATGACACCTGCCTAGTCAGAGCCAGTTCAGGTATAGTCATATTTCTAATCCACTGTCATCAGGAGGAAGTGCCACCTGCACCTTTGGCAGCCCAGGAGCAAGTGCAATCTCTAGCACCAGCTATGGAGGTGGCTGAAGAGCCAGTTATACGATGTGCTCAATCAGTGCCAGTGCAGATGGTAGTCACAGCTCTGATCCACTGTCATAAGCAAAAAGAGCCATCTGCACCTTTGGCAGCCCCAGAGGCCGAGCAGTCTCCACCACCAGCTACGGAAGTCCCTGAAGGGCCTGTTGTGCCAAATGACAAGTCAGACCCAGTTCAGGTGTTAGTCACATCTCTGATGCACTGTGACGAGCAGAAAGAGACACCTGAACCTTTGGCAGCCCTGGACCCCGAGCAGGCCCCAGCACTATATATGGCAGTCTCTGAATGGCTGGTGATGACACATGCCAAGTCCGAGACACTGCAGGCAGTAATCACATCTCCAATCTACTGTCACAAGCAGGAAGAGCCACCTGCACCTTTGGGAGTCCCAGAGCAAAAGCTGTTTCCAGAACCAGCTATTGAGGTCACTGAAGGGCCAGTGATACTACAAGCCGAAACCAAGACAGCTCAGTTGATAGTCATACTCAATTCTCTATCTCAAGCATGAAATGCACCTGCACCTTTGGCAACACCAGAGCATGATCATTCTCCAGCACCAGCTATGGATATATCTGAAGCCCCAGGATGCCACCTGCTGAATCAGAGCCAGCGAAGATGATAGATCTCTGATCCACTGTCACAAGTAGGAAGAGCCACCTGCACCTACAGCAGGAACCGTATCAGAGCCAGCACAGGTGGTAGTCATAGCTCCAATACACTGTCTCATGCAGGAAGAGCCACTTGCACCTTTGGAATCCCCAGAGCAGAAGCAGTTTCCAGCAGCAGCTACCAAAGTCACTGAAGGGCCCAAGATGCCACCTGCCAAGTCAGAGCCAGTTCAGGTGGTAGTCACAGCTCTGGTCCATTGTCATGAGCAGGAAGAGCCACCTGCACCTTTGGCAGCCCAGGAGCAAGAGCAGTTTCCAGCACCATCTATGGAGGTCACTGATGGGACAGTGATGCCATCTCTGGAGTCAGAGCCAACACTGGCTGTAGTCACAGCTATGATCCACTGTCAAGAGCAGAAAGAGCCACCCGAACCTTTGGCAGCCCAACAGCAAGAGCAGTCTCCAGCACCAGCTATTGAGGTCGCTGAATGTCCAGCAATGCCACATGTCATGTTGAAGTAACCACAGGTGGTAGTGAAATCTCTGATCCACTGTCACAAGCAGGAAAAGCCAACTGCACCTTTGGTAGCCCAGGAGGAAGAGCAGTTTCCAGCACCATCTATGGAGGTCACTGATGGGACAGTAATGCCATCTTTGGAGTCAGAGCCAGAGCTGGCAGTAGTCACAGCTCTGATCCACTGTCACAAGTAGGAACAGTCACCTGCACCTTTGGCAACCCAGGAGCAAGAGTAGTCTCCTGCATGAGCTATGGAGGTCGCTGAAATGCCAGTGATGACATCTGCTGAGTCAGAGCCAGTGCAGGCAGTAGTCACATCTCTGATCCACTGTCAGGAGCAGGAAGAGATACCTGCACCTTTGGCTTCCCCAGAGCCTGAGCAGGCTTCAGCACCAGCTCCGGGAAGACCCTGAAGGGCCCGTGATGTCCACTGTTGAGTCTGAGCCAGTTCAGACGCTAGTCACAGCTCTAATCCATTGTCAAGTGCAGGAAGAGCCACCTGCATCTTCTGGAGTCAGGAGCAAGAACAGTTTCCAGCAGTAGCTGTGGACATCCTGAAGGGCCCAAGATGCCCACTGCCAAGTCAGAGACAGTGCAGGCAATACTCACAACTCTAATCCACTGTCATGACCAGGTAAATTCACCTGTACCTTTGGCCGCCCCGGAGTGGGAGGAGGTTCCAGCATCAGCTATGAGGTCTGAAGGGCCAGTGATGCCACCTGCTGAATCAGAGCTGCCACAGACCCTAGTCATATCTCTGATCCTCTGTCACAAGCAGGAAGAGCCAACAGCACATTTGGCAGCCCCGCAGCACCACTTAAAGAGGTCGCTGAATTGCCCTTAGTGCCACCTGCCGAGTCAGAGCCAGTTCAGGTCACGGTCACAGCTCTGATCAACTGTCATGAACAGAAAGAGCCACCTGTACCTTTGGTAGCCCAGGAGCAAGAGCAATCTCCAGTACCAGGTATGGACGTCACCGACGAGCCCGTTACACAATGTGCCGAATCAGAGCCGGCACAGGTGGTAGTCATAGCTCAATCCACTGCCACTGGCAAGGAGAGCCACCTGCACCTTTGGCAGCCCCAGAGCACTATCATTCTCCAGTAGCAGCTATGGAGGTTACTGAAGGGTGGGTGAAACCACCTGACGAGTCAGAGCCAGCACAGGCAGTATCACTGTGACGAGCAGAAAGATACACCTGAACCTTCGGCAGCCCAGGATCCCAAGCAGGCTCCAGCACCAGCTATGGCAGTCCCTGAATGGCCCATGATGCTACCTGCTGAGTCAGAGCCATAGCAGGCTGTAGTCACATCTCTGATCTACTGTCACGAGCAGGAAGAGCTACCTGCACCTTTGGTAGCCACAGAACACAAGTAGTCTCCAGCAGCAGCTACAGAGCTCCCTGACAGGTCCATGATGCCACCTGTTGAGTCAAGAGACAGTTCTGGTGACAGTCTCAGCTCTGATCACTGTCACTAGCAAGAAGAGCCACCTGCATCTTTAGCAGCCCTGGAGCACAAGCAATCTCCAGCACCAGCTATGGAGGTCGCTTAAGAGTCTGTGGTTCCAACTGTGGAGTCAGAGCCATCGCATGTGGTAGTCACATCTCTGATCCACTGTCACAAGCAGGAAAATCCACCTGCACCTTTGGCAGCCACAGAGCCTGAGCAGGCTCCAGCACCAGCTATGGAGGTTCTTCAAGGGCCCATGATGTCACCTGCCAACTCAGGTGGTAGTCAGTGCTTTGATCCATTGTCATGAGCACGAAAAGCCACCTGCACCTTTGGCAGCCACGGAGTACAAGCAGTGTCCAGCACCACTTATAGAGGCTGCTGATGGGCCAGTGATGACATCTTTGGAGTCAGAACCAGTGCAGGAGGTAATCACATCTCTGATCCTCTCTCAGGAACAGGAAGAGCCCCCTGCACTTTTGGCATCCCTGAAGCCTGAGCAGCCTCCAGCAGGAGCTATAGAGGTCGCTGAAGAGCCCATGATGCCACCTGCCAAGTCAGAGACCATTCACGTGGTAGTCACAGCTCTGATCCAATGTAATGAGCAGGAAGAACTACCTGCTTCTTTGGCAATCCATGTGCAAGAGCATTCTCCAGCACCTGCTATGGAGGTTGCTGAAGGGCCGGTAATGCCATCTGCCAAGTCAGAGCTAGCACACATGGTAGTCACATATTTGATCCACTGTTACAAGCAGGAAGAAATACCTGCACCCATGGGAGCCCCAGAGCCCAGGGATCCAGCACCAGCTATGGAAGTCCCTGAAGAGGCAGTGATACCAAATGACAAATCAGACCCAGTTCAGGTGTTAATCAAATCTCTGATCCACTATCAAGCAGGAAGAGCCACCTGGGCCTTTGGTAGCTCCGAAGCACGAGCAGGCTCCCACACCAGCTATCAGGGTCACCGAAGGGCTCCAGCAACCACCTCTCAATGGAGCAACTAGCCTCGGCCTCTGAGCCACAGCTCCTGTTGGCTACAGCCCCAAAGGATGGCTTCCCTCCCCTGTCATTCCAGTGTTTGTAGTTTTTGTGTTGTTCATGCACCTATTTAATGTTTTAATATATTTTGTTCTATAAATAAACTATGGCTTGAGTTCACATGAAATTTACTCTGATCCTTTTAAATGTACATCCAGGTGCAATGAGGGCATGCAGAGGGTTGTACAACCTTGTACTTCTACATTTCCCTCCTAGAGACCCCTGTGCCACAAATGAGTCATTGCTCATTCCCTTAGCCCATGTTGTAATGAGCACTGGGTATAATATGCAAATAATGAATCATTCAACAGTATGATGTACTCAATGTGACTAACATAACATAATAAAAAGGAAAAGAAAAAAGAAGACTATTTGGCACCTTTGTTGAAAATTAGTTCACTGTGGATGAATGGGTTTATTTCTGGACTCTCAATTCTATTCCACTGATCTTCATATCTATCTTAATGCCACTACCCCAGCCCACAGTTTGGATGACTGGAGCTGTATAGTAAGTTTTGAAATCTAATAGTGTGAGTCTTCCAACTTTATTTTTCTTTCTCAAAGTTTTTTGGCTATTCTGGGTCCCTTACAATTCCATTAAATTTTAGGATGAGTTTTTCCATTTCTGTATAAAAAGTTCTCAGGATATTAACAAAGATAGCATTCAGTCTGTGAATAACATGGCCATCTTAAGAATATTAACTATTTCCTTTACTACAAAGCTGTGATCACCAAGACAGCATGGTACTAGAACAAAAACAGACACATAGACCAGTGGAACAGAGTAGACAGTCCAAATATGAACCTGCAACTCTATGGTCAAATAATCTTTGACAAAGCAGGAAAAAATATACAGTGGAAAAAAGGCAGTATCTTCAATAAATGACGCTGGGAAAATTGGGACAGCTACGTATAGAAGAATGAAACTCGACCATTCTCTTACACCGTACACAAAGATAAACTCGAAATGGATTAAAGACCTCAACGTGAGGCAGGAATCTATCAAAATTCTAGAGGCAAATATAGGCAGTAACCTCTTCAACAACAGCCACAGCAACTTCTTTCAAGATATGTCTCCAAAGGCAAAGGAAACAAAAGCGAAAAATGAACTTTTGGGACTTCCTCAAGATCAAAAGCTTCTGCACAGCAAAGGAAAGAGTCGACAAAACAAAGTGGCAACCCACGGAATGGGAGAAGATATTCGCAAATGACACTATAGACAACGGGCTGATATCCAAGATCTATAAAGAACTCCTCAGGGGCACCTGGGTGGCTCAGTGGGTTAAAGCCTCTGCCTTTGGCTCAGGTCATGTTCCCAGGGTCCTGGGATAGAGCCCCTCATCCAGCTCTCTGCTTGGCGGGGAGCCTGCTTCCACCTCTCTCTCTCCCTACCCAACTCTCTGCCTACTTGTGATCTCTGCCTATCAAATAAATAAATAAAATCTTAAAAAAAAAAAAAAAACTCCTCAAACTCAACACTCAAAAAACATATAATCACGTCAAAAAATGGGCAAAAGACATGAACAGACCACTTCTCCAAAGAAGCCATGCTAACAGACACATGAAAAAATGTTCACCATCACTAACCATCAGGGAGATTCAAATCAAAACCACATTGAGAGGGGCGCCTGGGAGGCTCAGTGGGTTAAGCCTCTGCCTTCGGCTCAGGTCACGATCCCAGAGTCCTGGGGTCGAGTCCAGAATCCGGCTCTCTGCTCGGCAGGGAGCCTGCTTCTTCCTCTCTCTCTTTCAGTCTGCCTCTCTGCCTACTTGTGATCTCTGTCTGTCAAATAAATAAAGTCTTAAAAAACACACACACACATTGAGATACCACCTTACAGCAGTTAGAATAGCCAAAATTAACAAGTGTTGGAGAGGATGTGGAGAAAGGGGAACCCTCCTACACTGCTGGTGGGAATGCAAGCTGGTGCAGCTGCTTTGGAAAACAGTGTGGAGATTCCTTTAGAAATTAAAAATAGAACTACCCTATGACCTTGCAATTGCACTACTGGGTATTTACCCCAAAGATACAGATGTAGTGAAAAGAAGGGCCATCTGGGGCACCTGGGTAGCTCAGTGGGTTAAAGCCTCTGCCTTCGGCTTAGGTCATGATCCCGGTGTCCTGGGATGGAGCCCCACATCGGGCTCTCTGCTCGGCAGGGAGCCTGCTTTCCTTCCTCTCTCTCTGCCTACTTGTGATCTCTGTCTGTCAAATAAATAAAATCTTTAAAGAAAAAAAAAAAAGGAGGGCCATCTGTACCCCAATGTTCATAGCAGCAATGGCCACGGTCACCAAACTGTGGAAAGAGCCAAGATGCCCTTCAATGGACGAATGGATAAAGAAGTTATGGTTCATACATACAATGGAATATTACACCTCCATCAGAAAGGATGAATACCCAACTTTTGTATCAACATAGATGGGAGAAGATTATGCTGAGTTAAATAAGTCAAGCAGAGAAAGCCAATTATCATACGGTTTCACTTACTTGTGGAATATAAGGAATAACATGGAGGACATTAGGAGAAGGAAAAGAAAAGTGAGCTGGGGGAAATCGGAGGGGGAGACAAACCATGAAAGACTGGAATCTGAGAAACAATCTGAGGGTTTGGGAAGGGAGTGGGGGGATGGGTGAGCCTAGTGGTGGGTATTAAGGAGGGCACATACTGCATGGAGCACTAGGTGTGGTGCATAAACAGTGAATCCTGGAACACTGAGAAAATAAAATTTTAAAAAAGAATATTAACTCTTTCAATCCAAAAAGACAAGATGTCTTCACATTTATTAATTGTTGTCTAATTTCCTTCAGCAATATTTTGTAATGTTCAGTGTACAAGTCTTATACCTGCTGGGTTAAATATTTTCCCAAGTAATTTTTATGCTATTGTAAATGGAACTATTTTCACTTTCAGATCAAAGTGTTTTGTTTTATTGCTGTTGTTTTTTTCAAAGATTGTATTTATTTATCTGAGAGAGAGAACAAGAGCAGGGAGAGGGACAGAGGGAGCTGGAGAAGCACACTCCCCTCTGAGCAGGGACTTGACCTAGGCCTCAATCCCAGGACACCAAAATTATGACCTGAGTTGAAGACAGACACTTAACTGACACAACTACCCAAGCACCCTCAATCAAAGTGTTTTATATAAATCCTGTGTTGATTCCTTTTTAAATAATAGTCTTCTTTAAATTAAAGGAGTTCTTCTTAGTCAAGCTATTTTTCAGAAGACAGTATGAGAAAAGCCTCAAAGACAAGTTGTAAGCCATCAAGGATTCTCCCTGCTCACAGTGAAGTCAGAGCATATATTTTCCGTGAGATACAGGGTGCTCTGACTTTCCTTCTGATCAGTTAACAAAATAGCAGCTGTGAGTTGCTTGCCACACACAGACTTTCCTCTATAGGCTACATTGTCGCAAAGATAGTATTTTCAGTCTTATTCAACCCTGATTCTTCTGCCACACAGTGATGCCAGTCAGGTCATACAGCCTCTCACAGCCATTTCTAATTATGTTCCAAAAGAGCAGCCAATTGTTGGCCTTTGTGGAGAAATCTCTGCTTTGCTCCCTCTGCCCAAACTCTGTAATACCATCATCCTCCTGGCATCCTCCCTTAATCTGATCCAATTTCAAATGCCCTGATTAGCATTCCTTTGTATATTTTTGCATTTTAAGTGTTCCCTCTTTAATTAAAGCAGATGAAGTTATCCCCTTTTTTCCACTTGTCCTTGTACTCAGTTGATCTCAGAAAGACAATGAGCAAATCAGTCTTTATTCTTCATCTTCCATTTCTAATTTTTCAAACTAACATTCCTTGAATGTTTAATATGTGCTATGGCTGTGCTAAGATTTTACACACATTCTTTAATTATCCTAATTACAAGTTCATGATGGGGGCACTGTTATTATACCCAATTTTCAGACAAAGAAACTAAAGCTGAAAGACATTAAGTAACTTCCTCAAGGCCACACGGATAGTAAATAGTGGAGTCAGGGTTGACCCTGGATGCATTTGACTCCAAAGCCACTCTTAATAATCATGCTATTTTTTACTCTCACATCTTATTATAGTCTCCCTCCTCTGTCTGCCTTCTGGAGTTATCACTGAGTAAATTTAAACCCCGGGTAGCAAGCTATAAGACCAAAGCCTGAACTGAAACTGCATATGTATACTGCTTTTCCCAAATAATGGACTTTATATGTTTTTAATCAATGGGGTACCTGGGTGGCTTAGTAGGTTAAGTCTCCCACTCATGACTATGGCTCAGGTCATGATCTCAGAGGTGGTGGGATCAAGCCACACATTGGGCTCTCTTCTCAGCGGGATGTCTGCTTAAGATTCTCTCTCTTCCTCTGCCCCTCCCACCATGTCCACATACTCCAGCTACCTATCTCTAAAATTTAAAAAAAAAAAAATCTTTTAATATTTTTAATCAATTAACTACTTTTAAATTGGGTTTTCAAGGAACCCAAGATTTCCACTTCCTCTGAAAACTAGAAGGTATAGCAGTACCAGGCCTCCATACTCACACAGCAACAGTTAGTTTCTCCTATGCAGTAGCCACCCATTTTGGAAGATGCATTCAATCTCTGTTTAACCATAGCTTTACCCAGTTCCCCTGATTCATGTATACCACCTGTCTGGCCCCTGGCACATCTGAGCACGTGACTCTTGTCTAATCCCCCTTCCATGAGAGGAACTTCAAAATGTTTTTGAATCCCTAATCCTTCTCATCTTTGTAGGCAAAATCCCCTCTTCCTGTGATCATTTTTCACATGGCCTCATTTCCAGACCCCTCCTTCATCCTCCTGGTTTCCCTATACTAGAATTTTAGAATTTGTGATTATAGCAGAAGTAAACTCATAGGGATAGAGCACCACAATTTCTCTCTCTCTGGACTGAGAAAGAGGAACTCATGACAAGACAAACTGGCTTGAACTATGCACATTCTACACCTGAATTAAGGCAAACTATGCCAAAACACCTTCCTAAGGAGATTTCCAAAAACTGTTGAAAAATTGAAATTCTAATCCTATATTCTAACAAAATTGTTCTGAACCAGTTGTTCTTCAAGGGTGGCCCCCAGACTAGAATGACATTACTTGGGAACTTGCTAGATACATAAATTCTCTGGCCCCACCTTAGACCTACTGAATCAGAACTTGGTGTTTTAACAACTCCTGCAAGTGATTTCCAATGCATGCTACCTTTTGGGAGCCACTGTTCTAGACTGCTGTTGTTTGAAAAAGCTGGTTAGGAACAAAGCAAAGATTAGAAATGAGCTGCAGTGCAAACCCTGACAACAAGCATACCTCCTCTTTTCCACTACTCCCTGCCTGCAGTCACTGCTTACTTTACTAAATACCGCAAGTCCTCATCTAGTGTATCCACTACAGAAAGGCAAAAGGGACTGATGTCAAACCTTCTGGTTAAAATTCCTAACTTGTCTGTATTTTAAGATATTTTCCCAAATCTAATCTTCTCATATCTCTCTTATTCTCCAGGATTTTTCAAAGATTAAAAAAAAAAAAAAAAAAAGGAAAAAACCTCAGTATCTCCCCAGGCATCAAGTGGTAGGATCACCTGTGACCTGGCTCAGGAAGCTGCAAGGAAGCTGACAGCCACCAGCCAGGCCAGCAGCCCAGCAAAGTCAATGCCAGATCCCATCCTGAGTGGCCACCACACTTTCAAAGGCACTCAGCTCCTCAGTACCCCTACCTCCCTGCCCTACCCCATCCTACTCCTTGGACTAGCCAGGTTGCGAGAAGCAGAAGCACTTGGATGACTTTATGTCAAAACAGCAAACCACCAAAAAGGCAGTTGAGAGAACCCCACTCTTTACTATCCAACCCAAAAATGAGCTTTCCTGATAACCTTGTTAACTGTGCACCTTGCATCGAATGGAAAACAAACTCTAGGCAGCCAGCAAAAAACAAAAACAAAAACAAAAAAAGCCAAAGAAAGAAATGTATTTCTCTACAAACAAGCCCAGTCCCCTGGGATCTATTTAATTTAGGCCTGAGGACATACAGCAATTTTCAATGGATAAGTAGTCTTAGAGTATTCCTTTACATTTCTTGGACTTCACAAATTTATTAACCAATGGTCAGTTTACCATTTTCAGTTTTAGAAGGATTATCCCTGATTTGGAAAAGTGTTTCCTAAACTTTTATATGTTATGGCACATGGAGAAGATTATAATATTTGCACAGTGCACAGAAACAAAGAGATATAACCAGAGATGACTGATACAAGGAGGTTAGCCAACCCAGACCCCTCTGGCTGTCCCTACAGCAAAATGATCAGTATTTCTGAACCCTCATAATACATCCAGGTACTTTCTAATGTAGAAGATGTATGCTCAGCCAAGATTAATAAAATTATGCCAAAGTTACTCTCTTCCTCTCTGTAACAAGTTTTACTTTGGTTTATTCTGGGTTTTAAACTTATTTACTCTATCTTCACAGTTTCAGGAAATAACCCTATATACACATTTTTGGTTACCTGTGACTGGCTTCAAGTGCAACACACACACACACACACACACACACACACACACTTCGCCTTTTAAAACCTATTCTTAACAGAAAACCACTTATGCAGTCATATGGTTAGTATCTTTAAGTGCTTCCACCTTTTCTTCCTGTACAAGATTGTCAAACTGACTAATTTCACACTTATTATTTTGTTAATTTTTTTTATTATTTCCTCATACCCAGGAAATATCTAGCTCTTTCCAGCAGTTATACAAAATTATATCAACATGTAGGGGCCAAGACAGACTTTCCCAAAATATGCTACTCTGGCATATTAATTATTTAAAATAAGTAACTGGGATGCTTGGGTAGCTCACTCAGTTGAGTGTCTGACTCAGATCTGGTGGTAATCTCTAATTCTTATTTTTTTTAAAGTCATTGTTCATTCCCATTTTATGTTCACATAAACATTCATGTTCATTTATATATAGATTCAAATATGCACCATACATTATACACACACACATTTTTACTCTGCTTTCCTTCATACACTCTGTACTTAAATAGAAAATTTTCCTTCAGCAGGAGGAATTACCTTTTGTATTTTCTGTGGTGAAGATATAGGGATGTATTTTCTAAGTTTTGTGGGAAATTGATTCTCATAATCACTACTTACAAATCCTTGTCTTTAAAACAAAGAATGAGCATAAAGCTGGACATCTCAGGCCTCTAGATCTGGCTGGAAACACCCACCCGCAAGCATTTCTTTGTCTTCTTTCCCCTTGTGCTGATGGCTGCAGAGATGCATGACCTCCTAGGGAGGGAGAAGGCCTGTGGTAGAGGCCACGAGGATCCTGAACGAACATAGGAAGGAGTTCAGTCTCCTGTCAAACAGCCCCTTACCACTGTCATGTGGGGAAATCTATGATGATACGCTACTAAAATTAGGGAAGTAATTTGGTAATTCAACATAATGTAACATAGCTGCCAAATGCTGAAATCACTGAGTCAACTTAAATAGTTGTAAGTCTAGTACATTTAAAAATATCCAAAAATGGGCTGCTTCAGCTCCATTAGTAGGACATGTGACTATTCATCTCCGGATATGAGCTGGAGTCCCACCACGGGCAGAGTTTACTTGGGGAAAAAAAAAAAAGAAGAAGAAGAAGAAGAAAAGAAAACAAAATTATTTACAAATGATCAAAGTCAGTTAGGCTCTAACAGTTGAGCTGGTCAGTGGTGGGATAGATCCTCATACCTGTTCATTCAGCCACTTTGCCCTGAGCACTCAGCGCCAATGCTGCTAAGCCAAACAGGACCTCCCTCTAGGGGCTCAGGGTCTAGAGAGGAATTGGACAAAACATGAAAACAAAAATATGAATGAAAAGAGCTATTGCTCCACAGAAAAAGAGCAAGGTGCTACAACTGGGTCCTGAACTCCCAAGAGGTGAGGGGTCAGAAAAGACTGTGTTGAGGCCGCAGTGAGATTTCCTGCAGCATGAGAGAGAGGAGCCAGCCCTGCACCAATCCCAGTCTATGTAGCTCTGCAGAGAGCACCAAGGTGCAAGACTTGGTGGAGACTGAACTTGATGTTGCCAGAGTAGAGGTTAGACAGGGGGCCAGGGTGGTTGGAGGAAGCTGAGGAGGAGAACAGGGAGGGGGAAAAGGGACAGAGTCGGGGCAGCTTGACAGTCTCAGTGCCCTGCTCCTCCTGCTGTGGGACCCCATTTCCCCACATGCAGTGGCTTAACCCACAAACACTGTCTCACTGTCTCAGGGGACCAGGAATCCAGCAGGGCTCAGCTGGGGGCTCCTGCAAGAGCCTCTCAAGACATTGGGACTATTGTCAATCCCAAACCAGGACCTGCTTCACAGAGAACCTCAGCTCACTCAGGAGTGTTGGCAGGAATCAGTCCCTATCGAAAACCTGAGTTCTTCTCTATTGTTGCCCCTCAAGGGCCAGGCCACATGCACATGTCTGTGTCATGGTTCCACACAAGGGCTTGTTCTCCACTGTGGGGATCTGACAGAGGACACGGGTCAGAGTGAGCATGTGGCTGGGCAATGAGTTATTCAAAGCAAATCTCGGAAGGGGCCTGGGGAAATACTACCATCTTTTGTGGCATGAAGTGAATCACTAAGTCCAGGCCGCACTCCAGGGGAGGGAGTTACACAAGGATGCGTCCATGTGAGTTGGGAATCGAGGGAGAAACTGAGGGGAGAAGGGGAAGACCCCAGCAGGGTCAGTGCCTTGTCCAGAATCACAGACTGGTAAGAAGGCAGAACCAGGAATGAACCTCAGAGCGGAGGCCATGGCTGCACCTAGCTATTCATTGGGAGCTCTGGAAAATGTGGTGGTTTGTAACTGGCTGTAGACATGGAGGTGGTATGGGGCGAGGATAAGCATCGACATCCTAGACAGGAGACATTCCAGAACATTCCTGTCTGAGGAGGAGCCAGGGCAAGGCAAACCACTGAGTGCACCCCTGTCCACACGTCACCCAGAGGAAAGAGGGAATGGCTCGTGACACAGGACTGGCAGAGTCAAGGGGTAACGGTGGGCTCAGCCCTTGTAGGCCAAGGCTCCAATAACTTCTGTAGGGTTTGCCTTGGAAATCAGTAGCCCAGGACCTTGGTAAGTTATTTCCTATCCAACCCTAGGTGGAATCCTCATCTTCTGGTCCTGCAGAAAGTGAACGCTAGTACACACATGTGTGCACCCAGGTCCATGTGTGCATCCTTGAGCGCGCGCACGCACACACACACACAGCACACACACCATTAGGGACTCTGGGGTGGGATTTGAGGAGATGCAAACTCAGAGAAGGTGAGAAAGGAAGAACATGTGGTGGTAGGTATTTCCTACATGGGACACCACTCCTCCATATTCTTAGATATTATCCCACCTCTGCCTGTGCACTTCTGGAGGAAGTACATGTTAGAATAATCCTATTGCACAGGCAAGACACAGGGCACAATGCCTCATCCAGGGTCAAAACCAGGTAAGAATGGAGGAGAGCTGTATCAGAGCCCTGGTGCATTTCCAGGCTGGGGCCCTGGCTACACCCAGACCTTCCCTGGGGCCTGTACAGAGGGCTGTGTTGGTGTCACTGGGTACAGATGTAGCATGGCAAGCAGAAAGGGGATGAGCAGTAGGCAGCCCAGAGCACTGTCTGTGTAGGGCCTAACTCAGGAGTGGATTCAGGTAGGAGATCCCAGGAAGTGAAGTCACTTGCTTGATAACAGTCCCCAACAGAACTTGGAACCCTCATCACCAGGCACCCACATTCTAGTGCAGTCCTGTATCAGGCTCACTTGGCTGGAGACATCCGATTATGAAAGATGTTCTCTTGCTGTCTGCCCACTTCCCAGGGATCTGGCTTCCAGAAACCACAGGGTGAGGGATTTTTCATATGCTACAGACAATGGATCAAACCTCAGCTCCAATGCATCGGGGCATTTGCCAGGTAGTGCCAAAACGTAATACCCAGCGACCTAGGCCAGGCCAGGCCACCTCTCCAAGCCATCCTTGGGCAGTCCCATCCTCTCCTCTGGTTTCTAGGGAAGAGGCATATGTGGGGAGGTCTCACCCTGGGCTGGACAATGGATGCCCTGGGGATCCCTTTATGTTCACACCGATAGCATGGTGGGCAGGGTGGAAAGAGGATTCCTGATGTGCCTCTCACCTGTGCCAGAATGAATCCAAGGCCCTCAAGCTGGTCACATTCCTCTCCATGGTGGAGTGGGGTGCATCCTGGTGTGTGGTATGTCTGGAAGGGAGTCCCCTGAGTCTGAGGACCAGCCAAGGCTGCCAGACGGGGCTCTGAGGCCTCCTGCCTGAATGCCCGGCACTGTCCTTACAGAGCTCCACACAGGAGATGGGCAGGAGCTGAATGATGGAATCCCCAGTCCCACCTCCTTGAAGGACATGAAGGTGCCCCATACTGCCAACAGAGTCCAAAACTGGCTCAGGGTGAGGGCAGGTGTTGGGCAGACCCAACACCCAGGGCCCCGATGTGGCAAAAAGGGCCCCAGGTCCCAGAAGCCAGCCTGGACTCCCCCGGGTTCCCTCCTAGACTCCTGCTTCCCCATGAATCTGGATCCCCGTCTCCTCCCCAAACTTGCCCTCAACGCCCTGCCCTGGCCTTAGCCAGATGCACAGTCATTGTCCACATATTTGTAGGAATATCAGAAAAGAGACTTTAAACCATGTCTCATCCCATTCAGTCTAGAGTCCTTTTGCACCATGCTATGCATTTTCCGAACTAGTGCTCCCTGCTGTCCCTGTAGGCCTGACTGCCCCTCCCCACCTTCCCCAAGTCTTGCACACGATCATGGTGAGCTGGGAGACACTTTTCCAAAGGGACATGGGGCTCCTGGTACTATGTCTGTTGCTCTGCCATTCAGTTGTGAAGAACACATCCCTGGAGTCCCTCCAGGGTCAGGAGCAGGGGCCTCAAGGCACAACATTCCAGAAGGACCATCAGGCACACAGCCATTGAGCCCCTCTCTGACGCAGGACTCTGATGTGATTTCCCTTCTGTTGCCAACTCACAGTGCTGAACTAAAACCCTAAAACCTGAGCACTCCCATCCCAGAGACAGGCTCCGTGTTCTCCTCTCAAGACTGAGGAAATATTGTCAGAAATCCCAGGGACGACGCAGTTAACGCAGGGAGCTGCTATAAATACTCAGCTGGCAATCTAACCTGAGGTGCCAACATGTTCAGACATCCCCCACCTCACATCCTTGTATTGTTGCCAAGAATCTTATTCCTTACAGATTTATTTATTTATCTGAGAAACAGAGACAGACACAGAGGGACGGTGGAGACACAGAGGGGGAGACAGAATCCCCAAGCCAACTCTGCCCTAAATGCAGAGCCTGACGAAGGGCTCCATCTCATTACGCTCATAGCATGACCTGAGCCAAAACCAATAGCAGGACCCTTAATCGACTGAACCACCCAAGTACCTTGCTCCTTTTGTCTACTGTGGGCCCTCCTGTCCCACCTCTTTCTGTACGTCACTGAGACCTTTGGGGTCTGCTCTGGACTCCAACCCCCAACCCTCCTGATGGCTGCAGTGCTGACTGCATGTCTCCCCTATCCCACCTCAGGGTAAAAGGCCTCAGCCGTGAAGAGCAATGAGACCTGCGTGGTATGGACCCAGCGGGTGCACCTACTGGAGAAGCAAGTAGAACACCTGGTGCCCACCTTCCTAGACAGAGACCTTGGCTCCGTCTCCATGTTCCTGGGCACATACAGAGCTTTCACCACCACCCAAGGGGTGCTGGACCAGCTGTTTACAAGGTGAGCACCCTGTCCCTCCACAGCCCGGTGGGATCTGGCCACCTCCTCGCTGGCAGTCTTGGGAATGTCACCACACTTCCCTGAGCCTCTGTTTGCTCTGTGACAGGGGCAGTCCATTCTAGGGACTCAGTGGGGTCCTGTAGGGAAAGTACACCTGGGTGCCTGGACCTGTGGAAAGGTCAGCTAGAGGGGCTGTTGTCGTCGTGCTCATTTATCATCGTCCTGCTCCCCATGATGAAGCCTCTGCCTCATCCCTCCCTGTCACCATGGTCTTGAGCTGGGCTCTTTTCCCATTGGAAAAGGAGATGTGAGACTCCATCTAGGCCTGTGGCCCAGCTGAAACCAGAGCATGGATGCCCAGGGATGAGCAGGGGGCCCAGGCCCACTCAGATATCTGCCATGGGGCTGGCTGGGCCCCGTTCGTTCATCAAGCATAAAGGATGCCCTCCTAGGGGCAGTCACCCAGACGCTTCTCTGGGAGCTGACGGTGACCCCGTGCACAGAGCAGACAGCACTCTAGAGCAACCCAGGGTTCCATACTAGTCGGGAGTCAGATAGTGACGCTAGACGTGATGAGGAGTAGGGTCCAAAGGGCATTTCCTCAGATGCCCTCCTGGCCTCCTCTAGCTATGGATGCATCCTCTCTCACTGTAACGGGATCGGGGGATCCCAGGAACAGCGGAACATGTGAGTGAGCTTTGGCTAAGGCAGGAGGGCCTTTCCTCTCCAAGAGGGCAGTGAAGGGACTGTGATTTGGAGGGGCTGCTGGACCTTCATCCCACATACCTGCAATTCCTGTGAGAGGGTCAAGGTCTGAGGGCTTCTTCTGCTGAAGAGGAAAGGGGTCCTGGAGAGCTGTGTGTGCAGTATGGGCACTGTGGGAGAGAACAGGAGGCTGGACGACAGCTTCAGCCCCTAAGAGAGTCATTCCCAACCCCGGCCACTTCCCAGCCCTGTCTCTACCCGAATCCTGGGACCCAGAACAAAGGGTCACCCATCTGCTGCAACCTGGACATTGGGTCCTCAGCAGGCACCCAAGAGATCCAGTGAGGGCTCCGGGACTGGACATCCCCCATCTTGTGGGAGATTCATGCCCATGGAAGGAGACACACTCGTGGCACATTGTGAATGAGGCAGCACAGAGGCACGGGAGGAAAGGTTTGAAGTATTGGGAGGTTCCTGGGAAGGCCAGGGAAGTGACAGACTCCCTCTGTTCCCACCTTGTTTGGATATTCACAGAGCACTAGTGTGTGCAGTGACAGCAATGAACACGCCGGACACCACCCCTCCCTGCCCACATACAGTTGAAATCAAGTGGCGAGTGGGCAGGGAGACAGACTGAGGAGTGTGTCCAGTTCCCCAAGGAGGACAGAAAAGATCACATCATTGGTCAAGGGCTCCCACTCACAGAGGCTTTTCGCCAGCCCCTCCTCTGTGACCGGGCCTGTCTCAGGCAGGACTGCCAGATCACAGGCAGACATGGAGTAGGAATGGTCTCTGACAGCCAAGAGCCAGAGACCCAGGGGCCCATGTTCCCACAGGGGTTCCCTGACGCATTGATGTGGGAGACTGCCCTGTCCTCTGACTCCTCTGCCCACCTGTCTGTCCCCAAGGCCATCTACTCCATCCTAAGCACGTGGCTGGACCACTACCCTGAAGATTTTTTCCATCCCCCAGAATTTCCCTTCCTAAAGATGCTGCTGGCATACTTAGGGGTCAACATGCCAGGCTCAGACCTAGAGCAACGTGCCCATTTCCTCCTCTCACAGCTGCAACACCTTGTGTCCACTGAGCCAGAGGCTTGGGATGAGGAGGACTGTGGCTGACTGATGGAGCCCTGTCGGCAAGGGGAGGAGGCACACAGAGCATGCCTCCATAGACTGCAGTTTGTTCAGGAACAATGAGTAGTCTCAGATCACTGTCCCCTTGGGCTAGTCTGGGGAGACCACCCAGGGACTGGTTCTTGGACTCAGACAATATTGAGTCGTGAGCAAAGTTTCCTTAATTTTGAAGGGACATGGAGACACAATCACGGTGATGATACTTTCTCTTCTTGGAGCTACAGCACCAGACCCAGAGCAAGATCCTGAACCACCCCTAGAGCTAGCCCCAGCTCCCACTGTGGTGCCTGCTACAGTTTCAGAGCCTGACCTGTGAAACTCATCACTGCAGCTGTATCTCAGCAATTAGGAAGAGCAGTGATGCCATCTGATGTGTTGGGGCCAGTGCAAGTGGTAGTCACAGCTCTGATCTGCTTTCAGCAGTTGGAATAGCCACCTGGGCCCTTAGTAGCCCCAGAGCAGGAATAGGCTCCCACAGTAGCTATCAGGGTCGCTGAAGGGCTCCAGCAACCACCTCTTAGTGGAGCAACCAGCCTCAGCCTCTGAGCCACAGCTCCTGTTGGCTACAGCCCCAAAGGGTATCTTCCCCTCCCCTGTCTTTCCAGTGTTTGTAGTTTTTGTGTTGTTCATTCACCTATTCTTTGTTCTATAAATAAACCATGGCTTGAATTCACATGAAATTTTACTCTGATCCTTTTAAACTGTACTACCAGGAGCCATGGGGTACTTTCAGAGTGTTGCACAATCTTGTACTTCTACAGCATTTCCCTCCCAGAGACACCTCCACTCATCAGTTACTACTCCCTCAGCACAGTCCCAGCCTTCACTGCTCTTTTCTTGGGCTTGTTGCTCTACGTCTGCTGGGTTTTCATGTGTGTGGAATCATACAATGTGGCCTTTTGTGTCTGGCTACATAACATATCAGTGATTCATTATTTTTACAGGTTTAAAAAAGTGAGATTTTACTACAAAGGAATTCCTAATAGAATAAAGATAATGTGAAGTTCCAAAAGGAAATGTTTTCATTATCTGGGACAGGGTTCCCTTTTGGATTTTTTTTCAAGATTTTATTTTATTTATCTGACAGACAGAAATGGCTGGAGAGGTAATACAAGCAGAGGGAGTGGGAGAGAGAGAAGCAGGCTTCCCTCTGAGCAGGGAGCCTGATGCAGGGCTTGATCCCAGGACCCTGGGATCATGACCTGAGCCAAAAGCAGATGCTTAACAACTGAGCCACACAGGCACCCCAGGGTTCCCTTTGTAAGTATGACTCAGGAGCCAGAAATATCTACGTCTATGAGACACCTTTAAAATCTTTCATTTTCCTGGATAGGCCAGGTTTCAATTATTCTAGCATTCATATAAATAACAAGAGTGCATATTAAATCTTCCCATTTATTACAAACATATCAGGTAATAAAGTAAATAGTTTAGCCAGATTATGTTTTGTTAGTAAAATAATGATTTAAATATGAAGAAAAGAAGACACATGATTGCCCATAACACATGGTGTCCCTCTTCTAGTCCTTTCCCTCCAAGTGCAGTGTGTGGGAAGGTGTGTGTGTATGTGACAGGATGGGGATGGGAGGGTTCCACAGCTGGGTTCTTGTTCTGCCTGAAGTACCCACAGTGGACATGCACTGCTGCTCCTGTCCCCTTGGGTATGTTCAGTGACCACACCTCATTTATTCAGCAGCACCACCTATTAAACAACTGAACCATTTTTAATTATTTGAGCCCCATAATAAAAGTGAAGAGGACATATGTGCCATAAATCTTTTTCTTTAGGACTGATTCCTACAAGCACAATTTCTGGAACACACTTAACTCACATTGTTGGGAGTATTGGCTGCAGGGTCCTTTATCTATACTCTCCTTATTAAAGCAGAGCCTTGTTAGGGAAAGGAGGGACCCCAGAGACTAAAGATGAGCCCTGAAATCATGAGGAAGACAAGTGAGCAGTGAGGCCATCAGGGTAACCGGGAGTGACCCATAGGGCAGGGAAGAGCCTGCCCATACCCTCCTCATGGGTCCTCCCACACAAGCATCCCTGCCCTTAGTCCTGGAACACACTTCATTCAGGTCACATTCTGGGACATGCTCCAGCCACTCTAGCCCCGCCTGCTCCATAATTCGGCTTCTAACTAGAGCAACCAAGCCCTGCTTCCAGGCCAAAGAGGGGTGTCAGCCGGGCCACTCTGCTTGCTCCCTGTCCATCCTGGTTGGGCCCCTTCCTCTCAGGAAGGAACTTCTAATGGCAGCACAGGTCAGTAAGTTACAGACGTGACCTGAATGTGTTCATCCTGATATACATTTAGTGGCAACGGCAAGAGCCACTTGAACCTCTGTGAGTAGGAGAGACCTTTACAAAGCACATTTGGGCTCATGGAAGCTGCAGGATGGACAGAGCCTCAACCAAGGGCTTTGGTGCTGGGCATAGCCCCTCCACACCCCTCAGGCTCCTCCGGCAGTGACCCCCTGTGCCTGCCAGCCCCAACCTTGTTATCCCTCAAGTTCAGTTTTTGTGAGAGAGGGGGCTATGCTTCCTGCTCAAGACACAAGCAAGGAGAAGGGAGAAATCCTTCTCCCACAAAGTCAGCTGACAAGGAGTCCACTTTATCTGAAGCTCTCCACCTGGGGGCCCTGCAAAGATCACAAATGCTGTGACCTTCTGCCTTCCTGAGGGAGGTGTGAGTGAGCACTGCAGGAGTCTGCAGAATTTAGCACACAACATGATCTCAGCTCTAACAGTAGAGATCTGGGCGGCCATTTTAATTTTCACCCTCTAGCAGGAGAGCAAAGCCTTCTAGGAACAGAAGCCACACATAGCAACCAGTTTATCCTGAGCCCCACCCAACCCCTTGGCAAGGGGCAATGCATCTCTGCCCAGAAAATCAGCACAGTAGGTCCTTGCCCCCCAGAAAAAAGGCCCTTGCCCTCCAGGTGGAAGAATAGGTGAACAGCAATTTTATGGACCACACAGGACTGCAAAACTACAGCACCAGGTGAAAACAGTATATAGAACTCCAGGGTTTTTTCCCCATGATTCATTTACCTTTCCATTTAAAATTTTCCATTTCTTTTTTTTCTTTTTTCCCTTTTCAACTTGTTTTTTTAATTTATTAACTCTGTTTTTAACTCTTTTTTATCTTTCATTTTTTATATTGACATTTTATAGATATATTCTTCATTTTTTTTATTCCTTTCACTGTATTCAATTTTATTTTTCTATATATGTGTAAGATTTGCTTTCTTTACAATTTTGGGATTTAGTGTCTTCTAACACACAGACCAAAAGATGTTCAAGACCAAGAAGATCACCCTGTTTCATCCATTGTGTGAGATCATATTCTCTCTTTCCCCCATCCATTTTTCTCTAGGAAAAATTACTAGAAGGAGGAATTCACAACAAAAGAAAGAACCAAAGATAATCTCTACCACAGATCTAATCCATATGTGTATAAGATGTCAGAACTAGAATTCAGGATAAAAATTATAAAGTTACTAGCTGGGCTTGAAAAAAGCATGAAAGAAACTAGAGAATCTCTTAGTGCAGAAATGAAATCGAATCAGGCCAACATTAAAAATGCTTTAACTGGGGTGTCTGGGTGGCTCAGTGGGTTAAAGCCTCTGCCTTCGGCTCAGGTCATGATTCCAGGGTCCTGGGATCAAGCCTCGCATTGGGCTCTCTGCTCAGCAGGGAGCCTGCTTCCTCCTTTCTCTCTGCCTGCCTTTCTGCCTACTTGTGATCTGTCTGTCAAATAAATAAAATAAAATCTTTAAAAAAAATAAAAAAATAAAAACACTTTAACTGTGATGCAGTCTAAATCGGATGCTCTAACAGCTATGGTAAATGAGGCAGAAGACAGAGTCAGTAACAAGAGAAGACAAGTTGATGAAAGGAAGTAAGCTGAGAAAAAGAGAAAGAGCCAACTACTGGACCATGAGGGGAGGCATCAAAAAATCAGCTATGTCATAAAACTACATAAAATAACACAAAAAAAAAAAAAAAAAAACAATATTTGAATTACTGCGGTCCTGAGAAGAAAGAGAGAGGGACAGTAGGTATATTTGTGCAAATCATAGCTGAGACCTTCCCTACTCTGGGGAAGGAAACAGGCATTCAAGTCCAAGAGGTAGAGAGGACACCTCCCCAAATAAGAATAGATCAACACCCCAACATAGAATAGTGATAGCCTCCAAATTTCAGAGATAAAGAGAAAATCCTGAAAGCAACTCGAGACAAGAGGTTCTTAACCTACAAGGGAAAGAATATTAGACTACCAACATACCTATCCACAAAGATCTGGCAGGCCAGAAAAGGCTGGCATGATCTATTCAGGGTACTAAATGAGAAAAACATGCAGCCAAGAACACTTTATCCAGCAAGACTGTCATTCAGAAGGGAAGAAAAGATAACGAGCTTCCAGGACAGAAAGAAATTAAAAGAATATGTGATCACTAAACCACCCTGCAAGAAATATTAAGGGGGATCCTGCAAGAGAAAAGAGAGCCCAAAAAGAACATAGACCAGAAGAATCAGACACAATCTACAGAAACAAGGACTTTATAGGGAATACAATGGTACTCATCTCCATCTGCTTTTAAGATTTTTCTCTTTATCTTTGGTCTTATAATAAAAGCAATTTTATTAGGATGTATGTTGATATGGTTTTTTTCACAATCCCTATGCTTGGGGTTTGGTTTGCTTTATTTCTATATTCTTGAATCTATGGCTATAGAGTGTTCAAAAAATTTGGATAATAATCAGACATTACTTCTGATTTTTCTTTTCTGTATTTTTTTCTGTACCTCAGCCAAATTCTTATCTACTAGTCCACTTGAAATTGTTCCAAGGCTTACACATAGTCTAACGTTTGTGTGCAGGGAGTGGTTTACACCCTTCTTTTTCTGCGCTTTATTCTGGAGAACTGTTATGGTCACATGCTCATTTTTTTTTTTTCTTCTTTAGTGTCGAATCTGTTAGTAAGCCCATCTACTATATTTTTCATCTTAGACATGGTATTCTTCAGCTCCAGAAGTTTGGTTTTTCTTGTTTTTATATCTTCCATGTCTCAACTTAATCCTTTGTGTGCATTCTTATTTTTTTTTTCTTTTAAAGATTTTATTTGTTTATTTGACAGAGAGATCACAAGTAGACAGAGAGGCAGGCAGAGAGAGAGAGAGAGAGAGAAGCAGGCTCCCTGCTGAGCAGAGAGCCCGACGCGGGACTCGATCCCAGGACCCCGAGACCATGACCTGAGCCGAAGGCAGCGGCTCAACCCACCGAGCCACCCAGGCGCCCCTGTGTGCATTCTTATTTATATGAACTCTCTTCTCATAGCTGTTCGAATGCACATATGCAGAACTTCCATCATCTTTTTCATTTCTGGGTCTGTTTCTATTGTTTCATCCTTCTCATTACAGGTTGAATTTTCCTGCATCTTTGCATCCTGGTAATCTTTTCTTTGAAGGTAGGTATTGTGAATTTTAGTTGTTAGATAATAACTATTGCTTATATTCCTATACATATTCTTGAATTGTATTCTCATGGTTAGGTTACTTGATAACTATTTTATCCTTCCAGACTAGCTTTCAAAATGTTTGAAAGCTTTCAAAAGTTCAAAAGCTTGTTAGGTGGTATCAGAGTGTCTTCAATGTATTTTGTTATTGTTCTGATGGTATTCTGGGTTCTCTTTGCAATGTATCATGAATTATGACGTTTTCTACTCTGGCTCCCGGTAGCACAGACATTGCCTGATTGTGTGAAGTCTAGTGACATTTTTCTTTCTGCTTCTGTGGGGCTATTATTTTCCCCACACCAGATACTTGCCTCACACACATGTCCTATTTAGAAATTCTATGAAAACTCAAAAGTGATCCTGTATGGGTTTCTGAAGTTCTCTTTCTCTGTGCAGCTCTCTTCAGTATTTTGTACTGTCAACAATAGCCATATTGACCTCTCTGAACTTCCACCTTGCTGTCTCAAACTCATGGAAGTTGCTGGGCTTTGCCTGTATTCCTCATCCCTGACTGGAAGACTAGAAAATAAATCCTTAAGCAGTAAGTCAGGAAAATCCAAAGTCCCATGTTTGTTTCTCCTGCAGAAGTCATTTTCCTGCACTGCCTGGAAATATACAGAAAGTATTGTTTCAGAGCACCTGGGTGGCTCAGTTGGTTAAGCCTCTGACTCATGATTTGGACTCAGGTCATTAACTCAGGGTTGTGGTATCAAGCCCAGCATTGGGCATCGCACTCAATGCAGAGTCTGCTTGAGAGTCTCTCTCCCCTCTCCCTCTGCATACCCCCCGCCACTCTCTCTCTCTCTCTCTCTCTAAATACGTAATATCTTCAAATTAATAAAATAAGTTACTTAAGAGACAGCCTATGCAAGGACATTCAAATCCTCTTCTGTTCCCCTGAAAGCAGGAAATAAACCCCTCATGTGAAAGACACCCTCCCCATTCCAGGAAGTGATGGAATACCCTTATCACAAGAGATAGGAAATTAAGAGCCAAGAAAACTCCATAAACACTCCGGTTCTTTTTTACTAATTTACTACCCCAGCCCAAATTCTATTTAGAATTCATTACTAAGCGAAGCTCCCGAAGTTAAGTTTTCTATGTCCTGTCAATTCCTCTCAGATTTATTGTCCCTTTGTCTAAAAAGTATAAAAACTGCCTGCTTTTGTTATTTCTTTTTTTTTCTAAGATTTTTATTTATTTGACAGAGAGAGAGAGACAGTGAGACAGGGAACACAAGCAGTGGGAATGGGAGAGGGAGAAGCAGGCTTTCCATCCAGCAGAGGGTTCCATCCCAGGACCTTGGGATCATGACCTGAGCTGAAGGCAGACACTTAACAACTGAGCCACCCAGGTGTCCCAGCTTTGGTTATTTCTTTAGGTCTCAATTTCCCATGGACTAGTAATAAAACTGGTTTTTTTCTCCTGTACATTTCATTCTTAGTCCAGCCAGAAGACCCTGGGTATAGAGGGAAAATTTTTCCTTCCCTTCAACATACAATCTCTTCTAAGTTTCTGACAGTTTCCATAATGTGTTAGTTTTTCTGATTGCTGCTATAATGAATGACCTCAAATTCAATGCCTTAAAGCAACACAAATTTGATATCTTACAATTCTGTAAATCAGAAATCTGAAATGGGTTTCATGAGGCTAAAACCAAGATGGCGATAGGGCTACATCCTTCTGGAAACTCCTTTTTTATTTTTAGAAAAAAAAAAGATTTTATTTATTTGACAGAGAGAGAGAGATCTCAAGTAGGCAGAGAAGCAGGCAGAGAGAGAGGGGGAATCAGGCTCCCTGCTGAGCAGAGAGCCCAATGTGGGGCTCCATCCCAGGACCCTGGAATCATGACCTGAGCATGACCTGCCCAAAGGCAGAGGCTTAATCCACTGAGCCACCCAGGTGCCTTCTGGAAACTCTTGAAGAAAATCTGTTTGCTTGACTTTTCTAGCTTCTAGAATGAATACAGCCTACATTTCTTGGCCTGTGACCCCTAACCAGCAATCTTATCATTCTCACCTCTGTCTCTATGGTCACCAATCCTTCTTGAACTCTGCTTCTCCTGCCTCTCTCTTTCACTCAGGAAGACCCCTGTGATTATTTTGGACCCACCCAGATATTCCAGGAGAATTTCCTCACCTCCAGGTCTATAACCTAATCACAGCTGCAAAGTCCCTTTTGCCATGCAATCTATATATTCAGTTACAGCATGAGATTCCAGCATGAATTCCAGATTCCAGCAAGAGTATCTTTGCGGAGGATTATTCTGCCCACCATACATGACATTAACAAGTTCTTTCTTATCAATCCGAATAAAACCCAAAGTAACAGTTCTCTTCACTCTCTCCAAGACATTCTTTACAAAAAAAAACTCAGTGAGTCAAAATTGGTCAAATGTCTTCTCAGTCAGGATGGTTTCAGTTATAGGGAACAGAAATCTCAACTCAAATGGAGGGGGATTTATTGACACAAACTTAAATATGGCTGGAAAAGAAGCAGGTTTCAGGGAAAGTTTAATACAATAAAGGTCAATGACTAGACTTACTGCCTTAGGTCAATCAGGCCTACAACTGGAGTTGGGGAATGGGACCAGTCAATCTGTCCATCCATCCCAAGCTTCGTGATGCAGCACAATAGAGAGGAGTAATTGGAAGGAGTCCTGATTCAAATGCAAGGGAATTGTCAGAGGTCTCTTATTTCAGTCTGTCTTTTGATTCAATAGCCAAGAAAGAGGTGACCTGTGGGTCTAAAAGCTTGTCTCAAAGCTATAGCATCAATATAAAACTCCAGTTAATTTAGTTCTGGGGTTTACAGTGAAATTAATGGTTCATCACACTGTAAATTCTAAAAGACAAAAATCACTCAACATTTCACAGCTAGTAGCCAAACTGCCTATGAATTATTATTATTTCCCTTACACATCATTATCCATTCATCCAACACCAACCCTAGACACCTTCCATCCTTCACCCAAAGGAGAAACCTATGATTGCTTATCACTATTAGGGAACAAACTAGCCATACCTTCACAAAACTAGTGACTCCCTTGGTTATCCTGATTCAAAATTATTTGTTACTATTTCATATTGTTTTTAAAAAATTGTTAAGGTTATACTATCTCGGTCTGGACTTCCTCATAAAATATCAACTTCTCCCAGAAATCAAATCATTTTTGATGACTAGACTTATTGCCCTTGCCTGGACCTGCCTGATAACAAGTGATAAAAGAATAAATATTTATATTGTGAGTAGGGATGATTTGGGGTTAGTGTATGATTTCAAAATAATTTTATTTTTGTTTAATTTTTTTTTAATTTGACAGACAGAGATCACAAGTAGGCAGAGAGTGAGGGGGAAGCAGGCCACCCACCTAGCAGAGAGCCTGATGCAGGGCTCGATCCCAAGACCCCAGGATCATGACCTGAGCCGAAGGCAGAGGCTTTAACCCACTGAGCCACCCAGGTGCCCCTCAAAATAATTTTAAAACAAAGAGCTTTCTTGACCTCTTTAGGAAACACTCTCAGATGGACAAAGAAGTAAAGAACTTTTAGGTATGTTGCTATTGTATAAGGAGACTGC
Source organism: Lutra lutra (assembly GCF_902655055.1). Taxonomy (NCBI): domain Eukaryota; kingdom Metazoa; phylum Chordata; class Mammalia; order Carnivora; family Mustelidae; genus Lutra; species Lutra lutra. The sequence continues at coordinate 49,875,446 of NC_062284.1, forward strand.
CACAATAAAAGTGCATTTCACAAAAATGCTACACAATATTATCCAAAATATCAGATAAATTGGCAAAGATATTTAACATGATGGAATAACTTAAAAGGTATATCCAAGGATGTTTCCTATGCATATTCTATATTCCAATGACATCATTCTCATAAAATTATCAAGGTAGTACAGGCACAGGGTATGAACTAATGCCTCAAATTCCCTTTTGAACACCTCCAAATTGATTTCATATAAATGCCTACCAGTGGCCCATAACTATATTCTACTTATTGTTGTTTGTCTTCATGATAAGTTGATGCTTTTCTTGCCAAAGACCTGTGGCCCCAATTGTGGCCAAAATTTACTCGATTTTCTTTTCTCCTATCTGGAAAATTCCAACTCATTTTTCTAGTTAACAGGGTCACACATTTCACTTGCAGCATTATCAAAAAATTACAAAGCTTTAACTTTTTTTTTCTTTTTTTTAAAGATTTTATGTATTTATTTGACAGACAGAGATCACAAGCAGGCAGAGAGGCAGGCAGAGAGAGAGGAAGGGAAGCAGGCTCCCTGCTGAGCAGAGAGCCTGATGCGGGACCCGATCCCAGGACCCTGAGATCATGACCTGAGCCGAAGGCAGCGGCCCAACCCACTGAGCCACCCAGGTGCCCACAAAGCTTTAACTTTTGCCCAAAATTCCACTATCTTTATCACACACAAACTTCAGGAAAAGGAAAGAGAACCAAAGAAATTCTAAAACTAAAATTTATACAATTCTCAAAAAACAGTGGTACTTCCATTAGCCTTGACAGCAATGTGATCTACCTTCCCTGGGACCCACAGGTCACCTCCTAGTAACAGGCTACTCCATTCATTTGAAAAATCTTACTTCTACACCTAGATTTTACCCTATTTCAGATTTGTGTAACTAAATACCAGAAAATATTCATTCAACAGGTTCAAACTACATTTCCAAAACACGCACTCCATGATCTGAAATCTGGAGATACTGTCTTCGGCAAAAGATGTCAGAGAAAACTCTCCTGGAGCTTCAGTGAAAAAACCTTGCCAGGGGGCGCCTGGGTGGCTCAGTGGGTTAAGCCGCTGCCTTCGGCTCAGGTCATGATCTCAGGGTCCTGGGATCGAGGCCCGCATCGGGCTCTCTGCTCAGCGGGGAGCCTGCTTCCCTCTCTCTCTTTCTCTGCCTGCCTCTCCATATGCTTGTGATCTCTCTCTGTCAAATAAATAAAAATAAAATCTTAAAAAAAAAAAAAAAAAAAAAAAAAAAACCTTGCCAGAGAATGTTAACTGACACAACAGTAAAATCTTAAGCTGTTGATCCTTGGAGTCACATTTCCTATCTAAAAAAGACACATCCATTTTTTCATGGTCCTGGAAATCTATTCAACTGGGTGACCTCAGATTAAGGATTCTTATAGATTGACCAGAAGCTGATGACTGCAAAAGTGAATAGCTGCTTCCCAAAACTAGAGAACAAGCCAGAATTAAACAGTTTCCAACAGCATACAGCAAAATCAGATTAATTTCTGATTCTTCACCCTTTTTCTTTCCCTTATCTGAATCAGCAATTATAAGCAAAAAAAAAAGGGGGGGGGTATCAACTAAAACTTGAGGCCTGGCATAGAAGAAAATATGTGTACCACTAAAGAAGTCCAAAGGAGGGGTGGCTGGGTGGCTTAGTCAGTTAGGTATCTTGATCTCAGCTCAGGTCTGTATCTCAGGGGTGAGTCTGAGACCTGTGTTAGGCTCCACACTGGCTGTGGATCCTACTTAAAAAAAAAAAAAAAAGTGTAGGAGACAGCCACTTAGAGCAGGAATGCAAAGGTAATATATAGAAAAGAGGCCCAGGATTCTACTTGCAAAATGCTAACTACAGGACATAATGAAGAGTTTGTAGGGTCAGAAAAGGATAAGAGCTTGACTCAAAAGTACCACATCTTAAGAAGATAAAGGGTCTGTAGGGTTGAACAAAAGGCTCCAAAAGGTTATGGACTGACATGAATAGGCAGTGTTCAGGGTGATGAGATTAGACTGGCTGGTCTCTGTTGAGGGTTGTGGGTAGGTAATGAGAGCTTCCTCTTGGAGTCTGATTTCTGCAGTTTTGTGAAGGCAGAATGATGGTCTCACTAGAAGCATGCAAGTTCTGTGGGTGTGAAGACTGGGACAGGAGGTCACTTTACATCATCAGATCTTTTTTTTTTTTATGATGTTAAGTTAGCCACCATACAGTATGTCATTAGTTCTTGATGTAGTGTTCAGTGATTCTTTAGTTGCGTGTAACAGCCAGTGTTCACCACAACACATGCCCTCCTTAATACCCATCACCTGTCCACCCCATCCCGCCTCCCTCTTCCCCTCTGAAAGCCTCAGTTTGTTTCCCAGAGTCCATAGTCTCTCATGGTTTGTCTCCCTCACTGATTTCCACCCCTTCAGTTTTCCCTCCCTTCCTCTATGGTCCTCCATGCTATTCCTTATGTTCCACATATGAGTGAAACCATATGATGTGTCCTTCTCGACTTGACTTGACTTCACTCAGCCTAATTCCCTCCAGTTCTATCCATGTCTACACAAAGGGTATTTATCCTTTCTGAATGCTGAGTAATATTCCACTGTATATATGAACCACATCTTAACCATTCATCTGTTGAAGGACATCTCAGCTTCTTCCATAGTTTGGCTATTGTGGGCACTGCTGCTTGAACATTGGGGTGCATGTGCCCACTGCTTTTCACTATCTGTATCTTTGGGGTAAATACCTAGTAGTGCAATTGTTGGATCATAGGGTAGCTCTATTTTTAACTTTTTGAGGAAACTAAATTTTGTTTTCCAAAGTGGCTGCACCAGTTTATATTCCCACCAACAATGTTAAGAGGGTTCCCCCTTTTCCACACCCTTGCTAACATTTGTTGTTTCTTATCTCATTAATTTTTACCATTCTAACTGGTATAAGGTGGTATATCTCAATGTGGTTTTGATTTGAATTTCCCTGATGGCTAATGATGTTGAACATTTTTTCATGTGTCTGTTAGCCACTTGTATGTCTTCTTTGAATAAATGTCTGTTCATGTCTTCTGTCCATTTTTTGACTTGATTGTTTTTTGGGGTGTAGAGTTAGAGGAGGTCTTTATAGATCTTGGATACCAGCCCTTTATCTATAATGTCATTTGCAAATATCTTCTCCCATTCTGTGTGTTGCCTATTAACTAGCCTTGTTGACTATTTCCTTTGTGGCACCACTTCAAAGATTTTCCAGTGGGTTTCTTCAAATTCTTAAAATAGAAGTCAACTCGGCACATACCTCAATATTATCAAAGCCATCTATGAAAAACCCACCGCAAATATCATTCTCAATGGAGAAAAACTGAAAGCTTTTCCGCTAAGGTCAGGAACACGGCAGGGATGTCCGTTATCACCACTGCTATTCAACATAGTACTAGAAGTCCTAGCCTCAGCAATCAGACAACAAAAGGAAATTAAAGGCATCCAAATCGGCAAAGAAGAAGTCAAACTATCACTCTTTGCAGATGATATGATACTATATGTGGAAAACCCAAAAGACTCCACTCCAAAACTGCTAGAACTTGTACAGGAATTCAGTAAAGTGTCAGGATATAAAATCAATGCACAGAAATCAGTTGCATTTCTCTACACCAACAACAAGACAGAAGAAAGAGAAATTAAGGAGTCCATCCCATTTACAATTGCACCCAAAACTATAAGATACCTAGGAATAAACCTAACCAAAGAGACTAAGAATCTATACTCAGAAAACTATAAAGTACTCATGAAAGAAATTGAGGAAGACACAAAGAAATGGAAAAATGCTCCATGCTCCTGGATTGGAAGAATAAATATTGTGAAAATGTCTATGCTACCTAAAGCAATCTACACATTTAATGCAATTCCTATCAAAGTACCATCCATTTTTTTCAAAGAAATGGAACAAATAATCCTAAAATTTATATGGAACCAGAAAAGACCTCGAATAGCCAAAGGAATATTGAAAAAGAAAGCCAAAGTTGGTGGCATCACAATTCCGGACCTCAAGCTCTATTACAAAGCTGTCATCATCAAGACAGCATGGTACTGGCACAAAAACAGACACATAGATCAATGGAACAGAATAGAGAGCCCAGAAATGGACCCTCAACTCTATGGTCAACTCATCTTCGACAAAGCAGGAAAGAATGTCCAATGGAAAAAAGACAGCCTCTTCAATAAATGGTGTTGGGAAAATTGGACAGCCACATGCAGAAAAATGAAATTAGATCATTTCCTTACACCACACATGAAAATAGACTCAAAATGGATGAAGGATCTCAATGTGAGAAAGGAATCCATCAAAATCCTCGAGGAGAACACAGGCAGCAACCTCTTCGACCTCAGCCGCAGCAACATCTTCCTAGGAACATCACCAAAGGCAAGGGAAGCAAGGGCAAAAATGAACTTTTGGGATTTTATCAAGATCAAAAGCTTTTGCACAGCAAAGGAAACAGTTAACAAAACCAAAAGACAACTGACAGAATGGGAGAAGATATTTGCAAATGACATATCAGATAAAGGGCTAGTGTCCAAAATCTATAAAGAACTTAGCAAACTCAACACCCAAAGAACAAATAATCCAATCAAGAAATGGGCAGAGGACATGAACAGACATTTCTGCAAAGAAGACATCCAGATGGCCAACAGACACATGAAAAAGTGCTCCATATCACTCGGCATCAGGGAAATACAAATCAAAACCACCATGAGATATCACCTCACACCAGTCAGAATGGCTAAAATTAACAAGTCAGGAAATGACAGATGCTGGCGAGGATGCGGAGAAAGGGGAACCCTCCTACACTGTTGGTGGGAATGTAAGCTGGTGCAACCACTCTGGAAAACAGCATGGAGGTTCCTCAAAATGTTGAAAACCCTATGACCCTGCAATTGCACTGCTGGGTATTTACCCTAAAGATACAAACGTAGTGATCCGAAGGGGCACGTGCACCCGAATGTTTATAGCAGCAATGTCTACAATAGCCAAACTATGGAAAGAACCTAGATGTCCATCTACAGACGAATGGATAAAGAAGATATGGTATATATACACAATGGAATACTATGCAGCCATCAAAAGAAATGAAATCTTGCCATTTGCGACGACGTGGATGGAACTAGAGGGTATCATGCTTAGCGAAATAAGTCAATCGGAGAAAGACAACTATCATATGATCTCCCTGATATGAGGGAGAGGAGATGCAACATGGGGGGTTGAGGGGGTAGGAGAAGAGTAAATGAAACAAGATGGAATTGGGAGGGAGACAAACCATAAGTGACTCTTAATCTCACAAAACAAACTGAGGGTTGATGAGGGGAGGGGGTTGGGAGAGGGGGTGGGGTTATGGATATTGGGGAGGGTATGTGCTATGGTGAGTGTTGTGAAGTGTGTAAACCTGGCGATTCGCAGACCTGTACCCCTGGGGATAAAAATATATTTTTATAAAGCTGTAAAAAAAAAAAAAGAAAAGAAAAGAAAAAAGAAAGGATGAATACCCAAGTTTTGTAGCAACATGGACGGGACTGGAAGAGATTATGCTGAGTGAAATAATTCAAGCAGAGAGAGTCAATTATCATATGGTTTCACTTATTTGTGGAGCATAACAAATAGCATGGAGGACAAGGGGAGATGGAGAGGAGAAGGGAGTTGAGGGAAATTGGAAGGGGAGGTGAACCATGAGAGACTATGGACTCTGAAAAACGATCTGAGAATTTTGAAGGGGTGGGGGGTGGGAGGTTGGGGGCACCAGGTGGTGGGTATTGTAGAGGGCACGGATTGCATGGAGCACTGGGTGTGGTGCAAAAATAATGAATACTGTTATGCTGAAAAAATTAAAAAATTTAAAAAAAATAAAAATAAAAATAAAAAAAATAGAAGTCAACTTAATTCACTGTACTGTAAATTCTTTATAGGAACAAATCGTGATTCTCATGGATCTTTTTATCTCATACTACAGTTTGTATGATATTGAACACACCCTAGATTTAGACCATTTATTGATTGCTTTTAACAGAGAGTCAGTGACCTTTCATAAGGGCACTGGCACTTTGATCTTTTGGAATAGACAGAATGAAATTGGAAGAAAGAAACAGGAGAATCAAAAGATACCAAAATGTGGGGCCCCTCGGTGGTTCAGTTGATTAAGCATCTGACTTTGGTTCAGGTCATGATCCCAGGGTTCTGGGATCCAGCCGCCTGGCAAGCCCTGAATCAGAGGCTCGCTGCTCAGTGAGGGGTCTGTTTGTCCCTCTCCATATCTCATTGCTCTTCTCCCCAGTCATGCTCACTCGCACGCTCTCTCTCTCCCCCAAAAACTAAATAATTTTTTTAAAAAACACCAGAAGTTTACCTATCCCAACACCAGTGAAAAATTTCTATGTGATTCAACAAGCAAGTCTTTTAAGTGTTGCTTCTCTCTGAAGCACAGCATCCAAGTGAAGTAACAGACTAAATATCAGAATCAGTAGCAAAAGATCTGGTTCAATTGCTCACCTAACATATAAACTCTGTGAAAATCACTCAATGCCAAGTCCAATTTTTCTATAATGCTCCCACCTCACAGGGATATTGTAAAGATCAAATAAATTAATGAGTGAGAGACAGCTTTGCAAGCTCTCAAGTGCCAGTGTAAACAATTGTTCTCATTTATTCTGCAGAGGAAAGGGGAACACACAATTTCAGTGCATGAGGGGTTTCTGGGGAGGAAGAGGCTGAATGGGACATTTAAGTGGCAGTCTGTATACAGCCAGAGAGGGAAGTAGTGGCCCAGTGAGAGAGGGTTACCAAGAAGAAGGGGGAAAATACAAAAACTGTAGGTTAGGTCAAAAATTAATTTAACCACCTTCATCTTATCAGTGACAGTGGCAATAGTAATTGCCCTATAATCTACTGAACATCATTTTCTATATTATCCTTGGTATATTATGCCCATGATAAAGGATCTCAATTCCAAAAATACCTGAGAATGACTATAGTCAGTATATCCCTCTTCTTGATGCATACCCTCATTGCCAATGTGACAATATAACACAAGCTCCACAATGACCAAGTAGCAATATCTGTAAGTTCTGGAAGCTCTGAGTTTTTCAATGCTATCAAGTCTCCCCTCTTATCAATGGTAATAAATGCAACAAGAAAACTGGGGAAAAGGAGCCCAAGCCACAAGTCCTAAGGAGTAAGAATTTTTGGTAATTTCTGATACTTTCCACTACTACCATCTTCTCTTCTGCACACTCTTTCATGAAGAGTCAGCTACAAGGCTTCCTTCTAACTCCACACCCCTGATTTCATATATCCCAATCATCCCACAAAACTATTCAATCTTGAAAGTTAAATTCAAAGTATAGGGGCACCTGACTGGCCCAGTTGGAGGAGTGTGTGGTTCTTGATCTCAGGGAGGTGAGTTTGAGCCCCATGTTGGGTGTAGAGTTTACTTGAAGAAATAAAACTTTAAAGAAAAACTCAAAGTATGATCTGTATTCTTCTACTTTGGGTTCTTCTTTCACCAACTCAAACTACCAAGCTCTTATATCTAAACAGAGAAAGCCAAAGGGTAACTAGAGAAAGAGGTTCTAGATTTTCACTGTATACAAAACAATGAATATTGATTTCAAAGAGTTGGCTGTTACTGGGTGGGGGGTAGCTTTTTTGTTTGATTGTTTGAATTGCATATTGCATAACTATATTAACTTAAGCAACATATTCACCAAGTGCCACATGCTTGGCAAAGATTCCAAGAGTTGTAAGAAAAAAAATACCATTGTTATTTATGGCTTATGGATGAGAGGCTAGGGCCCAGAGAGGCTAAATAACTTGTCCAAATTTACACATCCAGGATGTTGGAATTTGCACTCAGACAATCTGACTCAAAAGTCCAAACACTTGACCCCTCTGGCAGAGAGCTGATTAAAATCTTAAGTCCATGGCCAATCCCTCATCTCTGTGTTTTTACATGGATTAAATAAGAAAACATGAAAACCCCTCACCTAATAACCTAATACTTAGCACAGAACAAGCAATCACTAAGTGATAGTTCATTTAATCATGTATAAATACATCCTAAAGATTTACATTTGGAAGACCTGCTTTCCCATTAAATTCCCTTAGTGACGATTTCAAAGTCTGTAACTTTAGTCCCTACAGAATTGACTTTTTCTAACTAATGACTAAGGCAAGCTGATGTCATTACTTAAAAGTCCCAAGGACATAAAACCTATATAATCCAGGTTAAAAAAACACCAACACTACAGCTGCCAGGCCCAGCTGCTTTCTTTCTGTACAGATTTCTTTTCAGCACTTGGTAGAATAATCCTTGTGAAGCTAGAAATGTAAAACTTACACCTAGACAGTTGCTGCCAAGGAAAGAGAATGCCTCCGTCACACTGGTTCTGAACCATCAAGTCAAGTCTGTTTACAAGTCTCCTGGTAAAACTAGCATGGCCTGAAAAAGTGGTTGGTAGCAACTTTGAATCATTCTTTGCCAATACTATCCGAAAAAGTACAAAAAATATACCATTCTTACACCTCATATCCAGTTGACTGGAAACCAATTCTAGAAAACCTCAGGGCAGAGTTACATGCTCTACTTATTGAAAACTATGATAATAATATAGGTGCTAAGGTGTAATATTTTTGCAGAAATCCTGAAGTACTTCTGGTAAAACATCACCAAATATATTTACTGTGACTTATCACCAAAAAACAAACAAGCCCAAGGGAACTTTGAGTACTCTGGCCATCCTGATGGAAAAATCAAGGTAAATAGGGTTATCTGCTTTGTCCAACATTAAATTTGTCTGATTAGTTACTTCTACTGGAAAATAATTCACTATCAAACTTGACATTGAAATTATCAGACCGTGACAATTCAGTTCTCTTGGAGGGAGCATCGGAAACAACCCAGGGTGAGTTTTATAGACATTTTGTTTTATTCTGTTTTTGCTCTTAATTATTTTCCTCCATCTTTCTGAAATGTATGCCACAGACATTAGATTTTCTTTTTGTGCACAGTATTCTCAACATAAACTGACATCAAATTTCTACTGCAGTTGGGGACATCTCCATTTCTCAGAAGATTTTTTCCTGCAGCTCCAAAGAAACAGAAAAAAAAAAAAAAAGTGATGATGATGGAACACAAGTCTTCATTTCAGACATAGTTCTCCAACTGCACAGCCTTTCCTGTGTGTGCAGGTGAAAATCTCCAGATTGATTTCCCCCCCTTTTTATTATTTTTTTAAATTTTATTTTGTTATTTTATTTTATTTTATTGTGTTACGTTAGTCACCATAAAATGGGTATTAAGGATATTAAGGGTATTGCATGGAGCACTGGGTGTGGTACATAAACAATGAATCTTGGAACACGGCATTGATTTAAAATAAACCCCTGGATCCATTCTTGCTCAGTTCCTCAGTTTTCAATTTTGCAATCACCATTCTGGAACTTACTAAATTGAAAAAATAACAGATGTAAATCGTTCAACATTCAAAATAGATTTCTGGAGGGATGCCTGGGTGGTTTAGTTGGTTAAGCCTCTGCCTTCAGCTCAGGTCATGATCTCAGGGTCCTGGGATGAAGTCTCACATCAAGCTCCCTGCTCAGCAGGGAACCTGCTTCTTCCTCTGCCTGCCACTCCTCCTGCTTGTGCTCTCTCACCTTCTCTCTCTCTCGCTTTCTCTCTGGCAAATAAATGAATAAAATCTTTTAAAAAATAGATTTCTGGGTAGCTCCATTGGTTGAGCATCCAACTCTTGGTTTCAGCTCAGGTTTGATCTCAGGGTCGTGGGATCAAATCCCATTTCAGGTTCTGTGCTAGGTGTGGAGACAGCTTAAGATTCACTCTCCTTCTCCCTCTGTCTCTCCCCTCCCCACCCCACACACTCTCTCTCTAAAATTAAATAAATAAATCTTGAAAAACATAAAATTAGTTTTCTAGAGCAGAAGCTTTAAGTGAATAAGAAAAATTTCTAAATAATAAAGATAATCTATAACTATATTAAGATACTACAATAAATATTAATCTAAGTTCTAAACACCACGAGTTTAATTCATATGTTCACTGAAAGACTTCTGCAACAGAAATACCTTCTTTTCACATGACTCTACATTGCTAGTTTCCTAATTTGACACTACCTTAGTCTTCCCTCTATTGATTCAGACTGTCAAAAGGGCCACTGTCAGGAGAAGACCAGCATGATGAGTAATAGGAAATACTGGAGAAGAATGAGGTAACTAGAAGCAGAAGGGAAAGAGTTCTCTGGTTCTTTTTCATAAGCAATGTGGAGTCGATTCTTTTGTCTGCAAGACAGCCTGACCTTGAAGAATGAGGGAAAGCTCTAGTAGTGATCAGTGATGGGAAGAAGGTAGCACAGGATGATAGGTCCCAAGGAACCAAGAGGGTGGCTTATATGGTTGGACACCCCCAGAAGACTGTGCATCCAGGTAGTGGCATGAAGACAAGCGAGCAAGAGACACTCCCCACAGATACCAAATCAGGCTGGCAGGGAAACCTAGCAGAGGAAGAGACAGGTCACCAAGACACATTCCACTTAGCCCTAATTATGCTTATCATCACATAAATGATTCAGGTCAAAGTGGTGGCAGAGAGAGCATGGGCCAGGAATCACAAGGCCTGAGCTTCCAGATACAGCTATTACTGTAATTCTCTGGGAACTTGGGCCCGTTGCTTTACTTCTCTGTTCCTCATTTTCTCTACCTATAAAATGGAAAGAAAAAAAAAAAAAAGATGGGGAAAGCTCTCAAATCTTTCTAAGAGCTAAGATCTTGTGGGGCACCTGGGTGGTTCAGTCAGGTAAGCATCTGCCTTCAGCTCAGGATCCTGGAATTGAGTCCCAGGTCGGTCTTGAGTCTGCTTTTCCCTCTGCCCCTCCTCGCACTCACTCTCTCAATCTCTCTCTCTCTAATAAATAAATAAAATCTAAAAAAGTAATAATGATGATAATAATAAATACATTTCTTATAAAAAATAGTGAGAACCCTCTTGCATTGTTGTAACTGGTGCAGCCATTATGGAAAACAGTATGGAAGTTGCTCAGAAAATTAAAAAGAGGACTACCCTACAATCCAGTAATTACATGACTGAGCATTTACCCAAAGAAGACAAAAACACAAATTCAAAGGGATATATGCACCCCTAGATTTGTTGTAGCATTATTTACAACAGCCAAGATACAAAAGCAGCCCAAGCATCCCCTGACTGATGAACGGATAAAGAAGATATGGTGCATATATACACAATGGAATGGTACTCTGCCATGAAAAAGAATGAAATCTTGCCATATGCAACAACATGGATGGAGCTAGTAAGTCAGTCAGAGAAAGACAAACACCAAATGATTTTACTCATACATGGAATTTAAGAAACAAATGAACACAGTGGGAAAAGAGGAGGGTGGGGGAGACAAACCAAGAAACAGATTTAACTATAGAGAATATACTGATGGTCACCAGAGGAGAGGTGGGGAGGATGGGAGAAACAGGTGATGGGGATTAAGGAGTGCACCTGTCATGATGAGCACCTGGTGAATAAAATTAAAAAAAAATTTAAACAGTAGGGCTTGGGTCAAAGGGAAGCTAATTTTTTTTTTTAAGATTTTATTTATTTGTCAGAGAGAGAGAGGGAGAGAGAGCAAGCACAGGCAGACAGAATGGTAGGCAGAGGCAGAGGGAGAAGCAGGCTCCCGGATGAGCAAGGAGCCCGATGTGGGACTCGATCCCAGGACGCTGGGATCATGACCTGAGCCGAAGGCAGCTGCTTAACCAACTGATCCACCCAGGTGTCCCAAAAGGGAAGCTAATTTAAAAGAAAAGGACCACTTGACTTGTGGGCCAGACAACAGAATCGGACTTAACGAAGAGCTGAGGATAACCCAGTCAGGACAGGGAGGTTCTTTGGCCTGGACCTTGATTTGCACCAGCAGGATGAGCTGGAGCAGAAGCCAGTCTCCCTTGCCAGAATTTCCAAGGCTTCCAGAGTTTTCTCCAGCCTCGTCTAAAGAAATGTTCCAAACACACCCCAGCCACACTGCCTGTTCCCGGCAGCTTGAGGTAAGGCCTCTGCTTTTCACTGCAGGGGTGGAAGTGGTTTGCCAAGTGAAAAATGCAGTCAACGGGCAATAGAGAAAAGTGTGCTCAAGGCCAGGATTTGTACAACTTGGAAACTGTTACTGGCTTGGAGTAGAAAAATCTTCATTTTTTTCTCCCCTAAAGATTTATGACTAAATATAAGCACTCCCCTCTCCGAGGCTGCCTTAGATCTCTTAGTGAATCGTGGTTCTCTACACTATTATTCCAAAAATGTGTGTGTGGTGCCTACTGTGTGTCCAGCATGATTTAAGATGCTCAATGGGGTTTTTTAAAAGATTTTATTTATTTATTTATTTATTTATTTATTTATTTATTTGTCAGAGAGAGAGAGAGAGCACAAGCAGGCAAAGTGGCAGACAGAGGCAGAGAGAAAAGTAGGTTCCCTGCCGAGCAAAAACCTCGATGCAGGACTCAATCCACAGATCCTGGAACCACAACCGGAGCCAAAGACAGTGGCTCAACCAACTGACCCACCCGGGTGTCCCCTGAATGGGGTATTTATTTATTTATTTATTTTAAAGATTTTATTTATTTGACAGAGATCACAGGTAGGCAGAGAGGCAGGCAGAGAGAGAGGAAGGGAAACAGGCTCCCCACTGAGCAGAGAGCCCGATGAGGGGCTCTATCCAGGACCCTGAGATCATGACCTGAGCCTAAGGCAGAGGCTTTAACCCACTGAGCCACCCAGGTGCCCCTGAATGGGGTTTTTAAAATAAGATACTGGATCATAAGTTCTAGATGGAAGGAAAAGCAAACACAGAAGAAATTAAGTGACCAAATGATTGATGCAGGTGCTAAGTGTTATTTTTTTCCTAACTCTTGACAGAGTGCCCAACAAAGAGAATGGAAGAGGCAGATCTACTCAATCAAACCACTTCTGTGACATACATTCGGCTTAGAGGTTTGTCTGTAAATCAGAAGGTGCAGATGGCTGTGTTTGCCATGTTCCTCACTTTCTACATCCTGACACTGATTGGGAATGTCCTCATTGTCATAACTATTATCTATGACCGCCGGCTCCATACTCCTATGTATTTTTTCCTCAGTAACCTGTCTTTTATCGATGTCTGTCACTCCACGGTCACTGTCCCCAAGATGCTGATAGATACATGGTCAGAAGAGAAGCTCATCTCCTTTGAGGCCTGTGTCACCCAGATCTTTTTCCTGCACCTCTTTGCCTGCACCGAGATCTTTCTCCTCACTGTCATGGCCTATGATCGGTACGTGGCCATTTGCAAACCCCTGCAGTACATGACAGTGATGAACTGGAAAGTATGTGTGTTACTGGCTGTGGCCCTCTGGACAGGGGGCACCATCCACTCCATATCGCTAACCTCCCTCACCATCAAGCTGCCCTACTGTGGTCCTGATGAGATTGACAGCTTCTTCTGCGATGTGCCTCAGGTGATAAAACTGGCCTGCACAGATACCCACATTATTGAAATCCTCATCGTCTCTAACAGTGGGCTCATCTCTGTGGTCTGTTTCGTGGTCCTCGTGGTGTCCTATGCAGTCATCCTGGTAAGCCTGAGGCAGCAGATCTCTGAAGGCAGGCGAAAAGCCTTATCCACATGTGCAGCCCACCTCACTGTCGTCACACTCTTCCTGGGACACTGCATCTTTATCTATTCCCGTCCATCCACCAGCCTCCCAGAGGACAAGGTGGTGTCTGTGTTTTTCACTGCAGTTACACCCCTGCTAAATCCCATCATCTATACTCTTAGGAATGAAGACATGAAGAATGCGTTGAACAAGTTCATAGGGAGAGTGGAGAGGAGAGGTAAAAAATGACAATGTCTAAGCTCTTAGACTCCTGGTGCTCCACATCGAAGAAATGTCTTGCAAAGAACAAGTCACCTAACATTTATCCGGATATACAACTTATAAATTGTCTTCTGGTCCAATATCTGACAATCATATCAGTAGCTATGATTTTTAGGATCTTCCATATGCTAGAAACTGTTCTAGGCACTCTACATTTACTCCACTCTCACAGCCACTTGTGAGCTAGGTATTATGCTTATCTGCAATGATGGAACCAAAGCTCGAAGAGAGCCAACAGCATGCCCAAGGTCACCCAGCTAGGAAATACTGGAAGCAGGCTATTAAGCCAAGTGTATCAACAACACAAACTCATGCTATTTTCTAACAGGTAATTTTTAAAAAAGATTTTATTTATTTATTTATTTGAGAGACAGAGATTCCAAGTAGGTAGAGAGGCAGGCGGGGGTGGCAGGGAGAAGCAGGCTCTGAGCTGAGCAGAGAGCCCGATGCCGGGATCGATCCCAGGACCTTGGGATCATGACCCGAGCTGAAGGCAGAGGCTTAACCCACTGAGCCACCCAGGTGCCCCCTCATGCTACTTTCATTACACCATGCCACATCTCCCTGCTGTTGTCTTAGGGTGATAACTAACGTCTAAATGGATCTTCTGATTGCTGGGCAGCACTTGACTACATCATTCACTCAGATGCTTGCCTACACGGCTCAGCAAACACTGGTGACTTAGACCAAGTGAGTTTGCTTATGACTTCAGTGATGTAGAAAGAAGACTTTGAGTCATTGAAAATACTGATATCCTTGTCCAGGAAAATCTGCCACCAGAGCAATGAAATGGGGGTATCTTATTATTCATTTGACCAGTTTTTACCAAGCACCTATTATGTGCTAAGGACCAGGCTTACAATCACCAAAAAAAAAAAAAAAAAAAAAAAGGTCCCCCCTTCATGCAGTTGAGTCTAGTGAAAATAGGAAACAAAAGTATAAGCAAATACATTTTAATTACAGATCATAACAAAATCTGTGAAAAAAACGCATTGAATGCTAATAGAGTGTTTTGGAAAAGACTGTCATCAGAGTGGGTAGGCAAGAAGGGTCTCTCTGACAAATGACACTGAAGCTAAGATCTGAAAGATGAAAAGGAGACACACATGAGAAAGGAAGGGTGATGAACATTCTAGGCAGAAGAAATGGCAGGTATTGGGAAAGACCTTGGCTTGGTCCAAGGAGAGAAAGTGTAGTGTGGTTACAGCTTAGACCCTAAGGCAGAGAATGATGAGAGGTGACAGTGAAGAGGTAAAAAGAATACTGTCACATTCTCTCAAGGGTCAACCGACTTGATAACGCAAAGGGGAGGAAAGTCTTTTTAAATGGTACTGAATCATCTAGGCAGATGGGAAAAATTAATCGCAACCTTCATCTCACACCATATATCAAACTAAATTTAAAATGGATCATGAACTTAAAATTTAAAGCTGAACTGTAAAATTTCTAAAACAGGAAAAAAATCTTTGAGACTTCAGGGTAGGTGAAGATTTCTTACAACACAAAGGAATCAATCTTAAAAGAATGATAAATAAGACTTAATCAAAATATAAACTTCTGTTCTTCAAAATATGTAATTCAGAAAATAAAACTGCAAGCCACCCCATGAGGAGAAATATTGCCAAGCCATCTGTCCAATAAAGGTCTTGTATCCAGAATATACAAAGAATACTTTGTTTACTCTTACGACACAGTGACAAGAAGACAAAAACCGATCATAATAAATGAGCAAAACACTTGGACACATCACAACACAAGCTCTATGAAAGGATAATAAACTAATTAAAAGATTCTCAGCATCATCAGTAATTAGGAAAATGAAGAGTAAACCACACACTCACTAGAAGACCTAAAATTAAATACTGACAATACCAATTATTGGATGTTAAACTCATAATTCTGATGAGAGTATAAAATCATACAACCACTTTCGGGGGTGCCTGGCTGGTTCAATCAGGGAAGCATGAGACTCTGCATCTCAGGGTCATGAGTTTAAACCCCACAGCAGAGGCAGAGTTTACATAAACATAAATAAATAACTTCAAAAAAAAGCCATACAACCACTTTGAAAACCAGTCTTTTAGTTTTACAAGCTAAACATACATTTGCTATTGATCCAATAATTCTACTCCTAGATATTTACCCAGGAGAAATGAAGACATGTAGTCAAAATAACCTATTAGTAAACATTTATATCTACTTTATTCATAACTGTCAAAAATAGAAAACACCCAAATGCCCATCAGTAAATGACTGAATCAGCAAGTGTGGTACACCCATACCATGAGATAGTATTCAACAATACGAAGAAACAAACTGCTCATACCCACAAAAAACATTGGTTCATACCAGAAATAGCATGCAGAACTAAAGAAGTCAGGTACTGAAAAGTTCATATTGTATGATTCAATTTATATGAAGCTCTAAGAAAGACAATCTAATTCATAGTGACAAAAATCAGATCTGTGAATGCTTGGGTGAAGATAGAGGAATTGGCTGGGAAAGGACCAAAGAAACTCTCTGGGATGATGGAAATGTCCTATATCTTGCTGAAGAGATGGTTACATGGGTGTATATATACCTTCGTCAAAATTTCTCAGATTGTCTAATTAAAACACATGCATTTTATGTAACTAAATTTTACATCAATAAAGTTTATTTTAAAGTAAGTTCTTTATATATTTCTACCTTGATTTTATGAAATATTATGAAACATACAAAATAGATCCAGGAATAAGGAGAGAATCACTTTCAAAGTAACAATTTAATTCACTATAAATCAGTGATGGCTTAAGTAAACACCTTGAATCTATATTTGAAAGCAAGATTTAAAGCACTTTAATTTATAGAATATAAGTGTGATACATTGCCTCCCAGAGGCACTAACCCACAGAATCCACAAATCAAGAAAATATGTTCTCTCACAACTAACTGTTCTTGAAACTCAGTCCATGCCCCAAATTATGTTCTCTTACTAGAGAAACCAGAATCCTTCTTTAAAGTTTCCTAGATTCTTTATTTTTTAAGATTTTATTTATTTATTTGAGAAAGTGAGAGAAAGCATGAGCAGGGTAAGGGGCAGAGGGAGAGGGAGACTTTCCTCTGAACAGGGAGCTGGACTCGGGGCTCCATTCCAAGACTTCAGGATCATGACCTGAACTGAAGGCAGACACTTAACCAACGGAGCCACCCAAAAACCCCCAGATTCTTTTTCCTTTAGGTTCCATCATGATTGTTTCCCTTACAGAAGTAATACTCAGTAAGTCCTCTTTATAAAGAAGCGTGCCTTGCTCAATGCCATTCTACCTACTGACTTTGTTTTTTACTTCTACTGACTTGTTAAAGACATGGCCATAATTATACTTGCGATTCCAAATCAGTCATGTACCCAACTTCATGAAAAAACCTGTTTCTGTCTGAGATGCTTAATGGCATTTTTTACCTCCTCATTCCTCAAGGTGTAAATGAGGGGATTTAGCAAAGGGGTGACCACAGTGTAGAAGACAGATACCACCTTGTCAATGGAGAAGCTGCTGTCTGGCCGAGTGTAGAGAAAGATACACGGTCCAAAGAAGAAGGCAACCACCATGAAGTGGGCTGAGCAGGTAGACAGGGCTTTCCGGCGCCCTTCAGCTGACTGTTTTCTAAGAGAAACCAGGATGACTACGTAAGAGGTAATCAAAGCCAGGAAACAGGTGAGAGAGATGGTTCCACTATTAGACACAATGAGCATTCCTGTGAGGTATGTATCTGTACACGCCAGCTTGATGACAGGTGGCACATCACAGAAGTAGCTATCAATAATGTTGGGGCCGCAGTAAGGTAGACGAGTGGTCAGGAAGGTCTGCACCAGAGAGTGAACAGTACCCCCCAACCAGAGAGCAAAGACAAGCTGTACACAGACCCTGATGTTCATCAAACTGGAATAGTGCAGCGGAGCACAGATGGCTACATAACGATCATAAGCCATTATGGTCAGTAGAAAGATCTCAGCACAAGCAAACAGATGTAGAAAGAAGAGCTGTGCAATGCAATTATCAAAGGAAATTGTCTTTCTCTCCAAAAGCAAGCCCTCTAGCATCTTGGGCACCGTGACAGACGAGTGGCAGAGGTCAATAAAGGACAGATTGCTCAGGAAGAAGTACATGGGGGTATGAAGATGCAGAGTAAAAACTATAGTAACTATGATGACAGCGTTCCCCAAAAGGGTTAGTACATATGCAACAGAGAATGTCACAAAAAGTAGTATCTCCAGCACCCAGTTCTCAGTGAGTCCCAAGAAGACAAATTCAGTCACTCTTGTTTGATTTAGAGCATCCATCCAATGAGTTTCTAAAGGACCTTGTAGGGAAGGGAAAAAACCATGAAAGCTAATTTAGCTTTAATATTACAAGACTAGAACTCGTTGAAGTGACTCTACATTCCTATATGAATTGTTTATTTATTATCAGGGCATATGAAATAGAAGAACAACCTAATAGTGATTGGTACAATATACCCATTATGTAACAGGAGCCATTCCCAGTACTTTATATACACCATTCTATTAAACACAACTGCACCATGGCATAGGCATTATTGTTCCTGGCTTACAGATGAGCTACATGAATCTCACAAGAATTAGTAAGTTGCCAAAACTCTTGGCCACTAGTTAACTGGCTTTTTTCATTTCAGTCTAACCCACAGATAACACCAAATTAATCTTCCCAAATTGACTCCCAACTAAAGTCATTCACCATTTCTTTTTTTTTCCCCAAGATTTATTTATTTATTTACTTATTTATTTATTTGACAGACAGAGATCACAAGTAGGTGGAAACTGGCAGAGAGAGGAGGAAGCAGGCTCCCTGCTGAGCAGAGAGCCCAATGCAGGGCTTGATCCCAGGACCCTGAGATCATGACCTGAGCCAAAGGCAGAGGCTTAACCCACTGAGCCACCCAGGCGCCCCAGTCATTCACCATTTCAGTCTTTCTATCAAATTAAATGTACATCCAAAGCCTGCAACAGACTAATCCATATTTATTTTTCCAGTCTGGAATCCTCCTTTTTCCATATATGTTCTTTTCTTCAGGCAAGCCGGTTACTATATTTCTGCCATGTTACCCCACCTTTAAGAAGACTTTGCTGAGGAGCACCTGGGTGGTTCAGTGGGTTAAGCCTCTGCCTTCAGCTCAGGTCATGATCTCAGGGTCCTGGGATAGAGCCCTGCATCCGGCTCTCTGCTCAGCAGGGAGCCTGCTTCCTCCTGGCTCTCGGCCTGCCTCTCTGCCTACTTGTGATTTCTGTCTGTCAAATAAATAAATAAAATCTTTAAAAAAAAAAAAACTTTGCTGATACAATCAAATCCTATCTCTTCTCTTTCATAACTATTTTATGGTACTGAACTATAAAAGAAAGTAAGACTTTTCTTTCTGTTTTCCATTAATCGAAATTTTTCTGAAAAGCAATAACTACATGGGTCAAATCCTATTACTATTCTTTCATACCTATTTTATGGTACTGAACTATAAAAAAAATAAGACATTTCTTTCTGTTTTTCATTAAATCACAAGCTTCTTAAAAGCAGTAACTACAGGAGGTGCCTGGGTGTCTCTGTTGGTTGAGTGTATGACTCTTGGTTTTGGCTCACATCATGATCTCAGGGTGGTGATATCAAGCCTAGAGTAGGGCTCCATGCTCAGTGGAGAGTCTGCCTGAAGATTCTCTCCTTCTGCCTCTCCCCCTCCCCCAACTAGAGCATGTGCACGCACTCTCTCTCTCAAAAAATAAATATTTTTTTAAAAAAAGAAATTTAACTTTTAAAATTCTATAATATGATTTGTCCTCTAAGAAATATTATTGTATAAATACTAATTATTTTGTCCCTAATATTTTTTAAGATTTATTTGAGAATGAGAGAGAGAGAAAAAAAAACATGAGTGGGAGGAGATGCAGAGGGAGAATGAGAAAGAATCTTCAAGCTGATTCCCCATGATGGCAGAGCCCAATGCAGGGCTTGATCCTAAAACCTGGAGGTCATGACCTGAGCAAAATCCAGAGTCAGCAACTTCACCACCTGAGACACCCAGGTACCCCTGTCCCTGAATTTCTATACTGATTCATTAGCCTACAGCTCTAACAAGAGTTTAGGAAATAATTACCACAACCACAAAAATTATTTATATTCTTGATCCAACTATTTCACTTGTAGGAGTCTCCTAAGCATCTAAACTATCAAAAAGCTAAATGCAAGAAAATACTAATTACAGCATTATTTAAAACAACAGTCATAGGATTTTTTTTGAAGCTTGAATGAATATAGTGGAAGCTGAAAAGAATTACATGCACACATTAGGAATGAAACTGACAAAGGATTGCCAATATGAAAAAATATTCAAATCTCATGAAGAATAAAAGAGGAGATAAAACTTGTTTACACATTCTCAACAATTTAAAATATATATGGTGCCATACAAATTATCAAAATGCAAATAGAAGACTAGAAAAAAAATTGAAACATATATGATCAAAAAAGGATAATATTCCTATTACTTAAAGGGCTCTTAAGATACAACAAGAAAAGACAGATGACCATTAAATATGGACAGGAAAGTATGAAAGGGCAAGTTGCACAAAAAGAAACAAAAATGACAAATAAGTATGAATAAAAAGATACTCGGCTTCAGTAGTGGGTTTAAAAAATGTTTTTGTCTCTCTTCAGATTGACAAAGGTATAAGAAACTGAGCATTTTATAGACTGCTACTGGAGGTAGATATTATTAAGACCTTATGATGATAAGGCAGCACCTATCATAATTCTAATGATCTGGCAGCACCTATCATAATTCTAATGCCCCTACCTCTAACCAAGAAGCCCACTTCTAGGGCTGTATTTCATAGAAATAAAGGAATCCATAATTAAGGATAAATGTTTACTGAAGCATTTTTAGCAAAACAAGGAACTGGAAATAAATTGGATGTTTATTAACAGAGAAATAATACATTTTAATACAGTCATGACTTAGAACATTATGTAGCCATGAATAAGAATGAATTGCATCTGTGCATACAAATTTAAAGCAGTGGTTGTCAATATGGCTGCATGTTAGAACCATCTGGGGAGGGGAGGTATGGATTCTGCTGCCCAGCTTCACCTAAGACAATTAACTCAGAATCTTTGGGGGTTGGACCCATCAGTACTTTTAAAGCTCTTTGGCATTTCCAACATAGAGCCAACGTAGCAAACTATTAACTTCAAGGAATGTCAACCATATATTGTTAAGTGAAAAAAGTACATTATGAATATATTATGAACCAGGAAGGAAGGGAGGGAGAGAGAGAGGAAGGAAGGAAAGGAATCAGGAAATAAATAACAAACAAAACAACAGAGGAAGGAGGGAATCAAAAGAGATTTCTCTGTGTGTGTGTGCCTATGTTCAAACATACATATACACATATTCATGAATTATGTGTGTGGTATTTATTCCTGAGGGATAGAAGGTAAGTGTGGAAGAATACACAGTATTTCAATTAGTTACCTGTGGAAGTATAAAATTGAAAAAAAATTGTAAGATTGTATTAATTTTTACATTATACTTCATAATTGTTTAAGTTTGTTTAATAAGCATGGGTTACTTTATTTTAAAAAACAAAGCATTAGGGGCGCCTGGGTGGCTCAGTGGGTTAAGCCGCTGCCTTCGGCTCGGGTCATGATCTCGGGGTCCTGGGATCGAGCCCCGCGTCCAGCTCTCTGCTCAACAGGGAGCCTGCTTCCTCCTCTCTCTCTGCCTGCCTCTCTGCCTGCTTGTGATCTCTCTGTCAAATAAATAAATAAAATCTTTAAAAAAAAAAAAAAAAAAGCATTAAAAGCATGCCTATGGGGGGAAAAAGGAAAGGAAAGGAAAATGCTGACTTCATGGGACTATGAGTACATTTTTCCTTCTCCACATCTAACAGTGTATAATCTGGTTATATGCTTTATAAGGCAGTATTGTTAAAATGGGGAGAATCTTTCCCAGAAACTGTTGGTCAGCAATGCATTGGTAGCAGAGAATCAAGAGCTGTTTTGCTTTCCGCTAGGAAGAGGAGGGCAGAGGCTCTTCATAAGAGCACATGCAGTGAATTCAAACAACTATGACCTTTAGCCTTCACCTTCTGAAGCCTCAGTTTTCTGAGCTATAAAAAAGGAACTAGATGCATCTCTTATACATGATTCGATGTAGCAAATATTCAGGTCTCCTATTGAAAAGATTAAGAGAGACACAAGAGGATGGGAAGAATGTCTGGCTTTGTTAGGGGTTCTGGGGCAGAGAAGATTGTTGTTAAATCTGAAACTCATACACATTTTACTTGAGAAGAATCTATTGAGTAGCACTGAATCTTGGGCCTAGCTGAAATTCACAAAGCCAGGATAATTCCCTTGAGGTCCTTAGGCTGTTTCCAGGGGCAACAGATAGATGCTGGTACATTTTCAGTACCAGAGGAATCTACACTATGTTAGGGAAAACAGTTTTTGCTCTGGTTTTTAAAAGAGGTGGGTTAATGGGGTGCCTAGCTGGCTCAGTTGGTAGAGCATGTGATTCTTGATCTCGGGATCATGAGTTTTGAGCCCTATGTTAGGTGCGGAGATTAATTAAAAACAAAATATTTTTAAAAAAATAAAATAGGGGCACCTGGGTGGCTCAGTCAGTTAAGCTTCTGCCTTTGGCTCAGGTTGTGATCCCAGATCATCACTCAGTGGGGAGTCCGCTTCTCCCTCTACCTCTGCTCCTCCTCCCTGTTCATTCTCTCTCTCTCTCTCTCTCTCTCATAAATACATAAAAATCTTTTAAACAAATAAAATAAAATAAATAAAAAGTTGGTTGAGATTTTTTTTTTTCCTTTGGTTGAGATTTTAACTCCATGATTGGGTCTTGCCTCAAATACCACCTCAGCATGGAGGTCCTCCTGATGATTATACCAAGAACACTCCCCAATGACACAGTATCTTAGGTACATCTTCTTTGTAGTACTTAGAAACACCTGCAATCAGGTGTTTTTATTTATCTAAACATAGATAAAATCTATGTTTATCGGCTGCCTTTCCAAATATTAATCCTTTGAGGGCAAGGACTAGATCTGCATGTTTACTGCTACACACCGAAAACTTGGGTTCAGCTGTGAATGAGATCTTCAAACCCAGCACATACTATGTTGAGCACTGGGACTAAGACTTCCACACTCCAAAACTACAAAGCCCCTCAAGAAATGCAAGGCAGTTTCTGTTCTAAAGAAACCATAAAAACAAAAACATGTGTGTCTAAAACTAGTAAGTATGTTTAAAATAATTATAAATAATAATGATTAACTTTCTCTAAGAAAAAGAAACTAACAAATATACAGTGCCTGTTGGAAGTAAGAGGCTTAGCACTCTCCTGATTTTCTTAAGATTTCATTCTATTTTCCTTCTGAAAAAATGTAGAGCACCTCCTTCAACCTTTCCATCACATCTTTCTCTATTCCTCTTGAGACTTTCCCACTACTTACTCACCACCATACTGAACTATTTTGTCAAATCTTTTTTCTTCTTTCTTTCCCATCCCCTGACAGTAAAGAGAAAAAAATCTGGAGGGTTTAGCAAGCTTCATAAACCATGTGGACAAGTGAGGCATACTGGAGTGGCCCAATAAACCTAGATGAAAGAAATGTACACACAAAGTTGTTGTTAGTGACACCTATGCAGTACTCGCTCACTGTAAACCTATTAGATTTCACTCATTCCTTGAGTCATCCAGTAAATTCACAGATGGATTGATCCATGAATAATTGGGCAAATGGGGACTTTCAAGTGTAGAAAAAAAAATTGGGCTTACAAACCAAGGATGTCAAATAGAAAATACTGAATTCAAATTATTGAGGTCAAACAAAAATTGGCTGTTAAATATCTCTTTTATTGACAAAATAATGGTCTTTTTAAAAACAAAAATGTCTTAGAAAAGAGCATCCTTTTTAAACTCACAACTGAACGTATCAAGATTTAAGCCATGAATTAAACTTCTATTTCTCATTTGGGCTTTTATCTTTTGCTTTTTTTTTAAGTGGGCTCCGTGCCCCATGTGGGGCTTGAACTTATGACCCTGAGATCATGACCTGAGCCAAGACCAAAAGTCAGACATTCAACTGACTACACCATCCAGGTGCCCTGGCAAAAAAAATATTTTAAAAGTAACATTGTATGTGATGAGAATGAAAACTCTCAAAATTTGTTGGGAAGGTGATTTGTACATTAAAATAATTACCCAGGTATTTAAGGAAATGAGTAGACTCTTATCTACTATGGGGTAATTGAATCAAGGGAGCAGAATCCCTACTGGACATCAATATCATATATATTAATGTGTACTGTGTACACTGAAATTATTCATAAAGGACTGAAGAACCTTGAGAATCTTTCCTTTCTGCCCTTTGCCCTTTCCTTTCACCTTTCACCAAAGGGCTCTGTAATCCCTGCAGCAGCTTCACAAAGGAGACAGTAACAATTTTCCCCTTTTGGAAATCACTGCTCTGAAGAGTACAGCAATTTGCTGGGGATCACATGTGATGAGCAGCAGAGTTTAATCCTTTACCGCCTGACTCCCCAGTTTTAACCTCGTCATCTCTGCCATTTCCTCTGAGATACCCCAAACCCCATCTTTCTCTGTCTCTTCTCTGTCTCCATCTGACTGCCGTTTCGGCACTGCAGGCTCAGACCTTGGCACAGACACACAGCGAAGCCTCCTTCTGCCAAGAGGAACCTGAGTTTTTATCCTACATTCTTACTGTATGATCCTTACATCTTCATTTCAGCCTTAAGTCAATTTGATCTTGAGGTGCCAAGATCTTGTAAGAGAGAACTGCCTGATTGTGTCAAGGGAATGCCAGGGGCTTCAACCCGAAAGAGGAGACAAGGGAGAAGCTCCTGGGGGCACATGAACTTTGACAGCTTTATTTCTCAGAAAGAGAGACTATGGTTAAGTTTCAGAGATTCTTTATGGCTTGTCCTGCCTTTGCACCACAGAACTGGAGTTCTGCTCCAGGTCTCCGGCCCTCAGATTTTTCCACTACTCAGCAGTGGCCTCTAGAGGGCTCAGGTAGAGTAACTTCTAAATCTCTTTATGTTGTACTTAGTATCTTTTTTCAAGATTCTGCTCTTCACAGTAAGTCCTTTTGTTTATTTATTTTTTTTTTAAGATTTTATTCTTTTTTTTTTTAGATTTTATTTATTTATTTGTTCGAGAGAGAGAGAGAGAGAGCGCATGAGCACAGGCAGACAGAGTGGTAGGCAGAGGCAGAGGGAGAAGCAGGCTCCCCGACGAGCAAGGAGCCCGATGTGGGACTCGATCCCAGGACGCTGGGATCATGACCTGAGCCGAAGGCAGCTGCTTAACCAACTGAGCCACCCAGGCGTCCCTAAGATTTTATTCTTCAGGGTTGCCTGGATGGCGCATTTCAACTCTTCATTTCGGCTCAGGTTGTGATCTCAGGATTGTGAGATCGAGACCCACCCCTCTCTCTCTCTCTCTCTCTCTCTCTCTCTCTTTCTCTCTCTCAGTTGAATAAATTTTTTTTTTTTAAGATTTAATTCTTCATGGTATATTATGGTATTATCTACCTGGCTGCCAACCAAAACAGGTGGAGAAAGAAAGCTTCTCTGAGGCTTTTAAGTTTTGGTTTGGTTTGGTTTTTTTTTTTAAGGGTGGTGGGGCAGAGAGGCAGAGGGAGAGAGAGAGAGAATCCTTTTTTTTTTTTTTTTAAGATTTTGTTTATTTAGTTGACAGAGAGAGACAGAGTGAGAGAGGGAACACAAGCAGAGGGAGTAGGGGGGAGGGAGAAGCTGGGCTCCCACCGAGCAGGGAGCCCGATGCAGGGCTTGATCCCAGGACCCTGGGATCACGACCTGAGCAGAAGGCAGACACTTAACAACTGAGCCACCCAGGCACCCTGAAAGAGAGAATCTTAAGTAAACTCCACACCCAGGGTAGAGCCTGATGTGGGGCTAAATCTCACAAACCTGAGAACCAGACCTGAGCTGAGATCAAGAGTCAGATGCTGAACCAACTGAATCACCCGGGCACTCCTACTCTGAGGATTTTAAAGGTGAGGATTATTTAAAGTAAGAACCAAATGGTATCCTCTTCTCTTCATCCAGAGAAAGCACTCAACAGCACCTCCCGCATATATTGCAGGGATGCAGTCCTGGTGAGTTATGTCTCAGAGAGTTACACTGGATCGGGAAGTTGTACTCTCCCATGTACTCTTTCATTTCTTCTCCAGAGCAGCCCAAATCTAAGCTCCATGATGACTTTCAAGGCACAAGAAAGTCAGGCTTTCTCTGATGGTCATAAAGACTCCCCTGCTTCCACAAACAAGCAAAGACTGAATGATCATCTGCCACTAGAAGAGACTTGTTCTTTGAAAGAGTGTATCTTATTCAACATTCATTCCGCACACATTTGTGAATGCCTTGCAGGCACTGTGCTGGTGATGGTCTTGATCCCTTCCAACCCCAGAACTCCATAATTCTATGACTTTTTTGATGACTAGAAAGAAGGAACAGGTGCTGTGGCAAAACCTAAAAGGTGATAAGTAATAATCCTAGACATTTTGGGCAATCTTAGAGGGTGCGTCTATTTGTAGCACGTTGGGAGTATGAGGGTGCAGAAAGCAACACACGGAAGAAGTATACTGAGTTCTGAGACAGAAGGCAGGTTAAAATAATTCTCATAAATTAAAAGGCCTTCTACTGAATGTATAAATACTACACACTTAAGCAACCTATCAGACAAGTGGTTGAGAATGGGTCTTGTTCGGTAAGTACCACGAACACATATGCAGATGGGTGCGTACCCCGCAGAAGGCATAGCAGGCAATGCAAGTAAAAAGGTGGTAAAACTCACCAATGTTCTCCAGTGACACAGGGGTGATGTAACTAACGGTTACAATGTTCTTTCTTCCACTTCTTCATTAATCCATTCTGAAATGAAACAGAGAGAAAGCAAAATATTTTAAAACACTGTGATTTGGACATTAGTAACTGGTTTTCCATTAAAATATTTTCACCCTTGGGGCGCCCGGGTGGCTCAACTGGATGAGCATCTGCCTTCAGTTTGGGTCCTGGTCCCAGGGATGGGGCCCCACTCTGGGCTCCCTCCTCAGCGGGAAGCCTACTTCTCCCTCTCCCTCTGCCACTCCCCGTCCTTGTGCTCTCTTCTCTTGCTCTCTGTCAAGTGAATAAAGAAAATCTTTAGGAAAAACAAATAGCTTCACCTTTTTAATTTTGTCTCTGGATTTTTTTTAATCTCCTTCCCTCTCTGTTAATTTTGCATTTGTTCTTTTCAATACTTCTGCCTTCTTCTAGCCAAGGAAGGTAGAACTAAGCCTACTTGCCTTTTCCACTTTAATCAGTAATTACTATGGGTACTATTAGAACTATATTTGAACAGGTTCCAAAATCTGTTCCTCAAAGCCACTAATTAATTCAACAAACATTCTGTATAGAAGGAAAATACTCATTTTTAGTTAATATAAATAAATAGCACATTTTATGAAATATAAGCAAATACTAACTTGAACCTTTAATTTTTGTATCAAGAAAATATAAAAGTGTCTTCATCGTGGTAATCACGTCACAATGTATACATGTATCAAATCATCACACTGCCACCTTAAATTCATTCAATCTTTGTCGATTACACCTCAATAAAGATAAAAAGAAATGTAAAATTTTGTGACAAGTTGTACCCAATCAAAGCTGGTTAGTCTTAGGTTCTCCTGTTGTCCTGCTGAACTAATAATGAGGATCACTGAGTGAAGACTTACTTTGTCAGACAATATATCTAAAAACTTGGGATTCTGGGGCACCTGGCTGACTCAGTTGGTTGAGCATGCCATTCTGGATCTCTGAGTCATGAGTTCAAGCCCCACCGTGGTTGCAGAAGGAGGGAGAGAGAGAGAGAGAAACAAGTTGAGTACTAATTTTAAAAACCTTTGGATCCTGCTCTTTTCACCCTTTTAGCCAACTGATCTATCCTAACTCTGGGTACACTTGTGCAGATCACTTGACTTTATTTCCATTATCTGGAAATCAATAATTTGATCCCTGTAATTATTGTGATGGTTAGTTTTATGTGTCAGCTTGGATACGCTATGGTACCCAGTTGTGTGGTCAAATACAGGTCTAGATGTTGTTGGGAAGATGTTTTTCAGATGTGATTACCATTTAAATCAGTAGACTTGAAGTAGATTACCTTCCATAACGTGAGTAGGCCTGAGGCAATCAGTGGAAAACCATCAGAGAAAAGACAGGTACCCAGCATAAGGAATTCTGTTTCCAGACTCAAGACTGCAAGACTCACTCCTGCCAACGTCCAGCCTGCTGGCCTGCTCTGCAGACCTCAGACTGGCTAGACCCCAGATGTCATGAGCCAACTCCTTAAAGTAAATCTCTCTCTCTCAGTCTCTCTCTTTCGTTCTCTCTTTCTATATATACAATTTATTCTGATGATGGATAGATAGGCAGGCAGGCAGAAAGATAGCCTATCAGTTGTGTTTCTCTAGAGAACCCTAACTAATGCGGTTACCTCCCTTGCAATCATCTTAAAGATGGGAATATGGTTTAAGTTTACGAAAGTTTAGTTATATAAGACCATTATTCATTCATCACTCCCAGGTGATACACTTCTCCTGAGAATCTTATTATATTCTCTCTCCCTCCCTCAACATCTAGACCTGTATTTGACCACACAACAATAAGCAACAACAGAAATTATTACATTATAAAGGTGAGGCAGAAAGAGGATAGGAAAACTCAGTATCATCAAACCAAACCTATCAATCCACTAACTTTATTAAACTCTGGCTGTCTTCTAAAGCCAAAGCAATATTCTTCAATGTATAATCAATAACATCCGTTCATACACTTATCTTGCTTTTTTTAGGAGACTTTCCACTGACATCAAACACTTTCCACGTAATCTTGCACCTCCTCCTGATTCAACGTCCTCTTATATCCTGTTACCGAAGCCCAGGATGGAAAATCCTAGAGCACAAAATTTTACACAGGGTGAATGTCAGGCTTGAAAGCTTTAGGACTTTTATCTGCCTGACACAGGCTTTTGAAGTGATCACTGGATGATAAGAATTGAACTTCCCATCAATGAATACTCAGGGGTACTATTATGAGTTTTCCATTTCAATGAGTTTCCTGTTATTAGTCTCCTTCATTTAGCAATTTAATAAGTGGACAATAAAAACAGCAGCCTCCAAATATGGAAGAGTTCCAAACCTTTGGCAATTAGCATGACATCAGTTTGTTCAGCCACTGTACTAATCACAGCAACATACACCAGAGAGTCAAAGTCCACTGACAAATGGAACCTCACCCATGAATCCTAAATAAATTGCTATCAGTCCATGGGCTCCCAAAATGCCCAACAGCAGCCTGGAACTCACTAAGTTTCCAGAAACATCTGACTCGACACCTCCTCATTTGTCTTTTCTAATGCTTGAGGAAAAGTTCAAAGCAAAAATTACAATCCACTCTTTACAGATTGTCCACAAACGATAACCTCTTTTTATAAGGCAAAAACATCCAGATGTTTGTACCAGTGGATTTTCAGTCTTCCAAAAAGAGTATTGACTGCTTAAAGCAAAAACAGTAAGAATGCATTGTGGAAATGAAAATACACAGGAATAAAATGAGAATAATAACAAAAAGACTGGGAGAAAGAAAATGGAAGTTGGAAATACTCTTTTTTTTTTTTTAAAGATTTTATTTATTTGACCGACAGAGATCACAAATAGGCAGAGAGGCAGGCAGAGAGAGAAGTTGGGGGCAGGAAGCAGGCTCCCTGCTGAGCAGAGAGCCGGATGCAGGGCTCTATCCCAGGACCCAGGGATCATGACGTGAGCTGAAGGCAGAGACTTCAACCCACTGAGTCACCCAGGCGCCCCAAAAATATTCTTATATTATACAGGCAGTGGTGTAATATTATTTGATGATGTACTGCATTAAAGAAGTATTCTCTAAATGCTTGACAAACAGCTAAAATAAAGTGATATGGCAAATAAGGTAATAGTGGAGGTGAAATAAAATATATTTTAAAATCTCAGTGAGGGGCGCCTGGGTGGCTCAGTGCGTTTAGCCTCTGCCTTCAGCTCAGGTCATGATCTCAGGGTCCTGGGATTGAGGCCCACATCAGGCTCTCTCCTCAGCAGAGAGCCTGCTTCCCCTTTCTCTCTGCTACTTGTGATCTCTCTCTTTCAAATAAATAAAATCTTTAAAAAAATAAAAAATAAAAGCTCAGTGAATCCAAATGTTAAAAAAAAAAGCACAGAAGAAAATGAGATACAGAAGAAAATAGAAAACAAATACCAAAATGGTAGACTTAAACAAAACCCCACTGCTAATCACATTAAATGTATATGGTCTACCTTGTTTCCAGAATATATAAAGAATACTTAGAACTCAATAATTAAAAGACAAATAACCCAACTTAAGAATAGGCAAAGGAGGGGCGTCTGGGTGGCTCAGTCAGTTAAGCATCTGCCTTCGGCTCAGATCATGATCCCAGAGTCCTGGGATCGAGCCCTGAATCAGGTTCCCTGCTCAGCAGGGAGCCTGCTTCTCCATCTCATTCTGCCTGCCTCTCCCCCTGCTTGTGCTCTCTCTCTCTCTCTCTCACTGTCAAATAAATAAAACCTCTAAGAATAGGCAAAGGATTCAAACTGACATTTTTCCAAAGAATGGCATGGAGCCTGCTTAAGATTCCTTCCCATACAGCCACTCTGGAAAACAGTACAGCAGTTCCTCAAAAAGTTAAACATAGAGCTACCCTATGACC
This sequence comes from Lutra lutra, assembly GCF_902655055.1. NCBI lineage: Eukaryota > Metazoa > Chordata > Mammalia > Carnivora > Mustelidae > Lutra > Lutra lutra. The sequence continues at coordinate 49,906,260 of NC_062284.1, forward strand.
CAGCAACTGCACTACTAGGAATTTACCCAAAGGATACAAACATACTGATCCAAAGGGGCACCTGTACCCCAATGCTTATAGCAGCAATGTCCATAATGGCCAACTATGGAAAGAGCCCAGATGTCCATCAACAAATGAATGGATAAAGAAGATGTGGTATACAGGGCCCTTCAGTGGCTCAGTTGGTTAAGTACCTGCCTTGGGCTCAGGTATGATCCCAGGGTCCGGCTATGGAGCCCCCACATTGGACTCCCTGCTCAGCTGGGAGTCTGCTTCTCCCTTTTCCTCTCCCCTCCCTCCACTCATTTCCTCTTTCTCTCTCTCTCTCTTTCAAATAAACAAAATCTTCACAAAATAAAATTTTTAAAAAGATGTGGGGACGCCTCAGTGGCTCAGGCTGTTGAGCATCTGCCTTCAGCTTGGGTCATGATCCCAGAGTCCTGGGATTGAGTCCCATATCAGGTTCCCTGCTCAGCAGGGAGCCTGCTTCTCCCTCTGCCTGCTGCTCCCCCTGCTTGTGCTCTCTTTCTCTGACAAATAACTAAATAAATGAAATTTTTTTTAAAAAAGGGTTTGTTTTTTTTAAGATGTGTATATATACAATGGAATGTTATTCAATCTTATTCAAAGAAAATGAAATCTTGTGATTTGCAATGATGTGGACAGAACTAGAGGGTTATTAGGCTGTGAAGTAAGTCAATCAGAGAAAGACAATTCTATGATTTCCCTCACATGTGTGAATTAAGAAACAAAACAGACGATCATAGAGGAAGGGAAGGAAAACTAAAATAACATGAAATCAGAAGGGAGACAAACTGTAAGAAACTTTTAACTATAGGAAGCAAACTGAGGGTTGCTGGAGGGGAGGTAGGTGGGGGGATGGGGTAACAGGGTGATGGACATTAAAGAAGGTACTTGACAGAATGAGCACTGGGTGTTATATGCAACTGATGAATCACTAAACTCTACCTCTGAAACTAATATACACTATATGTTAAATGATTGAATTTAAATATAATAAAATTAAAATTAACTTTTTAAAAAAGATTCTTTCTTTCCCTCTCCCTCTGCTTCCCCCCCTACACATACTCTCTCTTTCTCTCACTCAAAGAAAAAAGAAAGTGTATGTCCACATAACAAATTTGTACATATTCACTGCAGCATTATTCATACTATTCAAAAAGTGGAAACAACCAAAATGTCTATCCATTGACAAATGGTTAAACCAAATGTGGTATGTCCATAAAGTGGAACACTGTTCAGTAAGAAAAAGGAATGAGGTACTGATACATGATACAACATGTATCCACCTTTGTGGTGAAAACGAAGAGACCGTGCAGTTTGAAGATATTGAGGAGAAAAGGACATGGAAGCAGCAAATGTCCCAGGCCCTGGCAAAGTTCCATCTTTGCAGGACAGTAAACATATAGTAAACTATAGCCATGATAGATGCTACACACTTGAAATCATGGGAAAAAGTCTCATATTTATGAATGTAGAAAAAGGAATTCGGATGTGGAAGAGAAGGAAAAAGAAAGGAGGAAGAGGGAGACGTTGTTGATTTCATGGATAGTAGCCAGCCAGAATGCCTTGAAATAGACTGAACAGACACTATGAGATGGTCTATATATATCTCATCCAAAAATGAACTTAAATATAATATGTTTAACAAGATAAAATGATAGCCTGTTTGAATTCTTCCTAATAGAACTTCAATTCTTTAGGGTAGTGATTAGAGGGAAAAAAATAATGCCAAGGAAAGAATATGCTTATTATTACAGGGAGGGGCACACGATGATGAAGTGAGAGATAACTGAAGGAAAAAAAGAAAGGGAAATAAGGATGAAGTCCTCAGCTTGCAAAAGGCAGCATACATGCAAAGTGACCTTATCTGTGAATTCTTCTGATCCTTCCAACAGCCTTTTATAAAGCCTGCTGAAAACTAATGACTCATTGAAATTGAATTTTTTCATGGAAAGTGCTGAAGACTCTGCCTAGGACCCAGGTTGACTGAGACACAACAAAACAGCACGAGGGAGGTTGGAAGAAATGGCAGAGTAAAGACCTCCAAAAAGTCATGCCTTAAAAGCAATGAGAACACTGACCAAAAAATAATTACCAAATTGAATTTTTTTGAACTCTGGAAATTAACCTAAGGCTTGCAACAATTAAAGAAGGATTTATTCAAGAAAACTGTCTGAGTTTGGGTAAGAACATGGAACACCTCTATGGCCTTTTTAACTTGTCTTGTGCTCATCCCCATCTCCCCAGCTATGCAATAGCCTTGAAAGCCAACAACCTCTGAACATGGTAAAAACAAAACAAAACAAAACAAACAAAAACTGCCTAGAAGCCCTGGAGAAATGGAAACTGGTTTGGAACTCTCCAAAAACATATTCTCAGAGAACTGTCATTATCTGATGTGTCTGGCACATCCCTCAAACCTCCACTCCTAGCATTTGCATTTATTTGACCTGACTCAGAGACCACTTGTTGCAAACAACCTTTCCTCAGGGGCATTTGTTGAAAACAATCAGCACCAATTATTTAATATTGCCACTGTCTGAGAAAACTAAAACAATGGAACATGGGAGAAGCTAACCAAAACACTTGAAGGGAAAAACTAACAAATAAGATGTCCCTAGGGGGCCCTGAGAACTCCAACCTATTCCTGGGAATCTACAAGGCGACACATAAGCATAAAGAGGTTACATGCGTGCCAAGGGCCATTTGAAGTCCCATGAAAGATCTTAAAGGGCCCTACTCTTTCACCTAGGGCTGACCTGAAAGCTCTGTGAAAGCAAGAAGGAAAGGCCAAGAAAGAGCTATAAAGCCTAAATGTTGAAGGAGTGCCCGAACATGCACACGGCCCATTGGCAATGGGCAGGAGGCCTCCTGGTTCCAGGCATTTAAGAAATTTCTGTCCAGTCACGAACTGACTATTAAGCTAATCGAACAGAAATGCCAGTTGCCACAAATGACAAAAAATACAGACATTACAGATTAGTTCAGGAAAGTGGACAAACGAACTCATAAGCACAAAGAACAGCAACAAAATCTGATTTCCAGTCTTGCCATATTACATTATTTCAAATGTCCTGTTTTTTATTTTAAAAAATTACAATACACACATAGAAACAAGGAGACATGGTTCATACAGAGAAAAAGAAGTAAAAAAAAAAAAAGGAAAAGCTAGAGGAGGCTACATATTAAACTTATCAGACAAAGATTTTAAATGAGCTATTTTAAATATGTTCAAAGAATTAGTGAAACCATGTATAAAGAACTAAAGAAAAGTGCAAGAATTATGCCACACCAAATACAGAATATCAATAAAGAGAAATTTTAATAAAAGAGCAAAAAAAAAAACCCTAATAAATTTAAAAGCATTAAAATCATACTTTTTTTTTTTACCATAATGGGATGACATTAGAAATCAATAAAAGAGGGGCGCCTGGGTGGCTCAGTGGGTTGAAGCCTCTACCTTCGGCTCAGGTCATGATCTCAGGGTCCTAGGATCAAGCCTCGAATCAGGCTCTCTGCTCAGCATAGGGCCTGCTTCCCCCTCTCTCTGCCTGCCTCTCTGCCTACTTGTGATCTCTTTCTCTGTCAAATAAATAAATAAAATCTTTAAAAAAAAATAAAGGAAATCTGGGACATTCAGAAGTATGTGGAAATTAAATAAGGCACTCCAAAATTAAGCAGTGAGTCAAAAAAGAAGTCACAAGTTTAAATTAGATAGTAATTTGAGATGAACGAAAACAAAAACATACTAAAATCCCACTATAAACCTTATGGTATACAACTAAAGCAGTGTTTGGAGAAAAACTTCTATCTGTAAACACCTTTAGTATATATAAAAAAAAATCTCCAATCAAAAACCTAACATTCCACCATAAGGAACTAGAAAAAGAGCAAACTAAACTTAAAACAAGCATAAGGGGGAGAAAACAAGCATAAGGAAGGAAATAACAGAGCAGACATAATTGAAATACTGTAAAACAAAAGCAATGAACCAACAAAATCAAAAGTTGGTTCTTTGTAAAAATCAGTAAAAATGACAAACCTTGGGGCGCCTGGGTGGCTCAGTGGGTTAAGCCGCTGCCTTCGGCTCAGGTCATGATCTCAGGGTCCTGGGATCGAGCCCCGCATCGGGCTCTCTGCTCAGCAGGGAGCCTGCTTCCTCCTCTCTCTCTCTGCCTGCCTCTCTGCCTGCTTGTGATCTCTCTCTGTCAAATAAATAAATAGGGCACCTGGGTGGCTCAGTGGGTTAAGCTGCTGCCTTCGGCTCAGGTCATGATCTCAGGGTCCTAGGATCAAGTCCCGCATCGGGCTCTCTGCTCAGCAAGAAGCCTGCTTCCCTCTCTCTCTCTGCCTGCCTCTCTGTCTACTTGTGATCTCTCTCTGTCAAATAAATAAATAAAATCTTAAATAAATAAATAAATAAATAAAATCTTTAAAAAAAAAAGAAATATCAAAATTTAAAAAAAAATGACAAACCTTTAGCTAGATTAATCAAGAAGAAAGACAGAGAACATTAAAAAGATTAAATTCTGGGATGGGAGCATTACTTACAAACTTAAACACAAAAAGAGAATTATAAGGTAATGCTATGAACAGCCAGCAAAGTATGTCACCTATATGAAACAGACACATTTCTAAGAAGACACAACCTACCAAAACTGACTCAGGTAGAAACAGAAAATCTGCATAGACCTGTAACAAGTGAAAAGATCAAGTTAGCAATAAGAGGAGTATATCTGGGGTGCCTGGGTGGCTCAGTGGGTTAAAGCTTCTGCCTCCGGCTCAGGTCATGATCCCAGAGTCATGGGATCGAGCCCTGCGTCAGGCTGCCTGCCTCCTCCTCTCTCTCTCTACCTGCTTCTCTGCCTACTTGTGATCTCCGTTTTGTCAAATAAATAAATAATAAATAAAATCTTCAAAAAAAAAAATAAATAAAAGAAGAGTATATCCCAGGCTTGTAGCTCACCGGCCAACGGCCTCACCGGGGCCCTCAGCACCATGGCAGCGGTGGAAGCTGAGGCGGCAGGGCCCTCGGAGGCCCATGGCGGCGACTGGGCACTCCAGAGCCCTAGGCCAGCCTCCCAGAGGCCGTGGGGCCACGGCAGGCCCGGGCTTGGGCGGCGGATCCCCGCCAGGCGGCTGGGCCATGGCGCGGCTAGAGCGCCGGGAGTTGAACTACCTGAGGAAGACGCGCTACGTCACCAACGGCCGCAACTCCTCACAAGCTTCAGTTGACCGGACCACAAGCCGCTTGAGCTTCATCTCGGGGGGGCCACCTCGAGATCTTCACACCCCACCCCACCCCCCTGCACATGCGCGCGCGGCGGCAGCCGTGGCACAGCGCCCAGAGCGTTCCAGCCCAAGCCAGGCCCGACGCCAGGCGACTTCTACCTGCACTGCCTCTTCAAGAACGGGTGTTCGCTATGTTCCAGAGACGCGGGGCGCTATCGCTGCAGCTGCCCCGCGTGTGCACGTTCAGATTCCCGAGCACAAGCATCAAGATCCTGTACGCTGCCCTGTCCAGTGGGAAGAGGGAGAAATAGGAGGCTCCCGAGTCTCGGATGAAGCTCGTGCAGGCCCACATTCTTGTCCCTGAGCATCAACTTGATTCCAGACATCATGGCCCACCTCATGAGTCCCCTTCCCTCCCCCGGGAACCATCAGTGCTGCCAACTCTCACCCATCCAGCCCCCAGGGGAGCAGAGTCTTCCGGTACAAAATGGGTTATGTGATACCAACTGACCTCAACTGAATGGCCAACAACTGGCAGCCCGAAAATGAAAAGGAAGCTTCTGATGCAGACAGCCCCAAGGATGTCCTTATGTGCAAACCACCTTATGTGCACAATTCACAGTACAAGCAACTTCAATGGCTCCTGAGAAGAAACTTACTCTAAGTGGAATTTATACTCACATCACCAAAAATTACCCATACTGCAGGACAGCAGACAAGGGCTGGCAGAATCCAGTTCACCACAATCTCTCACTGGATCCTTATTTGATCCAAGTACAACATTCCCAGGAAGAACCAGACAAAGGCTCATTCTGGAAGATAGACCCTGCCTCTGAAAGCAACTTAATAAAGCAGGCTTTTAGGAAAAGACGGCCTAGGTGCGGGCCTTGCTTTAGAACCCCTCTGGAACCACTCCCCTCTAGAAGTGCCCTAGTCTCTCCCAATCATGCTGGAGTGTTGTCTGCTCTCTCCTTGGTGCCCAGACCCCCGAGAGCCTGTCAACAGAAGGTTCACTGGTTCCCCTGAAGTCTGAGTCCAGGGCCTCACAGCCCAAACTGTCCATCATCACAAGGCATGGCTTGCCCATAGTGTACCAGGCTCACCTCTCTCTCGTCGGCCCATTTTAATTGCCGGGCAGTGGCAGCTGCCACCCACGATCAAGCCCATCACCCACAGGGACACCATTCCTGGTGGTCACCTCAACCTGCCAGCAGCTTGTTGTGCAAAGGGTGCATGTCCCCCACCAGATCACCAGCATGGCCTGCCTGGCCCCAGAGAGTATATGCACTATCACTGGCCATGCTCTGGTCACTCAGGTGGTCATGCTGGCCCCTCATAAGGCAGAGCTGCAAGAGAATGGAGATCACAAAGAAGTAAAAGTGAAAGTGGAACCTATTCCTGCCATTAGCCATGCCACACTGGGCTCTGCTAGCCACATCATTCAGATGCCACAGACCACCCCTGTTCACATGGTCACTATAGTGCAGCAAGCACCTCTAGGTCAGCACCAGCTACCAATAAAAATGTCACACAAAATGGGACTCACATGGTGCCAATCTCTGCCATGCCCAGGTGAACAAGGTGGCGAGTTCTCTGCACATGTGGGCAACACATGTATCAGCATTGGCCTCCCTGCCTACAAAGCACCAGAATGGCGACCAGACAGAGCAGCCAGAACTCAAGCGGGTCCAGACAGAAGAGGGCAAGAGCATCATCATCACCCTGAGTGTGGACACGCCACCGGGAGCTGGCAGGGAGAAAGGTGTCCAAAACCAGTGACTGCCACAGCTTTTCTTGCTTTAATATCAACACTGTGGTGCCAAAAGGAGACACTGCCTCTCAGCGACACTGGGAGCACATTGTCTTGCTGGGTAGAGGGCCGGACGGTTGGACTTCATCTCAGCACTGAAAACACAAAACCTATGTGGCCTTAAAACCCCTAAAGGACAGAAGTCACACCTGAACAAAACCCCATGCAACCCCATGCCTGGATTTGGCAGTGTCGCCCTACCCTGAGGTCAGCTTGTCACTATGCAGCTGAGCTACTGGGACATGGCAGGGATCATCCCTGCTGCCCTCCTAGGACCCTTGGGTCTGGCACTGGTACATGAGACAGTAGTTCTTGATTTTGGCTCAGGTCATGACCTCAGGGTTGTGAGATCCAGCCCCACATCAAGCTCTGCAATGAGCATGGAGCCTGCTTAAGATTCTTTCCCATACAGCCACTCTGGAAAACAGTACAGCAGTTCCTCAAAAAGTTAAACATAGAGCTACCCTATGACCCAGCAACTGCACTACTAGGTATTTACCCAAAGGATACAAGCATGCTGATCTAAAGGGGCACCTATACCCCAATGTTTATAGCAGCAATGTCCATAATGGCCAAACTATGGAAAGACCCCAGATGTCCATCGATAGATGAATGAAGATGTTGTATAGGGTGTCTTGGTGGCTCAGTCAGTTAAGCATCTACCTTGGGCTCTGGTCATGATCCCACAGTCCTGGGATCAAGCCCCACATTGGACTCATTGCTCAATAAGGAGTCTGCTTCTCTCTCTCCCTTTGTCTCTGCTCATTCTGTCACTCTAAAGTAAATAAATAAATAAAATATTTTTTAATAAATAAAATATTTTAAAAATAAAATTTAGGGATTCCTGGGTGGCTCAGTCAGCTAAGCATCTGTCTTTGACTCAGGTCATGATCCCAGGGCCCAGGGATTGAGCCCTGCATCGGGCTCCTTGCTCAGTGGGGAGCCTGCTTCTCTCTCTGCCACTCCCCCTGCTTATGCTCTCTCTCTCTCTCTCTCTTTGACAAATAAATAAATAAAATATTTTTAAAATAAAATTTTAAAAAGATGTATTATATGCATAATACATCTTTTTAAAATTTATGTTTATATATTTATATTTATATAAATCTATATCTATACACACACACACACACACACACACATACATACAATGGAATGTGATTCAGCCATGAAAAAAATGAAATCTTACCATTTGCATCATGGAACTAGAGGGTATTATGCTAAGTGAGATAAGTCAATCAGAGAAAAACAATTATATTATTTCATTCATATATGAAATTAAAGAAACAAAACAGAAGATCATAGAGGAAGGGAAGGAAAAAATAAAATAAGATGAAATCAGAGAGGGAGACAAACCATAATAGACTTTTAGCTATAGGAAACAAACTGAAGGTTGCTGGAGGGGTGTCAGGTCGGAGGATGGCGTGACTGGGTAATGGGCATTAAGGAAGATACTTGATGGAATGAGCACTAGGTGTTGTATGCAACTGGTAAATCACTAAACTCTACCTCTGAAACTAATACTACAATATAGCTTAATTAATTGAATTTAAATAAAGTAAAATTTTTAAAAAGTTTCTCTCTTTCCCTCTCCCTCTGCCTTCCCCACTCATACACTCTCTCAAAGAAAAAAGAAAGCATATGTCCACACAAAAATTTGTACATATTCATTGCAGCATTATTTATACAATCCAAAAAGTGGAAACATCCAAAATATCTATCCATTGGCAAATGGTTAAACAAAAGTGGTACGTCCATAAAGTGGAATTTTGTTGAGTAATAAAAAGGAATAAGGTACTGATACATGATACAACATGTATCCAACCCTGCAGTGAAGATGAAGAGACCGTGCAGTTTGATGATATTGAAGAGAAAAGGATATGGAGGAAGCAAATGTCCCAGGCCCTGGCGGAGTTCCATCTTTGCAGGACAGTAAACATACAGTAAACTATAGCCATGATAGATGTTACACATGTGGTAGGTGTCTTCCACACAATTACAAGAATCATGAGAACAATAGAGAGTCAGAAAAAGAATAAGGGTGGGAGACTGCTCCTGATGGCCAGGCCCACCTCAGACCATGGGTCTCACTACATGCATAGACCCCATGGGCCTTGACCAGACTATTCCAACCCTCTGGTGCAGGAAGTATTGGAGGCTCCTGACAACCTGGGTACAGGACAGCAAGGTAGACCAGTGGGGCAGAATATGAATTGGAGTTATAGACCATAATTCTTCAGGGGTTCTCTTCCCAAAAGACAGCACTGTGAGGACAGCAATGAAGAGGAGATAAGACCCAAGGTCAGCAGCCACCTCAATTCTCTCCACAGATATAAAAACCTAAACCACAACATGACAAAGAGACAAAAGCAGTTGATTCACCAGCTGAACATTCATCTGCTCTTGAAGCTGAGCAAGGTGGGGCTGAGTAAAGGGTCAGTTCACTGCCTCTGCCATCATCCAGGTTAGTCATCTAACCAGGAGATATAACTATGAAATTCTAGTAAGAAGAAATTCATAAAATATTGGAACTGATAACCTTAAATGCTTGCTTTTTGCCCATTGACAAGATAACTAGAACTATCTGCATTATCTATGTAGCTTGGGGTTTTTAATATTTTTAACTAAAAACCTATCTTTTGGGTAATGACAAACATGGGTTTGTTTATTTTTTTATGCCTGGTTTTTCTCATTACACCTTAGAGGTTTTTAAATTGTTTCCTACCTGGCCAAGTTGACATTTTTAACAATATCATTTTTAATCTGTAATGAAATTCATAACTTGATTTTTTATTAAGTCAACTATAATATTGTGATTTATAATAAGAAATACATACTTAGTCTTCATCCCCTTTTCTGGCACAGGGCTTCAAAAACCCCAGGATTTCCAAAATAATGATAGTGATAAAGGTGCCTTTTTTTATGTTAATGAGGTGGCTTTGAAAACACCTCAGGATCAACCTTGTAATTAAAGGGTTGGTGGAGTGAAACTGAGTAGAGAGCCCAGAAATGGACCCTGAACTTTATGGTCAAATAATCTTCGGCAAAGCAGGAAAAAATATCCAGTGGAAAAAAGACAGTCTCTTCAATAAATGGTGCTGGGAAAACTGGACAGCTATGTGTAGAAGAATGAAACTCGACCATTCTTTTATACCATATACAAAGATAAACTCGAAATGGATAGAAGACCTCAATGTGAGGCAGGAATCCATCAGAATCCTAAAGGAGAAACTAGGCAGTAACCTCTTTGACATTGGCTACAGCAACTTCTTTCAAGATATGTCTCCAAAGGCAAAGGAAACAAAGGTGAAAATGAACTTTTGGGACTTCATCAAGACCAAAACCTTCTGCACAGCAAAGGAAATAGTCAATGAAACAAAGAGGCAGCCCACGGAATGGGAGAAGATATTCGCAAATGACACTACAGACAAAGGGCTGATATCCAAGATCTATAAAGAACTCCTCAAACTCAACACAGACAAAACAGATAATCATGTCAAAAAATGGGCAGAAGACATGAACAGACACTTCTCCAAAGAAGACATACAAATGGCTAACAGACACATGAAAAAATGTTCATCATCACTAGCCATCAGGGAGATTCAAATCAAAACCACATTGAGCTACCACCTTACACCAGTTAGAATGGCCAAAATTAACAAGACAGTAAACAACATGTGTTGGAGAGGATGTGGAGAAAGAGGAACCCTCTTACACTGTTGGTGGGAATGCAAGTTGCTGCAGCCACTTTGGAAAACAGTGTGGAGATTCCTTAAGAAATTAAATATAGAGCTACCCTATGACCCTGCAAATTGCTCTACTGGGTATTTACCCCAAAGATACAAATGTAGTGAAAAGAAGGGCCATCAGAATCCAATGTTCATAGCAGCAATGGCCACAGTCGCTAAACTATGGAAAGAACCAAGATGCCCTTCAACAGACAAATGGATAAAGAAGATATGGTTATATACTATGGAGTATTATGCCTCCATCAGAAAGAATGAATACCCAACTTTTGTATCAACAAAAAGAGATTATGCTGAGTGAAATAAGTCAAGGAGAGAGAGCGTCAATTATCATATGGTTTCACTTATTTGTGGAGCATAGGGAATAGCACAGAGGACATAGGGAGATGGAGAGGAGGAGTGAGTTGGGGGAAATTGGAGGGGGAGACAAAGCATGAGAGAATGTGGACTCTGAGAAACAAACTGAGGGTTTTGGAGGGAAGTGGGGTGGGAGGTAGGGTGAGCCTCGTGGTGGGTATTATGGAGGGCAGGCATTAGCACTGGCTGTGGTGCATAAACAATGAATTCTAGGACACTGAAAAGAAATTTTTTAAAAAATTTTAAATAAGGGCGCCTGGGTGGCTCAGTGGGTTGGGCCGCTGCCTTCGGCTCAGGTCATGATCTCAGGGTCCTGGGATCGAGTCCCGCATCGGGCTCTCTGCTCAGCAGGGAGCCTGCTTCCCTCTCTCTCTCTCTGCCTGCCTCTCTGCCTACTTGTGATCTCTCTCTGTCAAATAAATAAATAAAATCTTTAAAAAAAATTTTTTTTAAATAAATAAAATAAAGGGTTGGTGGGCTGGAATGCCTGAGTGGCTCAGTTGGTTAGGCATCTACCTTTAGCTCAGGTCATCATCCCAAAATCCTGGGTTCAAGTCTCACATCAGGTTCCCTGCTAGTTTGCTTCTCCCTCTGCCTGCTGTTCCCCCTGCTTTTGTGTTCTCTTCTTCTTTCTAACAAGTAAATAAAAATCTTAAATATATATATATATAAATATATTAAAATATATATATATAAATATATTAAAATATATATATATATAAATATATTAAAATATATATATATATATATAAATATATTAAAATATATATATATATATATATATATATATATATATATTTTTTTTTTTTTAAAGAAAGGGTTGCTGGGTACCTGGGTGGCTCCATCAGTTAAGCATCTACATTTAGCTTGGGCCATGATCCCAGAGTCCTGGGATAGAGCCACACATCAGGCTCTTTGTTCAGTGGGGAGCCTGCTTCTCCCCTGCCTGCTGCTGCTCCTGCTTATCCTTGCTTTCTCCCTCTCTCTGTGTCAAATAAATAAATAAAATCTTTTTTAAAAATAAAAATAAAGATTTGGAACTTTCAGTCCCACTCCCTAACTTCCCAGGGAGTGGAGATAGCCTGGAAGTTGGATCCATTGCCAATGGCCAAAGATTTAATCAATCATGTCTATTTAGTGAAGCCTCCATAAAAATCTGAAAGGACAAGTTTCAGAGAGCTTCTCAGTTGAACCCTTAAAGATTTGGGAGAATGGTGCATTCCTAAAAATATATGTTTATTAAAAATAAAATTTAAAAAAAAAATCCTGTAGAAGAAGGAAAAAAAAATCCTGTACCCCTGGGGATAAAAATATATGTTTATTAAAAATAAAATAAAAAAAAAAGAATGGTGCATTCCAAGAGAGGAGGGATGCCCATACTTTGCCCTATGAATCTCATATCTGGCTGTTTCTGAGTTATATCCTTTTGTATTACAGTCACAGTCTAGTGAGTAAACTGATTTGCTGAGTCCTGTGAGCCACTTTTGGAAATTAATCAGACCTCAGGAGGGGACATGGGAACCTCTGGTTGATAGCCAGTCAGAAGTACAGATACCAACATGAACTTAGAATTGGCATCTGAAACAGAGTGCAGTGTTGTGGGACTGAGCTCTCAATCTGTGGAATCTAATACTGTCTCTGGGCAGATAGTGTCGTAGTGTCAGAATAGCATTGAATTGTGGGACATCCAGCTGGTGTCTGAGAATGGCTTGGTGATGTGTGCAAAACCCACACACACATCAGAATTGATAGCAGAATCATTATCAACAAACTACAAGCACTTGTTTAAAAAAGGTCTTAAGTAAACAATTTTTTAAAGATTTTTATTTTTTTACTTTAGAGAGAAAGAGAGTGCAATTCGGGGGCGGGGGGAGGACAGAAGGAGAGAATCTTCAAGCAGACTTCCCCCGAGCATGGAGCCTGATGGGAGGATCGATCTCTCGACCCAGGGGATCATGACCTGAGCCAAAATGAAGAGTTGGATGCTCAACTGACTGAGCCACCCAGGCACCCGCTAAAGATTAGATTTTCAAAAATCTCTCCCTCTCTCTCTCCCTCTACCTCTTACTTTCCCCAGATTACTTTCTCTAGGGAAAGCCTGCTACCATGTCATAAAGACACTGTGGAGAGATCCATGTGATGAGAAACTGAGGCCTCTTCCCAACAGCTGTGTAACTGGAGCTGTTACATCCTGGAGGTGCATCCTCCTGCCTGGGCAATACTTGAGGTGATTACACCCTGTCTAAAACCTCATGAAAGACCCCGAACCAAAACCACCCAGCTAAGCTGCTCTCAAATCCTGGCCTACAGAAGCTATGAGATAAGAAAATATTTGTTAGCTGGATAAATGTACAGCCGCCATGTTTGGAGTAATTTATTATGCAACATAGATAACTAATATAGTGGTAAATACACAATTTCCTCATTCTTCTAGTGGTATATAGTATGATAATGTACACTTAATGGTTTCCTTCCCCTTCTTGTCTCACTTTCCCACTCTCCCACTGGTGTTTTCCTGGGATTGCCTCTCAAGTAACCAGTTGTACTCAAGCACATGCCTCAGTGTCTGCTTTTGGGATATATTTGTGATATATATGTATATATATCACAGAGAAAGAAGAAAATCTATATATACGAAGACTTTGAGTAAGGGAAACACAGTGGAGAGGGAGTATTAAATTCTTCCCATTATTTTTCTGTTCCTAAAGATTTTTACAAAGCTATAATTATTCTACATATTCAATTATATACCTTAGTCTTCTTGATTTAATACTATATCATTAGCAACTCAGAGTTTTTATAAAATCTTTTCTTTTGAAGGTTTTATTTATTTATTTAAGAGATAGAGCAAGAGAGTGGCAGAGGGAGAAGGAGAAGCAGACTCTCCGCCGAGCAGGGAGCCCAAGGCAAGGCTCTATCTCAGGACCCTGGGATACTAACCTGCCCTGAAGGCAGATGCCCAACTGACCAAGCCACCAAGGCACCCCAGAGTTTTTGTACAGTCTTATGAATGTCTTTTATTTGCTGTATGGCGGGTAGAATTTCAAAGAATGGCTCCAAGATTCCACACTCTAATGCCCAGAAACTTGAATATGATGAAATGTCACTCCAAGGATCATGTTGTGTTATGAGGCACAGCTGATCTTAAAAAGGAGAGGCTTCTAGGTGGGTCTAACCTAAGCAGATGAGACCTTAACCATGCATGAACTTTGGTGGCAGAGGAAGAAGACAGAAGGTAAAGCCAGAAGATTCTAAGCCTCAGAAGGACTTGAAGAGTTATCGCTGTTTTGAAGGTGAATGGGATCACATGAGAAGGAATAGGGGAACTTGGGGAGCTGAAGAGGCCCCCAGGGAACAAACAGCAAGGAAACAGGGATCTCAGTCCCACAGGTGCAAAGAACAGAATCCTGGCAATAACAAATAAACAGAGCTCCAGATGAGAACTCAGCCAGCCAATACCTTGACTTTGGTCTTGTGATAACCTAAGCACAGAACCAGCTGAGACTGCCTATACCTCTGACCTAAAGAACTACAAAGAAATATATGGGTGCTGTGGTAATTTGTCATATAGCCATATAAACTAATACAGCTTTAAAATATTCCCTCCATTATAACTTAAGATTGTTGCCCTTATTTTGCCCTCATAAATAATACTGTTATATAAACACTCCTTTCTGACTTGCCTTTTTTTTTTTAAATTCATTTATTTATTTGAGAGAGAGAGCATGTGAGAGAAGGAGAGGGGGCAGAGGGAGAGAGAGTCCCAAGCAGACTCCGTGCTGAGTGCAGAACCTGACAAGGGGCTCAATCCCATGATGCCCAGATCACGACCCAAGCCAAAACCGAGAGTTGGATGCCTAACTATTGCCCTAGGTCTGCCTTTCTTTAAGTCAGAACTAAAAAATGGAATTGTAAGGGCCTATTCAGCCAGAGCAGCCCCACCCCGATTGAACAGCCATTTTGTTGTTTATGCAGTAAAACTTAAATTGACCCTGTCCCCCCCGCCACCAGGGAAACTTACTTAAAAGCAAGTCCAGGAAACCAGTCCCAGGTAACAAAGCCCAAATACAAGGGCAGGTCAGGTCAGGTGGAGAAAACGCTCCAAATGCAGGGATGAGTCGGGTCAGGTGGAGACATCTAATCAGTAGAGCATGCATACTGTCTCCCTAGCTACCAAGGAGTGTGGGCCCCACCTTTTGGGCGCCTTTTGGGCACCAATTCTGACCAAGGTGATAGGCTAGTTCAAATAGCTACTATGGGGTGAATTGTAATTCAATTGGCCACCCTTGTGGGACCTAGCATGACTGTGGAGCTTTCTCTGTGTATTACAATCTTACTGGCCACCTGTGTGTGGCCAGGCCCAACCACATGGCCTTTGCTCTATAAAAGCTAGTCTGTAAAGAAGAGAGGGGTCGGCTCTTCGCAAGAGACGTCCCTGGTTGGTCAGTTTGATTCTCGATGCTTGGCGCAAAATAAAACTTTGCTTGACCTTCGCTTTGTATCAGTCTCACTCCTTTGACCATGGACCCAACAGAATTATCAGGTAAAAGAAATGTGACCATTTTAATGACCTTGATTTGTAATGTTAGATTGCTTTCCAATAGGATTGTGTACTTCCAAATTCCATCTCAAATTTCATTTTAGAAATCAGAATGAAAACTCACCCTTACTTCACCCAAAGAGAATTTTGTTCAGTCTTTGATTCCAGATTGTGCAATATATGGCTGATTATCATATTAACGTGGAACAGCCCTCACTTTTCATATTCAAATAACCTACAATTTGAGTTTCAAAGCTCTGGTCAGCCTTAGCTTGTGTGAGGACAAAGCCACAACAACAATCATCTATTTTTAAACCTAGCTGACAGTAGGCTATAATGTTTAACCAATTTCACTGAAGATTTGAAGACAATATACAGGGAATTACAAAGCAGGAAAGGAACATTTTAAAATTGCCTTCAGATTTTTACAGTTCATGTGTGTGTTTGTGGGTGTGCCCAGATTTTTACAGTTCTTTTTTTTTTAAGATTTTTATTTATTTGACAGAGAAAGACACAGAGAGGGAACACAAGCAGGGGGACTGGGAGAGGGAGAAGCAGGCTTCCTGCATAGAGCAGGGAGCTCAGTGCGGGGTTCGATCCCATGACCCTGGGGATCATGACCTGAGCCAAAGGCAGATGCTTAACGACTGAGCCACCCAGGTGTCCTGATTTTTACAGTTCTTAATGCCTAATGAGAATGCCTTGTTATAGGTGTAAGGGCCTACTTAGCCAGAATGAGCCATTTTGTTGTTTATGCAGTAAACTTAGATTGAACCTGCCCCTTCCCCCAAGAGGAAAGCGCTTAGAAACAGAATTGGTGAAATATGGCCAAATAGCCCCCGATAACGGAGTCCAGATTCAAGGACGTGTCCGGCCAGATGGAAACGTCCAATCAAGGGAAAGCGCACGTATTACCTCCCTACCCACCAAGGACATGTTAGGCCAGGTGGAGACATCCAATCAGGAAAGCACCTCCCTAACCACCCAAGAATGTGGGCCCTGCCTTTTGGGCACCAATTCTGACCAGGGTGATAGGCTAGTTCAAATAACTACTATGGGATAGAATGTAATTCAATTGGCCACCTGTGTGTAGCCAGGCTCAACCACATGGCCTTTACTCTATAAAAGTTAATCTGTGAGGCGGGGGGTCGCCTCTTTGCAAGAGATGGCCCTGGCTGGTCAGTTTGATTCTAGATGCTTGGCGTGAAATAAAGCTTTGCTTGACCTTCACTTTGTATCAGTCTCATCCTTTTGTCTACGGACCATTTCAATAGGAATCCCCTCCTAGCTCTCCTTCCTCACCTTGAATTGCCTTTTCCCCCCATCTTCTATGGGTGATTATGTCCCTGCTCCCAAGTTCAAAGCCCTACACCTCATTTCTACCTTTCCTTATAAGCTCCTAAAATAAAATATATTAAATAAAATTAAATAAATGAAATATGTTAGAATCGTGTTAATTTCTCAGGAATGCACATAATAAAGATATCCTTACAAAATTAATCCGAATACTTTACACCTCATTTTGAAGCATTTTGATTTGGATTTCCAAAGTTCAGGGTCACCCTAAAAAGAATGAGTATCACCACAGTGGTCTCTCCTGCGCAAAGAACTTATCCCATATACAAACTCCATCTTGCAGCCTTAGATCTCCAAGATACAAATAGTCTGTTGCCAGGATTTCACCTTCCACAAACCAGAGAACAGAGAAATACTGATTTCCAGTCCCAGAACCCCTGCCATTTAATATTTAGTAAAAGTTCAAGATTAGAAGTGAAATAGCTAACACTTAAATAAGCTTATTACTGCCAGCAGTGTTCTGAGTTACATGTTATAGAGGTAGGTAGGCAGATAGATAGAGGCAGAGATATATATACATAGTTATAACTCACAATAACCCATTAGGCGAGGTACTATTATTATTCTCATCTTATAGATGAGGAAACTAAAACAGAGAAAGTGACTTGCTCAAAACCACGCAGCTAGAAAGAAGCATATTCAAGTTCAGGCAGTCTGCTCCCCAAGTCCCCAGTCTTAAATCACAGTCGGAACAACCTCAGGAAATACAACTTCTCATGCCACGGTGGCCTCTGAATTTAGCTACAGCCAAGATGCCCCAGAGCCACCTGTCTGTCACAGCACGCAGGTCAGAGGCAGACACCCACAGGTCCATCAGGAGGAGGTAACTGGATGCATCAGAGAGACTAAGGAATGAAGAAAAACCACCTCTCCTCCCCCAGCCATCTCCAACATGGTAAGACAGCAGCACGGGGGCAGTGCCAGCACAGCCCGGGGGACCCCGATGTCTGGCACGTGTGCAGTCCACCTACTTCCCTCGCTGTCACCTGGTGGGCTGCTCTACCCCTTGCCCCACAGAGCCCGCGAGAAGACACAGACCCTGACCAGGGCAGCACTCCCCGAAGCCCCGTCGTTATTTTCAAGGAGGACACGGCCACTGCTGGAGAAGCTCCTTAGAGACAAAGAAGTGGTGGTGAAGTAGCAGCAGGAGTAGAGGGGCAGAGCGGCCGCCGTGGTGGGAGGGGTGGTGGTGGTAACGAGGGGACAATTAGCACCACGTCAGGAAATGCGTACCAGAAAAGACTCTCTCGTTACAAAGACCAAAAGTTTCCGTCATTTAGCTATAAGATAACTATTTTGAGAAGTGCCTGCAGTGTTTGCTAGCGAGTTCACATTTACCTCCCACTGTAGGGAAACATAAAGAAGGAACACTCCCCACATCTGCTGCAGGACACCCCCAGCCAGGCACCGCACCCCGGGTGCCTGAGCCCCTGGAGCTGGCAGAAGGCCCATGCCCTCCCTGGGTGGGGAGGGAGGAGAGACCTATCTGTATGCAAAAGGCCAGAGAGGGCTCCCTCCTTGACCCCTGCCTTTCAGCTCCCACAGAAGCGGTTGAGGCATCCCTTAAAAGCAGTGTCTTGGGGGCACCTGGGTGGCCCAGCGGGTTAAAGCCTCTGCCTTGGCTCAGATCATGATCACTGGGTCCTCCGATGGAGCCCCCCATCAGGCTCTCTGCTCAGTGGGGAGCCTCTTCCCTCCCTCTCTCTCTGCCTGACCATCTGCCTACTTGTGATCTCTGTCAAATAAATAAACAAAATCTTTAAAAAAAAAAAAATTTCCTGTGATCTGATAAATATTTTTCCATACCTATTGATTTCTCATTAATACCATTTACTATCAAAGGCAGCTACAATAAAAAAAAAGATAGATGGGGTGCCTGAGTGGTGGAGTCAGTTAAGCAACTGGCTCTTAATTTCATTTCAAGTCATGATCTCAGGGTCCTGAGAAGGAGCCCCACCTCAGGCTTCTTGCTCAGCAGGAAGTCTGTTTCTCCCTCTGCCCCTATCCCAGCTCATGTTCTCTGTCTCTCTCCCTGTATCTCTCTCAAATAAATAAAATCTTTTAAAAAATAAGAAAAATCTTAAAAATTTTTAAAAAGATGGACAATAACAAGTGTTGTTGAAGATGTGGAGAAATTGGAACCCTAATACATTGTCGGTGGGAATATGAAATGGTGCAGCGCCACTGAGAAGTCTGGCAGTTCCTCCAAATGTTCAACATAGAGCATATGACCCGGAATTTCACTCCTACATACATTCCAAAAATAAAAAAATAATAAAACCATATGTGCACACAAAAATGTGTACACGAATGGTCACAGCAGCATTATTTAAACAGCCAAATAGTATAAAAACCAAAACGTCCAACTGATAAATGGATAAACAAAATACATTATACCCATAAAAAATGGAATAGCAGTCAGCCACAAAAAGGAAGGAAATTCTGATCTGTACTACAACATGGATGAAGTTTGAAAACATTATATTAACTAAAAGAAGATAGACACAAAAGGCCACATATTACATGATCCATTTTTATGAAGTGTTCATAATAGGCAAATCCATAGAGACAGAAAGTAGATTATGGTTACCAGAGGTTGGGATGTATTTTTTTTTAAGATTTTTTTAAAAAAAATTTTATTTACTTATTTGACAGAGAAAGAGATCACAAGTAGGCAGAGAGGCAGGCAGAGAGGAGGGTGGGGAAGCAGGATCTCTGCTGAGCAGAGAGCCTGATGGGGGCCTCAATCCCAGGACCCTGAGACCATGACCTGAGCCAAAGGCAGAGACCTAACCCACTGAGCCACCCAGGGGTCCCTTTTTTAAAGATTTTATTTTTAGGTAATCTCTACACTCAACATGGGGTTCAAACTTACATCCCCGATATCAAGAGTGGCATGCTGCACTGAATGAGCCAGCCAGATGCCCCAGGGTGAAGTGTGTTTGAATTAACCTCAATAAAGCTATTATTTTGAAATTTTATTTAAATCAGTGTTGAGGGGTGCCTTCAGCTCAGGTCATGAGTCAAGCTCTCCGCTCAGCAGGGAACCTGCTTCACCCTCTCTCTCTGCCTGCCTCTCTGCCTACTTGTGATCTCTCTCTCTGTCAAATAAATAAATAAAATCTTAAAAATAAATAAATAAATGTTGATAGAGAATTGCACTACACTCAAGATCAACGTATAAGGGGGGAAAAATAAAGCTATACATTGATCCCTAGCATGAACCCAGTTTTGTTTCTGAAATCTCCTCTCTGACCGGGATTTTGAATCTTCACTGCTCATTTTGTCATGCAGATTCAGAATCATCTTCCCTCGTGGATGGCCTATGGAATCAAGACTTTTGAAGCTACTGCTGAGTCCAGATTGACTACAGGCTTTCCTTGACGTCAGAAGTATGCATTAAAATTCCTTGTGTACACTGAATTCAGTCTCTTGAACAACAGCCGACTTTTGTGCAGCAATAGACAGATAGCCGAAGTGTCGGGGTTGCTGCCTCCTCACCTTACTTGAATTCATCTGAACAGCATGTTTGTGCATCTTTCCCATGTCTGGTAAATACTGGTAGAAGAGGGAGAACAAATTGTTAGTGTCAGTGATGAGAAAATTGAAATAAACTTCATACAGCTGGGATAAAGATGAAAATAAACAAGCTGGAAGCAAAAGAAAAAGTTAAAGGCAATTTGTATTTCTTGTCAACACTCTGGAAGAATTATTTTCTACTTACTGCATGTGAGTGAAATATAGCACCTAGCTAGTAGATATAATACTGTCATCTTATGGCACCATAAAGCAATGATATTTTACTTACATACTTATTCTCACATATACCCCCAAACGGTTAATAGTGATTTTCCCTACCAAACCCATAGAAATTTAGAATCAAAAGAAAGCTTTATTTTTTTAAGATTCATTTATTTATTTAGGGGAGAGAGAGAGAGAGCTAAGGCATGAGCAGGGGAGGTGGAGGGGAAGAGAGAGAGGGGAAGCAGACTTCCCACTCAATGGGAAACCCAATCGATCCCGGGACCCTGAGATCCTGACCTGATCCAAAACCAAGAGTCAGGTGTTTAACTAACTGAGACACCCATGCTCCCCTAAAAGAAGGCTTTAAAAGCATCTAATCCTTTTCAATTATCTCCTCTTACAATTGGCATCATGTAAAACTTGGCTAGCAGCAAAATTCCTTATGAGGCTCTGTCCCTCTACTAGAAATTGGGTTTCTTTCCAAATACTGATCAAAATATGACTAACCATTACCAAATAAAGCCATGCTACTGTCCATCTAGATCTCTGCTGAATTGAGGGGTGAGGAGAGGCAGAAGGAGGAGAAAGCAAGAAGAGAAGCATCTTGATTGCAAATACACCCCTGCAATTTGGAGCATCTGTCTTGGTGGCTCCCAATTTGGAGCTTGTATTTGAATCTCTGTGTGTTTTCTCTGTCTACAGATATGCAAAGCATCTCTCTCCCTGCTGGCACTGACCAGGGCCTCCCAATTAGACTCAGACCTTTTTGGCTTGCTGCCTCTACAGGCAAAGAGGTTCCTCCCACCACTACCTCAAGAAGAGTGAACAGCTGCTGAGCACTGAGATCTGAGCATATCTATGGGAGGGGGCTCACAGAAACAGCGGCAAGAGATAAGAAGGGTTCTGGGCAGAATATCAGTGTTGTCCACCATGGTCTATCCCTCTTCCAACGGACTCTTTAAACAGATGCCAGAGTGGTCATCATCCTACAAGTTCAACTTGACCATGACGAGCTCCTATTTGAAGCCATCAATGGCTGCCCAGCCCCTACAAAGGAGGGCCAGACTATTCCATCATGTAGGATCCCAACCATCTCTCACTTGAACTCTATTTACAGCCTGCGCTGCAGGTGTTCATCACTTTTCTTTTCCCACTCATGCGCGGCTGCTTCAGGTCTCCACCCTTTGCTCAAACTTCTTCCTCGGCTGAAACAACCCTCTAATGCATACTCCTCTTTCAAGGAGCAGTGTTAAGTGTTACCCGCCCAGTGAAACTCTCCTGGCCCCACTTGAACCATCCAGTAAACTTAAATACAACCTTTTGTGTGGTCTCACGTTAACCTACAGTTGATATATCCTTCCCACCATAATATAAACTTCTTGAGGGTGTAGTATGCCTAACCAGTTTTTTGCCCCAAATAAATATCTATGTATTTATTGTCACCGATCTTGAAAACCAAGATTTTATGGAAAAGGAAGAGGAGCAGAAATCCTAATGCACCTAATTTAAGAAGTGAAGTTAAGATAATGAATGCTAGGTAATCATTAAGGGATTTTGGCTTGAAACGACCTCGTCAGATACATTATACATAATATACAATTTTATGTTTTATGTGATAAAGCTTTGTTCTCCCAAAGGAGATATTAGTCATGCCAGAATGAAAAGGAGAATAAACTTTGGATGAAAGAGATGCAAAGTCCTAACACCACCATCTGGGCTGTATTCAGAATGGGGAGAAAGGAAGTTTCTAGGAACAGTGTGGGGCTGAGAGTGGAGACACTTCAAATTCAGTCATGTTGGACGAGGGTTACACTTACATGCGTTCACCAAAAGAATTGGTCACTGGGGAGCTGTGGCAATAAGCAGCCCAGGCTGTGGTGGCCCGGCCATAAAGGTGAGAGGAGAAAGACTTCTTCTTCTACACCTGCTTGCTAACAGGTGGTATGCAAGTGGAGGGAACCTCCCCATGGCACTGGAGCAGAGATGGCAAAAAACCTTCTCCACCCCAGCATTACCATGTGGCCAAAGAACACAAGACTTTTTTTTTTTTTTAAGATTTTATTTACTTATTTGAAAGAGAGAACAAGTGAATACAAGCTGGGGAGAGAGGCAGAGGGAGAGGGAGAAGCAGACTCCCCGCTGATCAGGGAACCCAATGTGGGCTGGACCCCAGGATCCTAACACTTCAAAGAAAGGAATCACAGAAATTAGAGGTCACCCAAACAGATCTTGTTGTTCCTCACAGTTCACTTTCTAAATGTAGAAGTGATTCCTGCTTGCTGTCAAAACAAAAAAATAAGGGGCACCTGGGTGGCTCAGTTGTTAAGCATCTGCCTTCGACTCCGGTCATGATCCCAGGGTCCTGGGATTGAGCCCTGCATCTGGCTCCCTGCTCAGTGGGAAGCCTGCTTCTCCTTCTCCAGCTCCCCCTGCTTGTGTTCCCTCTCTTGCTGTGTCTTTCTCTGTTAAATGAATGAATAAAATCTTAAAAAAAAAAAAAAGGAAGGAAGGAAGAAAGAAAATATAACACCTATCTTTAAAAATAGTAATAATAATAATGAGGATCTTGGGGACTGTAGTTCTCACAAGGGAAATGTCTCAGGGTAGAACTCCCAAGAGGAAGTAGTTCTCTACAAATCTCTTGATAGTGTTTAAAAAAAAACTCAATCGAAGAAGATCTAGCTAATTGTGTAACCGATGCAAAATTCAAGGCACTTAAGAAGTCTCAATCTAGAAAGAGCCTCCAAGGGCAGAGGATCTCATAGGCTATTAGCATAGTCAATGTTTCTTTCCCCCTGGAAGATTTTAATTCCATTCCAAAGCAGAGACCTGGTTACCTATAACCACAAGCCCGGGGGATGCTCTGAAGAACACTTTCCTCATGTGCTCCGACATCGCGCCTGGGAAAAGCCAGTTTCTCCACCATTTGGCTGCTGTGTTCACGTGAGTCCAGCAAGGGAAGCAGTCCTAATAGGAGTCAATTCACAATAGGAGCAAAGACTAAATTTCCACAAATTAAAAGTTTCAGTAACTTTGTCAAAAACTGTATGTAGTCTGTCTTTCCCCGCCTTCTTCCTTATTCACAAAGTTAATATATTTAGCATATGAATTTTGAATTAAATCAGCCTTTCTCCAGATTCAGGAACTTTCTTCTCTGAATTGAGAAAAAGAGTTTTAAACATTTATCTTGTCTTTTTCTTTTGTATTTTGAGGGAGGTAATAAGGCAATATAAATACTCGGTTCCTGCGTGGCTCAGTCCTTAAGCATCTGCTTTCAGCTCGGGTCATGATCCCAGAGTCCTGGAAGTGAGCCCTGAATCCTGCTTCTGCTCAGCGGGAAGCCTGCTTCTCCCTCTCCTGCTCCTCCTGCTTGTGTTCCCTCTCTCACTGTCTCTCTCTCTGTCAAATAAATAAATAAAATGTTTTTAAAAATACAATATAAATGCTGTAACAAATTTCGTGTTAACTGAGCCAACACAGTCAGGAACAAGGGGTTTTAACCTTTCTTTTCCCAATGGTGAGAGGAGTCAATTTACTTCAAGGTTGGAAGGCCTTCCATTTCAGACCTTTTCTTTTCCTTTCTCTTCCTTTCTAAGATTTTTTTTTTTTTTTACAGAATGAGCATGTGGGGGAGGAGGGAGGGACAGAGAAAGAGAGAAAATCCTGAAGCAGACTCCCCGATTAGGGGGAAGCCCAACCTAGATCTCCATCCCAGGACCCCGGGAACATGACCTGAGCAGAAATCAAGAGTCGGATGATCAACTGACTGAGCCACCTGGCTGCCCACATTTCATACCTTTTCTTTCTTTCTTTTTTTTTTAAACATTTTATTTATTCACTTGACAGAGAGAGCGATCACAAGGAGGCAGAGAGGCAGGCAGAGAGGGGGAAGCAGGCTCCCCACTGAGCAGAGAGCCCCATGCGGGGCTCGATCCAAGGACCCTGAAATCAGGACCCGAGCCGAAGGCAGAGGCTTTAACCCACTGAGCCTCCCAGGCTCCCCTTCATATCTTTTCTTAAACAAACTTTTTTTTTTCCTCATTTATAGTGCATGAACACTGATGGGATAATTAGAAAAAAATATGGGTTCTGTCTCCTCACTGCACGCAAACTCTGTTCATTCTCCATGCTCTGCCTCTGCCCGGGCTGCCTCATGGTCTGAGTCTGGTCCTAAAGGCAAACAAGGGTGAACAACTCAATGCTGGGTCATTCCTCTGCCTCAGCATTAGTGATGCACATCTGTTCAACATGGAGAAGCCCTCAACTCTAAGTTGCCCTATACAAAACCCCAGTTCAGTGTAGACATACCAGAGAGAGGCCAAACCTCTGGAATAACCTTTTTTTTTTTTTTTTTTTTTTTTTTTTACAAGTAAAAGAGGCACTGCCTGCAAAGGGCTCAAAGTGAGTTTGCCACCTAGTGAAGGTGAGCCCAGCAACCTATGACTTCTATCTGACCCTCTAAAGGAAGATGCTTGTATCTGACCCTGTAAAGAGGATCTCACCCTCCCTGACTTTGCTCTCTTCATGCCACCCTCTTTCATCCCTAGAAATCTCTCCCTTGAATTTCCAGGCCAAAGTCCCTGTACCTAATATTTGCTATTTTAAATATTGATTATATCAGTGATATCACTAGCTTCTTATTTTAATTGTATACTTTTGATATTAAATTGCAACTGTTGCCCCAAGAGACTCCTATATAAGATGGTCATAACTGCTTTGTTCACTGGGCCAAATGACTGTAAATGCCCCAAATCTGCATCCTTAGGAGAGTAGGAAAATAAATTGTGCTGCACTGATGGA
This sequence comes from Lutra lutra, assembly GCF_902655055.1. NCBI lineage: Eukaryota > Metazoa > Chordata > Mammalia > Carnivora > Mustelidae > Lutra > Lutra lutra. The sequence goes on from NC_062284.1 coordinate 49,931,869, forward strand.
ATAGAATAGTACCGAGTAATGAAAGTGATTTCTTCAATGTGGGTAAATCATGTTGATGGGGAAAAAAGGCATAGAAAAGTATGATTCCATTTATATAAAGATTAGAAATACATTATTTAATGATGCATAAACAAGCAAATTACAAACACAAAATTCAGAAGGGCTGTCATCTGGTACATATGGAAATGCTCAAAGATTAAACTGTTTATGTATTGTATACATTTTGTTGTATATAAAATATTTCATTAAAAATAGCTATCTAGGGGCATCTGGGTGGCTCGGTGAGTTAAAGCCTCTGCCTTCTGCTCAGGTCATGATCCCAGGTTCCTGGGATCCCAGGCTCTCTGCTCAGCAGGGAGCCTGCTTCCTCCTCTCTCTGCCTGCCTCTCTGCCTACTTGTGATCTCTGTCTGTTAAATAAATAAATAAAATCTTTTTTTTTTTTTTTTAAATAGCTACCTAGCTCTGTCCACTGAATAGGCCTAAATGCATTAACCAATCCAGCACTCTGGTCTCCAAATGCTATTTCCTATTGAAAAGAAGGACTCTTTGGGAAAAGGGCTGATTTCAGGTATAGAACAAGGGAATACACAAGACAAACTTGAAAATCTTGTCTTAGACTACAAGGAAGATGCTGGGATTACCAGGGTTGTGTCTAAAGAATTCAGAAGTCAATATGAACAGCTTCCCATTGACAAAGATGGGAAAGTTTGAGCACCCATAAGGATAAAAAAATGCAATAAATTGAAAATTTAAAAAATTGCAACTATCTTATAAGGTGGCCTTAACCATACTAAATACTATTTAAAACAAGAAATTTCGGAAACCATATCAAGTTAGCCACCATGTGGATACTTCAAATGGTCTTTTATTTTCTTACTTAGTTTTTTTATGAGCACTGAATGTTATATGAAACTAAGGAATTGTTTTTTTTTTTTTAAAGATTTTATTTATTTATTTGACAGAGAGAGATCACAAGTAGACGGAGAGGCAGGCAGAGAGAGAGAGAGGGAAGCAGGCTTCTTGCTGAGCAGAGAGCCCGATGTGGGGCTCGATCCCAGGACCCTGAGATCATGACCTGAGCCGAAGGCAGCGGCTTAACCCACTGAGCCACCCAGGCGCCCCAAAACTAAGGAATTGTTAAACACTACATCAAAAACTAACGGTGGGGCACCTTGGTGGCTTAGTCATTAAGGGTCTGCCTTCCGTTCAGGTCATGATCTCAGGGTCCTGGGATCAAGCCTGCATCTGGCTCCCTGCTCAGCAGAAAGCCTGCTTCTCCTTCTCCCACTCCCCCTGCTTGTGTTCCTGCTCTTGCTATGTCTCTCTCTGTCAAATAAATAAAATCTTTTTTCAAAAAAATCTTATTTGTTGGAGGTCAAATAAGGTCTTCAAATAATAACACACTAAAAGTCAAATCCTACAATAATCAATCTATTTTAACCCAAATCACCAGAACCAATAAACTAGTTAGGTAAATCAATAAAATTAAATAACATTCTAGAGCAAAAAGAAAACAGGGATGACGACTTTGACTTTATTTACATTGGGGACAGACTCACATTGCTGAAGTATGTGGCCAATCCCTCATCCTACAGTCTTGACTGTGTGACATAAAGCACAAGAGATGTGATCACACAGGGAAATGGGATGCAGGACGAAGCAGAGTTGGCAAAGGCTATTCAGTCAGCCAATCAGCCAACAAATATTTATTATATATTTTTAAAAAGATTTTATTGATTTATTTGACAGAGACACAGAGAGAGAGGGAACATAAGCAGGGGGAGTGGGAAAGGGAGAAGCAGGCTTTCCACCGAGCAGGGAGCCTGATGAGGACTCAATTCCAAGACCTTGGGATCATGACCTGAGCCAAAGGCAGACGCTTAACGACTGAGCCACCCAGGCGCCCCTATTTATTATCTTCCTGTTACCAAACACTGTGGCAAGTACTGCAGATACAGTAAAAGAACAGAACAGATTTGGTCTTTGCTCTGAAAGAGCTCATAATCTAGTAGAAGAAACCAGTGAGCATTTAGGCAAATAGTTCTCATCATATTGCACTGCAATCACCATTTATAATATAAACTCTGATCTCCCAGAAGATTGTCTTCTAAGGGAGAAAAATTCTTCCCAAAGGAGATGACAGCCAATTGTGTTCTGAGCAGTGAGACCATGTTAAGATGAATCAGTATTTTCCAGGAGGAGTGGGTCCAGTAGGTCCTTGGTTCTCCGAGGGAACTAAAGGAAGGAAGATGATAGAAATATGTAAGGGCCCGGGGCTCCTGGGTGGTTCAGTCAGTTAAGCATCCACCTGATTTCAGCTCAGATCATGATTTCAGGATTGTGGGATCGAACCCCATGTCAGGCTCAGCATTCAGCCTGGAATCTACTTAAGATTCTCTCCTTCCCTCCTCCCTCTCTCTCTCTTAAATAAATCTTTACAAAAAAATATGTGAGGCCAGACCTCAAAGGTACTTGTAGATCATGGCAGGAGATATTTTGAGGAGAAGTCAGAGACCAAGAATAGGGATAGTAATTATGGAGTAATTGTTCTGCTCTGCTCCATGACATCAGATCCACTTCTCTATGGTACAGACCCATCATATGCACTAACATTATTATTCAGACACAACCTTATGCCTTGGCCTTCCAATACTTGTAATAATGTCTCCCGTTGAAGGATAATTTCAAGGGGTACCATGGTGGTTCAGTTGGTTAAGTGTCTGACTCTTGATTTCAGCTTAGGTAATGATCCCATGGTCATAGATAGAGACCCTTGTCAGGCTCCATGCTCAGCTGGGAGTCACCTTGAGATTCTCTCTCTCTTCTCCTTCTCCTTCTGTCTCTTCCCCTAGCTCATTCTCTCTCTCTCTCTCTCTCGTTCTCTCATAAACAAATAAATCTTTTTTAAAAAGAAAAAAAAAGAAGGAGGAGCATTTCAGGACACCTAGAGACTAACTAGCCTCTGAGGGCTTGTCTTGCAGAGCAAACACAGATGACTGATGGCAAATGCTTTCCACTTTAAAGTATAGAAGTTCTTGGGGCGCCTGAATGGTTCAGTCAGTTAAGTGTCTGCCTTTGGCTCAGGTCATGATCTCAGAGTCCTGGAATGAAGCCCTGAATCTGCCTCCCTGCTCAACAGGGAGCTTGCTTCTCCCTTGCCTGCTTGTGCTCTCCCTCTCTCTCTCAAATATTAAAATCTTTCAAAAAATAAAAAAAATAAATAAAATTAAATAGAGAAGTTCTCTGTTCGCTATTTCTCTCCTAGAGGGAAGCATTCTCTCACTACCTCTTATGTGTATTTCCCTTGTCTGACTTCACCATTCATCTTAGCAGACTACAGAAAGACATGGGAGAGACCAAAAATACATCCCTGGACACAGTGGTGACAGACTTCATTCTCCTGGGCTTACCTCATCCCCCGAGTCTGAAGACCCTCCTCTTCCTGGTCTTCTTCAACATTTATGTCCTGACTCAGCTGGGGAACCTGCTCATTCTGCTCACCGTGTGGACTGACCCAAAGCTCCATGCTCGTCCCATGTACATTCTTCTAGCCATGCTCTCATTCCTGGACATGTGGCTCTCCTCAGTCATCGTCCCTCGAGTTTTTCTAAACTTTACTCCCACCAGCAAGGCAATCCCCTTTGGGGGCTGTGTGGCTCAACTGTTTTTCTTTCACTTCCTGGGCAGCACCCAGTGCTTCCTCTACACCTTGATGGCCTACGACAGGTACCTGGCAATATGCCAACCCCTCCGCTACCCCGTGCTCATGAATGGGAGGTTATGCACCATCCTCCTGGCTGGAGCTTGGGTGGCTGGCTCCATCCATGGGTCAATCCAGGCCACGCTGACCTTCCGTCTGCCCTACTGTGGGCCCAACCAGGTGGATTATTTTTTCTGTGACATCCCTGCGGTTTTGAGACTGGCCTGTGCTGACACAACCATCAATGAGCTCATGACCTTTGTGGACATTGGGGTGGTGGCAGCCAGTTGCTTCATGTTAATTCTGCTCTCCTATGCCAACATAGTCCACGCCATCCTGAAGATTCGCACTGCCAATGGGCGGCGCCAAGCCTTCTCCACCTGTGGCTCCCACCTAACCGTGGTCACTGTCTACTATGTGCCCTGTATCTTCATCTACCTTAGGCCAGGCTCCAAGAGTCCCCTGGATGGAGCAGTGGCTGTGTTTTACACTGTTGTCACTCCGTTTCTGAACCCCCTCATCTATACCCTGAGGAACCAGGAAGTGAAGTCTGCTCTGAAGAGAATAACAGCAGGTCGAGGGGCCACCAGTGAAAATAAGTAACTACAGGCTCAGGGACTACCTGCTTCGTGATTGTTACCACACCTTTCAGCTACTGCTGTGTGTGACAAACATTCCAAAATAGATGCTGGCTTAAGCTGGACTGAATGTAATTCTACGAAGAAGCTTCTAGTGCTATATTTAACCTCAATAACTTGGCCAGAACTGTTTTTTACTTTCTGACCCACCTCTCAGGAGAAAGCATATTCTACACAAACAATGAATATGAGGAATAAATACTCTACTGAGGAGGAGGGGGATTATTCCAGGAAAATTTGGGGGAAACCAGTATAATGCTGCCCCAGCACCCTTCATCCATTGCCTCACTCATGTTTTCCCAAAGCCTCTAGGCATTCGGGATTGCTTTGCACCTATCGAGGAGATGAGTAACCTTCTAACCTGGAACATTCACTTCAGAATTTTAAGTGAGAGGAAAACAAACCTCTAATTCTTTAAAGCACTGATTTGTAATTGGATTACTTTATTACAGCATCTTTATCTCATCCTTATTAATAATTCACTCAATCAGCAATTTTTTTAAGCTAAAACAGCACCAGAAAAGACTTCTGAACTACATCTAAATTGTCCAAAGTATCCAGAAAAACTTTTGGCTAGTTATCATAATGTCAAATAGTCAAAGATCTGGAAGGCACCTGGTCAGTCATTCAGTGGGACAGTTACTCACACAACATCCCTCTGACCAGGCCAGTGTGATATGAAATGACCTCGACTTACCCACTGTGACCTGTCCTCGTCTTATTGGAAGAACAAGAAAATACTTGAAAAAAGCTGGGAAGACAGGACTCACTTAAAATATAAGAGCAAGTGTGAAAAGCTCTTTCCAGAAAATGAAGGACAATGGTTACAGCATCTTACATTCCCACCAAGAGTGGATAAGGCTTCCCTTTTCTCCACAGCATCACCAACACTTGTTTTCTGTTTTGTTTTGTTTTGTTTTGTTTTGTTTTGTTTTGTTTTTAATAACAGCCATCCTAATGGGTCTGAAGTGGTACCTCACCGTAGCTTTGGTTTGCATTTCTGAATGACAAGTGATGTTGAGCATCCTTCCATGCGCTTGTTGGACATTTGTAGGTCTTCTTTACAGAAATGTCCATTTGGGTCTATTGCCCATATTTGAATAAGATTTTTCATTTTTTGTTGTTGATGAGATTTAGCAGTTCTGGATATTGTTTATCAGATATATAATTTGCAAATATTTTCTCTCATTCTATGGATTGCCTTTTTATTCTGTTAATAGTGTTTTTTAATGTACATTTTTAATTTCCATGAAGTCAAACTTGTCTATGTTTCTTTTGCTACCTGTGCCTTTGAGGTCATAACCAAAAAATCATTGCCAAAGCCAATATTGTGAAGTTTTTGTCCTAACTTTTCTCCTAAGACTTGTATTGGTTTAGGTCACTACAGTTAGATCTTTGATGAGTTAACTTATGCATATGGTGTTAGGTAAGGGTACAACTTCATTTTTTTGTGTCACTATCCAGTTTTCCCAGCACCACTTGTTGAAAAGACTGTCCTTTCCCCCAGTGAATGGTCTCAGTACCCTTGTCAAAAAATCATGAGACTAGGGGCAACCTGGGTGGCTCAGTTGTTAGGCATCTGCCTTCAGCTCAGATCATGATCCCAGGATCCTGGCATCGAGCCCCACATCGGGCTCCCTGCTTGGCGGGAAGCCTGCTTCTCCCTCTCCTACTCCCCCTGCTTGTGTTCCTTCTCTCACTCTGTCTCTCTCTGTCAAATAAATAAATAATTCTTTTTTAAAAAATCATGTGACTACATCTTCAAGGGTTTATTTCTGGGATCTTTATTCTATTTCATTGATCTGTGTGTCTCTATGCCAAAAACACACTTCTGGTTACTATAGCATTGTCGTTAAGTTTTAAAATCAGAATATGTGAATCTTCCAGTTTCGTTCTTTTTTGTAGGAATGCTGACAACAGTAATTCTATATTTTTCATGCTTGCTCAATGACCTCTCTCCAGGCTACAGATTCCAAGCCCCATGGAGGTTAATGTATGTCCTCACCAGAATCCAGGAAGACTTGCTCTGAGCATTCCTAAAGAGGCACACAGAAGGCTCTACTTTAGGTAATTAGTGGAGACAACTGATGCACAGAAGACCCCTCTTTAGATAAGTAGTAGAGATCCTCTAACACAGAGATGGTTCCACTTTGGATAACTACCCTGTGACCTCACCACCATGCCCCTCTCTATAAAAATGGGATTAAGTTCTGGCTTGGGTAGAGAATAGCAGTGGAAGATGAGGGTGGAGAATGACCGTGTACTACCTGGATTGTCCAGCCCTATCGATTCCATCCCCCACACGTCCTGTCAGTAAGTTATCCTGAATAAAATACTATGACTTACTTCATTTTTCAGTCTTAAAGTGACTTCTCAGCTGGAGGATATTTTACCGACCGTCCTCCACCTTCTAACATTTTTCAAGATTGCTTTGACTCTTCAGGGATCCTGGAGATTCCATATGAATTTTAAGATGAGTTTTTCTAGTTCTGCAAAAAAAAAAAACTGTCGTTTGGGATTTTGAGAGGGATTACATTGAGTCTGTAGGTCACTTTGAGCAGTATTGACTCTTTTTAAGTATTGACATTTTATTTATTTTTTTTTAAAGATTTTATTTATTTATTTGTCAGAGAGAGAGATTGGGAGAGAGAGCAAGCACAGGCAGACAGAATGGCAGGCAGAGGCAGAGGGAGAAGCAGGCTCCCTGATGAGCAAGGAGCCCGATGTGGGACTCGATCCCAGGACGCTGGGATCATGATCTGAGCCGAAGGCAGCTGCTTAACCAACTGAGCCACCCAGGCATCCCATAAGTATTGACATTTTAATGATATTAAGTCTGTCAATCTATGGCCATCGTGTGTGTTTCCATCTATTTGTGAAATTAAATTTAAATTTAATTAAATTTCTTTAAAATTCTTCAATTTTTTAGACAATGTTTTGCAGTTTTCATTGTACAAACCTCTCACCTCCTTGGTTAAGTTTTAATTCCTAAATATGTATTTTTTTTATATTTTATTTATTTGGCAGAGAGAGACAGCGAGAGAAGGAACACAAGCAGGGAAAGCGGGAGAGGGAGAAGCATGCTTCCCGCTGAGCAGGAAGCCCTATGCAGGGCTCAATCCCAGCACCCCCCCATCATGACCTGAGCAGAAGGCAGACGATTAATGACTGAGCCACCCAGGGGCCCCAACATGTATTCTTTTTGATGTTACTTTAAATGGAATCATTTTTGTAATTTCTTTTTCAGATTGTGCATTATGTATAGAAATACAACTGATCTTTATGTGTTGACTCTGTATCCTGCTACTTTGCTGAATTCATTTTTAGTATTTCTAACCATTTGTGTTTGTATGTGTATAATATTAAGGGTTTTAAATATTAAAAATCATAACAGCAAACAAATCATTTTACTTCTTCCTTTCCAATTTTGATGACATTTATTTATTTATTTATTTGTTTATTTTACTAATTGCCCTGGCTAGAACTTCAAGTACTTTGTTGAATAAAAGTGGTGAAAACAAGCCTTGTTCCTGGTCCTTGCCTTGTCCCTGAGCCTAGAGGATATGTTTTCAGCCTTTTACCATTGAATACGATGTTTGCTATAGGTTTTTCATATATGGCTTTTATTATGATGAGGTGATTATTTTTCTATTCCCAGTTTAAGTGTTTTTAATCAAGAAAAAGTACCGAATTTTGTCAAATGTTTTTTCTGCATCTATTGAGAGATCATGTGTTTTTTCCCCTTCATTTTCTTGATGTAACATACATTGATTTTCATATGTCGAACCATTCTTACATTCGAGAATAAATTATATTTGGTCTTGGTGTACAATCCTTTTAATATGCTGCTGAATTCTGCTGCTAATATTTTATTGAGGATTTTTGCATCAATGTTCAAAAAGGACATTGGTTTGTAGTTTTCTTGTAGTCTTTTTATGGCTTTGATATCAAGGTAATGCTGGCCTCATGGAATGAGTTAGTGTTCACTCCTCTTCAATTTTTGGAAAAGTTTGAGAAGGATTGGTATTAATAGTACTTCTTTAACTGTTTGGTAGAATTTACCAGTGAAGCATCAGGACCAGGGCGTTTCTTTGTTGGGAGATTTTTTATTACTTATTTTTTACTAGTTATAGGTCTTTTCAGACTCTGTTTCTTCACAATTTAGTCTTGGGAGGTTTCGTATTGCTAGGAATTTGTTCATTTTATCTAGGTTATCCAATTTTTTGGTATACAGCCATTCATAGTACTCCCTTATCCTTTTTATTTCTATAAAAGTGACAGTAATATCCCCACTTTCTTCACTGATTTTTAGTGCTTTAAGTGTTCCACCTTTGTTTCTTAGTGCATCTATGTAAAGCTTTGTCAATTTCTTTTTTTTTTGCTTTGTCAATTTCTTTGATCCTTTTCATTGACATTCTCTATTGTTTTTCTATTCTCTATTTCATTTATTTGTGTCCTAATATTTTATTATTCCCATCTGCTAACTTTGTATTTCATTTTTCTTTTTCTAGATCCTTTAGTTTTAAAGGTAAGTTGTTTTTATAATTTTTTAATAATTTTTTTTAAGTTTTCTTTAAGTGCTCTCTAAACCAAACATGGACCTTGAACTCATGAGTTCACAAGATCAAGAGTTGCATGCTTGGGAGGCCTGGGTGGCTCAGCTGGTTAAATGTCTGCTTTTGGCTCAGGTCATGATCCCAGGGTCCTAGGATCAAATCCCACATCTGGCTCCTTGCTCAGTGGGGAGCCTGCTTCTCTCTCTACCAGCTGTTCCCTCTGCTTGTGTTCTCTCTCTCTCTGACAAATAAATAAAAATAAAATCTTAAAAAAAAAAAAAAGAGTTGCATGCTCTACCAATTGAGCCAGCTAGATGTCCCAGTAAATTGTTAATTGAGATTTTTCTCATTTTTTGTTTGATTTGATTTGCGGGGTGTGTGTGTGTGTGTGTGTGTGTGTGTGTGTGTGTGTGTGTTTCTTTTTTAAGTAATATCTGCACCCAATGTGAGGCTCCAACTCACAACCCTGAGATCCAGAGTCACATGGTCTATCCACTGTGCCAGCTAGGCACCTAAGATATTTCTTGGGGGTTTTTGTTGTTTGGTTTTGTTTTTGTCTTTGTCTTTATGATTGTATTTATTTATTTTACAGAGACACAGCGAGAGAGAGAACACAAGCAGGGGGAGCGGCAAAGGGAGAGGCAGGCTTCCCGCGGAGCTATGAGCCCGATGTGGGGCTCCATCCCAAGACCCTGGGATCATGACCTGAGCAGAATGCAGATGCTTAATGACTAAGCCACCCAGGCACCATATTTCTTGGTTTTTAATGTAGACATTTATAGTTCTAAGTTTCCCCTTAGCACTACATTCACTGTATCCCATAAGTTTGAGTATGTCATATTGTTTTCATTCATCTTTATTTTCTAATTTCCTTTGTGATTTCTTCTTTGGTCCATTGGTTGTTTAAAAGTGTATTGTGGGGGGACCTGGGTGGTTCAGTGGGTTAAAGCCTCTGCCTTCGGCTCAGGTCATGATCCCAGGGTCCTGGGATCAAGCCCCACATGGGGCTCTCTGTTCAGCAGGGATCCTGCTTCCTCCTCTCTCCCTGCCCACTTCTCTGCCTACTTGTGATCTCTCTCTGTCAAATAAATAAATAAAATCTTTAAAAAAAAAAATAGGGGGCGCCTGGGTGGCTCAGTGGGTTAAAGCCTCTGCCTTCAGCTCAGGTCATGATCCCAGAGTCCTGGGATCAAGCCCTGTATCGGGCTCTCTGCTCAGCGGGGAGCCTGCCTCCCTGTGATTGAGCCCTGCGTTGGGCTCCCTCTCCCCCTGCTGGTTTTCCCTTTCTCGCTGTCTCTCTCTGTCAAATAAATGAATAAAATCTAAAAAAAAAAAAAAAAAAAATTATTGTTTGGAGGCACCTGGGTGGCTGAGTCAGTTAAGTGTCCAAATCTTGATTTTTGGATCAAGTCATGATCTCCCAGCATCTGGCTCCATGCTCAGCAGGAAGTCTGCTTCGATTCTCTTCCACTCCCTCTGTCCCTCCCAGGCTCTCTCTCTTTTTCTCTCTAAAATAAATAAACAAACAAATAAATAAAATGGTTTTTTTTAAGTCTATTTTTTGGGGGTATCTGGCTGGGTCAGTTGGTAGAGCATGCGACTCTTGATCTCAGAGTCCTAAGTTCAAACCCCACATTGGGCATAGAGTTTGCTTAAAGAAAAAAAGTGTGTTGTTTAATTTCAACAATTTTGTGAATTTTCTAGTTTACAGTTTTCCTTTTACTAACTTCTAACAATCTCATTATGATCAGAAAACATATTTTGTGCAGTGTCTATCTTTTTCAAATACATTGATACTTAATCTGTGGCCTAATATATGGTCTACCCTGAAAACTGTCCCATGTGCACTTGAGAAGAATGTGTATTCTGTTTTGGGGTAGAATATTCTGTATAGTCTATTAGGTCTAACTGGTTTATTGTTGTTTAAGTCCTCTATTTCCTTATCTTTTATTGTTCCAAAACAAGATAAGTTTCAGAATATGTGAATGTGGCAATAAGAGGACATCCATGACTAGTAACAACCACACTAGTTTTGGGGGGTTTTTGCTTTGTTTTGTTTTGTTTTGTTTTTCTAAAATTTCTTTTTTGGAAGAGAAAAGAAATCACAGATATGAAATCATCCACAAGCATTATGAGCCCCACAGATTTTGTCCCAGCTGATGTTACAAAATCGGAAAAAGCTAAAAATTAAGTATCCCAGGAAACAAACCAAGATTTTGGTCTTGTCTCCTCACAGGGGTCCTATTACAATATTCCCCCAGCTACATGTCTCACATACCCTAATCAACTCTGGGGAAAATAAAAGAAGTAACAGAACACAAGGGAGATCAACCTTAGCAGTTACCTTCACCAGGGGTCACAACTCTTCCCCCAGCATAAGGCAATTGGAGTAGGATGTTTACAAATAAACAAGCAAATAAATCAACTTTCAGTAATTTGGTCCTCCATTTTGACCCAGCCAGAACTGCCTAATTAGGTCTCCTGCCATGAGCTCTTCACAACAACTACTGCTGACCCTGTGGGATCCAAAACCATTGAAATCTCTCTATGAACAGACTTCTATCCCTTCTCTCAGACTGAAAGAGGGTTTTCTGTGGATACTGACACCTGCGGATAAAGGGGATTCTCTCTCCCCCAAGTAACACTTGCCATTGTCCTGTCCCATTTTCCAGAACCCATCATCACCCACAGGATTTGATCCTGATGTGAAGAAGAGCTGAAAAGAGAGGAAGATAGAGGAAGATACTCCCAAATATTGATGAACACAGAGTAAGTTTCAGATATAGATAAATGTTGGGTCCATACACTGTGCAAAGGGTTTCTTCCCTCTCGGTCACTTCAGCTCTCAATGTCTTTCCTTGTCTATTCAATAATTTTTTTTTCCTGCTCTTACAGAAATTCTCTTTACTACTCTATTAAGACTATGCAGCTACCTTTTAGCTACTTTATATCAAGATAACCTTATTTCCACAAGACTTTTATTGGTTACATATTTATCCAAAGCTACCTTTCTTCAGAGGTTCATTCATTGCTTAGATTGCATACCAACCAGAACAGGTAAGACTATCTAGAGTTCTATGGTGGTTTCATATCTGCTCCTTGCTATTTGTTCCTTATCAGCTCCCTTCCCCCACCTGTAAGACAGGATGGATAGGAGTAAAATTGTAATTTCCTTTCTATGTTAGTGAATATGTTAGACATGTCAAATTCATTGTTCTAACAAAGGTTTTACATGTTAATAGAAATGTTTTATCTCATTTCTCAGACTTAGTAATTCAAATTTTTCTCATCTCATTGCATATGTATATATTCATTATAATGTTATTCCTCTATATCATTTTCCAATTTACATGTCTTATTAGAAAATTCAGAAAATGGCAATAGATCATCTAAGTTTTCTAAATATTTGAGATGCTTTTTTTAAAAAAATATTTATTTATTTGAGAGAGAGAGAACTTGAGTGGAGGGCAGTGCCATGGGCAGAGGGCAGAAACAGACTCCCTGCTGAACAGGGAGCCCAACACAGGGCTCAATCCCAGGACCCTGAGATTATGACCTGAGCTAAAGTCAGACATTTAACCAACTGAGCCACCCAGGTGCCCCTGAGATGCTTTTTTTTTTTTTTTAAGATTTTTTTTTAATTTATTTATTTGACAGACGGAGATCACAAGTAGGCAGAGAGGCAGGCAGAGAGAAAGGAGGAAGCAGGCTCCCCGCGGAGCAGAGAGCCCGATGTGGGGCTTGATCCCAGGACCCTGGGATCATGACCTGAGCCGAAGGCAGAGGCTTTAACCCACTGAGCCACCCAGGTGCCCCCCCGACATGCTTTTTATAAATTAAAAGAGAGTCTACTGAGTCAATAGTATTAAAAAAAAAAACAAAACCTTTTTTTGTTTGTATGTTTGTATATACTTCATGGTTATTTGAGAGATAGATGACTGGAGTTAAGTATGTATTTGGGACCAGAATTAAGCAAAAATCATCTGCCAAAATGGGGTCAAAGTGTCAATGTGCCCTTTGCCTCGTTTGAGAAGTACCTGATCCCCTCCTCAGATCAGTCACTAACAAATTTTTAATGATCAACTTTATAGGTATATATAATCCTTTTGTGATCCACTAATTATTCCCACATCTTTTTAAAACATGCTTATACTAGTAGACTTTTTATATTTACTATCCTATCACAATTCAAAGACATACTGTATAAAAACCTTCACACTCTAAATCTCTGTAAAATAAAAATACTGCTATGCCCCCAGGCAATGGTCTACTTCCCAAAGAAAGGTTCAGTGTGCTAGAATGCCTGACAAGGAAAGGAGATGGTCTACTTCACAGATGCATAGTAACAAATATTGACTCTTGTTTAATTTTAGAACTTGCACTTAATTTTACATCTAAGTTTAAAAATGGAGCAGCAACACCAGTTTAGAATCTTTGATAGAATGAACCATCAAACTCTTAAAATTGTTATTCAGATCACAGACAAAGCTATGGCCTCAGGACACTGGGGATTAATAATGCCAATGAGTTCTGAAAACATCTAATGATTTAGCATCCTGAAATAACATGGTTTACTCCATCATTTTGGCTTATTTGTTAAGTAAAATGTAAATACTACTGAACTGGAAACCATAAAACCAAAGGACCTGGGGTCCTTACTTTAGCACTATACAGCTGTGGGACTCCTCTGTCATTTAACTCCTCTAAGGATCATGAGAATATACACAAAAGTAATATGTCATCGTTCTGTGAGTTCCTATCACCCTAGTCCATGAAGTTTTCATCAGGGTCCTGTTCCGTTCTCTTCATGCCACATTCTTCTTTTTCTCTGCACCTTTTTTATTAAGAGGATTTAATGCATGTCAGAGCTACATCTGGGTTATTAATGACTCTGAGTAAGTAGAAGTTCATCCAGTGAATACCAAGCTTCACACTTGGAGATCTAGGATAATGGCAGTACCACAAGGAAGATGGTCATAACACATCAGAGGCAAAAAGGAAGTCATCCTATTAACCTTTATAGCTAAATGAGGAAAAACTTATTAAATGTGGAAAAACTTATTTAAAAAATGGAGGAAAACTTAACTGCAACTGGAATGAGATCAAACCTAATAAGGACAGTAGTACAAATAAAACTACATCCCATCCCTCATTGTTCCCATTAAGATGGATCAAGGCACCTGGCTTACTCAGTCAGTAGGACATGCAATTCTTGATCTTGGGGTCAGGAGTTTAAACCCCACATTGGATGTAGAGCTTACTTTAAAAAAAAATGGAGGAACAAAAAAGATGGATCTAAAATCTAAGGGCAAGATTAGGAAATACTATTCTCTCTAATTGAGTGCAACAAGAATTGGCACACTCCATGTGGACTGGAATTCCCTATCTACAGCAAATTTTCCCCAAAGAAATAACAGTTCCTAGAGACTGATTCAGAGAACATTCCCTATTACAAACAGGGAAACAGTAGGGAAAGCAAGTAAGGAAAAATGATTAGGAAAATTAAACTCAGGAAGAAAAAGAGTAAAATTTTGTCAATATAACCCCACTACTTCCCAGAAGAAAAAAAATATTGTGTCTGAAGGAAAGATTAAAGAATCCCCCTAGATGGGGGAGCCTGGGTGGTTCAGTGGGTTAAAACCTCTGCCTTCAGCTCAGGTCGTGATTCCAGGGTCCTGGGGTCGAACTCCACATTGGGCTCTCTCCTCAGCGGGGAGCCTGCTTCCCCCTCTCTCTCTGCCTGCCTCTCTGCCTACTTGTGATCTCTGTCAAATAAATAAATAAAATCTTAAAAAAAAAAGTTCTAAGAAAAAAAAAAAAAAAAGAATCCCCCTAAGTGAATGTGCTGTGTAACTTATCAGGCATAATTCATTGATACATATCACAGCCTAAATCAAGTGTGTCCCATCACATTTCCTTTGCTCTGATTCAAAATTTAGAAATATGCATCTGATTCCTAATTTGATTTCCAGAGACCTTAATATTAGTAAGTGATTGCCCTGGGTAGTAAACACACTATTTCAGTCATGGGAATGAGATCTCCCACTGTAAATTAACAAATTGGTTGTTTGGTTTACATGTCATTCTCTCAGGTATTGAATAATGTGAATTGGTTTCCCAGAGCCTGATTCCTCTAGGGACACCTGATCAAATCAGGCTTCTAAATCCGCAGAGTTTAACATCAGACCTCTGTGAATCCAGAAAACTATAGCATCCCATGAGAACTACCAGAGAAACCACCTAAGCTCATTCAGGTCAGGACTGCTATTGAGGAGTCACGAATGTCTCAAGGAACTTGTATTGCAGCTTAAACCTGCTAGTTTCTGAAGCTGGGAGGTGAAGACGTCTGTGTCTGTAGCCCTGACATCCAGAAGAGCTCTGTGGTCAACTTTCTGAAGGTCAACCATCACTGATTTCCTGAAACTAAAAAAAAATTTTTTTTATCAAAACTGCTATTCCATTCACTTGGGGGAAAAAACAAAACCACAACGTAGGTGAAAGGATTTACTGCTGCCTTCTTAAAGTGCTATAAGAGATAGTTAAATAATAAGAGCTAAGCTTTGACAGGGCATGGATACAGCAGTTTTAAAGTTAGGTGTTTAAGGATTGAGTGGAACTACCCATTATTGGTAAATTTTCCAGAATTGGGTCCAGAGTTTCACTCCCCATCCTCACAACCTCAATAAGGAAATGAAAACCCATTGGGGCTGTGAAACATTTTCAGAACCAAGAGGCAAGCTGATGACCAAGTTCCATTACAATATTCACGTTTAGGGTTTCCAGCCAGCCACAGGACCATCTATCCATGATATCTTACTCAAGGTTGCCACTTCCCTACTCTTCACATTCATTTGAGCCAGAGCACAGGAGTGAAGCTGGAAGGAATCATTGATCAGAGAGCTCTTGACTTCTCTGTTAATCTCATTCTCTTCCTTCTGAGTGGACAGGAATCATTCCAGAGCAAAATCAATCTATCCATCTCAGTGTCTTTGACATTGTACCTCAAGCCATGAGCTTAGATACTGGAGGATCATAAAACTAAGGGGAGTTTTAAAAGCTCATTAATCAAACTTTGTCTGCAGGTTTGTGGTTTCATATCTGCATTGGTGAAAGGCCAATCAAGAGGTTGGACCAAGGGGCGCCTGGGTTGCTCAGTGGGTTAAACCTCTGCCTTCGGCTCAGGTCATGATCTCAGGGTCCTGGGATTGAGCCCCGCATCGGGCTCTCTGCTCAGCAGGGAGTCTGCTTCCCTCTCTCTCTCTGCCTGCCTCTCTGCCTACTTGTGATCTCTCTCTGTCAAATAAATAAATAAAAACTTTAAAAAAAAAAGAGGTTGGACGAAAAACTTAAAATTACTCCTCCACACTGAGAGCCCTACTCTAGCCATTTCTGATCCTTTCCGTCATCCTTGCTTTTTCTCTCATCTCTGACGTCTCACTACAGGCATCCCTCTTTGCTTCCTTTTCTCCTCTCTTCCTTTACCATGTCCCAAGGCTACATTATTATATACAAAGATACTGGAATACATAGCACCAAGTACCAACAACAACTTTACCTATATGCTTACAACCTCATGGGCATTCTTTTCCCTTATTTATTTATTTTTAAAAGTATATTTATTTTCAGGAGAGGGAGAGCACACATGAGCAAGGGGAAGGGCAGAGGGAGAAGGAGAAAGAGAGAGAACCTCAAGCAGGCTCCACACAGAGGGCAGAGCCTGATATGGGGCTTGCTCTCATGACCGTGAGATCATGACCTGAGCTGAAACAAAGAGTCAGATGCTCAATCGACTGAGCCACTGCCACCCCCTTCCTTTAATTGCAAAGAACTTAGACAGTAGACTTGCGTAGCATCAAGACCTGTCACATACAGCTAGCCATTTAAGCAAAATTCTATTCCATTCCCTCCACTACAAAAGAAGACCAAGAATTTTGTCATTTCCTTTTTGCATACTCCCCACTCTGTGTAAGTTTATGTCCTCACAAAGATAAGAACAAGCCAGTGGTTTCTGGAGGTTTCTGAACTGGTGGAGCATCTAGCATTTCCACACAACACCTTTCCACTAAACCCTTAGTCTTTAGCAAAAGTGTTCCGGGTGCAAACTCTGAGGAGCAAACTTTTTTCTGTAAAGTCCCAAAGAGTAAATATTTTAGGCTTTGCAGGCCAAACCCAGTCAACTCTGCCATCATAGCATCAAAGCAGCTACAGGCAATACATAAGTAAATGAGCATGGCTGTGTTCCAATAAAACTTTATTTACTAAACAGGCCAACTCCTGCCATAGAGCATACTTCTTCTTATTTGTCTTCTCTCCACATAAGAAAAAAACTCTAGGGGTGCCTGGGTGGCTCAGTGGGTTGAGCCTCTGCCTTCAGCTCAGGTCATGATCTCAGGGTCCTGGGATCAAGCCCCACATTGGGCTCTCTGCTAGGCAGGGAGCCTGCTTCCCCCTCTCTCTCTGCCTGCCTCTCTCTTCCTACTTGTGATTTCTCTGTCAAATAAATAAATAAACTCTTTTAAAAAAAAAAAGAAGAAGAAGAAGAAAACTCTGCCATTGTCCCTGGTTTTACAATCTCTTTCCCCAGTCCTTCCTCACTTCCCTCTCACTTCCATGCTAACTCTTATTTTGTCCATTCTCTAGGTAAGGTCTCTACAGAGGATGGAAAGAGTCAACAGCACCTTGTTGACTGAGTTCATTCTCACAGGAATTCCCTACCCTCTCAGGCTAAGGACATTCCTGTTTGTGTTCTTTTTGCTAACCTACATCCTGACTCAGCTGGGAAACCTGCTTATTCTAGTCGTTGTCTCAGTGGACCCGCAGCTCCATGCCCGTCCCATGTACATCTTTCTGGGTGTTCTCTCCATCATTGACATGGGCATCTCTACCATCATTGTCCCTCGCCTCATGATGAACTTCACTTTAGGCATTAAACCCATCCCATTTGGTTGCTGTGTGGCTCAGCTGTATTTCTATCACTTCCTGGGCAGCACCCAGTGCTTCCTCTACACCTTGATGGCCTACGACAGGTACCTGGCAATATGCCAGCCCCTCTGCTACCCCGTGCTCATGAATGGGAGGTTATGCACCATCCTCGTGGCTGGAACTTGGGTGGCTGGCTCCATCCATGGGGCTATCCAAGCCATTCTAACCTTCCGTCTGCCCTACTGTGGGCCCAACCAGGTAGATTATTTCTTCTGTGACATCCCTGCGGTTTTGAGGCTAGCCTGTGCTGACACAACAGTCAACGAGCAGGTGACCTTTGTGGACATTGGGGTGGTGGTTGCCACTTGCTTCTTCCTGATCCTCCTCTCCTATGTACAGATCACTCAGGCCATCCTGAGAATCCGTACAACTGATGGGCGGCGCCGGGCCTTTTCAACCTGTGGAGCCCATGTAACCGTGGTCACCATCTACTATGTGCCCTGTGCCTTCATCTACCTGCGGCCTGAAATCAATAGCCCCCTGGATGGGGCAGCTGCCTTATTTCCCACAGCCATCACCCCTTTCCTCAACCCCCTCATCTACACACTGCGGAACCAAGACGTAAAGCTGGCCCTGAAGAGAATGATAGGAGCCCCTGGGATGAAGAGTAACATTTGAAAGTGTCTACAGTTTATTCTAATGCTTAGATTTCAGCAAGGTTTTTATTTTTTCTTCTTGTTTTTTTCTTTTATGTAGCCACATAATAGCCATAAAATAAGATCAAACACAGTTTTAAGTGAAATACTGCTTTCTAGCAATTCCTTGGTGTCCCCTTCAGATAAACAACTCTCAGCTGCTTCAACAACAGAAAGGGAGACCACAGTCACCCAGAAGATAGCAATAGGTGGCACACTTAGACATCCAGAGGATTACTAGGACAAAAGCATCTAATGGGCTTTTCAGCTTCTGGGTTTACATTGGACAAGCATAAGGTGGACTGTAGAGCTTTTGATGGGAGAACATTTTTCTGTTCTGTTCCAGTTGGATATATACATCAGGAGCTAGTGTTTGATGAGAAATTATAGCTGCCCTGCTGTGTACATGTTAACGGGCCTTGTTCTGGGGACTTCCTGAAGGCATTATGGGATGTGGGGAGGAACTCAAGTGCCTACTCTACCTTGCCTGCTGAAAAAACACTTCTCTTAAACTGGTGCTTTCACAAAATAAACCAAATTAAACAATCCTTCCCCCCAAAAAGGCAATAAAGTCTTTTCAAAAGTCTCAGTAATAAATTCCCCCAAACCTAAAAGTAAAGTTCAATATAAAATTTCCCAGTAGAAGAAAATAAGGTGGCAGGCCTGGGAGGCTCAGTCTGTGGGCATCTCCCTGTTGGTTTCTCATGATCTCACGTGTCCTGAGATGGAGACCCGCATGGCTCTGTGCTCAGAGTTGAGTCTACTTGAAGATTCTCTCCCTCTGCTCCTCCCCCAACTCAGGTACATGATGCATCAGGCTCTCTGCTCAGCAGGGAGCCTGCTTCCCCCTCTCTCTCTGCCTGCCTCCCTGCCTACTCGTGATCTCTGTCAAATAAAGAAATAAAATCTTTTAAGGGGCGCCTGGGTGGCTCAGTGGGTTAAGGCCTCTGCCTTCGGCTCAGGTCATGGTCCCAGGGTCCTGGGATCGAGCCCCACATCAGGTTCTCTGCTCTGCGGGGAGCCTGCTTCCTCCTCTCTTTCTCTCTGCCTGCCTCTCTGTCTACTTGCGATCTCTGTCTGTCGAATAAATAAATAAAAATCTTAAAAAAAAAAGTCATTTAAAAACAAATCTTTTAAAAATAATAAATAAAATAAAAAAATAAAATAAATCTTTAAAAAAAGAGAAAACATAAGGCAATTAATCAGGGCACCAGAATAATGTGTCCTAATTAGTATTTCATATCAATTGAAATTTGTGAGTTTTACAGGCTTTCATTAAGTCAGCCGGGGCCTAATCAATGTGGGCAAATTTTGTGCATTATCTCTTGTTTCAACCCCTAACCTCCAATCTTATCCTGTTAAGGTTCTGCCTCATTCTCCAGCTTTTCATGTTGGATGGTTGCTTTACCTATGTCATGAAATCATGTCTAGAAAGCAAAGTCTCTTGGGTACAGCAGAGAGTCAATAGTTTGGTCCTATAAATGTTCATTTCCAAAGGACTCAAGGTCACCTAATTAGAGATTAAAAAAAAAACAAACTAACCATTCACCCTTGGATGAAGCTGGCTGACAAAATTTCTCAATATTTTGTTCAGAAAACAATGTACTGGATACCAACTCCCTTAAACTGGAACATTACTTATGAAATATCTTAATCTTTCAAAATATTTAATAAATAAAATGGTTAAACCATGAATTACAAAAATAAACTTAAATCTATAGCTCATAAACCAAAAATGTTTCCAAGGGCTATTGTACATCTTGTTTCTATTTTCCCAGGTGCTTAACACAGTGCTATCATACCTGTTGTCTTAGCAATAACCAAACAATATTAAAATGATCTGTAAGTGGAATGTCAGGGTGGCGCAGTCGGTTGAGCATCTGCCTTCAGCTCAGGTCATGATCCCAGGATCCTGGGATGTCAGATTGCCGGCTTGGCGGGGAGCCTGCTTCTCCCTCTCTTCCCTGCTTGTGCTTGCTCTCACTGTTTCTCTCTCCCAAATAAATAAATAAAAATTTTGGGGGGCACCTGTGTGGCTTAGCGGGTTGACGCCTCTGCTTTCGGCTCAGGTCATGATCTCAGGGTCCTGGTATCGAGCCCCACATAGGGCTCTCTGCTCAGCGAGGAGCCTGCTTCCTCCTCTCTCTGCCTCTGCCTGCCTCTCTGCCTACTTGTGATCTCTGTCTGTCAAATAAATAAATAAAATCTTAAAAATAAATTAATTAATTAATTAATTAAAAAAATTTTTTTACTGATCTGTAAGGATATAATAAAAATACACACCAAAATGGAATGATTCCGAGACAAATATTTGTTTAAAAAGTAGATTGAGGGGCGCCTGGGTGGCTCAGTGGGTTAAAGCCTCTGCCTTCGGCTCAGGTCATGATCCCAGGGTCCTGGGATTGAGCCCCGCATCCGGCTCTCTGCTCAGCAGGGATCCTGCTTCCTCCTCTCTCTCTCTGCCTGCCTCTCTGCCTACTTGTGATCTCTGTCAAATAAATAAATAAAATCTTTAAAAAATAAAAATAAAATAAAATAAAAAGTAGATTGGGCTCTAAGTGGAGCACAGGGTGCTGGATGGTAGGTTGTAGTATAATAGACTACAAGAGGAATTGAAATAGAAATATTTCTCAGAGGGCCTGGAGGAATTACTCTGCATGCCTCAAGGACCTCATGGGGAGATCAAGGCAGAGTGCAGAGAGAGGCAGGACCTGGGGCACTTGTCTCTATTCCGGTCTGTAGGTGGAGTGCTTTGGGATTATCTTCATCTGATAGCCAGATTGAGCAATCCAAACCAAAAGAGCAGGATTTTAGTAAACTGCAGAAGAGTCTTATTTATCTAAAGCTTACAGGAGGGTAAGGTTCTAGGAGACAGGGGAGACTGTTGATCACAGGGCTGTTGGAGAAGGCATATCAGGAATTTACATTTGCCTATGACTCTGAGGGTGTTACCCAGGCCAGGAGCTTGCAGGAAAGGCTAGTGTCAGTTTCAAGACTCTACAGCCTGGGGGCAGTAGGTTGAGTGTCCACCTTTGGCTCAGGTCGTGATTCCAGGGTCTAGGATCAAGTCCCAAGTCCGGCTCCCTGGGAGGGAGCCTGCTTCTCCCTTTCCCTCTGCCCCTCCCCACCATTTCTGCAAACTCTCGATCTCTCTCTCTCTCAAATAAATAAAATCTTTTTTAAGCTATCACTGTAGGGGGCACCTGGGTGGCTCAGTGGGTTAAGCCTCTGCCTTCGGCTCAGGTCATGATCTCAGGGTCCTGGGATCGAGCCCCACATCAGGCTTCTTGCTCAGCGGAGAGCCTGCTTCTCCCTCCACTTGCCTCTCCCTCTGCCTGCTGCTCCCCCTGCTTGTGCTCTCTCTTCAAATAAATAAATAAATAAGTATTTTTTAAAAAATCAATAAAAACCAAGGGTGCCTGGGCTCAGTCAGTTAAGCAACTGCCTTCAGCTCAGGTCATGATCCCAGGGCCCTGGGACTGAGCCCTGCATTGGGCTCCCTGCTGGGCGGAGAGCCTGCTTCTCTCTCTCCCTCTCCCTCTGCCTGCCACTCTGCCTACTTGTGCTTTCTCTATCTCCCTGTCAAATAAATAAATAAAATCTTAATAATAATAATAATGATGATGCAAGTGCTATGGAGAATAGTATGGTGGTTTCTAAAAAAAAATTAAAAGTAGAATTACCAACTGATTCAGCAATGCCATTTCTGGGTACACACCCAAAAGAATTGAAATCAGGGTCTCAAAGAGCTATTTTCAGCAGTGTTTTCAATAGCCAAAAGATGGAAGCAACGCAAGGTCCATTTTTCTTTCTAAATATCCACTGATGGATGAATGGATAAGCAAAATGTGATATAAACATACAGTGGAATATTATACTGCCTTTAAAAAGAAGGGAATTATGGGATGCCTGGGTGGCTCCGTGGGCTAAACGTCTGCCTTCAGCTCTGGTCATGATCCCATAGTCCTGGGATCAAGTCCTGTAGTGGGCTCCCTGCTCAACAGTGAGTCTACTTCTCCCTCTCCCACTGCCCCTCTGCCTGCTTGTGCTCTCTCTCTCTCTCAAATAAATAAAATCTTAAAATAAATAAATGAATAGGAGAATTCTGACCTACGTTACAACATGGATGAATCTTTAAGATATTCTGCTAGGTGAAATAAGCCAGTCCCCAAAAGACAGACACTGCATGAGTCCACTTATATGAATACCTAGAACTGTCAAAGTCATAGAGGCAGAAAGGAGAATGGTGGTTGCCAGAGGCTGGGGAGAAGGGAGAAATGGGGAGTTATTTAATAGGTATAAAGTTTCAGCACTGCAGGTTGAAAGGAGTTTTGGAGATGGTTGCCCAATAGTGTGAATATACCTAACACTACTGAACTGTACACTTAAAAATGGTTAAGCTGGGAAATGGTATATGTGAAAAATAAAAAGATAATAATGCCCAGAGTGGGAGAAGAGTGAGAAGGACTATAGATGAAAAAGATAGGCCATATGTTCATCGAAGCTGGCTGAACATAGGATTTCATTCTGCTACTCCCATTACTCATGTATGCTTGGAAATGTCCCTAATAAAAGATTCTTTGAAAGCCATAGCTTTGAAAATCTCAGGAAAAAGTTTTCCAAGTAGAGGGAAAGGCTAATACAATTCAAGGCTCGGGGGTGGAAAAGAGTTTGGCATGTTTGAAAGGAAAGGGGATGTCGTTGAAGAGTAGTGCTTGGGAAGAGAGTACACTGTCTCAGCACTGGAGCAGGCAAGGGTCAGGTCATGGAAAACCTTGGAAACTACATAAGTTTGCACTTAATCTACTATGATAGGCAACATGTTAGTTTTTGATCGCTGCAGAGCAAGGGGTCACAAACGCAGCAACTTCAAAGGAAGCCCATTTATTAGCTCACAGTTTTGGAGGTCCGCAGTGCAAGTACCGCCTGACTTTGTTCTCTGCTCAGGATCTCACCAGGATGAAACCCAGGTGTCCTTGCACTGCCTTCTCATCTGGAGGTCAGAGTTCCCTTCCAGGCTCACAGGGTTGTGGCAGAATTCAGTTGCTTGCCATGACCGGACTTAGGTCTCTGTTCCCTTGTGGGCTGTCAGCTAGTGGGCACTCTCAGCTTCAAGAGGCACCCAAATTCCTTGTCAAGGGGCCCCTTCCATGGTTAACGCCAAAAGCAGACTCTCCCTTCACCCGGAATCCTTCTCATGCTTCAGATCTCTCTTTCTTTCCTTTTTTTTTTTTTTTTTTTTTTTAAGATTTTATTTATTTATTTGACAGAGATCACAAGTACACAGAGAGGCAGGCAGAGAGAAAAAGGGGAAAGCAGGCTCCCGGCTGAGCAGAGAGCCTGATGCGGGGCTTGATCCCAGGACCCTGAGATCATGACCTGAGTCAAAGGCAGAGGCTTAACCTACTGAGCCACCCGTGTGCCCCCAAATCTCTCTTTCTATGAAGAACCCAGTCCTTTTTAAGGGCTCACCCAATTAATCTAGGCCCACAGGGGATAATCTTCCTATTTTAAGATCATTTCATTTGGGACCTTAATTACATTTGCAAAATCCCTTTATATCAGCACCTAGAAGAAATTTTGACTGTGTTTGATTGAATAACTGGAAGTAAGTAAATACACCACAGGGCAAAAATCTAATCTTGGAAGTCATCTTAGGCAGATGCTTAAAAGCTTCTCAACTTTCTCAATGTTCATGGAGGATAAAATGGATGATTTTCTAGAAATCAGCTGGAAGAGGTGCCATCACCAGTCTTGGGACATTGCAGCATTGAAACCAGGCTGTCCCCAGCCAATGACTGAAGGTAATGGGTCCGGCACTAGCTAGGCTCAGGCCATTTCTGCCCAATTTCACCTGGGGCAGCCTCAGCCCCAGAGCTCCTACTGGGCTGCCTAAGACCTTCTCAGAACTGCCTGTGGGCTGAAGCTCTTCCTACCCCATCTTCCTTCCTTTTCTCTGGGACTGCTGTTCTTTCTTTTGTTTTTTGTTTTTTGTTTTTTTAAGATTTTATTTATTTATTTGACACACACACAGAGAAAGAGATCACAAGTAGGCCGAGAGGCAGGCAGAGGGAGAGGGAAGCAGGCTTCCCGCTGAGCGGAGAGCCGGATGCAGGGCTCTATCCCAGGACCCTGAGACCATGACCTGAGCTGAAGGCAGAGGCTTAACCCTCTGAGCCACCCAGGCACCCCATGGGCCTGCTGTTCTGATTCTATCTTAGAGTCTACTTCTTGCAGAATCTGAATTAAAATACCTGGCCATATAGAAACCCCAATGTCCTCTTTCCTTTTCTGAGGAGGGAAGGTTTATTTTCTCACTGGGAGATATATATTAGCATATTTTTAAATATTATTTATTTTTAGGGGGTGCCAGGGTGGCTCACTGGGTTAAATCTCTGCCTTCAGCTCAGGTCATGATCTCAGGGTGCTGGGATCAAGTCCTGCATCAGGCTCTCTGCCCAGTGGGAAGCCTGCTTCTCCCTCTCTCTCTGCCTGCCTCTCTGCCTACTGTGATCTCTCTCTGTGTCAAATAAATAAATAAAATCTTTTTAAAAGATATTATTTATTTTTAGAGAGAGGAAGAATGAGAGCAAAAGGGGTAGGGGCAGAGGGAGAGAATCCCAAGCAGACTCCTCGCTGAGCGCAGAACCCAACAGGGGGCTCAATCTTATGACCCTGAGATCATGACCTGAGCTGAATTCAAAAGCCTAGCTTATTTCCTTCTAGAAGGGAAATCCCGGTGGCACCTCCATGACTGCCCTACATGGGATATACTCCATTCTGCAATTTGGGGATGCCCTGTTTACCAATCTACCACCCATTGTCCACATAAGACTATAGTTGTCAGTGTAACTCTTCCATCATTGCCTTTGTAAGTAGGCAAAGATACGTGTCTGCTTTGTTCACCACTGAATCACCAGCACTAAGAAGAGTGCCTAAAGGGGCCCCTGGCTCGCTCCATCAGTAGAGCCACTCTTGTTCTCAGTCTTGAGTTCAAGCCCCACGCTGGGCGTTAAGCTTTAAAAAAATAAAAAGTGTATGGAACATAGCAGGCATTCAGTAAGTACTTGTTGAATTAGTCAATGAATATAGTTAGATCTTTTGCCCCTTCACTTTATAAAAGGAGACAGAAACCCTGCCCTTCCCTCCACTTCCTCTTTACCTTATGCCTCCCAAATTCTGTCATCTGTACTTATTAACTTGTCAAATTGATAATATTTATATTCTATTCTATAACCTTCAGTAGACCTCTGTTACTCTATGGTGATTCCAAATATAGAAAACCATTAAAAAGCATTTACCTAAAGAGTATTACATTATGACTGTGTAAATATTGTCCATATAGCCAGTTAAGAATGTATGACTAAATATTTTAATTGGTTATCTTTCTTGTTTTCTTGCTCTCCATTCTTTATCCTCAAGTTTTGACAAACTCTTAATCATTCCATCTATCCTAAGGAATTCTCTTTTTCCCCTAGAGAACTCCCTTTGAGTCCCCACCCTGCATCTCCGATGGTTGCTCTCAGGGTCTGTCACAGCTCTCCTACTGGTGTAAGGGCCTATTTAGCCAGAGCAGCCCCACCTTGGTTGAACAGCCATTTTGTTGTTTATGCAGTAAAACTGAAACTGACCCTGCCCCCCCCCCCCCCCCCCCCCCCCCCCCCCGCCAAGGGAACCTAGTTAAAAGCGAGTCCGGGAAACCAGTCCCAGGTAACAAAGCCCAAATACAAGGGTGGGTCAGGTCAGGTGGAGATAACGCTCCGAAAGCAGGGATGAGTCGGGTCAGGTGGAAACATCCAATCAGTAGAGCATGCATACTGTCTCCCTAGCTACCAAGGAGTGTGTGTGGGCCCCACCTTTTGGGCGCCTTTTGGGTGCCAATTCTGACTAAGGTGATAGGCTAGTTCAAATAGCTACTATGAGGTGAATTGTAATTCAACTGGCCACCCGTGTGGGACCTAGCATGACTGTGCAGCTTTCTCTGTTACAATCTCATTGGCCACCTGTGTGTAGCCAGGCCCAACCAAATGGCCTTTGCTCTATAAAAGTTAGTCTGTGAGGCTGGGAGGGGTCGTCCTCTCTGTAAGGGGCGGCCCCGACCGGTCTGTTTGAGGGTCGGTTTGATTCTTGATGCTTGGCGTGAAATAAAGCTTTGTTTGACCTTCGCTTTGTATCAGTCTCACTTCTTTGACCATGGACCCATTATTGGGGGACCCAACATTGGGGACCCAACACTGGGTCTTTCTTATGGATTGGATCCTCTGTTACCTGAATTCTGTGTCTTAATCTTTTTTGTTTTTCATGTTTCATTTTTACAGAATGGATCTTACAATAACTTTCTAAGAAACCGTATATAGATTGTAAAATTTCTGAATCCTAACATCTAAAATGTGGTGTCTTAAAGTGGTGTCTCTCCTGATAGGATGGGGCCCCCCAAATGTGGGGCCATGATCAGGTGGAAGCCAATGGCCTGGGAGATGAAAGAATTCACCTGAGGCAGAAAAAAGAAGGTGGTTTATTGCATACATTTCAAGGGAGCTGCAGGGAAGACAGCAGAGGAGGGGCAGTGGGTGGGGCTGTTTTTAAAGAGGGGAAGGTGGGGAGGATTTGGTGTATGGAATTTTCCCTTGTTTGGTAACTGTGCCTGGTTGTAAGTAGCCCATTGGTCAGTGAGGGCCTCTGGAGATTGTGAGGTGGGTGCCTGTTGGGCCTGTCTGTATTCAGTAAAGGGGGGTTCTCAGTGGCCTTTTCTACATTCCAGCACACAAGCCTGATTGCTTAAAAGGGGCCTCTGTGTAAAACTGTCCATGGAGCACCTGGCTGGCTCTATTGGTAGAGCCAGGAACTCTTGATCTTAGGATGGTGAGTTCAAGCCCCACATTGGGTATAGAGCTTACTTTGGGGAGGAAAAAAAAAAAAAAAAGAGGTGTCCTTATTCTGCCCTTACACTTAATTAAATATTTGGATGAGTATGGAATTCTAAGCTGAAAATCACTGCTGTCTGTCTTTGAAGACCTGGTTTTAGTTGCCATCTGGCATCCAGTGTTGCTAAACTAAAACTCTGATGCCAGGAGTGCCTGGCTGGCTCAGTCTGTAGAACCTGTGACCCCTGGTCTTAGGGTTATAAGTTCAAGCCCCATGTTAGGTATAGAGATTTCTCAAAAATAAAAAAATAAATAGGGGCACCTGGGTGGCTCAGTCAGTTGAGTATCTGCCTTTGGCTCAGGTCATGACCCCAGGGTCTGGCATCAAGTCCCACATTAGACTCCCTGCTTGGTGGGGAGTCTGCTTCTCCTTCTGCCTGTGGCTCCCTCTGCTTGTGCTCACTCTCTCAATCTCTCTTTCTCTGACAAATAAATTTAAAAAATCTTTTTAAAAATAAAAAATAAAATAAAACTATTTCTTGGAGTGCCTAGATGACTTGGTCCATTAAGCATCTGCCTTTGGCTCAGGTCATGATCCAATGTACTGGAAAGGAGCCCTGCATTTGGCCTCTTGCTCGGTAGGGAGCCTGCTTCTCCCTCTTCCTCTGCCCTTCTCCCTGGCTTGTGCTCTCTCTTTCTCTCTCTCGCTTGATCGCTTTGCACTCTCTCTCTCTCAAATAAAGAAATAAATCTTTAAATTTTTTTTTAAATAGGGCACCTGGGTGGCTCACTTGGTTGAGCAACTGCCTTCGGCTCGGGTCATGATCCTGGAGTCCTGGGATCGAGTCCCACATGGGGCTCTCAGCTCCACAGGGAGTCTGCTTCTCCCTCTGACCGTCTCCCCTCTCATGCTCTCTCTCACTGTCTCCCTCTCAAATAAATAAATAAAATCTTTAAAAAGAATTTTTTTTAAATAAAGATTTTATTTATTTATTTGAGAGAAAAAGAGTACAAGAGGGGCACGTGGGTGGCTCAGTGGGTTAAAGCCTCTGCCTTCGGTTCAGGTCATGGTCCCAGGGTCCTGGGATCGAGCCCCACATCCGGCTCTCTGCTCAGCGGGGAGCCTGCTTCCTCCTCTCTCTCTGCCTGCCTCTCTGCCTACTTGTGATCTCTCTGTCAAATAAATAAATAAAATCTTTAAAAAAAATAGATTTTTAGAAGTTTGAATTTTTTAAACAAATGTACTTTTTATTTATTTTTTTCTGAAGAGTTTATTTATTTGAGAGTGAGACAGGGAGAGCATAGAGAGAGAGAGAGAGGAAGAAGCAGGCTCCCCACTGAGCCCCAACTCGGGGCTTGATCCCAGAACCCGGGGATCACATCCTGTGCTGAAGGTGGATGCTTAACCGACTCAGCCACCCAGTGCCCCTAAAGATTTTATTCTTAAATAATCTCTACAACCAACATGGGACTCAAATTTACAATCCCAAAATCAAGAGTCACATGCTCCACCGACTGAGCAAGCTGGGCACCCCAACCTACCATTTTAAAAGGCAAGTGTAGGGGACTAGTTAAGAGCAGATTGGGAGGATTCTAGGACTGCTAGGATTCAAATCTCAGTTCTACCACTGGTCACCTGTGTGACTTTAGGCAAGTTACTTAATCTCTCATTGCCTCAGTTTACTCAGTAGAAAAAAAAAAATAGATGTGGATAATAACTTCTTCATAAGCAGGGCCAGGACCAGCATGGAGCAAGACAACCAGCCAGGGCACAAAAGTGCACCTGTGTGACCCTGAGTCAGTGCCTCAGATGGCTCTCTTGCCTCACCCCTAGTCCCACCCTGGCTCATAAGCTTGTCATGAAATGTTAAATAATGTTAAATGAGCAAAACACGCAGAACAGTGCTTGGCATAGAGTAAGGGAAATATATATATACATATATATATGTATATATATATACATATACATATATAATATATAATATATTAATTATATTATAATAATAATATTATAATATTATAATATTAATAATATATATTATTAATATATATACATAGACATATATGTATATATATAGGCATTAGCTGCTATTTTTATTATTATTGTTATTATCATTATTATGAGGAGAGTATCCTGAAGGAAGAACCACACAGGGTCATGAAAAATTTGATATAATTTAAAAAACTGTTGGCCTTTTGCTTCGTCATACCTCTGAAACCAAGGTGGACCACCAGCAGCTCTACTGGAACCAACCTTGAAAATGTAGCCAGGGTTCTCACTCTTGCTGCACCTGCTCAAACCAGGATGGCCTGATCCCAAAATACAGCCTCAGGGTCTACGACCGTACTGGAAGGATATGGGATTCACCGACTAAGTGGACTAAGTGAATTTCCCCTGAATGGATTTCCCACAATATCTACCTGACGAAAGACAAAATGCTAGCTCTCTGTGCATAAAATTTTGAAAAGACAAGACTCCGGAGGTGACCGATAGGCTCAGTCAGTAGAGCATGAGCTCTTCTTGATCTTGGGGTCGTGAGTTTAAGCCACCTTGAGTGCAGAGCCTACTTTAAAAATAGGTGGCTTGTTTTCCCTCCATTATATAAAATACTCATGCTGGGGGATAAAAGGCGTTGAGCTGCTTCTTACTATAGCACTCTGCGAAATGCTATGAACAGTGCAAAACAAATGCAGGGTGTTCTCTATGCCCGAGGATCTCCCAGTGCAGCCCAGGAAACAGGTATGGGGTCCACCTTTGATAAAAGGTAAACTATAGGGGCACCTGGGTGGCTCAGTCAGTTAAGTTTTGCCTTCAGCTCAGGGTCCTAGGATGGAGCCCCATGGGACTATTATTCCCTCTCCCTCTCCCTCTGCCCTCTGCTGGCACTCCTCTCTCTCAGTCTGTCTCTCTCAAATACATAAAATCTTTGAAAAAAAAGGGGGGGGGCCTGAGTGGCTCAGTGGGTTAAGCCTCTGCCTTTGGCTCAGGTCATGGTCTCAGGGTCCTCGGATTGAGCCCCGCATCAGGCTCTCTGCTCAGCAGGGAGCCTGCTTCCCCCCCACCTCTCTACCTGCTTGTGATCTCTCTCTCTCTCTCATTCTCTGCCAAATAAATAAATAAATAAAATATTTTAAAAATTAAAAGAAAAAGGAAACTATAGTAAATGGTATAATCCTTCATATAGCAATGTGTTTTGCTAATAAGGTAAAAGACGAGGTCAGGGGGGACTTGCCTGCACGTAGAAAGTCTAATGGGCAAAGTGTTAACTGAGAACTTACAGTGTGTTCAGCACCTTAGAAGGTGCAGAGAAGCCTTGACCTCCCGTCTGACTTGAACGACTAGTTAGAGAGCCAAAACTAATATACATTGCAAAGAACAGCAGAAAATGTTCCATGTTATATTGTGGCCGAATACTAAAGGTATTGCAGCTTTCCATAGAGTCTGGAGGAGTCAGGAGGGACAGGAGGAGAGAGAGTTGGGAGGGAATGTGGGACCAGGAGGGGCCTGGCCAAATTGTGCAGAGGAAGGAACGGGCAGGGAGAAGTGAGGCTATTTGGTAAGCATGAGGGCTCAGGAATGAGTGAATGCTACTATTGTAGTAGCAATTTGAGAGCCGCTAAGAGATATGGGACAGACAGGAGACGGACATGATGCAAGTGACATTTAAGATACAGTTTGTAGGGGAGCCTGGGTGGCTCAGGTGTTGGGCATCTGCCTTTGGCTCAGGTCATGATCCTAGGGTCCTAGGATCGAGCCCCTGCTTGGCGGGAAGCCTGCTCCCTCTCCACTCCCTGTGCTTGTGTTCCCTCTCTCTCGGTCTCTCTCTCTCTCTCTCTGTCAAATAAATAAAATCTTGAAGAAGGAAGAAGAAGAAGAATGTGAAAGGAAAGCCTGATTAATTAATAGAACCAGAACAAGAATGTGAAAGGAAAACCTGATTAATTAATAGAACCAGAGCGCCTTCTACAGGGGAGGTAGGGTTGGAGGCCAGAGCTATTTTATGGAAGAAGATAATTGGCTTAGATATGCTGATATGTGGGTGGCAAACCACTCTTTCAGACCAATCCCCACCCTTCCCATCAGAGAGACTGAATCAAGACTTTGGTCCAGACTGGCACTGTGACTAAGAGTCAGATACTAAAGGTACAAGGTGTTTCTGTAATGCCACCAGGTCCTCCCAGAAGAGTAAGAAGACATCATATATTCCTTGAATCAAGATAAGGCCCAGAGCTTTGCTAAAAAGGAAGTAGTGTCACCAGCTGGACCCCAAGACCTGACCTTTATTGACCACTTGCCCGTATTCACTGGCCTGTATCCCACATTTTTCCTTAAGCTCTTCTTTTCCAGCTTATCTCTTAACTCAGGCAGATGGAAAGAGGAACCACCCAAGTGATAACAGCTTCACGGGCAAGATCTCCAACCAGTCCAAACTGCCCAGACAAGTTTGAGTGTAACACCCAAAATTTGTGCCTATGCAGATGGACAATGGAATGACCCCTAGAATGACCTACAACTACCTTTAACTCATTATAATACTAAACTCTCCACCCAAGAGGAGCATAAGCCTCATTTACATAATAGGCAGTATATGTACAGGAATGTTTCCTTCCTCACGGCACATGCCTGGCCTTGTGCCCTCCTCTACATATGATGTCAGGGCTTCCTTATCTAAATATTCATTCCAACCCTAAAATAAAAGGATCCCGTTCACCCTTGGTCGGGGTCTCGCTGCTTTGGAAGTTATTTCTGGTCATCTCTTTATTTGCTGCAAATGGTTTACTCTGTGTGACAACTCCACCTGGTGTCTCTATGACTCACCAAGGAGCAAACTCACCTGGGTTTGGTATGGAACCCCGGAATTCAGTACGGATTCAGACTATGTTGACTTAATTAATAATAATAAATAAGAAACCCTGAGAGATGTGCTTACTTAATAGGTCAAGGTGGAAGAACCAGCAAGCCCACAGCTCTCACTGGTAAAAAATTAGATTTAAAGAACTCAGAAGGTTGGGGCACCTGGTGGGCTCCATTGGTGGAGCATGTGACTCTTGATCTTGGGGTTGTAAACATTCTTTTTGTTTGTTTAAGATTTTTATTTATTTGACAGAGATCACAAGTAGAGAGGCAGGCAAAGAGAGAAAGGGGGAAGCACGCTCCCTGCTGAGCAGAGAGCCCAATGTGAGCCTCAATCCCAAGACCCTCGAATCATGACCTGAGCCAAAGGCAGAGGCTTTAACCCACTAGGCCATCCAGGCGCCCCAATCTTGGGGTTGTAACTTTGGGTGTAGAGATTACTTAAAATCTTTAAAAATAAAAAATAATTTTTAAAAAATAATAAATATTTTAAAAGATTTTATTCATTTATTTGACGGAGATCACAAGTAGGCAGAGAGGCAGGCGGAGAGAGAGAGAAGAGGAAGCAGGCTCCCTGCTGAGGCGAGAGCCTGATGTAGGGCCCCATATCAGGACCCTGAGATCATGACCTAAGCCGAAGGCAGAGGCTTTAACCCACTGAGCCACCGAGGTGCACCCCCCCCCAAAAATAAAAAATTTTAACTCCAGAATCTGGAGCCTCACTCAGTCCACTAGCAAGTCAAATATGGAGGGGAGACCCTTGAAGATCCAAGTCTTGAGGTACTTTTCTCTGCACAGTGAAAGGAAAAATGCAGGCTACCTAGGAGTTCAATTTTCATCTCTCCTACATCATAATTTATTTCTGAAATTTTCCTAATTTTCCAGTTAAGAACATCACGGTTCTTCCAGCATAATTGTCTTTGGAAGGCTGAGGGAATCAAGCAGCAGGAGGAAAGCAATGGATCTGCCCTTCCCTACGTCCTTGAAACTCCTGAAGAGAGGGTGACCGCCTACTGGGAAAGGAGGGTGCGGGCTATCAGTAGCGCCTGCAGAAACAATCACTGCTCTGGAAGGACTAGAGAGGATGTAAGAAAGAGACAGTAGAATACACCTCCTGGTTTCTCTGGTGTAAGCTGCCAAAGGCTACCCTCTAGTAGGGAAAGGAAAGAAAGAGAAGAGCACCTTCCCACTCCGTGATTATGGTGAATTTGTGGAGGCAAGACATTCGAATAGGAAGCATCTACTATGGAATCCAGAGATAGGAGACTAGACCTCATATACACATTTGGACTGGATGCAAAAAAAAAAAGAAAAGAAAAGAAACCCCAAAACACCCTGAGTCATTACCATGAAAATGATATTTTATTATTTTAAAAATATATGTGATGGGGTACCTGGGTGCCTCAGTGGGTTAAGCCTCTGCTTTCAGCTTGGTTCATGATCTCAGGTCCTGGGATGGAGCCCACATTGGGCTCTCTGCTCAGCAGGGAGCCTGCCTCCCCCCTCTCTCTGTCTGCCTCTCTGCCTACTTGTGATCTCTGTCTGTCAAATAAATAAATTAAATATTTAAAATATATATTATATATAATATATATTATATATATTTTTATATATATGAAAAGGAGCAAGTACAAAATGCATCACAGCTAAACAGCGTCCCAGGAGTGGCGCCTGCGCGTTAGATCTTTGCATCCTCTTCCTGTTGCAGCTACTTACTAGCCTGCATTGCAGGCTGTCCCTCATAACGCTCTTCTTGGTGGTAATTTGGCACTTCTACCACCAGGTGGAGATGTCCTACCGCTTTTCAGTTATTATCGGTGCAAAGAGCGGCTCTAAAGAAATTGGGGTGTGGAGGAGGGGTCAGGTTCTTTCGTTCCAGTACTTATACAAATAAGCACTTGCCTTCATGCCCAAGAGCGAAAAGAATTTGGAGGGTGAGCATAAAAGGTCAGGCAGTAGCTGCCTCTTCCTCTCTTTTTGTTTTCTTAGTCCTTTGGTTTCCATGGGGATCTGTGTTTGAGCAGCAACTCAGAACCCATTGACTGCCCCTCAAGGCTTGGGGCTGTGCCCAGAGTCGCGCTGTGAAGAACAGCAGGAGTTGGAACGGGTGGAAAGAGAAGATCTGTTTGGTAAATTTGGACAGCAAAAGCTGAGGACAGGTAGAGGAGGAGTGATGAGGTAGGCCATAGATTGAGGTGCTCAGAGGAATGGGAAAGGCAGACAACTGTTTCAGTTCAAATAAAATTTGGGGACGTTAATATCTTTTCAAAACCAATTCAGTCAAGTGTCCTTTGTCTTCTCACCAACAGATTATCTCAGGGCACACTCCCAGCCCTGGATGTTACCAGGTCCTCTCCCGCCTCTATCCAAAACATGTCTGCAGTCATGTGTCAGAACCTGCTTGGGTTTCTTTTCTTGAGTCTGGTTCCCAAAGTTGTGGAGCTCTGGAACAAGAGAGGAGAACTCTGGAAAAGACCATACGCAGTATGCCCCAGTCGGGGCATAGCACCTGGTGCGGAGTAAGCTCTCGGGAATATACGTGTTGAACGGGTGACTAAATAAATGAGCAATAAAAATAAGACAACCTTAACTAATCTATCTTAGTTCTGGCTGGAAAGAAGAAAAATTAAGGACAAGAAAAATAAATTGTCTTTTCTCTCATCAAAATCGTGAGGATGTAAATGTCTTCATTCAAGGATCAAATCATTCAAAGATCGATGAGGGTGTTTTGTTGTTTTTCTGCTTACATCACAGGTGTTTCACATTTGCATTACTAATAGTCCTTTCTAAGAGTATTTGCATTTCCGTCAGTTTGAGCCAATATTCAGTATCCATTCACAGATAGCAGCCAATCTACATATGAACAGCCTTCCACCTAAAGATTTAATCAAGTCTTCCCTCCTCTTCTGGGACCCGCCAGCCCCACCCTCCCTCCTCACTTTCTCTCCCATTACCCTGTTTAATTACCACTTTCTGTAATTATCTAATTTATTTGCTTTCATTTCTATTGCTTGTCACCTCCCAAAGGTACCAAGAAGCTCCTTATTGCCTTCCTCACAGAGACTTCTACTTGAAATTTTAGGGTCTTATCTCTTTGTGAAAACTCCAACTGAATTCTTCCTGATCCTGTTTTAATCTACTCACCCTCCCACTCTCCGATTGCAAGTGACCTTTCCTCCTTCTGAGTGTGTACACGTTTGATCCCCAACTCCATAGCACTGACCACTTGCTACCTACATAGGACAGCGTAGCATTAGCCACCAGATGTACTGAGCTTCAAAGATTGGCCAGACAGTGGGACAGATGCTCTCACTGAGTTTCTCTCCACTCCAATCTTATTAAGTAGATACAATTAACTGCATTTTTATATTCGGATGCTGAGGCTCAGAGAAGTTAACTAACCTGCCCAAAGTCATGCAGTTGATAGGTGGTGAAGACGATTTAAACCCAAAAAGTCACACAGAATCCCCAGTCTTTGGAGCACAGACTTTGTTATAAAATAAATGTGTTAGAGCCTCAGTTCCATAATGCACAACTGCATGACCCTCAGGAGATGACTAACCTCTCTGAACTTCAATTTCCTAACGGGTAAAATGGGGATAACAAGATTACTGTTAGAGAGAATCCAAGGTAAAGACCCCACGTAGCCTTGTCACAAAGAAGTGGCCCTGAACAGACTTAACATTCCATGCGTACCTGTTTCATCTCCTAGGCAAAGTTTACACTCCTTCCAGAAGGATATGTTTTTATTTTCTTTGCATTTAGAATCTCTAGCACAGTGCTTTAGATGTAGTAACTAACCACAGACATTTGTTTAATGGGTGGGTGGATGAACAGACAGAGGGAGGGAGGAATGGAAGGTTGGGTTATTTGTCACCTGTGGACAATCAGTTCAAATCAAGTCTCTCTTCTTCCCCTGGAAATTTATTCAGGCTTCTACAAAATCTTCTCATATATTTCTTTTTTAAATATATATGTTTTTAATATTTTATGCTTAACATTGCCCCTTTTCTCAAGGAGAGGCAGGGTCCGTTTCTTAGGTACCTTTGTAACCCCAGCACCTTAGTTCTCTTGTACCTCTTTTAATATCATCATGAGGATGATTCTGTGTTGAGAAAGTGTATTTTTTTATTCTACTTCCCCCTTAAATGCATGCCCAGTGAGTGAAATGTGAAATGCATTTGATAAATGTTTGTAGAGAGTATGATTAATTGAAGGACCTAGCTTGGGGCACCTGGGTGGCTCAGTGGGTTAGAGCCTCTGCCTTCGGCTCAGGTCATGATCCCAGGGTTCTGGGATTGAGCCCCGCATCGAGCTCTCTGCTCAGCAGGGAGCCTGCTTCCTCCTCTTTCTGCCTGCTTCTCTGCCTACTTGTGATCTCTGTCTATCAAATAAATAAATAAAATCTTTAAAAAAAAAAAAAAAAGAAAGACCTAGCTTGCTCCTATATCCCAAAAGAAGGAGAGGATTTCTCTGGTCTGGACTTGGATTTAAATCCTGAGGTGATTCTGCCATCTGGCAATCCAGAATCATAAACCTGTAAGCTGCTTTGGTTTTTGACTGGACTTATTCCTGGAGGTCACAGAGATCAGCAGGTCTCAGGGTTGTTGATGGACTTTAATATTTTAAACTAATTTAATCCAAATTAAATTTCAATATGTAAATTCAATTATAACTACATCAAAGTCTACAAAAGAAAGGAAAAAACAACAATGTAAAGAATGCAGTCATTCAAAACTCTGGCATTTCATTCAGTGAGCCTGAGTGAGACTCAGGTGTTTTGTCCCTTTTTAATATAATCATGAATATGATTCTATATTAAAAGTGCATATTAGGGGGCGCCTGGGTGGCTCAGTGGGTTAAGCCTCTGCCTTTGGCTCAGGTCATGATCCCAGGGTCCTGGGATCGAGCCCCACATCGGGCTCTCTGCTCAGCAGGGAGCCTGCTTCCTCCTCTCTCTCTGCCTCCTCTCTGCCTGCTTGTGATCTCTATCTGTCAAATAAATAAATAAAATCTTTAAAAAAAAAAGTGCATATTAGGGGCAACTGAGCACCTGGGTGGATCAGTTGGTTAAGCCTTAGGCTCAGGTCATGATCCCAGGGTCCTAGAATCGAGCCCCACATCGGGCTACCTGCTCAGCGGGGAGTCTGCTTCTCCCTCTGCCTCTGCCCACCATTCAGGCTTGCTCTCTGTCTCTCTCTCTAGTGCTCTCTCCCTCTCAAAATAAATAAATAGAATCTTTTTTTTTTTAAGTGTGTATTAAAAAAGAAGAAACATGGGGCGCCTGGGTGGATCAGTCCTGGGCTGCTGCCTTTGGCTCAGGTCATGATCACAGGGTTCCTGGATTAAGCCCCATGTCAGGCTCCCTGCTCAGCAAGGAGTCTTCTTCTCCTTCTTCCTCTGCCTCTCCCCCTGGCTTATGTTCTCTCTCTGTGTGTGTCAAATAAATAAATCTTAGAGGGGAAAAAAAGAAGAAGAAGAAGAGGAAGGAGAAGAAAGAAGAAGGAGGAAGAGGAGAAGGAAAAGGAGAAGGAGAGGGAGAAGAAGAAGGATAAAGAGAAGGAGAGGGAGAAGAAGAAGGATAAAGAGAAGGAGAAGGAGGAGAAGAAGAAGAGGAAGAAGAAAAAGGCAGCAACAACAGTGGGAGCACTGGGATGGCTCAGTCAGCTGGGTGTCCAACTTTTGATTTCGGCTCAGGTCATGATCTCAGGGTCCTGGGATCCAGCTCTGAGTTGGGCTCTGCACTCCATGGGGAGTCAGCTAAAGATTCACTCTCTCCCTTTCCTCCTCTGCTGTGACCCTTCCCAACCCCCATCCCTCCACACACCATGCATGCTCTCTCTCCCTCAAATAAATAAATAAATCTTAAAAAAAAAAAAATTCAGGGACACCAAGCTGGCTCAGTCAGTAGAGTATGCAACCCTTGATCTCAGGGTTGTGAGTTGGAGCGTCAGTTTGGGCATAGAAATTACTTAGATAAATAGATATATAAGTAAAGAGATAAATAAAAATATTTTTAAGGGCATATTTTTTATTCTACCCAACCCTTAAATGCAGGTCTCTGACATCATTTGATATTCAGCCAGAGAAATCATCTTTCAAACCAGTCTCTGGTGTAGTCTTCCTTGGGGATTTTTAAGCTTTGACTCTATGTGAACTTATCCTAAGTGATGGCTTTAGAAACTAACTCCCACTGATTTTTTTTAAGATTTTATTTATTTATTTATTTGACAGACAGAGATCACAAGTAGGCAGAGAGGCAGGCAGAGAGAGAGGAGGAAGCAGGCTCCCTGCTGAGCAGAGAGCCCGATGCGGGGCTTGATCCCAGGACCCTGGGATCATGACCCAAGCAGAAGGCAAAAGCTTCAACCCACTGAGCCACTCAGGCACCCCTGATTTTTTTTTTTTATTGCAAATCTGTATGTAGAATTTGTTGCCATAGACACAGTTTGTTGACTGCTATAGATATTCACATGCAAAGCAC
The DNA here is from genome assembly GCF_902655055.1 of Lutra lutra. Taxonomy (NCBI): domain Eukaryota; kingdom Metazoa; phylum Chordata; class Mammalia; order Carnivora; family Mustelidae; genus Lutra; species Lutra lutra. Next base: position 49,970,585 of record NC_062284.1, read on the forward strand.
AGAGGTTATAGCTAGGTGACAAAATCGTCTTGTCTAATGACATCATTGCAGATGAGGAAACTGAGGCCTAGGGAGGTAAAGACATTTTTGCAAGGTGATTTAACTAGGAAGTGAAGAAACTGACTAGGACCCATGGCAACGATTTCTCCAATAAAACTGGAAACATGTGTCATGTTAGTTTTTTGTGTGTGTGTGTGAAGTAGGCTTGCAATATAAGTTCCTGGAGGATAGAAAGGACATGAAGGTATGTTCACATACATTATGCCCAGGTAGCATAGAGCGAATAACCAGTGGGCATCAGAGAATGCTCAAACTAATTTCATGGAGGGGGACCTGATCAGACAGTAGAGCATGATTCTTGATTTCAGGGTTGTATGTTCGAGTTCCACTTTAGGTATAGAGATTACTTAAAAATTAAATCTTAAAAAAAATTCATCTGTGTGCTTCTCATTGTGAAAATTGTACTATATATTTTAAGTGCTTTTTTAAAGATTTTGTTTATTTATTTATTTTTAAAGATTTTATTTATTTATTTGACAGAGAGATATCATAAGTAGGCAAAGAGAGGAGGAAGCAGGCTCCCCGCCGAGGAGAGCCAGATGCGGGGCTTGATCCCAGGACTCTGAGACCATGACCTGAGCTGAAGGCAGAGGCTTAACCCACTAAGCCACTCAGACGCCCCAAGATTTTATTTATTTATTTGAGAAAGAGACACAGTGAGAGTGTGTGAACATAAGTAGGGGGAAGAACAAAGGGAGAGGAAGAAGCAGATTCCCAACTGAGCAGGGAGCCCCACAAAGGGCTCAGTCCTGGGGCTCCAGGATCATGACCTGAGCTGAAGGCAGCCGCTTAACCTACTGAGCCACTTAGGCACCCTTAACTGCTTTTATTTTATTTTTAAAGATTTAATTTATTTATTTGACAGAGAGAGAGTAAGCATATGCTCAAGAGCACAAGCAGGGGGAGTGGCAGGCAGAGGGAGAAGCAGGCTTCCTGCTGAGCAGACAGCGCAGTGTGGGACTCAGTCCCAGGACCCCCCTGAGATGAGGAGCCCAGCAGAATGTAGAGGCTTAACCAACTGAGCCACCCAGGCATCCCTAACTGTGCTTATTTTAAATGGATCTTAAATTTATTTTTTTTAAGATTTTATTTATTTATTTGACAGAGAGAGAGATCACAAGTAGGCAGAGAGGCACACAGAGAGAGCGGGGGAAGCAGGCTCCCTGCTGAGTAGGGAGGCTGATGCGGGCTCCATCCCAAGACCCTGAGATCATGACCTGAGCGGAAGGCAGAGACTTAACCAACTGAGCCACCCAGGTGTCCCATGGATCTTAAATTTAAAAGGGATTTCATGGTACCATAATGATAATGACACTTTGTTTGTTTGTTGTTGTTGTTGTTGTTGTTGTTTTTCAAGACTTTTAAGGTAATGTGAGTTTAAGTTTGTTTCCTGATGTTATTTTTAAGTATCTTGATGGGGGAGAGGGATGTGTTCCTTCTTGTATTTCAAGACAAGTCAGTACGGGAATTTCAAGCTGACTGAATAAAGATAGAGAGCTTGCGGGGGCGCCTGGGTGGCTCAGTGAGTTGAGCCTCTGCCTTCAGCTCAGGTCGTGATCTCAGGGTCCTGGGATCGAGCCCCACATCGGACTCTCTGCTAGGCAGGGATCCTGTTTTCCCCTCTCTCTGCCTGCCTCTCTGCCTGCTTGTGATCTCTGTCTGTCAAATAAATAAATAAAATCTTTAAAAAAATTTGACTCAATTTTACAAATATTTTTTAAAATAATAATAAAAAAATAAAAAAGAAAGAAAGAAAATCCCTAAGAATCCTGGCATAAATTGCCCCAATTATAAATAAGGAATAATACAGTGGTGTAATCTAGAAATGGAAATAACATAAAAAATAACAAAGAGGGGCATCTGGGTGGCTCAGTTGTTGAGCATTTTCCTTTGGCTCCAGGTCATGGTCCTGGTGTCCTGGGATCAAGCCCTTTGTGGGGCTCTCTGCTCAGCGGGAAACCTGCTTCTCCCTCTCCTACTCCCTCTGTTTGTGTTCCCTCTCTAGCTGTCTCTCTCTCTCTGTCAAATAAATAAAACTAAAGTCTTTAAAAAATAAATAAATAACAGATATGACCAAATAATTTAAGTCCAAACAATTACAAAACAGCCACGTAACAATAAACTGGATAGTATTTGTTTTATTTACTAAGTACTTAGAACATAGTAGGTGCTTAAAAAGTATTTGATAAATGTGAATAAATAAACTCTACCAAGGGCAGATTTAAAGGATTTATACTTAAGATATAATTACAAATCAATCAGATGCCATCAAAAATTTTCTCAGTACTTAAATTAGTCACTGAAGGATCCCTTCTCTGAGAACAGCCTACAAAGTGGGGAAGGATTATTATCTGACTTAAATAACTTAAAGTATGAAGTTATTGGAACAGAATTAGGTTCTAAAATTACCCAAGTTCCCACAAGAAATTTCTAAAGAGGAGGGAGAAATTAAGATCTATTTTTTTTAAGATTTTATTTCTTTATTTGACAGAAAGAGACACAATGAGAGAGGAAATATTACTCGGGGTGTGAGAGGGAGAAATGGGCCTCCTGCTAAGCAGGGAGCCAGACAGGAGGCTGGATCCCAGGACCCTGGGACCACAACCCAGGGCTAAGGAAGATGCTCAATGACTGAGCCACCCAGGCACCCCAAGATCTATCTTTTTTTTAAGATTTTATTTAGGGGGGCACCTGGGTGGCTCAGTGTGTTAAGCCTCTGCCTTCAGGGTCCTGGGATCCAGACACACATCGGGTTCTCTGCTCAGCAGGGAGCCTGCTTCCCCCTCTCTCCTCTCTGCCTGCCTCTCTGCCTACTTGTGATCTCTCTCTCTCTCTCTCTGTCAAATAAATAAATAAAATCTAAAAAAAAAAAATACTTTATTTATTTGACAGAGAGAGAGAGAGAGAGCACAAGCAGGCAGAGAGGCAGGCAGAGGGAAAGAAGCAGGCTTCCCACTAGCAAGGAGCCCAATGTGGGACTCGATCTCGGATCTTGGGATTATGAATCTGAGCCAAAAGCAGCAGCCTAACCAAGGGAGCCACCCAGGTGTCCCAAGATCTATCTTTTAAACATTTCACTTGTGCTTGGCTTCCCACACATTCTTGCCTCTTTTCTTCCCTGGCTCCCTGGCACTGTGGAAAGTGCACTTCTTTGGTTTGTTTTTGTTTTTGTTTTTTTAAGGATTTTATTTATTTATTTGACAGACAAAGATCACAAGTAGGCAGAGAGGCAGGCAAAGAGAGAGGAGGAAGCAGGCTCTCTGCAGAGTAGAGAGCCCGATGCGGGGCTCAATCCCAGGACCCTGGGATCATGACCTGAGTTGAAGGCAGAGGCTTAACCCACTGAGCCACCCAGGCGCCCCAGAAAGTGGACTTCTTTGAGCTAAGACTTGGCCTGGAGAACCTCTTGAAAAGCCACTTAACCTCCCTTGGTCTTAGTTTCCTTATCTGAAAAATGAGAGATTTGGAGATGATCCCTCTGGCCCCTTCCAGCCCCAAAGTCCTTGTGAGTGTACTTGTTGCTCTTCTTCAAGGTTCTTCTTGAAGGTTCTGACCATGTTTCTATCATAGGTTGTCAGTTACCACTATTGTCTGAGGTACTTCAATCCCTACTGCTTATTTCTCTAAACACTTGCCTCTACAACTTAACTCTTTCTTTCCCATCACTCTGATTTGTTTTCCTTCTTGATGGCCTGGGAATATATAGTTATTTGGCCTTCCTCATCATGCTCCCCTCATGCCATACTGTTTTTACCTGACCTCCACCCTTTGCTGGTTTTCTTCCAAATGACCAACCTCAGGATCTCCAGAACTTTAGAAAATTGTGCCTATAATTTCTTCCTGGAAAACACACACACTCACACTGTCTTCCCCAGCCCGACCCTAGCCTCCTTCCACTGTTAGTCTCATGGCCCTTCCCCCATAACCTCCCTTTCATGTTCCTCTACCTTGTCCTCTTCACAAACTCCATTTCTCCTCTATTTCACATGGGTAACATGGAGAAATGAAGGAGAGCAAAAAGAACAAATCCCATCCTTCCTCTTATGAATGTTTAAATTTCTGGCATCCATTGCAAATGAACTCTGAAAAGGAACATCAGACAAGCCTCAGTCTGAACAACACTCCTTGATCTTCACTCCCTCCCTTTGCCCCTAGAACAGGATGGCAATTGCCACCTGAAAGAGGCCAGGTGGAAATCTTCTAATAAGACCAGAGATTGTTTGCTGATGTGTTAATCTTATGCAGTCGGTTTTTGCAAAGGGTGCTTTTCTCTTACTCTTTATTGCCTTACTCCCTGAATGCTAGCAAGACAAAGAACACGTGGTAGTATATGGAGTTGTGGGAACCATAATTTGTTGTAGATATTTACTTATAGGTCTTGAAATTCTGTTTAGAAGTTAGACATTGAAGGGGCGCCTGGGTGGCTCAGTGGGTAAAGGCCCTGCCTTCCGCTCAGGTCATGGTCTCAGGGTCCTGGGATAGAGCCCTGCATGGGACTCTCTGCTCAGCAGGGAGCCTGCTTCCCGCCCCCACCCCCCACCCCCTGCCTGCTTGTGATCTCTGTCTTTCAAATAAATAAATAAAATCTTAAAAAAAAAAAAAAGAAGGGGCGCCTGGGTGGCTCAGTGGGTTAAGCCGCTGCCTTCGGCTCAGGTCATGATCCCAGGTCCTGGGTTCGAGCCCCACATCGGGTTCTCTGCTCAGCAGGGAGCCTGCTTCCTCCTCTCTCTCTGCCTGCCTCTCTGCTTACTTGTGATTTCTCTCTGTCAAATAAATAAATAAAATCTTTAAAAAAAAAAAAAAAAGAAGAAGAAGTTAGATGTTTAAGTTATCCCTCAGGTTTGCAGCCAGAAAGTGAGATCTCGGGACACCTGGGTGGCTCAGAGGGTTGAGCCTATGCCTTTGGCCCAGGTCAGGATCTCAAGGTGCTGGGATTGAGCCCTGCAAGGGCTCCCTGCTCAGCAGGGAGCCTGCTTCCCCTTCTCTGCCTGCTTCTGCCTACTTGTGATCTCTCTCTGTCAAATAAATAAATAAAATCTTAAAAAAGAAAAAAAAAGAAAAGAAAAGAAAAAGTGAGATCTCTAACAGAGGCAGAAATCAGTGTCATTGTGACCAAAACACAGGCAATGCCAATCAGGCATTGCTGGGGGAAACTTCAACCTCCCATTTATCAGCTATGTTATGAACTAACCTTCAGTTTCCTCATTTGTAAAATGGCATAGTGTGCATGTCTGAGATGATAATTATATAATGCTTTCTTTACAAAGTTATTTTAAGGGTTGGGGTGCCTGGGTGGCGAGGTCGGGTAAGCAGCAGACTCTCATTTTCAGCTTAGGTTTTTATCTTGGGGTCATGGGATCAATTGCCCACCCTCCCCTCTGGCTCAGTGCTCAGTGGGGGTCTGCTTGGGCTTCTCTCTACCTCTCCCTCTACCCCTCCACACATGCTCTCACACACACATTCTCTCTTTCTCTGTCTCTCCCTAAAATAAATAATTTTTTAAATTAATAAATAAAGGGGCGCCTGGGTGGCTCAGTGGGTTAAAGCCTCTGCCTTCAGCTCGGGTTGTGATCCCAGGGTCCTGGGATCGAGCTCCGCATCAGGCTCTCTGCTCAGTGGGGAGACTGCTTCCTCCTCTCTCTTTGCCTGTCTCTCGGCTTACCTGTGATCTCTGTCTGTCAAATAAATAAATAAAATATTTTTTAAAAATTAATAAAATAATTTATGAATAATTTATAAATAAATAATAAATAAATAATTTTAAAAGTTATTTTAAGGGTTAAATGAGATTATGTATTCAAAAGGTGTGGCACACAGAATGCAGTTAAACTATGATTATTGTTATTAAGAGAAATGCTATGTGCCTTTTGGAGGACCTGGGTGGCTCAGTCAGTTAAGTGTCCAACTCAGCTCAGGTCTTGATCTCAGGTCATAAGTTCAAGCCGTAAAAAATTTAAAAAATAGGGGCACCTGGGTTCCACAGTCGGTTAAATGTCTGACTCTTGGCTTCTACTAATGCTGTGATTGCAGGGTTGTAAGATCAAGCCCCGCCGCTGGCTCTAGCTGAGCACGTAGTCTGCTTAAGGTTCTCTCCCTCTCCCTCTGCTCCTCCCCTACACTAAAATAAATAAATAAGTCTTTTATCTTTTATATATTTTTTAAATATTTTATTTATTTATTTGATAGAGAAAGACACAGTGAGAGAGGGAGCACAAGCAAGGGGAGTGGGAGAGGGAGAAGCAGGCTTCCTGCTGAGCAAGGAGCCCAATGCAGGGCTTGATCCCAGGACCCTGGAATCATGACCTGAGCTGAAGGCAGAGGCTTAACCCACTGAGCCGCCCAGGAGCCCCAAACCTTTTATCTTTTAAAAAATAAAGAAAGGGCGCCTGGGTGCCTCAGTGGGTTGGGCTGCTACCTTTGGCTCAGGTCATGATCTCGGGGTCCTGGGATCGAGTCCCGCATCGGGCTCTCTGCTCGGCGGGGGGCCTGCTTCCCTCTCTCTCTCTCTGCCTGCCTCTCCATCTACTTGTGATCTCTCTCTGTCAAGTAAATAAATTAAATCTTTTAAATAAATAAATAAAAATAAAGAAAAAAGAAAAAGGAATGTTACATTCCTTTCTAGATTCAAAGTTTAGTTCTCTTGCAACTAAAATCAAATTCCTCATAGGATTCTAATTCTCTGGAAGATAGAGGATCTGCTTCTATAACACCTGCTCTTCTACAAATTAGAAAAAGGGAGGAATGCTTAGAGCAGTGTATTGTCTTGACAGAAGAGGCCTTGAATAAAATGCCGAAAATTTGATAGCCCCCCGGCCACATGACTATAGTTGTATTTTTAGGACAAAAGCCACTGAGTTTAGAAACACTTCTAATTGACTTAAAAGTGTATTAATCCCAACAATGTCAACAAACATTTGGCCAACAGAAGTATATACTTTTTTAAAAAAAAGATCTTATTTATTTATTTATTTGACAGAGACACAGCAAGAGAGGGAACACAAGTGTGTGTGGGGGGGCAGTCAGAGAAGGAGAGGCAGGAGGACCCTGGGATCATGACCTGAGCCAAAAGCAGAGGCTTAACGCACTGAGCCACCCAGGCGCCCCAGAAGTATACACTTTTGAGAGGCATAGTATCTATTCTGGCCACAGGCTGGGCTCGCCTCAGGAGTAACATGGATTCCCCTGCAACACCGCAGTTCCCTAGGAATCTAGAGCCCATGGTTTAGAAACTACCAGCCAAGCACAAATGTCTAAAGCTTGACTCTGCAAAAGAATCATTTAAAAGTTTATTGAAAACCTTAGGCCCCGCCCCCAGAGATTCGGATTGAGTAGCTCAGGGATAGAGACCAGAAATATGAATTCTCCATAACTCCCCAAGTGATGACAGTGAGCCCTAAGGAGTGTATACAGCTCTAGGAATTAGCATTCCTGACTGGCTCCTCCTCTCTCTTCCAAGGATCTCATTCCAATCACCTTTCCTTTGTTCCTCATAGTTCAGGGCTCTTCTCCCCACCCCTCACCCCCCTTCACAAGAGAAGGATTTATTTGCTTCAAAACTAAGGCTTCTTTAACTGGAGTGTTGTGCTGACATGACAAAACAATGTGTAGGAAAATCTCTGAGAGTCCAACAGGATGACTAACTTTCCTTAAAGAGCAAAACATATCTTTGCTTTTTGAGGACTTAATTTTGACACGAAAAATACCTTCACATCCATTTTAACTAATTCAGAGGTAACCTGTGCTCACAAATGAAGGATACAGAGATTATACTCAAGTGGTCTGGTTTGAAAATTGGCTCTGTGATGTAAACACCTCAGCAGCAATTTAAGCTATTCCTGAAGAGAGAAAAATTACTAGGCTAATAGTCGACAGAAAAGCCAACATAGAAAATGTTGATAAAATTAGAAAATAGCATAAGAAGGAACCACAAAGCTAGAAGAAAGAGCCCATCTTCACCACCAGCTCGGCAGATCCAGAATAGTCCCCCCAGAGCCTCCCAGGCTCCTACACATGGGAAGGAACTGGGGGTAGGGTACCAGGATAAGTCCCTTTTTCCTATCCTTTATTATCTTCAGTGCCCTCAAGTGACTCTTCAATTTCTTCGGAATGTAAGCGCTTGGTTTACAAGGTCAAAAGACCATGGAATATTTTCCAAAAATTAAATAATCAATTGAAGAATGAAAAGTGTTGTTTTAATATTCTCTTCTGCTATTAAGTCAGTCTCTCACTCTGTCTCTCTTTCTCTGTCTCATTTCTCTCTCCTTTCATTTTCTCGCTATTTCTCTCCCTCCCTCTCTCTCCTTCCCCTCCCCTCTCCACTTCACCACACACAGAAACCCCTTTTCAAAGGGGCTTTTTTCCAACTCAGTGAAGTAAAGTCTTTGCCCCTTTGTGGGGAAGGCTCATTAACATTCCCACAGCAGCATCTCTTCAAGGATTTTACTTTTGTAACTCTGTGGGGAGGTCAAGAGGCCACAGTGGAGAGGTAAAAGGAAAAAAATGGTAAATGGGGGAGGGCGGAAGAAAGGAGAGGAGGGGAAAGAGCCTTTCCTTTCACAATAAGGCCAGCAAGAAGAAGGGGGGGAAAATAGGAAAAGACAAGTCAGACAAGACTCAGGAAGGACATGAATTTTGGACTCGCAAATCTGCCCTCACACATCAGAGACTCCTGAGAAAAGCAGAAAGCTATATTCTTTCTCTTGTTTCTTTTCCTCAAAAAGAAGTAAATGATGGAAACAGTGGGCTGAGAGAGACAGGACCCAGTCTATTTCACCGAGAAATTAGAAGCTTCCCTGGCCTCAGTGTTCTTATTTCCCCACAACAGCCTGGTGATGGCTGCACCTGTCTGGCACAGAGAAGTTAACAGGATGAATTAGACAATGCCTGCAAGAGTTCCAAGGGTGGAACATGAGGGAGCCACCCAGGGTCCTGACCCCGAAGGATGGGGAAAATAATGGAGATTTAGGGAACTCCAAAGCAGAGATCAGAGTGCTTCCCAAAGCCCTTCAGATGTGGGTACCTGCCTTGTTTCTCACCAGCAAAACCTTCCAACCATCTGTTGTCTCTCTCTCCCTTTCTTGTATTGTCACACCAGCCTGGACTCTGGTCATGGAAGAAACCAAGGGAGCTTCCAGTTCACATGGAACACTGTGAGTGAGCTTTGTTTTACTCTTCTCTGAAGATGCAGCCATCCAAGATTTACATCCCTGAGCTCCAAAAGGGAAAAGAATTTCCACTTTCCTAACGGATGGCGTTTCAGATGTTCTGTCATCTCAGCCAGGAGAGTAAAAGGTAAAGAAGTCCAGAAGAAGAGGACTTGTGCATCTTAGTGAGGAGATAGGGCACATCTGGATTATTCTACACCCAGGAGCACGGTATGGCCAGAAGTTAAAGAACAATAAATGAATCCCTCTTAATGTGCAGGCTGAGTGGGAGAGACCTGGTTGGTTGCCAAATGATGTGTTTTAGAGATGGAGATATTTTTAAAGGTCAAATATGATATATCCACAAGGAAGTTCTTTCCACAGAATCCCTGACAGTTGTTTTCAGCCTCTGCAAGAACTTATTACAGAGAGTTCACCCATTCACCAGAGAGGCCATTACACTATTAGAAAGTTCCTTCATAGTGAGCTGGAAGGGCGTGTCCTTGCAGCTTCCAGTCTGAAGCCCCACAGAATCCTCAGAATCATCTACATCATCTTCTCAGAGCTGGCACCCCTTAAGCTGCAGGAGCTGGACAGGAGTGGGAGAAACAGAAAAGCTATGAACTCTGTTGCTGTTTTAACTGGGATTCCTTAAGATCAATCACTTTTTTTCCCCATGCTAGGAGCCTAGTGGCATACTGTACTTTTAATAATACAGAGAGAAAAAATGTTAGCTTGCTGTCAGATGCACCTAACTTCCAGGCCTGTCTCTATTACATCAGAGCTGTGCAACCTTGGATAGGTTACTTAACCTCACTGAACCTTTTGCTTACCTATAAAGAGAATCATCTATAAATAGGAGTAGTCAAAACTGCTGTGCTAATCTCAGAGTTGTAATACTCAAAATGTGTCATGTTCATGAAAATAAGTTATGAAGAGCTCTCCCTGTATTAAGTTTTTTAAATTTTTATTTTATTTTATTTTTTTAAAGATTCTACTTATTTGACAGACAGAGATCACAAGTAGGCAGAGAGGCAGGCAGAGAGAGGCGGGGAGCAGGCTCCCCGCTAAGCAGAGAACTCGATGAGGGGCTGGATCCCAGGACCCTGGGATCATGACCTGAGCCGAAGGCAGAGGCTTCAACCCACTGAGCCACCCAGGCACCCCTATTTTATTTTTTTTAAGATTTTATTTATTTATTTGACAGAGAAAGACACAGAGAAAGAGGGAACACAAGCAGGGGGAGTGGGAGAGAGAGAAGCAGGCTTCCTGCAGGGAGCCAGATGTGGGGCTTGATCCCAGGACTTGGGGATCATGACCTGAGCTGAAGGCAGACGCTTAACAAATGAACCACCCCTGTATTAAGTTTTATTGTAATGACTGTCCATCTTCATCTTTTTGCCAGCCTTTCATATCCCCATTTTTGACTCGAGGTACCTGACTTCTTGGCCTCATAATCAGGATGTCCGGGAAAGTTCTTATTTCAGCTTTATACCCCAGACATAGTCGCATCATCAAACAAGGTGGCATAGAATCATGAGAGAACCAAAAAGCCCCTGAGGACTTTGGATGAAGAGTTAGAGAAACAAACAGGGACATTTTCTCAACAGACAGCACAGGGAGAGGCCAGAGCCCCAGCAGTGAGGAGAGGGTTAAATCCTTCCCCTCTGCAGTACAAAAGAAAAGAGTGTGCGGAAAGATTAGGATTTTTGCTTTTACAATGGGAGCTGCAGAAGCGTAGGGAAGAAGCTGAAGAAAAAAAAGGGGGCGTCTCCCCTTTAAAGACTTGCAGAGATTGAGAGAGAAAGAGAGAGAGAGAGTCAGGGACAGAGAATCAGAGAGAGCACGGCCAGTCTGTCTGTCTGTCTCTGGGAAGGGAGAACGTCTCTGCTTCACAGTGATTAGCACTGGAGGAGAGGCATCCATTGGCTTCAGACCCAAGGAGAGACCAGACCAGGTCACCCCAGTTAGGACTCAGTGAGCTTTGCCCCTCCCTACCCCACCTCCACCCGGGAATGTCTCGGCGAAAGCAGCGGAAACCCCAACAGTTAATCTCGGACTGCGAAGGTCCCAGCGCGTCTGAGAACGGTGGGTGACTGGGGAGGGGTGCGGGAGCCCTGAGTCCCAGCCCGTGTGGGTCAGGCCAGGGCAAGGGAGGGCACCCGGGCCACGGGTGAAGCCAGGGGAGGACTTGGTCATTGGGGGTGTGAAGGAGTTGGATGCAGGGAGTAGGAAGGCGTTGACCTGTGCTGGGGAGAAGCCCCTGCTTGGCTTTTCTCAGGATTGGTTCTGTTTGTGTTTTCCTTGTTTTTCTCTGGATGAAATGGAGTTTTCAAACTGTCTCTGTCTCCCCACCCAAGAGTTTTCTCCTCAGGTCCCCCTTTGCTCACTGGTCTTTGTGCCGTTGCTAAGTAACCTCCTCAGACCTGGAGGCCGTCTCTTAGGGGTGGGATTTTCCCCCCTTTTCTTTCTGGAGAGTTGGGTTGCAAGAGAATGAATTGGATAAACGTGAAGGTTCCCCTGAGGGAGAAGAGAAAAAAGTTTCTCATTGTTGGGCTGAGCTGAGAACAGATCAGAGCTCCCAGAGGGAGAGAGCTAATGTCGGTCAGATGCAGCCTGGTTTGGAGTGTGGATCCCTGTCACCTGGGGTAGAGACCAGAGGAGAGGGCTGGATGAGGGGCTTAGGTTTGTGCTTCAGAGGAGGCCAAGAAAAAAAAAAATTAGTCAACATATTTGCATCTGTTTTTAAAGTAACAGATTTTCTGGGGCTCCCGACTGGCTCAGTCCGAAGGGCAAGCAACTCTTGCTCTTGAGGTCGTGAGTTCGAGTCCTGCATTGGATGTAGTGATTACTAAAAAAAAAATAAAAATAAACTTGAAAAATAGAGTAACAGGTTTTCTCTATGGAGGGGAGGGGAGGGGAGGGATATTTCATGTATTCCTGGAACAGTGCAGGACCAGGTGGATAGCAGAGCGACAAGGGTATTGAAAAGTGACATTTCCCAAAGCCTCAGAAACAGAGGCACTGTTAGGACCAAAACCTAGGTTTCTTAATGCTCAGGGCTGGTGGTGCTCACTCTACTAAATTAGGGTTTTTCAAACTTGCTTGATTGTCCACAATCTGGACTAGAGTCTGGGAACCTATATATTTGTAAAGGTTCAGGTAGTTTTAGGCTTAGGCAAGTTTTGGACATACTGCTATGGCTATATATATTAAGGCTATGAAAGTCTGGAATAAACTCAGGGATAAACTATTTCTCAAACAGTCAATTCACCCAACAGTGTAGTGTCGTAGTAAGAACAAAGGTTCTGAAGTCAGACTTTCAGGATTCAAATCCTGGTTCCACCACTCAGCGGTGCAACCTTGGTTTACTTCCTCTCTGTGCAGTTTCCTCATCTGTAAAACACTAGCTACCTCTTTGGTGATTGTGAGAATTGGAATGAGTTAATACCTGTAAAGCACTTAGAAAAATAAATAGCATAAATAAGTGCTCCGTATATGTGGTATGGTAGTCCCTAGCAGAAATAAGTACTTAATACGTGTGAGTATTGTTATTATATGTGAGAACAGTGGCACTTCCTGCAAGGGCTGAAATATGACCAAAGCTCAGGAACTTATTGGCAAGCTTTAGTATTTCTCTAGGAGATGTTGCCTTGAAAAGCTCTAGGATAATGTATCTGAAGTGACTAAAACAAAGTTATGGATTAAACTTACTTTTCCACCTGTTGTTTAAAAAAAAAAAAAAAAAAAAAACCCGAGATTAAACCAGTGCTCCATGTGCTATGGAACAGCCTTAAAAGACATACTGTGTTTTGGATAAAACACATTCTCCTCAAGTCACTGCCTTGCTGGGATCCCACTGTGCCCATATTTAGAGGTTCATGGTGGTAGCATCCTTCCCTCCTAGGACACATTCGCCCTCCTTAATGCCACTGCAGTCCGGATGTTTCCTCCTCAGGCTCTACAGGAGACTTCCCGTAGAGCCTCAGAGTTGCCTCACAGTCCTGCTCCCCTGCTGCCTGGATTGTGGAACAATGCCAAAACACCCCAGCCTCCCCCACCCCCCCAAAAAACAACCTCTCCTCTTCTCTCCTTATACCTCCCAACTCTGCTCGCCCACTCCCTGCACCTCTGCTGATGAAGAGCCAGGGAGGGAGTCAAAAATCTTTCACCACTGCCCTGAGATGGATTCTTAAGCCCCTTGAGCTGCAGCTCTCACTTGGGATATGGGGATGCTGCTACAGAGTCATCCCTCCGTAGAAACAGTGCGGGCTCCAATCCAATGGTGGCAACAAATTTCAGCTGGAATTTTGCCTTTGAGCCATAAAAGTCAGAAACATAAATGCAAAGAGCAAGAGGCAGCAGTAACATCTTAAGGTCTCCCTTAAGAACACTGAAGGGTTTTCTGATCAGAATTCTGAGAGTGAAAGATTCAAGTGCCACTGGGTCACATCTGGAGATGAGGTGGCTATATCTGATCAAATCTAAAATTCCTTCCTGCTCTTACAAGATAGATTTCCCACTCCCTCCGTTTCCATTGGTAGAGTTCTTATTTGCTTATGTGATGTTCAGACTCCTGACTTTTCCTTCAACCCCAGAAGACATTTTCTTGTTCTGCATTTCTTGTTCTGCACCAAATTAGGTGGGGGGTGTGGGGGGGACGACTCTATGTACGTCTTCTGGTGTCCCTGTGAAACTATGGGCACCCTCAGGAACATCAGCAGACATTTATTTAGCAGGCGAGGGTGCCACCAAGGTTTTTGGGAGTCCTTGCCTTCTTTCAAGCAATGTTTACCATATGTGACAAGCAAATGCTGAGCCTTTGTTGCACATTTGAAAAGCCTCATCTCCGCAGTGACCTAAGACATTCATCAAGAAACAATCTGAAAAACCTGTTTTCTAGCCCTGTTTTTGTTCAGCTTCCCTGACCAGAACACCAAAAACCTAACAGAATAGTTATTGCACGTAAGTGATGAGAAGGAAATAGTCTATTTACTTTAAAAAAAACTCTGGAGAGAGAAAAAAAAAATTGTCTCTCTCCCCTACAGAGTCTAGAAATCTGGATTAGAGAACATAAGGGATGTGAGTAGGGAAAATGTAAACTAGTACATCTGGGAAATAAAGGAAACGATCAGAAACCCAGATATTTAGTGAGAAGGAGAAACCAGGACAACAGCCAAACAGATCTAGAGGGAGGAATGAAAGTTGGCAGACATCGAGAGCAGCAAAAAGAGAAGGAAGGCAAAAAGAGAGTTTTGAGGGCTCTGTTCTCTTTATATCTGAAGTAGGGAGCATAATACCTCAGGGTATTGAGCTTAAGCCTTTCAGCTCTAGGTATCCCTGGGTCAAAAAGAAAACATCTCTGCATAGATAGAAAGTAACTCAGTTGGGGTGCGATATAGAGCACTGGATCAGGAAGTAGAAAACCTGCTTTTTTTTTTTTTTAAAGATTATTTATTTATTTATTTATTTGACAGAGAGAAATCAAGTAGGCAGAGAGGCAGGCAGAGAGAGAGGAGGAAGCAGGCTCCCTGCTGAGCAGAAAGCCCGATGTGGGGCTTGAACCCAGGACCTGGGATCATGACCTGAGCCGAAGGCAGCGGCTTAACCCACTGAGCCACCCAGGCGCCTCCGAAAACCTGCTTTTTAATCCAGCTTGGACCTTGAAGCTAGGTGACCTTGGGCGGGTCCATTCTTCTTCCAGGGCTTCAGTGTTTGGCCTTTATTTAATTATTATTTATTTGTTTATCTATCTATTTATTTATTAAAGACTTTATTCATTCATTTGTAGGGAGAGAGAGAGCACAAGCAGAAGGAGCACTCCCAGCTAAGTAGAGAGCCTGATGTGGGGCTCAATCCCAGGACCCTGGGATCATGACCTGAGCCACCCAGGTGCCCCTATTTTTTATTTCTTATGTATTTTTTATTTTTTTTTAAGATTTTATTTACTTATTTGACAGGCAGAGATCATAAGTAGGCAGACAGGCAGAGAGAGAGGGAGAAGCAGGCTCCTTGCTGAGCAGAAAGCCTGATGCAGGGCAGACACTTAATGACTGAGCCACCCAGGCGCCCTGATATACCCCCATTTTGTTATATTTAATTTTTTTAAAGATTTATTTATCTATTTGAGAGAGTGAGAGAGAGAACATGAGAGGGGAGAAGGTCAGACTCCCCATGGAGCTGGGAGCCAGATGTGGGCCTCGATCCTGGGACTCCGGGATCATGACCTGAGCTGAAGGCAGTCACTTAACCAACTGAGCCACCCAGGCACCCGATATACCCCCATTTTAAAGAGAAATCCAAGCCTTGGATAAATAGAGAAACTTTCCCAAAATCACAAAGATTAGAAAGTGCTGGGACAAGAACTCAGGCCTGTTTGCTTCAGAGCTGGCAATTTTAATCTGTGTGCTCAGAGGGTCAGATCTCTGAAGTCCCTTCTAGCAACAAAAGAATATGAATTCCTGGGGCACTTGGGTGGCTCAGTCCTTAAGTGTCTGCTTTCTGCCTTGGCTCATGTCATGATCCTAGAGTCCTAGGATCAAGGCCCACCTCAGGCTCCCTCCTCAGCGGGAAGCCTGTTTCTTCCTCTCCTACTGTCTCTCTCTCTGTCAAATAAATAAATAAAATCTTTAAAAAAAAAGTATAAATTCCTTGCTAAATGCTGAGTCTTTCAATGTCATAAAAATGTCCCTTTAAGGGACGCCTGGGTGGCTCAGTTGGTTAAGCAGCTGCCTTCGGCTCAGGTCATGATCCCGGCGTCCTGGGATCAAGTCCCACATCGGGCTCCTTGCTCAGCAGGGAGCCTGCTTCTCCCTCTGCCTCTGCCTGCCACTCTGCCTGCCACTCTGTCTGCCTGAGCTCGCTCTCTCTCCCTCTCTCTCTCTGACAAATAAATAAATAAAATCTTTAAAAAAAAAATGTCCCTTTAAAAACCTTTTTGGTGTTTGATCTAAGATATTCCTGTTTTAGAAACAAATATATTTTTTTCACTTAGCATCCCACATACATGTACCTCAGCACATCTGTTTGCCTACAATGTTGCATAGGCCATGGGTGCATTACTAGGCGTGGGTAGCAAAGGAGTGAGTATGTGTATGTCTTTAGGAGAGAGGAGTGATGCAGAGAAGAAGGGACATTCTCCCTTAGAAGTAGTCTACAGCAACAGTAGCAGTGGTTACAGAATCAATTCATAATTATGGAAACTATTAGTGTTGGGCCAACACTAACAGTAAGTTTAGGCAGGTCCTTTGTTTCTTTAATAGTTGGACGATGCTTGAACTCTGCGTAGAACAAGCCTTTATCTTAAAACTAGAAATATGGCTCAGGAATGCACCTACCCTGGGAAAGGCAATGCAGTCTGTCCTTTGCTGTCCTGCCTGCTGCTCTCTTGTGGTGTATTCAATAAACTTCTATCTCCTTTCCAAAAAAAAAATTCTGTCCTTGGAAGCTGGATACAAGAGAGCTAACCTGTGGCTGTAGGCAGAGGAGAGAGGGAGCCTGATAAAAAGATCTGGCATTGAGCAGCTGGCTTTGCCACTGTCTTGATTTGGGCCAGGTTGAGGGCAGGTAAGATTTGTGAGCAGCAGGATAGAAAGTTTGCTGGGAAGAGCAGTCGCCTGAAAGGTACTGTGGGTCTCATCCTTGGCTGGACATTGGGATCACCTGAGGAATTTTATGACATATTGATACCTGGATGCCACCTTCCAGTATTCTAAATTCATTGATCTGGGGTGTGGCCTGGATATCGGGATTTTTAAAGGTGTTGCCAGTAATTTTTTTTTTTTTTAAGATTTTATTTGTTGGGGTGGGGTGGCTCAGTCCTTAAGCATCTGCCTTAGGCTCAGGTTATGATCCCAGGGTCCTGGGATCAAGCCCTGCAGCAGGCTCCCTGCTCTGTGGGAAGCCTGCTTCTCCCTCTCCCTCTGCCTGCTGCTCCCCCTGTTGTGTTCTCTCTCTCTCTCTGTCAAATAAATAAATGAAATCTTTTAAAAAATTTATTTATTTATTTATTTAACAGAGAGACAAATAAGATAGGGAACACAAGCAGGGGGAGTGGGAGAGGGTGAAGTAGGCTCCCTGCTGAGCAGGTAGCCCCATGGTGCCCCTGGGTGGCTCAGTCATTAAGTGCCTGCCATCGGCTCAGGTCGTGATCTCAGGGTCCTGGGATTGAGTTCTGCCAGTAATTCTGATGGGCAGCAAAGTTTGAGAACCACCTGTTCAACTCTGTCCTCCTGCTGTGCATTCCCCACCTATTTTTCTTTGTCCTCCCTAGCCATGCTCTCCCAAGCCTAGAGCATCAGTTCAGAGAGCTACCTGGTTTCCTTTTTCCTTGTCATTTTGGCTCTTTTTGTATTTAAACCAGCATGTCCAGGTCTTAGTCCCAATGTCCATCCCGGACTTTGTGTGCGATCCGGGATAGCTTACCTCACCTTATCTGCTATCTAGGGACACCATTACTAGCTTAGTTTATTCCTGTGTTTATGACTTCATTCGTGTCTGCCTCAGAATCCTGCCCCCCTTTTCAGGATAGGCAGTGAGTGCAAAGTGCTGAGAAAGAGAAGGTTCCTCTTACAGGTGGCTGTTGATCCGTCACCTTTCAGCAGGGACTAAATTTACCTTAAAGAAGAGTACAGATCAAATTACGCATCAGAAAGCAAGTTTCATTAAAGAGCAAGAAAGGAGACAGTGTTTCCCAGGAGAAGATGAAAAGAAAAGGATTTCTTTTCTTGTCGGAAGACTTGACAAAACAGCAACTTGATATCAAATGTTCAATGCTAATTAACAAATGCTCGGTAGAAAGCCTCCATCTGATTCCCTCTCCCTTGCTGAGGCCAGAGAGCAAATGGCAGGCAGGAGCTACACAGAGCCCTTTCTCTAGCATGAGAGGAGCCAGACAATGTTGTTGTGCTTGAGAAAGCACTGGATAGGAGTAAAAATTCTGAACGTTTGCCTCACTGAATTAACTGTGTGAACTTGGAAAAGTCACTTCACCTCTCCAGACTTCAATATGTGTAAAAAAAAAAAAAAAACACTGCACTAACCGATGACCTTCCACTATTGAAATAGATTCCCCTTTCCCTCCTTGTAAGGGTCAGGCTCATCTGTTTCAGTCATCATTCATAACGTTAAGATCCTCATGATTATCTGAAGTTTCCAAACATAATTCAGTAAAATGTTCTTATTTTTAAAAGATGGCAAAATTTGCATTGAATAGTGAAGTGGGTGTTGCGAGTATTAAGTCGTTTCATCTCCATCTAAAAAAGTCTCCTTAATGTTGGCATGTGCCAATTATAGTAGCCAACGTCCTACCTCAGAAATGAATAAGGTTAATAATGAACGTGAAACACTGATCTTGTTTTAGTATATGTGTATTTTAGGTTATTTTGACTGTTTTGCCACTAACAATGTCAACTCTCTAGTCCATAATATTTAAAGTTCCATATGTTCATATTAACATGATTCGTCCAGTTTTTCAAGTTTTTGTCACCACAGCATTTCTCTGAGAAAGATAACACAGCTACAGTATTACCACATTACAGAAAGGAAAATGGTTGCATGAGTGACCACTGCACCTTGATATACCAGTCAGGCAAGGCGAGAATTGGGATTAGCACAAGGTGCCCAGGCAAGCCACAAAACTAAGTGACTTGGGGTCACTTTCACGTAAGTAAGATAAACTCCTTCAGGAAGTGGAAAACCTATTAAGACACATTTCAAGGTAGAAAGGGAATGCAGAGTATCTGGTCTAAGAGCCATCTCACCCCTACTTATCTTCTCTGAAGGGGAGGTGGCCTTTGTGGGGTGAGGTGGTGTTAAGTCATTTCTAGGCATTCAAACTAGATTGGGGCTGAAAGGGCTTTCCGCATTGAAACGCTGTCTGGTAGCTCCCACTGCATTTTTCCCATTGTTTCAGGAATTCCCCTCCCCCCAGGTTAGAGCCTGGTGGGCCCCTGTAGGCCCCTGCTGGCCAGCATCTTCCCCGCCCGCAGCAGTCCTTAATAGTGACAGCGAGCCGTGTGTTGTCGCAAGAGAAGGGCAATGGAGGAAGAAGACGGGCAGGAAAGAGAGTACTAAAAGGAGATGGCTCCTTGAATGAGCACGAACTCCATAAATCAGGTGTGGGCCGAGTGATCTAGGGGTTAACTTGCATTCGGCTATTCTGTGGGAGGAGGGGCAGGGAGTAAAGGGGCTCAGTGTTCCACAGAGAAGGGTCCTGAAATGACTTCCTCGGAAATTCTAGCTTGCAGCCTCCCATCCTGAGAAACTTCTTTTGTGGAGAGGGATGGGGGTAGGGTGGGAATAAAGGTGAGGAAGACTGGACAAAACCTGGGGTATTTTGGGGTCCGTGTTTGATGAGGGATGGATGTTCTGAGCTCCCTCTCAGTTCTGGCCCTCAGACCTCTGAGATCAGACCACCCTCTCCGGAATGCACGTTTTCCAGGCTCAGTGGATCCTTTATCCAAAGAAAAATAAGAGAAGCCTATCGCTTTGCTCTATTGAGCCGGGCTCTCTTTCCCACTGTGCCCCCTTGAGCCTGAGGGGGGTGGGGGCAGGTCTGGGCAAAGACATCTGGAGAAGCGGGGAGCTGGCAGAGGGCAAGGGAAGGTGGACCCCCACCACGCCCCATAAGCACCTGTCACTGAGCCTCCGGAAACCTGCTAGGCTCTGGGATCCGGCCCCACACACCCACCTCCCACTCCCCGCTCCCGCCGGGCTCCCGAGCAGCTCCTCCCCCATCTCCCCTCTCCCAGCTTTCTCGCTCCAGCTCCTCCCCTCCTCCGCGCCTCCTCGATCCCCTCCCCCTCCTCCGCGGCTCCCTGCCCCCGCCGCCGCTGCCGCCGATCTCCATCTCCGCAGTCTGGGCCGCTGGGTGCAGAGGCTGCCGCAGCCCCGGCGGCTACCGCCGCCTCCCCCAATCCCGATACCTATTGTCTCCCGCTCTACCCGGCCCTCCACCTCCCCCACACCCATGGCGCACGAAATCGGGAGGAGCTCTCGTCTTGGGGGGCCCTGCGGGGAGCCGGCGGAGCTTGGAGGTGCGGTAGGGCCCTGCCGGGGCAGGGGTGGGGACGGAGGGGATGCGCGCGAGCTAATGGACTTTCGGCGGACGGGATAAAAATGCATGATTCTCTGTCTAGGACCCTCTCCTTACGCCCATTCCTTGCGCCCGCGGTGGCCCCGGGTTGGGGGGTGGGGGACGGACTGGGGAAGGCAGAAGCTTGAGCCTGCCTGCCCCTCCCCACCCTTTACGCTGGGGTGTTTCACGTCCCGGCCGGTCAAGACTGAGTTCTAGCCTGCTGCGTGGCCTGAGGGTGAGCTCATCTCCCCACCCCCACAAGCGGTTACTGGGCTCGTTGCTAATTAGAGCCTTCGCATGCCCGTCCCAACCGCACCACCCACACTCTCTCCTTGTCTTCTCCCTAGGTGATGCTAGCGAGGAGGACCACCCCCAAGTCTGTGCCAAGTGCTGCGCACAGTTCACTGACCCAACCGAATTCCTCGCCCACCAGAATGCATGTTCTACTGACCCCCCTGTAATGGTGATAATTGGGGGCCAGGAGAACCCCAACAACTCTTCGACCTCTTCTGAACCTCGGGCGGAGGGCCAAAATAGTCCCCAGGTCATGGAAGCCGAGCACAGCAATCCCCCGGATTCTGGGTCCTCTGTACCCACAGATCCCTCCTGGGGCCCAGAGCGGAGAGTAGAGGAGTCTGCGGGGCACTTCTTGGTCGCTGCCACAGGTACAGCAGCTGGGGGAGGCGGGGGCCTGATCTTGGCCAGTCCCAAGCTGGGCGCAACCCCGTTACCTCCGGAATCTACCCCTGCACCTCCCCCTCCTCCTCCTCCACCCCCGCCCCCAGGAGTAGGCAGCGGCCACTTGAACATCCCTCTGATCTTGGAAGAGCTTCGGGTGCTGCAGCAGCGCCAGATTCACCAGATGCAGATGACTGAGCAAATCTGCCGCCAGGTGCTGCTGCTTGGCTCCTTAGGCCAGACGGTGGGCACCCCTGCCAGTCCCTCAGAGCTACCTGGGACGGGGACTGCCTCCTCCACGAAGCCCCTGCTTCCCCTCTTCAGTCCCATCAAGCCTGTCCAAACTGGCAAGACGCTGGCACCTTCCTCCTCCTCTTCTTCATCCTCTTCGGGGGCAGAAACACCCAAGCAGGCTTTCTTCCATCTTTACCATCCACTGGGGTCACAGCACCCTTTTTCTGCCGGAGGGGTTGGGCGAAGCCACAAACCCACCCCTACCCCCTCCCCAGCCCTGCCTGGCAGCGCAGATCAGCTGATGGCCTCACCTCATCTGGCATTCCCAGGCACCACGGGACTACTGGCAGCACAGTGTCTTGGGGCAGCCCGAGGCCTCGAGGCTGCTGCCTCCCCAGGGCTCCTGAAGCCAAAGAATGGAAGTGGTGAGCTGGGATACGGGGAAGTGATGGGTCCCTTGGAGAAGCCCGGTGGACGGCACAAGTGCCGCTTCTGTGCCAAAGTATTTGGCAGTGACAGTGCCCTGCAGATCCATCTGCGTTCCCACACGGGTGAGAGGCCCTATAAATGTAATGTCTGTGGCAACCGCTTTACCACCCGTGGCAACCTCAAAGTGCATTTCCACCGCCATCGTGAGAAGTACCCGCACGTGCAGATGAACCCTCACCCGGTGCCAGAGCACCTAGACTACGTCATCACCAGCAGCGGCCTGCCCTATGGTATGTCCGTGCCACCAGAGAAGGCCGAGGAGGAGGTGGCCGTGCCTGGCGGAGGTGTGGAACGCAAGCCTCTGGTGGCCTCCACCACAGCACTTAGTGCCACGGAGAGCCTGACGCTGCTCTCCACCGGTGCAGGCACAGCCACGGCTCCTGCGCTCCCTGCTTTCAATAAGTTTGTGCTCATGAAAGCAGTAGAGCCAAAAAGTAAAGCTGATGAAAATACCCCACCGGGCAGTGAGGGCTCGGCCATCGCCGGGGTGGCAGAAAGTGGCACGGCAACCCGAATGCAGCTAAGCAAGCTGGTGACTTCACTCCCCAGCTGGGCGCTGCTTACCAACCACTTTAAGTCCACAGGTAGCTTCCCCTTCCCCTATGTGCTGGAGCCCTTGGGGGCCTCACCCTCTGAGACCTCAAAGCTGCAGCAGCTGGTAGAAAAGATTGATCGGCAAGGAGCTGTGGCTGTGGCCTCTACCACCTCGGGAGCCCCCACCACCTCGGCACCGGCAACTTCGTCTTCCGCCTCGTCAGGACCTAACCAGTGTGTCATCTGCCTCCGGGTGCTGAGCTGTCCTCGCGCGCTGCGCCTGCATTATGGCCAACACGGAGGTGAGCGGCCCTTCAAATGCAAAGTGTGTGGCAGAGCTTTCTCCACCCGGGGCAACCTGCGTGCACATTTCGTGGGCCACAAGGCCAGTCCAGCTGCCCGGGCCCAGAACTCCTGCCCCATCTGCCAGAAGAAGTTCACCAACGCTGTTACTCTGCAGCAGCATGTTCGCATGCACCTTGGGGGCCAGATCCCCAATGGCGGTACCACGCTCTCTGAAGGTGGGGGAGCTGCCCAGGAAAATGGCTCTGAGCAATCCACAGTCTCTGGGCCCGGGAGCTTCCCCCAGCAGCCGTCCCAGCAGCCATCCCCAGAAGAAGAGTTGTCTGAAGAGGAGGAGGAAGAGGAGGAAGAGGAGGAAGATGTGACTGATGAAGATTCCCTGGCAGGGAGAGGCTCAGAGAGCGGAGGCGAGAAGGCAATATCTGTGCGAGGTGACTCGGAAGAGGCATCTGGGGCGGAGGAGGAAGTGGGGACAATGGCGGCATCGGCAGCAGCAGCAGCAGCAGCAGCAGCCACAGCTGGGAAGGAGGTGGATAGCAATGAGAAAGTGATTCAACAGCCTTCCCTGCCGCCACCGCCCCCCGACAGCCTGGATCAAACACAGCCCATGGAGCAGGGGGCCAGTGATGTTGCAGGAGGCATGGAAGAGGGGGGCAAAGCGGAGAGGAGCTCGAGCCCAACGGTAGCACTCAGCCGGGAAGGGGAAGGCAGCAGTGGCTCCTCAGTGGAGGAGCTGAGCATGCAGGAGGCCATGAGAAAGGAGCCGGGCGAGAGCAGTAGCAGAAAGGCCTGTGAGGTGTGTGGTCAGACCTTTGCCACCCAGGCAGCCCTGGAGGAGCATCAGAAGACCCACCCCAAGGAGGGGCCGCTCTTCACTTGTGTTTTCTGCAGGCAGAGCTTTCTCGAGCGGGCTATCCTCAAGAAGCATATGCTGCTGGCTCACCACCAGGTACAACCCTTTGCCCCCCATGGCCCTCAGAATATTGCTCCTCTTTCTTTGGTCCCAGGCTGCTCACCTTCCATCACTTCCCCAGGGATCTCCCCCTTCCCCCGAAAAGATGACCCCACGATCCCATGAGCCTGTTTTTCTGTATCTGCCGCTCCTTGACCCAGGGAGCAGAAACCAAGAGCTCTGTAGAAGGATCTCCAAGATGTGTGAGCCCTGATTTGTCTTTTTCTCTGAGTCCTTCTGTGATACATCCCTAGTGGCTTTTCTTGGTCCCCAAGCTTGGAAATAGTTGTGCTCACAGGGGGATGGCCCCCTGATGAATTTTTCTTCCCTCTTCACTCACTATACCTGAAGAAAATAGATTCTCTACGGCTTTCATGTTCCCAAGGGGAACCCTCTCCGACTTCCCTGGGGTGACCCTTCTCCCTTCTCCTTTCTTCCTCTCCCTTTCCCTTTGGCAGGTGCACCTGAGCACCCACATTTGGAATTGCAGCCCAGCCCGAAGGGGCCGGCAGCTATCTCTGGAGGGCCCAGTGCCACTCCTCTCTGGTGACCAGGTCAACCTGCAGGACTTCCTGTCCCAGGACATTCCTGCCCAACTGGTGAGGGTAGGTCCCCTGTCTTTCTGGAACCAGTACACAGCTTTCCTTTCACGTGACCTGCCCACCAAGCCCCGGAGTTCCAGCTCCACCTCCACTACCGCTTTAAGCCTGGCACCACCAGTGCTGTTTGGCCCGGGAAATGTGCCTGGGAACGTGCCTCCAACAATGGGATCCAGAGAGGCCAAGGAGAAGAGAGCCCCCCTCTTCCTATTTCGGTCTCCTGCATCCAAGGCAGTGCCTGAGAAGCCCGTCATGGAAGAAAAGTAGCAAACTGTACATTGCCTCTTCTCCCCGCTCCAGAAGGTGCCAGCGATGAAGACACACCATATCTGTAGCTGGTGGCTCGGCCTTGAGGGGTTGGGGGAATCAAAGGGCATATAGGACATTCTTCCCAGTACACTCCCATTCAGGCCAAGGTGTTGGCTGTTCAATATGCCAAGACACCTCCAGCTTCTCCTATTCCGTCATCGTGGCCTCTCAAAGTTAGGAAGCAAGCAGATGTCTTGCCAACAGGTCTCCCATGGAATATTTTGGGAAATGTGAGGTTCGTATCTTTGAGAAGCATTATGGATGAGGGGAGTTGAAAGAGTAGTGATGGAGGGTTGAAGAGTGTTGCTGAAGCATAGGGCTTGCTGGGAGCCTATGAGATTAAGAAAGGGGCATGGTGTGAGGGAGGGGACCTCCAGTTCTTGACTGGGTAAGTCTCATGAATGTTCTTTTGGACTATTAGTAACTTGGTGTGCAGCACTGCACTCCAGGTCATAGGGATTTCCTAGCACTAGTGAGCTTCTAGTTTTAGATAACTCCCTCCTTTATTCCCTGGCCCCTTGGATTTTCCTCATCTTCCTTTCTCAAGGCCTATTTCCTCCCCAGTTTGCCTGTCTATGGACCGGGGCTTAGTCTTTGCCATGGTCTGGGTCTTAGAGTCCCAGGCTTTGGGAGATGAGCTCTAGGTGGTGTTCTCCCTGCCTCTCCGTCTTGTAATGAGATGTAGTATTTACTCTTAACATAGGATCATTTGGAACAGGAGTTCTGAGGAGGAGAGAATGAGAGTTCTGCTACAGACTGATGTGAGTGAAGGTTTCTCCTCCAAAGGTATAGGCTCCAGAGCTTCCTAACATAGTAAAATGTGAAGAGCAGACAAGGGAGATATTAGTGTCTTTCCCTTTTCATTAAAAGTGTTTTAACCAAATATTTGTGTGTTTTTCCTTATTTCATGACTAAATAACCAGCTGGGGTGTGATAAGGGCACTCCCTAACACTGAGATTCCCTTCCCACCTACATCTCCTGCCAAAGCTGAACATATGGTGTTGAAATATTTAATTCATTCAGCCTTGTCCTAAGACAACCTCCAGTGGATGTAATTTCCCTGTGGAAATGGAGTTTATGTTCTCAAAAAGTAAAGGATTTGTCCATTGTGTGCAGTGGTTGTCTAGATTTTTTCTTTGCCTAGAACTTTCCACCACCAGGCTTTTGTGGGGTATTTTGTTTGTTTTGTTTGGAGGTTGGAAGCTGTTTCTTTGTCTTTCCTGAATTCCAGGCTAGCCTACCTGACATCAGTTACCTGCAGAACCAAGAAGAATTAATCTTTGTGATCCTTGAGATCTGATGTCACAAACAGGACAAGTAATTCAACACTAATAATTTCTACCGACAGGATAATTTCAAGAAAGATTCTTAGCAGAGGAAGTATGTGTGGAGTGGGGGTGAAATGAAACAGATTTTTTACCTTGTCTCTCCACAACCTGGTGAAGTTTAGATATGACTCTAAGACCCTGTTTTTCTAGAGTAGAGTCCCCAGAATTTGTTTTGTTTTGTTTTGTTTGCATTTGTAGGATTACAATATCACTGAATCTTAGTGCTACATGGATGGAGCTGGTAAAATGATTTGCCCAGAGTCACTTGGCCAATTATTGGCAGACTTGGATCCAGGGTCCCAGTTTAGTACCACCACTAGTGATCCTCCAAAGTTACAGGCTCCAGAGCTTCCTAACAGTAAAGTGCGAAGAGCCGACAAGGGAGATATTAGTGTCTTTCCTTTGTGATCAGGGACAGTGCTTTTTTCCTACTATGTCATTTAAGACTCTTGATATGGGGGCGCCTGGGTGGCTCAGTGGGTTAAGCCTCTGCCTTCGGCTCAGGTCATGATCCCAGGGTCCTGGGATTGAGCCCCACGTTGGGCTCTCTGCTCAGCGGGGAGCCTGTCTCCACCTCTCTCTGCCTATTTGTGATCTCAGTCTGTCAAATAAATAAATAAAATCTTAAAAAAAAAGAAAGACTCTTGATATGAGGGGCACCTGGGTGGTTCAGTGGATTAAGCCTCCACCTTCAGCTCAGGTCATGATCTCAGGGTCCTGGGATCCAGCCCCATATGGGGCTCTCTGCTCAGCGGGGAGTCTGCTTCCCCCTCTCTCTCTGCCTGCCTCTCTGCCTACTTGTGATCTCTCTCTCTGTGTCAAATAAATAAATAAAATCTTTAAAAAAAAAAGACTCTTGATATGAGACAGGCTGGAAGACTGAAAGGAGGAGGTTAGTAAACCTATTCTTGGCTCAATTCAAGGTAAAGAACCAATGTTTGATTCTAGTTGCCCCACCAGAACAGTATGGGTCCCCTTTAAAAGGTCCTGTTGAACAGGAAAACATGGGAATTTTGTGAAGTCAACTGGGGAAGAAACAGCTTCTGCCTCTAATTCCTAGCAAAGCTTTATAAATCTTTTTCTCCTTTCAGCCTATGGAAGGAGGTAGGTCACCAATCTTATTCCATTCACCTTCCCTACCCCCACTGGACATGGATAATGCCATTTAACTAATTACAGTAGACTTGCCCTCCCTTTACATGTCAGTTCCCATTATGGTAACAGCTGTTGGTAAAGCTTCGACTCTTGGATACTTCCTTGGGCCAGTATGTTCTGTGCCTGACTCCCCACACTCCTTCATTGCTCTACTTAATTTCCCCTTCTGTCTCCTTTTTATTCTTTTTATTCTCCTGTCCTGCTTTTTCTTCTTCGTTGACCTCTCTTACCTAACAGCTTTAATTTTTTTGTTCTTTTCTCTCGTCACCTTTAATTTATTCTGTCTCTTAAAGCCTTTAGTTTCTTCCTTTTTATAGCCCCCCAACCCCCACCCTCAGCCTCCCATTTCTCACTCTCAGTCACTTTTCATTTGATCATCTTTTGGGGGAAGGTGAATTAACTCTAACCTGCTGGAATGAGAATGTAAATAAATGCAGCTTGTAAAACACTTTATATGAAATAAATATAGTGGATCCAGTTCAAACCAGATGGATGCAAAGCATCACTATTATAAGACAGCTTTGCTCATTCATTCAGTTAATTTCTGAGGATTTATTTTGTTTCAGAGACTAAGGGTTAGGCGGGTCCAAAAGCAGGTAATACACTTCTGCCCCTATGGGAGCTCAGTCTAGGATGAAGAAAAATACAAACCTATTTTTATACGGTGCTAGTAAATTGTATGATAGATACAAACAATGGCCTGCAGGTTCCCAGAGAGAGAAATAACTCAATGCAAAGATGGAGAATGGTGAGGGGGTGTGCAATTCTCTTGAATTCAGCTTTCATAATAAGCACTCAGATATACTGATAATCCATGTAACAACCTAAGGACCAATGCGGTTACCATTCAAGAACCTGTGTAAGATACGCCAAGTCCCCTTTGGCAGATAAAAAGATGTGCTGCTTTAGAGGTTCCCCTCTAAGAAAGAACTGGCTACCTAACGGCAAGAAGCCTGATTCACTGACATCCTTCAACTGCTCCACTCTTCAGCCTCTGGTCAAAGACTAAGCAAGATAGTGAGTGGTACCGGAGCTTAGCCATTTCCATGGAACGTGGGACTCTAATGAACATTTTTGCTCTGGAATTCCCCAAAGCTACTTCTTTGGCTTCCTCTGTAGGTAAGGGGAGGCAGATGGCCAGGTCTGCCTCATAGTCTGACAATTGTTCCTGCACCAAACTGCTTTTACTCTCTTTTCCTTTTACAGGTGTTAATCCCCGTTAAAACTCTTAGAATCCTAATTCTACCTTTGCATCTGCTTCTTAGAGTTTTCAACCTGTGTCACTCATGAGAAAGGCCTAGACTCTATTGGCACATTTCACAAACTCCTACTCCTGAGGCTCTGGTTACCATCCCTGCAACTTTTTAGTAACCAAGGAGTGTTGTCTCCTGACTCCCAAGACAGACTTCACTAGTATTACTCTCAATTAGACCCAACTTTGACTTTTCTTTTCCTTGTTTTATTCCTAATGTTTAACCTTTTTTTAAGATTTATTTATTTAATAGAGAGATCGAGCGAAAGCATGAGTGGGAGGAGGGGCAGAGGTCGAGGGAAACAAGCACACTTCCAGCTGATCAAGGAGCCTGACTCTGGGCTTGATCCTAGGACTCTGAGATCATGACCTGAGTCAAAATCAAGATCCAGATGCTCAACTGACTGAGCCACTCAGGTGCCCTTAACTTTTTTTTTTTTTTTAAGATTTTTAAAATTTAATCTCTATATCCAACATGGGGCTCAAACTCATATCCTTGAGATCAAGAGTTGCGTGCTCTTCTGACTGAGCCAGCCAGGTGGCCCTCTAATGTTTAATTTAATAACCGATTGACTAGCCTTAGTGGACACTTTGCTTTTGATCATATAATAAAAAATGAGTAAGAAAAAGATATACTCCATGCAGTGAGGGTTGAGCTCACTTGGCAGCTCTGATTTGGGTTAGAGGATCCAAGATGGCTTCAATCACTTCTGGCCCTTCAGCCTCTCTTTCTTGTCTTTTCATCCTCTGGGCCCCTTTCCCTTTCAAGTCTTTCAATTTCTAGGATATCTTTCTCTTTCTCTCTCTCAGGGCTCCCGCGACGGCCCAGGTCTCCAAGAAGATAAACGCAGAAGCTGCAAGCTGCAAGGCCTCTTAAGGCCTAGGCTCTGAAACTTAATATAACTTCTGCCATATTCTGTTGGCCGAACTAGTCGAAAGCCTACTTGGATTCAAGAGGAGAGAAAATAAACTTTACCTCTTAAAAGGGAGAGTGGCAAAGTCACCCTGCATAAAGGCATATGGGATGGGAGGCATTGGGACTAATTCTAGGACGTCTACCATAGCAGATATGAAGAAAAGTTAATGCAGTGCATGCAGCACTTATCTGCTCACAACTAGGCTTGCACTCTATCTTGACTAGAAGAGGTCTGGATAAGGTTCCTTTCCCCGTGCCCTGCTCAGGATGGCATGCAGATTGGCTAAGAGTGGGGAGAAAACTGGTCATGAGGAGTCTAGAAAGAATCACCCTATAAGCAGAGCATGTGCTCCTAAAATCTGCCTGATATACTACTGTAGGAATTTACCCAAAGTAAATGTGAAAGCAAAGACTTCTGGAAGCTGCCCTTGATTTGGCTGACTTCCAGAAATATCTGTGCTACTTCTTTGGCTTCCTCTGTAGGTAAGGGGAGGCAATACAGGCCTTAGATACCTTGAATTCTACCAGAGACCGAATCTCTTCCACTAGAAAATCCTTCCTGTCCTAGACAAAAATGTTTATATTGTTTAGGGGTTAACCTATGGAATTCCATCTTCAAGATGAATCAACTCCTTTCTTCTACACAGCTGTGTCCAATACTCTCCCCGAAGACTATTTAACTTCACTGCTATAGAATTTCTATATATTTTATTTCTGTGTGTTAAGGATCCTGAAAGGAAGTGATCTTATAATAAGTGAGGGATTCAGATTTGTGAACAATGAACTCTTAACAATTCTGTAACATAGGGGAGCCTGGGTGGCTCAGTTGATAAAGCATCTGCCTTCAGCTCAGGTCATGATCCCAGGGTCCTGGGATTGAGCCCCACGTCGGGCTCCTTGCATAGTGGGAAGCCTGCTTCTCTCCCTCCCTCTGCCTGCCACTGTCCCTGCTTGTGCTCTTTCTCTGTCAAATAAAAAAAAAATCTATAATATAGCATTAATGGTATTATCTTACTTCAGGAATGATAACATGTGTCTAAACATAGGGCCACAGAGGATACATCCCAAATGAAAGCACAAAAGCATCCCTTATCCACTCTCTTGGCAGTTGCTAGACCCAGGTCATTAAAGGAAGTGAAAATCTTTAGGTAGAGCAGTCCCCTTGAGTAGTCTTCCATGATCTCACATCAGCCAACTTTTCCAAGAGTATTTCAACTGAGGAAGATGACATTTTCCTTTTAATTAAGTGTAATCCTGAAAATTAAATCCTGAGATACTCATTTGAGTCCAGAAACATTTCTGTGTCCTCTGCTTGAAGGCTCACATATAAAGTCATGCATCTCAAACAAACAAAAAACAAATACACAAAGTTACCCATCTCAAAAGATAGTGTAAATTGCCTAGTAAGTATATTAAATTGAGAAAAAAGGTTGGAAATGAATATTTTGATCATTACTGAATCTGCACAGTACCAAGAACATAGTAGTCACTCAACAAATATTTGCTGAGTAAATGGATGAAACTGCCACATTCCAATACACATACATCTTTCTTCTCAATAGTCCTTCCCCCCATATTCACCCATTCCTTTCCATTACTGCCTATAACTAGCTTCGGAGTTAATTAAAGTCCCTATCACCAAACACTAGTTGAAATAAGCTACTAACTGGGGTGCTTTGCTGGCTCTGCTGGTAGAGCATGTGACCCTTTTACAGGGGTTGTGGTTTCAAGCCCCACCTTGGGCATAGGCCTACTTTAACCACTGAGCCACCCAGGCGCCCCGGGCATAGGCCTACTTTAAAAAAAAAAAAAATCCAAAAAAATGGCTACTATTGTCCCTGTCTCTTAAAATCTCTTTCTTCCCTATCTCAATACAACTAGAACGCTAGATTAATCTTTAAAGAGCCACCTATTCACAAACCCTAAAGTGTTTACTGCTGTATTCTGAATAAATTACAACTTCTTTACTAAGGTAACATGTACCCTTTTCCATCTGGCCTCAAACATGGAAACATTAATAACCTCCTAAGTTCTCTAATGTAATTCTCTTTGTTCTAGCAAATTGAATTGAATTGGCAATTCAATTTGCCAATTCTGAATTGGCAGGATAGACATCATGCTTTCCTAAGTCTAGATCTTGGCTTTTTATCATGCCCTCAGTCTGGAATCTTCTCCTATAGCTTCATCTGTTGAAGCCCTAGCTGTCATTTCAAGCCTGAACCTTTTTTTTCTTTAAGTATTTTTTTTTAAAGATTTTCTTCATTTGTCAGAAACAGAAAGAGAGAGTGAGCGCACAAGCAGGGGGAGTGGCAGGCATAGGGAGAAGCAGGCTCCCCACTGAGCAGGGTGCCAGATGTGGGACTCCATCCTAGGATCGCAGAATCATAACCTGAATGGAAGGCAGGTGATCAACAGACTGAGCTGCCCAGATGTCCCAAGCCTGAACCTTTTTTATTTTAAGGAGGCTCCACGCCTGGATGCCAGGACCCTGGGACCATGACCCCAGCCGAAGGTAGATGCTCTACTGATTGAATCACGCAGGCATCCCAAAATAAAAAACAAACAAACAATACCTCTGCATCATCGGTCCTCCTTTTAATTTTTAAAATAATGTGGTTTTTAAAAAAAAATTATTTGAGAGAGAGCACAAGAGAAGGGGAAGGGCAGAGGTGAGGGAAGAAGCAGACACGCTGTTGAACAGGGAGCCAGCCATGGGGCTAGACCCCAGGACCCTGGCATTATGACCTGAACCTAAGGCAGATGCTTAAACAACTGTGCCACCCAGGTGCCCCAGTCCTCCAGGCATACACCCATAGACTGTAAATTAATGTAATAGCATTATCTTTATTTTTAAAAAAGATTTTATTTATTGGGGTGCCTGGGTGGCTCAGTGGGTTAAAGCCTTTGTCTGGCTCAGGTCATGGTCTCAGGGTCCTGAGATCGAGCCCTGCATCGGGCTCTCTGTTCACTGGGGAGCCTGCTTCCTCCTTTCTTTCTGCCTGCCTCTCCACCTACTTGTAATCTCTGTCTGTCAAATAAATAAATAAAACATTTTATTTATTTATTTGACAGAGAGAGAGAGAGAGATCACAAGTAAGCAGAGGCAGGCAGAAGGAGAGGGGGAAGCAGGCTCCTTGCTGAGCAGAGAGAACGATAAGGAGCTCTATGGGGCACTGATCCCAGAACCCTGAGGCCATGACCTGAGCCTAAAGCGGAGGCTTAACCCACTGAGCCACCCATGCACCCCCAGCCATAACTCTATAAATGAATGCATGAAAACATAAGCCTGCAATACCTACAGTAGAAAGGATATTATAGTATCTGTCAAAAGGAATTAGTTGTTTTTCATTTTAAAAATCTGTACTCCAGGGACGCCTGGGTGGCTCAGTTGGTTAGGCAGCTGCCTTCGGCTCGGGTCATGGTCCCGGCGTCCTGGGATCGAGTCCCACATCGGGCTCCTTGCTCATCGGAGAGCCTGCTTCTCCCTCTGCCTCTGCCTGCCATTCTGTCTGTCTGTGCTTGCTCTCTCTCCCTCTCTCTCTCTGACAAATAAATAAATAAAATCTTAAAAAAATAAAAATAAAAATAAAAATCTGTACTCCAGGGGCACTTGAGTGGCTCAGTCAGTGGAGCATACAACTTTGATCTCCATACAACTCTTGATCTCCAGGTGGAAGTTCAAGCCCCCATCAGGTGTAAAGACTACTAAAAATAAAACCTTGGCGCACCTTGGTGGCTCAGTGGGTTAAAGCCTCTGCCTTCGGCTCAGGTCATGATCTCAGGGTCCTGGGATCGAGTCCGGCATCCGGCTTTCTGCTCAGCGGGGAGCCTGCTTCCCTTCCTCTCTCTCTGCCTGCCTCTCTGTCTACTTGTGATCTCTCTCTGTCAAATAAATAAATAAAATCTTTTAAAGAAAATAAAATAAATAAAACCTTAAGGGGCGCCTGGGTGGCTCAGTGGGTTAAGCCTCTACCTCATGATCTCATGATCTCAGAGTCCTGGGATGGAGCCCCATATGGGGCTCTCTGCTCAGCCCGGAGCCTGCTTTCCCCTCTCTCTGCCTGCCTCTCTGCCTACTTGTGATCTCTCTCTGTCAAATAAATAAAGTCTTTAAAAAAAAAAAGAACTTAGGGGATGCCTGGGTGGCTCAATTGGTTAAGCCGCTGCCTTCCGCTCAGGTCATGATCCTAGTGTCTGGGATCGAGTCCCACATAGGGCTCCTTGCTCAGCAGGGAGCCTGCTTCTCTCTCTGCCTCTGCCTGCCACTCTGCCAGCTTGTGTTCTCTCTCTCTCTGACAAATAAATAAATAAAATCTTAAAAAAAAAAAAAGGAACTTAAATCTCTACTATGCTTGTTGCTCTCTCAGTGGTATCTTTTCTTTTTTCCATTTTATTTTTCTTTTCAGTGTTCCAAAATTCGTTGTTTATGCACCACAACCAGAGTCCATGCAATACGTGCTCCCCCCCCCCCCCAAGATTTTAGTTATTTATTTGACAGAGAGAGAGAGAGAGAGAGAGAGCGAGCGAACGAGGGAGGGAACACAAGCATGGGGAGCGGAAGAGGGATAAACAGGCTTCCCGCTAAGCAGGGAGCCGGCTGCGTGGCTCGATCCCACGACGCTGGGATCATGACCCCAGGCAAAGGAAGACGCTCACCCACTGAACCACCCAGGAGCTCCTATCAGTACTGCCTTAACACTTTGTATCAATTCACAGGGCTCATCTACTTATATTCAACATGGCCGCACGCGCCTCTATAAGCAACATGGCTGTTCTGCCAGGCACTAATATGGCAACCACAGCTTCACTGCACCCGGAAGAACGAGAGAGATCCTATTGAAAATATTTCCGCCATCCTGCCAACACCTATGGTGGCTCTCATTTCAGCTTCAAACCGAGCGGGAAACGGAAAATGACTTCCCGGCTAGCGCATTCCCGGGATCTCTTTCCGGTTAGCCCGGGGGTGTCCGCGTGAGAGTTGGAGATTTCCTGCTGCTGGGGCTGGGAGGTGCTAGTCCACCGCGCTTGATTCGAGAGCTGTCCCAGCTGAGAAAGTAGGATGTCGGACACGTGGAGTTCTATCCAGGCCCACAAAAAGCAGCTAGACTCGCTACGAGAGAGGCTGCAGCGGAGGCGGAAGCAAGACTCGGGGCACTTGGGTGAGGCGCGCGGCTGTCCGGGTCGGTGTTTAGCCAGGGTGGGCGGGAGAGAAACCTGGAGAAAAAGAGCTCCCAAGTCAGCACCCTTTCCCAAGCGGCCATTTCTTTAATGCCTGGTACGTCGGGACTCTCTTCTTCATCCTCAGCAAACAGGCACTTCGTCCTCCTGTACATAGTTGCAGTTAGTTCTACCCCGGGCCTTGGTTCCTCCAGTTCACAGTCTCAGGGCAGAAGCCTGGTCCCTGCCATCCCACCCCACCCCTGGTCACTTGGCTGACTCCTCTTAAGTCTGAGAGAACGTTGCCTTTGCTAGGCCTCTCCGCCCCCCATCCCTTGAAGCAGTTAAGTCCCCCCGCCCTTTTTTTTTTTTTTTTTTTTTTTTTTTGCTGCTATGGCGCTTTCTTATAGCGAGTGCTTTGT
Source organism: Lutra lutra (assembly GCF_902655055.1). Taxonomy (NCBI): domain Eukaryota; kingdom Metazoa; phylum Chordata; class Mammalia; order Carnivora; family Mustelidae; genus Lutra; species Lutra lutra. Next base: position 50,005,194 of record NC_062284.1, read on the forward strand.
AGTGGTGGTTTCTTTGTCACTGTAGCCACAAGGAGAGCAAGGACCGAACCTTTATATCTACAGTGCTCAGCTCAGTGACCCTCACAGAGTTGTAGATGAGTAGCAGAACTCGCATTGTCTTAAGCGATTTACGCCCTAGTCAGAAATCTAAAAATATTTGCTTTATGTTTTTAAACTTAATCTCCCCTCCCCTTGCCCCCTGTGTCAGTCAGAAGACTTGAAGGAACCTCGGATGATTGTCCACTTTTACCTACCCCTAACCCCAGCACAAACCCTGGATTATTTAAGGCAAATCAGTTATAAAGATCCACAAAGATAGTGAATCCATATCATCCTTGGGGTAGTTTGTTCCAGTGTTTATCAGTATACTGGAGCCCATCTCTAAATCTTGTCTTGCTACATACCAGGTCCATGTGCTCATGTTCTGGCCCCTGGAACCTAGAAGATGTTCTGTCAGGACTTCCACACTATAATAAACAAACATCTATTGAGTATTTACAGTGTCCATAAGTCTAGATGGACAAAGATAAGTAACCTATTGTCCCTGCTCTCAGACAGTTTAAAATTTATTTGGGGATAAAGGATTGATGCTTATAAAAATTTAGGACTACAATATGGTATATGTAAAATGCTGAATGAATGAATCCATAGTAAGTATAGACAGGGAAGGGAAGAGTAACAAGAGTTGGCTATAGATGCAAAGGCATTAAGAGTTAGCACTTGTGATATGATCTTGACGGCTACATAGGACTTAGATAAGTAAAGAGAAGTTAAGAGTGCAGGGCAAGTAGAGGAAGAAGTAGTGCAAGTCCTACGATCAGGGATTACTTAGTACTCAATTTTAAGGTCCATTTCACTTTTCTTTCTTTTTTTTTTTTTAAGATTTTATTTATTTATTTGACAGAGATCACAAGTAGGCAGAGAGGCAGGCAGAGAGAGAGGAGGAAGCAGGCTCCCCGCTGAGCAGAGAGCCCGATGCGGGGCTCGATCCCAGGACCCTGAGATCATGACCTGAGCCGAAGGCAGAGGCTTTAACCCACTGAGCCATCCAGGCGCCCCCCACACTTTGGTATTAACCAAACTTTGTGCCATGTGCAAACCTAACTACTAGTGTCATACTTCATACAGTTTCTCACTAAGCATGTTTAATAATTTTAACAAGACTGTATTATTCCTTGAATATACTCTTTTTTTATATAAATATTTCTTTTCTTTTTTTTTTCTTTAAGATTTTTATTTATTTATTTGACAGACAGAGATCACAAGTAGGCAGAGAGGCAGGCAGAGAGAGAGAAGGAAGCAGGCTCCCCGCTGAGCAGAAAGCCCGATGCGGGGCTACATCCCAGGACCCTGGAATCATGACCTGAGCCGAAGGCAGAGGATTTAACCCACTGAGCCACCCAGGCGCCCCTGATATAAATATTTCTTGACTTAATCTTTTGACCCACTTAATAAATATATGGTTACGATTCCTAGTACATCTGCCTAAAGAATATGGTTAAGACTTATATAAAAATTTTTTTAAGGTTGTGCTTAAACATATATTGTCTTCTGGCCTACAGCTTTGGCTGGCCCATCTGGTACTATGGGAATAGATAGAGATAAAATACAAAATAAATCAGCTTGTCACTGTTCTTTCTTTGAATTATTTTGGTTATTCCAAAGAATCTATTTCTTTGAGCATTAGGATTCTTAGGAAGACATGAGACACACTCTATTAGTTTATTAATCAAGTTTCCATGTAAGATAAAATTAAAAGGATACTAATAATTTAGATCATTCCATTCTTTTCTCACAGGAAATAAAAATTTTCTTACTACCTCTTGATTTTTATAACATTACTGAAATCTGATACTTAATTGTTTACTTCAAAGCTCAGTGAGAAAAGACAAGGGTATTAAGTGAACTAAAATGTATTCATATCATTGATGAATGTAGATACCATGGACAGAGAAGCTTTGGGAGATCTTGCTTAGTTTTGCATTTTTATTTTTATTATTTTTATTTTTTATTTTATTTTATTTTATTTTTTTAAAGATTTTATTTATTTATTTGACAGACAGAGATCACAAGTAGTCAGAGAGGCAGGCACAGAGAGAGAGGAAGGGAAGCAGACTCCCTGCTGAGCAGAGAGCCTGATGTGGGGCTTGATCCCAGGACTCTGGAATCATGACCTGAGCTGAAGGCAGAGGCTTTAACCCACTGAGCCACCCAGGCGCCCTATTTTTATTTTTTTTAAAGATTATTTATTTATTTGAGAGAGAGCATGAGAAGAAAGAAGGTTAGAGGGAGAAGCAGACTCCCTGCGGAGCTTGGGAGCCCCATGTGGGACTCGATCCTGGAACTCCTGGGATCATAACCTGAGCTGAAGGCAGTCGCTTAACCCACTGAGCCATCCAGGTGCCCCAGTTTGGCATTTTTAAAGTACAGCTTTTTTTTTTTTTTTTTTTTTTTTTCCAATTGTGGCAAAATACACATAATATAAAAGATACCATCTTAACCATTTTTAAGTGTATAGCTCAGTAGCTTGAAGTATATTCACATTGTTTTGCAGCCTATCTCAAGAACTTTTTCATCTTGCAAAACTGAAATTCTATAAACATTAAACAGAAACTCTCTATTTTCCTTTCCTGTGCAGTGCCTGGCAACCACCGTTCTACTTTTTGTTTCCATGAGTTTGACTATAGATACAAACAGACTTATAACGTGTTTGTCCCTTCATGGCTTGCTTATTTCGCTTAGCATAATGTCTTCAAGGTTCATCCTGTTGTAGCATGTGTCAGAATTTCTTTCTTTCTTTCTTTCCTTTTTGGTAAGATTTCATTTATTTGTCATAGAGAGAGAGCACAAACAGAGAGTGGTAGGCAGAGGGAGAAGCAGGTTCCCTGCTGAGTAAGGATCCCAATGTAGGACTCCATCCCAGGACCCTGGGATCATGACCCAAGCCAAAGGCAGACACCTGACTTACTGTGCGACCCAGGCATCCCTGTGTTAGAATTTGTTTTCTTTTTAAGGCCGGGGAAGATTCCATTGCATATTTACACCACATTTTGTTTATTCATTTATCTGTCAGAGGTCACTTGTGTTCCTTCCAGCTTTTGGCTGTTGTGAATAATGCAGCTATAACCATCAGTGTACAAATACCTCTTCAGGATCCAGCTTCAAATTTTTTGGATGTTTATCCAGAAGTGAAATTTCTAGATCATATGGTAAATTCTATTTTCTTTTTTTTTTTTTTTTTTTTTAAGATTTTATTTATTTATTTGACAGACAGAGATTACAAGTAGGCAGAAGGCAGTCAGAGAGAGGAGGAAGCAGGCTCCCCGTTGAGCAGAGAGCCCGATGCGGGGCCTGATCCCAGGACCCTGGGATCATGACCTGAGCCGAAGGCAGAGGCTTTAACCCACTGAGCCACCCAGGCGCCCAGTAAATTCTATTTTCAATTTTTTAAAAGATTTAATTAATTTGTTTTAGAGAGAGCACCTGTGAATGGGCATGGTTTGTGGGGAGAGGGAGAGGGAGGGGAAAGAATCGCTAGCAGACTTCATGCTCACAGAGCCCAATACAAGGCTGGGTCTCAGGACCCTGAGATCATAACCTGAGCTGAAACAGTCAGTCAGTTAACCTACTGAGCCACCCGGGTTCCCCCTATTTTCAGTTTTTTGAGGAACCACCATACTCTTTTTTTGGGGGGGGGTTAAGATTTATTTATTTAGGGGCGCCTGAGTGGCTCAGTCAGTTAAGCGTCTGCCTTCAGGTCATGATCTCAGGCAGGGTCCTGGGATTGAGTACTGCGAGGGGCTCCCTGCTCAGCGGGGAGTCTGCTTCTCCCTTTGCCTCTCTCTGCCTCTGCCTCTCTCTCTCCATCATGAATAAATAAATAAATAAAAACTTTAAAAAAGGGGCGCCTGGGTGGCTCAGTGGGTTAAGCCGCTGCCTTCGGCTCAGGTCATGATCTCAGGGTCCTGGGATCGAGCCCCGCATCGGGCTCTCTGCTCAGCGGGGAGCCTGCTTCCTCCTCTCTCTTTGCCTGCCTCTTTGCCTGCTTGTGATCTCTGTCTGTCAAATAAATAAATAAATAAAATCTTAAAAAAAAAAAAAAACTTTTAAAAAAACCCAAACAGATTTATTTATTTATTTTAGAGAGAGAGTGTGTGCATTGGTGCACCGGGGTGGGGGGCCCAATGGCACAGAGAGTCTGAAGCAGACTTTACACTGAATCTCCATCTCGTGACCCTGAGAGTGCAATCTGAGCTGAAACTAAGAGTCAGATGCCTAACCAATTAATTGTGCCATCCAGGCACCCCCACCAAATTGTTTTCCATAGAGATGAAGTACAGCTCTTTTTTTTTTTTTTTTTAAGATTATTTATTTATTTGAGAGAGAGAACACAAATGGGGAGAGGAGCAGAGGGCAAGGGAGACAGTAGACTCCCCACTGAGTAGGGAGCTGAATGCAGGACTTTGATCCCAGGACCTGGAGATCACGGCCTGAGCTAAATGCAGAAACTTAACCAACTGAGCCACCCAGGCGCCCCCTACAGTGTTAAATTAGTATTTTATTTATTAAAGTTTTTTTGGTTGTGGTTTTGTTTTGTTTTTGAGAGAAAGAAACCTGAGAAGGGGGAGGGTCAGAGGGAGAAGCAGACTCCCTGCTGAGCAGGAATTCTTTTTTTTCCCCATGCGGGACTTGATCCTGGGACTCCAGGATCATGACTGGAGCTGAAGGCAGTTGTTTAACCAACTGAGCAACCCAGGTGCCCTACAGTGTTATATTAATAGGCTGGCCATATTTTTATGTCTAAGCTAATATTTTATCTTTAGTGGAACTTTTTTTTTTTTAAGATTTTATCTGTTTGTTTGATAGAGAGTACAAGCAGGGGGAGCAGCAGGCAGGAGAGAGAGAGGAAGGCTACCTGCTCAGCTGGAATCTCAATCCCAGGGGTTCAATGTGGGACTTGATTCCAGGAACCTGGGATCATGCCTGAGACAAAGGCAGACGCCCAACTGACTGAGCCACCCAGTCACCCCTTGACATAAATTTTAATGAGGGACAATGTTCTCATTTTCTTTTAAGTTACATGGGCAAAAAATAAGCAAAATATACAAAATCGAGATATAATAGGTCTCCATAGGAGACATATACAAATGGCCAACAGGTATATGAAAAGCTCTTCTGCATTATTAATCATCAAGGAAATGCAAATCAAAACCATAATGAGATATCACCTCATATTTGTTAGGATAGCTATTATTAAAAAATCAAAAAGTAAGTATTGGCAAGGGGAAAAGGGAACCCTGATTCATTTTTGGTGGGAATGAATATTGGTATAGCCATTATGGAAAACAGTGTGGTGGTTCCTCAAGAAATAAAAAATAGAACTACCGTATTTTCCAGCACTCTCAATCCTAGGTATCCAAAGGAATTGAAATCCGGGTCTCTAGGAGGTACCTGCACATCAGTGTTTGTTGTGTTGCTTACAATAGACAAGATACAGAAACAACCTAACCGACAGTCATTGGATGATTGGATAAAGAAAATGGAATATGCATACAATGGAATATTCAGCCTTAACGAAAGGAAATCCTGGTGCTTATGACAATATGGGTGGACCTGCAGGACATTATCCTAAGTGAAATAAGTCAGAAACAGAAAAACAAATACTGTATAATCTCATTTAGATCATCTTTGAGACACAGAGTCTAAAATAGTAAAATCACAGAAGTGGAGAGTAGAATGCGGATTGCTAGGGGCTGGAGTAGGAAAATGGGGAGGTGATGGTCATAAAGTACAAAGTTTCAATTATGCAAGATAAATAAGTTGTAGAGATATACTATATAGCATACTGCCTATAGCTAACTATACTGTATTGTATACTTGAAATTTTCTAAGATGGTAGGGGATGCCTGGCTGGCTCAGGCTTGGAGCATGTGACTCCGTCTCGGGGCTGTGAGCTCCGGCCCCACACTGGGTGTAGAGATTACTTAAAAAAATAAATAAAAGATAATTTTTTTCTAAGAGGGTAGCTCTTACTTAGGTGATCTTAACACAAAAATAATAATAAAGGCTGTGGAATGACCCTTTGGGAGGTGATAGATAGGTTTATGGCCTTCACAGTAGTGATGGTGTCATGGGTGTGTATCCTTATTTACAAACTCATTAAGTTATCAAGTTATATCTGTTAAATATATTCGACTTTTTATTTTTTATTTTTTTATTTATTTTTTAAAAAAGATTTCATTTATTTATTTGACAGAGATCACAACAAGTAGGCAGAGAAGCAGGAAGAGAGAGAGAGGAGGAAGCAGGCTCCCTGCTAAGCAGGAAGCCCGATGCGGGGCTCGATCCAGGACCCTGGGATCATGACCCGAGCCGAAGGCAGAGGCTTTAACCCACTGAGCCACCCAGGCACCCCTATTTTTTATTTTATTTTTTTAAGATTTATTTATTCACCAGAGAGCAAAGCGGGTGCAGAAGCAGGGGGAGAGGCACAGGGAGAGGGAGAAGCAGGCTCCCCACTGAACAGGGAGCTGGATGCGGGACTCAATCCCAGGACTCCAGGATCACTACCTGAGCCAAAGGCAGTCGCTCAACTGCCTGAGCCACCTAGGGCACCCCATTTCAGCTTTTTACATGTCAGTCATACCTTAAAGTGGTTTGTTTATTTTATTTACTTACTTTAACTTAAGGTGGTTTAAAAAAAAAAGGTGGGTAGGTATTATCTATAGGGAGCTTAGGCCTTTTAAAATTTTTATTTAGATATTATTACTACGTTTTTAGGTCTTTGTTTTTTAATTTCTTAAAAATTCAATTTATTTGGCAGAGAAAGAGAGCCCAAGAGCATAAGCAGGGGAAGCAAGAGAGGCAGGGGGAGAAGCAGACACCCCTGATGAGTAAGGAGCCCTATACGGGGCTCTTTATAGGACCCCCATGGTAGGCAGGTAGGGTCACAACCCCCGTGGTAGGCAGCCACCCAGGCGCCCCTAGGCCTTTATTTTTTAAAGATGTGTTTAGGGGCACCTGGGTGGCTCAGTGGGTTAAAGTCTCTGCCTTTGGCTCAGGTCATGATCCCAGGGTCCTGGGATCGAGCCCCGCATTGGGCTCTCTGCTCAGCAGGGAGCCTGCTTTCTCCTCTCTCTCTGCCTGCCTCTCTGCCTACTTGTGATCTCTGTCTGTCAAATAAATAAAATCTTTAAAAATAAATAAATAAAGATGTGTTTAGAGAGAGGGCCTGCCAGTGAGTGGGGGGAGGGGCAGAGGGAGAGAATCTTCTAGCACAGTCCCCGCTGAGTGTGTAGCCTGATGTGGGGCTTGATCTCAGGACCATTAAGATCATGACCTGAGCCAAAAACAAGAGTTGGATGCTTAACCGATGGAGCTGCCTAGGTGCCATAGCTGGTTTTCTAATAAACAAAATCTCATATTAGTGTCAGCAGCATGTGTAAGATACCTGGCCCAAAGTTTGAACATGAATTAAGGGGGAGTGGATAATTCATGGCTTACCTAAAATATAAAAAAATTCAGAGCTGCACAACAAAGGACCTGTATCCTGGATATGGACTTAAAACTTAGCCCCATCTTCCTTTAGCCCCATTTTCTGTTATCAGTATCTTTGGTTTAATAGCTAATATGATTTACTCCCTTTGGCATACTGTAGGAGTTTAAGATATATAATGAGTTATATCAGTGTATAATGTATAAAAACAAACATATGTGTAATGAGTTATATCAGTATATAATATATAGAACAATTTGTGGGTATAATGCCTGAAATCCTAATTTTAGAGTTTTTATTTATTTGAGAGAGAGACCATGTGTACATGTATATGAGAGCAAGAGCAAGAAGGGAGGGGCAGAAGGAGAGGGAGAAGCAGACTCTCCGCTGAGCAGGGAGCCTGAGGTGGGGCTGAGATCATGACTTGAGCCAAATGCAGACACTTAACTGACTGAGCCACCCAGGCGCACCCTGAAATCATAATTTCTTAAAAAATATTTTATTTATTTGTCAGAGAGCATGCACACAAGCAGGGGAGAGGCACAGGCAGAGGGAGAAGCAGGCTCACCGGTGAGCAAGGAGTGCGATGTGGGAGTCAGTCCCAGGACCCTGGGATCATGCATGACCCGAACCAAAGGCAGATGCTCACAATTGAGCCACCCAGCGTCCCTGAAATCCTAATTTTAAAGTACCTTGTTTCTTCTGCCTTAATGATATTTGCTATTGATTATGCTTTAATTGCTTAATGAAAGAAGTTTTGGGGTTTTTTTGCTTGTTTTAGATTTTATTTATTTATTTGACAGACTGCAAGAGAAGGAACACAAGCTGAGGGAGTGGGAGAGGGAGAAGCAGGCTGCCCACTGAATAGTGAGCCCAGCATGGGTCTGGATCCCAGGTCCCTGGGACCACAACCCGAGCTGAAGGCAGGCGCTTAATGACTGAGCCAACCAGGCACCCCTAAAGTTTTTGATTACTTCAAAAAAATTTAAAACTTGACTGATTTTTTTTTTTAAAGCTCAGAGTTTTATCCTAGTGTAAACTGTAATTGGGGTATTTTAGCTCAAGTTATTAGACTCCTAAAATCTCTGAATTGCGGGGACTTCAGTAGTCATCATTCTGTCCTCTTCAGTGCAGAAATTTTGTGTGTAGTCTTTCAATTAAGCTAAATAATAATTGTCACATATATTTTTAAAAGATTTTATTTATTTATTTGACAGAGAGGGAGAAAGAATACAAGTAGGGGAAGCAGCAGAGGGAGAAGGAGGCTCCCTGCTGAGCAGGGAACCCAATGTGGGGCTTGATCCCAGAACTCTGGGATTACGACCTGAGCCAAAGGCAGACGCCCTACCAGCTGAGCCACCCAGGCACCCTTTCACTTATATTTCTTATATATTTTTAGCTTGGGTCTGTTGCTCTTGAATTCTCTCATCCTGACCTTGAAAGTGCTTCAGGGATCCCTCCACGTATACAGTACCTCTTTACCAAACAAAACAAGAAACTTGTGTCAGTTCATCTGGCAAATTTTCTACTCATAAGATTCAGCAGAACATAAAGGAATCATAAGCAAATTGAAGAAAATTCCGTCAGATATTTAACATTTCCAGCTAGTATGGTATTGTGGAATTTATTTTCCAAATAGGGTTTAACTTATTTTCATAAAATGTAACTGTTCCAGCAAGGTGTTTGGTATATAGTTCAGCTTCAATTCCTTGGAATTTCTGAGTCAAATTTTACTAAAGTCAATTCCATTAGAGTAAAAGTGTCTAAGTAACTAAAATATTTCTAAATGTAAACTAGTGATCTGGTTATATCTTACAATATTTTTTAAAGATTTATCTATTTTTAGATATTTACTTACTTATTTTATCCTATTTAAAGATTTTATTTATTTATTTATTTTATAGGAACTTTTTTTTTTAAGATTTTTTATTTATTCATTTGACAGAGATCACAAGTAGGCAGAGGCAGGCAGAGAGAGAGAGAAGGGGAAGCAGGCTCCCCGCTGAGCAGAGAGCCTGATGTGGGACTCAATCCCAGGACCCCGGGACCACGACCCGAGCTGAAGGCAGAGGCTTTAACCCACTGAGCCACCTAGGCGCCTCCAAGATTTTATTTATTTATTTGACAGAGAGAGAGAGACCACAAGTAAGCCGAGAGGCAGACAGAGAGAGGGTGGAGGGGAAGCAGGCTCCCCGCTGAGCAGAGAGCCCAATTCGGGGCAGGATCCTAGGATCCTGAGATCATGACCTGAGCCAAAGGCAGAGGCTTAACCTGTTGAGCCACCCAGGCGCCCCTAGATATTTATTTTTAATTTATTTATTCAACAGAGAGCACACAAGCAGGGGGAGTGGCAAGCAAAGAGAGATGCAGACTCCCTCCTGAGCAGGGAGTCCAATGTGGGACTCGATTCCAGGACCCTGGGATCATGACCTGAGCTGAAGGCAGAGGCTTAACCAACTGAGCCACCCAGGTTCCCTGAGATTTTATTTATTTGAGAGAGTGAGAGAGAACATGAGAGGGGGGAAGGTCAGAGAAAGAAGCAGACTCCCGGCAGAGCTGGGAGCCCAGTGCAGGACTCTATCCCAGGATCATGATCTGAGCCAAAGGCAGTGACTTAACCTACTGAGCCACTCAGGCTCCCTGTATCTTATCATATTTAACAGAATTCTGATAAAGGTCCTGAGTTTAATATTTCATTTTTATTTTATTATTTAATCACAGCAGTCAGAATAGCTAAAATTATAGCTAAATAGCTAAAATTAACAAGGCAGGAAATGACAGATGTTGGCAAGGATGTGGAGAAAGGGGAACCCTCCTACACCGTTGGTGGGAATGCAAGCTGGTGCAGCCGCTCTGGAAAACAGTATGGTGGTTCCTCCAAAAGTTGAAAATAGAGCTACCCTACGACCCACGACCCAGCAATTGCACTACTGGGTATTTACCCCAAAGATACAAATATAATGATTCAAAGGGGCACATGTGCCCCAATGTTTATAGCAGCAATGTCCACAATGGCCAAACTATGGAAAGAACCTGGCTGTCCAACAATAGATGAATGGATAAAGAAGATGTGGTGTGGACACAGACACAGACACACATACACACACACACAGGAATATTACGCAGCCATCAAAAAACTTGGCATTTGCAATGATGTAGATGGAACTAGAGGGTATTATGTTAAGTGAAATAAGTCAATCAGAGAAAGACAATTATCATATGATCACATATGTGGAATTTGAGAAACCAAGTGGAGGATCGTGGGGGAAGAGATGAAAAAGTGAAATGGGACAAAACCAGAGAGGGAGACAGACCATAAGAGACTCTTAGTCTCAGGAAACAAACAGGGTTACTGGAGTGGAGGTGGGTGGGAGGGTTGGGGTGGCCGGATGATGGACACTGGGGAAAGTATATGCTATGGTGAGCGCTGTGAATTGTGTGAGACTGATGAATCACAGACCTGTACCCCTGAAGGAAATAATACATTGTGTTAATAAAAAAATATTCTATTTATGGAGAGAGAGAGTGAGCAAGAGAGAGCACAAGCCGGGAGGGGCAGATGAAGAAGCAGATTCTGCACTAAGCAGGGATCTGTATGAGGCGCTGGATCCCAGGACTGCAGGATCAAGACCTGAGCCGAAGGCAGACAGTTAACTGACACTTAACCAGGTGCCCCTAATGATTTATTTATTTATTTATTTATTTATTTATTAGATTTTATTTATTTATTTGACAGACAGAGAGCACAAGTAGGCAGAGAGGCAGGCAGAGAGAAGAGGAGGAAGCAGGCTCCCCGCGGAGCAGAGAGCCCGATGCGGGGCTCGATCCCAGGACCCTGGGATCATGACCTGAGCTGAAGGCAGAGGCTTTAACCCACTGAGCCACCCAGGCTCCCCACTAATGATTTATTTTTAAGTAATCTCTGTATCCACCATGGGGCTCAAATTCACGCCCCTAATGATTTATTTATTTATTTATTTATTTATTAGATTTTATTTATTTATTTGACAGACAGAGAGCACAAGTAGGCAGAGAGGCAGGCAGAGAGAAGAGGAGGAAGCAGGCTCCCCGCGGAGCAGAGAGCCCGATGCGGGGCTCGATCCCAGGACCCTGGGATCATGACCTGAGCTGAAGGCAGAGGCTTTAACCCACTGAGCCACCCAGGCTCCCCACTAATGATTTATTTTTAAGTAATCTCTGTATCCACCATGGGGCTCAAATTCACAACCCCAAGATCAAGAGTTGTATGCTCTACCAATGAGCCAGCCAGATGCCCCCTTCTTTATTTTAACTAAATAATCCTAGATATTAAGCTTTCTAAAGGGTAATATGTATCCTAATTTGAGTTCTTAAGTCTTATTAAGGTTACAATGGGTACCAGCTTGTGAAATAATAGGGTAAGTGATAAAAATACAGTCAGGAAGTATATTTGGTGACCAGGGCTTCTGCAAAGTTTTATTTATTTATTTATTTTTATTTTTTTAAAGATTTTATTTATTTATTTGACAGAGAGAGATCACAAGTAGACGGAGAGGCAGGCAGAGAGAGAGAGAGAGAGAGGGAAGCAGGCTCCCTGCTGAGCAGAGAGCCCGATGTGGGACTCGATCCCAGGACCCTGAGATCATGACCTGAGCCGAAGGCAGCGGCTTAACCCACTGAGCCACCCAGGTGCCCCATGCAAAGTTTTATAAGATTATTGTGTTTGAGTTTTAAAAGTCACATTCTAGGGGCGCCTGGTGGCTCAGTGGGTTAAGACCGCTGCCTTCGGCTCAGGTCATGATCCCAGGTCCTGGGTTCGAGCCCCACATCGGGCTTTCTGCTCAGCGGGAAGCCTGCTTCCTCCTCTCTCTCTGCCTGCCTCTCTGCTTACTTGTGATTTCTCTCTGTCAAATAAATAAATAAAATCTTTAAAAAAAAATGTGGGTTATTAAAAATGTTTTTTTAAAGGTTTACTTATTTATTAGAGAGAGAGAACATGCATATGTGCGAGCAAGTTGGGGAGGGTCAGAGGGAGAGAGAAACTCCAGCAGATTCCCCGCCAAGCCAGGAGCCCACCATAGGCCCGAGACACGGGATCCTGAGATCATGACCTGAGGTGAAATTAAGAGTTGGGATGCATTTTTTTTTAAAGATTTGGGTGCCTGGGTGGCTCAGTGGGTTAAGTCTCTGCCTTCGGTTCAGGTCATGATCCCAGGGTCCTGGGATCAAGCCCCGCATTGGGCCTCTCTGCTCAGCAAGGAGCCTGCTTCCCCCTCTCTCTCTGCCTACCTCTCTGCCTACTTGTGATCTCTCTCTCTGTGTCAAATAAATAAAATATTTAAAAAAAAATTGATTCATTTCTTTGACAGAAAGCAAGGGAGGGAACACAGGCGGGGGAGTGGGAGAGGGAGAAGCAGGCCTCTCACTGACCAGGGAGCCCAATGGCAGGACTTGATCTCACGACCCTGGGATCATGACCTGAGCCAAAAGTAGATGCTTAACGACTGAGCCATCCAGGTGCCCCAAGAGTTGGGATACTTAACCAACTTCGCTACCCAGGCACCCATAAATATTGGGTTAGTTACCATTTAGAGTGACTGAAGGGAGGTGGTATGGACTTTTAAATCTACCATGCTGCTAATTTCCTTTGAAGCACAGCAGGGACAGGAATTAGGAAAATACCTTATTCAGTAGAGAAAAGGTAAGTGGTTCCCACAAAATCCAAAAAATTCAGCAAAGCAGTGAATGCTTGAGTATGTTTGAGGAAAGGTGATCTAGTGCTAAATTTGGTCAGAGAATTCTCTGCATGAAATGAAAGTACATGCTGTGACCGTTGGAGAACTTGACTCCTCTGAGGAGTGTATAGATAGCCCTACAGTGGTTACCCTTTATCCTTTTTTTCACTTTTCTTTACTCCTAGATCTACGAAATCCAGAGGCAGCACTGTCTCCCACCTTCCGCAGTGACAGCCCAGTGCCTACTGCACCCACTTCTGGTGGCCCTAAGCCCAGCACAGCTTCAGCAGTTCCTGAGCTAGCTACAGACCCTGAATTAGAGAAGAAATTGCTACATCACCTTTCTGATCTGGCCTTAACATTGCCCACTGATGCTGTGTCTATCCGTCTTGCCATCTCCACGGTAATGACCTGATAAGACAGGGTTGGGATATACCACTTCTTTGCTTCAGTTCGTGGTCAGTGTCTTACTGTCTTTTCCTCCCCTCCCCTCCTTCTCTAGCCAGATGCCCCTGCCACTCAAGATGGGGTAGAAAGCCTCCTACAGAAGTTTGCAGCTCAGGAGCTGATTGAGGTAAAACGAGGTCTCTTACAAGATGACGCACATCCCACTCTTGTGACCTATGCTGATCATTCCAAGCTCTCTGCCATGATGGGCGCTGTGGCAGAAAAGAAGGGCCCTGGGGAGGTAACAGGGACTATCACAGGACAGAAGCGGCGTGCAGAGCAGGATTCAGCCACAGTAGCTGCCTTTGCTAGTTCTTTGGCCTCTGGTCTGGCCTCTTCAGCATCAGAAGCAGCCAAGGAGCCAACCAAGAAATCGAGGAAACATGCTGCCTCGGATGTTGATCTGGAGATAGAGAGCCTTCTGAACCAACAGTCTACCAAGGAACAACAGAGTAAGAAGGTAGGGGTAGATGGAAATGCATTCATGCATACACTTTGTTTTTTTGTTTTTGTTTTTAAGATTTTATTTTTAAGTAATCTACACCCATTATGGGGCTCAGACTTAAAACCCTAAGATTAAGAGTTGAATGTTCTACCAACTGAACCAACCTGGCGCTCCTTACATAGATATTTTTAGTTACAGCTTTGGTTGGGGAGGAATTTACCCCTAGGGCAAGGAGCAGTTCTTAGGGTTGAGGGTTTAGAATAATGGTTTTCAATTTCAATTTCATTGGGGATTATTGTCCCCCCTACCTTCCCCCAGAGAACATATAGCAATGTCTGAAGACATTGTGATTGTCACAACACAGGAGTGCTACAGGCATCCATTGCATAGAGGCAAACGATGCTGTTAAGTATCCTACAATCATAGTAGGATAGTCCCCACACAACAAAGAAATACTTCACCCCAAATGTCACTAATGCCAGTGTGAAGAAACTCCAGTTTTGAGGATGCTTGTTATTGGAAGAATCATCAGGTAAGTGGAAGAGGAGCCCAAGTATGGGAATAGCAGGAGATGAATGGACATTAATCCTGGAAGGTAGTAACAAGGACCATTAATTATAGAAACTGATGATTAAACAGTGTAAATTGGCAGTTAACTGTGGTTCTGAATATAAATAACGGACCCATTTGCTACTTCTAGGTGTGTAAATATGAACAAGTTAATTTAACTTGAGTCTTAGTCTTCTAATCTGTTAGGTGATGATAACCCTCCTTTACAGAACTGTTGCATAGACTCAGCTAAACAGTAAAGTGCTTTGTGCTTCAGTGTCTTGGTTATGTAAATATAAGTGGTTTTGGTGGGAAGGATTGCTTTCCTGGGGAGGGGAGGCTAGCTTAATGCCTGGCAGTAGGAACCAGGTTTCTTATAATTCCATCCCAAATGCAGATCTGTAAGAAGGGACTGAACCCATGACAAAACTCTTCTAGGACTCCACTTTTCCCATATTAGGTTAGCTCATTTACCTCTTACAACAGGACATTGTCAGGTAGAATTTAGGGAGGTGGTTTAGGGCTCATTTTATCTGCAAACCTTTTAAGTCTAAGGCTTCTTTTGTCACAGGTCAGTCAGGAGATCCTAGAGCTATTAAACACAACAACAGCCAAGGAACAGTCCATTGTTGAAAAGTTTCGATCACGAGGTCGGGCCCAAGTACAGGAGTTCTGTGACTATGGAACCAAGGAGGAGTGCATGAAAGCCAGTGATGCTGACCGGCCCTGCCGCAAGCTGCACTTCAGGTGTCTCGGGAGGGAGAGAGGTTGGGTGGGGCTCCCAGAAGCACTCATTACTTTTTAGCACATTCCTTCCAGTCACTGGGGTTCTGTCTTTTATCCTCTTGTTAAATGTTTTTAATGATTTGTCTTAGACCTCCAGATTCTCAAGGTGTACTTTCTGAAGTAGTGTTCTATGGGAGAGAATACAGACTGTATTCCCAAATAGATGTGAGATTTTTTTAAATAATGCCCCTTTCTTCTTGCATTAGCAAGACATCTCTCTCTGAGGCCCAGTAAAAGTTAAATTCCCTGGAAGGATGATCGTAGGAGAAATAGGAGCCTGGGCTCTTAGGTCAGTGTTTCATTCAGCTTTAACCAGCAAGCCCTTCTTTCCTGTCCTAAGAAAGTTGTCTTTGCTCAGAGAGGAATTAAATTCTTTAGTGTGAGTTATGGTTTTCTATGTCACCTGCTTCCATTCTCTGAAAACTCTTGGAGGAAGCTCTAAAGATAAAATTAGGAGAGGGTAATAAAAGGCAAAATTTTGAAACAGTTTGGAACTTCAACTATGGGATCTAACTCTGGAACAGCATCTTGATTCTCATTCTCCCTTTTTATTTTCCCAGACGAATTATCAATAAACACACTGATGAGTCATTAGGTGACTGCTCTTTCCTTAACACATGTTTCCACATGGACACCTGCAAATATGTTCACTATGAAATTGATGCTTGCATGGATTCTGAGGCTCCTGGGAGCAAAGACCATACACCTAGCCAAGAGCTTGCTCTTACACAGAGTGTTGGAGGGGACTCCAATGCAGATCGACTCTTCCCACCTCAGGTACCTGTCTGCTCAGAAAACTTATTTCAACTTAGGGACTTATATTTGAGTAGGGCAGCCATACATGTAGGAAAGCAGGCATAATCAGCAATCTGTCTTGCTGATTGGGAATGGTGTGGGCTATACATACTTACAAGGGACTAGGAAAATCAAATGGAAAAGAGGGACTGGGGCCATGAACCTGAGAGTGAAGGAAGGAAAGATGACCAAATACCACCTCATGCAGTGGATCTGTTGTGATATCCGCTACCTGGACGTCAGTATCTTGGGCAAGTTTGCAGTTGTGATGGCTGACCCACCCTGGGATATTCACATGGAGCTGCCCTATGGGACCCTGACAGATGATGAGATGCGCAGGCTCAACATACCAGTACTGCAGGATGATGGCTTTCTCTTCCTCTGGGTCACAGGCAGGTAATGCAGTTCCAAGATATGTAGGTATGGGCAGATGTAGTACAGAGTGAGTACTGGGTGGGAATAAAATCCTGGGTTTCGCTAGCCGTGCTATTAAATGTATGACTAAGTCAGCCTTTTTTGCTACTGAGACCTAATGAGTGTTTATAACACAACTGATAACCTGAATTCTAACTTTATATTTGTTCCTTATGAAAGGTAAGCCTATTGGTAATAGATACTGTTTTATGTTTTCATTCTTAGATCCATCCTGGTGCCCTAGTGGTGTCTTGCATGTAAATGTTCACTGAATGTCTCCTGAAAACACTTTGGTATCTTAGATTAAAAATATGGACATGAAAGTAGCTGTTTAACCCTTTTCTTTTTAGGGCCATGGAGTTGGGCAGAGAATGTCTGAACCTCTGGGGGTAAGTAGTGATCATTGTGTTGCTTTTTTTCTCCCCAAGGAAATAGAAACATAATTGCTGTAGTTAAGATGTGTTCTCTTTTCCCAGAGTATTCCCTGTCCTTTCCTCTGTAGACATTACTACCCTTAAACTGTGAAAGCCTGATTAAAGCTCTAGCCTGATTAAAGCTCTAGTTCTCTTTCTTATGTCCCACAGTTATGAACGGGTAGATGAAATTATCTGGGTGAAGACAAATCAACTGCAGCGCATCATTCGGACAGGCCGTACAGGTCACTGGTTGAACCATGGGAAGGAACACTGCTTGGTGAGCAGCAGTGGGGCCCAGTTCAGTAGGTGGAGCAGAAAGAGGAATTGTTGGACTTCTTATTGAGAAAAAGTTCAAATGCTGGGGGTTCCATAATTTGTTCTCTGTGGTGAGCAGGTTGGTGTCAAAGGAAATCCCCAAGGCTTCAACCAAGGTCTGGATTGTGATGTGATCGTAGCTGAGGTATGTGCTTCCCCAGGCATCCAAACCTTCCACACTATTCAAGCCAGCTGTGTTCCAGGTTCTCTCATTTGATCATAAATATAAATGGAAAGGGCTAGACTTGGAATCTTTGGTAATTTAAAAGTAACTAGAGCTTTACTTTCCTAGGTTCGTTCTACCAGTCATAAACCAGATGAAATCTATGGCATGATTGAGAGACTATCCCCTGGCACTCGCAAGATTGAGTTATTTGGACGACCACACAATGTGCAGCCCAACTGGTAAGGTGGACCAGGACATAACAGCCCTCCTGTTTATGGTCAAGGATGGATGATAGTAGAGCTTTACCTCCTATTTGAGTAGTCTAAAAACGCACTTCAGAGGATTCATAAGCCACCCAAGCTTGTACTGAAACTGTTTTATGGAGCTTTACAACGTTTACTAGAGACCCAACAGGTTTTAAGACTCAAAAACCACTACTCTCCAAAGGGTCTCTGCTAATGATCTTCCTGTTATTCTGTGGGATGTATTGAATCTGCTCCCTGGTGGTTAAGAATCCATTTAATCTGTCAACAGTTTCAGTATCTTAGACTATTTGTAGAAGGAAGACATGTTGCTACCATTTTATTTATCCAAAGAATACTTATTGGTAGCAACTTTGTGCAGTACACCTGATTAGCTGTCTGTTATTAACCCTTAAGTAAGACAGATCCAGCCTGTTTGAACACCAAAATCTGTGCCCAATTCCTAATCA
This sequence comes from Lutra lutra, assembly GCF_902655055.1. Lineage (NCBI taxonomy): Eukaryota > Metazoa > Chordata > Mammalia > Carnivora > Mustelidae > Lutra > Lutra lutra. Next base: position 50,023,448 of record NC_062284.1, read on the forward strand.
TACTACCAAATATTATTCTAATTATTAAGGCCTTCTTGAAGGAATTGGCATGAATATTAGATGATAGGCAGCCTTAATAAAAGATATGCATCTTTTAACAATATTAAGCCTTTAATTCCAGGATTTTTTGGTTTGCCCCTAATTTATCCTTACTTCAGGATCACCCTTGGAAACCAACTGGATGGGATTCACCTATTAGACCCAGATGTGGTTGCCCGGTTCAAGCAAAGGTATCCAGATGGTATCATCTCTAAGCCTAAAAATCTATAGAAGCACTTCCTTATAGAGCTAAGCACCTACACCCATGGCTCTGCAGGCTGCATCTGAAGAGTAATATTTGTACAGTAGTTTTTTTTCCCCTTATTTAAATAAAAGTTTGTATTGTAGTTGGGATTTCAAGGTCAAAATCTGGCTGTGCCACTAACCGTGTGTGATCTTGTGTAACCTATCTCTCAGTAGGATTTCTTATATGTAAGCTGGGAATGTGACCTACCTCATTGGGTTATTGTAAGGGTTCAAACTAAATGAGTGCATGGAAAGCATTAAAATGTTGATTATACTATATAGGATCAAAGTGGTTAGCAGTTAGTATTATGTGACGACATAATCAAGAAGGGGGTTCTCTGGGACAGCTTTTCTTAAGGTAAGATTTGATTCACTTCAGGTTATCATCATTAAGGCTAACATGCTCTAAATATTTGTTTACTCTTTTACAGTTATGTGGCTTTGCTTGTCTTTCCTTTTTAAAAATGCATCCTTAGGGTGTACAGAGAATTAGCATATATATTATGTAAGTGAAAACACCTCTAGCCTATCTTATAAAAGAAATTTCATCAAACACAACTGAACACAACTTCGTTAGACTTTAGTAAAACCTCTTATATTAAGGATATAGACTTCTGCCTTTTACACTCATAAACTGTGATAAATCCAAGGAGGATCATGGACTACAGAAATAACATTATTTGAAAAGAGAAATAAATAAGAAACCCCCAGGCGATGGTATTTTCCCTATAGCCCGGGTGCTTGCTCTGTTGAAAACTTTTGTTCTCAAAGCAATGTGTATGTGTGATAGCAGTTGTTCCTGTGTAAGAGATAACCTTTAATGCAGTTTTTCATCCCCTTTAAAATGGATGCACACAGTGTTTTAGCCTAGGTTCAAAACCGAGTATTCTCCCATCATTTTAATAATTGTTTAGGCATGTCCTATGACAATTATCCCAAGTTTCCTCAAACAACCCCCCACCAGCACCACCCCTATGTTCTGCTTGTTCATATTCCCTTCACCCTTTCCTCTGCTATTATCACTGGTATCTCTGTACTTTAAAGTAAAAAGCAATTCCAGGTTACAGCAAACTCAATGGCCTTGCTCCAAAGTATGGCCCCTGCTGAAGAGACAGAAAAGGGAAGAAGCGTGAAGGACCATCATGGGTTGAAATCAGGCACTACCAGAAGCCCAGCTTTTTTTTTTTTTTTTTTAAAAGAGGCTCTTAGACATGTTTCCAGCAGATAAGTCTTGACCGACTTGGAGAACAGGAAGGACTACTTCACAAACACCACTGTGTTTGAATTTCTAGAAGCCACCCAGGCCAAGAAGACATCCCTAAGAGAGAAGAGATACACATAAACTTAGAATTATAGCCTAGTCTTTTGGAACTCTGTCATAAATAGCTTCATTAAGATGAAATGATATCACTCTATGAATTTAAGAGCAGCGGGCCTTAATTAAGTTTAGTAGTCCTGATTTACTGAAGCAGATTTGACTTAGGAAAATACCAATACTTTCATATATAGAGGTAAATTCCAGGAAAATTGGGGAGATGGGCAAAATCTTCAGAATCTGTTTCACCCCTACCACCCACCCCTTCTTTCTCCTGTCACACTTAGCATAATGGTCCTGCTCAAATTCTAATTCCTTGAGTAGCTAGATTTGTGCTAAGGAGAGAAGCTAAGCTAATATCCATAGTCACTAACAGCTTAAGGTGTTAAAATATTTTTAAAAGAGCATATGTAAATGAATGTAATGTAATCAAAAACAAAAACTGCCGATTATGTCATCTTTGTCCATGAGGCAAATGTAAGCTCTTTTTAAGCAGGGGAAGCTTTTCTAGTCTCTATAATCAGATATACATAAAGCAATCTAGTCTACTTAAGGTCAGGTGATGCTGATTATATACTCAGGATTACCCTTTTTGCCAACAGTTAATTTAGGAGTACCTGAATTGTAAGAAGGGAAACTATAAGCTCACCTGCAGTGCTTTACCACACATTCATTGCTGCAGTACTCATTGTCCCAGTCCTTACTCACAACAGGAGGGTTCTCACAACCGGACCTCACACATCGAGGCTGGGGTGAGAGTGTCACAGGAGACCCACTCACCAATTCAACATCCATTTGAGAAGGAGACTCAACCTGTGAGAGGAAGAGAGCACCAGAGACAAATTAGATTGCTACTTTGGTTTTTTGTTTGTTTGTTTGTTTTAGATTTTATTTGTTTATTTGGCAGAGAGAGAGGGAACACAAGCAGGGGCAGAGGGAGGGAGAAGCAGGCTCCCCACCAAGCAGGGAGTGCAATGCGGGGCTCGATCCCAGGACTCTGGGATCATGACCTGAGCCTAAGGCAGATGCTCACAACTGAGCCACCCAGGCGCCCTGCACCTTTTTTTTTTTTTTTAAAGATGTGATTTGTCAGAGCACAAGCAGGGGCCACAGCAGGCAGAGGGAGAAGCAGGCTCCCTGCTGAGCAAGGGGCCCAATATGGGACTCAATCCCAAGACACTGGGATCATGATCTGAGCTAAAGGCAGGTGCTTAGGGGCGCCTGGGTGGCTCAGTGGGTTAAGCCGCTGCCTTGGGCTCAGGTCATGATCTCGGAGTCCTGGGATCGAGCCCCGCATCGGGCTCTCTGCTCCGCAGGGGGCCTGCTTCCTCCTCTCTCTCTGCCTGCCTCTCTGCCTGCTTGTGATCTCTCTGTCAAATAAATAAATAAAATCTTAAAAAAAAAAATAAATAAAGGCAGGTGCTTAACCAACTGAGTCACCCAGAGATCACAGGGGGGCAGAGTTTTTTATAAAAGAGTTCCTGGTTTCCCCCTCTATATGCAGCTTTAGACTGACATAAAGATTCTTCCAGTTGGAGGAATGCTAGTTAGTATTCCTTAATTTTAACCCATTGAGCCACCCAGGTGCCCTAGTACTCCTTAATTTTAATCTTATCACTGACTTTATTCCACACTTGAATAATACTCCTGAAAATGTCCAAAGTATGGTGTGAGTAGAGGCTGGTTTACTTCAACTAGGATTGGGAGGGCTAAGAGAAGATAAAATGCACCATTAGAAAAGAAGAAAGACCTTGGGAGAGTCACAGATTCCAGCTGACAGGGGTTATTTTTCTTTAAATGATTGCTTCATTAATTGTGGATCTGGAGTCTCAAAACAGGCCCATATTTTATTTAAAAAGACTGTTGGTGGGGCGCCTGCCTGGGTGGCTCAGTGGGTTAATTAAGCCTCTTCCTTCAGCTCAGGTCATGATCAAGCCCCGCATTGGGCTCTCTGCTAGGCAGGGAGCCTGCTTCCCCCTCTCTCTCTGCCTGCCTCTCTCTTCCTACTTGTGCTTTCACTCTCTGTCAAATAAATAAATAAAATCTTAAAAAAAAATAAAGAGACTATTGGTGATGTACAGATTAAAACTAGGGTAATTGGCATCGGTTTATGTCTCTTTGGAAAGACTCCATGATATGAACCAATTTTTTTTCAACCTGTCCATCCCCCACCTAAAACATTAAGCCAACCAGCAGAGATGTGAGAGAAACTGAAGAACTTATATCTCCAAAGTTAAGGATCCTTGGATAGACACCTCTGAAAAATAACACTGTGCTCAGGCTGTATCCTTTTGCATAGAACTGCAATAGGACTTTTGTGTAAAGTGGTCTGGGACAGACCACCCTCCTAAATGTTTCTCACCAAGAACACTACAGATTATCATGGGTAGGACAAGTCACAGTCGCAGGGAACTCCTACTACAGGAACTCCTGGTTGCCAGACATTAAATGCTAGTACCAACCTCCACTTTTATTGGGTCAACCAAAATAATTCTATCTTTCCACTGGTCTGGAGAAAGACTTGAAAATAGGCTCACCTCAGGAACTACATCTGTGATCATCTCACAGATTGTCTCAGGAGAAGTTTCCTCCACTGTATGGGCCTCTGGGCTGTTGTTTACAGGCCGCTCAGGACTGCTTTCTACAGCTGGTGGGACTAAGGTCGTCTGCATTTTCAGAGTGGGTGGAGGCACAATCTTGATCTGCAGAGGTGGCGGCTGTTGCTGTAAATTGATTCGAACTTTCTGAGGTGGAGGCTGTTGCATGGCCTGAAGTGGGGGAGGCTGCTGCAGAATGGTCACCTGCTGCTGAGTGGGAGGCTGAGGCATCTGTTGCAGTGGAGGGGGCTGAAGTCGGGGTGGAGGCAGTTGCATAGAAGCAGCAGCTGCTGCTGCAGCCTGCAACACTGAGCGAGTGACAATTTGGGCTTGTTGACTGGGCTGGATAGTGGCTGTACTGGTTTGGCCTAGTTGGATCCCCCGGGAGGTCACCACTGTGGCTGGGATAACAGTAACCATCCCTCCTTGAGACATAGTAATAGAAGAGGGCAACATCTGTTTGGTAATAATCAACTTGGTGATATTGGGCTGACCCCCAGCCCCAGAAGATGCCTGGTTTGCCACATATGAGGAAAGAGTGGAGTTAACAACAATGGAAGGGGAGAGGGCAGGGGGCTCTGTTGAGGCTGGTGCTGGAGATGCTGGGTCAACAGTAGCCATAGGAGGTGGAGAAGGAGTCTGTGACGGTGGCACTGGATCCAATTCTACTGTTTCCACAGTGGCCTAAAAGACCCAAAAGAAATAAAGACAGCCATTGGGAAATTCATTCTACTCCCCAGAACATATTCACTCTAATCACCTCCCAAGAAAAGATACATCACAGAGTGGGAAAAAGAAAAGAACTCTGGGAGTAAACAATGGAGTAATTGTAAATAATGGAGATAAACTCAGAAAGACAAACTGGTAAGGTTTGTGACAGAAACAATAGGAAACCTGTTATATACTTTTAAACTTTTAATACAACATAAAATTATCAGGTCCCACAGGTTTTTGGTAGTATTTACTTCTTGTAACTGCTAATAAACAGCTCCAAAAATCTTCTTATTGCTTTAAGTAGCCCTCTTACCTGACACTCTTGATTGTCTTTATATGCAGCCAGAGCCTTCAGATACTCTTTCTTGGCAGCTTCAGTTTTCCTCTTATATACCTACAGGAAAGGGAGAGACTGTTTAAAAAGTCCCCATACTCCTAGAAAAGACTAATAATTCTCTATTATTTATCAACGAATGACAGTTCATCTCAGTTAAATACTAGCACAACTCTTTTTAGTGAATATACTTCTGGAAGCTAATAATCAAGACAGTCTCCACAGCCGACTCTACAGTGACCATGCATCTGAAAGTCAACCAATCAGCAAATCTTGCCAGAACAATGGTGCTCCCAGAGTTAACACCAACCCATGCCCACTTTTATAACCGAAAAAAAAAAAATCTCAGATCCAAACACTATATAAAATCAATAGTCTGCTTAGCCTGTCACTGTGTCTAATGGGTATACTCTCCCTTAAGGAATGTGGCAAATTATTTGCAATGATGGCCACAAGAATTCCTCCCATCTTGTGTACTGTTTCTTCCATCAAGGGCTGAAACCTATTTCTCTGTCCTTTGAATCTGGGATAGCTCTATGAACTGCTTTGACCATAAGAAGATGGCTGAAGTGACAGAGAGGCCTTGCTCTAAGTCTGCCATGCTATAAGGAAGCCAGTCTGGCCTTTTGAAGGATGAGAGGCCAAGTGAATGAGTAGGAAAGCCAACAAGTAGCACCAAATGTCACACATGGGAGCAAGGTCACCTTGGCCAGCCATACCAGCTGTCATTTACAACCACAAGAATGAGCCCAGGCAAGAACATCAGAAAAACCATCTAATCAATTCACATTACCATGAAAAACAATAAACTGCCACTATTTAAAGCTATTAAATTAGTGGTCTGTTGAGCAGCAATAAATGCTGTAAGTTATAAATTTCAGCTTTTTGTTCCAAATATTAAGTAGCAGACTCACTTTGATCCAAGACCTGGGGAGTCTAAGGCAATGTTAATTATAGCCATCTTCAGTGTTAATTGTATTGTATCTTTACATAGTATAATCTTTCTTTCTTTAGAACAAAGGAGAGAGGAATAGTAGGGAGGGAGGGGCGGGGGGAGAGAGGGAGAGAAAGAATCTTTAGCAGGCTTCACATGAAGTGTGGAGCCCAAGGTGGGATTCAATCTCATGATCCTGAGATCATGACCTGAGCTGAAACCAAGATTGGGATGCTTAAGCCAACTGAGCCACCCAGGTGCCCTTATTTTTTAAATCTATATTAAATTCAGAGAGTTAACTATAGTTTTAAAGTTTATACTAGGACAATAAGAAAACCATAAACTAAAGTCTAAATTCAGACTGAGGCTATTAGATTTTAGAGATGCAATTTACCAAGGAATGGCCTAATTTTACAGATGGAAAAAAATGTTTAAATTAGATTTCAGTGTTTATAAACATTGTTAATAACTTTTAGATGTGCATTCTGGATTCAGTGGATGGCTATAACTTTTAAGGCAAAATATGTTATGTGAATGCTACTTAAAAAAGAGTTGATATTGGGGGCACCTGGGTGGCTCATTTGGTTAAGTGACTGCCTTCGGCTCAGGTAATGATCCCAGAGTCCTGGGATCGAGCCCTGAGTCAGGCTCCTTCCTCAGTGGGGAGTCTGCTTCTCCCTCTCCTGCTGCCTGCTACTCTGCCTGCTTGTGCTGTCAAATAAATAAAATCTTAAAAAAAAAAAAAAAGATATTAAATAAGAACTTAAAAAGTTAAAAGAAAACTTAAGATTTTATCCCCTTACTTAAAAACTTCTAGGACATTCACTACCCACTAGTCCCTCCATGTTTTGTTCACCTGTTTTTGCTCCTCTCCAAGACTATCCCACATGGAGGCCACAATTTTTGAAACCTCCCCAAAAGTGGCATTGGGATTCTGTCCCTTGATGGCAGCCTGTGTATCACGGAAGAATAAAGCATATGCTGAAACTGGCTTCTGAGGTTCATTAGGGTCTTTCTTTTTTCTCTTCTTTGGGGCCTTCTGCTTTTTTCCTGCTTCCACCACAACTGTCTTCTGGCTGGGAAGTTGCTGCAAGGGAGAAAACAGAGAATTACAAAAGGAAAGAGGGAAGTGTCATGTCTGGAGAACTGTAAGAAAAGGACTTTTATGTGGGGGAACTAACTAGGCATATGGATGGAATTTTCAGAAATGCTAAAAAGAGGCAATAGGATTAAGACATTAGTAAAGTATGTGAGGACCAATTAGAATGGGGATTGGGAAAAGCATTATAAACTGTAGATTGAGAGGCAGGACCCCATACCCAGAAAAAAGCAGAGGAGATGGCAGGGCAGGAGCAAATAATACTGAGTAGGCTCTGTATGCCAAGAGTTTTATCCCAGAATATCATGGCAGATTTGATTTTGGCAGGGAATGCCTCACCCTCCGGAAATCCTCAACACCATCCTCATGAAGTGAACTAGTAGGTGAAGGGGTGGTTGAAAGACGATCCTCAGGTGACTGGGCAGGTGGCAGGATGGTGCCACCCCCTAAGCTCAAACCAAGTTGAGAACTCAGTTCTGACTGATCAATGGTGGTCAACTGGCTATGCCCCATCAAGCCAGATGTCATGTCTGTCATTGGTACATCAATTGTAACAGGTGGGTTGGCACTATACTGAGTTCCTATAGAATGGTCCAAGTCCTGAGAGAAGCAGAAGGACTAATTAAACACTAAATATAAAAAAACACCACTCTTTCCCCCCACTGAATTCAGGACAGTTTATAACCTTTGCTTATCCAGACTATATGATCACTTAAAGACTAAACATCAAATACTTTATCTATATATTAAGCTTTTTAATAAAGTACAGAAATTATTAAAATCAACTTCTTTGTACTCAAAAGCCTGTTCTAAAATAATGAAAAATAATCAGAGAAGTCTTAATTATGGACAAGTTGAAAGGACAAATAAATTATTCAGTAATCTGGAGGTAGCGATGACACATAGGGTAAAGAAAAACTTCCTTCCTGTACTCTCCTACAATAATGGTTTTTAAAATTGCAACACACAGGCAATCAAGAGTAGGTCAGTGTTAGAGATTTTTGGCATCAAATATAGTGTGAAGATGTGCTACTGATGAAATGTGCTGGAAGCCCAATACACTGATTTATAACATACTAATTCACAATTAATACATTTGGTTCAGCCTGGGTTTGAATAACTCTCAACATGCCAGCTATCACACTCACATTTTCTTTACACACATTTTAATCTTAGGATGTGATGGCAATTATAGAAGGTGAAAAAAACACCCTTCCCATCACAATCCTTTTCATATCTGGGTGAACACTGGACATTTCATAATTTTAAATCATTTTTCAAATAAAATTGATTAAAATGATTAAATATCCCTTAGTGGAAATGAAGTCTTCATTTCCCCTGAAGGCTCCCCTGTGAGCCTTTAAACACAGAATGAGAACCAAGTAATACCCAAGTGTAGTAGGGAAGAGAGAGACAGTTTTATCTCCCGTACCACCACCAAGCCCAGGAGCTTGGGTTAACTTGATAATGTCTTGCCCCTTACCATGGTCAAGCCCCCACTCAGGAGCCCCCCGCCCTGCTCCATCAAGCCATGGGTCATGCCCACAGGCATGTCCAATGTCTGGACCCCATATTGGGCTGAAAAGCTGCCATCCTGAGAGGAGGAGGGGTCTGCCAGGTCATCAAAGTGGCCAACCACATCTGAGACAGCCAGTGAGGGATCAGAATCCAAAGAGATAGGTGGGATTTCAAATTCCTCATCTCCCAAGCTTGGTGTATGGAATGTCTGTAGGGGGAAAAAAGGGAAAAAAAAAGTTAGTTGTAAGAGGAGGAACTGCATACTGCTAAGTGGAGAACATGGCTGGGTACTGGAGTTTCTTAGCGTACCTCTGGATCCTATATTTGTTACCTATTAGGACCTCTTTAATTTTACAAATAAACCTCTCTTATTTTTTTTTTAATTTTATTTTTTCAGTGTTCCAAGATTCATTGTTTATGCACCACACGCAATGCTCCATGCAATATGTGCCCACCTTAATAACCACCACCAGGCTCACCTAACCCTCCACCTGCCTTAAACCGCTCTTCTTCTTAATACCCTTGGTCATACAGCATATACAAGGCTGCCAAAATCAATCACAGTTTTCAGTTTCTTATCTTTGCCATCTCAGTTGTCCTATCATGCTTATTGTTTTAATGAGTGACTCTTTTTCAGCACTGTAAGGACCCAGTCTTTATAAATTGTTTTGCCTACTATGTTTAAAAACTCTCGAAAGATTCTAATTGACAACAGTTATTTTGCAGTTATACACCTGAACTATTAGACAACAGAAATTCATTGTCAGCCAGACAGTTAACACTTTTTTGACTACTGTTTTTAGATTCCTTTGACACAAATTCTAAAAGGTACTGTCACAGGAACAATATCCTCTTCTAAGATATCTACACTTAAGAGTTCCATCTTAGAAATCATGACATTAACAACAAATAAGGTTACCATTTGTACAGCATTTTTGGAAAACCCAACAATGTCAAGGTTAATACTGAGCAGAAAAATCTTCATAAGAGCTATATCCAAAAGGCAAACTGGTCCTCTAACTTTCCTAGTCTTGCTCTCACAGAGCCTTTTCTACAACGGAGGAAGAAAAAGATTACTCCAGCTAGCCATAAAACCCAATTCCTTCCTTGAATTCAACTACAGTAACAGACTCATTCTATACTGAATGGGTGAACATTCATGGAGCTAAAAGACCAATGTCTGACAGTAAATGCTACAGTTCCTTTTTGACACTAAAAAACTAAAATGGCAACATCTGTAGCAAGAGCATTATCTCTTATAAGAGACTTTGCAAGAGACTTTGATGTCAGAGACGTATGGGTTCAAGTTCCAGCTCTGTCAATTACTAAAGGACTCTGAAGGGGTCTTCCTCATCTATAAAATGAGAGTTGTAACAGTACTCTCCTTATATTGTTATTTTAATAACTATTAATCATTGCTATAATAATATTAACTTATGACCTGGTAATCAGTTATAGATAATTAGAATTTTAGAAACTTTAAATTCAGTCAACCTATCACATGGTATAGTAAATATCAACTGATTCAGACCAAATTCAGTAATTACCCATATTTTCCCCCCATGATTAAACAATACATTCTTTAAGAGTTCCTCAAGGTTATTATAGGTCCAGAAAGGGTCTCATTAATATCGCCATATTTAGGGGCACCTGGGTGGCTCAGATGGTTAAGCTTCTGCCTTCAGTTCAGGTGATGATCTCCAGTTCCTAGGATGGAGCCCCATGTCAGGCTCCCAGGTCAGCGGGGAGTCTGGTTCTTCCTCTCCCCCTGCTTGTGCTCTCTCTTAAATGAATAAATAAAATCTTTAAAAAAATCACCAAATTTACTTCATTTTATTTTTTAAGTTTTATTTATTTATGTAATTTCTACAACCAACATGGGGCTTGAACTCACAGCCCTGAGGTCAAGAGAGTTGCCTGCTCTTCTGACTGAGCCAGCCAGATACTCCACCATTTTTATTTTAATAAAGACATTGCTAGAAAGAAATTTCCAGCTGGCAGAAACTAGGGAGAAAAAAAGTATGTCTGTGAAATGCCTAATCTCTGTCTGAATCACACTGGCAAACTGAAAAAAGTTTCCTACAAGACAAAAAAGGTATATATAGATATAGATATAGATTGCTTCATTTCTACATTTTCCTTCTTCCAAGATCCTTACTATTTTACTTAACATGGTAAAAAATTTGGTAGTTGTTTGAGATGTGACGTTAGAGTGGTACAAGGAACAGGAAGGAGCAAGCAGTTCTTGATGGGAAAAACTAAAAATCTTCCCAATAACTGAACTTTTCTCAGTACACAGCTCATGATTCTTGCGTGAAAGTTCTGAACTTGAGGTTTGTGACTCTTTCTGAAATTTCAGTTTAGGTTCATTTGAGATTTTTCAAGCGAGAACAAACATTTCTACCAAATTTTCATGCAAACAAAGTTATGGGGATGGGAAAAAGGATCAGGGTAAACATTTACTGTAATAGATTAATAGTTGTATGATAGGGGTGCCTGGGTGGCTCAGTGAGTTAAAGCCTCTGCCTTCAGCTCAGGTCATGATCTCAGGGTCCTGGGATTGAGCCCCGCATCAGGCTCTCTGCTCAGCGGGGAGTCTGCTTCTTGGACTCTCTCTCACTCTCTGATCTCTCTCACTCTCTCTCAAATAAATAAAATCTTTAAAAAAAATAGCTGTATGATATTAGTTATCAATTTTTATAAGATACAGAATGTTTTGACAAAGCAAAAGATGCCTATCCTTTTCTGCTTAACAGAACAAAAAGCAGCTCTGCCAAGATATGAAAATGATACTATTTGGTAAAGAGAACAGAAAAAGTAAAAATTCATATCCAAAACAAGAGAACAGTGTTCTGCAGAGGACTACCCTTCATAAACCATCTGGAGTGCTCTCATGGACTACACTAAAAACTCAGACAGGCAGAGATTCCATTGTATCAAATTAACAAGGCATTCTTTCTATGCACCACCCCCTGGAATGTGGAAACAGCTTTGTTATTCAGTATCCACAGCTTTAAAGTTGTTTTTGTTTTTTTTTTTTTTGGGCGGGGGGGGGGGGGGGGGGTGTGTTTTGCTTATTTGTTTCTTCCCTAAGTAAAATAATAGCAATGATCAAGAATACAGAGGGTAAAATACAGGCTAGAATACACACGAGATTCACTCTAAAGCTCTTTTATTACCACAAATGATTATGGAGGAAAAACCAGTAATGAATATCTAGTTATTTTATTTTAGTGGATCTGCTACATAACTAGATCATACTCTACCACATATAAAATTGTAGCAGATAGGGACGCCTGGGTGGCTCAGTTGGTTAAGCAGCTGCCTTCTGCTCAGGTCATGATCCCAGCGTCCTGGGATCGAGTCCCACATCGGGCTCCTTGCTCAGCAGGGAGCCTGCTTCTCCCTCTACCTCTGCCTGCCATTCTGTCTGCCTGTGCTCGCTCTCTCTCCCTCTCTCTCTCCGATAAATAAATAAAATCTTTAAAAAAACCCAAAAACTGTAGCAGATATTCAGGTAAAAATAAGTGATTTTGATCCAGAAGAAAACAAGATGATGTAGCTACCTTCTCATTCAGGCTTCTTTTTTTTTTTTTTTTTAAGATTTTATTTATTCACTTGACAGAGATCACAAGTAGGCAGAGAGGCAGGCAGAGAGAGAGGAGGAAGCAGGCTCCCTGCCGAGCAGAGAGCCCGACGCAGGACTCAATCCCAGGACCCCCGGACCATGACCTGAGCCGAAGGCAGAGGCCCAACCCACTGAGCCACCCAGGCACCCTCATTCAGGCTTCTTTTCCTTCTCTGTTAAATACTGGGCATTTTTAAGGAAGGAAACAATTTGGGAATTACAGTTTATAAACAAGGATGCTCAGCTATTTAGAGAATGAAACAGAACAAAACAAAACCACGATTTCCCTCTTTTCCTATTTCCCCATGTCAAAACATACAACCCAGTATTTCTTTAAATACTTTGTGTAGAATACTCATTTTAAAGAAATTTATTTTAATCCAATACCTATTTACTCATACTACACTGGTACAATGGGTCATTAAGATAATCCATTGTTCTTATTTAAAAAATGCTATAGTAGTGAACATTTTAACTATTTAGCTGGAAATAATTAGCTGGTTCTAATATTATAAGTACTTTTCCTAATTAAAAATAGGTATCTTCATATTATTTCCTGAAAGTGCTGAAAGCACAGTATCATTGTATAAGAGCCATTGAGAATGAGGAAAACAGAAAGATTAAACTCCCTTCAGAGAGTAGAACTTTCCTGTCTCAAGCAATGCTGTAACACATCTTGAGCATTCCTCTCTGGATACTTACTCCTTAGAAATTTTTAGTAAACTGTATAGCTCAAAGAATTTTTACATATGTAACATCCAATTAACCATCACCCAGATCAAAGATAGAGAACTTTTCCATCACTGTAAAGATTCTGTCATACTCCTTCCCAGTCAATATTCTGGGACCACTATTCTGATTTCTATTACCATAGTTTCACGTTGTCTATTCCCTATATTTATTTAAAAAAAAAAAAAGAACTTATATAGTGTCTACTCTTTTATGTCAGGCTTTTTACTCAAATATATATATATAATCACATATATATCATATATATATTTCAGATGTTTAATTTATTTGTCAGAGAGAGAAAGCGAGTGCATGCACAAGCAGGCAGAGTGTCAGGCAGAGGGAGAAGCAGGCTTCCCGCTGAGCAAGGAGCCTGATGTGGGCCTTGATCCCAGGACAGTGGGATCATGACCTGAGCCAAAAGCAGACGCTCAACCAACTGAGCCACCCAGGCATCCCAATAATATATTTTTGGGATCACCCAAGGTATATTTATTAGTAGTTCATGTTCTTTTTTATGGCTATGTAGTATCTCTTTTTACAAATGTACCAGTTTAGAGACATCTGGGTTGTTTCCAGTGCTTAGCTATTATGAGTAAAGTAGCCGTGAACATACATGTTTTTGGTGAATATATGCACTCAGTTCTCTCATGTTTACATCAAGGAGTAGAACTGCTGGGTCCCAGAGTAGGTATATGTTCATTTTTAGCAGATACTGCTAGTTTTCCAAAGTAATTGAATCAATTTACACTTCAATCAGAATGGTTAAGAGTTATCTGGATCCTTGCAGAATCTTGTAATTGTGTTTTTAATTTTAGCGATTCTAGTGGGTATATAGTCATGCTCATTATAATTTTAACTGGTATTCCCCTGATGAGTGATGATGACACTCTTTAATCTGGATACCCTCTTTTGTGAAGTGTGTATTCAAATCTTCTGCCCATTTTTAAATTGGATTTTTTACTCTACAAGTATTTGATATATTCTGAGTATGTCAGGTATGTGTATTAAAATATCTTCTCCCAGTCTATGGTGTACCTATTTAATTTCTTGATGATGTCTTTTGATGAAAAGACGTTTCTAATTTCAATGAACTCCAATTTTTCAATTTTTTTAATTGTTAGCATTTTTGGACATCTATCTTTTTTTCTTGTAAGGAAACTCTAAATATCACTTTTTCTAAAAGAAAAATTTAATATCACCTTTACCTAGTTCTAAGTTATATTGGAGGTGGTTCACAATAAGACCAGGCACAACAAAAACCACAAACCAACTGAAATAAAGGTAAAAAGCAAAAAAAAAAAAAAAAAAAAAAAAAGAGGGGAAGGGATGGTGAAGTTATAATGAGAATTGTTAGCTACAACAAAGACCTAAGCTAAAGGAAGACACTGAAATTTAGTTGTGAGCTTCTTGGCAAAATTGTTGTTTTTGTTTTTTAATTTCTTAAAGTTATAAAAACACACAAAAAGGATAGACTCAAACCTGGAGAGTTTCTTTATGAGGCCAGTGTGAAATTTACCACACTCTAAATTTAAATCTGATTCAGAAGAAATTGGCAGTGAGGGGTGCCTGGGTGGCTCAGTCCTTAAGCATCTGCCTTTGGCTCAGGTCATGATCCCAGGGTCCTGGGATTGAGCTTCACATCTGGCTCCCTGCTCAGCAGGAAGCCCGCTTCTCTCTCTCTCCCACTCCCCCTGTCTGTGTTCTTTCTCTTGCTGTGTCTCTGTCAAATAAATAAATAAATAATTTTTTAAAAAAACGAAAAAAAGAAATTGGCAATGATGCACATTCATGTGGATAAGGTTGATGTGAGATTTGTAACACTCCAAATAATGAAATTAAATCATGGAGATAGCATTCAGAAGAAAATGGCAATGAGAATGGAAAGCATCAAAGAGATTTAGTTTTATATCATTTCTAAATTTGTTGTTCATTTGAGCCACACCTTCCCTTCCTTAAGAGAATAACAATAACCAATAATGGCAATAAAGAAATCAAACTATCAATTGTCCCTTTTCAATCTAATTCTCATCCATGAAAATGTTAAGGTTTAATACAGGATAAACCTACTCAACAGCAACTGAGAATTCTTAGGACAAAAAACAAACAAAAAAAAACTGATGCAAGTGCTTCACATCATTTTAGGGGAAAAAAAAGTACTAAAAATTTTCAACACCCTCCACCCCCCATTTCTAGAAAGCTCAAGACAAGTTTTTCAAAGACCGGGAAATTTATTTTTTCTGTTCCAAATCTTACTATTTCACCCTGCCTAAATAAGTGATTTGTGTCTATATTATGACAATATTTGAAGCAAAGCTTTTTCACAGATACTAAAGCACCTCATCATAACCATTACTCCTACTTCACAACATCATAAGAAACTATTTTTACAGCCATTTGACAGCTAGAGAATCTGTGACATACAAAGGTGAAGTAACCTGCCCAAACTCTTGAGTCACTGGCAAACACATGTTATACTCAACTCCATGTTTCCTGGCAACTATTTCCTTTCATCCTGTCACTAGCAAAACAAGCCTGTTGGTAAACATAACTACTTTTTAAAAAAAACCCTCGAGTAGAAGTTTAAGTGAAACAAAGACCCTGCAACAGAGATAGTTCCAAAAACACATGTTCACAGTTAACCCTTTAAGGAAACTCCTCGCTTACCCCAATTTCTTTAGCTGAAGTAATCTCTTCCCGCCGTGACCCCCCCCCCACCTTGTTGTAGTTATTTCTCCCCAATGAAAGGAAACAATTCCACCCTGTCTTCCAATCCAGAATCACTCTGAAATGGGTTAGCTCTTTCCAAAGTCCTGCTTTTCTGATGACAGCAGCTTCCCCGGCCTTCCCCTTAGTCTTCATAGGTTCTGGAAGCAGCTACCACTGTCCTCTGAACACCAATCGCCGCCCCTAGTTCCCAGCCCCCCGGCCCGGGCGTCCGCGCTCTCCTCCCCACCGCCCTACCTCACCGCGGCTTCAGGCCCCCCCCCCCCCCGCCAGCGTCGCCAGCTCGTGCTCACCTCGGCCCCTGACAGGAAGGGGTGCGAGGGCCCTGTGATCGTCAGGTAATTGTCATTTCCTCCGGGAAACTGAAAACCAAAAGAAAGCCGCGGGGATAAGTTAGGGGGAGTGGGGAACTAGCATAGAGCGAAGGATTCTGTCCCCGACATTCTGACAACACTCCCAAACCCGGCTCCCTTCGCCCCTCCCATCAGCAGCCTCTCCGCCCGGCTTCCCGCCTGTTTCGACTCGGTCGGCCGCTCTCTCTCTCCAGCCTTCTTAACGCTCAGGTTCCTACCTCCATCTTCACACAACGGCTACCACCGTCTCAGTTCCCTCATCGCTCCCACCACCCCCACCGGACTCGAACTGCCGTCACTTCCTCAAGGACGCGCGTCGCTCTCCACTGATTGGAAGGAGAGCCGTGGGGCTGTTGCCGGGAAGGCCGAGAGGACGGAAAGGGTAGCTACCGCCCCCTGGAGCTTGGTGGGATAATGGCAAAGAGAAGTGTTGGAAGCGTCCCTGGAGGTGCTGTCCGGGTATTACAGTCCCTCCAATCGAGAGAGGATTTCAGGAGAGAGCAATAGAGACGTGATCTGGGCTAGAGGGGCCAGAGATCGGTCGATTGCGCGGCTAGAGAGGCCGGAGGTTAGTGGCTGTAGAAGTCGGGCGGACCCGGAATCCAGAGGAAACGGGACCATGACTTATGCTTATCTCTTCAAGTACATCATCATCGGGGACACAGGTAAGCTGCGGGCGACTGCCCTCAGGGCTGGGGCGGGGATCCGAAGTTCACAAATCGGGGCGTGGGGCGGGGCTCATTTAGTGGGCTGGGCGATTAAATGAAGAGCGGGCGGGGGCGGGGCGGCCGGGGGCGGGGCTCGGGGCTCCCCTTCCCCAGCCCGGGACGCCCGGACTCGAGATTGTTCTTGGGCCGCGTGGCTCGTAGAACGTGCGTCTTCCTTTTTTTAGGTGTGGGGAAGTCATGTCTCCTCCTGCAGTTTACAGACAAGCGGTTCCAGCCTGTCCACGACCTCACAATAGGTAGGTCCACCTACCTGTCGCAGAAGAGATAACGAAACCTGACTAGCTGAAGTGGGCTTCGGTATTCCAAGTGAAAAGTTACCTTTTCCTATTTTTAAGCTAGTCGAAAGTTAATGGTAAATAAAGAGTGACTAACAAAATGCTGATAAATGGGGAGTAAATCATTGAAAGGTAACTTCAGAGATGGGCGTGAGATATGGGTTCATTGCCCTGGGGCTTTTACCCCCTAAATATAATTTGTATGTTTATGGAAAATTCCACGAAAGCTTAACTGTTTATTAAAAAACTCACCTTGTTTTGTGGTAAGTTAGTGCAAACGTCACATATGTTTTTCAAAGTGATCACCAACACGCAGATATTTTTGTGTTTTGGAGAGGAAGTAGTAAATTTGCAGAGCCCTCCCAGACTTGAGTTAGAAGGTAGATGAAACAAATGACTTTTAAAGAAAAGAGTATAGTAGAATTCCAAAATCACACTGGTGATAATGGAAGGCATAAACATTTGCTGCACATTTGTATTAAGGCAGGGGCCTCCTGGGACTTAAGCAACCCCTTCTCCATAATCTCCATAACCCAACTCCAAATGAGTAATGTATCTGAAACTAGCCTTCTTGCCATGCAAATGCAGTTTCCGAGTAGAATCCCTAACTCCTGGGCGCCTGGTTGGCTCAGCGAGCTAAAGCCTCTGTCTTCTGCTCTGGTCATGATCTCAGGTCTTGGGATCAGGGTCCTGGGATCTGAGCCCCACATCAGGCTCTCTGCTCAACCGGGAGCCTGCTTCCCCCATCTCTCTCTGCCTGCTTTTTGCCTACTTGTGTTCTCTCTGTCAAATAAATAAAATCTAAAAAAATAAAATAAAATCCCTAACTCCTATTCTTACCATATTACTACTTCCAGATACCACCTTATTGAAATCTGAAGCTACTTCTGCTTCTGTACACCTTATTCAAAGCCAAATAAGTAATGGGGTTAGAAAAGGATTTAGAGGATAACATCTACAGGAAAATAACTTTGTAAGTTAATATGAAGTGAGCACAGTGTAAAAGGTGCTAATGATATATAGCGCTTAACTAGGCAAACGTTGTGCCTGTCCTTAAGTAGCTTATAGTCTGCCAATACAGGAGGTGGGGCTGGAACAGATGCTGATAACTAAATTCCTGTGGTAAAAGGGGAGGAGAGGCTGCTACCTCTATCTGGAAAGGCTGAAAATTGAATGAATAGGAGTTAGCCTGGCACAGGGGTTGTAGAGATGGAAAGGTGGTCAGGGCAAGAAGAGAATAATGTTTGCAAATGATCAGGAATGTCCGATCAGACTACCTTTGGAAAATAAAGTGATTTAATATGGCTGGAGCATGAAATTTCAAGTGGAGAGTGACAAAAAATAAAGCTAGAGAATAAATTAGAGACCAAGTTATAAAACAGCTAAAGGTAATAAGCAAGTGACAGAAGTTTTAAAAATATTTTATTTATTCATTTGATAGAGCGAGCAAGTGAGAGAGCACAAGCAGGGGTAGCAGCAGAGGGAGAGGGAGAAGCAGACTCTCTGCTGAGCAGGGAGCCTGATGTGGGGCTCATCCCATGCCCCTGGGATCATGACCTGAGGTGAAGGCAGATGCTTAACCCACTGAGCCACCTGGGCGCCCTACAAATAACAAATTTTAAAGTGGAGGAATGAAGTGATAAGTTTTTGCCAGAGTCCTGTGTAGACTCTGTTTCTTTCTAAATTCAGTCTTTCTTTTTTTTTTTTTTTTTTAAGATTTTGTTTATTTATTTGACAGAGAAGCAGGCAGAGAGAGAACGGGAAGCAGGCTCCCCACTGAGCAGAGAGCCCCATGTGGGGCTCAGTCTCAGGACCCTGAGATCATGACCTGAGCAGAAGGCAGAGGTTTAACTCACTGAGCCACCCAGGTGCCCCTGAATTCAGTCTTATATACCAAGATAAGACACTTGGATAGAAAATACATGCAAAATATAAGGATCTCTGAGTGCATAACTGGGGGAAATTGGATAGAAGACAAGTTCTATTTTTTTTTTAAGATTTTATTTATTTATTTGACAGAGAGATCACAAGCAGGCAGAGAGGCAGGCAGAGAGAGAGGAGGAAGCAGGCTCCCTGCTGAGCAGTGAGCCCGATTCGGGGCTCAATCCCAGGACTCTGAGATCATGACCTGAGCCGAAGGCAGCGGCTTAACCCACTGAGCCACCCAGGCGCCCCCAAGTTCTATTTTTTTCGCTATTCAAATTCCATTTCTGTTGTCCAGAAAGGAAAAAAAAAATCTAGTGATTTTTTTCACTAGTTATCACTGTTCTTGATGAAGCAGTCTAGAGTAGTAAGAAACATTTTTTTTATGTCTTACTAATTGCAGCATCTGAGAGAGTCCAGATAATATTGTGTGTGGAGCCACTGAATAGGCATCTATCAGCCCTTTAGCAGAAGCTAAGTTTTAGTGTTCTTTCTTACTTGGAAATCAGAATTCCTCTAGTAAAAGTACCATATGAAAATAGAATGTAGGACAAATTGTCTGACTTATGATCAAGTATTTTCAAAATTTTTTAAAGATTTTATTTATTTGTTTGACAGCGAGATCACAAGTAGGCAGAGAGGCAGGCAGAAAGAGAGGGGGAAGCAGGCTCCCCGCCAACCATAGAGCTGGACATGGGGCTTGATCCCAAGGACCCTGAAACCATCACCCGAACCGAAGGCAGAGGCTTAACCCGCGAAGCCACCCAGGCACCCCAGTTATTTTCAATTTGAGCAACCTTCAGTTTTAAGTTTTGTCCTAACATTACTTGAAAGAAGATGAATGCCAGGTAGACTAAAATGTTTATTCAGACTGTCAGTTTCCATAATCCTATGAGGAAGGCTATTTTCTGATAAACTGTGGGAATTAGTAGAGATCTGAAATGTATCATTCTTGAGAACATATTTCTTAGGTAGGCTTTTTTTCAAACAAAAAATTAAGGAATTGCAAAAAAGGAAATACTGGACTAGGGAGTGACTTCGAGAAAATTTCAGGAAATACTTCAAAATTTTTAGATTTTTTAAAAAAGTTACAAAATTAAATGAAATTTAAGTATTAACATTACTAAAAATTTATTCACCTTTTCTACTTCTTAATTAGTTTCATCTCCATATCTGCTTTTTGGTTACATTCCTGAGGTCATTATTACCTAGATTTTAATTTTTAATTCTAGGAGGAAAATGAAGTTTTAAGAAACACAAAATTAGTTGTAGCAAATAGCAGTAATAGGCTTAGTGGTACTGAGTGCAGACAGAGAAGCAGTCAGTTGGCATATTGGGGAAAAACATGAACCTTTCAACATGGGTGATGTTCATGAGAATCACATCTTTTGTTTTGCTCTTCACTGACAGGTGTAGAGTTTGGGGCCCGTATGGTCAACATTGATGGAAAACAAATCAAACTGCAAATTTGGGATACGGTAAGAGAGAACAGAATTACTTAGTCCCTGACCAAGATCCAAACAGAACAGTAAAGGCTGATGCAGGGGCAAGGGGCTATGAGGGTGGGGATGATGGTAGGCATAAGAGTAGGGGAAGAGTTTTCACTTTTATCTGTTACGGTTAAAATTCTGAATGCCATATCTTTGTATTTTTAT
Organism: Lutra lutra; assembly: GCF_902655055.1. Classification (NCBI taxonomy): domain Eukaryota; kingdom Metazoa; phylum Chordata; class Mammalia; order Carnivora; family Mustelidae; genus Lutra; species Lutra lutra. Next base: position 50,044,262 of record NC_062284.1, read on the forward strand.
TTTAAATTATTCAAGTAGTGTATGAGTTTGTCCTAGTAAAAATAAAAGCAAACGATGTAAGTGTATAGAGTAAAATTTGAATGTTCCCTTTTACACACATAAACCTCTTCCTTCAGTTCCTGGTTTCTGCCTATCCAGTGGGAATGTTTCAGTGGTTATACTTCTAGACTTTTTCTTTGTGTTCAGATATATACACATGTACAAATGTATGGTGGTGATTTTGTTTTTATTAGTTTTACTTGTATAGAATCATAGCTGAGTAGACCTAGCTATGTGAATTAGTTTTTTTACTTAATAATTTCTATGTTTTGGATACTTCCATGTAGATTCATATATCTCTATCTCATTCCTTTTAACCACTATATAGACTCATTAAAAAGTCTGTAACATTTATTTAACGATCTTCCCAATGATTGAAATTCAGGTTTCCAGTTTTTACCTTTGCAAATTTTCATTGAATGTCCTTGATTACCACATCTTTATTCAAATGTTTGAGAATTTCTGTGGAATGCCTGCCCAGAAATGGAAATTCTGGGTCAAAGTTTATGCATATTTTAAAATTTAACAAATGTGGTACTCCCAAAATTTAGCTTGACTTCGTATAATTTTGTTTTATCCACATAAATTGCTTTTACATGTATCATCTCATTTAATTTGTATCTTTTCTTTTCTCTAAGAAAAATAATACCCCATCTTTATTTGAAGTTAAAGAAAGCAAGCACAGAGTTGCTTAATATTCAGCTAAAATCTGTTTTTGTTTACTTATTATTTGATTTTTTTTCAAAACTCAAGAGCTGAAGCCCTTAGAGCTATAAGCAGTACAGTGATTTTCCTTTTTTTCTCCCTTTCTCCTCCTCCCATCCTCCATCTCCCTATGCATGCAGGTATCTGTCTTAAAAGTACAATTGATCCTTGAACAACATATGTTTGAATTGTGCAGGTCTGTTAATATGTTAATTTTTGTCAATAAATGCACTATGGTACTGTAAGTGTATTTTAATAGTTTATTCTCTAGCTTATTTTACTGTAAAAATACAATATTTAATAGAAATAATATACAAAACGTGTTGATTAACATGATACATTATGGGTAAGTCTTCTGGTCAACAGTAGGTTATTAGTGGTTAAGGTTTGGAGGAGTCGAAGTTATACAAGGGAGTTATATGACTGCATGGTGGCCAGGGTCCCTAACTCCCCTCTTGTTGCAGAGTCAACTGTAAGTTAACTTGCAGTTGTAAGTTAACTTGTTAGCTTGTAAGTAAGTTGCTGTAAGCCCTTTTTGCAGAGTCTTTTTCTGGTGGCCTCCATGGTTGTTACCATTTCTGGGTGTGCTGATTAACTAGATTAACAGATGCTTTTAACTAGAATCACATTCTTTTGTACATTATTTGGTTGTATTTGCAAGTATTTTAATAACCTTTTGCCCTTCTGAACAGACTTACATCTCTAATAGTGGAAGCACTAGCCATATACCTCTGAATATTCCACACTTACTCTTTTTTTTTTTTTTAAAGATTTCATTTATTTATTTGACAGAGAGCACAAGCAGGGGAAGTAGCAGAGGGAGGTGGAGAAGCAGGCTCCCTGATCAGCAGTGAGCCTGATGTGGGGCTCCATCCCAGGACCCTGAGATCACGACCTGAGCCGAAGGCAGCCACCCAACTGACTGACCCACCCGGGCACCCCACAAACTTTTTTTTTTTTTTCAAAGATTTTATTAATTTATTTGACAGAGAGAGAGGGAAAACAAGCAGGGGGAGTGGGAGAGGGAGAAGCAGGCTTCCCACCAAGCAGGGAGCCTGATGTGGGGCTCAGTCCCAGGACCCTGGGATCATGACCTGAGCCAAAGGCAGATGCTTAATGACTGAGCCACCCAGGCGCCCCTGTATTTGAAATTTTTAAGAGATTCCTGTCTATAATGTATTGTGTTTCTTGTCTGCCATTCTCTGGGTAAGCCTGATCATTTTTCCCTTGTCAGTCCTGATCTACTCCTTGTTTACCGAAGTTAGTTTCCCATTTTGTTGATCTCATTCTCTCACATACTCCCAAAGTCATCCTGCGTGAAAATATTTAGGGATTATCGTGAAGGGTATTTTAATTTTTATTTTTGTTTTCTTAAAGATTCCTTTTTTTTAATTTTGACAGAGATCACAAGTAGGCAGAGAGGCAGGCAGAGAGAGAGTGGGGGAAGCAGGCTCCCTGCTGAGCAGAGAGCCCAATTCGGGGGATGTGGGGCTCGATTCCAGGACACTGGGATTATGACCTGAGCTGAAGGCAGAGACTTTAACCCACTGAGCCACCCAGGCGCCCCATGGAGGGAATTTTTAAAGAGATCAAGTTACCTAGTGCTTTGTTGTCACTGTTCTGGTAATTGCTAAGGATTTAGAGAGCTGTATTACCTTTTTTTTTTCTTTTTAGTAGGCTCCATGCCCAATATGGGGCTTGAACTCACGACCCTGAGGTCAAGAGTTGCATGTTCCACCAAGCCGGCCAGGTACCCCTGGAGAACTGTATATTGTTTTTATCCCTTTTCATTCTGTACATATAATTCCCCAAATAACCCATGCTAAACGAGAAAGCGTTATACTCTAGTTAATATAAAATACGGGTCAATCCCAAACTCATTTGTGTTTTACAAGAATGCATTTTGATTGTTAGGAAATTAGCCTTTCTGACTCATAGGAATAAATACTTCAAACGACAGTTGACCCTTAAACAGTGTGGGGGTTAGGGACATAAACAGTCAGAAATCTGCATATGACTTTTGACTCCCCCAAAACTTAACTACTTTTTAAATTTATTTATTTATTTTAAGTAATCTCTACATCCAGCGTGGGGCTTTGGCTTGAACTCATGACCCTGAGATCAAGGGTCAACATGCCATTCTCACTAAGCTAGCCAGGCATCCCCAAAAACTTAACTCCTAATAACCTACTGTTGACCAGAAGGGTTACCCATGACAAAAAAAAAAAATCGATTAACACACATTTTGTTTCTAGTAAGCTAGAGAAAAGAAAATGTTGTTAAGAAAACAGTAAGGGAGGGGCGCCTGGGTGGTTCAGTGGGTTAAAGCCCCTGCCTTTGGCTCAGGTCATGATCCCAGACTCCTGGGATCAAGCCCCATGTCTGGCTCTCTGCTCAGCAGGGAGCCTGCTTCCCTTCCTCTCTCTCTGCCTGCCTCTCTGCCTACTTGTGATCTCTGTCTGTCAAATAAATAAATAAAATCTTTAAAAAAAAAGAAAGAAAGAAAACCATAAGAGAGGGATGCTTAGGTGGCTCAGTGGGTTAGACATCTGCCTTTGGCCCAGGTCATGATCCCAGGGTCCTTGGATTGAGCCTTGCATCGGGCTCTCTACTTGGAGGGGAGCCTGCTTCGCCCTCTCCCTCTGCCTACACTCCTCCTGCTTGTGTGCGTTCTCTGTCAAATAAATGAATGAAAATCTTAAAAAAAAAACAAACAAACCCTTAAGGGACAGGTGTGCCTGGGTGGCTCAGTTAGTTAAGCATCTGACTCTTGATTTCAGCTCAAGTATTGATGTCAGGGTTGTGAGTTCAAACCCTGCATTGGGGCTTAAAAAAAAATTTGAAAAATTGAAAAAACCATGAGGGAGTAAATGCATTTACAGTGCTGTGCTATAAAGAATCCGTGTAAATGAACCAGAGCTGTTCAAACCCATGTTGTGTGAGGTTTAATTTTATATATCTTGAAACCATACGACAATTCTTCCACTTGGGAGAAATTCAAAAGGTGTTAATTCTTTTTATATACTGTATATCTTCATCTTAATTCTATGCTGATTCAGATTTGTTTAATGGGGTTGGACAAAGATACCTAATATCAATACAGACCAGCCCAAATTGAACCACTCACTCTTTCTAGGTTATTGGTTAAGCAAAACCATTGATGAACTAGACTGAGATAAAGAAGTAAACGGATTTGGTTTTTGATTTTTAATTTTTAACTTAAAAAAATACATTTTATTTATTTTGAGAGCGAGAGAGGAAAAAAAAAGTTGGGATGGGGCAGAGGGACAGTGAGAAGCAGACTCCCCACTGAGCAGGGATCCCGACATGGGGCTCAATCCCAGGACTCTGGGATCTTGACCTGAGTGTAAGGCAGATGCTTAACTGACTGAACTGTTTTTTGTTTTTTTAAAAAATTATTTATTTATTTTAGAGAGAGAGCTTGAGACATGCTTGCAAGCAGGGGGAGGGGGCAGAGGAAGAAGGGCAGACTTCCCACTCAGTGGGGAGCCCAACATGGGCTTGATCCCACCACAGGGACCTGGGTTGAAATCAAGAGTCAGACACTCAACCTACAGCTACCACCCAGGTGCCGGAGGGATTCGTTTTTAAGAGGTATTTTCTGATGAGCCTCTGGAAGTATTTTTGGCTGCTAAAGTTAAATGCTGCCATGTGCTTCAACCATCACATAGGTCTCCCTCAAGATTTCCCTTTAGTTCCTAGAACAACAGAGGGAGGGAGGGACCTTTCAACAGCAGCAGAAGAGAAGAAAAAGGTAAAAAGCAAAATGAGAATCAAATAATTTAAGACCTAAAACTATTTGGGACTAAATAAAACGTTAAGTGAGCTCTTCAGAGTGGAAAAACATGTTTTAAATCTTAAAGTAACATTAATATTACCAATAAAGTCCTTTTTTTTTTTAAGATTTTATTTATTTATTTGAGAGAGAGAGACACACACACACAGTGAGAGAGGAACACAGCAGGGGGAGTGGGAGGGAGAAGCAGGCTTCCTGTGGATCAGGGAGCCTGATTCGGGGCTCGATTCCAGTCCCCGGGATCATGACCTGAGCCAAAGGCAGATGCTTAACAACTGAGCCACTCAGGCACCCCATCAACAAAGTTCTTTAGAATTATTTTTAATTTTGGTGTTCTAAGAGGCACACAGCTCACTACAACATTTGTATTATTCTTGTAGAAAGAGAGTCTCATGTTGTTGGAAAAATAACCTTACAATTAATGTACTGGAGCTCTCTTCTCACCTTCAAACCCAGGTTTAGATTGTATGATGTAATGGCTAATAGAACAAACCTTTGAGCTAGGGTACACTAAGATCCTGAGTTTAATTGTGTATTCAGTAGTTATGGATTTTATAACTTTTGGCTAATTACCCCTTTGAGGTTCAGTTTTCCTATTTGTGTTATTATTAGTATTCACTGAATACTATTTACTGAATACTATTCACTAATATTAGTATTTACTCTCTCTGCCTACTTGTGATCACTCTGTCAAATAAATAAATAAAATCTTTTAAAAAAATGCTCAGTTATAAATATCTTGGCCCCATTTGGAAATGAGATGAGTATAAATCTTTTTTTTTTTAAAGATTTTATTCATTTATTTGACAGAGAGAGACACAGGGAGAAAGAGAACACAAGCAGGGGGAGCGGGAGAGGGAGAAGCAGGCTTCGTGCTGAGCAGGGAGCCCGATGTGGGGCTTTATCTCAGGATTTTGGGATCATGACCTAAGCTGAAGGCAGACACTTAACAACTGAGCCACCTAGGCACCCCTGAATATTGGTTTTTTAAAGGAAAACTCTGTCCTGGACCATGGGCTTCTTTCCCTATTCCTTGTTCTTACTTGCTATGACAAGATCCCTTGGTAGTCCCACCTTTAGTGGTGGAACACTAAGTGTCAGCGTATACCCAATTTAAGTGCTTTGTATCTGACTGCTTTTCTACATTGACCCATTGGAATGGACCCAATTCCATTAGACAAGGAAAGATAGTTTCCTTTTTACAGATAAAAGAATATAAATAGGTTAATGTGATGTGTTCAGCATCATGTGGGGATTGAAATGCTCTTGGGTTTCTAGTCTTATTTCTAGTTGTTCTCTCCTAGAGGATATTGGAAAATGTATGAGAATGTCTTTGTCATAAAGTTAAGTTCTTTGTGTTAGAGTGGCATGTGATCAAGTCCTTTCTCTGGAAATAACCTGGTTTTGTTGGGAATTTTTTGTTGCCATGTTGGTGGGAAAGGCTGGGCAAGAATCCTTCCGCTCTATCACCCGTTCCTACTACAGGGGAGCAGCTGGAGCACTGCTAGTGTATGACATCACCAGGTGAGTCCGATCAGGTGGGCAGGAGGGAGCCTTTTCCCCATGTTCTCAAAATCTTTTTCTTTCCTGTGTTCTGGTTCTGGTAAGAATACTAAAGGGGAAAGGCTTCTCTAATATTTTCTTTTACACATGTAGCTTTCCCCCTTTTCCCATGTGTTTGGAATTTCTTTGGCATTTTGAAATGGACCTCTGATCCACTTTTAAACTTTCCTGCTGTAGGCGTGAAACCTTCAACCACCTAACCTCCTGGTTAGAGGATGCCCGGCAACACTCCAGCTCCAACATGGTTATCATGCTGATTGGGAATAAGAGGTAAAATTTTATTTGTAGAAATAATAAGGACCAGAAGTCATGTAAGTGCTCTGTGGACATTGAACTACTTGGTCCCTAAACTTCTTTAGTTTATGGTGCTCTTTATTTAAAAAAAATAAAAAAATAGTTGTGGTAAAATATGCATAAGGTAGACTTTCATTTTAACCATTTTGTTTTTAACGTTTTTATTTACTTAGAGAAAATGCATGCACGAGGAGAGAGAGAGAGAGAGAGTGCACAAGCAAGGGGAGCAGCAGGCAGAGGGAGAAGGACAAGCAGACTCCTTACTGAGCAGGGAGCCCATGTGGGGCTCAATCCCAGGATCCTGAGATCATGATGAGGGTCAAAGACTCTTTTTTTTTTTTTTACAGATTTTATTAATTTGACAGAGAGGGAGACAGCTAGAGAGGGAACACAAGCAGTTGGAGTGGTAGTGGGAGAGGGAGAAGCAGGCTTCCCGCTGAGCAGGGAGTCTGATATGGGGCTTGATCCCAAAACCCTAGGATCATGACCTGAGCTGAAATCAAGAGTTGAAAGCTTAACTGACTGAACCACCCAGGCACCCCAATTTTGTACTTGCTTTTTATCATAGCAAATGCCAAAAATTCAGGTTCCACAAACATATGCAAATATTGAACAGGATCTGTTTTGATCTGACAGTGATCTTGCAAACAGTCTTAAGCTTATAACTCATGTGGTGTTTTAATGTTGAGTGTTAACTGCGTTTCCCTCGAAAATTTATCATGTGGCCAAAAAAAAGAAAGTATCCTGTGGCACTCTAGTGGTTTGTAGTAGTGCCTTAAGTGTACCACTTGAGAGAGCTGTGGCCACAGACTAATTATACTTACTTATTTGGACTGTGTTCTAAATGTCTATTTGCCAGATCCTGAGAGTACAAGGTGAGAAGAGTCATGCCCCTGATTCTATGGAGCTTATAGTTTATTGGCGACATAAATATTAAATATAAAGGGATTTATGTCTAATTACAAATTGTGATAAATACAGTGAAGGAAAGAAAGGTGCTATAAAAGAGAGTAACAGGGTACTATTTTTAATATTTTTTTAAACTTCATTTTTTTTCAGTGTTCCAAAATTCATTTTTGATGTACCACACCCCAGTGCTCCATGCAATATGTGCCTTCCTCAGTACCCACCACCGGGCTCACCCAACCCCCCACTCCCTCCGCTCCAAAACCTTCAGTTTGTTTCTCAGAGTCCACAGTCTCTCGTGGTTTGTCTCCCCGTCTGGTTTCCCCCAACTCACTTCTCCTCTCTATCTCCCCATGTCCTCCATGTTATTCCTTATGCTCCACAAGTAAGTGAAACCAGGGTACTATTTTTAATTAAGGGTGATGGTTAAGCTGGAATCTGAAGGATAGGTAAGAGTTCAGTGGGCATGGTTTGAAAAAGAGAATAGTATCAGATAGGTTGAACAAACTGAAAACCTTGAACTGGGAAGAACCTTGGCAAGGTCATGGTATTGAAAGAAATCAGTATGTTGGGCTGAATCAAGGGGGAATGGTACGAGATGTGGTTGGGAAGGTAAGCAGGAGCCAGAATTCAGCACTTTCAGTCCTTACGTATTTTATTCTAAATACAGTAGGAAGCTTTTAAGAGTTTTAAGCAGAGACATGGCTTGATTAGATTTTAAAAGATCACTCTGGAGGGGAGCAGGGGTTGAAGTGGGATGTTCTTTCAGTAGTCTAAATGTGAATGATGGCGTGAACTGGGGGATAAACACCAGAGAGAGGGAAAATGATGACACATGTTAAGGTGCATTTTGGAAGTTCCTTGCTTTGGGATGAATTGGGTATTTGGAATGAAGAAGGAAAAGGTATTGAAATAATGACATCCAGGATTTAGCTTCTGTGCTGAATGGAGATGTGGAAGCCTGGGGCAGAAGTAGTTAGGGGGAAAAGATCAAGTTCTATTTTGATGTATGTGTTGGGGGCCTTTTACACATCAGACTGGAAATGAAGAACAGACAAATAGATAAGATCTGGAGCTTAAAGGAGCAGCTGGTCTAGGTGTAGACATTTAGATGGGTAGTTCTTCCCTGGTCTTCACAAAGCTGGTGAATGATAAATAGATATTTTATAGATTTGCTATTCTTCTGTGGGCTTACTTTTTTTTTTTTTGGTAAGATTTTATTTATTTGACAGAAAGATAGAGAGGGAACACAAGCAGGGGGAGTGGGAAGGGGAGAAGCAGGCTTCCCGCTGAGCAGGAAGCCTAATGTGGGGCTTGATCCCAGGACTCTGGGATCACGACCTGAGCCGAAAACATTAACAACTGAGCCCCCTAGGCGCCCCACAGTGGGCTTACTCTTTGATTTCTTTTCATGGTTGGAAGACTGGAAATCTCTGAAATGCAAATTTCCAGTTAGAAAAATGGAAATCTGACAGTCCATCCTTACCTTATCTGCAGCCTTTTATCCTTTCTTGTCATAAAGTCTTTCCATACACCTGATTCTGTTTCTCAGTCTGTGGCTGTATCTTTTTTCCCCTCATATCACCCAACTTTATACATTTTTGTCTTGAGTCTTTTTATTTCCCTGGTGGCAAGCTGCTATTATATATGTTATTAATGAGACTAGTGAGAATTAAGACAGCTGTGTTCTTATTCCTGACATTTTCTGTTCTTATGGGTTGATTCCAGTAAAAGAGGAAGACACTGCTGTGGGATGGGGCATCTGACTTTATGGGATGGGGCTTTCTCCTTTCTAACAACTGGAATTTCCTTTTTATCTTCTTTCCTTGGCTCTCACTGGATCTCATTCCAAAAAGAAACATGGAGCACAGTAAGCCTTGAGTAACTGTGGGGCTTGCCTAACTTTTTATAAACCTTTTTTTTCCATAAGAGAATACGGTATTATCCTCAACCACGCAGCACCTGTCGTGAAGTTAAAGAACAATTTTCCAAGAAGCTACAGAAATCAGTAACCCTGTATAAGAGAATGTCATGTAGGATTTCCTTTTTTTTTGTATTATTAATTAGTGGTTGAAACAGCCATGGGATTCTTTTAGAGTAAGAGTTTCTTCTTTCACTTGGATCTCTTTTTAGTTGTCTTCCCAATTAATCTCTTGCAGTGACTTAGAGTCCCGTAGGGATGTGAAGAGAGAAGAAGGAGAGGCCTTTGCTCGGGAGCATGGACTTATCTTCATGGAAACTTCAGCCAAAACAGCCTGCAATGTTGAAGAGGTATTACTTGGGAAAGAGTAGGGAAAGCTTTTGAGAGATGACATCATATCTTTATTCTTTTATTCAGAATTTTCTTCTATAAGACCATAGGTAAGAAAAGGATATCTTGTGGTCCCATTGACTACATGTCTCCCTTTGAGGGAATTGTCTTTTTTTTTTTTTTTTTTTTTTTTTGCCTTGATTCCTATAGTGTAGTTTCACTTTTGCCTTGTGTAACATTAATTGGTAAGTGTGGATTAGACATCAGTGTTATTTGTAAATATTTTAGTTGGAGGGTCTCATGGGTTCTACTGTAGTTATTCTGAAGCCTACTATTGACTATATCTTTAGTAATTATTTGAGAACAGAGCATGTTTGTTTTATTTGGAGAAGGTGCCAATCTAGGGAACATTTTGGGTCAGTATCAAAATACCATATAATCCCTGTTTTCTTTTTGAAAGAGTAACTTTGGGGTGGGGGCTTCTGTATTTTTATTCTGGGCTCAATGGTTCCTAATTCATACCTTAGAAATCCAAGTGGGAATAATATTTGTATTTCCTTTTTCTAATTTCTCTATCTGAACTTGAGCCTAATAATATGATTTATGTCTCTTTCAGGCCTTCATTAACACAGCCAAAGAAATATATAGGAAGATCCAGCAGGGTTTATTTGATGTCCACAATGAGGTGAGAAAGGGTCGGGGGGTGCTGACAGTTAACTTTGTTTTATGTTAAAGAGGACAAGAAATTTTCTATAATGTAAGCATTTCCTTTCTAACATCATGCTATTTGAAGCTATGCCAAATCATACTTGATTTTTTTTTTACGTAGGGACACAAATCTGTCATCATTTTCTGTTTTTTTTTTTTCTCCTCAAGTCTGGGGCCCAGAATGCTTAAAGAGATGATTAGTTGGTAATGTAAAATGTTTATACAATATGGGAAGTTTCCTTTGCAACCTCAGTTTTTACTATTCCAGTGTTTAAGGGTGATATAATTCTTAACTGCTCAATTGGGCCATTTCTATAAAGCAGATTCTATATCAAAACAAAACAAAAAAAATCTTTTTTTTTTTCTTAACTTAAGCACAGAGACATTTATTGTTAGGGCAAATCTTACATTCAAATGGGTTTTAACAAAACGAAAAAGGATTATATGCTAATATCTACTCTTTCACTCCTCCTGCTCTTACCTAATCTCGTCCTGATTCTGCACATCGCTGTGAAACCTAAATACAGCTATCGCTTTAAAAATGGGCACAAGATAGGTGCTTAGGTGGCTCAGTCCGTTAAACATCTGACTCTTGATTTCGGCGCAGGTCAGGATCTCAGGGTTGTGAGATCAAGCCCTGTGTTGGGCTCTGCACTGGGCTTGGAGACTACTTAAAGATTCTCTCTCCCTTTCCTTCTGCCCCTTCCCCTCCTCCCTCTCTTTAAAAAAAAAAGAAATGGGCACAAGAGTCACTTGTAGTCATCCATAATACTTATATCTGAACTGGTCATCTCATCTTTATTGTTGAAGATTATTGTTCCACAACAGTTTGGCTAGGGCACATGGTTACCTGCCAAAGCCATATCTGCTTCTAGAAAATGTAATTTCTGATTTCTCTTTTTATTCCTTTTATCCCAGTTACTTTAGCACTGAGGTGGGAACTCTTGCCTTTTTTCTTTTACAGGCAAATGGCATCAAGATTGGTCCTCAGCAATGTATTTCAACATCAGTAGGAACCAGCGCCTCCCAGCGGAACTCTAGTGAAATAGGGTCTGACTCCGGCTGCTGCTGAATATCTAGCCTGGACTCTTTTTTCCTTCCTGGAACAGCTTCAGATCAATAAGCTTAAAGAAAGAGGTCTTACTTGCTTTGGCTGAGAAAAGCCTCTTTTCAAGGTGTGATGTTTTGCCTTTCCACTTAAAGACCAGGGAAGAACTTGGGCCCTTACTGACTTGTCCTCCTTCAGGGACGTGAGCATTCCCTATAGATTAGGGCTCTTTTCATCCTCCTATTTTAATTTCTAAAATGTTAGGATCAAAGTTGATTGTTACGGTAGCTCAAAAATAAATTATTTTATAAGCATACACAATTGGCTCCCTACCAGGAATTAGTAACAAGGGTCTAGGACATTGTGCTTGAGCACTTGATTTTACTGTGTTCTGGCTGGCTGGCATTTGGATGGTGGACCCTGTATCTGGGAATTTCATTGATTGTTTTCACTTGCCACTTTGCCACTTTGTAAGAGTTCTTGCAGAAGGCAGTTCCTTCAACTTGAACTACTCAAGGATGCTGAATAATTTTCTACCATCCCATTGCTAGTTTCTCTGTCTCAGAGTAACTATAAAACTTTTGAGAGCAGTGGAGTTGTTCCTGGACCTGGGGCTACTTATTATCATCACTACCTAAAGAAAACCTCTTTCCCTGTTTGTTTTAGGGACCAGACCTAACACTGCAGTGTTTTTCACCAAATTAACCCCTTACTGTTTCACCACACTTCTCAACAAGACCTGTTTAGACTTTCTACTCTAATCAAGCTAATCTGCTTACTGGACATAACATGTTTATTTCCACTTTTATGCCTTTGCATATGCCCTATTCTCTGCTAACATTATACTCAGTCCCCAAATTTTTCCTTCAGAAAACCTTCTTTGACCTAGGGACTTCTAAATAATTATTGACCCAGCACCCCTTAAGCTTTCATATGTTGTTTATTCATATGTATATTTATTTATATTTGTTACTTTGTAAATTTGTTTTGTGCGTGGAATCTGTCTCCCATCTAGGCTGTAAGCTCCTTGAGAGCAGGAACCATGTTATCCCTTTACTTTTGTAAACTGCTTCCTCCACTATTCCTTCACAGTGCCTAGTGCTACTTACTATGTGATCATTGGACTTGACTGACATACTTAAAGACTTGGAACAAGTTTATTGTAGACTGCAGAGGAAACAAAAGGCTTGAGTCATCTCTTTGTAACTCTCTCAGTCTCTTTCATGTGCTTACCCTAGATTCCATACTGCTCTTACCCCTTGTCCTTCTCTCCCTTCCCTGGCTCTTTGCCTCCATTCCATGCAGCATACAGTAAGGCTGTCAGCTTCCAAGCCATTTTTCTTTTCAAGGGCATATACTAAAATGCTAAGCAAATTTGCCTTGCTTCACTCATCAGGCAGCCTTCTGGGTCAGTTTTTGTATCTTCTGCCTTGATGTCCCTTTCTCTTCCACAGCATTGAGGTCTCATGAATTTTTCTAATTTTTTTGTTGATGAATTGTTTCATTATTAAATATATATGCATGTATCCAAGCAGCTCATATTTCATGTGAATTTTTCTGATTTTATCCCAAACCTATGTAGATACTCTCCTTCTAGGAAATTGTATCAAAGGTATTGGAAGAAGCCACCTTGAGATACACTCATTTTTTAAGTTTTTATTTAAACTGCAGTTAAAATACAGTTTAGTTTCAGTTGTACAGTATAGTGATTCAACATTCATACATCACCTGGTGCTCATAAGTGCAGATATATCCATTTGCTCTCCTGTAATAGTAATAATAGTTAACACTACACCACAGGAAGTTGGGAGAACATTTGGGGTAGTGCTTTGATGATGCTTTTTTAAAAAATCCTACCTCATTCCAAAAAGGATTTGAGGCTGTTGACTTTGGGGTTAGCCTGCCCCGCTCATGCCTGGGACAAAACTAAATATAATTTTGTAGTTTCTGTACAGAAATTTCCAAGTCCCAGGGATTCTGTCATTGGTAACTGGAGGGGTACCTGGCTCGCTTAGTCAGTAGAGCATGGACTTCGTGTTAGGATTGTGAGTTTGAGCTCCATGTTGGGTGTAGAGATTACTTAAAAAATTAAACTTTAAAAAAAATGCAAAGTACTCATAACCTTCTGCTGGATATTTCACCAAAGTAAGGAAAGCATGAGAAAACTACTGGGGCAAATTCATGACTTGTACTGATAATTGCTGATACTCAGAGTGAAATGGTCATGAAAAATTACAGGAAGTAGATTCCCCACCTCCATGGGAAGAATGGTAGTTATGAAGTAAAAAGGGCATTGTTTGACTTTTAAAGGCCAGCACCAGGGGCACCTTTCTGGCTCAGTTGATAGAGGAAACGACTCTCGATCTTGGGGTCCTAAGTTCAAGCCCCCCCCCCATAGTAGAGGCTTCTTGAAAAGCAGGTGTGGGCAGGACCACTGGAAATCTTTCTTACAACAAACAGTCTAAATCCTACTACTTATAGATCGTTGCAGATAGTAGAAATTAGTAGAGCAGGCCACAGCCTTTCCCTTTTCCATAAATGCCTGCAACTTGTTCCTTTGATAGGTTTATTTTGTACTAAATAAGCAAAAAGAACCTACTGGTTTTCATTCCATAAATGTAATTAAGATCATTGCTGTATATACATCTATAGACAAACACCAAAGTCACAGCTGGTAAATTGTTTTGGTAAATTCTAATACTGACCTCAAATTGATAATGATGATAGCAGTAGCCAAGGGGAAATTTGGCCAATGGATTTTGCTCAGTACATAAGGAAATGTATTTGGCCAAGTCTTAACTACTCGTGTGATACAAAGTATTGATTCCTATGATTCCTTACCTTCTCTGAGTTCTGTTATGTCTGACTATGCAAATATGTTTTTCCTTGAGAAATACCTTTTTTTTTTTTTAAGATTTTATTATTTATTTGACACAGAGATCACAAGTAGGCAGAGAGAGAGGGGGAAGCAGGCTCCCTGCTGAGCAGAGAGCCCCATACTGGGTTTTGATCCCAGGACCCTGAGATCATGACCAATGGCAGAGGCTTAACCCCCTGAGCCTCCCAGGCGCCTGGAGAAATACCTTTAATGATCTGAAAGGACTCCCTTCACTCACAAGTTCAAAAAGCAAAACCTTCCTGTAGCAAGTTGTAATCGCAGTAGAAGTGTATACTAGGAAATATAGGGAAGTGTCTTTGAGCACAAGAGAATTTCATCTATAATAATTTTAAAGATTTTTCTTTATTTATTTGACAGCACAAGCAGGGGAGCGGTGGGCACAGGGAGAGGGAGAAGCAGGCTCCTCGCTGAGCAGGGAGCCTGACCTGGGGTTGGATCCCAGGACCCTGGGATCATGACCTGAGTGGAAGGCAGACGTTAGCCGACAGAGCCACGCAGGTGTCCCCTACCTACAATAAAATTATTTCCTTTCTAGTGTAACTGCTATTACCAGGAGATTATTCTCTTGCAGCCTATGTTTCTAAGGCTGTCCCCTGATGACCCTCTTCACTTATAATCTCTCCTTGAAGGCTTCCATCATGTGCTCTATCGGTACTCACACATTTGAGCCTATTGGTTAATTTTGGGTCTTTAAAAAATAGTCTTCCCTAAACCCTGTTCATTTATGTGAGTCTCTCATGCCCCTGTACTGTCAAACCCAACACTGGAAAACTTGCAACTGAAGCATTAGGATATGAAGCATCTAGAATAGATATATAACCTACATTGGTCTTATGCTGATATTCTGAGTGGTGAGGTGTCTATAAAGGAATATCCTAGGACTATGAAAACCCACTCTCATTCCCCCCCCCAAAAAAAATGATTTTTGTTGCTGCTTTGATTTATAAGATCTCTTCACTCATATGGGGGGGGGGTGGTGGTTGCCTGTAACCACATTAAGCCCTATTCCTGACCATCGTGATTGGGGACATTCTGATTACATAACGTATGTTGGGGCTCGATCTAAACAGTTCGACAGAACTCGGAAAACGGCTTCAAACTCCTTAAATACTCCTTCCTCTTTCCCGTCCCCAAGGAACCAGCCGGATCCAAGATGGCGTCCCTAAACAGGTAACTAAATGTTTTCGTTTAGAGCGCCCCCACCGGCGGGGGTAAAAAAAAAAAAAGATGCCGAGAGGCCTAAACGCCTGTGAATTGAACAGTCAAAGGCAAGCTGCCGCCAGATTTTATTTTCAATCAGGCATATCTGTGGTTGCCTACGTACCCTTCTCAGCCTTTTAGGACCTCCCACTCTCGAGAGACTTCCTGGATGGCACTCACACTACCTTGCTGAAAGAGGCCGGGCTTTAGCCCTGCCATTGGTGGGTTGCAGGGTAGGTGGGCGGAGCCGGGGGGGAGAATGGACTACCAGCAATCTAGATTGAGGCGAGGGCTGGCCATGCTCCGCCGGAAGGCGCCTTGTTCTCCGAGAGGGTGAGTTGAAACGCTGGCTGGAAAGGAAGCACCGGGACTTGTTCAGGTAGGCTTCCCGTTCACGCCTGCTCATCACTGTCGGTCCAAGAGCCTTTGCAAAATTAAAGCTCTTAGAACTGGTTTCAGTAACTCATCCTCCTCCTCGCTCGCCGGCTCCTTACCCGTTCCTCAGTTGTGAGGGATCAGGTGCTGGGTGATGCTCTGGACTGAACCATTCTCTTTTGTGAAAGGCCGGGGGAGAGGGCGGCTGCTGGGCCACGGGGCCTGAGTTGGGCCAATTCGAGAAGGGGACTGCCCCGCCGCTGTGGGGTTTTTAGGGCTTGTCATTGCATTACTGGGCGTGGTGTAGATTTGAGGCAGCTCCTTGTTCTCCTTGCCCCTTCAACGGAGAGAAAACTCCCCGGCTCCTTTTGGTTACTCCATACTTTGGTCTCAGAAGTGGGAGTTAGGTTTTTTTCCTTTTTTCTTTTTTCCTTGTTTTTTTTTTTTTTCTTCGTATTTTAATAATAAAGGTGGGTAGGAAATGTTGGGGTCAGCGTGTGCACATTGTTATACGTTATTAGGTGTAATTTTTGTGGGTGTTTGGGAGGGAAGATCGGGCTTTTGAAGAGTGTTTAGAGATGGTGGGACAAGAGGAGCTTCAGCTTTGCATTTCCATTGACAGGTCTGCAGCTTACTGGTCTTCGTTGCATTATGTAAACTCTTCACTAGCAGGAGACCCCTCCCCCTGCCTCAGAGCGAATGCAATTTCTTTATTTACCTGTCTCTAGTGTCGCAGGAAATTTTCCAGCCATTGCAGCAGTTGTGCAAGTGCAGCAGCTTCTGCCCTTAAGGGGCAGCCCTGAAGTGATTAGGGGGTTCAAAGAAGTGTATAGTGGAGGTGCATGGGCGTATAGATGTTTAGCGGACCAATCTTTTTTAAGTGACTGAGCATATTGAGCTAGGAGTCGGAGACTTAAGGACTCGATGTCTTGTCCTAATGGAATTGCCCCAGATTCAAGCCATAGGAGCTGCGTTTTCAGTGTCTACTGCATCCTACTCTCCCACCAGCATCCACAAATTATTTACTCATCGTGTTGTTCTGAGCCTGTCAGTTCAGTCAGGGATTCTCTGACTGGGTTATCCTTAGAGACGGTTAAGGTCCTATGGGGTGTGGGACAGTTCAGGTGCCAGTCGGTGAGTTTGGGATTTGAATATGGCCCTCTGTTAGTTAATTAGATAATGTCTTCTGCTTAGGAATTTCTTTTGTAGTGCTCACCAGACTTTAGAACAAATTGTGGTATTTTGGACTTATCCCACCTCTTAAAAGAAAGTTATAAAGAAAACATTTTCTATTTAAGAAGACCTGGGTTGCAAGAGTGGCATGCCAGTGGGTCTGTAAGGCATGATGAAGGACATTGGCCAAAGAGAGGGTAGGTGTGTGTGAAGAGACAGGCCTGGCAAAAGGTCTAAAGCTACAGGAGCAAAGGAGTAATGGATTGGGATCCGGGAGTTGATGGAGCAGTGTATGGGTACTTGCACAGTTCATGCCTTCCCCGTGTTTGATGTATCATGTAAATCTCGCCTTTTCATTTATCAGCTCTCAAATTGACAAAATCCACTTATTTAGACATGGGTAGAAAATGACAGAAATAGAAATCTATTGAACTGGTGTGAATCGCCAGGAAAGACAGATCTTGTATTTTCTGGGACAGCCTTCTCTGCAGCACCACCAGGTGATGGGGTGGAAGAATCTTGGCATTGTGGTCACCACTACTGCAGTTTTAGTTATAAGAGGAAAAAAATATGACATTTTATATGGAGGGTCTGATAGGTAAGATAGAGTTTCCCATAGGTAAGGTAGGACTGTGAGGGGGAATCAGTCTTTAAAAGAAACCATTGTACCCATTTCCTTTGAAAAGGATGAGGTTTTTTTTTAAAGCTAAACTACCACATAAGATTAATTTGTGGGTGCCAAGAACTGTACTTGCTTACTGAAAGAATGAGATTTGATATTGTCATCTGTGAAAGGACTGTAACATTTTTAGAGCATTGAGATGAATGTTAATGTTTTGAAGATACTGTTTGTCCACTGCCCTCCAAGAGTTGTCTTCTGAGCCTACATTGAGCCTGACATCTGGGGGACAAACAAGAAAAATATTTTCTGGCCCCTCATCCTTACCCCTAAAAGTCATTCCACTTCTGGAGTTGCATTTGGGCAAGTCCCTGATCTGCAGGTCTTTGCACGACCTACCTTGCTCTACTGTGACCAACCTAGTATTTACTGTTTTACTCTTAGCAGTCGATTCATTGATACAGTGTCATTTCATATTCTATTTGGTTTAACTTTTTATGTCTCTTCTTTGATTAATTTTTCATTCTTTTTCTCACAAAGTTGGTGGTCTTCCTTTCAAACTTCTGTTACAATTTTGTTCACTTTGCTTTTTGTTTTGATTTGTTTTGTTTTGATATTGTGATATTTTTGCTTCTGTCTTGTTGAGGCCTTTTAAAGAGAAGCAAAGAGACCCTACTTTTCAAGATGTGTTCTTTTGGTATCTGGTACTCAAGTGACAGTGTATTTTTATATAACAAAGCGGTTGTACAACTGTTTACTGTTGTCTAAAGGTTTATTTGATCATTTATTACATTCTAAGTTTTATCCTGGATAACCTTTCCCCACCTTAACCTTTGTTTTGTTTTGTGTGTACAGGTGTATCAAGTTGTAATTGTGCTCTTTTTTGTGTTTTCTCACTCTTTCATATTGCCTGTAAGATTTTCATTGTAAGGGCGCCTGGGTGGCTCAGTCATTAAGCATCGGCCTTCCACTCAGGTCATGATCCCAGGGTCCTGGGATCGAGCCCCACATGGGGCTCCCTGCTTGCCGGGAAGCCTGCTTCTCCCTCCCCCTCTACCTGACTCCCCCTGCTTCTTTTCCCTCTCTCTGTGTCAAATAAATAAATATAAAAAAAAAGATTTTCATTGTATTTCTGTTGCAAAATAAACCTGCCTCTTTGTAGTTTACTGGATGTTTTCAGTTTAAACTACAAAGTGTGTTAGTCTCTGAGATTTCTCATGAAGCTGTTCTGTAGGTAACATTTCTTTTGCCCTCTTTATTATCCATTACTTTCTATCCTTCACTATGCTCTTGGTTGTTTAATGTCACATGAAGGAAAATGGTCAACTTTAAAATATCCTTTTTTTTAGACTGATAATTCTATGCCTTTTATTTAGTGTTTTGTTTTTTTTTTATATTTTATTTATTTATTTGACAGAGACACATCGAGAGAGGGAACACAGGTGAGTGGGAGAGGGAGAAGCAGACTTCCGGCTGAGCAGGGAGCCAATGTGAGGCTCATGCCAGGACCGAGGGATCGTGATCATGACCTAAGTCAAAGGCAGATGCTTAACGACTGAGCCGCCCAGGCACCCCGTTCAGTTTTTTTAAAGACTTATTTTAAAATATCTTAATTCTTGTCTTCAGATTGCAGCAGGAGCTTTTAAAAATAAGGCAGTTAATTTCTACCTACCAATGTATGTTACAGTATAATAAAAAAAAAAAAAACCCAGCAGACATAAACAGAAAATAGACTGTCATTGATAATTGCTTTCCATTTGTCTTCAGTAGGAATGGATATTTTGAAATATATTCCAAGCAGTAGAGTGGCATAGGGAATCTAGACAATGTTCTAACCCCTTCAAATTCAGACTATTCAAGTATAATCTCATTAGTTTGTTTGATAAGAGTTTCCAGAACAGGAGACTCACTCATAATCTAAGTACAAAAAAAAAAAACCACCAAAATTTTAAAAATTACTTATTCTTAATGCATAATTATTAGGAAAAGATTGGTTTTGTCATTGAAGAATGAAACATCCTTGGGGCTCCTGGGTGGGTCAGTTGGTTAAGCATCTGACTCTTGGTTTCTGCTCAGGTCATGATTATGGGTCATGGGATTAAGCCCCAAGTTGGGCTTTCTGCTCAGAGGGAATTTGCTTGAGGTTTCTCTTCTTCTACACCTTCCCCTACATGCTCTCTCTCTCTCTGAAATAAATAAATAAGTCTTCAAAAAAAAAAAAAAAAAAAGAAACATCCCTGACTTAAACCCTCTGTATATTTCCGGAGAAATTTACTGTGTATGGTTTCATTTTACTTGATATCTTCAGTGTTCATTTCATTTTAAAAAGGTAATTAAATGACATACTACTGAAGTTACTGGATAATAATGGGACTATGCTTTTTTTCTCTCCTGTATGTCAGCTACTTATAATGCAATAGTTATAATCTTTTTGGTAATGTCCCAATATTCTAGTAATTTGTAATTCTGTAATAACACCTTTTTGTTTTGAGAGTCTGTAATTCTCCTAAACCTATGTCAGGATCTTTCTGAGAAAGGTTATATATTAACTGAATTCTTAATTTCATCTGGGAGGAAGGACATTCGGGAGCTGTAGTCTTAACGGGTTTCTCGATTCTCTTTCATGGTCACTATAGTAAACCTTTGGAATATCCTGCTTTCATTTTTTCTTCTACCTACTTTGGGAATGACTATGTCTTTGGGGATTATTCCTTTGGGACATATTCAGTAGTACATTGTCCCATTAGTAACATGGGAATTTCATTTTGGTTGGTTCTAGAAGAAACCAATGACTTCAGTAATTGAGCTGCCTATTTAGAGCCCAGATCATAACAGAATTTCTTAATAGAACATAATCTACATTTTCTACAGGTATCAGATATACAGCAGTAAAACATCAATCTAAGTAAAATGAATGGGAAGATTTTTCTGGATTTTTGAACAGGGGCTACCAAGTTCCATGAGCATGAACCCTTTACTCAGTGTTTTCTTCTTCATTGCTTCCATGCAGTATTTAGTTATTCTTTATTCCCCTTGTCTAAGGAGTGGAGCACATTAGTCATTTCTTTGTTTATTTACACATCAATTTTCCTATAAAATGTAGTGCTTTTGCCTGTTTTTCAGGTATACTTCCTGTTGGCGGGGTGGGGGGGCACCATCTTCATGAGGCCTTAAATATGTATTGGTAATGGTCGCTTCCATTCACAGCTGTCCTGAAAGTCATGGGAGTCAAGAGTCAAGGTGGTTGGATCTGGCCATGTGAACCATCAAGGGGCAGCCTAGTCAGTTGGAGACCTATATGTTCCACAGCAGGCATTGTGAAATAAGTGGAGTACTGTAAGATAGACACTGGCTTCATTCCTACAAACACAAAAAATGATTAATTGATTTACCTGTATGTTGCCCTAGACACTAGGTCTAGTTGAAGTCTTTTCCATGGTTTTAAGGTTAAAGGGCAGTACTGCTTTCTCAGAGTCTTTTCATCCTGCCCAGCAGTCCCGCTATTCTAATTGTGAAACTTTTACATCTATTTCAGTATCCCACCATTCTGCTTAACAGACCAGCACAGCCAAGTCTCTAAGGAGTGATTCTGCTTTGAGAGAGACTTTTAATGGTACACTTTGAAATTATTGGATAGAGAATAATAAACTGCTTTTCATTTGCCTACTATGTGCCAAACATTGTACATTATTTTTTAATCTTCAGAGTAACCCAGAAATGTGTGTGATGTTAGCTTCATTTTACAGAAGAGAAAAAATAAGACAGTGAGGTTAGGTAACTTAGCCAGGAGTAGGACTCTGGTCTGTCCCAACTTCAAAACCCCATTCATGATCCAGCCTACCCCACCGAAAAGTTTAGTGCTGACCCCTATGGGAGAACTGTCTTTGACCACAAGAGGCAAGTAGGCATTTGGTAGCCTGTTATAGCTGTACCTTTCACAGTTGAAGAACTTTGAGAATATAAGATTTATTTTTGTCTTTGTATCGCTGTTAAAAGGAAAAAAAAAAGAGTAATAGTTTGTTTCCTTTAACTTAGTTGAAGATAAGATTATGTGAAATACTTTAAGTTCGGGGCGCCTGGGTGGCTCAGTGGGTTGAGCCGCTGCCTTCGGCTCAGGTCATGATCCCAGGTCCTGGGTTCGAGCCCCACATCGGGCTTTCTGCTCAGCAGGGAGCCTGCTTCCTCCTCTCTCTCTGCCTGCCTCTCTGCCTACTTGTGATTTCTCTCTGTCAAATAAATAAATAAAATCTTAAAAAAAAAAAAAAGAAATACTTTAAGTTCTGTAGAGGAAATTCACTTGGTCAGTCTTGCAAATAACTATTTTTTAGCCAATGCAAGTCAAACTAGTCCACTAAATTTAAATTTTCATTAGTCTCATGTCACTGGGGTCATTTTTTGTGCCTGGAGGCACAAGTGTAATAATAACAGTGCTTTAAAATGTTTCTCCTCCCTTCACCACATACACTTTTTTAACATAAATGTTGCAATGAAACAATACCTCATATATAATTAAGTAAATATTTATATTTTTCTGTTAGGCTGAACAAATGTACATATACTTAGCCCAGTTAAAATGGGGCATGCAAGAGTGCTGTGTGTGTGTGGTGGGGGACCATAAGGAGGACCAGGACTTTGTTACTTGAATTTGTATATATTGTTACTTATGCTGGCTTACCCACAAGTGGCATCATAAAGGTGGATAGATGTTGGAACCCAGAATATAATTTTCACCTTGGTGACCATGTTCCAGTGAAGAAGAACTTTTCCAGTTAATTTGGCCTAAGGGCAGTGATCCTTAAAGATGAGGCTCTTACTTTCTATCTTCAGACTTAGGCCAAAACTCCAGAGTTTTATTGGAAAAAAGTCCACAATGAGACTGACTTGAAAATGAATCCATACCCTATCTTTGGGTCATATGGGTGTAGTGTCATCTGTTTGTCTCTTGCCACAGCTTTAAATTGGCCACCACTGAGGCTTTATAGTCCTGAGCCTAAAGGAAATCACTAAAATTTCATTACTTTTAACAATAATTATCACACTATGGAAAATAGTCTTATGTATATTGCATGTAACCCAGGTTCTAAAAGGATTTTATAATGCCTCTCCTGAATGTTTCTGGTAGAAAACATGCCTCTGCCTGTTTACTATCTCTACCGTCTGAGAGAAGCCCTTGCTATTGCTCAGAAACCTCCCCATTACCTCTCCACAGCCCCACTCCCACACACCTTTGGCTGGATGTTGAAAATACACTCCTTCAAGAAAAGTACATTAAATGCCCACCTGATAAGCAAAGGGAATATTGTAATCAACAAATCACACACAGTTCTTGCCTTTGTGGAACTTATATTCTAATGGGAGGGATCAAATAATTAATTATATAATCAGTTATTCAATCTCTGCTCTAAAAAGTTGTGGATATTCAGGGGAATTTATAATAGGGGCATATAACCTGAAGCATAATATAATAAGGTATTTAAGAATGTGACTTCTGAAGCCACATAGCCTAAATTTGAATCTGGAACCAATTTTCACTAGCTATGGGATATTGGGCAAATTACTTAATCTCTTGGTGCCTCAGTTTCCTGTTTCCTCAGTTTTCTCTCTTAAAAAAGTTGCTTCAGGGGACTCCTGGGTGGCTCAGTTGGTTAAGCAACTGCCTTCGGCTCAGGTCAGAATCCCAGCGTCCTGGGATCGAGTCCCACATCGGGCTCCTTGCTCAGCAGGGAGCCTGCTTCTCCCTCTTCCTCTGCCTGTGCTCTTTCTCTCTGACAAATAAATAAATAAAATCTTAAAAAAAAAATAAAGTTGCTTCAGGCTTAATTAAATATGTTAATGAATTTTCATTGTTTAGAAGAGTGCTGGGCATGTAATATATGTGTACTCAACAAATTTGGCTGTTTTTTGTTGGAACAACAGGGAAAGTTTTTCTTTGAAATGATGTTGTTAAAGTGAGCTTTGAAGGGTACATAAGAGATAAATAGGCAGAATGGAGGGGAACCAGTTAGAAGGCACTTGGAATACTTCAGGGAATTGAGAATGGTAAATTGATCAAGAATGGCGCTAGAGACAGAGTGGATGCATTTGAGAGATATTTAAGAGGTAAAGGTAGGATTTTAAAATAATGGATATGGAAAAAAAATAAAAAAAAAAAAATGGATATGGGTCATGAGGAAGAAGTTTTCTGGTCTCTGCATCTGTGACCGAATGGGAGATGCTGGAGATTGATTACCCTTCTTGTGTATGTGCATGTGTGGTGGTGGGAATGAAGGAGACTGTAGGGAGGGAATGCCTGGGTGGCTCAGTGGTTAAGCATCAGACTCTTTTTTTACTTCAGGTCACGATCTCAAGGTGGTGAGATCGAGCCCTTGCGCTCAGTGCTGAATTTGCTTGAGATTCTCTCGTCTACTCCCTCCACTTCTTCCCCAACTCACATGAGCATGCTTTCTCTCTTTCTCTCTCAAATAAATAAATCTTTTTTTAAAAAAAGATAAGTCTGTTATAGGAAGAGTTAGACAGGTGGGTCTGCTGAGGGGACTGGAGACACTATCAAGAAAAGCCATTGAGTAAGCAAGTAGACCTCTTTCCAAGAGATATAACTGTATAGATAATTTGTTGAAGGAAATACTAATAGTTGAGGCCATGTATGTAAATTAGACATTCTTGAAAAAAAGTGTAGAGTGAGAGTTAAAGGGGGCCTAGGACCAAACCTTTGTGAACTTCCAACAATGAAAGACTGGTAGAAGAGAAGAGTAGTAAAGCAGAAGTGGTCAGAGAGGCCAGAAGGAAAACCAGAAAAGTCATCCTGATGTCCTGGAAGCAATCCAAAAAAAAGTGTTTGAGAGTGGGAGAGGTGTTTCTAAGATCTTTGTGTCCCTTCTTTGGATCCCTGGGAGTATTCATTTAGGTTTGTTAACACTCAACGTTGGATATTCATGACTTTAAAACATACATCTATAGCAGGTTTAGGCTGACTGAAGCCAGTTCGTTGAACATAGTCTTCAGCCTTTAGAATCTTAAAGTGCAGTTATTCCTGTTTGCCTTAGATTAGATTTAAAATAGAGGAAGAGAGCCTGAGTGCACATTCATTCAAGTACCTAGATGTTAGCCTCCTGAAATTAACAAATTATTTTGGTGATTCCCTCAAAGGCTGACTAGCATCTCTTAGGTAGGTAGAAACACTGGCAAAACCAAATTTTTTCCCCAGTGATTTATCCAGCAACGTTTGTTGAGTATCTCCTAGGACATAGTGTTTACATGCCAAATATTGTGTTCGGTGTTTTATTAATCTTCATTAATGGCCCTGTAACTTGATTCTTCTTTGTACAGAAGAATGAACTAGACTCAAAAAGGTAAATTTACTTGGTGGGATGGAAATTTGAACCCAGATCCCTCTGATTTCAAAGCTCATTATACCTTCATGTACAAGTATAACTACAATATAAAATAGAAGATGCTTATTCTAAAAGAGTGTTTAACAAAATGCCATGAAAGCTCAAAAGGAACTGATTACTTTGGGCTTGACAATGAAAAGTAAGGATTAGAAGGATTTTTGCTTTTGTTTGATAGAATTCATTACTCTTTTCCCCTGCAGTTCTCTACTCTGTTTGCTTCTGTGACATTGCACTGTTTGCTTCTCTGGTTTTCTTTTTCTGCCTGCCTGCCTGTTCTTTTTCTGATTCTTTTTTTATTTAACTTTTTTAAAAAAGGTTTTATTTATTTATTTGACAGACAGATTACAAGTAGGCAGAGAGGCAGGCAGAGAGAGAGGGAGGGAAGCAGGCTCTCTGCTGAGCAGAGAGCCCGATGTGGGGCTCGATCCCAGGACCCTGACACCATGACCTGAGCTGAAGGCAGAGGCTTAAGCCACTGAGCCACCCAGGTGCCCCTAACTTTTTAAAGTTGTTTTTTGTTTTTTTTTTAAGATTTTATTCATTTATTTGACAGAGATCACAAGTAGGCAGAGAGGCAGAGACAGAGAGGAAGGGAAGCAGGCTCCCTGCCGAGCAGAGAGTCCGACGTGGGGCTCCATCCCAGGACCCTGGGACCATGACCCGAGCTGAAGGCAGAGGCTTTAACCCACTGAGCCACCCAGGCACCCTTTTTAAGTTTTATTTAAATTCCAGTCAGTTAGCATACAGTGTAGTATTAGTTTCAGGTATACAATATAGTGATTCAACAGTTCCATATAACACCTGGTGCTCATCACTGCAAGTGTACTCCTTAATCCCCATCACCTATTTTACCCCTTCTCCCCCCTTAAGTAGGTCCCATGCTGAACTTGGAGCTTGAATTCACAGCCCTGACATCAAGAGTTGCATGCTGTTTTGACTGAGCCAGCCCAGTGTCCTGCTTACTCTGATTCTTAAATCTTTTGTTTTGTTAAGTAATCTCTACCCCCAACTTGGGGCTTGAATTCACAACCCCAAGATCAAGAGTTGCTTGCTCTGGGGTACCTGGGTGGCTCACTCAGTTAAGCATCTGACGTTTGATTTCCACTTAGGTCATGATCTCAGGGTCATGAGATTGAGCCCCGTGTAAGGTTCTACACTGCATACGGAGCCTGCTTAAGATTCTTTCTCTCCCTCTCCCCGACCCCCTAAAAAGAGCCTCGTGCTCTTCGACTGAACCAGCCTGGCATCCCTGATTCTTAAATCCTGATGTTTTCCTGGGTTCCTCCTTGACTTTCTCACTCTACCTCAAAAAAATCTCAACACGGGTTTCCAGCTAAGTGTTTTGTTTAGGCTGCAGAGTGTTAAAAAAAATTTTTTTTTTAATTAGTTGTCTACATTTAAAACCTAGATTTACATAAAACTCTATTTCTGGCATTTGAAAAATCTGAAGTTCTCGCTCAACCTTGGATGTGCATTTCCATATGGCAACACTTAACTAGAGCTGACTAGCAGCTACTCTATTTGGAATGGTCATGGATTCTTTAGTCTTTCACAGAACCCAACATTCTGTCTTGTCTCCCCAACAGTATTGGTGCAGTTTTTTGTATACTTGCTCTATTCTACATACTCCTGGGTAAGCTCCACTGTTAAAACTACTGTTTAGATACTGAGAATTCTAAATTATCACCAAGCTAACTTCTAGATTTATACATCCATTCTCCTATCAAATATCACTACTTAGCCTGCTCTAGGCAACTCAGACTCAACATGACTGGATGCAACATGGCTGAACTCATCTTTCTCTCTAAACTGTAGGTTCTGTGCATTTTTATTTTTTAAGATTTTTATTTATTTAACAGAGAGAGACACAGCGAAAGAAGGAACACAAACAGGGGAAGTGAGAGAGGGAGAAGCAGGCCTCCCGCTGAGCAGGGAGCCCAATGTGGGTCTCGATCCTAGGACTCTGGGATCATGACCTGAACCGAAGGCAGATGCTCAACGACTGAGCCACCCAGGCGCCTGGTTCTGTGCATTTTTATCTCTGAAGTGTTACTTGGCTCTGTCCCTTCCTTATCATTACCTTTTGACTCACATTGCTGTGATTCAGGCACTAATCACCTTATTAGGGTCCTTGGTTACAAACAACAGAAATCATCTTTTGGCTAACTTAAGCAGGAAGGTGATTTATTGGAAAAATATTCTGTGGCTCACAAAATCGATATGAATGCTAGACAGCCTGGTTTAGAAAATGATCTGAAACTAAAGGGAGGTTAGAAACAGAGAACATGTCCAAGGTCATACCACTGAATAGTGTTTTTAGGGTGCTGTAGTAGAACTCAAGGGTCTGTCACTGCTGAGTGTTGTTTAACTGGTTGGTTCTGGGTTTTTGTATTACCTCTGCAAAGTCAAATTTCTCTGAAGGACTGTCCACTTAAGCTAGTCTAGGTCATGTGTGTACTTTGTCTTTGCCAGGAAGAGGAAGTGGGACCCCTCCCTGCAGTCCCCACTCTGATTTCCCATCTCCTCTAACAGCCTGTAGTGGGAGGTAAGATCTAGCCTTCCATTGAGACTTCTACCCTGAGCTATTCTCCCAGTGTAGGAAAGGGGCTTTTGTTGCTGAGCAGGGCGGAAAAAATCAAATTTCTACCATACAGCTTTTTTCTGGACTACCACAGTAGCCTCCTAACTGCTTGTGTCCTCTGACCCTTAATTTCCCAAATGTATTCTCTATTCAGTAGCCAGAGTTTGCTAACCAAAACACAGTTCTGATCATGTCATTCTGTGTTTCAGTGGCTTCTCATCCACCTATCAGAAAATAGTTTAGCATGGTTCCTTGAAGGGTCTGGCCTTAACTTATCCTTTCAACCTCATCCAGTTTCTTTTCGTGATTTATACTTTGGCGAGACTGAACTACAGAGTTCCTTAGAGTTTCCTCTACATGTCTCGTGCTATCTGCTGTTGCTGTGCTTTGTTTTGATTTTGCGCTTATTATCCCTACTGCCTGAATACTCCTTTCTTGTAGCCCACTTTACCTTCCTTAGTTAACTCCTCCTCATCTTTTAAGAAATGACATTCTTTTTTTTCCTTTTTTTTTTTTTTTTTAGATTTTTCTTTGTCTATTTGACAGAGCACACAAGCAGTGGGAGCTGCAGTCAGAGGGAGAGGGAGAAGCAGGCTCCCCGTGGAGCAGGGAACCTGATGCGGGGCTTGATGCCAGGACCCTGGGATCATGACCTGAGCCGAAGGCAGTTGCTTAACCAACTGAGCCACCCAGGCGCCCAAGAAATGACTTTCTTGATAACTTTTTCCTTCTAAGTTAATCCCTTTCATCTGTATTCCTGTAATAGCCTCCTGCATATTTCATTGCACTTATCATCTTGTATTATGATTGTTTATATTTGTCACTATTGTCATAATCCCTATTTTCCAACCCCTACCCACATATATACCCAAATATACTCCTACCTGTTGTGAGTTCTTTGAGGGTAGAGATTATGTCTTATTCACCTTTGGTTCTCTAATACTTCCACATTAGTTAGTGTATTATAATCTCAATAAATGTAGACACAGTGAAAAAGCATTTGATACAGATCTTAGGAGATAAATAAGATTTTGTTGAGGCAAAGAAATGAAATAAGGATGGAGTATACTTTGAAGACAGTAGCATTAGCTAGGCTATAAGAAAAATATAGGACAATAGGAAGTTGGGTTTTTTTGTGTGTGTGTTTTGGCTAGTGTATAAGTGTATATGTATAAGGATAGTGGGAAATAAGACTGGAAATGCAAGATGTTGTCTTGATTTATATCTTAAGTAACAGGGAACCTTTGAAAGTTTTTAAGGAGACTAATTTGAACTTAACTGTGTTTTAGGAAATTAATCTGGTAGCAGGATGGATTCGTAGGGGAAGGGATCAGTTATGAGGTTTCTTTTTTTAACATAAGTAACTGCATAAAGAGGTGGCAGCAGAAATAAGAGAGTTAGATATATTACTCCTTACTTTCATCTTAGTTTCATAGTTGAATCACGCATCTCTCTAAGCCTCAGTTTTCTCACTGTACGAGAGGTTTGACTTGATATGATTACCAAAGTCCTTGCCAGCTCCAAAATCTGTTTGTGACATATTTTGAGAGAGTCCGTGGGATTTGGCAAATGATTGGATGGTGGATACAGGTGGAGGTTTCGTAGATGCCTTTGAGGTTTTGAGTCTGAGTGAATGGTATTGTTGTTTCAAGGAGTGGTATTGGTCTTCCTAATAATAGTGGTAGTGCTAAGATCTGTAAAAATAGGAGAGCTAAGGTCAAGTTGACCTTCCTCAGTTTTGTCCTAGAGTACAGAAAACAGGATTTCAGTGTTGAGGCCGGTTACATTTCAGAGGAAACTAGTTGGGTCAGGAGGTAAGCAGCTGATTTTAGCACTTGTTTACTTTGAGGGATTTAAGCTTGGGTACCATCATTCTGGGGTTGACTAGTTTCGTTGGGAATTAGAGTGGTCTCAAGTGGCATTGCAAAGTGAATACTGGCCAGTATGTCAGAAGGCTGAGTTTCAAGAGAAGTGATGTGAGGGTGAGAGATCAGGTTTAGGGATGAGGACTAAATGTGTGTTTTGGAGGGGAGGGATCTGGGAATTGCTAGAGGGCACCTGGAATTACTTTCTGGAAAGTGATACAGCAACCCAAAGGTTGTAGTATCAAAGATACAAACCAGCATTATGGTTGTGGCAGAAACCATGTAACAGCATCTGGGCTGACTCATTCCCATGATGGAAGATTTGCCCCCTTTTAATGGGGAGTGGGATCTGGTATAGTTACCACAGGAGAAGGGATAGGCAGGGCTGCTAGAAGGTAGGGGATTCATTGGGAGGCAGAGTTGGCATAGTATGGAACCTTTCCTCCCGCGTTTACGCTCTTCAGTGTGCAGAATACAGTGTAGGTGGTAAGGAATTTAATCCCCAGGACTAGTTTCCCGCAGCGGGAGAGTGTGCCTCTAGCCAGGCCCCCTTTTTTTCAAGCAAGCTGCAGGCTTCGCCTGGGCCCTAGAAACCGGATAGGCCTCTCCGTGCGCTCTCAACCTAACCCGCGGTGGCGGGGGAGGGGGAAAGCTTTTTCTGGTCCCGCCCTTTGCGCTGTTTTGCGTTCTTGCGCCTGTGGTGAGTGGCAGCAGAGTTTAGCCAATGAGGACGCGGGGCGGGCGGGAGCATCAAGTTAGGTTGCGCAGGAGGTGGGGGGAACTGGTGCTGGAGAGACAGCGAGAGGGGCGAACCGGCCCCCCACGGCCGCTGCAGGTAAAGGCATCTCTCTTAGCCCGCTGTGTTGAGGCACAGCTCCTTTTCTCCTTCAGGTTTTTGTCGGGCCTTCCAGCCTGTAGCTTCCGCCCTAACATTGCTCCCACCCGGGCATCCACACCCCCCCACCCCCCGCATCTTCCCGTCTTGGCCATCCCCACCCAGGAGGGCACCCCGCTAGCTCCCTCCGTCAAGTGCATGTACCTTATTTCTATTTTGGGGGCGCCAGTTGCCTGAAATCAACCCCCTCTGCTGTATGGGCCTTACTGGCAACAACCCCGGCAGTATGAGCAGGTAATGTACCCGGGTCCCCGCCACCCCCACCCCCTGTAGCGTTTCCCTCTCAGCCAACCCCTCACTTCCTTACCTTTCCCCTTCTCTTCTTTCGTATGAGTATATAATTTCTGTAGTTTCCCGTTGGTTCCCTGAATATACGTACATGGTTTTAGCTTTCATAGTTGCTTTTTACTTTTTCTCTTATTCAGAAAGGCTCACTTCACCAGCCATGTTGCCCCCAAATGTCCATACCCCTGATTGAGGTGTGAGTGCTTTTTCCTTCAGTAATTGGGAAAACAAAAACAGTAGCCACACATTTGGAAGTAAGAATGGTGAAGATAGAGAAAATGGCCTAGGATCTTGATCTTATTGAGGAAATCTGAGTGGCTCCAAGTTAATAGCTCCATTTCTTATGCTCTGTGTCCTTCCATCCTGATCCCTTGCTGACCCTAAATTGTGATTACATTCACCTTGGATGTTTATTTCCTATTTCTTTATAAGATTTGAGGCTCTTTGGGTCTTACAGATGTCTCCGTGGTACAGTTTTTAAATTCTTCTTTTTAAAAATTATGTTAGTCATTTTCATTTTAGGCCTTCTGATTATTTTACTTTCAAGGGATTTCTCATTTAGATTAAGCTGCTTCTGACCATCTTGTGTTTCAATAACATGTGTTTATGTCTGTCTTCATCTGAGCCTCTTGAAAGGATACAGTTTCCAATAACAAGATTCATACTTTGAAGTAAAATAGTTTGTTGTTTTCTGAATCTTTGAGCAGTTAGAGGTTAAGTGGGCATGGGTGGTATTTTCTGGAAGTGCCTATTACAAAAAAAAAATATTTGTCAATATGGCCTTAGTTCATTATCTTCTAAGAGGGTGAACAGTACAGAGAAGTCTGGAAAATTGATGTTTGTAGTTCAGTTTATATAATTTCATTTATTGGACAGCTGGACTAATCTCTGTTGCAGTGTTTCTTATCCATCATAAACAATGAACTATGATAAACTCCCTTTTGAGAGACCGTAAGAAATGTTATCCTACAATAGAGTTCTTGATAACCCTTCAAAACCAGGCATGCTTCTCTACCCCTTGCCCCCAGTTGTGTTTTATAGATCCTCACTGGCCAGGAAGATTTTGTTTAGTTTTATTGACTATAAATACCTGAAATAGTGAGATGTCTTCTTCCTTTTCCATTTGATAAATATAAAATTATGACATTGAGTATGCACTTTATTTTTTTTTAAAGATTTTATTTATTTATTTGACAGAGAGAGATCACAAGTAGACGGAGAGGCAGGCAGAGAGAGAGAGAGAGAGAGAGAGAGGGAAGCAGGCACCCTGCTGAGCAGAGAGCCCGATGTGGGACTCGATCCCAGGACCCTGAGATCATGACCTAAGCTGAAGGCATCGGCTTAATCCACTGAGCCACCCAGGCGCCCCGAGTTGCACTTTAAAACTACACATATTTTTCATCCCCTGGTTGAGAATCACTACTTTGTTGAAAGGTATGGGGAGATTGCAATGGAAAGTATAGAGTAGAATGAAAACGAAGTCCTTTATGATCAAGACAGACATATTGTTATTGAAATGGGCAAGGGAAAGGAGACTGGTAAAATAAAAATAGGAGAGTTGGGATTTTACAGATTCCTTTAAAAAAAAAAGGAAATATATCAAAGGTGGTAAATCTACAGAACATCAGTTTATACTTCATGGAGAAGGAATACTTCTCCCTTTAAAAGAAGGTGAGATGAAAGGCTGTTAACATAAATTGTTTAACATTAACTGGCTTGTTACACGGAGATTATAGATAGGTGGCCTTGGATTCTAACCTTAACCGGCTGATATGTTTCACTTCTGCCCAACTCCCCTAAGGTTTCTGTCATGAGTTTAAAATTATGGAAAGTGAATATGTGTAATTCTCAAACTCTGTCTTTCCTTTTGAGCATTTATGTGTATTTCTTTTTGGGGCAATGGTGGGCCATGACTGGCTTTTCATTCTCAATATGAAAGAAGTCTGGTATGACTTCTTTAGGCAATGATTTTACTTAGGGATATTTAAGTGCTTCATATATTTGAAAGCTTAACATCTATTTGTTTATTTTTTAAGATTTTCTTTATTTGAGAGAGCACAAGCCAAGGGGTTGTGGGCGGGGGGAGGAGCAGAGGGGGAAGAGAAAGAAGCAGAGCACTCCCCCTGAGCAAGGAGCTGGATGTGGGCTTGATCCCAGGACCCCCAAGATCATGACCGGAGCTGAGGGCAGACACTTAACCAACTGAGCTCCTCAGGTGCCATTTAACATCTGTTTATTGTTGCTACCAGCATTTGAACCATGGAAAGATAATTCATGGGATAGATGAGCTTGGTAGAATAGGCCAGATGTGGACATAGCCAGGATGACCCACAAAGTAGGAATGGAAGGAGAGTTGAAGAAAGTTAGAGGCATGATGGAAGAAGGTTTCATCTTTGAGAGTCAAAGACAACTTAAAACATGGAAGTTAGAAAAGAATCAGGAGACTAGGATTAAAAAATATGTACAAAATGAATTAGATCAGTATGTGAGTCGATGTGAGGGGACTGAGAAGTGGTGAAACATGGTGGTGTGGCATTAAATCACTGGTGATGTTTTTAGATTATGAGGTCCAGACTGAACTGGGGAAGTAGAAATTTGGCCCAAAAATTGGGAGGGGAGACAAATGATAAATGCATTGATTGACCTTTAAAAACTTAACTCTCTCTCTCTCTCTTTTTAAAAGATTTTATTTATTTATTAGAGAGAGAGAGAGACAGCAAGAGAAGGAACACTAACAGGGGGAATGGGAGAGGGAGAAGCAGGCTTCCTGCTGAGCAGGGAGCCTGACATGGGTCTCAAACCCAGGACCCTGGGATCATGACCTGAGCCGAAGGCAGATGCTTAACGACTGAGCCACTCAGGTCCCCTAAAAACTTACTCTTGAGTTGTATTGAGGGTAAGGAAATATTTCAGAAACTGTTAGCCTTGTTTCTTCCATGAAAGAAGTGAGATTTCAGTCTGAGATCAGGCTGCTATGGAGGAAAGGAATAAATAGCAAGGAATAGTGGAAAGGAGAAAATCCTGCCTCATGGAAGAAGAGACAGGTTATAAACTATTAGTCAGCATAAACTTTTAGTTAGTGGAAACATTTATTGTAGTTTTTGTATGACACCTAATTAGATCTGTTTAATGTAACTTCTGTGGCAGTGAACAGGAGATGAAAGATAATAAGTAGCCAAGTAGAACGTAGCTAGAAAAAAGCTGATGGTAGTGTTGAGGAAATTCATAAAATTATTGAGTAGATTTTTGTTGAATCAAGAAATACATAAAACTTTTCTCATTGTCATTTGGAGCAACTTTGGGGCAAGTATTAGGAGAAGCTGGAATGAGCTGGTGGAATAGTTTGGCCAAAAGTGGGAAGCGATAGGGATTCTGGGGGAGATGTGAAGGATGTACTTACCAAAGCAAGGAAGATGTTTAATATTGGTAGAGCAGCCACGTGTACTTTGTAATTTTGTTGTGCCAACTACTGATCAGTCTGTTCTCTTTAAATCTGAGTTTCTGGGCTATTTACCCACATTTTATTGTTTTATAAGGGTACCTGGGATAAGTTGAGGAAGGGAAAAAGTAGTTTGTGGGTTTTATGGAAAAGTCTTCGGTAAAGTCTATGTTCTGTCACTGACAAATGTCTTCCTGTGTCTTCTGAAAGTTAAGAGAAAAGGTCTTATCAAGCAAGGCTTTCCTGAATGGTCAAGTATAGACATCATGTACAGAGAACTTTCATATTTTCATATAGTTTAATTATATGGTGGTGTACTCCTAATTCCTTGTTTTAGTTTTTCCTTTTTCCAACATTTTCACGAACTTACATCTTCAGATGTAGATTTCGTAAACATGTTTTCAGTTATTTGTAGGACAGGTTTTCAAGATGGGAAGTTACTGTCTCATCTTAAAATCAGGGATACCATTTAGTTTTTAAAAGGTCTGAAATGGTTCATTCCACATACTGCAGCCAAATATATTAATTCATTAAGTATTTTTTTGGGTATCTCCTGTGTGTGTGATATCCTCCTGGTTCTTTAGGGATCCACACATAACTAAGATATGGTTCCTACCATCCAGGAACTTTCTGTCTCTTGGGGAAAGAGCAGCTGGACCACCATGCAGGGTTGTGCAGAGTGTGCATTGCACATATTCATTATCATCATCGATAATATGTTTAGTATGGCAGCTTTCCAGCAGATGGCAGACAAGCATCTTAAGGAGCAGGCAGCTTTTTATAATTTGCACAAAGGAACCATTTGGGCCTTCAGAGAATATGGACATGAGACCGGTCATTTTAGGAAAATATTAAGTATAAGTGTTTTAAATAAGGTGCAGACAACACTGTGAGTATTTTAAGGAAGGTGAAAGGACAGAGTCACCACAAATTGCTTGCTGCGAAAGGGGCAGAGTTTCAGAGCTCACCTTTTGGAATAAAAGGAAGACCTTTGAAAGGGTAGGAAAGATTTCAGCTGGGAGAGATGCTTGGGAGTGGGGGAGGGTACGTTCTAAGCAGAAGCTACAGCATAATAGGCAAAGTCATGCAGATAGGAATCACATTAGGGGAACTGTATAGTCTAGTTGGCCTGGAATGTAGGTTATATATAGGAAACGATGAGAGAAAAAGTTGGGAATATAAGTGGAACTAAAATGTACAAGTCTTTTTTTTTTTTTTTTAAGATTTTATTTATTTATTTGACAGAGATAGTGAGAAAGGGAATACAAGCAAGGGGAGTGAAAGGGAGAAGCAGGCTTCCCACTGAGCAGGGAGCCCAATGTGGGGCTCAGTCCCAGGACCCCGGGATCATGCCCTGATCCCAAGGCAAATGGTTAACCGACTGAGCCACCCAGGTGCCCCTAAAATGTACAGTTCTTTGAATTTCTTGCAAAGGAAGTTTTTGATCTCAAATATGAGAAAGGGGGATGGGAGTTAACAGAAATAGTATGTATAGAATGATATGTTAGCTAGAATAAAGTTTGGGAAACTTCTGGGTAAAATCACATGGAAAATGTAGCAAGATTGGGCACTTGGGTGGCTCAGTCTGTTAAGCATTCTGCCTTCGGCTCAGGTCTTGATCCCAGAGTTCTGGAATGGAGTCCTACATCTGGCTCCCTACTCCACCTGGAGTCTGCTTCTCCCTCTGCACCTCCCCTCATTCAATCTCTCATGTTCTCCTGCTCTGTCTCTCAAATAAATCAATAAAATCTTTAAAAAAAGAAAAAGTAGGGGCACCTGGGTGGCTCAGTGGGTTAAAGCCTCTGCCTTCGGCTCAGGTCATGATCTCAGGGTCCTGGGATCGAGCCCCGCATCGGGCTCTCTGCTCAGTGGAGAGCCTGCTTCCTCCTCTCTCTCTCTCTGCCTGCCTCTCTGCCTACATGTGATCTCTGTCTGTCAAATAAATAAAATCTTTAAAAAAATAAAAAATAAAAAAAGAAAAAGTATAGCAAGGTTGTACTGTGAGTTTGATTAAAAGTGGTTATTTTTGCCAGTAGTAAGTGAAAGCATCTAAAATACAAGGGAAATTATGAAATGCAATATATTCCAGAAACCTTTATCTACAGTCATTGAAATGCTACTGGTACATTGTTAAATTCTGTCAACTTAACCTGAAATAAAGTGAGTGAATGTTAAACTCCCTGATCTCTACCTGAGAATGATAATTGTAGAAAGAAATGGACAGAGACAGCCAAGAGATCTTGACAGACAGAAACTTCAAAGTGTGTAGGTGTAAGAGCCCAAAAAGGAGTTTGGTTTATTTCTTTTATAGTTTTAGGTTGAAGCAAAAATGTGGGTGTTCTTTCTGCTGTGTCTCTGTCCTCAGATTACCTCGCATTTCCGTTTTCTCTTATTATTTTGATGCCATTTGATATTAAGGTAGTACCTAAGAAGGAGAAGTTTCCCTTGAGGTCACCAATTTTGCTTATTTTCCATTTGTCTTCTCACAACAGGAGTTTCACCATCTTCCTCTGAAGACCTAGCCATCTTGCTCCATGAAGGTCAGGACAATCTGACATGCACTTGTTTCTTGCCTCTTTACCTGAAGAGTAGTCCTCTTCCATTGTGTACATTTTTTTCTTAATAGGGGAGGGGAGGGGAGAGCCAGTACCCCCCCTCCCCTTCCCTCCCTAGACCTTGGTGAAGTACCCTCCATTGCTTTCCCAAGATGGCAGACCCCATCATGGATTTGTTTGATGACCCAAATTTGTTTGGCCTGGACTCTCTGACTGATGACAGCTTCAACCAGGTCACACAAGACCCCATTGAGGAAGCCCTTGGACTACCAAGCTCTCTGGACTCCTTGGATCAGATGAACCAGGATGGTGGAGGTGGTGATGTGGGGAATTCATCAGCAAGTGACCTGGTCCCCCCACCAGATGAGACAGCCCCCACAGAACTTCCCAAAGAATCGACAGCTCCAGCTCCAGAATCTTTAACTTTGCATGATTATACCACTCAGCCCGTCAGCCAGGAGCAGCCAGCCCAACCTGTCTTACAGACACCGACGCCAACATCAGGACTTTTGCAGGTCTCCAAGAGCCAGGAGATCCTGAGCCAAGGGAATCCTTTCATGGGTGTCTCTGCCACAGCTGTCTCCTCCAATAGTACTGGAGGGCAACCGCCTCAGTCAGCCCCTAAGATTGTTATCCTTAAGGCCCCACCAAGCTCCTCAGTCACTGGTGCCCACGTGGCACAAATTCAGGCCCAAGGTATCACCAGCACAGCTCAGCCCCTGGTGGCTGGCACAGCCAATGGTGGAAAAGTTACTTTTACCAAAGTGCTAACCGGCACTCCCCTTCGACCAGGTGTTTCCATTGTCTCTGGTAATACAGTGTTGGCCGCCAAGGTCCCTGGGAACCAGGCTGCTGTTCAGCGCATTGTCCAGCCCAGCCGACCAGTAAAGCAGCTGGTCCTACAACCAGTTAAGGGTTCAGCTCCTGCTGGAAACCCTGGGGCCACAGGGCCCCCACTGAAGCCTGCAGTTACACTGACCTCTACACCTACTCAGGTGACTTGAGTGAAAGGGGGAGGTGAATTTTGGTTTAGTAGAGGGCCCAGCAACTGAGAAGAGAGCACATGAGACCTATCTTTAGGAAATCCTGTTTAAATTCTACCTATGCTTCTTTAAAAAATCAGTTAGCATTGACAGCCACGTACTTGCTACTTACCAGGTGGAAGCAGTTAATGTTGACATATTTTTTTGAGCTCTTATTACATGTTTACACTGTGCCTAGCTGGTCTTGAACAAGACAGACACAGTCCCTGTCCTTACAGAGCTCATGATCTGCCAGGAAGGCAGACAATAAACAAGAACTCACAATACTATATGATACAAAGTTTTATGAGAAATACTGGATGCTATGGGAACAGTCATTATTTATTTATATTTGCAAGACTTACAGAGGCTATGTGTATATTTTGCCTGTTCTTATTACTGAGATTGTCCTCCTTTATCCAGTGAAAAGGCTAGTTTCTATTGTAAGAGAGTAGAGGTTCTAGCCTCTGAATAAAGGGCCAAAAGAGTTTGTGGGGGAGGGGATGGTATTAAAATAAGTGGGAGCAGTGGAAAGAAGCTATGAGGAGGTGGATTATAAAGACTTTTGTTCTAATAGACTGCCAGAAAATGGAATGACTACCTTAGAAGATAGCCTTCCATCAGGAGTTTGTGAAAAATAGGCCTGATACCCACTGGGCAGAGGTATTACAGAGAAAACTCGATCAGGACAGATAGGAGGACGAAAAAAATAAATTGTACTGTGTCTTCTGACTCTCAGTTTTGATGGTTCTAGGATGAGGAAAACTGGTGTAAATACTTAAGAGTATATCATTCTTTAATGTTGCACCTCTTGCAATTTCCTTTCTTCACTCTAGGGTGAATCAAAACGCATCACCCTGGTCCTCCAGCAGCCACAGTCTGGAGGTCCCCAAGGACACCGGCATGTCGTTCTAGGGAGTCTACCAGGCAAGATAGTGTTACAGGGCAACCAGCTGGCAGCCCTGACCCAAGCCAAGAATGCTCAGGGGCAGCCCGCCAAAGTAGTAACTATCCAGCTGCAGGTGCAACAGCCACAGCAGAAAATCCAGATTGTACCACAGCCGCCAGCATCACAGCCACAGCCGCAGCCTCCCTCAACCCAGCCTGTGACTCTCTCCTCTGTGCAGCAGGCTCAGATAATGGGGCCAGGACAAAGCCCAGGACAAAGACTTTCAGTACCACTCAAGGTCGTGCTGCAGCCACAGGTGAGACCTCCATAGGTCGCCCCCTGTTGTCCCCTTCAGCAACCACTCATTGTTGAGTGTGGGGTCCTTGGAGTCATGCCTTGGAACTGAAATGCAGGCTTTTATTTCTTTTACTGTGGAAACTTTGGTTAATTATATGAAGAGATTTGAGGGTCATTGTGAGGTTTGGGATAAGAGGTGATTTATCTTATATTTGTCTTAGAGCTGATTCATTTACAATCTTTTTCCTGATATTGTTGTGGAGTAGAAGTGATTGGCAGTTTTCTCATTTGGAAGATAAAGAAGTTGTCCTAAAGAGGTCAAGTGATTATCACTCCTCCAACCCCCCCCCCCCCCCCCCCCCCCCGCTGGGATAAAGGTACACCAAGAGTAGAATTTGATTTTATTTACTTTTGGCCTAGAGATCAGGATTGGTCATAGAATAATGGAAATGTGTATTGACATTAGGAGCATGGTAAAGGATATTGAAGTTTGCTTTGGCACAATTCTTGCCTTTTCTTATCCCCTTTCAACTTAAAAAAAAAAAAAACCCACACCAGAACAAAACACTTTTTTCCCCCTAATGTGTCCAAGTTCAGTAAGAGTTGTTTCGAATCTGATTCTTGAGGAATTAGAGATGGAAAGTTTCTATCCTATCTGCTTTAGAGCTAGGTTTTATTTAGGCCATTTAGCTACAAGCATATTGAAATTTTAGTGTCTTTATTTCTGTAGGCTGGCTCTTCCCAAGGGGCCTCTTCTGGGCTCTCCGTAGTTAAAGTTCTAAGTGCCAGTGAAGTGGCAGCTTTGTCTTCACCAGCAAGCTCTGCTCCTCATACTGGGGGCAAGATAGGAATGGAAGAAAATCGCAGGCTGGAGCACCAAAAGAAGCAAGAGAAAGCCAATCGGATTGTAGCAGAAGCTATTGCTAGGGCCCGTGCCCGGGGTGAGCAGAATATACCTCGGGTCCTAAATGAGGATGAATTGCCCAGTGTTCGGCCTGAGGAAGAAGGTGAGAAGAAACGCAGGAAAAAGAGCAGTGGGGAGAGGCTCAAGGAAGAAAAGCCAAAGAAGAGCAAAACATCTGGTACCTCTAAAACTAAGGGCAAGAGTAAGCTAAAGTGAGTACAACCCTTTGCTAATTGGTTGGGACATTTGAGGGCAGTGCACTTGTTTTTAAATTAGTAGTGAGGGGTGCCTGGCTGGCTGAGTCAATAGAGCATGTGACTCTTGATCTCAGGGTTGTAAGTTTGAGCCCCACATTGGGTGTAGAGATTACTTAGGAAAGTAAAACTTAAAAAAATAAATCAGTATTAGAGGAACTACTTGTATTTTTTTTAAAAGATTTATTTATTTGAGAGTGAGAGTAGGAGAGAGACACACAGAGAGAGTCTCAAGCAAACTCTGTGCTCAGTGCAGAGAGTGATAACGGGCTTGATCTCATGACCCTGACATCAGGACCTGAATCGAAACCAAGAGTCAGACACTAAACTGGCTGTGCCACCCAGGCACCCCTAGGATCTGCTTGTATTTAGCAGCTATATACATAGTTCAAAGTGATCTGTCTGTGACAAGATAGAAAGGCCTTTCTTTTCTTTGTCTCAATGCTTATATGATTTGTTAAACAGAAATGTGCAAATTAGCATATTTTGAAAGAGAAGCAACAAGGCACAGGAAAGATAACTAATTGTTGAGTTGGGGGTTAGGATTAAAAGTTGACTGTTTTTATATGTCTCTGTGATTTTGTATCACCGTAGTGTGGAAGAGATTTCTCACTATCCTATACCTACTAGGTATAGCTGCCCTGTCCTTGAATCTCATCTATGAACTAGAGATTTTAGCAACCATTATCAGCCTAAAGGAGTGTCGGCAGAACAAGGGCTTATCACAATCGTCTTCTCTTTCCCTTCCATGTTTTGTAGCTTCACTTCTTTTTCCCTGGCTTCTACCCCTTAGGATTCTTCAGGCTTTGTGGTGGAATTATAATAATGGTTTATAATTGGAGAGGATTTTTTAGCTTAAAAAAAATTTCATATCGCTGGTCTTAGTTAATCCTCAACAATTGTCAGGCTGGGTATTTTCATCAGTGTTTATATTACAAATAAGGAACCTAATGTCCAGCTAATGACAGAACTGGAACTAAAGTGAGGCCTTGCAGTTCTTGAGCCAGTTCTTGTCTTACGCCACTTTCCTTCAGGTATTTGTGAGTATAGTAGTAGAAAGGATTAATCACATCTGGTGTAAAGGCCAGCCAGTCGCTTAGGAACCCAAATATCTTCTATTTTTCAAACACCTTATTCCATAGCCATGTGTCCTACTGATTGAAGAGCTAGACACTTCTGTTAGGAAGTTTCATTTATGATAGTTTAGATTAATTATATTTTTCTTCTCCTAAATGAATTTGACCCTCACTGCAAATGAATTTGGTTTTTCCTTTTTAGCACCATCACTCCTGTGGTGGGTAAGAAGAGAAAGCGTAATACCTCATCTGATAATTCAGATGTAGAAGTCATGCCTGCCCAGTCACCCCGGGAAGATGAAGAAAGCAGCATTCAGGTAAAAGGATCCTGAAAGAACTTAGAAAAATCAAGTTTAATTCTGACAGGAAACCAGGAATAGATACAAGAGACTGTAACCCTGTGCACATTTCAAGAATTTTTCTAAAAGAGAGGCCTAAAAGGTAAAAGAGGTAGGACCTGGTCATGGTTGTGTCTTTTAAATTTTTTATTTTTTAGGCAAAAAGTATATTACCATACTATACAAAAGCAGTAGTCATTTTCTGGAATTCCAGTGTTTCAGAAACTAAGCAACTATGAAATTATGCTTCGTGGTTGTTATGACTATGTCAGTACTTTGGTTTCTCTTAGAACTGTCCATCTATTCCTTTGCCTTACCTTTTCTACACTTCAGGGTTCTGACTCTGTGAACTGGGTGCTTAGGCACAATGTTTTTTCGTGCCTTTTTAAGACGAGAAACACTGGAAGAGAATAAAAGAAGCTGGACCAGAAGAAGTTTAGTCCTCTGTCTCTGATTGTTGCTTTACAGTATCATCTTTGTCTCTGGTTTCCAACCATACAAAGAATCTGGTATTAAGATTTGGGAGACCCATGGTACTTCTGAGTAATACTATGGGCCTGGCCAATTTTCTTAGCTACTGTGTCTGAATTTTTCCTTGGTAAGTGGAGGCTTGTACTAAACAAACCTTAAGTGCTACTGTTGTTATTAATACTCAGAAATGCATTCCCTCTTTCTTGATATGCTCATTACGTTGGCAAACTGATACTTGGGTTTTTCTGGGGAAATTAACATTAGAGAATAGCCAGGATAAAATTGAAAAGGAAAATGAGACAAATTCGATTTAACAAACATTAGGTATAGTATGAAATAATAATTACTAGGAGTATGGAATTAGAGAAGAAATAATATTAATAAAGATAATAGAGTCTGGAAATAGATTCAAATGGTTATGAGGATTTAGAATATGAATTAAAATGCCATTTTATTTATTTATTTTTTAAATTTTATTTATTTATTTATTTGACAGAGAG
This sequence comes from Lutra lutra, assembly GCF_902655055.1. NCBI lineage: Eukaryota > Metazoa > Chordata > Mammalia > Carnivora > Mustelidae > Lutra > Lutra lutra. Next base: position 50,086,621 of record NC_062284.1, read on the forward strand.
AGAGATATCACAAGTAGGCGGAGAGGCAGGCAGAGAGAGAGAGAGAGGAAGAAGCAGGCTCCCCGCTGAGCAGAGAGCCCGATGCGGGGCTCGATCCTAGGACCCTGGGATCATGACCTGAGCTGAAGGCAGAGGCTTTAACCCACTGAGCCACCCAGGTGCCCCTAAAATGCCATTTTAAAGACTTTTTTTTTTTTTAAGATTTAATTTATTTATTTGACAGACAGAGATCACAAGTAGGCAGAGAGGCAGGCAGAGAGAGAGGAGGAAGCAGGCTCCCTGCCGAGCAGAGAGCCCGATGCGGGGCTCGATCCCAGGACCCTGGGATCATGACCTGAGCCGAAGGCAGCGGCTTTAACCCACTGAGCCACCCAGGCACCCCTAAAATGCCATTTTAAATCAATGGAAAGAAAGAATATTTAATAAATTATGTTAGGACAACTGGCTACCCATGTAGGAAAAAAATAAAACCATATTTCTTGTGTCACTTCTTAAACAAATACTAGTTTAATTGAAGGTCCAAACGTAAAACTTGAAATCATGAACTTCTTGTAAAACATGGATGAGTTTTTAAAATAATTCTCAATTTTTTTTTTAAGATTTTATTTATTTATTTCACAGACAGGGATCACAAGTATGCAGAGAGGCAGGCAGAGAAAGAGGGGAAAGCAGGCTCCCTGCTGAGCAAAGAGCCCGCTGTGGGGCTCGATCCCAGGACCCTGGGATCATGACCTGAACCGAAGGGAGAGGCTTTAACCCACTGAGCCACCCAGGTGCCCCATTCTCAAGTATTTATAAATAATTCTCTCTTTCTAAGGGGGTTTTCAGAAGTCATAAAAGGAAAGATAGATATATTTGACAATGTAAAAATTACACACGTGTAACAAAAAATTCTACAAATAACATAGTCATTAAGAGCATAAATTCTGCAGTAAGAATTTCTTGGTTCTTATCTTTACTACTTACTAACATCGTCACTTCAGGCAAGTTTATTTAACCTCTTGGTGTCCCAATTTCCTTATCTCTAAAATGCAGATAATAATGCCTCCCAAATGGGTGGTTAGGAGAATTGACTGGAAGCATTTATAAAGCAGTTAGGACAGTGCTTAGCTCATGGTAAGACAGCATAGAAAGAGTTATATATATGTATGTTAAATAAAATAAAGGGTCAGATAAAGTATTTGTTAAATAATGAGAAGACAAACTGAAGGCAAGTCTTTGTAATAACAAAAATACAAATTTTAAAAGGTGGTGTATTAGTTTGCTAGGGTTGCCATAATAAAATACCACAGACTGTGTGGCTTAAACAGCAGAAATTTATCTTCTCATAGTTCTGAAGTCCAAGATCAAGGAGTCAGCAGGTTTGGTTACCTCTGAGATCTTTCTCCTTGGTTTGCAGAAGGCTGCTTTCTTACTATGTCCTTACATGGTCTTTTCTCAGTGCATACATCCTGGTGTCTTTCTGTGTGTCCACATTTCCTCTTGTAATTATGCCATTCAAGTTGAATTAGGGCTCACTTTACCAGCCTCATTTTATCTTCATCATCTCTCTAAAACTCTTTCTCCAAATACAGCCACATTCTGAGGTACTAGGGATTAGGGTTTCAACATAAGAATTTTGGGGCGTTGGGGCACTTTTTTAACTCAGTTAAGCATCTGCCTTTGGCTCAGGTCATGATCATAGAGTTCTTGGATCAAGCCCCATGTTGGGCTCCCTGCTTGGGAGTGTGCTTATCCCTCTTCCTCTTCCCACCCCCCTGCTTATGCTCACACTCTCTCTTGCTCGCTTGCTTACGCTCTCTCTCAAATAAATAAATAAAATCTTAAAAAAAAAACTCAGAGGGTTATAATTCAGCCCATAAGTGGTAATGCCAGCGTTGGCAGTGGAGTTAAGGAAAAGGTGCTTTTCACACAGTTGATGGGAGTATTGAGACGATCTTTCTAGCTAGTCAGTATTTCAATATGTAACAAAATTTAAAACGTCAGTGACTTTGGAGTATTGAGACGATCTTTCTAGCTAGTCAGTATTTCAATATGTAACAAAATTTAAAACGTCAGTGACTTTGGACTCAATGATTATGCATGAAGGAAACTTTCAAAAGTATGTAATGATGCATATGTATTGTAGCAATATTTGTAATAGCAGAAATGTCCAAAAATTCATTGTCCATAGAGGAGAAATAGTTAATAAAATTCTGAAAATCCGTACCAGAGAATACTGCATGGCAATTAAAAACAACAAAGTAGAAGCGTGCCTGGCAGGCTCAGTCAGTAGAGCATGTGACTCTTGATCTTGGGATCATGAATTAAACCCCATATCGGGTGTAGATTTATGAACAAACAAACAAGTAACTATTAAAAATAATTAAAAAATATTATAATAAATAAATAATATTTATATAATTATAATAATTATAATAATATAATAATAAATAAAAAATATTAAAAAACCCCACAAATCTGTTGAAGGACATTTGGGTTGTTTCCATTTTGGAGCTATTATGAGTAAGGCTGCAGTGAACAGTCTTAGTACTTCTTGGACATGGGTTTTCATTTCTCCTATCTAAGGAATAGGATTGCTAGACCATAGTAGTTACATATATAAACATTATAACTCTGTAAGAATCTGTCAACTTCCAAAGTGATTGTGTCATTTTACACTTGCACCAGTAATGACAGTTCCAGTTCCACATCTTCAGTATTTGGTTTTGTCAACTACCCATTCTTTTTGAATATTCTTCTGTAGTATTCCATATTTTGATTATACTATAATTTGTTTAACTAGTTCCCTATTGATGGGCATTAAGGTTTTTCTCTGGTCTTCTACTATTACAAGTAATGCTACAAAGATTTGTATATATGTGCAGATTTATTCGTAGGGTAGTAACTTTGAAGTGAAATTTCTAGACCAAAGGGTATTGTCAGATTTTCTTTTATAGAGGTTATGCCCATGTGTAGTCTGACCAACAATGTATGTGCAAGTTCCTATTTTAGTATTTGATCAGACTTGCTGCTTTTTACCAGTCTGTTAGGTGCAAAAAAAGAAAAAAGGTATCTCAATTTAGGTTTCAGTTATAATTTATTATGAGTGTGAGCATCTTTTTACATTTAAAGCCATTCATGTTTTTTTCCTACTAACTGTCTATTCATGGTATTTGCCCATCTTTCTGCTCTGTTATGGATCTTTTTCTTAGTTACTCAAAAGAACTCTATGTTTAGGAAATGGAGTATTTGGTGTTTTCCCCATCAGTTTATTATTTTTCTCAACTTTGTTATAATATGTAAATATCTCAAATTTTTTGCAAGGTAAAATTGATCAATTTATTAGAAACCTATTTCCTACTGCCAGATTATAAAAAATTCTTCCACACTTTCTTTTAGAAATGTTACATCTTTTTAAGATTTTTTTTTAAAAGATTTTATTTATTTATTTGTGAGAGAGAGAGAGAGAACACAAGCAGGGGGAGAAGCAGGCAGAGGGAGAAGCAGGATTCCCCACTGAGCAAGGAACCTGATGTGGGACTTAATCCTAGGACCCTGGAATCATGACCTGAGCCAAAGTCAGACTTAACTGGCTAAGCCACCCAGGCATCCCCTTTTTAAGATTTTGGAAATCCTTTATTTTTATGTAATTTAGTTTCTTTCAACCTCTAGATAGCTAGTCATTTGTTTCCAGTCCCATTTATAGAATAATCTACTTTTCCCTCACTGATTAGAAGTGCTATTTTTATCATGTTCTATATCCACCTAGTATTTTAGTCTGTATTTGGACATTATTTCATTGACCTGTTTATCTTTTCTTGGAGAGGTACCAACCTTTGTTAATTGGTATAGCTCTTTTGTGTCCTTAATATCTGGTAAGGCCAAGCACACTTTTCCTATTTTTCCTGGTTATTCTTATTTATTTATTTATTTATTTATTTGAGAGAGAGACAGTGAGAGAGAGCGTGAGCGAGGAGAAGGTCAGAGAGAGAAGCAGACTCCCCATGGAGCTGGGAGCCCAATGCAGGACTCGATCCCAGGACTCCCAGGATCATGACCTGAGCCGAAGGCAGTCGTCCAACCAACTGAGCCACCCAGGAGTCCCTTTTTCCTGGTTATTCTTAAGTGTTTATTTCTCTCTTTGACTTTTTGAATCAGCTTATCTAAATAAAAAGTTATGTTAATTTTATTTTGTCATTTTTATGTAATACATAGAATTAAGTCTTCTTATTGTAGAACAATGTATTTTATTATTCAAGTCCTCTTTAAGGCCTCCTGGAGTGTTTTAAAGTTTTTTTCATATAGATTTTACATATTTCTTACTAAATTTAATTTTTTAGATAAGTAATCTTTTTGTTTTTATATGTAGAATTCTTTTTTTTTTTTTTAAGATTTTATTTATTTATTTGACAGAGCACAGGGAGGGGGAATAGCAGAGGGAGGAGTAGAAGCAGGCTCTCCACTGAGCAGGGTGCCCAGTGCAGAGCTCAAACCCAGGACCCTGGGATCATGACCTGAGCCAAAGGCAGATGCTTAACTGAGCCACCCAGTGCCCCGAATCTTTCCTTTCATTATGTTTTATGGCTCAGTTTACATAAGAATGATAGTTTTAAAAATTGATTTTATGCCAGGGAAGTTTGCTTCATTTCTGTAGTTCTGTGTCTAATAATTCATTTAATTTGTTTGGGTTTTTCAGAGATATAATCATGATTGAAAAATAATCTTTTTTTAAAAAAATTTTATTTATTTATTTGACAGACAGAGATCACAAGTAGGCAGAGAGGTAGGCAGAGAGAGAGAGGGGAGGAAGCAGGCTCCCTACCGAGCAGAGAGCCCGACGTGGGGCTTGATCCCAGGACCCTGGGAACATGACCTGAGCCAAAGGCAGAGGCTTTAACCCGCTGAGCCACCCAGGCGCCCCTGAAAAATAATTTTATCTCTCTATCCTTCCCAACTTTTTATCATGAGCTACAAAGTATTACTTAAATTACTTAATTAAAAAATGTTTTACTCGGAGTGCCTGGGTGGCTCACTCAGTTGAGCGTCTGACTCTTGGTTTCAGCTCAGGTTGTCATCTCAGGGTTTTGAGATTGAGCCCCAAGTCCAGCTCCATGCTCAGTGTGGAGTCTGCTTGGCACTTTTTCCCTCCCCTAGTTGTGTGTGCAATGTGCATGCACACTCTGTCTCCAAAATAAATAAAATCTTACAAAAGTGTTTTCTCAACCACTTGAAAGAATAACGTAAATCTAAAATGTATTGATGCGGAAAACTCCCCTAAAAAGTACTGTTAACAAAAAGGTAAGTAGCAGAACAATGCTATAATCATCATATAGTATGATTCTATTTATTAAAACAAAAAAACCTTAGAACTAAAACAGAAAGCAAAATTAATAACAAAACATTCTTGCACCTTGGCACTTCAGGGTTGCTCCTTATAGAAAGCACATTGTACCCTTCAAGTAGAGTCCTGTTTCATTTTACCAGAGTTTCTTGCCAGTAGTAGCCAGGTTACTTTCAGGTGGATTCTGGTTCTTTGAAAAAACAGTTTGGCAGGGGCGCCTGGGTGGCTCAGTGGGTTGAGCTGCTGCCTTCGGCTCAGGTCATGATCCCAGGTCCTGGGTTCGAGCCCCACGTCGGGCTTTCTGCTCGGCAGGGAGCCTGCTTCCTCCTCTCTCTCTGCCTGCCTCTCTGCCTACTTGTGATTTCTCTCTGTCAAATAAATAAATAAAATCTTAAAAAAAAAAAAAAGAAAAAACAGTTTGGCAAATTAATATGTATTTGGTACATAAAGTATATGGTTTGATATCACATAATTTGGTAAATACGCTCTTTATCTTTTTAAAAGGCTTGGTTTTTCGTAGGGATTTTGTAGTAAAATCTAAGTATATGACTATAGGCAAATAGTTTTAAAGGTTTTTCTCTTTGAGATACCTACTTAGTTATTTTAACCATTCTTTCCACTACAGAAAAGACGCTCAAACCGCCAAGTTAAGCGAAAAAAATATACAGAGGATCTGGATATAAAGATCACAGATGATGAAGAAGAAGAAGAAGTGGATGTAACTGGTCCAATAAAAACTGAGCCTATCCTCCCTGAACCCGTGCAGGAACCAGATGGCGAGACTTTGCCTTCCATGCAGTTCTTTGTGGTAAGCTGAGAACTTAAGCAATATGAGAGGTTGTCCTGCTCCTCACAGTCTCTGTTAACTAACTGCATTTTTTTGCTACAGGAGAATCCCAGTGAAGAAGATGCAGCCATAGTAGACAAAGTGCTTTCTATGCGGATTGTGAAGAAGGAGGTAAGGCCTTAACCCTTCATGTCAACCCATAATGCTGCATTCACAGGCTCTATTTAATAAACACCTTTGGATGCCAGGGTATATTACTACCGTATAGTTATGGTGGAGGGAAGTTACCTAGAAAATAGGAACTGTCTTATTGCCTCTTCTTTTGGTTTTCTGTTTAAGATGGATAGACTTATTTTTTCCAGCTGTCAGATCTCTTGTATTGGAGTACTAGGTTAGTTCTTTAATCCCTCAGTCACTAATACACTCTAGGAACATTGGTATGAAGCTCTACCATGAGTAGTGAAAATTAAAGCTTCTTTCTTTCACAAATAAGGTTATTAATAACAATGATTTCTTTCTTCTCAGCTTCCTTCTGGACAGTATACTGAGGCAGAAGAATTCTTTGTCAAGTACAAGAACTAGTATGTGATCTGTGCAAAAAGCTTTTCACCCTAAACCCACAGGGTTGTAAAAAGTTCTCCTGTATAGTCCATCCTGGGTGGGAATGTGTCCCTTTTTAATAGTCTCCTAGCCCAAATTGTTTTCTTTTGAGGAAAATGTCTATTCAGAGAGGAGTTCGGGAATTGCGTTTCTCTTCCTGGTTCCCAACAGGAAGGTGGGGTAAGGGTGGTTCCTGATAAAATCCCTTGTGATTCCTTGTGATACCTTAATTTAACATTAAGACCTTTCTACTCAGACTGGTCAGTGGACCAGCAGAATTAGCGTCATTTGGGTGCTTGTTAGAAATGTGAACTTTCAAGCCTGCCCCAGACCAGGTGTTTGTGTGCAAAATCAGTCTTAAGAAGCACTTACCATTGTGCCTGCTTCTGGCTTATCCCCAAATCTAGCCTACCAGTTCCCCTTTCTCACAGCATGACCAGCTATTTCCATCCCCTTCAGCTCCTATCTACACTGTGAATGGGCTACCATCTCCCAACTAGAGAAGGATAAAAGGATCCATCAAAAACTAAAGCGCTTCAAAACCAAAATGGCTCAGATGAGACACTTCTTCCATGAGGTAATTAGGAATAGGTATTGCCTATCATTTATTTCACAGAAGCATAAATTATTGGGGTTATCAGTCTTGACTGATTACTTAAGACTTATATTTGCTTTGTGTATATGGCCATGAAGTCTTAATTTTGATCATTGGACTTTCCTAATTTAGTTGCCCCATGCTTTGTTTTACCAGGTCTAAATGAGGTCTTTTTATAAGTTTATAGGATATTTTGGTATTGACTTGCTCAGTATTCATGAAGTATTTTCAAGATGGATTTTAAACTGACCTCTCATCCACTTGAGGCATTCTTCTTCTAATGTCAATCTGTAGCAGTTGATGGTTTCTGTAGGCATAAGCAACCGTTCTTTAGGAAAGAACATTTATTTTCTAAAATTTCTAATCCACTGTAACAAGAAATGATGATAGAGGAGATTTAATTTCCCATAACCATTCTTTTTTTTTTTTTTTTTTTAAGATTTTTTAATTTATTTATTCGACAGAGATCACAAGCAGGCAGAGAGAGAGGAAGGGAAGCAGGCTCCCTGCTGAGCAGAGAGCCCGATGCGGGGGCTCGATCCCAGGACCCTGAGATCATGACCTGAGCCGAAGGCAGAGGCTTTAACCCACTGAGCCACCCAGGCGCCCCTCCCATAACAGTTCTTAACTACTGGATAAACACTGGAGTATGCATTAAGGGTCTTTTGAGCCATAGTTTAACTGTCCATTTTGCCTTGAAAGCTTTGTGTATATATATATACACATTTGTTGAATTGGGGTTTGTCATCATTACCATATATATAGAACTGCGTGCCTTGAGAAGACACATTCTTTTTCAAAGCTTCTTAGAGCTAAAGGGAAAAAGTTCTAGTAAGAAAGATTGAAGGAAGGAAGGAACTAAATGTATAGTTTTAGCAAAAAACCCCTCAGTTCTGCCTGAATATATATGATAAAGCTAACTTGAGACCACCAGGTTTGCAAATAAATTAACTATTTCTCATCACCTGGAGAGGGAAGTAGGACCATGTAGTTTTATAATTTCTTTTCATATGAAAGTAATAATTGGGTTGTGCTTTTTCATTTATGTTCTTTTAAAACAATTTGTGTAATGTACAATGAAACTGTAATACCATTCCAGCTGATATTAGATGTACAATTTGTGACTCTTGAACCAGTCTCTACTAACTCATATGCCAATTAAATCTCCATATATAGGTAGGCCATTTAACCAAATCAGTCATTCATTTATTCATCATTTATCATGTGCTAGTCTTTATGGAGAACAAACCAGATATGGACTGTGTTCTCATAGAGCTCACTGTCTAATTGGGGAGAGAGAAATATTAAAAAATAATTCAAATTGTGTTAAGTGCCAGAAAAGAAAGAGCACAAGGAGACATAAGGGGAGGTGGAGGAAACACCTACTTTGGATAATTAGGGAAGACTTATCTGAGAATTGAACTATGAATAGGAGCAAGGCTATGAATCCATGTAAATAATATTGCTGGCATGGGAAATAGCATATATGAAGGCCTAATCCAGTGTTCACTTTTAAAAGATCACCTAGACTTTGGAGAATGGATTGAAGAAGAGTAAGCATGAAAGTATGAAGAGCAGTAAGGAAGCAGTTGAAGATTTCTACATAGGAAATATCATGGCTTAAAAGTAGAATGGTTTCAAGTGGATAGAATGGATAGATTAGAATTGACAAGGCTTGGTATGGTGGCTTATATAGATAGGTTTGTGGTCTGAGCAAATGGGTTGAGGTGGCATCTATTAAAGTATCGAAGATATTAGAAGCAGCTGATGGGGGGAAATCAAGAGTTTAGGTGTGCCTGGGTGGCCCATTTCTTAAGTATCTGCTTTCAGGGTAGCTGGGTGGCTCAGTGGATTAAACCTCTGCTCTCAGCTCAGGTCAGGATCTCAGGGTCCTGGGATCAATGCCCACATTGGGCTCTCTGCTTGGCGGGCAGCCCACTTCCCCCTCTCTCTGCCTGCCTCTCTGCCTGCTTGTGATCTCTCTCTTTCTGTCAAATAAATAAATAAAATCTTAAAAAAAAAAAAAAAAAAGCCTCTGCTTTTGGCTCAGGTCATGATCCCAGGGTCCTGGGATCGAGCCCTGCATCAGGCTCCCTGCTCAACAGGAAGCTTTCTTCTCCCTCCCCTACTCCCCCTGCTTGTGTTCCCTCTTTTGCTTGTCTCTCTGTCAAATTAATAAAATCGTTAAAAAATTTTTTTTTAGTTTAGACTATGTTAACCTTAAAATTCCTTAACCTATCTCTAGTAAGCACAGATATACAAATCTGGATTTTTCAGGTTGCAATTAAAATTTGGATTTTATCAGCATATAAATAGTTATTAAAACCTTAATGATTAAAGCCACCTGAGGGGGGAGGGATTTCTATACATTCTAATAGTTCTGTATTTTCTTATGAAAGTTCTTTCTGTAATAGCATGGATGTGAGCCCAGAACCAAGGCTTTAAGACTTCTCCCAAATATAGAGGTCCAGGTGAAGGAGAAGGAACTGTATGCCAGAGTGGCAGGAGAAAGATTAGGAAGCAAAGTCACGAAAAGCAAGAAGGAAAAGTGTCTTAATAAGGAAGAGTTTTTTCCTTAAAGTTTCTTTAAGATCTTTCTTTGGAGTCTTTGGTTATTTATTTTCAGATACCACCCAAAGTTGGATACCAATGATTTAGATGAAAAAGAACCAGTGAAGGTGATCAAGAATTGGCTAAAACCAAAATAAAGGGGGAAGGGCTACTGACAAGAGTGTAGTGTCTCAGAAAACCCAAGGGTTTTTAAAGGAGAGAATTAGGAATTGTGGAATACTTCGTTAGAGGTTAAGTGAGATGAGGACAGAAATGTTCCATTATATTTGGCAATTTGGAGATTATTAATAAGATCGACAAGAGTAATTAAGTTGTGTGAAGGAAGTGGAAGGCAGAGTGGAGTGGCTGGACAGTGGAGGTGATGACCTGCCGGGTATCCCGTGTGGTTAAAACTTGGGAAAGTTTGGGTATGAAGCAGAACAGAAAAATAGCTGCAGGCAGATGAAGAATAAAGGAGGTCTTTTTAAGATGTGAAATAGTAGGGACGCCTGGGTGGCTCAGTTGGTTAAGCAGCTGCCTTCGGCTCAGGTCATGATCCCAGCGTCCTGGGATCGAGTCCCACATCGGGCTCCTTGCTCGGCGGGGAGCCTGCTTCTCCCTCTGCCTCTGCCTGCCATTCTGTCTGCCTGTGCTCGCTCTCTCTCACTCTCTCTCTGACAAATAAATAAAAAAATCTTAAAAAAAAAAAAAAAAAGATGTGAAATAGTAGAATATATCTGTGTGTTTATGGGAATGATCCAGGAGAGAGATTCCTAAGAGGCTGAGAAGGGGTAGAATGACCTCTGTTAGAAGACACTTCCTCTGGTCATAGGTGAGAAGATAGGTGCAAATTTAATTAAGTTTTTAAAAAGGATTTTATATGGTGAAAATGGTGGGGGGACTCCCTTCTGAAGGCATCTTTTAAAAAAAATTTTTGAAGTGAGATCACCAGGTAAAGGTGGGATGGAAGGTTGGGTTTACTGGACAGTGATCTTTTGGTCTTACTGTTTGTTTCATAACTCCTCTAGGATGAAGAACCCTTCAATCCAGACTATGTAGAAGTGGATAGGATATTGGATGAGTCTCACAGTATTGACAAAGACAATGGGGAGGTGAGTTGGGGCATGGTAGAACATTGAAGGTCTCAGAGATTTCTACTGGTCTGCTTGCTCATCCTTTATTATGAAGATATGGCTGAGAAATCCCTTAGACAAAAAGGTATTTTTGAGTTTTTCTGAGAATGATACTGGGAAGATAAGGGAATGATACTGGGAAGATAAGGGAATAGGGAGAGAGGCTAAAAGGAAAGCTCATAAAGTCAAACATCTGAGCGCTATAAGTACCAGGAGCTATATTAACAAGTACTCCTTCACCTTGATCTTGTTTTCTCTTAGATTTTATATGGGAGACCCCTGACGTCCAGTTAAGGGTTATAGAAGGGGAGAGGAATAGGGATACTTCACAAATCTTCATATTTATAAATATAAAAATGCCTCCACAGACTCCTAGCTTTCTCCATGTCACTGAGAGTTACTTTTTGAACTTACCATCAGTTGAATGCATTTTCATTTATCATTAAAACCAATCTACTGCATTTGAATCTGTACTTTCAAACAGACTATGGAATTGCACTCCCACAGATTCACATTCAGTAGATCTCTAGGTGGGACTCAGAGATCTGGATTTTTAAGTTGTTCTCCAAGAGATTGTCAAACATAGCTTGATTTGGGAATCACTGCACTAAAGCTCTGTTAGCAGATTTTGTATGTGCTAAAACTAACCTGTTGATACAGTTTCATAAATCAGTTTTTTCATTTTCCAAATAAGTTGAAAATGTCTAAGCCACCAGTGAATTCAACATTATGTCTTTTAAATGTATTTCAAACTTACTTAGACTATGAATCACCATTCCCTTAGAAACTATCGCTTTCTTTTCACTTCAACTATAAGTTCTTGGTAGGGCCACATTTCATCAAGTTTTATCACATCTGACAGTTACTGCTTACCCAGTGACCAGTACAGAACAACAGAACTTAATTAAAATGTCAGTGCCAGTGGTGAGCTAGGCTCACTCACAAGCTAAATGCCATGTGTCTATATATCACCCTTATGGGTTCTAGGAATCAAAAGTCTTCCCTCTCTAAAATTCTATGTTTAGTCTATTTTAGAAGCCTTTAGGGTCATTCAGAACCTTAGACATCCAAGGCCAATTACAGTTCATTGTCTTCAGATCCTGACAAGCATGCCTCAGAAAACACATTTTCTGCCTCTATGGGTTGGGGTGGGAGTTATTGTTTATTATTCATTAGCAGGAGGTGAGTGGGGAATGGACCAGTTTTTATTTATTTATTTATTTATTTTTTTTTTAAAAGATTTTATTTATTTATTTGAGAGAGAGCGCGAACAAGCAGATAAGAGGCAGAGGGAGAGGGAGAAGCAGACTCCCCACTGAGCAGGGAGCCTCATGTGGGACTCGATCCCAGGACCCTGGGACCACGACCCGAGCAGAAGGCAGTCGCTCAACTGACCGAGCCACTCAGGTGCCCCTGGACCAGTTTTTAAAATGGACACGTTAGCTACTATTAAATTCTTGTCATTTTTAGGATCTCAGTCTTGAACATCTTATGCTCTTACCAACATACCACTCTTAAAAAACCAATTGATCTTTGGACTGTGTCGGAAATGGCAAGACAGACGAAAATGTTTTAGTTTCCTGCTGCTATAACTTGTGCTCCAATATTGGATTACAACATTCTGTGAACCCAATTTTCCCTCTCCCCAAAATAAGTTTAATTGGTCATTCTTTTACATGACCTAATAGTGGAAAAGTGGATTATAAATAAGTCCTTGGAAAAGTAAGTTAAGATGCCAGAAATATGTTACCTGGACAAATGGCTTTATGTAGGAAATGACCTGTGTCACTATAATTAAGAAAATAGGGAAAGAGCAACTAGATTAATTCTAGGGATTCCTTGATCTGTAATTCTGTTGAGGTGCTTATATCTTCAGACTTCTTGCTGGCTGTTTTAGGGGTATTCTGTGAAGTGGTACCAGAGATTCTTACTGATTACACTAGGCCCCATCTAATCCTTTTTTCTTTTCTTTTCTTTTTTTTTTTTTTTTAAGATTTTATTTATTTATTTATGGGACGCCTGGGTGGCTCAGTTGGTTAAGCAGCTGCCTTCGGCTCAGGTCATGATCCCAGCGTCCTGGGATCGAGTCCCACATCGGGCTCCTTGCTCATCAGGGAGCCTGCTTCTCCCTCTGCCTCTGCCTGCCATTCTGTCTGCCTGTGCTTGCTCTCTCTCCCTCTCTCTCTCTGACAAATAAATAAATAAAATCTTAAAAAAAAAAAAGATTTTATTTATTTATTTGACAGACAGAGATCACAATTAGGCAGAGAGGCAGGCAGAGAGAGGAAGGGAAGCAGGCTCCCTGCTGAGCAGAGAGCCTGACGTGGGGCTCAATCCCAGGACCCGGGGATCATGACCTGAGCCGAAGGCAGAGGCTTTAACCCACTGAGCCACCCAGGTGCCCCTAATCCTTCTTTTTTCATATAGACCAAAAATAGAAATGCAGTCAGGGCAGTGATCAATTTGAGTCATGAGAACAGCAGAACACATAGATAAGAGCACAGTACTGTAGTTAGAGCTTTAGTATTTGCCCCTCCTCTCTTCTCTCTTGTTACCTGTCTTCAGTGACACCTTTCCTAGTTACCTCCTAGCTCACAAGCATATCTCTTCTTCACCATATGACTGCTTTTTGGAGTAGCAACTGCAGTCAGAGCTACAGAAGCTTAGAAGCCCAGGGATTTCAACCCTGCTTTGCTCTAATGGGTTAATCCGTTCCTCACATAGGAAAGTAGCCTGGCTTCCACTCTTCCACTGTATTAAATTTGGTGCCAGGATAATAGTATGAAGCAGAGCTCTATCTTTCAGTTTCAACCTAATTCAACATAATGTTGGAAAAGCATTTATTTTATTTTTTGCATTTTCATGGTTGATGAGCATAATGTTTCAGTGCTTAGTGTTCTAGAAAATACTGGGTATAACTTTGCCTCTTAGAACAGATTCTGATAAATTGCCTGGAAAAATGATCCAAGCCATGAATAGTACAGTGCCTCAGCAGGTGAACCTATGATTGGTATTCCCAGCCTTTTTTTTTTTTTTTTTTAAAGCACTTTCTAGGTATTAACACTTTGTGATCTGATTCTGTAGTCAAATTCTTACCCTTTGGGGCACCTGGGTGTCTCAGTTGTTGGGCATCTGCCTTTGGCTCTCAGGTCATGATCCCAGGGCCCTGGGATTGAGCCCCACATCAGGCTCCCTGCGGGAAGCCTGCTTTCCCTCTCCTACTCCCCCTGCTTGTGTTCTTGCTCTCACTGTCTCTCTCTCTGTCAAATAAATCAATAAAATCTTTAAAAAAAAATTCTTACCCTTAATAACAGCAGAGAACACAGAATCAGTTTATTAAGGCTTTAGCTTTTTCTCTCCTAGCCTGTAATTTACTACCTGGTGAAATGGTGCTCGCTGCCCTACGAGGATAGTACGTGGGAGCTGAAAGAGGATGTTGATGAGGGCAAGATTCGAGAATTTAAACGGATTCAGTCAAGACACCCAGAACTCAAAAGAGTAGTAAGTACATTTGCAGTTAGAATGTAAAGTCGATGTAGGTAATGATTTAATTTTTTATTTATAGAAGTTTATGTAGTTGTTTTAGCGTTTATTATAGAAATTTTCAAACATATACAAAAGTAAAAGAAATAGTATAGTGTACTAATTTCCAGATTATTTTAAAGCAAATCCTAGATTCCTTTACTTCATCTTTAAGTATTTCAGTGTTAATGTCCAAAGGTAAAACCACTTTTATACCTGAGAAAATTTAACCATTTCTAAATATCAACAAATAACCAATTGCTATATATATTTCCCTGATTATCTTCTAATTTTTGTTAAATTGTTTGGATTGGATTTTGAATAAAGGTCTATATAGTGCTGTCAGTTAATGTGTCTCAAGTGTCTCTTAATTTTAGTTTCCCCCTACTTTATAATTTCTCTTGAAGAAATCAGGTGGTTTGTTCTCTAGGGTTTTCCATAGTCTGAAGTTTACCAGTTACACCCTCCTTGGAAACTTCTAATGTGTTCTCTGTTCTTTATCATTTTACATAAATGGTTAGATATAGAACAGTGGTGTCCACTGGAACTTTTTAGCGCTGTGCTTAATATAGTAGCCAGTAGACTCATTGCACATGCTCAGTAATCACATTTGGCTAGTGTCAGATGTAAAACATCATCATAGTTCCATTAGTATCACTATTCTAAAGGCTTGATCAAATGGGGAAGGGAGACACTAAATCTGTTTCATAGGTGATTCTATCAGGTTGTCTTTTGTGATATTATTAGTCATTAATGATCATTGCCTCGGCCTATTCTTTAAGGATTTCAAAATGATGTTATTTTAATTATATCATGTTTTTATTTATTAGCTAGAATCTCCTAAAAAAGAAAATAATGATTCATGTACTGTTTGGTTACTCTGAGGTTCAGATGATATAGGAAAAGAAGATAAATCCTTTGTTTTCTTTCTTTATTTCTCAGATATCAAAATAATGAAGTAGTTCTCTTGCATTCTCCAAAAGTGACCAGTGGTTTTGGTTTTCCTCTTTTTTTTAAGTTTCTTAAACTTTATTTTAGTTTAAACTTTATTATGAACTCATGAATTTGAATATATTTTAAATGTTTTTAATCCATGTTTTTTAATCAATTTTAGCTCCTAGAACTCGCTAGTAAGTTTGCCTAATTTTGTTAGTGTCTTCACCCCATTTATTCAAATTTTCTCTTTTGTAGAATCGTCCACAGGCAAGTGCCTGGAAGAAGTTGGAGCTGTCACATGAGTATAAAAACAGAAACCAGTTACGGGAATATCAGTTGGAAGGGGTCAACTGGCTGCTTTTTAATTGGTATAACAGGTACGGAAAAGAGTAGGCCCATGAAATGTAGGCTTGGCCTGGAATTATTTTTATCTCTTTTCTGTTGAAATAGTTCCTTTTTACGTATTTTTTGAAAAGATGTATCTTTTGACATGCTTTTCTTTTTCCATGATGAATCTTCAGGCAGAACTGTATCCTGGCTGATGAGATGGGACTGGGCAAAACTATCCAGTCCATTGCCTTCTTGCAGGAGGTTTATAATGTGGGCATCCATGGCCCCTTCCTGGTCATTGCCCCACTGTCCACAATTACTAACTGGGAGCGAGAATTCAATACATGGACAGAAATGAACACTATTGTATACCATGGCAGTCTGGCCAGCCGTCAGATGATTCAGCAATATGAAATGTACTGCAAAGATTCACGGGTGAGTTGTAGATCATGGGAATGTAATGGTTCAGAGAGAGTAGGCCATGGTACCTGGTATTTTAGGGCTTTTATATGAATAAAAGACTAGTATTGAGATTTTCTGAAGTGACTTATGGCATTTTGTCTAGATTGCACATGGAATTTTTTTCTTTGACTTTTGTTCTTTTGATCCAGTGCACATTTTGATCCAGTGGAAGTTCTGACTATTTATGAATACATGCATTTTAAATAGAATTTTATTGGCATTGATGAGTTTTCATCAAGAAGTATTGAGGTGATGAACTTAAGCCACTTCCTCTCTTTTTTTTAAAGACTACTAAAATTTTTCATTCAGATTAGTTCCTTTGTTCTATACAAATTTGAAAATAAAAATTTGAATCATTCATCCTTTCTTAGTCATATTTGCTGCTTTTAATTTTGTTAAACTGATTCAATTCTGTCCGTTTTTTAAAAAAAAATTTTTTAAGATTTTATTTATTTATTTGACAGAGATCACAAGTAGGCAGAGAGGCAGGCAGTGGCGGGGAGTGGGGGGAAGCAGGCTCCCTGCTGAGCAGAGAAGCCGATGCGGGACTTGATCCCAGGACCCTGAGATCATGACCTAAGCCGAAGGCAGAAGTTTAATCCACTGAGCCACCCATGCGCCCCTCTCCTGTCCATTTTTAGACAGTAATGGTATTACCTGTTTCACTTTCAGTCTTGTCTTGTATATTTCAACAGTGCCCAACATTTGTGGATTTCAGTGTTAACTACCAAAAGATCTAGATCTGAGATAAATGAGCTAGGCACACAGCAAAGTCGAAAGTATCCAGCTTTATACAGTGAGGTCTGTCATTTTCCCAAGAAACTGATAGCTTGAGGAGACATTGTATCTTTGATCCAGTGATTTGGCACTGTTTATCAGGAAAATACACAGCAGCAGAGATGGGTGGTGGTGCTGTTTGTATTTCCTACTAAGCCTGCTTGAATATAGAAAAGAGAATGTGTAATGCAGAAGAGGTCCTCACTTAGGGGACATTAGGCCTTTTTTAACTTTATTGCCTTCATGCTTAGGGGCGCCTCATCCCAGGCGCGTACAAGTTTGATGCCCTGATCACCACTTTTGAGATGATTTTGTCAGACTGTCCTGAGCTTCGTGAGATTGAATGGCGTTGTGTCATTATTGATGAGGCGCATCGGCTAAAGAACCGTAATTGCAAGCTGCTCGATAGCCTCAAGCACATGGACCTGGTGAGTTCCTCATGTTGACTTATGGGCGGAAACACCTGGAATTAAAATAATCCTAATTCCCTGTGGAATTAATGTAACAAATTTGGCAGAGAAAAAACATCAGGATCTTACTATTGGGTGGTGGGTATGGCCTATGGGAATGGACACCTGAAAGTCATATAAAAGTCCTATAAACTTTAGAATTAGAAGATAGTTGTATGTTAGCAGTTCTTAATCAGGTGGAGAGGTGGGATATGATATTAGTTACCTAGTGCGACATAATGAATACCCTAAAACTTCGCTTAAAACAACTATTATTTTTTATGATTCTCTAGGTCAGCAACTTGGGCTGGGCACAGCTAGGCCATCCCTTTTAGTGGTCTTGCCTGTAGTCAGTAATGTGGCTGCTGCTGGCAATTGGTGGGCTCCTGGGTCATCAACCATATGACCTGTCATCCTCCAGTAGACCAGACTTTGCTTCTTGACATGGTAGAATCAGGGCAGTATCCAGAGAGGGCAAAGGCAGAAGTTGCAAGGCCTTTGAGGTATATGCTCTGAAACTCACACAATATCACTTCTGCTACATTCTCTTTGTCAGAGCAAGCCACAAGGCAAGCCCAGATTCAAGGGGTGAACCTTGATAGGAGGAACTACAAAGAATTAATGGCCATATTTAATCCAGCACAGGTACATTCCCTAGAGGGGGACATATGAGGATATCTGTGGGGAGTTGAGTGTGGAAAGGCCTATGTAATTGTAAAAAAGCCCCATATTTTTGAATATTTCTTTATTTGCTTATACTTAATATTTAAATTCTTGTTAAATAATATCAAGGCTTTGGTTTTGTTTTGTTTTGTTTTGTTTTTTTAATGTTTTGTGTTTATCAGAAGAGGGAGCAAGTGAAAGAAAAGATAGTAATCTGGTCCATTCCCATAATTTTATAGATAATGAAATTAAAACTAAAGTTTTATACCTAAGAGAAAACCCCAGAAGTCCTTTATATTTTTTAATTTTACCATTTTTTTGTTTTCTCCATTTCTAGGAACACAAAGTGCTACTCACAGGAACGCCATTGCAAAATACTGTGGAGGAACTGTTCAGCTTGCTTCATTTCTTGGAACCTTCACAGTTTCCTTCAGAATCAGAGTTCCTCAAGGATTTTGGGGATCTCAAGACAGAGGAGCAGGTAGGAAGTCTATCTGGACAAAAAAGGTAACGTTTGTACTAGGCACACCTTTGTTGCTGTGGACCACAAGGACCTCTCTGAACTCCTTATAACCTTGTTTCTGCGTCATTTGTGGCATTGTACAAAATCCACATTTTTCAGATAATGGAAAGCTCTCATTGTATTCCTTCATGTTTCCATGTAATGTGAGAATGTTTGTCTAATAGTTTTTATTTATTTTCTCTCCTGTATTGGGCACAGGTTCAAAAGCTACAGGCCATTCTCAAGCCAATGATGCTAAGAAGACTCAAAGAGGATGTTGAAAAAAATCTGGCACCCAAACAGGAAACTATCATTGAAGTAGAGTTGACCAATATCCAGAAGAAATATTACCGGGCTATTCTGGAGAAGAATTTCTCCTTCCTTTCCAAAGGGGCAGGTCATACAAACATGCCTAATCTACTCAATACAATGATGGAGTTGCGCAAATGCTGCAACCACCCGTATCTCATCAATGGTGAGAGAGTTCTGGACAATACCTACATTTCTATATCACATGCATTTACTTGCAAATAATATCCCTGAGGAACAGTGGATATGTTGACTGATTTGGGAGGGAAGGGGATTCTTCTTTTAAAACAATTATTTTTTAAGACTTTAAGATTTTTTTTTTAAAGATTTTTGAGAGAGAGCGCACCTGTGCTGGGGAGAGGGAGAGTAGCAGACTTCCCGCTGAGTGAAGAGCCTGATGTGTGGCTCAGTCTTATGACCCTGCGGTCATGACCTGAGCCAAAATCAAGAGTTGGACACTTAACCAACTGAGCCACCCAAGCACCCCTTACTTACTTGCTTACTTATTTATTTAAGACTTTATTCATTTGAGAGAGAGAGAAAGCAAGCAAGCACGAGGGGGAGCGTGGGAAGGGGAGAGAGAGAGGGAGAAGCAGACTCCCTGCTGAGCAGGGAACCCGATTCGATTCGTGGCTTGATCCTAGAACTCCGGGATTATGACCTGAGCCAGAGATAAGACACCCAGCTGAGCCACCCAGGCACCCTCAAGCACCCCTCTTCTAAAAAAAAAACAATTCTTATGTGGAATGTCTTTCTCTAGTCCTTCCCCCTTGATCCTGCATAATCTATGGGATTTGCTGTGTAGAATGTCATGGACAAGAAATCAAGTCATTCTGTGTTCTGGATAAATGTCCTCATCGGTACTCCATTTTGTAGTTTCTGTTTTGGATGCCAGTAGGGTGGTGATAGTTGTTTGCATGTCCTGTCCTAGTCCTCGTTGTTACAGATGTTTTATCCAATTACAATCTTAAGTCTAACTTATTTGCAGTATTTTGTATAACACAGTCGAAGATGATTTAGGATTTTTTGGGTGCTGAAATTCTCTGTGAGGAAAATGTTTATTTCAAGTCAGGTTACTTTTCTTTGTTTCCCATCTCACCATCAAGTTTGATTTTTCTTTTGGTAGGTGCAGAAGAAAAAATCCTAACAGAATTTCGAGAAGCTTGCCATATTATACCTCATGACTTCCACTTGCAGGCCATGGTTCGTTCAGCTGGCAAATTGGTTCTTATTGACAAGTTACTTCCAAAACTTAAAGCTGGTGGCCATAAGGTTCTGATCTTCTCCCAGATGGTACGCTGCCTAGATATCCTAGAGGATTATCTAATCCAGAGGAGGTGAGAAAAGTGTCATCCCTTGCCTTGTGTTTACTGTAGCTTCATAAAACTGCAGAGTAGGAGGGTCTGGGTTTAATTAAAGTTGGCCAGGACCAGGATAAAAGAAGTACTTAAGATTCTCAACTTTCTGTTTAGGTCTTTGGTCAACTAGAGAGATGGAATTGTGATACGAATCCTAATTTGCTTTTTCGGTTTCTTTTTCCGCTTAACGAAGTTATTTACATGTTTTCTGTAACTGCCGCACAGGTACCTGTACGAGCGCATTGACGGGCGAGTCAGAGGTAACCTTCGGCAGGCAGCTATTGACCGCTTCAGCAAGCCCGACTCGGACCGCTTTGTCTTCCTGCTGTGTACCCGGGCTGGTGGACTTGGAATTAATCTCACGGCTGCTGATACCTGCATCATCTTTGATTCAGATTGGAATCCACAAAATGACCTGCAGGTAGAGGAAATCTTTGTCTTAAGGGCTACCTAACGTAAGAGGTTTTGCAATAGGATCAGGATCTGTTAGACTTGTACATCAAAGAGTATGGAATGGTTTCCTTAGTTTAAGGGTGGCAGTCTCCATGAGAGGTCAGCAAATTTTGTCCATAAAGGGCCAGATAGTAGATCTTTCGGGCTTTGGAACCATACGGTCTCTGTTGTAACTATTCATCTCTGCTCTTGGAGTACAAAAGCAGCCATAGACCATATATAGATGAATGGGTGGGGTTACATATCACCAAATGCACAGTGGCTGGGCAGCCTATAGCTTACAGACCCCTGGTGTACTTGGTGGGACAATAATTTCATCTTAAAATGGACTTTTGGTTTTGAGTTGATCTCATGGCTGCTTTGTAGATATGAATTGGTATTTTGAATCACAGGTCTCTTCCCGCCACTGCCCCCTGCCCCAATTTTATGTCATCTTTGCCCTTTCTTTCCATTTCTTTTTAACCAGGCCCAGGCACGGTGTCATCGAATTGGGCAGAGCAAAGCTGTGAAGGTGTACCGTCTCATCACTCGTAATTCTTATGAGAGAGAGATGTTTGATAAGGCTAGCCTCAAGTTGGGATTGGATAAGGCTGTGCTTCAGTCCATGAGTGGTCGAGATGGCAACATAACCGGAGTGAGTCCTCTTAATCTATAGATGTGTTTGTAGCTGGTCATAGTGATAGAGGGAGAGAAAGCTGGTTTTTGCACGGGAATATGACCACCTTCTTTAGATTTCTAAAAATATCTCTTAAAACATAATGAACTAAGTTATTATATAGTTAGATAATATTCTCTTGTTAGTTTTTTCATTTTTCTATTGGATTTTGCAGATCCAACAGTTCTCCAAGAAGGAGATTGAAGATCTCTTACGAAAAGGGGCATATGCAGCCATAATGGAAGAAGATGATGAGGGCTCCAAGTTTTGTGAAGAAGACATTGACCAGATCTTGTTAAGACGAACCACAACCATCACCATTGAGTCTGAAGGAAAGGGTTCGACCTTTGCCAAGGTATGTTCTGTCTGTGCCAAATTAAGGAAAAGGAGGTAGAGACCGCAGTCTCCTAGAATTTAAATTATTTTTTTCTTAAGGATTTTATTTATTTGACAGAGAGAGAGACAGCCAGAAATGGAACACAAGTAGGGGGAGTGGGAGAGGGAGAAGCCACTTCCCGCAGAGCAGGGAACCCCACACAGGGCTCGATCCTAGGACCCTGGGATTATGACCTGAGCCGAAGGCAGATGCTTAACAACTGAGCCTCCCAGGCGCCCCTAGAATTGAAATATATTTTTAAAATAGAGTTACTGGTTTCCCACTGCTCAGAAAAGTGTTGTAGTTAACTTTACTTTGTTCCTTTGTTCTCACTAGGCAAGCTTTGTTGCTTCTGAAAATAGGACTGATATTTCTCTGGATGACCCCAACTTTTGGCAGAAGTGGGCCAAAAAGGCTGACCTGGACATGGATCTACTTAATAGCAAGGTAGGCTTCCTTTTGTTTTAGGGAGGAAGTATTATAGAAGACACATTACTTTCAGGAGACTTTGTAGCTGCTCTGATTCTTTGATGCTGACCTTGGATTATGATGGTATATTGTATATAAGAGCCATTGTAAAAACTTTCTGTATGGGAAGTCCCAGAAAACTGCTTGGATATCTACCACTTAACTTTGTTTCTGAGTCATATATTTTTCCTGTCCTAAAAAAATCTCTCTTAGAGTATCTGCAAATGTTATATACAAGGCTATTTCAGTCCATAATTGTGTTAATTCCTTTCCCATGGCCTTGTCATGAAGAGAGTTACTCTTCTCCTTCTGTTCTCTGTGTAGAATAATTTGGTGATTGACACACCTAGAGTACGAAAACAGACCCGCCACTTCAGCACTCTGAAAGATGATGACCTAGTGGAATTCTCTGATTTGGAAAGTGAAGATGACGAGCGTCCACGCTCTCGCCGACATGACCGTCATCATACCTATGGGCGCACTGACTGCTTTCGGGTGGAAAAGCACCTATTGGTGTATGGGTAAGAACCACCTTGCCATTAGAGGTAGTGTATTTCCATCCTGATAGACTCTCTATTTGCCTTTCAAATTGGAGGCTGTGACCAAAGAGGAGATAATGGGAAAAGCTTTATTCTGTTACCATGTTTTTCCCCAGATGGTTTTGTCTCCTACCTTTTGGGAGTCCCCAGGAAAATATTACTACAGTTTTCTGTTTTTCTAGTTGGGGACGGTGGCGAGATATTTTGTCTCATGGACGTTTCAAGCGACGTATGACTGAACGAGACGTGGAGACAATTTGCCGGGCCATCCTTGTATACTGTCTTCTGCACTATCGTGGGGATGAAAATATCAAAGGCTTCATTTGGGACTTGATTAGCCCTGCCGAAAATGGCAAGACAAAAGAATTGCAGAATCATTCAGGTAATTATCAACTCTTTACTTTTTAGATTTCTATTGGTTACCTAATCTTTTTCAGGTCCAAGGGTTTTTCTCAATCCAAGTCTTCAATTTCTCCCCTTTCCCAGGTCTGTCTATCCCTGTGCCCCGTGGACGCAAGGGGAAAAAAGTAAAGTCACAAAGCACTTTTGATATCCATAAGGCAGATTGGATCCGGAAATATAATCCTGATACTCTGTTCCAAGATGAGAGTTATAAGAAGCATTTAAAACATCAGTGTAATAAGTAAGGATAGAAATTAACAAAGACCAAAGCATTTTCCACCTCTGAGTTTCTGCATTATTACTGAGCCAGCTTTTCTTCCCTCCCTTTTAGGGTGCTATTGCGGGTACGAATGCTGTATTATCTGAGGCAGGAGGTTATTGGAGACCAGGCAGAGAAGGTGTTAGGGGGTGCCATTGCCAGGTACAGTTATGCTGTATTTTTCTTTATGTATTTCTCTTTATGCCCCGCCTTATTCCAGAAAAGATTGGTTTACTTATTTAAGTCTGTACTATCTTTGGAATAACTGGTAGTTAAGATCTGTGTATCAGGTCTTTGATCCTATGCTTGATACCTGTGGAAGGAATTTGGCAGATCCAGGAACATTTTAAATTACTGGATAAAAGAAGATACCTATAATAATCTTTCCAAGGATTGTTATTTTAATTCCCTTCATTGCTTTGCTGTTTCTGCTCTTTTATACCTTTAGTGAGATTGACATATGGTTCCCAGTAGTGGATCAGCTGGAGGTTCCAACAACATGGTGGGACAGTGAGGCTGACAAGTCCCTGCTCATTGGAGTCTTTAAGCATGGTGGGTACCTTTCCTTAGTTTATTCCTTTCCTATTGTGGACTTATTTCCACAGATGGAACACGTAGCAAAACGCTCATGGCCAATAACTGAGTTCTCTGATTTATCTTTAATAAAATTACGTTTGAATAGGAAACTAGTTCTTAAATATCCACAGCGAAGCAATTAGTTCCTATAAATAGATGTTTAGAAAGGTCAGATGGATAGTCAAATCCTAAGGTGGGGTGTTTCCCATCTGTTCTCTAACCTGTGTTAACAGTCTGTATGTTATGCATCTCAGTTAAGGTTTTACAAATCAGGGGAGGTAATATATGCCCACTCTTATTAATAATAACCATGCTTAATTTGTGTGAAAGTGTTCTATTTATGTAGCGTCCTGTTTGTCTAAATATTCAACACGGATTCTGATGGAAGTGTGAACTACAGTGAGATAAAAAATAAAGTACAAAAAGCGGGAGTACTCCCTTTTCAGTCTAGCTTAATAACAAATCCTAGGTATTAAAAGCAGTGAGTGCTAACCAACTTCCAGCTCAGTGACTTAGTGAATTCGAATATCATTTCTGTTTTAAAATACTTCTCTATTTATTTCTATAAAATAAAAATAATGGCACTTGAACCACATGTTTTTCTGAACTTTTTTTTTTTTTTTAAAGATTTTATTTATTTATTTGACAGACAGAGATTACAAGTAGGCAGAGAGGCAGGCAGAGAGAGTGAGAGGGGGAAGCAGGCTCCCTGCTGAGGAGAGAGCCCGATGCGGGGCTTGATCCCAGGACCCTGGGATCATGACCTGAGCCGAAGGCAGAGGATTTAACCCACTGAGCCACCCAGGCACCCCTGTTTTTCTGAACTTTGATGGGTAAGAGAAACTGTGAACATTTTCTAGTCTTAAATTTACTTTTGAGGGGCACCTGGGTCGCTCAGTTATTAAGTGTCTGCCTTTGGCTTGGGTGATGATCTCGGGATCCTGGGATCAAACCCTGCATCAGGCTGCCCGCTTGGCGGGAAGCCTGCTTCTCCCTCTCCCATGCCCCTGCTTGTGTTCCCTCTCTTGCTATATCTCTCTCTGTCAAATAAATAAAATCTTAGAAAAAAAATTTACTTTTGAGACGAGGAGGTTTAGAAGAGTCCACACATCCTGAATTGTGTTCATTCACTCATTCATTCATTCAGTATTCATCACATAGTCATTGCCTGTTTGTTTGCAGGTGTTTCTTATCCTTTATTTGAAAATGTGTGGCTTGGCCCTAAATTATTTTACTTTTTTCATTTGCCCAACTGTGTAGTATGAATGATAACAGGAGAATTACTGGTTAAATGGCTATGTAAATTTGCCACCATTCTATAAATATTCTGATCAAATTCCTATCTTTCACAACTAGTGATAAAACTTTATAATTGCTGTAGAACTATTCAACATAGTAATAAAACCCATCAGCTGTCCAAGTTAATATTTTGCATTATGAGTAAAGTAGCTCATATATTTGAATTATTCCAGCACACTTTAGGCAAAGTTAATCTTTTCTTTGGCTTATGGTCTTTTTTTTCCTAGGCTATGAGAAATACAATACTATGAGGGCAGACCCAGCCTTATGCTTCCTGGAAAAGGCTGGTCGACCAGATGACAAAGCCATTGCAGCAGAACACCGAGTGTTGGATAATTTCTCTGACATAGTAGAAGGGTAAGCATTGATGTTTAGTTCTCTTGATGTTCTGAGTCTACCTTCTGAAGGCTCTTAGTTGCTTATACATAGAGATAACATAATTCTTGACTAAATCCATCGGTATTCTTAATGATGGTTATAGATTCTTAACAAAGAATGGGACCAGCGGAAAGGACTCCATAAACTAGGCTAAAACAACACATTTGCCAAAGATGCAACCAAGGGTGAAAATGAATGTTACTCCCAAATGGCTTATTTGATGTTCTCTTCAGTTTTTTTGTTGTTGGTTTTTTTGGGCAATATTTATCTGTACAGCCACAGTAGCTGAAAGGACAACTAAACTGGTTGTCTTAAAAGATAATAGCCATGCACTCTCCTGTGTCACTTATGTGGTAGAGCCTCAGGATATTTTAGCCCTGGTTTATCATCTTCCAATGGTGGCTGACACAATATAGGCATATACTCTGTCTGGATACATGCCTCAATGATGAGTTGCCATGCTAATACTGAGTCACCAAGTAGGGCAATGTTGCCTTAGCTTGGGTGCCAGTGAGTTAAACAAAATTTCTCATGTGGAGACCTGAGGGGCATGTGAAATATTTGGCTTAGTTCATGAATACCCATGCACTCTGCAGTTGAGAGATTTCTCTTTGATGATCAAGTCTTAGTTTGCTTAGTGCAGGACCCTCAAAGGAAATTGGTTCGGTTATTCACAAATCATTTATTATGTCACTGTTCTACTCAGTAGAGCAAAATAAAACAAGCAAACATGGACTATTCAAATGTAACAATAATAGTAAATAGGAAGGAGGGGAAGAATAGATAAACAATGAAAAGGGCTATGAAAAGAAGGGAAGGTTTCTGGCCAAGGTATTTCATTTCAGATTCAACCAGTTTAGAATGGCACTTTGTCAGTTTCTTCTCATTCTTCGTCTTGTTGGATGTTCTGCCTAACTTTACTTGGAGCTTAGCACCTGGCCTGCCATTCCTTTGAGCATGAAGGAAAACTGTGGTTCCATCCTGGATTGTATGTTTGGCCACGTCTTCATCCTAAATTCCTCTTAGTGAAAGAAGATACATTCTTGTTTTTTTTTTTTTTTTCATGCCTTTGGATAATTTTAGGGTTGACTTTGATAAGGATTGCGAAGATCCTGAATATAAACCACTCCAGGGTCCCCCGAAGGACCAAGATGATGAGGTGAGGAATTCTCATTTGAGTGTAGCTTTGCTCTATTACTAAATAGTTAAGTATTCTCCTAGTCCCTGGGTTCTGAAGTATATTGATTAATTTATAATACAAGACAGAAAGTAACTACTATTTGAGAATATAAAGTATTCATGGAAAGGATTGTAACACCAGCTGGGGGAGACCAGGGATGGCTTTGTGGAGGAGGTGGGACCAAGCTGGATGTTGAAGTACATTATTTGACTGCTAAATTCCTGAGCACCTTTATTTTCAAGCCATTAACAGCAAACTGATTTTTTCAGGTTCTACTTTTCTTACTCCTTTAGTTGGTTGCTTCCATTTTTTTGTGAGGGTTCATTAAAAGTTTTTCTTGATCCCTTTGGTGCCATAGAAGGACACATATAAGAAAGTGATTTCAGAGTGCCAACTTCCCCCCCTTTCCCTCCCCCCTCCATCCTGTGGGGTGGATCTCCTTCTCTAGGGTGATCCCTTGATGATGATGGATGAGGAGATCTCAGTGATTGATGGAGATGAAGGTAAACTTCTAGGTCAACTAGTACAATTTTGTGTGGGGTGGTGGTTTGGGGAATTATTAACTGAATTCTGTCCTATCCTGGGATTTCTAAGAGCTTTGCTTTGGGCTGGGTTGAAATACTGGTGTTATCTCTACTACCTTTCCTGTACTTCTTATTCATTCTGCTTTGCTTCCCACAGCCCAGGTGACCCAGCAGCCAGGCCATCTCTTCTGGCCTCCAGGCTCTGCTCTGACAGCTAGGCTTCGGCGCCTAGTAACAGCTTATCAGCGCAGCTACAAGAGAGAACAGATGAAGATAGAGGCTGCAGAACGAGGGGACCGGAGACGGCGGCGTTGTGAGGCAGCCTTCAAGCTAAAAGAAATTGCACGGCGGGAGAAACAACAACGGTAAAGTGTGACTGGGAATTTGGGCTGAGCTTTAAGCTTGCCTTTGGCTATGGGTCCTATATTGAAAAGCATCTTAGGAAGGATTTATTTGGACTTCCCTACTGAGGGAACATCTTTTTTGCCTTTAGTTGTTACTCCTCTGCAACAAAAAAACCACAGCTCCTTGGAAGGTCTCTTTCATGGCCATTCTCATTGATTTTATTTGCCCACGTAATTTTTCCCTTAGCTGGCTATTCTTAAAATCTTACATGTTATGGAGTACCTCTTAACTATCTCTTCTGCTGTTTTCTGGGCTGTTTTTGGTTTTGTTTTGTTTTTGTTTTTGTTTTTTTGCCCCATCTTTCAATTTTTTGTTTATACAGGTATTCTTATTCACAGTAAGAAGTAACCCGTTTCCCTGTGTTTTTCTGCTCTCTGCTGCCTGACTCCTCTTCCCTTTAGATGGACAAGGCGTGAACAAACTGATTTCTATCGAGTAGTGTCTACCTTTGGTGTGGAGTATGACCCCGATACCATGCAGTTCCATTGGGATCGCTTCCGTACGTTTGCCCGACTGGACAAAAAAACAGACGAAAGCCTTACGAAGTACTTCCATGGTTTTGTGGCCATGTGTCGCCAAGTGTGCCGCCTTCCCCCAGCAGCTGGAGATGGTAAGCAAGACTAGAGAGTCTTGGGTGAGTGGGGATGGATGGCAACAGAACTAACATGGTTCATTTCTCCTCCCTCCCCTACCTCTTACAGAGCCCCCGGACCCTAATCTGTTCATTGAGCCCATCACTGAGGAGAGGGCCTCACGGACTCTCTACCGTATTGAATTGCTTCGGCGCTTACGGGAACAAGTTTTATGCCATCCCCTTCTGGAAGATCGGCTGGCATTATGTCAGCCTCCAGGTCCTGAATTGCCCAAATGGTGGGAGCCTGTTCGGCATGATGGGGAGCTTCTACGAGGGGCAGCCCGCCATGGGGTGAGCCAAACAGACTGCAACATCATGCAGGACCCAGACTTCTCTTTTCTGGCTGCCCGTATGAATTATATGCAGAACCATCAGGCAGGAGCACCAGCTCCATCCCTGTCACGCTGCTCTACGCCACTGCTCCACCAGCAGTATACCTCGCGCACTGCCTCACCACTGCCCCTGCGCCCAGATGCTCCTGTTGAAAAGCCACCCGAGGAGACAGCTGCCCAGGTCCCCAGTCTGGAGAGTCTGACTTTAAAACTAGAGCATGAGGTGGTGGCCAGGAGCCGACCAACCCCACAAGACTATGAGATGCGAGTAGCCCCCTCTGATACTACCCCTCTGGTTTCCCGGAATGTTCCACCAGTCAAACTGGAGGATGAGGATGATTCAGACTCTGAACTGGACTTGAGCAAGCTGTCACCATCATCCTCTTCTTCCTCATCCTCATCCAGCTCCAGCTCCAGCACTGATGAGAGTGAGGACGAGAAGGAAGAAAAGCTAAGTGAGTGCATGTGACAGGCTGTTGGCCCTTTTCCCTATTTCCCACCCTCCCACCCCCCTCACCCAGCTCTTTCCCTTGTTTTCTAAATGCATCCTCTGGGAGAGATTCGGATTTCGATTTGATAGAACACCAAAATAGATCTGTTATTCTTTGGGCCTTTATTTAAAGCCCATATAATAACTTTATTCTTCCGCCTTTGCTCACATTCTGTATGGTCTCTAGCTGCTGACCGGTCCCGCTCAAAGCTCTATGATGAAGAGAGTCTTCTGTCCCTCACTATGTCCCAAGATGGATTCCCAAATGAAGATGGAGAACAAATGACCCCTGAGCTGCTGCTGCTACAAGAAAGACAAAGAGCTTCTGAGTGGCCCAAGGTAACAGCCGTGTTCCTGGACATATAGTCTGGCAATATACTGTAACAAAAACCAGGACTAAGAGGCAGATTGTTCTGTTTTTCCTTAATTATATTTATTGCTACACGTTTTTTTCATGAAACTCTTCCTGGTTGACTTAGGGATCTGATACTATTACTTCCCTCCTTCTGCCTTATGATTTTTACCCATCCTGCTAATGATGGTGCTGTTGTTTGTCACAGAATCACATAGCTGGTAATCAGGCCCTAAAAACCAGTATTGATTTCTTTTCTACCCACTCAGGATCGTGTGCTTATAAACCGTATTGACCTCGTCTGCCAGGCTGTACTCTCAGGGAAGTGGCCTTCTAGCCGCCGGAGCCAGGAAATGGTAACAGGAGGAATTTTGGGGCCAAGCAACCACTTGCTAGATAGTCCCTCATTGACTCCAGGAGAATATGGTGACTCTCCAGTTCCCACACCACGAAGTAGCAGCGCAGCTTCCATGGCAGAGGAGGAAGTGTCCGCAGTCACCACAGCAGCAGCTCAGTTCACGAAACTTCGCAGAGGCATGGATGAAAAGGAGTTTACAGTTCAGATTAAAGATGTAAGCTCAGCATTTAGGCACTGGGAAGTGGGGAAGGAGACTGGAGTTTTGCAAACTGCTTCACTAAGGTGATATTAAACTTGTTTGGTTAGCTAACTTGAAAAATGAGAAGGGAGTTGGGGTGCCTAGCTGGCTTAGTCAGTTGAGCATGCAACTCTTTTTTTTTTTTTTTAAAGATTTTATTTATTTATTTGACAGAGATCCCAATTAGGCAGAGAGGCAGGCAGAACGGGGGTCGTCGGGGAAGCAGGCTCCTCGCTGAGCGGAGAGCCCGACGTGGGGCTCGATCCTAGGACCCTGGGATCATGTCCTGAGCTGAAGGCAGAGGCTTAACCCACTGACCCATCCAGGCACTCCAGAGCATGCAACTCTTGATCTTGGGGTTTTAAGTTCGAACCCCATGTTCATGTAGGGGTGACTTAAAATCAAATAAATAAATTTAAGTAAGTAAAGTAAGTAAGCAAAAATAGAAAGGAGAGGGGAGAAAAATTAGAGTTCACAAAGCTCCTTTGAAGAAAAGTAATTGCAGTAAAGGAATGGATCTTGTATTTCCTAAGGACTAGGTTAAAAGAACCCATACTTTTGAAAAATTTAATTGATACAAAACTTCTTTTGGGTGGCTTGTTTCTAGATCCTAGAAACCTAGTTTTAAAGATTGAAATCAAATTGTGGGAAAGCTGTTAAAAATGACACTTAGGTATTAGGGACCTTACAGAGTTAATAATAAGTTATTCTTAGTGAAGTTAAATTAGTGTTATTTATTTAATAATGGGAAATTTCATTTATTTTTCCTGATCATCTTCCACATTGAAACCCTATTAGCTCATCCTTAAGTATTCAACAAGAAAATTTTCTTTCCTTCCTTCCTTCCTTTTTCTTTCTTTCTTTCTGTCTCTCTTTCTGCCTTTCTCTTTCTCTTTCTTTCTTTCTCTTTCTTTCTTTCTTTCTGTCTTTCTATCTTTCTTGTGGGCTCCACACCCTGCGTGGAGCCCAAAAATGGGACTCGATCTCACAACCCTGAGATGAAGAACTGATCTGAGATCAAGAGTTGGACCTTTAGACTTTTAACTGAGCCACCCAGTCGCCCCCAAGAAAAATTTCTTAAACTAGTATGTGATAGGAATTATCAGGATTTTGCCCCTGTGATGAGTTGCCATGCTAATATTGAGACACCAGGTATGGGGTGTTGTTGAGATAAATTCTTCTCTAATGTCTACCTGAGGAGCACTAGGTCAAGAAACAAAATCTTTCTATGGAAAAAGTATATAAGTTTAGATACATTTCTAATTTCTACCCTTAAGTCAGATGGCCTTCCTTCTCATCATTGAGCCAGAGGATGACCCTTACCCTAAGATCCCCAAAGCTTAATATTTATTTTAAAAACATGTGCCATATGACATCTTGGGTGGGTGGGTTGTCTTCTTAGGAGGAAGGATTGAAGTTAACATTCCAGAAGCACAAGTTGATGGCTAATGGAGTAATGGGAGATGGACATCCTCTGTTTCATAAGAAGAAGGGAAACAGAAAGAAGCTAGTTGAGGTGAGTAGGAGAGAGTCTTTAACATGATGATTAGGTTTTTTATTCTCACTAATTGATGAAGGCAGTTGGGATTAAGGGACTAGAAGATACTAGAATTACTTTATGGCTACCATTGGCTCTGCTCCCCCTCCCTCCCTGCCCCACAAAAGAGTATGTGCTCATGGGGGTGGATTCTGGGTTTGCAGCTGGAGGTGGAGTGCATGGAAGAGCCTAATCACCTTGATGTGGACCTGGAGACCCGGATCCCTGTCATCAATAAGGTGGATGGTACTTTGCTGGTGGGTGAGGATGCCCCTCGCCGGGCTGAACTGGAGATGTGGTTACAGGGTCATCCAGAGTTCGCTGTCGATCCCCGATTTCTAGCGGTGAGTGGCAGTTCCATCCAGCAAGATCTAAAGTCATTCCCTTGGTATTTAAGCTGTCTGAGAGGGCAGAAGCATGCCATAGTATGTCATTTTTTTCTGCGTCTGTCAAATACTATAATACTCAGTCTTCCTAACTCACAGAGTTGTTGTGAGGATCAAAATAAAATAATGTTAAAGCACTTATTAAACTAAATACTAGGCAGATATTTATTATTGAACTATTATATAACCACCTAATTTTGGGGGGGAGAGATCTGCTAAAAGCCTTTTTCCAGTAGGACTAATCCTTTATTTATTCATGCAATAAGCATTTGTTGTCAAACTAAATACTAGTACCTTAATAATTACTCCGGGGAGATTTTTCTAGGATAACTAATACTTTTCTATTTCAGTATATGGAGGATCGCAGAAAACAGAAGTGGCAGAGATGTAAAAAAAATAATAAGGCAGAATTGAACTGTTTGGGAATGGAACCAGTACAGATGGCTAACTCTAGGAATGGGAAAAAGGTGAGTGAGACTGAGGCATTACTGCTCTGTTCCCACATTAGATGTGACTGGAGAACTAATTTTGTGTTCTGTTACTTACCTTTGGACCAGTGTATGCAAAAATATACGTCAGTCCACCAGTCGGGAAACTAGAGTCATTTCTTACTGGTATTTTTACAGCTCTTGGCATCATCGTATATAGAAGAGCATAAAATTCTAAAAAGTAACTTTAGCACTTTAAGCATATTAAAACATAAAGATTAGTAAGAAGTAAAAAGTAACTTTAGCACTTTAAGCATATTAAAACATAAAGATTAGTAAGAAGTGTTGGAACAGTCAAGGCCTTCTCTGACCGGCTAAGGGATTTTTGGCAGATCCTTTAAATTTCTCAGTTTGTACATCTTGAAAAGTTGAGGGTATAGCACCAGCTAATCTCTTAAGAGTTTTATGATGCTGTACATTTTAGAAGTGACGTGGGACATACCAAGGACTAGTCATAGTCATAGCGTTTCCCAATGTGGAGGAAGTTGAGAATCACTGATAACACCAGTAACGGAAAAAGGACAGGAAAACATGTTTTGTAGTTTATAATAATAACTTTGGTTATTCCATTATTTTCAACTGTACTTAGGCTTTTATCCCAGTTTTAGGCCATTTGGTAGACGAGGTACCCATAATCCTTTGCACCAAAATCTGACTGTAAAAGTTTCTCTTTGTTATGTTTGCCTTACTTTGGTCAATAGTTGTCTTTTTTAAACATACTAAATCAGGGTTTTGTAAGCAGTCATTTAAAATGATTAGCATTTATGGGGCACCTGGGTGTCTCAGACGGTTGGGCTTCGCCTTTGGCTTGGGTCATGGTCTCAGCGTTCTGGGATCGAGCCCCACATCTGGTTCCCTGCTTTGTAGAGAGCCTTCTGCTCCCTCTCCCTCTGTCTGCTACTCCCCCTGCTTATGTTCTCTCTCCGTCAAATAAAACCTTAAAAAAAAAATGATTAGCACTTATCATCTACCATTGGACCTTTTATATTCATCTTTACACATTATATAATATATATATATGTAAAACCACATGTATGTCTTTAACAAAATTTATTTCCAAATAGACAATATATATCTTCTGCATTTAACAAATTGAGATTGTTACTTTGCACATTATAGTTATTTGTGAGGTGCATTTATGAGGCTTATTATGTTTACATTGTGGAAGTGGTTTCATATAAATACTATTACCATAGAAGAATATTTTAACTTTTCCTCATATCCTCCATGGGACCAAGAGTATAATAAGCAGAGTGGTTGATATGGGAGGCTGATGGCTGGAAGGCTGGTATCTTCTCTGTCTTGAACTTAACATTATAGAGGAGCCTATAAAAAAGGGTTTTCTTCCAGTATTACCTATTTTTCTCTCAAGTATTTTGCTACTTTTTAATAGTCAGTTGATAAATCTAAGAAAGAAAAGATCCTAGGGCATCACAAAATCATAATATGACTATTACAGGATTTTTTTAAAAAGACTTATTTGAGAGAGAGGGAGAGTGGGAGCGGGGGGAGGGATAGAGGGGGAAAGCATCTCAAGCAGACTCTGTTCTTGAGCCCACAGCCCATTAGAGGGCTTGATCTCACGATCCTGAGATCACAACCTGATCCAAAACCGAGAGCTGGATACTTAACTGACTGTGCCACCCAGGCACCCCAGTATGGAATTCTTAATGCAGACAGAATTAATGGTGTATTATTACTGGTACCTGCAGGAGTTTAGGTGCTGTTATTGTTATAGTTTAAAAGTACAAATACAGTGTTCTGAGATGTTTCTTTTTCCAAATCGAGAAGGTATATTCACATGTCAGGTATTAAGCTTAGATTGGTAAATAGCATCCAGAGACATGGTTACCAAATGTCTGAGTTTCATGCCTTGGTACCCAGTATTATACTTAGGTCTAGCAAAGCAGAGGCACTAGAGTAGTAAGTTCCAGCTTCAGTATACTTAGTCAAAATTTACAGCCAGAATATTCAGAGGTGCGTGGGTGGCTCAGTCCAGTTAATGCCTAACTCTTGATTTTAGCTCAGGTATTGATCTCAGAGTCATGAGTTTGAACCCTGTGTTGGGCTCACACTGGGTGTGGAGTCTGCTTGAGATTCTCTTTCTCTCCCCCCTGCCCCTCCCTGCCTGCTTGGATTCTCTCTCTCTAAAAAATAAAAATAAAAAAATTTACAGACAGAACATTTAGAAGCTTAAGATTTAACAGATATATTTTTTTTTAATCAGTGTGCAAAAACACTTTATTAAGTTTCGTGAGGAGCTACCCACAATCTTTTTGTTGTTCTAGACATCCAGAAAGAAGTCTTAACCTGACTTGTCTTTAGTTTACCACACTCTGCTGTGCTGTAATAGTTTTGTAAATGTCAATATAGTGTTGGGCTTCATATGGTAAGATCATGTGAACAACCTGCCATCAGTAAAGTATACTGTGCAAATACTGATTCATTCACTGGCTTGCCCAGTCTCCTTGTTAACAAAGGTAAGCATCTGTGAAATGACTGGATGGAGTAAAGGTACAATGTAGTCATGGAAAAAAGCAAAACTCTGGTTCACATAAATGTCAGTATCAATCTCCATTTTAGCTTTAGCTGGAATGTTTCCAACAGTAAAATCCAGTATTTCCTCTTCCTATTGACTATGTTTGCTTTGTTCATCCTAAAGATATTCAATGAAAAAGCACTTGCAAGCTAGGATTCTATTGTCTTCTAGTTTGCTTTTTTCCTTTCTTTGTTTTTACTATCTTCTGCTCCTTCCTCCTAGGGTCACCATGCTGAAACTGTGTTCAACCGGGTTTTGCCAGGGCCTTTTACACCAGACAGCAGCAAGAAGCGGGCCCGCAGAATGCGACCAGACCTTTCAAAGATGATGGCCCTGATGCAGGGCGGAGGCACTGGGGCCCTATCTCTGCATAATACCTTCCAACACAGCAGTAGTGGCCTGCAGTCTGTGTCATCCCTGGGTCACAGCAGTGCCACTTCTGCATCTTTGCCTTTTATGCCGTTTGTGATGGGTGGTGCAGCATCATCCCCCCATGTAGACTCCAGCACCATGCTTCATCACCACCACCACCACCCCCACCCCCACCATCACCACCATCACCATCCAGGCCTCAGAGCCCCTGGCTACCCTTCTTCACCAGCCACTACCACCTCTGGTACTGCCTTGAGGTTGCCACCACTGCAACCTGAGGAAGACGAGGACGATGAGGATGAAGATGATGATGATTTATCTCAGGGCTATGATAGCTCAGAAAGGGACTTCTCACTCATTGATGATCCTATGATGCCAGCCAACTCAGACTCAAGCGAAGATGCTGATGACTGAAGCCCCAGCATGGTCCCCATTGCTTGGGTGGCTGCTCTATTTTCAATTACTCTGGCCCTTGGACTATGGAAAAGTGGGAGGGGCAGGGGAGATGTGGGGAGACCCAGGACTCCAGGAGGTGAAAAGGAAAAAGAAAACTTGTACCTGATTGCTTCCAAATTTGAGAGGATTGGGTGGGCAGGGGGAACTCCTAAAATAATACATGACCACTTCCTCATTTCTGGGGAAGGAAAGGAGACTAGAGCAGCTGATGTGCTCACCCCTCCCTAAACCCCTCCATTAACCACAGACTATGTAGCGCTGGCCCTAGCCTCTGGCAGAGCCTGTTCCTGGCCGAACTGTGGATACAGCTGGAGGGTCAGGAACTGTTACCTTCCTTCCCCTTGGCATTAATAAATTTAAGTTAATCCTTTTCCACTCTTCCCTTGTATATTTGCTAAAATCCAATATAAAGGTTAATTTTGAATTCCTAATGGGTAATCTCAATACTACATTCCTAAAGCTCATTATTGTAAATGCAGTTACCTTGGATAGGACAGACAAGTCATCTGTACTCCCATTAAAGGATATATAAGTGTAGTCCATCCAGCTTGCTAAAGGCAAGGGAATTGTGTAAGAGGAGGCAAATGTTCGAGATTCAAACTCCCAAGTTCTCGGAAGAAATGAGAAGGAAGAATTTCTTCAAGGAACCATGTACATTTTGTTTGGAATTAACCGAAATAACGGTACTTTGGGGGTAGCCATAAGAATGTTATCAGTTAATGAACTTTGGCAAGGGGAGAGACTGGAAGGAACGGTGTCAAGACTTGGACGGGGGGCCGGCGGTGGGGGGGGGGGGGGAGTGACGGGCAGACTGGGTTGCGTGAAGCCCCTCAAGCAATTTGTTTCCTAAGACTCCTCCCCTGCCATCCCAGCGCTCAGATGAAGCCTGGGCATTTTATTTCCCTTTCTGAGGCAAATAGTTCTGTGGACTTTTTCTCCCTGGTTAGTGCTCGCTCTGTCCTCGCCACCAAGATCCTTACAGTCCTGGAGCAGCAGCAGCTCTTGCTTCCCTACCATGTAGAAGCGGAACGCACCCGAAGTTCCCACTCCCATCCCCACGCCAAATCCCGCTCTTTCCGCTTCCCCCTCATTTGTCGGTGGGTGGGGCCGTTGCAGCGGCGCGCGGGTGCTTGTGTGGGGCGGGGCAGACACGGCAGGCCTCCCGCCTCCTTCACAGTGCCCAGCCGCCGCCTCGGCCTGAAATCCGAGCTCCTGGAAACCGCAGTAAGGCTGAGAGTAGGGGCGGGCGGAACGTCACGTGACGACGTCTCGCGTGCGGCTGTTGCTAAGTTGACAAGAAAACCCCGCGAAAATCTACACACTTTTTGTGTTGCACGTTTTGTTGATTTCCCCCACTGTCTTTCTTCCTCTCGAACCCTTAACCTCCCGAGAGAGGTTTAAAAAAACAAAACAAAACAAAACAAAAATCCCCCAAACGCTATCGGGACCCGGAAGCGGAAAGGGCTTCTTTGAGGTCGATACTTCCGGGTCACTGGGAGAGTGCGGGATTCCGGGGCCGAGAGCGGGTGGCGGATCCGGGACCTCGCGTGATTCTCGGAACCCGGGTAGGAGCGGCGTCTGTGGCTATGGCTGTGACTCTGGACAAAGACGCTTATTACCGGCGAGTGAAGAGACTGTACAGCAATTGGCGGGTGAGATAGATCCCGTAATTTTTCCCTAGGGAGCCCCCTTCTGCCATCCCATAATAACCCAATTTCTCGGCGCCCTTTTTTCCTTTTCCGTCGGGAATTCCCGGGTCCAGTGTCGTGCCCCTTTAGTTGCTGCAGGACCATTCACCGCAGGCCGCCCCCAGCGCCGCCCCGGAACAGGGAATCCCCCGCAATCACTCTGCCCTGCGGCCACCACCATCTTCCCCGCGTGCTGGCCCCCGTCATGCATAACAGCCTCCTCTCACAGCCTCTTCCCGCCCCAGAAGAGGCATCATCCTTCCCTCCCACTCTGTGATCACGTCTTGCCGCCCCCCTCCTGCAGTGTTAATACACACCCACGCACTCGCTCTGTCCTTCCAGAATCAGAGTACTGCGCCCCAGGTCCCGCCAGAATTACAACCTCCTTCGTAAAGGGTGGATGGAGGGGCTGGTAGGATGTGAATCGGATTTTCGTATTTATCATTTGCGGGGCTTGTGCTGGAGTTTAAGAAAAAAAAAACTAACTAATCACGCGCAACCGTCTCATGTTCTAGGCCCTGCCGCGGGTAGCACAGAAACCTAATGCTGAAAACCTGCAAGCTTTAGTAATGCAAAAACGATGTGATGCCTAAAACCTGGTTAGTTTTCCTCCTCCATAGAGTATCCAGGGCACGTGTTGAGAAGACGTGTTGCAGTCCCCAGTATTTTAAAGTTGGGGTAATCTTGCCGCTTGAAAGACGTCCGGGGTTAAAATTTATTTTTACGATAGTAATTTATCAATTCATATATTTGATTGCCTCCTGTGGTGCAGGCTGTGCTGTCTAGCTTAAGTCTGGCCTCTGAACTCTGTCATCCAGGGAAACTAAAACTAATAAAGACTTTTAAAACCTGAAAAACGTCCTGACAAAAATGATCAGTTCTGATTTCAGCATTGTAAATTGCCTTTCAAAGAGACTCTCTACTAAAAACCAAGCTATTGAAATTGGTGAGTTCACTGCCATTCATATTAAAGGTTCATGTGTCTGTTTCATCTTTTGAAGATAAATGCATTAGATAACTGAAAATAAAATTGATTCTTTGTTGCATTTTATGAAAAGGAAAAATAAGGACTTTATACAGATAAATACTGAGGATAAGTTTTAATTTAAAAATTTTGTACTGGTTAATTTCTAATGAATATTTCACAGTTTCTTTCCCTATTAAATTTTTACATTTTTTTCCTGTTACATTTTTACATTTTAACATAATCCACGTTAGAAAAATTCTTTCTAAAAGCTGCATTATTTTCTAAAGGTTAATAAGTACAAATGTACACTAATCAGAAGCCCTCTCTTCTACCCCCAGACCCTGAAATTATGCATCTTTGATGTGGAGGTTGTTTCTACTTACGGTGATTCAGTTAATCAAGTTATTCTTCATCTTCTCTAGACCATTCACAAAAGCTGAGTTAATTTAGAGCTCAGAGTTCCCTTACATGATAGATAAATACAAAACATGAGACTAGGAAACACTTGAGGCCCGAAGACAGTTTAGCAAAATTAATATTAAATGACAGTCTTTAAATCCAGGGAAGTTAAATTATTGGCCCTAATTTTTTGTTTCTCAAAAATCATTAAAATTTATCTGGGCCCTCCTACTTACATCATTTGAAGGGTATGTTAGATGATAATGGTATTTGAGTTATGAGCAAGATCCATATAAAATGTACTCACTAGCAAAATTTGTGGCTAATTATTATGAAATATTACTTGAGTAAACTTTCTGCTCTCTTGATAACTATGCCCAGAGCCCACCTGTAGAATTTCTTTCTGCATGCACAGCTTTTCCAGGTTACAGACTTCTGTTCTGATCTGCTTAAGTATAGATCATGGTTGTCTAGGGTATGAGATAAATTCTGTTTCCTTATTCTCTGCACTGTAGC
This sequence comes from Lutra lutra, assembly GCF_902655055.1. NCBI lineage: Eukaryota > Metazoa > Chordata > Mammalia > Carnivora > Mustelidae > Lutra > Lutra lutra. The sequence continues at coordinate 50,126,183 of NC_062284.1, forward strand.
AGAAAGTGGAATATATAGGTGCATAATACAGTTATTTTTTACACTTTCTCCTTTTTTAATAGAAAACTAGCATTGAAATAAGGGAATAACTTGAAGTTAGCTGTATAAGTTCCAAGCTTTGCATTGTTAGCACCCATCTTCAAAGAACTATCCATTATGACAAAAATTCACAAACTAGAGAATAAGTTGGGTGCCATATCTACTTTTTAGTTTTAGATACCTGCAAGCATAAGGTTTTCAGAACTGTGTGGTTGTGTGGTAGCTCCAACTCTCTTCAGCCTCACAGGGCAGAAGAAAACCAAAAAATTAGCCTTGTTTTGTTTTTTAAATAAGAACAGGAGTTAATGTGACTCCTATCTCACTTATCTGCAGATTGAGTTTGGGTCAGATACATATTGTGAGGCTATTGCAAGTACTTTCCCTTTTTTTAAAGATTTTATGTATTTGAGTGAGGGCACATGGGCATGAGTGAGGGGAGAGGGAGAGACAGAATCTCAGACTCCATGCCCTGGGCAGAGCTTGTCTCCTGGCTTAGTCTCACAACCCTGAGATCATGACCTGAGCCAAAATAAAGTCAGACACTTGACTGAATGAGCCACCTAGGCGTCCCAGTAAGATATTACTTCTTAATTAACAATTTTCATAACTTATGTCCTAAAAGTAGTTGTAGCATCACATACTTGTGTTTGAATAGAAATTTCTAAAACATCAATGAGAAATAGTGTCATTCGAGAGATGAGAAAAAAGGCTCAGTCAAAAATCAGGAGATCTCTATAGTGACCAGAAGTTATTGCTGTCTTATGACTATACCTGGATGTTTGAGTCTGTTCCAGTCCTGCCTCTTATTTTTTAAATTAGAACTGCTGCAAGCAGAAAGGGTTTGTGGTGCGCCTGTCCATTCTGTTAGAAAACTCCAGGTGGTAGTAGTAGGTCATGAGAGTGTGCTATGGGCTTCTCTGGCCTCTTAACTGAGCCTTATTCAGGGCTCTCAGCCTTCTCAGCATTGTCATCATTTTTAACCAGGTATTATGATTAGTACTGCATAGGGTATGAGGTGAAGGAGGTTAGTCATCATTCTGCAGTTCCAGGTTTTTTTTTTTTTTTTTAAGATTTTTTTTTTTTTTTTTAGTTTGACAGCACAAGCGGGGGGAGGGGTAGAGAGAGAGGGAGGAGCAGACTCCGCTGAGCAGGGAGCCTGATGTGGGGCTCCATCCCAGCACCCAGGATCATGACCTGAGCAGATGCCTAACCGACTGAGCCATCCAGATGCCCCAAGTTCCAGCTTTTTGAGAACCAGTGGAAGCAATATCCAGGCATACCTATTTGAGACCTACCTCTTGGTGCATCTTGCTATGAGTAAACCTCGACTTTGGTCATTTGTCTTCTATCCCAAAAGAATTCTGTGAACTGTCAGAATTTGCAGCTGTTTTGAAAAGGAATGCTGATCCAATGCATTCATTCATGTGTCGGTCAGAATTGAAATGGTGGGTGGCTTTTACCCTAAAAAGTTTGTGCCCGTGGAGAAAACTATATGCTGTAGTGTCAGTGCTTCTCTCAGTTACTGGTTTCTGACTCAGCTGTTTTTGTCATGGACGAGTTTCGTGTTCTGGATTGCTCTCCAAAGCTAGGCAGTTACTATCTGTGGCTGAGGAAGGTTCTTTAAAATACAGGCAGTACCCAGAATACTTTGAGCAAAGGTAATGGGTTACTTCTACCCATCTCCATTCTTCATGGCTCTTTTATCTTGAGGTAGAGACAGGTTTAAGCAATGCACTGGTCTCTTGACTTCAGGAAGAGAAGGGCTAAATGGAAGTAAATGCCTGGGCAGGTTGGGATTCATTTATTCTTGCATGCCCAACTTTTATAGTCTACTCTGGTTATCCACTTTCTTATTTTCATTTTTTATCCCTGTATACCATCACACTTAGTCTAACTTCTCTACTTTCTTAATACTTTCTAAATCTCTTCCTCACACATGGATATGAAAAGCTTCCAACATACAGAAAAGTAAAAGAATTTTATAGTGAACACCTGTGTACTCACCACCTAGGTTAACAATTAACATTTTATTATACTTGCTTTATCACATATCCACCCCCTTGATAAGTTTTTTTCACAACTTTTATTAAAATCAGTAGTCAGGGGGCGCCTGGGTGGCTCAGTGGGTTAAGCCTCTACCTTCAGCTCAGATTATGATCTCAGGGTCCTGGGTTCGAGCCCCGCATTGGGATCTCTGCTCAGCAGGGAGCCTGCTTTTCCCTCTCTCTATGCCTGCCTCTCTGCCTACTTGTGATCTCCCTCTCTCTGTGTCAAATAAATAAAATCTTTAAAAAAAAAAAAAATCAGAGGGCACCTGGATGGCTCAGTGGGTTAAAGCCTCTGCCTTCAGCTCAGGTCATGATCTCAGGGTCCTGGGATTGAGCCCCGCATCGGGCTCTCTGCTCAGCAGGGAGCCTGCTTCCCCCTCTCTCTCTGCTGCCTCTCTGCCTACGTGTGATCTCTCTCTCTCTCTCTCTGTCAAATAAAATCTTTAAAAAAATTTTTTAAAAATCAGTAGTCCGTTTACATTTTTATGCTCATGTAGATGAAGTTAATAGAGTATAATTTCCTTTTCTCTACAGTTTTTCATTTTTCCTGATGCTAATGATTGCCCAAAGTTTTCTCCTTTTTTAAATATCCCTAGTCCCAATTTTTCCTGCAGTTCTGTCATAAATGTTATCTATCTTTTGTTTTAAAATTCTCACACTTGTCAGGTGTTTTATTAATTCTGTGGTTTGTTTTTCTTTTTTTTAAAGATTTTATTTATTTATTTGACAGATCACAAGTAGGCAGAGAGGCAGGCAGAGAGAGGGAAGGGGAAGCAGCCTCCCCGCTGAGCAGAAAGCCGGATGTGGGGCTTGATCCCATGACTCTGAGATCATGACCTGAGCCAAAGGCAGAGGCCTAACCCACTGAGCCACCCAGGTGTCCCTAATTCTGTGTTTTTTTAACCACCAACACCATTCCCTTCCTGCAGCCTTACATCATATTGTTCTGTCTGTGCAGGTTGTACTCCAGGCCCATTGAACTTGGGGTTTTCCAATGTTGGGTCCACTATGTCTTACAACCCTTGTCTTGATTTGTTTTTTCTTTGTTAAAGTATTTCCTCTAAGAGCTTCTTGAGAAAGGATATAGAGAATATATGTTTCCTGAGCTGTTGTGTGTCTTAAAAAGTTTTACTGTCTTCACTTTTGATTAGGAATATAGCTCAGTGAGAATAAAATTCAAGGTTGATAATCTCTCAGAATTCAGCTCAGAATTTTGAAGCTATTGTTTGTCAGTCTTCAGACTTTTTTCAGTATTGTTTTTCAGAAGGCAGATGGGTCTCTTTCCTGTTCCAATGTATATGGCCTGTTCTCTCTGAAACATTTAGAATCATCTCTTCATCCCTTGGGTTTTGAAATGTCACTGCCTTGGTAGGAGTCTTTTTTTTTTCCAACCTCCTTGCATTGAGTTGGGAAGTAGGGGGCCCATTTAGTCTCAGGACTCAGTGCCCCTCAATGGTAGAATTGTTCATTGTTGGTTACTTTCTTTGCTCCATTTCCTCAGTGGTCTCTTTCTTTCCCCTGAAATTCCCATTCAGGAGGTTTAGGTCTCTTGGCTTGAGTTTGTTCATTATTTTTCGGTTTTATTTCCTATTTCTTTGTCTTCCATTTGCAGTATTATTTCTTTATTTTCCCACTTTCTGTTGAATTTTTAAAAAATTTTTCAGCTATTTTTAATTTCTAGTTCTTTCATGTCCTCTTGTTGTTGTCTCATGGATGTGCTGTATTTATTTATTTTATAGGAGGTGTTTTAATTTTTATCTTCTGTCCTCTGTCCTTTCTGTTTCCTCTGAGTTTCCTTGCTTTCTCTTTTATGTGTTGGAGACTTCACGGAAACCAAAATAAGGCTCATCTGTATTAAGAATAAGACCATAACTGGGACGCCTGGGTGGCTCAGTTGTTAAGCGCCTGCCTTTGGCTCAGGTCATGATCCTGCAGCGATTGAACCCCACATCTGAGCTCACTGCCCTGTGGGGAGCCTGCTTCTTCCTTTCCCATTGCCTGCTGCTCCCCCCACTTGTGCCTGCCCTCCCGCATGCGCAAGTGCTCTCTGTCTGTGTGACAAGTATGTAAATAAGATCTTTTTTTTTTTTTTAAGATTTTATTTATTTATTTGACAGAGAGAGATCACAAGTAGACAGAGAGGCAAGCAGAGAGAGAAAGGAGGAAGCAGGCTCCCTGCTGAGCAGAGAGCCCGATGCGGGACTCGATCCCAGGACCCTGAGATCATGACCTGAGCCGAAGGCAGCGGCTCAACCCACTGAGCCACCCAGGCGCCCTGTAAATAAGATCTTAAAAAAAAAAAAAAAAAAAAAGATTAAGACCATAACAAACTGTTGGCAGCTCTGTATGAATGGGGCCTCTCAACTAGTTAGGGGTGACTGTAGAGTGAATAGGCTTGCTTTTATTTATTTATTTGATAGAGATCTCAAGTAGGGGGAGAGGCAGGCAGAGAGAGAGAGAGAGGAGGAGGAGGCCAGGCTCCCCGCTGAGCAGAGAGCCCGATGTGGGGCTCGATCCCAGGACCCCGGGACCATGACCTGAGCTGAAGGCAGAGGCTTTAACCCACTGGGCCACCCAGGCGCCCCAAGTCTGTAGACTTTTTGAGCCTGTTTTTGCAGAGGCATTAGGTGTTGTCTCAGGACTTCCAAGAATCCTGGGTGGAGATTAAGTAGATTGGGGTATTGTCCCTCTCTTAAGCTTACTGACCAGACTTTCTGTAGTCCTGAACTCATCCAAGTACAATGTACCCTATTCCCTTTCCCTGATACATGGTGCCTCCTAAGTTCTGAGCTCACTGGGGCTCTTTGAGATATGCATTTCTACTGATACCTTACCAGTGAGAATGCTTGTCAGGCATTCTTGGGGTGTCATTACCACAGCTCTGCTTAGTCAATTCCCACTCTTTGTCCTCTTTTCATCTTCCAAAAAACTGTTGATCTCTTTAAACCTAAATATATTCAAAAAGGATACTTTCCATCACTATGATTGAAAATACTGTCACTTTCCAAAAATAAAAAGTAGCTGTTAAAAAATAAAGATAATGTAAGTGCAACAGCGTTACTAAATTGTAGCAGGTGTTAAGGACTAGCATTAAAAATATAATCTTTTTAAAGAAAATTTTATTTTTTAAGTTTTTATTTTAATTCCAGTATAGTTAACATAGTTATTATATTAGTTTCAGATGTATAATATAGTGACTCAGTGCTTCTGTATGTTAACTCTGCTCTTCAAGGTAAGTGCACTCTTCATCCTCATCACCTATTTTACCCATCCCCCCCAGCCACTTCCCCTCTGGTAACTATCAGTTTGTTCTCTATAGTTAAGAGTCTAGGGGAGGAACGCCTGGGTGGCTCAGTTGGTTAGGCGGCTGCCTTCGGCTCAGGTCATGATCCCAGCGGCCTGGGATCGAGTCCCACATCGGGCTCCTTGCTCAGCGGTGAGCCTGCTTCTCCCTCTGCCTCTGCCTGCCACTCTGTCTGCCTGTGCTCTCTCTCTCTGACAAATAAATAAATAAAATCTTTTAAAAACAGAGTCTAGGGGAGCCTGGGTGGCTCAGTCAGTTAAGCAGCTGCCTTTGGCTCAAGTCATGATCTCAGAGTCTTGGTTCCCTTCTCAGTGGGGAGCCTGCTTCTCTCTCTCCCACTTCCCCTGCTTGTGCTTTCTCACTTTCTCTCTGTCAAGTAAATATATAAAATCTTCAAAAAAAGAGTCTGGGGCTGCTGATACTCTATAAATGTATGCTAATAGAAAGTATATATTTTACCTTTAATATGTATGTTTTAATTAGGTTTTCAGCACTTTTTAATTAGGTTTTCAGCACTTTTTAAAAAGTCTAAATCATCATGAGTGTGAGGACTGCTAGTATATTTGTGTGGGAGTTTTAAGTGTGCTAGGTGTTGATTGGGATTTTGAATATGGTCATGCCTACTGCATGTCAGGTTTTATTGTGAGGGTTATAGGTAATAAATAAATGCAAGGCACATTAAAAAAGTGGGGGCACCTGGGTGGCTCAGTGGGTTAAGCCTCTGCTTTCAGCTCAGGTCATGATCTCAGGGTCCTGGGATCGAGTCCCACATCGGGCTCTCTGCTCCGCAGGGAGTCTGTTTCCTCCTCTCTCTCTCTGCCTGCCTCTCTGTCCACTTGTGATCTCTGTCTGTCAAATAAATTAAAAAAAAAAAAAAAAAAGTGGCTGCTCAGTAAATACTATTATTCCCACCTGAAACACTCATTTCAGCAAGGCTTGGCTGTCAAGTGTACCAAACAGACTGGAAGGTGGCAGAATTTGGAGACAGAAAGGGTTTGGTGGATGTTGAGAATCTGTGCAAGATGGTTCATCTAGAAAGGGGAGCACAGGGATCACAAGTCCAGATTCGACAAGGGCTCAAGTCTGAGTTCTGAAGATCAGCCCAAGCAGAAGAGATCAGGTAGGAATCTGGGACCATTTCAGAGCAGCACAGGGTTGAGAGCCAGCTTCCTCCAGTAGCCAGGCTGGCAGTTGGAGTTGGACATAGAACTGTTAGCCTTGTAGCATTTTTCTTCTTTTTCCTTTTTTCAACTACCCCACTGCACTCTAATATTCCAGACGTAATTTTTTTTTTTTTTTTAAGATTTTATTTATTTGACAGATCAAGAGAGCACAAGCAGCAGAGGGAGAAGAAGCAGGCTCCTGGGCTCCATCCCAGGACCCTGGGATCATGACCTGAGCCAAAGGCAGATGCTTAACCAACTGAGCTGCCCAAGCGCCCCTCCAGACATAATTTAATCTGGAAACACATTTTATATATATAAAAATATTTTACAATAGTATGTGTTATGTTACTTCAGGTAACTTATGCAAGTTTTATAAGCAAATAACTTAAAGTCTCCCATAGTTTCAGAAGACTATTTTCAGATGTGATCTATATTAAAGCATTTGTATTCATAAGGTTTGAAATACGAAACTGTATCCCAGATTTTGCTAAGATACTTGGTTTTATTTATAATCCTTTTCATTGTATCACATTTTGAGAAAAATTTTCCCTGAATTCTTTATTTTTAAATATCTAAAATCTCCTGTTACTACATTTCTTTCCTAGGTTAGAGCTCACGGGTTTTGTGGAGAATCAATCAAGAGCTTTGATGAAATGGTCAGAGCAGCTGGGTTTCAAGAGAAATTAGGATTCGTCCTTTCACCTTTGTGATTGGCAGTGGAAAACTAGGCATTTTATTTGGATTGAAATCCTTGGGATGGTTGCGTTTGTTTCTGCATCTACTTGAAAAAGCTGAATATGCGGGCCCTTTTTCTCTCCCTATTTTCAGTTTTATTGAGATCCCTTTGGATGATTTACCCATACTGTTAGTGATTAAGTTACATGATTATATTTTTTATATACTTTTAAGAAATGTATTATTGTGTATTTTGAATTTTTTACATGTTAATACCTTTTTCTTTGTAGAAAAATTTTGACTGGACCAAGACTTCAAGTATCAAAAAATACAATAGACTTTTGACTAATTTCAGTGGTATTTTTTGCAGACAGATATTGGAGGGGGGATTACATCTGTATCTAGAAGCCATAAGCATTAAATATAGGCAAGTGCCTGTTGCTAATTTTGGGAGATTATCAAGGTAGTGGTAATATTATTGCCACAAAAATCTGTATTTATTGAAGAATTGGCACATACATAGCAAAAATTGAGAAGAGAGAATGTTTAATGCAAAGAGTAGTGTTAATGTGCTATGGCACAGGAATCATATAGCACAGTGGTTCTCAGACTCTGATAGCAGAACCTTTAGATTCTTAAATTATTCATGACCCCAAAGAGCCTTTCTTTGTATTGGTTGCATCAAGTATAGAGAGAAAATCTGGCCTCATACATATGTGAAGCTGGAAGGGGGGATATTTTAATAATCTTTTTAGGTAATTATGAATATACTTTGTTACTACATTAAAACTCAAGAAGTGGTAATCTTGGGGCGCCTGGGTGGCTCAGTGGGTTAAGCCGCTGCTTTCGGCTCGGGTCATGATCTCAGGGTCCTGGGATCGAGTCCCGCGTCGGGCTCTCTGCTCAGCGGGGAACCTGCTTCCTCCTCTCTCTCTGCCTGCCTCTCTGCCTGCTTGTGATCTCTGTCTGTCAAATAAATAAATAAAATTAAAAAAAAAAAAAAGAAGTGGTAATCTTTCAAAAATTAATTATAATTTAAAATTTGAAACCACAACATTAACACTTTTTATACTCAAGTTATTGTACCTTTAATCCTTTACCATGGATGATTTTTTTTTTTTAAGATTTTAATTATCTGACAGAGATCACAAGTAGGCAGAGAGGCAGGCAGAGAGAGGGGGTAGCAGGCTCCCCACTGAGCAGAGAGCCCAATGCGAGGCTTGACCCCAGGACCCCGAGAGCATGACCTGAGCCTGAAGGCAGAGGCTCAACCCACTGAGCCACCCAGGTGCCCCCCCATGGATGACTTTGTGACATAATGCATTGGTTCTCTCAGTTGTGCAGATCTTCTAAATGTTACACATTTCATTATATGGTATCAAAGAATCATGTTTGTTAATATCACCACTAATTTTACCAGGAGAGTTTTAAGTAGGGAAGCTAAGTTCACAGTGGCAAGTCAACTATTTCAGAATTCTAATTTTTGCTTGAAAACTCAAATATTTATCATTGACTACATAAGACATCATTCATGTTCCGTGAAATAGCAGGCTCACTTCATTAATTTTCAAGAAAATGTATGCTGGATACCCATGTCTGCTTAAATGGCTCCCTCAACTTGTTATTCAGGTAATTGTAAAATTTTCCTTAAGACAATCATTGTACTTCAGTTTACAGATAGAAGTGTTTTGTGTGTATTTCCCATTTCTTTACACAGTATTGAAAAGACATGCTCAAGGGTTGGGATTTCTTACTATTAATCATTTTTTTGCATCAAGGACATTCTTAGAGAAACTGCCTTTCCCCCCCCTTTCCATGAGCGTGCAGTAGCGAATAACTCTTTTGGTTCCACTGCCTTGATTCATGCTAAGGCAGTAGGTTAACTACCATTGCTTTTGCATCATCAATGAGAACTAATGATAAAACTTTACCAAGCTGAAGGAAAATACCTTCTCACTGAAAATCAGTGGGGGAATGCCTACAATTTCTCTGTGGTAATTTCTTTGTCTTAAGTATTTTGTTATGGTAGAGAAATTGAACAGAAACCTCAATTGGCATTATATTTGGATTCTTACTGGCAACCAGAAGCCTTGACATGTGAAGAGTCTTAGTAGATGTTTCTCTTGACTTTATAGGGGAAGTTAGAGATTTGACCTTCTAGCCCATTATTACCAGTCTTTCGGTCTTGTAGAGCTATTGAAGAGCAGTTAATGGTTGGAGAACTCACACTTCTCAATTTCAAAACTGGTTACAAAGCTGCAATAATCAAAATAACATGCTGTTAGTGTAAGGACAGACACATAGATCATGGAATAGAATTGAGAATCCAGAAACAAACATCCACATTTGTATCACTTGATTTTTTTTTTTTTTTAGATTTATGTATGTATTAAAGAGAAAGAGAGTGCATGCAAGTGGGGCAGTAGAGGGAGAGAGAGAACCTCAAGCAGACTCCTTGCTGAGTATGGGGGCCCAACTTAGGACTTGATTTCCTGACCCTGGGATCATGACCTGAACGAAAATGAAGAGTAAGACTTTCAACTGACTGAGCCACCTGCATGCCCCAGTATCATTTGCTTTTTCAAAATACATAATTTGGTTTAAATTGGGACAGTTCAATGGGGGAAAGAATAGTCTTTTCAAACTGGATATCCCTATGCAAAAAAATGAACTTAGGCCCCTTCCCCACACCATTCAAAAAATTTAACTCAAAATTAACCATTAGGTCTAAATATCAGAGCTAAAACTGTAAAACTTTTACGGAAATACAGGTAAATCTTTGGATTGTCCTTGGATTAGACAAAGCCTTCTTAGGTATGAGATGAAAAAGCACAAGAAAATAATTTGGACTCCTTCAAAATTAAAAATGTTTGTGTTTCTAAGGACACCAGCATTATGAAAGTGAAGAGAACCCACTGAATGGGAAAAATTTGCAGTCTTATCTGACAAGAAACTTATGTTTGGGTATAAAAGGAACTCTTACAAGTTAATAATAAAGCAGTAATTCATTTAGAGAATGGGCAAAGAATCTGAATAGGCACTTAAAGGTAGGCAAATGGTCTAATCATGTGAAAAAGTGCTCAGCATCATTAGCTGTCAGGGAAATGCAAATCAAAACTACAGTGAGTCACTACTTCGCACCCAATGGATGGCTCTGATTAAAAAAGTCAACAAATGTTGGTCATAACATGGAGAATTTGGAACCCTGATAGATTGCTGTTGAGAATATAAAGTGGTACACTTTGGAAAATAGTCTGGTTAAACTGTTAACCTCAAAAAGTTAAACATAGAATTAAACATATGACCTAGCAGTTCTTCACCTAGATACATACTCAGGTATGTCTACACAGAAGTACATGAGTGTTGATAGCACCATTATTTGTAATAGCTAAAAAATGGCAACAGCCCAGATGTCCAGCAGTTGATGAATAGATACTGTGTGGTAGATCCATAGGGTAGATTGTTACTCAGTGACAGAAAGGACAAAGTACTGTCATCTGCTACAACATGGGTGAACCTTGACAGCATGTCAAGTGAAAGAAGCCAGACACAAAGCCTATGTATATGAAATGTCCAGGATGGACAAATCTGTGGAAACAGATTGGATTAATGGTTGTGTACGGCTGGGAGGAGATGTATAGTAATTGCTTGTGGGTTTCTTTTTGGGGAGATGAAAATGTTCTAAAATTAGATTGTGATGGTTTCGTAACTCTGAATACACTAAAACCATTGAACAGCACACTTTAAGTGGATGAATTGTATTGTGTATGAATTCTGTCTCAATAAAACTATTTAATAGAGTAACTAATGACTGCCAAGCGAACATGTACCTTAAAGTTGGCATTTCTATTAAAAAATTATATATATGTATATATGTATACATATATCCTGAGTAAATACTTGAGGTCTGTATTCCAGTTTTACAAGGATAGAAAGAAAATGACCAAATTACTTACTCTTTGCTTTTCAGAAAGGAGAAGATGAATATGCCAACGTTGATGCCATTGTTGTATCAGTGGGTGTTGATGAAGAAATTGTTTATGCCAAATCAACTGCCTTACAGGTAAGGATTTATGTCAGTCTTAGCCCTGAGAGTCACTGAATCATTGACAGCACTGTTCAGCATGGTAGTCACTAGCCACATTAAAAGTTTAATTCCTCAATCCCAAGTCACAAGTACTCAGCACTGAGTGGACCAAAAAAACCAAAAAGCAAAAAACACATTCTTATATAAAAAGAATCAGTTATACTTTAAAAAAGGAACATAAAAGCGTACTGGAGAGTGCATAGAACATAAAGAGAAGTCTATAAATTGGGATTTAACCAAAAAAATCTGACAATGAATTAAGCAAAAACAGTTCTTTCTCTTTTATTTTTTTAAAGATTTTATTTCACAGGGAGAGAAGGAGGGAGCATGAGTAGGGAGAGGGGCAGAAAGAGAGAGGAAGAGGCAGATTCCGCGCTGAGTGTGGAGCTGGACACATGGCTAGGTCTGAGGACCCTGAGATCATGATCTTAGCTGAAGTCAGACACCTAACTGAGCCTCCCAGGCAGCCCAGTTCGTTAGTTTTCAGGGACTCAAGGTTTTTTCAGGTCTCTACTCTGCCATACACAGAGTCCATATCATGGTACAAAATTTGCTAGCAGAAAGAATGCAGAAAGGGAAAAAAATGGAGACCTCCTTCCCTTTATAAAGAGACTTGCTTGAAGTCCCACAGAATACTCCTACTTAAAACGTATTGGCCTGAACTTAATGGCCATACTTAGCTGCAAGAAAGGATGGGAGATAGTCTTCATGCAGAGTCTTGTGCCCAGCTGACAATCCCGTCTTTCTGAGGAAGAAGAAATGAATAATTGGTAGGTAACTGGCAATCTTTGGGGGAGCTAGAATGTGCAGTTCCCTGATTTGCTACTCTGTCCCTTGTTTTATGCATTTCTGTCCTACTAAACAACAGTATAGTTCCTATAAACACAAATTATCCAAATGCACTGATGGTCTTTATTATGGACTATGTCAAACATCAAAGTCGATAAAATAATATATTGAACTCCCACGTACCCATTTTCCAATAAATTGCCAGCTCTTGGCCAGTTTCATTTGTATCCACATCTACATTATCTTGAAGCTAATTCCAGACACCTTATTTTATAAATGTTTCTGAATAAGTACATTAATTCTTTTTTAATCTATAAATACTGTTAATCACATGTTATCTTTTCCTATAGACATGGCTCTTTGGTTATGAACTAACTGATACCATTATGGTCTTCTGTGATGACAAAATCATCTTTATGGCCAGCAAGAAAAAAGTGGAGTTTTTAAAACAGATCGCCAACACTAAGGGCAATGAGAATGCTAATGGAGCCCCTGCCATCACACTGCTGATACGGGAAAAGGTCAGAACCAATAAAGAATGTGTCATAACTGTGAAAGAATGTTTAAAAGTGATGAACAGAAATGCCCTCTAGGAATTTAAAAAGACACAGAGGAAGATTTTAGCTGACTGTGGTTGTAATTACAAAATTCTGTCGCATCTTTGTTGTGTTTGTTAGGAGAAAAAAAGGTTCACTAACCTTGTCAGTTCTGCAGCAAAACATGCAGGCTGTGAGAGTCTGTTGAACACTCACATTATCTGTCCTTTCTCGAGGACAATGTTAGCTTGTTTGTTTTCACCTTAGTACTGTCATTAGAATAAGTAACTTTTTTTTTTAAGTAATCACTTTTCATCTTGTACCTTCATTAAAATAAGTAACATCTTTTTAAGTAATCACTGCCTCCAGTGTGGGGCTCGAACTCACAGCCCTGAGATTGTCACGTGCTGTACTGACTCAGCGAGCTGGGTGCCCGTAGATTAAATAACTTTAAATATCTTTAAGGAATCTGAGATATACCTCCTTTTCAGTTTTTATCACATGTGATTTATTTTTTTTAAGGTCTGTCTGAGAGAGCATGTAAGCAGGCATACAGGCACCCGTATGTGCTTGTGCTGTGGTGAGGGAGGGGCAGAGGGAATGTGAGAGAGAGTCTTAAGCAGACTCTGAGCTGAGTGCAGAGCCTGATGCCTGACTCAGTCTCATGACCCAGAGCATGACCTGAGCCAAAACCAAGGGACAGATGCTTAACCAATTGTGCCACCCAGGTGCCCCACATGTGATCTTTTTTGTCATACTTCCTATCTGGCACTTTTTCTTTGAATATTGTTCATCTTGTGTTTTAGCTATTCATGAAAAAAAGGATAGTCTTTTTTTTTTTTTTTTTTTTAAAGATTTTTTTTTTTTTTTATTTTTTATTTGACAGAGAGAAATCACAAGTAAGCAGAGAGGCAGGCAGAGAGAGAGGAGGAAGCAGGCTCCCTGCTGAGCAGAAAGCCCGATGTGGGGCTCGAACCCAGGACCTGGGATCATGACCTGAGCCGAAGGCAGCGGCTTAACCCACTGAGCCACCCAGGCGCCCCAGGATAGTCTTTTTTTAGAAGATTTTATTTATTTGAGGGGAGGGGGAGAGAGAGAGAGCACATGCACGATAGCGGGGAGGAACAGGCAGAGGGAGAAGCAGACTTCCTGCAGAGCAGGGAGTATAATGCAGGACTTTATCCTGGGACTCCAGGATCATGAGCTGAGCCGAAGGCACTCTCCTAACCAACTGAGCCACCCAGGCGCCCAGAAAAAGAATAGTCTTATCTTACGTGGCACTTCAGTATGTAAAAATACCCAAAGAAATTTTGTGTTAACTTTTAGTGTGTTATAATCTGTCCCAAGGAAGTAGATGGGGCATGAGAAGAGAATTTATTCTTTCTGTGGTTCCAGATATTTGTCTCTGCCTATTACTAGTAGAACATAGATATCTAATTCTAAAACTAATTAACTCCTTTTTTTCTTTGTGGCACTGATAGAATGAAAGCAATAAGAGCAGCTTTGACAAAATGATTGAAGCCATTAAAGAAAGCAAGAATGGCAAGAAGATTGGAGTTTTCAGCAAAGACAAATTCCCTGGAGAGTTCATGAAGAACTGGAATGACTGCCTCAACAAAGAGGGCTTTGACAAAGTAAGAATACTCCCGGAAACAAGCTAATTGGGAGTTGGGAAGACCAAAAGTGTGACAGGTTTCCATAATAATAGTACAAAGTATTTGTTTTGGGAAAACTGTATTCCTTCACATTTCTATTTTTCATTCTGTTTGGCTGAGCAGTAAGCCAGTTTGACTTTTTAGTCAGGGGTGAGACATTGGGAAGATAGTTTAGCTATTTCAGAGAGAAACAGGAAAATCTCTTATCCAGAAAATACATTTTTTTCCTCCCTGTTGTCCTGCCTATTTTCCTTCTTCAGCCTTTACAAAATCCTTTAGAGAGGAGCATTTACATTTACATCTAAATGATTCATTAATGTAATACCTATTAGAGTACACACTGTGACCTGGTAAAGAGCTATTTTAAATATTTATTCAATCCAGAAAAAGAGTATTTCAGTATTTTGTAAACTACTGATGAATAAGTGATTTTTGAATAAATTATGAATAAATAATAATTGCTAAATAACCAGGTATCTTCACTGATGATATTCAAATTGGGAGAGATGCGTTTCTTTAGCAATTCTCTATTTACATGTTAGAAACTCTTAAACTTTGCAGATAGATATCAGTGCAGTTGTGGCCTATACCATTGCTGTAAAGGAGGATGGGGAGCTCAACCTAATGAAGAAAGCAGCTAGCATCACCTCTGAGGTCTTCAACAAATTCTTCAAGGAACGAGTCATGGAAATAGTTGATGCAGATGAGGTAAATGGAGAGGTGAAAGTCTTACTGTTTTAATGAAGGAGAAGTAAGTCCCTACCGTGCAGTGCTTTTTGGTGCATGTTCAGCTGCCTTTGAAATTAGGCCTTTGGTACATAAATTGGTGGTGTATAATTGTGCCAGCTCTTTTCTTTTCTTCCCTTTTTTTTTTTTTGAAGATTTTATTTATTTATTTGACAGAGAGAAACAGTGAGAGAGGGAACACAAGCAGAGGGGAGTGGGGGAGGGAGGAGAAGCAGGCTCAATTCCAGGACCCTGGAAACATGACCTGAGCCAGAGGCAGGCACTTAACGTCTGAGCCACCCAGGCACCCCTCTTTCTCTTCTCTCCTCTCCTTTCCCTTCCTCTCCTCTTCTCTCTCCTTCCTTCCTTCCTTCCTTTAAGATTTTTTTATTTGAGAGAGAGTGACCTCTCACGTGCGCCTGTGCATGCAGTGGGGGAGGGGCAGAGGGAGAGAGAGGGAGTCCCAAGCATTCTCTCCGCTGAGCGGGAAGCCTTTTGCTGGGCTCAGTCTCAAAACTGGAGATCTGACCTGAGCTGAAACCAAGAGTTGGACACTCAACTGAGCCATCCAGGTGCCCTGCCAGCTCTCTTTCAAAGTAACTGTAAACCTGCACTATAGTTTCTTGAGGTTATTCAGTATTTTATTTGAGAATTCCTCGTATGGCTGTGAATTTCACATTCTGTGTCAAAATCAGTTTTGCAGGCATACCACTGTGTTATCTGACATGTAAACAATTTCATAAGACTTTGTTAGCATCCTAAGTGATATCAGGATATATGTTGTCTTCAGACAATAATATCCACAAATCCAAAACTGTTAGCCACTGTTTGATGACTTTATAAATACAGTTTTATTTCTGGGCATTCTTACAGAAAGTTCGACACAGCAAACTGGCTGAATCTGTGGAAAAGGCCATTGAAGAGAAAAAATACCTAGCTGGGGCAGACCCTTCTACTGTGGAAATGTGTTACCCTCCTATCATTCAAAGTGGTGGCAACTATAATCTCAAGTTCAGTGTGGTGAGGTAAGTGTGAGAACTTCAAAATATAACAACCAGAGTATTTCAACTTCTAGCCTGTTTTTTTTCTTGGACTCATTCTGGAATTCAGAAAAGTGGAAAGAGACAGAATAACCATTAGTCTGCCTTCTACATTATTCTCTGCATTTTTTTTTCTTTTTTAAGGTTTTATTTTTAAATAATCTCTATACCCAGTGTGGGGCTCAAACTCAAAATCGGGAGATTTTAAGAGTCACATACTCCACAGACTGAGCCAGCCAGGCATCCTTACTTACTCTATTTTATTTCATATTGCTACTCATTTCTTACTTGAGCATTTGATTTTGCTTTTCCAGGTGATTAAAAATACCAAGAAAAAATGCAAATCATGTTGAGAAAAACCATTAGGATATTATTAGATATGCCATAATGTAATTCTTCTAATTTTTAAAAGTATTGTAGGGAATGCTGTTTTTCCTGGTCAGGCTGAAGGACTAATTCTTTTTTTTTTTTTTTTTTTTTTTTTAAAGATTTTATTTATTTATTTGACAGAGATCACAGGTAGGCAGTGAGGCAGGCAGAGAGAGAGAGCAGGAAGCACGTTCCCTGCTGAGCAGAGAGCCCGATGTGGGGCTCGATCCCAGGACCCTGGGATCATGACCTGAGCTGAAGGCAGAGGCTTTAACCTACTGAGCCACCCAGGTGCCCCATGAAGGGACTAATTCTTAATGAATATTGCATTTCGTAGTGGCTGGTGGATAAGTGATGCCTTACCCCTGCACTGTTAAACTGTGATAAATAGATTTTGATATATTCTTTGTCTGTTTAGGATACCACAACTCACCTTCTCTCTGAATTTTTATCCTGCGTTTTGGTCACCAATTTTACTCCCCTATAACCTGCTTTGTTTATTTAAAAACAAAAAAAAAAGTTTAGGTCCTTAGGTCCTTCTTGCTTCAGCTTTGGGATATAGCAGGAAAAGGTAGTGATTACAGGTGTTGTATGGCAGGAATACTAAGGACTTAGCTAGTTTTCATAACGAAATGCTTTCTTCCTTTGGTTTCCAGTGACAAGAATCACATGCATTTTGGGGCCATCACTTGTGCCATGGGTATTCGCTTCAAGTCTTACTGCTCCAACCTTGTTCGCACTTTGATGGTTGACCCTTCTCAGGAAGTTCAAGAAAATTACAATTTTTTGCTCCAACTTCAAGAGGAACTGCTAAAGGAATTAAGACATGGTGAGGTGCCTTAGAAAAGAAGGTTTGGAAATGATGTAACAAAAATGTTTCTAGTGTTTATGTGCATTTCTGTCCCTGAGGCTCTTGTACTAAAAATAGAATCAGTTTTTACCAACCTTGAACCATGCTACCATTCCATTCTTAAGTCTCCTTTTAGGCATGAGTAGTTACATTGGTTTTAATTGGTGTTTACAAAAAACTTCTGTGACTGGTTGGGCCTCTGTGTCCCAGATCCTCTTAAAATACCTTGGCCTTATTACTTTACTTTAGAAGGTTTTGAGAACTAATATCTCTGCAACAGAATGTATATTGCTAATTCTACATCAAATGGATATAAGGATCATAGTCTCAGAACTAATAGCAGCTCTGCTAAGCAAGCAATTGTCGACCTCAAAAGGCAGCAAAGTGCTTGACACCACACCTCTGTTGTCTTGAAATTCCATACTTCAGTTAGCTAACTGGGACTTTAAGTGTTTCACCTTTAAGCTACTCTGTAAGCCCTCCCCATCTCTTCTAGACACTCTTCCTCATGATCTCAAGTCAATCTTGAGAAATCCTATTGGAAATCATAGTCGCATGTAGCTTGGTGAGGATAAAGACCCCTTTGAGGCTACTGTATCCAGACTGTTCTGGCTTGAAATGTCTGTTCATATCCTAAATAGTGAAAAATTAAGGCCAGAGTTCTTCTAATAGTAATTTACCCCTTCAGTAGTCCTGTTTTTCAAAATGTGTATTTAATATCGTGCCATTTATCTACTCTTAAATTATTTCGTTGAGACTATCTAGCATCCCATAGTTCTCCTGAGTCAGTGATTCTTAAGTAGTATAATGACTGGGTGACTAGGTGAATTGTTTTTAAAAATGCAAATTTCTAATCCTTACCATTCCTGCAGCTGTCTTTTTTTTTTTTTTTTTCTTTTCTTTTAAGGTTTTTATTTAGGGGCACCTGAGTGGTATAGTCAGTTAAGCGTGCAACTCTTGGTTTCAGCTCAGGTCATGATCTCGGGTCATAAGCCCGGGTTGGACTCCATGTTCAGTGCAGAGTCTGCCTGAGATTCTCTCTCCCTCTTCTCTTTCTGCTCGTGCACATGCATGCACACACTCTCTCAAATCTTTAAAAAATTTTTTATTTATTTGAGAGAGAGAGAGCACGCATATGCACATGTAGGGAGGGCCAGGTGAGGAGTGAGAGAGACAAGCAGACTCCACTCTGAGCACAGAGCCCCACATAGGGCTTGATCCCATGACCTGAGCCAAAATTAAGAGCCACTGAGCCACTCAGGCACCCCACAGTTGAAGTTCTTAATTCACACTTTGAGAAACTCTGCTTTAGGGGACAGGTGAAAAACTGTTGATAAACCAAATCAAATCAAACCTTTTTTTTTTTTTTCCTTGAAAGATTACTGTGTTTCCTCTTTGTCTTGTCATTAGGTGTAAAGATATGTGACGTGTATAATGCTGTCATGGACGTGGTTAAAAAGCAGAAACCAGAGCTGCTGAACAAAATTACCAAAAATCTAGGGTAAGATGTGAAAATGTACATTGTCACTCTGAGACAATTTTCATGACGGCCATGGTCAGGCAAAATATTCTTAGATTGATTCACCATTTATGGTGAACCAACATATAAATATCCAACATTTATGGACTGTTAAATATTGAACTTAGATGCCAAACATAGTGTTATCAGAGAATGTGAGAAAGATTCCATTTCTACTCCCAGGGGTGGGGTGGAGATTTTTACAGACCGGTGTAGTAGATACCAGTAGGTTGTTCTAGGCTTAAATTATTAGTGTTAGGATACATTACTGACTATTTCCTGTCTCAGAACACCTCAGCTCACGTTTGTAAATGAAATACTCTGAGATGTCCTACTATTTACATTGTTCTTTCAGTTTTTATTTTTTTTATTATTTTTTTTTTTTGTTTTTTGATTTTATTTATTTATTTTTCAGAGAGAGAGAGGGAGAGAGAGCAAGCACAGGCAGACAGAATGGCAGGCAGAGGCAGAGGGAGAAGCAGGCTCCCCAATGAGTAAGGAGCCCGATGCGGGACTCGATCCCAGGACGCCGGGATCATGACCTGAGCCGAAGGCAGCTGCTCAACCAACTGAGCCACCCAGGCGTCCCTGTTCTTTCAGTTTTTATTTAATTAAGTATTTCTTAGGTGTATTTGACATTCAACACTTAGAAATACTTAAGAACATCTTACAGAACCAAAGACATTCCAGGAAACAAAGGCTGTGGTCAGTTTCTTTAGATGGAAACTAGTCTGGGATATATAGTTTCTTTCCGGATTTCTCTGATGGACAAGAGGAAATATATCAACCTGTACCAAGTCCTGGCTCAGGTGACTTACTGAATCCTTGTTATCAACATTCCACTAACAGTCGCCTTGCTCAATTTAACATTACAGCCTTGGTAATATACCCATTAATGGTCTGTCAAGTTGTTTATAGGAAGACTCTTAATTTGATTTCATGGTAGAATAATAAAATTTAAGTATGAGTGAGTAAACTAAAATAAAGAAGGCTTGATGTAATAAATGTTACATGAAACACTTAATTAGGAAATTCTTTGTTAGCCCAAAGACTATCCTTGAATCCTGCTCCTTAAATGACTGATGAGCAGAGGCAAATCACTCAACATCTTTGCCTGCCTTATCCTGAAAATTGAAATAGAATATATTGTACTCGATCCACATTAGAGATCTTTTAGTCTATTTGCTGTAGTTTCTCTTCATTTCTTTTTTTAGGTTCGGAATGGGAATCGAATTCCGTGAAGGCTCTTTAGTAATTAATAGTAAAAATCAGTACAAACTGAAAAAAGGTGAGTTTTGCAGGCATGCAGTAGGAAAATACTTTTTTGAATAGTTTCCTGTAGCTTTATTTCCCCCTTTTTTGTAAACTCTTACCTTTTTCCATTCTCTCACAGTTAGACACTGATTTCTGTTTGCTGTTGTAGGGATGGTTTTCAGCATCAATTTGGGATTCTCTGATCTAACTAACAAGGAAGGGAAGAAACCAGAAGAGAAAACCTATGCTCTCTTCATTGGTGACACAGTGCTTGTGGATGAGGTATGTATTGCTTCTTCAACTTTTGAATGTTTGTGAACTGACATTGAAGATACATTTTGTACTCTACGGGTTTTTTTTCTTGAAAGTGTTTGTCAGATGCTAGCTGAAGGGAGAGATCTGTGACAGTGACCTAATATACCTAGGAATAGATATTGTCATCCCAAATACAGGGAGTGATTTAAACTAAGTCATTCATGGGGCACCTGGGTGGCTCAGTTGGTTAAGCCTCTGCCTTTGGCTTACTCATAATCTCAGGGTCCTGGGATCAAGCCCTGCATCGGGCTTTCTGCTCAGCAGGGAGCCTGCTTCCCCCTCTCTCTCTGCCTGCCTCTGCCTACTTGTGATCTCTGTTTGTCAAATAAATAAATAAACAAGGGGTGCCTGGGTGGCTCACTGAGTTAAAGCCTCTGCCTTCGGCTCAGGTCATGGTCAGAGGGTCCTGGGATTGAGCCCTGCATCAGGCTCTCTGCTCCGCAGGGAGCCTGCTTCCTCCTCTCTCTGCCTGCCTCTCTGCCTACTTGTGATCTCTGTCTGTCAAATAAATAAATTTAAAAAATAAATAAATAAATAAACAAAATCTTTTTTTTTTTTTTTTAAGATTTTATTTATTTATTTGACAGAGAGAGATCACAAGTAGATGGAGAGGCAGGCAGGGGGGGGGGGGGGGAGCAGGATCTCTGCCGAGCAAAGAACCCGATGTGGGACTCGATCCCAGGACCCTGAGATCATGACCTGAGCCGAAGGCAGCGGCTTAACCCACTGAGCCACCCAGGCGCCCCTAAATAAACAAAATCTTTTAAAAAAAAATAAACTAAGCCATTCATTAGTTTGTGACTTGAGCCCTAATCATGATAATATCAGGAACTGATTCTTTTTTACTTTAACAACTCTATTGAGTTACAGTTTATATGCCATATAATTCACCTACTATAAGTATATAATTTAGTGATTTTTAGTGATTTTCTGTTGTGCAACCATCACTACAGTCTAATTTTAGAACATTTTTATCACCTCTGAAAGAAACCTGGTACCCTAGGCCCCCAAACCTAGGTAATGACTAAACCACATTCTAAGGGTTTGCTTGTTCTAGGCTTTTATGGCCTTTTGTAACTGTTTTTTGTTTCTGTTTTCACTTAGCAGAACTGATTCCTTAATAGCAAATACTTCTGATATCTTATTATATAAAGACTTTTATGCAGTAGTTCATCGAATTATAATACCCTATGAAGTAGATACTCTGCCCTCAGATTAAAAACAAAACTGGGACACAGAGCAGTAGCAGTCAATAGCCAGATGTCACCACTAGGAAGTGACTGAGCCAGGTTTCAAATCAAGCCTGTATTCTTCATCATTATCTCAGTGTTGTCTGCCAAATTATAGTTCCTCATGAGATTGGGAAAATAAAATCTGTATGTATTCATTGTCAAAGATTTTAGTATCCAGAAGTTTCAAAGCACTACTTTCCTATATACTAGGCTAGAAAGTGAAAGTGCCTCATTTAAATGCTCTTATGAATGTCTGACTTCTTCCTTTTATTCCAGGATGGCCCAGCTACTGTTCTTACTTCTGTGAAGAAGAAAGTGAAGAACGTGGGGATTTTCCTAAAGGTAGGAAAAAGGAAGATAAGTGGTATAGGAAGTTTGGCACTGTAAAAAGGCAAAAATTATGTTGCCTAAGAAGATTAGAACTGGAATTTCTGAGTATGATTTTTTTTTGCCCATAGAATGAGGATGAAGAGGAGGAGGAGGAGGAGAAAGATGAAGCCGAGGACCTGTTGGGAAGAGGTTCTCGGGCAGCATTACTTACAGAAAGGACACGAGTGAGTTTATGGTTTCAGCCTACATTGATCTCTACCTGTCCTGTGGTTTGTATCTGGGGCCCATTTGTAGGACTGACACTTTTCTTTCTCCAGAATGAGATGACTGCAGAAGAGAAACGAAGAGCACATCAAAAGGAACTGGCTGCTCAACTGAATGAGGAAGCAAAGAGGCGACTGACAGAACAGAAAGGAGAACAACAGATTCAGAAGTAAGAGTTTACATCAGGCAGCAAGGTTGTCTTAGGTTCATATGTGGTTTATAGAAATTTCTTACAAAAATTTTTTATCCCCACTCCAGAGCTCGCAAATCTAACGTGTCCTATAAAAACCCATCTTTGATGCCTAAGGAACCACATATTCGGGAAATGAAGATCTATATTGATAAGAAATACGAAACTGTGATAATGCCTGTGTTCGGTATCGCGACGCCTTTTCACATTGCCACAATCAAGGTATGAACGTTGAGTCAGGCTCCATCCAGACTGTTTCTGAAACTAGTGATTGTGCTCTCCACATACTCTTTTTTTGGACTGCACCGTCTCTCCCCATCCCCTGCTGTCCCTCTCCTTCCTTCCCAGTTTTCACTTTGCTAGAAAGTTCAGTGATCTAGTCTAGAAATACCATTTGCAATAAGCATTTTTTAACATGTAGTTGGACACGTGGCTCCAGGTGCTCGGAGGTTAGTGATTCTTTTGGAAGCATACATTTGGTCTTACAAAAAAATAAGTTACAGGTCAGTAGAGCTAGATCAAGATTTACAGGGTGGGTTTAGCAGTCAGCTTGTAACTTGCAACTTAACTTTATGCCCCCATAACTACTAATCCTTAATTTGGAAAGAAACCTGTTTATTTTGTTAATGCTTTTCCTTTGAGCAGAATATAAGCATGTCCGTGGAAGGAGATTATACTTACTTGCGAATCAACTTCTATTGCCCAGGCAGTGCTCTGGGCAGGAATGAGGGCAACATCTTTCCTAACCCAGAAGCTACTTTCGTCAAGGAAATGTGAGTCCCCAGGAAAAAACCATCCCCAAATCCCTGCTGGTTGGAGTGGCACTCTCAGAAACGTTTTGTTGTCTCTGCTGTGTCCCCCCTCGGTGGTACCTGTTTAGAATCATCCTGCCAGCTTTGTAATGTTTTGAGGATGGAACCCAATTTGGAGTCCTCATGAAAATATGTTAAACTGATTATATATGTTTTGTAGTAGAATTATAAATAAGGAAATGCGTGCCTCATTGGAGTTCATTCCTTCATGGTATGGAATGGGATAAGTGACTATGCCAGATTTGAAAAATAAGTGTGATTTCCTACCCAGTGGATTAGCCATCTATAATAGTCTCTGTTTCAGAGAGAAGAAAGGGAGATGTTTTTCAGCTTTCCAGACATTGTCCTACTATTCACTGGTACTTTTTTATCCTGAAAGTTACTAAGTCCGTTAAAAATAGAGTGAAGAGGGCGCCTGGGTGGCTCAGTGGGTTAAGCCGCTGCCTTCAGCTCAGGTCATGATCTCAGGGTCCTGGGATCGAGTCCCGCATTGGGCTTTCTGTTCAGCGGGGAGCCTGCTTCCTCCTCTCTCTCTGCCTACTTGTGATTTCTCTCTGTCAAATAAATAAATAAAAAAAATCTTAAAAAAAAAAAAAAATAGAGTGAAGAGTGCAGGTTACCCATCCTGATAAAGAAACTTAGATATGTTCTGGGTTCCCCTTTTTAACAGTACATACCGAGCTTCAAATATGAAGGCTCCTGGAGAACAGACAGTACCAGCCTTGAACCTCCAGAATGCTTTCCGAATTATAAAAGAAGTACAGAAGCGCTATAAGACCCGGGAAGCAGAAGAGAAGGAGAAGGAGGTGAGCTTGCACACAAACAAAGCACCTTTCTGCAACAGGAAACGTGTGGGTTTGGCAGACACAGCAGAGATACGTGAGGATTCACACTGATTCTCATTCTACTTAGGGTATTGTGAAACAGGACTCCCTGGTGATCAATCTCAACCGGAGTAATCCCAAACTGAAAGATCTATACATTCGCCCAAACATTGCCCAAAAGAGGATGCAGGGTTCACTGGAGGCCCATGTCAATGGTATGGATAATCTCTCGTGGATCTGGGCTTTGTCTCTGGGGCACATTTGTAGATGATCAGATAATACAGTATGTCAGAGAAACGCTGGGAGGAATCTGTTGACATTATTCCATGGGCACAAGGAAAGCCCTCTGTAGTTTTTGGCATTTTCTCTGACCCTGTGCAAATCAGCCAGAAAAAATGCAGTGTCTTCTGGCCTCACCTCATGCTGCTGCTTGATGCTTAGCTTCGTCGTTTGTCCCCAGGCTTCCGCTTCACCTCTGTTCGGGGAGACAAAGTGGACATCCTGTACAATAACATCAAGCATGCTTTGTTTCAGCCGTGTGATGGAGAGATGATTATTGTCTTGCACTTTCACCTCAAGGTACACCTGTCTCCTTACTAGCTGTCGGGTCTTGGGCAAGATCTTGGTGTCACCCTCTTTCCTTTAAAATAGTGATGAATAATATCACCTGTCGCATAAGATTATTAAGAGGATTGAATGTTATAAGGTTTATAAAGTTCACCGTGTCTGAAATCTAGAAGGTGCTCAACATGTACATTCCTTTGGTGTGATAACTAATGACCACCAAATGAAAGGTTTTCTCCAGATTCCTGTTTCTGAAGTAGAAAAATATTCCTTAGACGCAGTTTATTTCCAGCCTAATCTCTGAAGTCCGTTCTAATAAATAGTACTTTTTAAAATTCATAGGCTTTCACATTCTCAGATGCCATTATTTATGATGTTTTAATTATATTTGATGTTTTAATTATATTTACATAAATGCCATGGTTTCCAGCATAGGTATTATTTCTTTTTTCATCTTGTTTGTTGTTGTCTGCTTCTTTGAGTTTTCTGATTTCTTTCTTGTGTTTTCTGCTCTGCCCGCAGAATGCCATCATGTTTGGGAAGAAGCGGCACACAGACGTGCAATTCTATACGGAAGTGGGAGAGATTACCACGGACTTGGGCAAACATCAGCACATGCATGACCGAGATGACCTCTATGCTGAGCAGGTCTATGAGATTTCCTGGTTTTTTTGTTTTGTTTTGTTTTTTGTTTTTTTGCAGGGTACTGATGTAGCTTGTGGTTCAGATCTGAGTTCAGTAGTCATTGTATTTTATGAACCACCCCTGAATTTTTCTGTGGAACCACTCGAGTATTTGTGGGGATGGCCCAGCACCATGGTTTGTGGATTAGGCATCAGTTGCGACCTTGGCTGCACAGTTACGGTATAATGGCCTCTAGGACAGTATCCGTGTTGGCATCATTGGTATGAGAATTAAGGACTGTAGAAGCACTTCGGACTTTTTGAAGGGATGTACTATTAACAAGTAAAGTGATGCCTATGGTTAATTAGTATTTTTTTTCTTATACAGATGGAACGGGAAATGAGGCATAAACTGAAAACAGCCTTTAAAAATTTCATTGAGAAAGTAGAGGCTCTAACTAAGGAGGAACTGGAATTTGAAGTGCCTTTTAGGGACTTGGGGTAACATATCTCCTCATCTTTTTGGCCTGAAGTGTTGCTGTCTACCTATTAGAAAAATTAGTTATTCTTCCTTTATAATAACTCAGCATAACAGATCATTCCCTTTTTCCTTTGATTGAAAACCTTTGAGACATCCATTCCCTCTTGAACATTTTTAGGGCGGGGGTGAGTGGCTCAGACTGAGAGTTTTCCCTTGGAAATGACTCCAGTTTGCATGCTGGAGCTGGGTTTGGAATGGGGAAAGGAAAGAAGTGTATTGTGGTAGCATATTTCTCTTGCAATAGGCCCAGTCTTATGTGAGTCTTTTTTTCTTACTCTTTTTCAGATTTAATGGCGCTCCTTACAGGAGTACTTGCCTCCTTCAGCCCACTAGTAGTGCGCTGGTAAATGCTACAGAGTGGGTGAGTATTTCTTACCTCCTTTCAGTAAGAAAATTGTTAGAGAAAAGAAAGCAGAAGGATAGGTATTTTGATTTTTTTTTTTTTAAGATAGGTATTTTGAAAACTAGGTCCTTTTTATTTCTGATGATTTTCATTTTTGAAAGTTTTTTTTTTTTTTTTACTTTAGAGCAGGGAGGGAGAGAGGGAGAGAGAAAATTAAGCTAATTAATTAACTTAATTTTAATTAACTTAAGAAAATTGAGTTAATTAAAATTAACCCAGTGCAACATCAAGCTTGATCTCACAGCCCTGAGGTCATGACCTGAGCCAAAATCGTCAGATGGACACTTACCTAACTGACTGAGCCACCCAGGTGCCCCGATAACTTTGTTAGACATAAATTATTAAACAAAAGATTTTTCAGAAGTCTCTTTAGTTTTTTAAATAGTCTCTTCATAGTTGCCTTAAATTTTTTTCTCCCTGAGGAAAGATTTTGATCTTAAAAATCCTTTTACCAGGACTTCTCAGCATGTTATTTTCCTTTTAGTCTTTCACAAAAAAAGACAGGAGTGCTCAATCTCTGTCAAATAAAATCTTTAAAAAAAAAAAAAGATTCTGACAGAATTTGAAAAGCCTGGTGCTTTAGAGGATTTATGTGGTAGTGATCCAGTTTCTCCCTAACAGCCACCTTTTGTGGTGACCTTGGATGAAGTGGAGCTGATTCACTTTGAGCGGGTTCAGTTTCACCTGAAGAACTTTGATATGGTGATAGTGTACAAGGACTACAGCAAGAAAGTCACGATGATCAACGCCATTCCTGTAGCCTCCCTAGACCCCATCAAGGAATGGTTGAAGTAAGTAAATTGGCCAGCAGTCTCCCATTTACCCTGTGAGCCCTATATTACAGAATATGAGTGTGGTGTGTTGTATATAAAATCTTCTGGTGTACTTGAGGGTAAATCTGCCTTTGGGTTGAGTTATATCCCAGGACTTAAAAATTTGAAATCTTATTGGATAGAGTTAATAACTTTTTCCTGAAATTCCAACAGTAGTTGATGTATACTTACACATACAGAATCAAAGTCATAGATTTTTTTTTGACTCTTCGATAGCTGTATAAAAAAAACTAAACACATGTGAAATAATTTAATTATAAAAAGGGAGGCATATCTCTTACCAGTTCTCTTATTTTTATTGAACAATGAGATAGATGAGATCTTTTTACTGTAGCCTTTGACATCCGTATTTACACACTTCAGCTAAAAAAAATTCCTCACGGAAATATGAGAACTCTGTGTCCAGGAGATGTTACTCTCTAGGTGTAAAGGGTGAGGCTTGGTTAGCCTTGAGTGTAGTTTGCTCTGCCCACCACCCCCACCCCCATTACCTGTGAATGGGAAGTGCTCTAAGTATAAACCTCCTCTTAAGAACTGGGTTGAGCGAATATAGAAATTAAGTTATGAGAAAGATACAAATTTGTGGTTTCCCTGAGGATTTTCCTAAGAAACATGCAGGTAGGTAGTGGTGTAATGTCACAAATAGTACGTGTAAATGCATATGACTTTTAAAAAACAAGTTTTATTGAGGGAAAACTTACATGTAATAAAATTCACCAATTTAAGTATGTGATTTGATGAGTTCTAGCAAATGGATACAGTCTTGAATCTACCATCATAATCAGGATATAGAAGATTTCTTCACTCCTGAAAGTTCTTTTATAGTCATTCCCCTTCCCACAATCTTACCCCTGGTTTCTATCACTGTACACTTGGCTTCTTCTAGAATTTCACATAAATGGAAGCCTACAGTATGTAACCTTTTGTATCTTGCATCCTTTACTTAGCTCAATGACTCTGAAATTTTGAAGGTTGTTGAGTGTATCCTTTTTATTATTGAGTATTCCACTTCACGGATACTCCATACTGCAACTACCACTTAGTAGACATTTGAGTTGTTTCCATGTGGGGGCTCTTATGAATAGCCGCTGTAAACATTATAGAAGGTCTTTAAAGTGTAAACGTAGGTTTTCATTTCTTGGGTAGATGACTTAAGTGTGGCACTGCTGGGTTGTATGGTTTGTGGTTAAGTCTGTGTTCAACTTAACTTTGTAAGAAACTACCAAATCACTTTCCAGAAAACCCGTAGAAAGCTGCATTATGTTAGAATTGTTGCTGTGCATCCTGATCAACACTTGCTTTTTTCTCTTTTTATAATGTTAGCTATGCAGTGTGCAGTGCTCTTTATGGTTTCAATTTGCATTTCTATGATGACCCATGATGATGAACATCTTTTCATATGCTTATGTGTCATTCTGTGTCTTGGAGGAAGTAACTTTGTATTTTTTGCTGATGTTAAAAAGGAGCTTGCTTGTTTGAGTTGTAAGAGTTCTTTACACTGGATAGGGACACCTGGGTGGCTTACTCAGCTAAGCATCTGACTCTTTTGAGTTCCACTCAGGTTATGATCTCAGGGTCATCAGATTCAGCCATGTCACGCTCTGTGGTAAGTAAGCATGTAGTCTGCTTGAGATTCTCCCTCTCCCTGTGCCTCTCCCCCAACTTGTGCATGTGCACGGGCACGTTCTCTCTCTCTCAAATAAATAAAATCTTTCTTAAAATATAAATTTTAAAAATTCTTTAGACTGGAGATATATATATATATATATATATATATATATTTTTTTTTAAGATTTTATTTATTTATTTGACAGACAGAGATCACAAGTAGGCAGAGTGGCAAGCAGAGAGAGAGGAGGAAGCAGGCTCCCCACCAAGCAGAGAGTTCGACACGGGGCTCCATCCCTCCTGGGATTATGACCTGAGCCGAAGGCAGGGGCCTTAACCCACTGAGCCACCCAGGCGCCCCTGGATATATATTCTTAAATATAGGTTTTGTATATGTTTTCTTCTTCTTTTTTTAAAGACTTACTTATTTTAGAGAAAATGTGAGTCTGGGGAGAGGGAAAGAGCATCCTCAGGCAGACTCCCCACTGAGCTCAGAGCCTAACACGGGGCTCAGTCCCAGGACCCTGAGATCACGACTTGAACCAAAATCAAGAGTCAGCCGCTTAACCGACTGAGCCACCCAGGCACCCTTTGAATATATTTTCTTTCAGTAGTTTCTGTGCCTTTTCCATTTTCTCGAGTGTCTTTTAAAGACTAAAGAAACTAGTAAAGACTAGTGCAAAATCCTCACGAAACCTGTTAGATCTAATCTTTCTTTTGGAAATTGTTGCTTTTTACATCTTATCTAATAAATGGACTAACCCAAAGTCAAATGTTTTCTGTTTTCTTCTAGAGTTTTATAGGTTCAGGTCTCCTATTTAGGTCTGTGATCTATTTGGAGCTAATTTTTTTACTGTAGTACAGGATCAAGGTTCATACTTTGCCTACATACAGCCAGTTACTCTAGTAACATGTGATGAGATTATCCCCAGCTACTGAATTATCTTGGCATCTTATTAAAAAAAAAGAAATCAACCATGTAGGAAAGGGCTTATTTCTGGATAATGTTCTGTTGCATTGGCGTCTGTGTGTCCTTATACCATCGTCATAATTATCGTAGCTTTATAGTAAGTCTTGAAATAGGTAGTGTAAGTCTTCCAGATATGTTTCTTTTCAAAATTGGCTGTATTAGGGACACCTGGGAGGCCCAGTTGGTTAAGTTTCTGCCTTTGGCTTGTATCGTGATTGCAGGGTCCTGGGGTTGAATTCCACATCAGGCTCCTTGCTCAGCAGGGAGCCTACTTCTCCCTCTGCCTGCTGCTCTCCCCTGGTCCTGTGTCATGCCCTTCCCCCCACTACTGACAGATATATAAAAATATATATATTACATTGACTATTCTATGTAAATTTTAGAATCATCTCATGTCTTTCAACAAACTGGTTATCTTAATCTAAGTTACCAATTTTAGTATTTGTACAATTTATGAAGATGTTCCCTTTCATTCCTAATATTGATCATTTTTGTTTCTTTCGTTAGTTTGCCTAGCAGTTCAATTTTATTTTTTTTTTTTCCATCATGAAAAAATGCGGGACTCGATCCCAGGACTCTGGCATCATGACCTGAGCCGAAGGCAGTGGCTTAACCATAGTCCTTGTTTCATAATCTACTTGGTGTTTCATTATTATGGACTAATAGCTTTAGAAGCTTTTTGGTTAGTGTTTGTATGATGTGTCTTTTTTTTGTCCTTTTACTCTTGACTGTGTTCAAAGTGGCTTCATTGGAGACAATATATATCTGGGTCTTACTTTTTTTGTTGTTTGTTTGTTTTAAAGATTTTTATTTATTTGACACAGAGAGAGAAATCACAAGTAGGCAGAGAGGCAGCCAGAGAGAGAGGAGGAAGCAGGCTCCCCGCTGAGCAGAGAGCCCAATGTAGGACTCGATCCCAGGACCCTGGGATCACGACCTGCGCGGAACGCAGAGTATTAAACCACTGAGCCACCCAGGCGCCCCTGGGTCTTACTTGTTTAATCTATTCTACTCTTAATTGGGTTGTTGTGAAAAGAGACCATTTACATTTATCATTAACTATCAGTATGGTTGGGTTTAAGTCTACTTTCTTGCTCTTGGTTTTTCTCCTCTGTTCATTGCTTTTCTCCTCTTTTTATGCTCCCTTTTGGATTAATTTTGATTGTATATTAAAGTCTTTTGGGGGTTTTTTTGGTTTGGGTTTGTTTTGTTTTGTGATTTTTTTTGGTTGTTTTTGTTTTGTTTTTTTTTTTTAGTAATCTCTACATCCAACATGGGACTCAAACTCATGACCCCAGGAGCAAGAGGTGCATGCTCTTCTGACTGAGCCAGGCTCATGCCCCAAAGCAGTTATTTCCTAATTTATAAAATGAGGGAAAAAGTCTTCAATATTTACTCATGTATTTACCATTCCTGGTGCTCTTCACTCCATTGTGTGGTTCCAACCTTCTGTCTGCTTTTTTTTTTTTTAATTTATTTAACAGAGAGAGGGAGAGAGAGAGAGAGATCACAACTAGGCAGAGAGGCAGGCAGAGGGGGGGGGAAGCAGGCTCCCCGCCAAGCAGAGACTCCGATGTGGGGCCTGATCCCAGGACCCCGGGATCATGACCTGAGCTAAAGGCAGAGGCTTTAAACCACTGAGCCACCTGGGTGCCCCTGCTTTAATTTTTCTTTGCTACATAAACCTCCTCCTTCTTAGCATTTGAGGCACAGGTTTTCTGGTGACAGATTCTCTCAGCTTTTTCTTTCTTTTTTTTTTTTTTTTTAAAGATTTTTTATTTATTTGACAGACAAAGATCATAAGTAGGCAGAGAGAGAGGAGGAAGCAGGCTCCCTGCTAAGCAGAGAGCCCGATGTGGGGCTCGATCCCAGGACCCTGAGATCATGACCTGAGCCGAAGGCAGAGGCTTTAACCCACTGAGCCACCCAGGCGCCCATCAGCTTTTTCTTTAAAGTCTTTATTTCCCTTTCATTGTAGAAAGATTTTTTTTGCTGGATATAGAATTGTAAGTTGAGTCTTTTTTCTAATATTCACAAGATGGTGCTCCATCGTTTTGCAGCTTACCTGGCTTCTGCTCAGATGTCTACTCTCTTTGTACCTCTGTACAGATTGCCTTTTTTCCTCAGGGTATTTATTTTCTATTTGTATCACTGGTTTTTAGCAGTTTGATTATTAGGTACTTTGCTGTGTTTTAAATGATTATTCTGCTTAGTGTGCATTGGGCTTCTCAGATCTGTGGGGTATGTGGTTTTCATCATATTTAGAAATGTTTTATCCATTTTTTGTTCTTTTTCTAGAGAGAGAGAGAGGACGAATGGGGCCAT
This sequence comes from Lutra lutra, assembly GCF_902655055.1. Lineage (NCBI taxonomy): Eukaryota > Metazoa > Chordata > Mammalia > Carnivora > Mustelidae > Lutra > Lutra lutra. Next base: position 50,158,074 of record NC_062284.1, read on the forward strand.
TACTCTTCAAATATTTTTGCCCCCTCTTTTTTTTCTGAGACTAATTACACGTTTCTTCACTCTCAGCATCTTCAAGTTTCTCTCTCCCTTCATTTATAATAACTTTTTAAACATCATTATCTGATACTTCCATCCACCATCTTTGTATTTTCTGGGTCTGTTCCACTGGCTGAATTTTTTCTTCTGCCTTTTTGCCTGTCTGATATTTTGTGATCAACTGCCAAACTGTGTGGCTACACATTTTTGTGTGCTAGGTTTTAACTTTTTTTCTAGATTTCATTGTAGGTATAGTTGAATGACTTGGATACCACTTGGTCTTTCAGAAGTTGTTCTCAAATGTCACCAGTGCTGGTTCAGAATAACGTTTTGTCTAGGACTAATTTACCCCGTTGCTGGGGCAGTACTCTTTTGAGGACTCTGATTCACTGTTTGTCATTGAAGCTGGTGGGAACAGGAACTATTTCCAGCTCAGCATGAGATCTGGGAATTATCTGGCCTGCTGCTTTCCAGTGCTGCTTTGCCCAGCTCTACTTAGCTTTCTCTCATACATGTGGAGATATGTTTTCAGCCACAGATTGGAGGGGATCCCTCTTCACATTTCTAGAACTCTATCACTCTCCTCCAGTATTCCTGCCTCAAAATTATAGCTGTCTCAGCCTCCTCAAATACTTCTCTCAGTTCTGATGGGTTCCCCCCTTCCCTGCATAGCAGCCTGGGAACTGCCTCCAGACAGAAAACTTAGGCAGTTATAAATCAGAACCCTATATGTATCCTCCTTTATAATCCTGTGCTGCTTTTCCTCCAGTATTTGAAAGCTGTTTCTTTTTTTTGTTTGTTTTTTTAAAAGATTTTATTTATTTATTTGAGAGAGAATGAGAGAGCAAGAGAGGGGAGAAGGTCAGAGGGAGGAGCAGACTCCCCATGGAGCTGGGAGCCCGATGCGGGACTCCATCCCAGGACTCCGGGATCATGAGCTGAAGGCAGTGGCTTAACCAACTGAGCCACCAGGCACCCTGAAAGCTGTTTCATATCTCATTTGGTTTTCTAGTTGTTTAAAGTGAAAAGGTAAATCTAGTCCATTTTATTCCACCATGGCTAGAAGCACAAGTTACAGCATATACGATACCAGTGCCTATGACAAACTTATGGCAGTGGATCGCAGATAGGTTTTGTGTCAAAGGTTTCTTGTTGTGATCCTCGCTGTTGTCATTTCTTTGGTTTCCTTTTCTCTTCCTTCCTGCCCACTTGAATTGATTGCGTTCTTCTCAACAGAAGTGGGTAAAAGAAAGTCATTTAAATGTCTTAATACAAGGCACTTTTTAGGTACTAAACAAACAAAAAACTTATCCCTATCTTCAAATAGACCTTGCACCAAATAAGCAGTATGTAAGAAAGCAGTGGGGGGTCGGGGCAAGAAAGCAGTGGGGGATCGGGGCGGGAAGGCCAGGGCTGTTTCTCAACTGCAGAGTGATTAAAGCTGGAAAGTAAGAATCATAGAAATGGTTATAAGTTGAAACTACTTGCAAATAAGAGTCAGAGAGGGGAAAACATAGATGAGGAGGAGAAAAAGCTAAAGGAAGATAGGGAAGTTGGTGCTTAAGAAAGAAAATGGAAAACAAAAACATGAGCTTTGTTCGAGAGACAAAGCTTGCTTCGGTTGGAATGCTGCTCTGGTGAGGGCTGGTTCTAGCAGACCAGATGTTAGCCACCAGGTCTGTTCTGGTGGCATAGTGCAAAAGAATGTCAGCTATCCTATATTTAGAAAAAGGTTACCTGCATTGAAAGATGCTTATGAACAAGATGACACAGTACCTTCTCAGAAAACACAGAGAATTGATTTTGACTTCATACTGTCCCGTTTCTCAGTTCCTGTGACCTAAAGTACACAGAAGGAGTACAGTCCCTCAACTGGACTAAGATCATGAAGACCATTGTCGACGACCCCGAGGGCTTCTTCGAACAAGGTGGCTGGTCTTTCCTAGAGCCTGAGGGTGAGGTGCGTGAGTGTGGGGTTTCTTTTCTGGTACATGGTGGTGCCCATTACCATCGGGCGGCTAGGAAATGCCATGTAAGTAACACCAAAGGGAGCAGACTGAGTGGGAGCTTGGTCTTCCTGTGTTGTTTCTCCAGGGTAGTTTTACAGGTGGATGATAAATTAGGGATTGGTAGTCACTCAGATTTCTTTGAAATTGCAAAATTATTCTTTCTTGATATTGGGAAGAAATTCTTCAGCTCATTTTAACTTTTTTAAAAATTTGAAATATAATTAACATATAGCATAATACCAGTTTCAGGTATAACGTGAGGGCATTTTGCAAAAATTGTTTTCTAAGAAGTGGTTCTTCATCTCTGCATAATGCAGTATTACAAGCATATTTTCGTGGTTAATTTTCCTGGGTAAGGAAGGGTGAAGTGAATATTTAAGAAATAGAATTAGATATTTGTCTAATTGCACTTTTCCAGTAATTTAGCCCTTCTGTCTCTTGGTCACTCAGGGTTTTGGGGTTTTGTTTTATTTTTTTTTTTTTTTCATGTAAAAAAGAAATAATGTTGGTGTGCCAAGTGGGTTAAATCAATTCATTAATCAAGTGAATGTAAAAGAAAAAAAAAAATCCAGTAAATAGTATTACGCTGTCTGACTCACCAGGGGAGTGATGCTGAGGAAGGGGATTCAGAGTCTGAAATCGAGGATGAGACTTTTAATCCTTCAGAGGATGACTATGAAGAGGAGGAGGAGGATAGTGATGAAGATTATTCATCAGAAGCTGAAGAATCAGGTTAGTCTATAGGGAAAATTTTTCATGGCTTTTTAACCTGCTGTCATTTTTGGAAACTCAAAAAGGAAGAAAGAATTCTGGCATTCCATTCCTATCTAAAGACTAATGCTTAATCAATTTTATTTTAGACTATTCCAAGGAATCATTGGGTAGTGAAGAAGAGAGTGGAAAGGATTGGGATGAACTGGAGGAAGAAGCCCGAAAAGGTAAATTTTTTGTTGTTATTTTTGAGGCGCAAATTTTTAGCAGATTTTAGTATTTTGAAATGTTATTTGCCTAATGTGAAAAACAAAAGAACACTATAAAACTCATGTGGAGTTACAGCTGCAGCCTCATCAGAGGAGCAGATAAACTCTGGAATGCGTCCACACTCTTCCAAGTGGCGTGACTCTGTAATGGATGCTTTCTTCACATGGGCCCATAGCTGGGATAGCCATATATAGGCTCCAGAATTAGGCCATCCAGTTTCCAAATCTAAGTCCTATAATAGTTTAATGTTCTGGACCTCCTCTGGGTTGGGATTGTTTTTGTAATACCAGTTTAATTACTCTGAACCCAAACACCAGATACAAGTTAAAAGATGAAAAGGAAATATCTACTGGATCCCAAGCATTGGGATAGGTACTTCACATAGATTGCCTTATTTAATCATAAAATAATTTTCCATCATTCAAATACATAAACCAAGGTTCAGAAAAGTTAAGTACTTGCCCAAAATCACACAACCAAGAAGTGACTAACAGATTAAAACCTAAGTTTGATGGCAGAGTGCACATTGTAGTGGTGCATACTGTCATGTACTATTAGGTATCAAAGCTAACCTGTCACTAACGAGTAATGCCTTTCTCCTATTTAGCGGACCGTGAAAGTCGTTACGAGGAAGAAGAAGAACAGAGTCGAAGTATGAGCCGGAAGAGGAAGGCGTCTGTGCACAGTTCAGGCCGTGGCTCTAACCGTGGTTCCAGACACAGCTCTGCACCCCCCAAGAAAAAGAGGAAGTAACTTCTGAACTTTGGTCCTCAGTTCCATTCTTTATCCAGCCAACCCCTACAAATTTTACATGACATAGAAACTGTATTTTTCCTTTTTTTTTTTTTTTTTTTTTTTTTTTTTTTTCTTTTGAAGTTTGGCCATTTGTGTTTATGGGTTTAGGGGGCCATTTGTGTGGACCAATCTACTCGGGGAATTCCAGGCCCACCAGGACACGTGCCAGTGGCCCCATCCAGATGGCGAGGGAGGAGGTGTTCTTGAAGAAGGGCAGAGGCTTCCACTGTTAATAAGTACCGTTTCATTCCTCTCTCTTCCTGCCACCTTCTGCCAGGACATCGATGGCTTCTGACATCCTATTCTCTGATGTCTCAAAGCTGTATTTCCAAGACATTGGTACAAGGTGACCCCTAACTACCTGTACCATGGTTCTTGACCAGCAGATCCGAGCCTCCATCCTACCCTACTGCCATGACCTTCCTCACATCTCTTTATGTCCCATCTTTGCAGTACTCAAGAAAAGGTTGTTGGAATTTGCTAAAAGTTGTGATAAATCATACCACCTGAGCTAGTGAGGCAGATCCGGCTGGTAACTCTGTCTGAGTTTCCTGCTTTTTGGCCTCACACAGATAGAAGCGTGTCTGCTGCCTTGCCTTGGACGACCTAAGAAGCAGTGGCACTCCCTGGCTCAGTTTCCTCCTCCTCACAAATTCACCCATGGTACCATGGTAGGAGCAAAATTACCACTGTTTCTTTTCTGATGTATCTGAGGAAGAATGGTTGTGCCTCACACACTGCTTCTAGTGAAACCTAGAAGGAGGCTCAGAGGAATCAACATTGAGATCTGGAAGGGGCAGGTCATGCCTGGGGCCTAGAATACCGATGAGAAAAGAGAAGAGGAAGGGAGGCCACGTCTACAACACAGCCTCTCATCACTGCTGCTCCTTATTTTTACTGGTCTTGCATTGTCCTGTATTTATCACAGTTTCTGTTGAACAGCTTTTTAAGTATTTGGGGAGTTTATCTCACCATCCTCCCCCTCCTGGTTCTCTGCACTCACCTGTCCCACTGCAGTTCCTTCTGTGTTCTGTGACTTTAAGAGAAGAGGGGGGGAGGGGTTTCGGATTTTGTTTGTTTGTTTGTTTTTTTCTCCTTAGCAGTAGGACTTGATATTTTCAATTTTGGAAGAACTAAAAGATAAATAAACTGTGGCTTTTTTTTTTTTTTTTTTGTTTTTTTTTTTTTTTTTTTGGTGGTTGTTTTGTTTTTGTAAACTCACCTTTTGTGAACATTCTTTTGCAGTTCCTGAAAGCAGGCCTGCTTTTCTCACTTGGGAGAGTGCTGAGACGTTAAAGAATAATGCCTTTGTCAGGGGAAGATCACAGAAATTGGCTTTCATCCTTCTAAGCTTTTGTCATTAGGTTGAGAGATAACAGCACAGTAAACCAAATTCATGGTATAGCAAGTTACTTTATAAGAGACTTTTTACTATGGTCCCCTCAGGAAGTTTAGAATGGAATAGTACTTGCTCCATCATGAAAACATATCTTCTGTCATCTCCTTGTAAATAGCCTGGAGGGCGGCAGCAGCTTGAAGGGACACCTTCAGCCTTCCTATTTGGGTGACCTGATCTCCAGGGCTGACAACTGTTGGGAGAGGAAAGGCAAACAGGTCAGATGGCAGCACTGTTCAATTAGAAAACACTTACCTAACTGCCATGTGCTGTGTGTGGGGATGGTGATACTAAAAGACACTCCCTCACAAGGGGCACAGTCTAAGCGGAAAAGAAGGGAGAGCACAGTCTGTACAGTATGCGAAGTGCTCTGATGAAAACTCTGGGTACTTTGGGAACACACAGAAGTGGCACCTAAGCCAGGATGGAGGAATCGGAAAAGGTTTTCTAGAGACAGTCCCTGAGCTAAGTTTTAAGATATCATAAGCACAGGCCAAGACATGAGAACACGACAAGTTTAGAAAGCTACAAGAAGTGGCAGAAGTGAAGCTCTGTATATATACAGGGTGTCTTTGGTGGCTCCATTGTTTAAGCATCCAGGTGGAAGACCCTGTAAAAAAACAGAAGGATCCCCCATAAAGTGATATGGAAAGTCAAATGGTGTAAAAATGGGAGAATGGCATGCATGTATGTATTTTTTCCCCTTAAAGATGTTACTTATTTATTTGATTGAGAGAGTGTGCACCCCCAGAGGAAGAGGGAGAAGCAGACTCCCCGCTGAGCAGGGAGCCTGATGTGGGATTCAATCTCTGGACCCTGGAATCATGACCTGAGCCAAAGGCAGACGTCCAACCAACTGAGCCACCCAGGTGCCTGAGAATGGCATTTTAAAAGGAGAATGAGCAATAATTTTAGAGATTTAGAAAGGTCAAGTAGGATGAATAAGGAAACCAACTGGATTGGGCAGTTAGGAAAATTGGTAAGAACAGAGTCAATAAAGCATTTGGATGAAAACTTGATCATTTGTTTTTTAATAAAGATTTTATTTATTTGACAGAGATCACAAGTAGGCACAGAAGCAGGCAGAGAGCCCGATGTGAGGCTTGATCCCAGGATCCTGGGATCATGACCGGAGCTGAAGGCAGAGGCTTTAACCCACCGAGCCACCCAGGCGCCCCATGAAAACTTGATCTTAACTGAACGGTGTAGGCATAGCCAGAACAGAAAATATTTCAAGGAGCAGAGTTTGAAAGTGCTAAGAGAAAAGAGAGCTGCAGGGATAGAAAGCAGTGTTTTGTCTTTGAAATCAGACCAACATGATTAAAGCCTGAGTGGAAGGAAGGGCAGCCAAAATAAATTACCATAAATTTTTCTTTTGATGATTAAAAAAATAAAAATAATTGAGACATATTCATTGGCTTTAGAAATGTTGAGGTCCTGACAGAAAAAGCTTCAGGGGATTTTTCTTCTCTACAAAGGGCACTGAAGCCAGGAAGAGTGCAGCATGTCTGGGGAATGGAGACAGGAATTGAACTTGGGAGTACAAGTTAAAAAAACAGGTGACAGAGACCACACTCGCCATGTGCCAGGTAGCCAGCCCTGTCCTAAATATTCCTCTCCCACAAGCCTTCACTTAAGCATTCCCTCAATCCTCTGGACAAGCCTGTGAGGGAGCAACGCTATTCTCCTTTTGCAGTTGAGGAAACCTGCACAGAGAGGTTACATGACTTGCCCAGTACCTCAGCCGGTAAGGTACTAGAGGAATAAAATGAAGAATCTTATCTACCAGCTAGTTTGAACTCTGTACCCCCTGGTCTAAAAAGTATCCCTCAAATCTCATTATAATTTTATATCATGACTCAGTACACATGTACATAAGAAAGTGTCACAAAAATCTGTGTGCAGAGCACTCTGATATTTTCTAGTTTTTTCCCCCTCAGTTCTGGTCATGACTTACTAATTTAATTTCGCCATCCATTATTTGGTTGGTAAGGACTGGCAGTTTGAAAACCTTTGGTCTAGTGGGTAATTTTCGGACCCTACCACAGCCTTGCAGATAAGGTAAATGTGAAATCCCAGACACACAGGGTTAAGAGCAGTGGGACTGGACAGAACAGGCCCACCTAAAGGCATCCAAAGGCAGATATTTTTCAAGCACGCCAGTATTGCAGCAAATAATGTTAAAAACAGATTTAAGAAGAAGGTGGTGATAAACTTTCTGTAAAGAAACACTGTAGCAGATGGAAATGGGGTGGAAGTGGGGATGTAGTTAAAAAAAAAAACACTTCTGAAGCAGGATGGTTAAGATTTGGTAACTAAAAAGAAAACTCACCCCCAAAAACTCAGTAACAAATACCATGAGTGAGGGAGTAGGTGAGTGAGTGTTGAAGAGACTAGAGGAAGGGTCGCGCATTTTTTAAAAAGAGAGGGTGTTGGGGTACCTGGGTGGCTCAGTGGGTTAAAGCCTCTGCCTTCGGCTCAGGTCATGATTCCGGGGTCCTGGGATCAAGCCCCACATGGGGCTCTCGGCTCAGCGGGGAGCCTGATTCCCTTCCTCTCTCTGCCTGCCTCTCTGCCTACCTGTGATCTCCGTCTGTCAAATAAATAAATAAATCAAAAAAATAAAGCGGAGGGTGTTTGCTGCCTTTACAAACCTTATATGCTTACGATAAATCAGAAATTCTGATGTTGAAATTTGACTGAAATTAAAAGAATTGGTCTTCAAAATTCCCCTATTTCAAACACTGGATTTTTTCATAAAAGATTGTATTCTGGTTGTCATGAGATACCTGGGCTAAAATAGACAACTGACTACTCATGTTCGATCTAGAAATAAATACAGCTACAGTTATTTCAATATTAAATATACAAACTGGATTTGGATCCAGTTTGTATCATCACCTTCATAGTGGTAATTATATACTGAAGGTAAAACTGGAAGAGAATTTGTGATTAGGCTGATTCCCTTAGAAATAAGTGAAACAGAGAAGTATGAACGTTTATTACTCACCCTCTAGCTCTTGCTCTACACCATCTCTTCCTGATTCCATGATCTGCCACAGTTCCAGAAACGCGTATCCTACTTCTTGACATTCTTTCTTTTCATCGTCCATAGGATCACTTACCACTGTAAACTTTAAACTAAAGGAAAAATTCCATTTAACTCAGTACTGCTGATACTGTAAGGCTTAAAATACATATATAATGATAAAGGTAATCAATCATAAATTATACAGTGTTTTCCCTGAATCCGTTTTCCCTGGCCTTCATCTTACATAACTGTAATGGCAAAAGAGAAGGAACTGGTGTATTTTAAAGGAATGATAGGTCTGGAAAAGAGGGAACTAAGACTCGAGATGATGCAGTTGATCAAGTTGTCTCAAAACTGTTCGGATAGGGGCACCTGGGTGGCTCAGTAGGTTAAGTGGTTAAATGTTTGCCTTCACTCAGGTCATGATCCCTGGGTCCTGGGATCTAGCCCCTGCATCGGCCTCCTGATCAGCAGGGAGCCTGCTTCTCCCTCTCCTTCTAACTGCTGCTTCTCTCTGTCAAATAAATAAATAAAATCTTTAAAAAAGAAACCTATTCATATAGGATGCTTCTAAGAGAGCTTACAACTCTGATGAAAGATTTGTCGTGGACAGTGAAGGTGTTGCAAAAAATCAAGATTATAGGAGAATTAGAAGAGTTCTTAGATTTCTAAATAAAAGTTGGGTATCAAGCCAGAGCAAAGGAAAACAGAAGGAATACAGAATTACAAAACATATAAAAAGTGTATTCCTTTGAGTTGTATGTCTGGAGACGGCACCAGAGTGCAAGGCACAGGGCCCACGAGCAGCCAGGAGTCCACCGCACTCATTATTCTCCTGATTCAAATCAGCAAAGAATGATACGAAAATCTAGAAACTAGTACCTACTTGATTTTTTGAGATAAAATTCACACATAAATTCATCATCTTAACCATTTTCAAGTGTACAATTCAGTGTGTTTTAGTAAATTTAGTAAAAAGACAGTGTGTTTTAGTCTCCAGGAGACCACCAATTGACTTTCTGTCTCTCTGGGTTTGCCTATTCTGGACATTCTGTATCCCTATTAATTTTTTAAAAGCAATACTGGTGGCTAATAGTGCTAAGTGAACAAGAATAGGACTAAAAATAGGACTTAAAATCACAGCTAAACAGAATGAAGCTAAAAAGAAGAAATTCTTCTGAAAGTGACACATTCTTAGCTCACAAAGTAATATTCATTTGTGATGATGCTTCTGTATCCTTACTGAGAACTACAACAATGCAAAGGGATGATGCTAACTACCTGAACCCAATTTCACCTTTCTAGGTACAGGGCACAAGACAAATGCATGCATGCATTCATTCATTCTTCATCGTTTGTTCATTCATTCATTCACAACTCTGAGATCAAGACCTGAGCTGAGGTCAACTATCAGATGCCTAACTGACTGAGACAGCCACCCAGGTGCCCCCCAAGATGCTTTAGATAAGCTACATTAATTATTTCAGTTGTATCCTCACAGAAGCCCTCAAGCCAAGTAATATTCAAAATTCACAGAGCCAGTAAGTGGAAGAGCCAGGATTCAAAACCAGGCTTTCTCTGATTACAAGTCAATGTTCTGTCTGCTGTACATCAATCGAAATCTAAAATTGAATAAAAGGTTACAAAAAGAAAAGGGAAGAAGCTACCACTGTAAGGAAATGAAGAAAGTATTCTAGGAATGCTGAGAGAAAAAAGAAAATAACTAAATTCAACATTGATGCAGAAGGGAAACAAACAAAACGCTTTACATTTTCAAAAGTTAGCAGTAAGCTTCTATCTGTTTAAGTACACAGTGACACTGAAGTCAGATGCACTATTTATTTCTGTGGCTCCTTCTTCAGTCCTTTCTATGACTAATTGGAGACAAAGTAAATGCAAATTAAACAAATTTATTGGGCTAAAACACCAGCCCTGTATTATTTCTTACCCACACAACTTGAAAAGGAGGCAACATTGCTAGATCTTACCAAAAGCAAAAAAAAAAAAAAAAAAAAATCCAAAGAGATGCCCACTTAAATTTGAATTTCAAATTTCAGCTGAATGGTGAATAATTTTCTTAGTATAACTATGTCCTGTGCATTTCATTGGGAGCTTCTAAATGGAGGCCTCTTCACACCAGAGGAATAACAGGGACACGTCCCTAAAATTGATAGTACGCCTTGAATTTACTTCAGTTACATCAAAGTAATCTTATAAAGAAATAATTTTAAAAGTCTAAACATGTGGGGGCCTGGGTGGCTTAGTCAATGAAGCATCCAACACTTGATCTCAGCTCAGGTATAGATCTCTAGGTCATGAGTTTAAGCCTCGCCTCGGGCTCCATGCTGGGAGTCTTCTTTTAAAAAAACTAAATATGGGGGCGCCTGAGTGGCTCAGTCCGTTAAAGCCTCTGCCTTCGGCTCAGGTCATGATCCCAGGGTCCTGGGATCGAGCCCCACATCGGACTCTCTGCTCGGTGGGGAGCCTGCTTCCCCCCACCCCTGCCTGCCTTTCTGCCTACTTGTGATCTCTGTCAAATAAATAAAATCTTAAAAAAAAAAAACTAAATATGAAATTACTATCATAAAGACATAATATTTAGTAAGCCAGCAATGGTACTGTGTGAGATATAAATTATCTGGGAATGTCAAAGGGTTTTGTCCATTCCTTACAGAGCACTGTCAGTATTCAAGTATTTGCTGTCACAAAAACAGTGTCATCAAGGGCTGTCACGGGTGAGAGAGGAACTACACTGATGAGATTCATCTAGTTTATCAGGTGGCTGCAAACATGAATTAGCCTCAAGGAGATGCGAAATCCATCCAGTAAGTTAATACAAAAGAAGTTATTAGAATATTCAATATCAGTGCAAAACCAAACTGAATTCCTGGGTGGATAATATCTCCCTTCTTTCAAAGTGGAAAGCAAATGCTTACCGTCCTTGCTCTGGATCTTGTTTCTTCAGCATGGCAAACAGAAACTGCCTTCGGCCTTTTTGTTCCAGTGGGTCCAGGTCTATCACTGCAGTAAGGATAAGACAGGAGAAAAGCGAAGAATCATACACTGTTGCTATATGGGCACTAAGACCTTCATAAGTGGCATACATAAAACCATGATAGAAAAGAGAGATTGGCAATGGAGGGCTCACTGCAGGCCACCTGTTTTGGTAAATGAAGTTTTTACTGAATACAGCCAACACCTATTTGTTTACATATTATCTATGGTTGCTTTCCAACTACAGTGACAGAGCTGAATAGCTGTGACAGAAACCATCTGGTCCACAAAGCCTAAAATATTTACTACCTGGCCCTTTAAGAAAAAGTTAGTTGACCCTGATAAAAAAGAAGCCTTACAATCGGCCTGGAAAGCTGTTCGGCCATTGTGCCAAGATAAACGTGCTCCCACCACTCTCAAACTGGAATAATCCCAGGAGACTGATTTCTTATGGCCATGCAGAGGTTTGAGTTTTGTAGCAGGTTCAACTCAAGGTGCCTGTCTCAACACCCACCCTCTCCCTTCCTCCTTATTTATATATGGGAACGCTGCAGCCTCAAATACATTAGCATATGTTTTCCAGCCTCTTATTTAGCTAGGTTTGGCTGCAGCACGGTAAGTTCTGGCTATTGTGTTATGTATGCTTAAGAGGCTCAACTGGGAAGCATCCTTCCTTTCTCCGGCAACATGAAGGGTGACAGGCTCACCGAAAGGATGGAAGACAGGCGCTAGGTTGATCGGAGGGCAGGATAGGAGTTTGGACCCTGATAGGATCGCATATCCTCAGCCCGGGACTGTCCCCCCTCAGAATTCATTTTATGTAAGTAAGAAATAAACTTCTACCTCATATAAGGACAGGATATACTTAAGGGGTGGGGGAAGAAGGAATAGACAATAAGAAACAGCTCTTAGAAATCTAAGACAAATTTTCAATGACTGGAAGTTAAGACTAAGGAAATCTGAGGGAGTACCTGTCTCGGTCAGTTGGTAGAGGCTCTTGATCAAGGCTTGTGAGTTTGAGCCCAGGCTGAGGGTAGAGTTTACTTAAGAGAAAAAAAAAAAAAAAAAAAAGACTACACCTATTAAGGGGCACCTAGCTGGCTCACTTGGTAGAGCAGGTAACTCTTGATCTTGGGGTTGTAAGTTTGAGCTGAGTCCCACATGTAGAGATGACTTAAAAAAATTATATATATTTATATATACATATATATATATATATATGTATATATAATTTTTTTTTTTTTTAAGAGAGGGGAGTGGGGATAAGGGGCAAAAGGAGAGAGAGAGAGAGAATCTTCAGCAAGATCCATGCCCAGGGCACCTGGGTGGCTCAGCAGGTTAAGCCTCTGCCTTGGGCTCAGGTCCTGGGATCAAGCCCCGCATGGGGCTCTCTGCTCAGCGGGGAGTCTACTTCTCCATCTTCCTTGGCCTGCCTCTCTGCCTACTTGTGATCTCTCTCTCTCTGTCAAATAAATAAATATTTTTTTTAAAAAAAGATCCATGCCCAGTGTGGAGCCTGATGTGGGGCTCAGTCTCACAATCTTGAGATCATGTCCTCAGCCAAAATCAAGAGTCAGATGCTTTCCTTCTAAAGAACGAATGGCTCAACCAGGAAATTAAAGAAGAATTGAAAAAATTCATGGAAACAAATGATAATGAAAACACAACAGTTCAAAATCTGTGGGACACAACAAAGGCAGTCCTGAGAGGAAAATATATAGCGGTACAAGTCTTTCTCAAGAAACAAGAAAGGTCTCAAGTACACAACCTAACCCTACACCTAAAGGAGCTGGAGAAAGAACAAGAAAGAAACCCTAAACCCAGCAGGAGAAGAGAAATCATAAAGATCAGAGCAGAAATCAATGAAATAGAAACCAAAAAAACAATAGAACAAATCAACAAAACTAGGAGCTGGTTCTTTGAAAGAATTAATAAGATTGATAAACCCCTGGCCCGACTTATCAAAAAGAAAAGAGGAAGGACCCAAATAAATAAAAGCATGAATGAAAGAGGAGAGATCACAACTAACATCAAAGAAATACAAACAATTATAAGAACATACTATGAGCAACTCTACGCCAACAAATTTGACAATTGAGAAGAAATGGATGCACTCCTAGGGACATATAAACTACCACAACTGAACCAGGAAGAAACAGAAAACCTGAACAGACCCATAACCAGTAAGGAGATTGAAACAGTCATCAAAAATCTCCAAACAAACAAAAGCCCAGGGCCAGACGGCTTCCCAGGGGAATTCTACCAAACATTTAAAGAAGAACTAATTCCTATTCTCCTGAAACTGTTCCAAAAAATAGAAATGGAAGGAAAATTTCCAAACTCATTTTATGAGGCCAGCGTCACCTTGATCCCAAAACCAGACAAGGATCCCATCAAAAAAGAGAACTACAGACCAATATCCTTGATGAACACAGATGCAAAAATTCTCACCAAAATACTAGCCAGTAGGATCCAACAGTACATTAAAAGGATTATTCACCATGACCAAGTGGGATTTATTCCAGGGCTGCAAGGTTGGTTCAGCATCCGCAAATCAATCAATGTGATACAACACATTAATAAAAGAAAGAACAAGAACCATATGATACTCTCCATAGATGCTGAAAAAGCATTTGACAAAGTACAGCATCCCTTCCTGATCAAAACTCTTCAAAGTGTAGGGATAGAGGGCACATACCTCAATATCATCAAAGCCATCTATGAAAAACCCACCGCAAATATCATTCTCAATGGAGAAAAACTGAAAGCTGTTCTGCTAAGGTCAGGAACACGGCAGGGATGTCCATTATCACCACTGCTATTCAACATAGTACTAGAAGTCCTAGCCTCAGCAATCAGACAACAAAAGGAAATTAAAGGCATCCAAATCGGCAAAGAAGAAGTCAAACTACCACTCTTCACAGATGATATGATACTATATGTGGAAAACCCAAAGACTCCACTTCAAAACTGCTAGAACTTGTACAGGAATTCAGTAAAGTGTCAGGATATAAAACCAATGCACAGAAATCAGTTGCATTTCTATACACCAACAACAAGACAGAAGAAAGAGAAATTAAGGAGTCAATCCCTTTACAATTCCTCCCAAAACCATAAGATACCTAGGAATAAACCTAACCAAAGAGGCTAAGAATCTATACTCAGAAAACTATAAAGTACTCATGAAAGAAACTGAGGAAGACACAAAGAAATGGAAAAATGTTCCATGCTCCTGGATTGGAAGAATAAATATTGTGAAAATGTTTATGCTACCTAAAGCAATCTACACATTTAATGCAATTCCTATCAAAATACCATCCATTTTTTTCAAAGAAATGGAACAAATAATCCTAAAATTTATATGGAACCAGAAAAGACCTCGAATAGCCAAAGGAATATTGAAAAAGAAAGCCAAAGTTGGTGGCATCACAATTCCGGACTTCAAGCTCTATTACAAAGCTGTCATCATCAAGACAGCATGGTACTGGCACAAAAACAGACACACAGATCAATGGAACAGAATAGAGAGCCCAGAAATAGACCCTCAACTCTATGGTCAACTAATTGTCGACAAAGCAGGAAAGAATGTCCAGTGAAAAAAAGACAGCCTCTTCAATAAATGGTGTTGGGAAAACTGGACAGCCACATGCAGAAAAAATTGGACCATTTCCTTACACCACACACGAAAACAGACTCAAAATGGATGAAGGACCTCAATGTGAGAAAGGAATCCATCAAAATACTTGAGGAGAACACAGGCAGCAACCTCTACGACCTCAGCCTAGGAACATCGCCAAAGGCAAGGGAAGCAAGGGCAAAAATGAACGATTGGGATTTCATCAAGATCAAAAGCTTTTGCACAGCAAAGGAAACAGTTAACAAAACCAAAAGACCACTGACAGAATGGGAGAAGATATTTGCAAACGACATATCAGATAAAGGGCAGGTGTCCAAAATCTATAAAGAACTTAGCAAACTCAACACCCAAAGAACAAATAATCCAATCAGAAATGGGCAGAAGACATGAACAGACATTTCTGTAAAGAAGACATCCAGATGGCCAACAGACACATGAAAAAGTGCTCCATATCACTCGGCATCAGGGAAATACAAATCAAAACCATAATGAGATATCACCTCACACCAGTCAGAATGGCTAAAATTAACAAGTCAGGAAATGACAGATGCTGGCAAGGATGCGGAGAAAGGGGAACCCTCCTACACTGTTGGTGGGAATGCAAGCTGGAAAACAGCATGGAGGTTCCTCAAAATGTTGAAAATAGAACTACCCTATGACCCAGCAATTGCACTACCGGGTATTTACCCCAAAGTTACAAACGTAGTGATCCGAAGGGGCACGTGCACCCGAATGTTTATAGTAGCAATGTCTACAATAGCCAAACTATGGAAAGAACCTAGATGTCCATCAACAGATGAATGGATAAAGAAGATGTGGTATATATACACAATGGAATACTATGCAGCCATCAAAAGAAATGAAATCTTGCCATTTGCGACAACGTGGATGGAACTAGAGGGTATCATGCTTAGTGAAATAAGTCAATTGGAGAAAGACAACTATCATATGATCTCCCTGATATGAGGAAGTGGAGATGCAACATGGGGGGTTAAGGGGGTAGGAGAAGAGTAAATGAAACAAGATGGGATTGGGAGGGAGACAAACCATAAGTGACTCTTAATCCCACAAAACAAACTGAGGGTTGCTGGGGGGAGGGGGGTTGGGAGAAGGGGGGTGGTATTATGGACATTGGGGAGGGTATGTGCTATGGTGAGTGCTGTGAAGTGTGTAAACCTGGCGAGTCACAGACCTGTACCCCTGGGGATAAAAATATATGTTTATAAAAAATAAAAATTTAAAAAAATAAAAAATAAATAAATTTTTTAAAAAGGGGAAAAAAAGAGTCTGACTGAGCCATACTTAAAAATAAAATCTTAGGGACGCCTGGGTGGCTCAGTTGGTTAAGCAGCTGCCTTCGGCTCAGGTCATGATCCCAGCGTCCTGGGATCAAGTCCCACATCGGGCTCCTTGCTCATCGGGGAGCCTGCTTCTCCCTCTGCCTCTGCCTGCCATTCTGTCTGCCTGTGTTTGCTCTCTCTTCCTCTCTCTCTCTGACAAATAAATAGGTAAAATCTTTAAAAAAAAAAAATCTTAAAAAATTTAAGGAAATTTCCCCAAAATAGAAAGGATAGAAGTGGGATTATACGAAGAAAATGAAAAAATGAGGGGCGTCTGGGTGGCTGAGTTATTAAACATCTGCCTTCAGCTCAGCACATGATCTGGGGCTCCAGGGATCAAGCCCCACATTGGGCTCCCTGCTCAGCGGGAAGCCTGCTTCTTCCTCTCCCACACCCTCTGCTTGTGTTCCCTCTCTTGCTGTCTCTGTCAAATAAATAAATAAATTCTTTAAAAAAAATGAAAATGAGAAAATCAGAGGATTAATTTGGAAGATCAAAAACTCTACTAAGAAAATGAGAAAATCCTGGGGACAAAATTATCAAAGAAATGCAATAAAAATTCCCAGAACTAAAAACCATGAGCTTCCAGATTGAAAGAACCCCTGAATGGCTAGAACAATTACAGGAAAAATACACACATTATTCTAAAATTTAAGAATACTAAGGAAAAAGATAAAATGCTCAAGTTTTCTGGACAGGTAGAGGTAGTTTTCATACAAAGGTTAGACTCCTGGCAAAGATCATGGACCAACTGCTTCGAAATTCTGGATAAAAATGTTTTCAGAATACACTTCTATACTTGGGTCTAATTATCATTTGCTATATGGGTAGAATAGATTTCATGCAAGATGATTGCAATGTACTTCCAATGTATGCTTTTTTTTTTTTTAAGATTTTATTCATTTGACAGAGAGAGATCACAAGAAGGCAGAGAGGCAGGCAAAGAGAGAAGGGGAAGCAGGCTCCCTGCTGAGCAGAGAGCCCAATGCGGGGTTCGATCCTAGGACCCTAGGATCATGACCTGAACTGAAGGCAGAGGCTTAACCCTCTAAGCCACCCAGGCACCCCCCAGTGTATGCTTTATTTAAAAGCTACTGGAAAATATGACCCATTAAAATATAAAAGTGAATCAATATAAAATATAAAAGTGGATGACAGAGAACCCAGGAAATAAGAAACCCAGTATGAGAGAATTAAATCAAATTCTCCAAATGCCAGCAGCAGGATAATAGCTGAATGGTGGGATGAAGAGAGGTCTTCAAGGAAAAAAAAATTGATACATTCTTTGACAGGTTTGATTGTTTGAAAACTTGGAAAGGCTGTTGGAGGATGTGAAAAGAATTACAATGGCCATAATGAAGATAGTGCAAATGAAAAATTGAGACAAAAAATACAAAAAAAAGGATTTTTTTTTTAAAGATTTTATTTATTTATTTGACAGAGAGAGATCACAAGTAGACGGAGAGGCAGGCAGAGAGAGAGAGAGAGGGAAGCAGGCTCCCTGCTGAGCAGAGAGCCCGATGCAGGCCTCGATCCCAGGACCCTGAGATCATGACCCGAGCCGAAGGCAGCGGCTTAACCCACTGAGCCACCCAGGCGCCCCAAAAAAAGGATTTTAACTATGGCATACTACTTGGTTCTGAAGAATTAATATTTACATATCCATAATAATAGAAACAATTAAGATTGGATTAAATAAAAGTTATGATCCAACTCTATGGGAAGAAGGAAACATGGGTACACCATAAGAGAGAGAAATTTTTTGTGTCGTGATAGGAAGTCAGCAGATAATATCTAAAATTGGTGAGTCAGGAAGCTGCAACAGAAGCATTATTCAGAAACATAGAGTTAAATAATAAGAAATAACAGAAAAAGTGAAAAGGGGTGTGGTGGACCACAGAGAATGGGGAGGGAAACAGGGAGTGATTTGTGTAGAAGGGATGGAAAAAGGGACTGTTTCATTTTAATTAAAATTTTTTCTAGGCCTATTTGATATTTTAAAACCATACACACAACCCTACTTATATCAATGGACAGATCATCCAAACAGAAAATCAACAAGGAAACAGTGGCTTTGAATGACACATTGGACCAGATGGATTTAACAGATATATTCGGAACATTCCATCCTAAAACAGCAGAATACACATTCTTTTCAACTGCACATGGGACAGTCTCCTGAATAGACCACATTTTAGGCCACAAAACAAGTCTCAACAAATTCAAAAAGATCAGTCATACCATGTATCTTTTTTTTTTTAAGATTTATTTACTTCAGAGAGAGAAAGTATACAAGTGGAAGGGGCTGAGGAAGAGGAAGAGAGAAACCCAAGCAGACTCCACACTGAGTGCAGAGCCTGACACCCCAAGATCATGGACCTGAGCTGAAACTGAAAGTTGGATGTCCAACCAATTTTGCCACCGAGGTGCCCCACCATGTATCTTTTCTGATCACAGTGCTATGAAATTAGAAATCAGCCACAAGAAAAAATCTGGAGAGAGCATAACTACATGGGGATTAAATAACATGCTACTAAACGATGAATGGGTCAACCCAGAAATCAAAGAGGAAACAAAAAAATACATGGGAACAAATGAAAATACACTGGTCCCAAACCTCTGGGATGCAGCAAAAGCTATTCTAAGGGGGAAGTTTATAAGAATACAGGCCTAATTCAAGAAGCAAGAAAATTTTCAAAAAACCACCTAACATTATACCTAAAGGAACTAAAAAAAAGGAACAAACAAAACCCCAAACCAGTAGAATGAAGGAAATAATAAAGATTAGAGCAGAAACTAAAAAAAAAAAAACAACAACAACAACAAAAAAAAAACGGAAACTTTAAAAACCAATAGAACAAATCAATGAAACCAGGACCTGGTTATTTGAAAAGATGAACAAAATTGATAACCCTTTAGCTAGACTCATCAAAAAGGCAGGGGGACTCAAATAAACAAAACCAGAAATGAAAGAGAAGAAAAAACAACTGACACCACAGGAATTCAAAGGACTGTAAGAGAATATTATGAGAAATTACATGCCAACAGATTGGACCACCCAGAAGAAATGGACAAATTCCTAGAAACATATAACCTCCCAAAACTGATTCAGGAAGAAATAGAAAATTTGAACAGACTGATTACCAGAAATGAAATTGAATCAGAAACAAAAAAAATTTTCAAAGTCCAGGACCAGACGGCTTCACAAGTGAATTTTACCAAACATCTGAAGAAGCGTTAATACCTAGTCTTCTCAAATTATTCCAAAAAATAGAAGAGGCAGGAAAACTTCAAAACTCATTCTATGAGGCAGGCATTACCCTGATGCCAAAATCAGATAAAGAGAACTATAGGCCACTATCTCTGATGAACATAGATGCAACAATCCTCAACAAAATATTAGCAACCAAATCCAACAATACATTTAAATGATCAAGTGGGATTCATTTCCAGGATACAAGGGTATTTCAATATTTGTAAATCAATCAATGTGATACATCACACATCAATGAGATCATTTCAATAAATGGAGAAAAAGCATTTGACAAAGTCCAATATCCATTCATGATAAAACCCCTCAAGAAAGTAGGTTTAAGGGGAACATTCCTCAACATAATAAAGTCCATATATGAAAAACCCACAGCTAACATACTTAATGGTGAAAAACTGAGAGCTTTCCCCCTAAGACCAGATATAAGACGAGGATGTTATTATTCAACACAGTACTAGAAGTCCTAGCCCTCAATCAGATAAGAAAAAGGAATAAAAAGCATCCAAATTGGTAAGAAAGAAGTAAAATTTTCACTATTTTGTGGATGGCATAATACCATATATAGAAAACCCTAAAGATTCCACCAAAAAAAAACCTACTAGAACTGATAAATGAATTTAGTAAGGTCACAGGACATAAAATCAATATACAGAAGTCTGTTGCATTTCTTTATTATTATTATTTTTATTTTAAGTAGGCTCCACACTGGCCTTGAAACCACAACCCTGAGATCAAGAGCTGAGGTGGGTAGGAGTCAGACACTTAACTGATTCAGCCACCCATGTACCCCTGGTTGCATTTCTATACAGTAATAATGAAGCAACAGAAAAAGAAATTAAGAAAGCAATCCCATTTACAATTGCACCAAATATAATAAAATATCTAGGAATAAACTTAACCAAGGAGGTAAAAACCTGTACTTTGAAAACTATAAAACAATGATGAAATTGAAGATAACACAAACAAATGGGAAGATATTCTATGCTCATTGATTGGAAGAACAAATATTGTTAAAATGTCTACACTAACCAAGCAATCTACAGATTTAATGCAATCCTTACCAAACTACCAACAGCATTCTTCACAGAACTAGAACAAATATTCCTAAAATTTGTATGGAACCACAAAAGACCTTGAAGAAAAACAAAGCTAGAAGTATCATAATTTCCCAGATTTCAAGCTATACTGCAAAGCCAAAGTAATCAAAACAGTATGGCATTGGCACAAAACAGACACATAGATCAACAGAACAGAACAGAACAGAGAGTCCAGAAACAAACCCACGATTATATGGACGATTAATTTTTGACAAAGGAGGGCAAAAATATGCAATGGGAAAAAGTTTCTCCACCAAACGTTGTTGAGAAAACAGGACAGCTACATATTAAAAAGTGAATCTGGCCGGGGCGCCTGGGTGGCTCAGTCGGTTAAGCATCTGCCTTCGGCTCAGGTCATGATCCCGGGGTCCTGGGATCAAGCCTGGCATCAGGGTGTACATTCAGTGGGGATTCTGTTTCTCCCTCCCCCTCTTCCCTTCTCCCCCACTTGTGCCCCCCCAAAATAAATAAAGAGTGAATCTGGACCACTTTCTTATATCATACACACAAATAAACTCAAAATGGATTAAAGACTTAAATGTGAGACCTGAAACTATAAAAATCCTAGAGGAGAGCATGGGCAGTAATTTCTCATACATGAGCCATAACAACTTCTTTCTAGATGTCTCCTAAGGCAAGCGAAATAAAAGCAAAAATAAATTACTGGAACTACATCAAAATAAAAATCTTCTGCACAGTGAAGGAAATAATCAACAAAACTACAAGGCAACCTACTGAATGGAAGATGGTATTTACAACCGACATACCCGGTATGGGGTTAGTATCCAAAATACACAAGGAACTGATACAACTCAACACTCAAAAAACAAACTAATTTAAAAATGGGGCAGAAGACACGAACATTCTCCAGAGTAGACATCCAGATGGCCAACAGACACAGGAAAAGATGCTCAAAATCACCCATTATCAGGGAGACACAAATCAAAACCACAAGTGAGATACCATCTCATAACTGTCGGAATGGCTAAAGAAAAGAAACAAGTGTGGGCAAGGATGCAGAGAAAAAGGAACCCTCTTGCCCTGCTGGCGGGAATGCAAACTGGTGCAGCCACTGTGGATGGATCTAGAGAGTATACGACTAAGTGAAGTCAGTCAGTCAGGGAAAGACAAATACCACATGATTTCACTTATGTGTGGAATTTAAGAAATAAAACAAATAAAGGGGAAAAAAGACAAACCAAAAAATCATACTCCTCCTATAGAGAACAGAGGGTTACTGTAGGGGAGGTGGCCGGGGGGCACGGGGGACACAGGTGATGAGGATTAACAGGATGCTCATCTTGATGAGCACCGAATAATGTTACAGTTGTGGAAGCACTATGTTGTATGCCCGAAACTAATACAACACTGTATGTTAACTATACTGGAATTAAAATTAAAAACTTAATTAAAAAATAATAAAAAACAAGAAGCTTAAGTAAAACCATATGCATATATCACTTTGATAAATAAAATGGTTGCATCCACCCCACTGGAAGTGCAGAGCAGTTCTGACCCCTCAGACTCCTCTCCTGGCCAAGCACAAGGGATGCCTCACCTTTGCTGAAGTGAAAGTAGATCTCTTCTCCTGCCCTTGGCTTCCTCAGGGACACTGGGGTCTCTGTCTCTGACAAGGGTAGGCCGTAGAACTTGTACTCTACATACACCTGCTTTACATTTTCATCACACATCACTTCGGCCTCTGGGTAGAAGGCCAGGGAGACAATTTCAATACACATCTTCTCCGAACCCTGACAAGGAAAATATTTATTTATCCTATAGGTTAGCGATGCTTCTAGTGTTCCTACTCCATCTAATGAACACGTTACTCCCTCAGAGAGCAATCATAGCCATATTCCATCTAACGTAGTCTTTTTTTTTTTTTTAATTTGATGGGCAGCAAAGCAAAGTTTATTGAGCAATAGCTCAGAGCTCCAGCAGAGGGAGGGGACCCTCGAGGGTTGCCCCCATCTCCCATATCCTTGAGAATCAGTTTACTGGTCAACTGCTACCCAGAGCTTCCTCATCCACCAAGTGCTGGCCCCAGAGCAGGCTGCTGGAGCAGCCTGCCCCCTCATGGCAATGCCAGTCCTTCCAGCCCTGTTGCATTTGCTGCCACAAACACCATCCTCTCTTTGGACTGTGTCTGGGTCCATTTTATATTAGACACACCAGGGGGAGGGCAGACATCTCTCGAGTTTCAGGCTCCCTAATCAAGACAGAAGCTGAGGGCAATGTGAAGTCCTCCCTTTCCCCGGTGTGGCAGCAAGTCCTGTCATGACACTAGTAAGGGGTCAATCCGGGATGGCCCCAACTGGCACAGTGCTCCCTTGTCATCTGGGGGTTCTCTCCTGTCCTCTAGGTGGCCAGGCCAATGCCCTCACTTCTCAAAGTCTACCCCCACTCCCATCTTCACCTCTCTTAGGAAGCAGGCGGAGCTCCTGGGCCTTCTCCTAGGAAGCCCAGGAGGCAGTATTTCTCAACAGATCTACTTCAGAACAACCTGGGTGACTCTTGAAAGCTACTTGATGCCCTCTCAACAGTCCTCGCACAAACCCTCCTAAAATCCCCACCATGAAAACTATCATGTTTTCCAAAATTTGGGTTTTGACATTTATGGGTCAGTTAGGTGGGTTTCACTAGCATTTTTTTTTTTTTTAAGTGAAAGAATAAGATAGGCTAGGGGCGCCTGGGTGGCTCAGTGGGTTAAGCCGCTGCCTTCGGCTCGGGTCGTGATCTCAGGGTCCTGGGATCGAGCCCCGCATCGGGCTCTCTGCTCGGCAGGGAGCCTGCTTCCTCCTCTCTCTCTGCCTGCCTCTCTGCCTGCTTGTGATCTCTGTCAAATAAATAAATAAAATCTTTAAAAAAAAAAAAAGAATAAGATAGGCTAGGATAGATGGAATGGAGTAGAACAGAAAACAGGAGAGTTCATGGCAAATGATAAAGGTAAGCCCTGTTTCTCAAAGCTTTTGTTTATATATGATTATACTGGGCACATGTAGAAATGTATTTCTTATAGTGACTGACATTTAAATAACATAAGAGCCACTTTTAAATCACATTGTCTAAGGTGGTTCCTGACAATCTGTTTAACTTTTATTTTTTAATTTTTTAATAAGATTTTATTCCTTGGGACGCCTGGGTGGCTCAGTTGGTTGGACGACTGCCTTCGGCTCAGGTCATGATCCCGGGGTCCCAGGATCGAGTCCCACATCGGGCTCCCGGCTCCATGGGGAGTCTGCTTCTCCCTCTGACCTTCTCCTCGCTCATGCTCTTTCTCACCGTCTCTCTCTCAAATAAAGAAATAAAATCTTTAAAAAAAAAAAAGATTTTATTTCTTTATTTGAGATAGAGCATGTGAGCACACAGCAGGGGGCGAGGGGGTATAGGGGCAGCAGGAGAGGGAGAAGCCAGCATCTCGCTGAGCAGGGAGCCCAATGTGGGGCTCCATCCCAGGATCCCAAGATCACGACTTGAGCCAAAGCTCAGACGCTTAACCAACTGAGCCACCAAGGTGTCCCTCTATTTAACTTTTAACATTTATGTATTGTTTATACACAGTAAAATACAAAACCTAAATGTACAGTTTTGACAAATATATGCAAGTGTGTAATCAACTCCCTAATCAAGATACAGAACCATCACACTAGAAAGTTCCCTAATCCCACGGTTGCAATTTTTTTTAATTTTAAAAAAGATTTTATTTATTTATTTTAGAGAAAGAGTGTGTGAGTAGGGGGGAGAGCAGAGGGAGAAGGAGAAAGAGAACCTTAGGCAGACTCTGCACTTAGCACAGAGCCCGACATGGGCTCAGTCTCACGACCCTGAGATCATGATCTGAGCTGAAACCAAGAGTCGGATGCTTAACCGACTGAGCCACCCAGGCACCCAAGTAGCTCGGTTTTCATATTTAGTTTCTCAAATAGCATTCTTGGTTCCACAAGGTTTTTCCAGAAAGAGATCTTATTTAAGAGCCTCTAATTCTAGATCTTTAAAAAAAAAAAAGAGCCTCTAATTCTGAATAATATTTTAAATGTAATGTCTGAGTGTAGTTCAAAAACTTTCTGACCAGCTGACTGCTTTTCAGGTTCATCTGAGAGGTGGCTTGATTTAGAAAATTTGGCTGGAGATCAGCTCTTTTGCTAAGTATATCTATATCCTGGACACATTAATTAATCTTCTTCTCCTTCATGATCTCAAAGGTGTTATACTCCTATTCCAACATCTCATGGCTCTGATCCATCTTATAAGCATTTCTCAAAATACTAACTATGTAATGGCTGAAGAAAGATACGAGAGATGAAAGTTCAGAAGAAAATAGACTTAAGTATTTTCTATCTTAATTGCTTAAGGCTACTGATTTTGAGTGGCTTTTCCCCACTTCAACATACTTTAGTTGCCTAAAAATCCTCAGTACAAGTTCTAACTTTCAAGAAAGAGTTTTCTGACCTCTACAAAAGCAGGAATGATTTCACTTTTCTGAATCCTCACAAACCTTAAGAGTTTCTAACACATAATCTAACCACTTGATTCTAGGTCACACTATACTTATACTGTTTCTAATGAAGTTCATAATCCTCAATCAGATTTCAATCTTTCATTTAGCTACTCATTCAACAAATATTTATTGAGCACCTACAAATGTGTCAGGGAGCATCCTAGTGGATCAACAGAGAGAGAGATTGTTTCCTACCTCACTTATAACCCCACAAGATTCTAATACAATGATTATTAAATATATCTGTATATATTTAGTTATATATCTCTATCTCTATCTATCTATCTATCTATATATATATATATATATATATATATGTGTGTGTGTATGTGTGTATGTATCCCCAGTTAGTTCCACAAGAGATCTGAGGCTGTAATGTTTAATAAATAATTGCAATTTCAGGTTTTATTTTATTTTTATTTTTATTTTTAAAGATTTTATTTATTTATTTGACAGAGAGAAATCACAAGTAGGCAGAGAGGCAGGCAGAGAGAGAGGAGGAAGCAGGCTCCCTGCTGAGCAGAAAGCCCAATGTGGGGCTTGAACCCAGGACCTGGGATCATGACCTGAGCCAAAGGCAGCGGCTTAACCCACTGAGCCACCCAGGTGCCCCTTATTTTTATTTTTTTTAAAGATTTTATTTATTTGGGGGCGCCTGAGTGGCTCAGTGGGTTAAGCCGCTGCCTTCGGCTCAGGTCAGGATCTCAGGGTCCTGGGATCCAGTCCCGCATCGGGCTCTCTGCTCAGCGGGGAGCCTGCTTCCCTCTCTCTCTCTCTCTCTCTGCCTGCCTCTCTGTCTACTTGTGATCTCTCTCTGTCAAATAAATAAATAAAATCTTTAAAAAAAAAAAAAGATTTTATTTATTTGACAGAGATCACAAGTAGGCAGAGAGGCAGGCAGAGAGAGTGGGGGGGGGGGCAGGCTTCCCTGAGCAGAGAGCCTGATGCAGGGCTCGATCCCAAGACCCTGAGATCATGACCTGAGCCGAAGGCAGAGGCTTAACCCACTGAGCCACCCAGGCGCCCCTTATTTTATTTTTAAAGAAAGATTTTATTTATCTATTTGCGAGAGAGAGCACAAGGAGGCGGGTGGGAGCAGAGGGAGCAGAGGCAGAGAAAGAAGTAGACTCAAAGCAGGGAGCCCAACACAGGGCTCGACCCCAGGACCCTGGGATCATGACCTAAGCTGAAGACAGATGCTTCACCCACTGAACCACCCAGGTGCCCCAGCAATTTCAGGTTTTAAAGATTAGGTCAAAAACTTCAGAAACTGAATGATCTTTCTGAGCTTTTCCACAAGTAATCCTTTCCTCTTTTCCAGCCTCTACCTACCAAGGTACACCTGCTCTCCTTGGGTGGATTGAGGAAATGGGCATCACTCAAGCTGGAGATGAATCGTAGCACATAATGAAGGCGGCAGGCAAGGGATCCAAATAAAGGAGAATTATTGAAGCAAGTCCTCATTTATACCAAATCAAGATAGTGATCCTTTCATCAGAGACTGTATCAAGAGACTTCTATTCATTCACAATGTAAATTTAACTAAATAAATTTAATTTCCGGGGCGCCTGGATGGCTCAGTGGGTTGGGCCGCTGCCTTCGGCTCAGGTCATGATCCCAGGTTCTGGGTTCGAGCCCCGCGTTGGGCTTTCTGCTCAGCAGGGAGCCTGCTTCCTCCTCTCTCTCTGCCTGCCTCTCTGCCTACTTGTGATTTCTCTCTGTCAAATAAATAAATAAAATCTTAATAAATAAATAAATAAATAAATAAATAAATAAATAAATAAATTTAATTTCCCATCAGGTTCATTAAAATTGCACCATTGGGGTGCCTGGATGGCTCAGTTGGTTATGTGTCTGCCTTCAGCTCAGGTCATGGTCTCTGGGTCCTGGGATGGAGTCCCATGTCGAGCTCCTTGCTCAGCAGGGAGCCTGCTTCTCCCTCTGTCTGCCTCTCCCCCTGCTTGTGCACTCGCTCTCTCTGACAAATAAATAAATAAAATCTTTTTAAAAAAATAAATAAATAAAAATGGATTATTTTCACCTATGTGGCTGTTAAGCACAATATCATTATTTACAACCTTGTCCCACACTCAGTGATGACCCCGGTGTACTTACTGCCTTAGGACATTTCAGAGATACCGGTGTCACTATTTCATCACTATCTGTAGTTTGTGCTTCACTGACTTCAGAAGCCTGTTCACAGGATTCTTTATCTACAAGAGAAAAGGCTACAGTTACAGAACTATTTCCAAGCACCCTATCTATTTATTTATTTGACAGACAGAGATCACAAGCAGGCAGAGGCAGGCAGAGAGAGGGGGGAAGCAGGCTCCCCGCTGAGCAGAGAGCCCGATGCGGGACTCGATCCCAGGACCCTGAGATCATGACCTGAGCCGAAGGCAGAGGCTTTAACCCACTGAGCCACCCAGGCGGCCCTATAATTTCTTTTTTAAAAAGAATTTATTTATTTGACAGAGAGATTGAATGTGAGCCAGGGGGAGAGGCAGATGGAGAGGGAGAAGTGGAATTCCCACTCAGCAGGAGCCCAACGTGGGGCCTGATTCAGGAACCCTGTGATCATGACCTGAGCTGAAGGCAGCTGCCCAACCTACTGAGCCACCCAGGCCTCCCAGTTCTATAATTTCTACTGATACACTTACAATTTTGCAACATATTTTTGTAAAGTCTTTGTGATTCGGGCAAAAAGACCATAAATGAATGCCAAAATTATCAAGTGAAATTTGATGAGGAAAATGATATTTATATAGTCTCAAAATATCTTCTCATAGATTACTTAATAATTACAGAGGTAAAAATGATAACTTTTGAAAAAATCTGGCAGATGCTTTCTTCACCAAGTGATAAAAGTTAACATCACCAATAATGGGACAAACTGACACCATGTACCTCCTAATGTGATAGAATGAGGAGGACACAATATCACTTCTGTGGTATTCCTGTAAAAAAAATTTATAACCTGAATCTAATTACAAAGAAACATCAGAGAAATCCAAATTGAGGAACATTCTACACAACAGCTCACCTATACTCTTCAAAAATGTCATTTGTCAGGAAAGATGAAGATGAGGAACTGTTCTAGATTAAAGGAAACTGAAGAGGGGCGCCTGGGTGGCTCAGTGGGTTAAAGCCACTGCCTTCGGCTCAGGTCATGATCTCAGGGTCCTGGGATCGAGTCCCGCATCGGGCTCTCTGCTCAGCGGAGAACCTGCTTCCCCCTCTATCTCTCTCTCTGCCTGCCTCTCTGCCTGCTTGTGACCTCTCTCTGTGAAATAGATAAATAAAATCTTAAAAAAAATAAAATAAAATAAAATAAATTAAAAAAAAAAAAAGAAACTGAAGAGACATAACCAAATGCAATGTATGATTCTGGGTTAGATAAGGAGGAAAAAAAGACTGCTAATAATGGACATCATTGGTACAACCAGCAAATTCTGAGAATGGACTGGACATCAGGTACTATGTATCTATGATAAGTTTGCAAACTTGATAACTTGAATGTGGTCATATAATTTCCTTTTCCTTGCTGAAATATAGCAGTAATGGGAGGTGAGATGTACAACTTATTCTCCAATGCTTAAAAGATAAAGTGGAAAGTGGGAAAAATGCTAGATGTTGGTGAATTTGTATGTATATGAATTTTTCTGTCCTAGTCATGCAGCTCTTACATAAGTTTGAAATTCTTTAAAGACAAAGTTTTTTAAAAAACTTATGATTTCAATTTTTTTCATAGCTCCAGTTCTTTGTTGACATTTTAAAGTTCAGCTTTTATTTCCATGAAGCTAGCAAGCACTGTCTGATAATTCTGGTATCTGGAGTCCTGGTGGGCACTGGGTCAGCCCTTGTCTCTCTAGCCCTGCAAGTGCCCAGAGCACAGTGCTACCTCTCAGAACATAAGAGACTCAGCCTGGTGCTGACTTCTGAGTCCTAGACCAAAGTGGGCAATTCTGCCCAGTGTAGACATCTTCCTATGCTGTGAAGACGCCAGATTCAGACTACATCCTCTTTCTCCACCCCAAAAGTCCACCAAAAGCATGATTCTGTCTCTCCACTACTTCTTTGAGACTGGAAATGTCTCAGAGCTGAAGCAGTACCAGCTCACTTCTCTGAGCTTCGGTCATCTCCCTGATTGAGCTAGGTAATTCTTCCCTCTCTTATGGACTATTTAATGCTTTTAAGAAATGTTAAGATCTTTAAAAAATATATTAACTTCACCTTTTTGGTTGTCATCAATGCAGGAGTTGGTCTGAATTATGTAGTTTGCCCATACTATAACCTGAAACCATGTCTACCTTTCACTGTAACACAAAAAAGCTTTGCCTTAATTAAAAAAATTTGGATCAACATCACAAATAAGCCAACCATACTCTTTTTCCTATTTCTTTGTAACTATAACACACAAGAAATACTTGCTAGATAACTAAACTGGCAAGCTAACTAACTTGAAATACACAGAAAGCTACTTTGAGAACTCCAGACTTGGTTGGTCTAACCCGCACACTTGTAATGTAAAACTAAGCCTAGGATCTTCAGTACTCATTTTCCATGAAAAGTTTATCAATGCAAGATGAAAATAATTAATAACTGGCTTGAGAAAATAATCTAGTGATTAAACAGGAAATTGGATTTTAAAAAGACAATACCATTTATAGGATTTAGGGCTTCTTTCTGCAGCACTGCTGAGTGGGATGATGTCATTTCCTCTTCCTTTTGCTGATTTTTTAAATCATCATCTCTGGAGCTCTTAAGCCCTGAGAACTTCCATTCAGTGTAGTTCACCTGCTTCAGAATAAAGACAACAAATATAATTACAGTTGGCCCTTGAACAACAGGGAGGTTAAGGGCACCAAAAATCTGTATATAACTTCTGGCCCCCATTCTAAACTGAACTACTAATAACCGACTGTTGACCAGAAACCTTACCAATAACATAAATAGTTGATTAATGCATTCTGTATGTTATATGTATTATATACTATATTCTTACAATAAAGGAAGATAGAGAAAAATGTTATTAAGAAAATCATAAGGATTATCAGGAATAGCCAAACTATGGAAAGAGCCCAAATGCCCATTGACTGATGAATGGATAAAGAAGATGTGGTTTATATATACAATGGAGTATCACTCAGCCATTAAAAGAACTAAATCTTGCCATTTGCCACAATGTAGATGGAGCTGGAGTGTATTATATTAAGTAAAGTCAGTCAGTTAGAGAAAGACAAATACCATACGATTTCACTCATATGTGGAATTTAAGAAACAAAAAGATGAACGTATGGGAAGGGAAAGAAAGAGAGGGAAGGGCACCACAAGAGACTCTTAACAATAGAGAACAAACAAAAGAGAAACAATAAGGGTTGACGGAGAGAGGAAGATGGGTGATGGGTATTAAGAAGTCCACTTGTGGCAATGAGTACTAGGTGTTACATGTAAGTGATAAATCACTAAATTCTACTCCTGAAACCAAAATTACATGGATGCTAACTAACTAGAATTTAAATAAAAATTTGGGGAAAAAAAGAGTAGAGCTTCAGAGGTGTCCAGAGGAATGCTAGTGTTTGCTGCGGCAACCTTATCAGCCCACCCAGATGGCAATGCAAGCAGCCAAGAGGGGGAACATTTGACTTCCACCTGAAGTAAACTGGGTTTTATACATAAGAAATTCACCATACAAAATCACAGCTGAAGAAATATATGACATATTTGGGAAATATGGTCCTATTCATCAAACCCAAGTGGGAAACACACCCAAAACTAGAGGAACAGTTTATGTGGTCTATGGAGGTATGTTTGATGCCAAGAATGTATGTGATAACCTTTCAGGATTCAATGTTTATAACAGATACCTGGTGATTTTGTACTATAATGCCAACAGGGCATTTCAGAAGATGGACACAAAAAGGAAGGAAGAGCAGCTGAAGATTCTCAAGGAGAAATATGGCATCAACACAGATCAACCAAAATAAACATTTTCTGCATTTTCATTTTAGACTAAATGACCATCTTCACCCTTTTCCTATTTTTAATTAAAGCTGAATGTTGTAATTTCTTATTTGAGATTCAAAAGGACCTGCTTGAAACTTTGATATGTATTAGAATATGTTATGGGAATAAACTTGTAACTTATAAAAAAATTAGGAAAAAAGTTATAAAGAAGTAAAATACATTCATAATACTGTATTTATTGAAAAAAACCCTCATGTATAAGTGGATCTACGTAGCTCAAATCCATGTTGTTCAAGGGTCAACTGTATATATATATTGTATAATTATAATCATTTCATAAAATAATTATATATAAATGTAATTATGCAACCGATACAGTATACATTATAATATATAATCATTTTATTTAATCATAAAATACATATTTACAATCTCATATACTTTTAGGTGTTACATAGTAACTTTACTCCAGTTTCCTATGAAGAAAAGACAGTATCAAGCATATAGTAGTTGTTCAATAACTACTTGTTCTTTAACTTACTTTGACTACAGTTGAGGTAGACTGGTAAAATTCTCAGTATAAATTGCAGAGTCCATAAGCTGTTAAACTAAATTACACTGGAAATGAATAGTTCAGAATTAAGCTATTTGTGTTTGAGGAAACATATGCTGGCCACAAAAAAAACATGATTACCACTTATTTTGGGTGTCTGCTTCTACCTGAGAATAATATATCTGGGGACCCTAAAACCCATATTTTAATTCTGTAGAGTTTCTAAGGCCTTACTTGTAGTGTATTTCCGGTTAAGATGTTACGACTAAGATATTCCATTCTGTTCTTCCCTTGGACGCCTGTTCTTTTGCCATGTTTTCTTCTCGAGTAGCTTGCAACCTGGTGTTCCCTTTCCTTTCTTTCTCCTACCTGTGGAGGTTTTCGCTTAGCTTGATACTGGCCAGCTTCAATGGGAATTTCAGCAAATGCCACCTGGTCCTAAATAGAAGGATCAGAGACAGCCTTACAAGATGAGACTTTAACAGCCTAGCATGAGACTTCATGTCTCTCCTGCCATAGAGCTGAGAGATGCCATCTCTCTCTCCTCCCAACAATAAAACCCAGGGTTTTGCTTCCTCGGTAGGCTCACGGCACTATGAGGGATGCAGAATAAGTTTGCCAAACATGTGATATTACAAGAAGGCATTTCTTTACTACAATTTTAATACTGCTTTCCTCAAAAATGCTCCACAAGACTGGTGGAGATCTGCTACCTGGGGAGAAAATGAAGACTTTTCCTCTTCAGATGAGATCTCTACACTGTTCTTGGTGTCCTTCTCCTCAGGCTGAGCTTCTGGTTTCAGGAAGCTCTCTGGCGGTAGGTAGAAAGACTTCCAATCCAGTTGTGCCTCAACAAATCCATTGGGGTTCCCCGCAGGGTCAGTGAGGTTAAAATCACCTGAGAGACACACAGACATTAATAAGATCTGATCACATGAAGCAGGCAAGGATTTACCAGCACATTATCTATTCCCCAATTTTGAATTTTACCATATTTTGTTTGTCATTAATATCTATTACATAAGCATGATGATAATACACTCAGAAGTAACATAAAATAGCAGTGAATATTAATATTCACTTAGAATATTTGTAGGGGAAGATGGGTAGCTCCAGGTTTCAGGAAGTGATAGTCAAAAGACATATGGAAAGGTATATCTTGCTTGTCATCAGTCACCCAGCCAATAAACATGTCTGCATTATTATTACTGTTACCTAATGCTTGCTAAGTCTGAGGTAGACCAAAGAAACCATTATCTACACTTAAGTAGTCCCTATTTCTAAAATAACAAAAGCCAAGAAAATTTCAGCAAAACAGCTTTTTCTAAATGCTAGGCTTCTGATTTTTAATACTGATCAATTTAACAGATGGTCCATACTGCCTCATCTTTTTGGTAAAGAATGAGTTGTGAGCAAAGGTGTTGGGTTTTTTGGTTTTGTTTTTTTAGTTCTTATGGTATTGAAAGGAGGGAGGCCTCCTCACAAACTTTCTGGAACATCCAGAAGCTTGTTAAACGTAGTTGGTACTGGCTATACCCATCCATACTTGGTAATGAGAGCACTGATACCCCTGCCTCACCCTCCCAATACTGGAACCAGAGTCGACCCTTCCTAAGTTCATGTCAGCTCCATATTGGTGGAAAAAAGGTTCAAGAAATTTTTCATGATGTGGCATTAAAGTCTAACGTGTGCTTAAAGGAAGCAAGAAAATTACGGGAGAGTATTAAGGACATAGCTTAGAGTCTCTATCTCATCATGGGCTAAGAAATAACAGGCCTTAAGTAAACACAAATACTAGGAACCACTAGAGTCCGAAAAGGTTTTTTCAGAGATGGATGTATGGACTTTAGGTTGGTGGCTCTACCCACTTAAGAATCTTGCTTTTGCTGCTAAAACAAACAAACAAACAAACAAACAAAAAACAGAAGCAGCCAATGTTTCCATAGGATTAGTGAGGTACCAGGTCTTCTGCTCTGTTGCTCTTGACCATATTCTAAAGTCCTCTCTCAGCAGGTTTTTTAAGAGACTGTTGCAAAGCAAGTAATCAAAGAAAAGTAAGATAGGAAGACAACACTGGGCAGAGAAAAGAGAGATGCAATAATCTTGAACTCCCACCTTTAATGGATTTGTTTTGTGCAAGTGGAAGCAAGGGCACTTGGACCCGGCCAAGGTACGAGCCAGGCTCTGAGTCTTCATCATCAAAAACGTACACAGATAGGGCCTCCCGCCTCAGATACTTATCCAGGTCAGAGGTCACAAGCACTGGGAATCGAGCTTGGTCTCTGAAGTAGGGATTGTTACTAGCTGGAATGATGGCAGTGTCATGGTCAGAAAAAGTGAAGAAGCGGTACATGACGTATGGACTGGGCTGGGTTCCCAGCCGCCGACTCCGGAGGCCGTAGCATCTGATGATTTCCACCCGCAGCTCATTCTGATGCTTCCAAGTCTCCAATCTGGACTGAAAAGATGTTGGTCTTGGATGAAGGAAAAGGGCAAGCTGAGAGAGTTGTAGCTGAACCCCAGCACCCTTGATGAGGAAAAGCCTATACCTAAGGAACTGTTGAATTCTGACTGGGTCACAGAGAAACCTAATGACTTTCACCTGCCTGCAAACTGGCTCTGGCAGATAGTTATTTGAGAGAGGTGCCGGCCCTCAAGCCTTATCTTAGAGAATGCAATAGGGAAGCTATTTTGTTCACAGCAGGGGAGACAGCTAGCTCCAAGGGTATGATTTCATTTCACACCCAAGCCTGACCAAGGAAAGAATCTGGACTGGTTGTGGAACGACAGTTTTTCTCCTTCATTCACATTCAGCAAATACTTATTAAGAGTGGAAGACTGAGGTATTCTCATGAACTGCTCGGCTGTGGCTCCTCTGAGATGCTTGAGCACATCCTTCTTCTCACCTTATCCTCCCGGGCCTCCCAGACTCCAAGCACACTGGCTGACAGGTAGGCCTGAGCTTTCTTCCGCTTATTGCCTGCTTGTAGGCTGGGTCCTATGGGGAAGCGCAGCCTCATCCAGTATTCTAACACCCCAAAGTCTTCTCCACTGGCTCCTGGATAGCAGAAGGTATGAAAGGCATGGAGGATATGGATGGTGTGGCAAGGATTAAGAATAAAGGCAGAGGAAGAAAATGGGAAACCACCAGAAGAGCAGCTATAGACTCTGGGAAATTCCACATTAGTTCTGGGAGCTGTGGGAAGCTGACAGCACTTACCAGTAAGTGTGGTAGAGCCATGGACCTTCTCCACAGTCTCTAGTACCCTCTGAAAGCAAATCCACGCAGCTGCAAGAGTGTGGTGCTCACTGGCTATGGCCTGGTATAGATCAAGCCGGGCTGAAGCCCCATGAAGGTAGTTCAAAAAAAGGGAATCTGTTTCCACCACATACTGGGAGGTGAAGTCATAGAGGGGCTGTGGCCCCACAGCTAGTGGGGTACAGTGTGTTTCAAAATCATAGAAGGAATAGGTGCAGAAAGTGGTAGGTTGAGTGTCTCCAGCCTGAGCCAGGGCAGCAGATGTCAGGAAGGCCTGGTGGATGTGTAGTTCAAAAAGATTTTCACTCTGATGCAGCAGAGAAATGTCCACTTTCTCCTCATCTCCATGACTTGGCAGTGTTTCCAGACATAAGGACAATTGTCGGGTGCCATAAGCCACATCTCTGAGCTGTTCTAGAGGGAAAAGAAAACTGCCCATCCATTAAAGCATAGAGAGCTCTTCCTTAGGGTAAAATAAGTTGGACAGGAGAATAAAAATCATGATGAAAGTCCACATTGTTGATGATTTTGAGACACCATGTAATTCAAAAGGAAAAGCAAAAGAATGGCAGCCAGGAGCTTTGAATTCTGATGGCCAACTAACTCATGCCCTGCTTTAGAGATAAGGTACAAAATGAATGATTGGAAAGTAAATGCTAAGTTCAGGAAAACACTGGAGGCACACTTTCATCTACAGATGTCATTGTTTTATCTAACTGCAAGGTTCGATGAATTGTTAATTCCAACAGAGAAGCACCAGAAACACAAAATAGGAGTATTTCCAAAAATCTGGGATGTGGGTGATCGAGAGAATACCAAGTTATAGTCATAGTGCCTCCTACATGACATTGGGCTCTATCAAGAAATGATTTCCCTGCTAGCCAGATGAGTCACAAGAATCTTCATTCTGGGGGTGCCTGAGTGGCTCAGTGGGTTAAACCCTCTGCTCAGGTCATGATCCTGGGGTCCTGGGATCGAGCCCCGCATTGGGCTCTCTGCTCAGTAGGGAACCGGCCGCCCCCCTCCCCCCGCCGCCTGCCTCTCTGCCTCCTTGTGATCTCTGTCTGTCAAATAAACAAATAAAAATCTTAAAAAAAAAAAAAAGAATCTTCATTCTCTTAAGAATTTGGTTCCAGGGACGCCTGGGTGGCTCAGTTGGTTAAGCAGCTGCCTTCGGCTCAGGTCATGATCCCAGCGTCCTGGGATCGAGTCCCGCATCGGGCTCCTTGCTCATCAGGGAGCCTGCTTCTCCCTCTGCCTCTGCCTGCCATTCTGTCTGCTTGTGCTTGCTCTCTCTCCCTCTCTCTCTCTGACAAATAAATAAATAAAATCTTAAAAAAAAAAAAAAAAGAATTTGGTTCCAACATAAGGTGGCCAAAAAAAAGAAAAGAAAAAAATCCACTTAAGTCAAAGAGTAATGGAGTAAAAAGCTGGAGAGGAAACTTCCTGGAAATAGGTTGAAAATATTGGCAAAGGGATGAAAAGATATGTAAGACAGTCTACCAAATCTGTGTATTACCTCCCATATCCACCAGTCAGAAACTCTGATACATACTCTGCTTCAAATTGGGGAGTATCTGAATCATCACAATGTGTCAATGATGAAATTCCTATATTAAGAGTTAATGTAGTAGAAAAAAATACTTTGAATACATCAGAATGTTTTCCTGCCCAAAATAAATGGAACACAAAGATTAGATTAATGGTTTCTTAACTGATGAGATTAACATAACTAAACTAGACTTAAAGTTTTGCATTACATGACCCAGGGCTAATAATTTTAGCATATAAAGAAATTCTACAAATGAATAAAATGCTATCAAGAAACAGGTAAAGGACAGAAACAGGCAATCTTCAAAAGACACAATACAAATAACTGGTAAACATATGAAAAACTCTTTGATCTTACCAGGAATGAAAGAACTATAAGTTAAAGCAAATGAGTCTTCAGATGTAGATAAAGAGTATTTATCCTGCACTGTCCCAGGAGAAAAACCCTGAATGTGAAAGACATGAGAATTTCAATCCAAGGGAGGATTTCCTTTGTTACATGGCAGTGACTTTTTAACAGACTCATCCTGGCATGGATAAATCATGACCCAGCATTACCCATCTCCCTTTATTCTAGTTCCACGCTCACTTAAGTGAGCTGCTTCCTGATTCTGCTTTCCAGAGAGAGGGCTGCCCTGAACAGTAGTTCTAGATATTCTCATGGCAGCAATGAAATAGCCACTATTATAAAATAATAAATGAACATTCTGATTTAAATATCAATCTTTGGTGAATTTGGTTAGTGTGAGTCAGGTCTCTGAAAATTGAGTCTAATACAAAGCCAATATTCTTGACAGGTGAGACTGAGACCAGCTCCTGGTCAGCAGTGACTCTACTAAATGAAGGAAGTACCGCACTTTGAAATTTGCATAAGTTTCGGGCCAGCTGCCCGGTCACGTCAACATCCTCAAACTGCAACAAAGAATTCAGAGACTTTTAGAGACAAGCCACAGAAAAGAATGATGAAAGATGAATGATAAAGCTCTATATTGGCCCGGTTGAGGAAAAAATCTTGAGAGAGGGAGTGTGTTACACCACCCTGGGAGCTGACAGTGATATGCTCTCCACTCTCAAAACAGATTCAGTAATTGCTGGGCCCTATTGAAACTCTCCAGAGGAATCAGAGGAAGACACTGACACGAAAGAGGAAGAGAAGCCGTTAACCACGTATGAAAACACCAAAGACGGCAGGACAAAGAACAGGAGGGACATGTCTCATGCCGAGACGCAAAGGGCCGCCTTCCAGGCAGGTGCACAGAGACAGCACAGGCATTAGCTACGTGACGGGTCCAAAATGAGAACCAAGGACTAAGACTTGCCGGATAGCGGGAGGCCATGGCTTCTCAAAATACCTTCCAGCTGATTGATACGATTGTTCTTGAGGTCTAGCAGTCGATTCAACCTCTCCAGTTTTTCTTTGTGATCTTTATTTTCATTATCGGCTTTTGTCATCATCACTTCCAGTTCCTCCTGAAACAAAATGACGTCTGAACTTTTCTATCTAAGTGGCCCAGCACCAAAGGGCCCAGATAAAAAGGTGGCACTTGGGGGCACCTGGGTGGCTCAGTGGGTTAAAGCCTCTGCCTTCAGCTCAGGTCATGATCCCAGGATCCTGGGATGGAGCCCTGCATCGGGCTCTCTGCTCAGCGGGGAGCCTGCTTCCTCCTCTCTCTCTCTGCCTCTCTGCCTACTTGTGATCTCTGTCTGTCAAGTGGATGAATAAAATCTTAAAAAAAAAAAAAAGAAAGAAAGAAAATCATTTAAAAAAAAAAAAGGTGGCACTTGTTCGGCTAAAGGAGACTCCACTATCTCATTAACAGGACAAACTGATCCACTGGAAAAAATCCTGGGGTCACCACATACTTCTCCGGAACCATTTGTGCTATTGGTGCCATAGGATAATAGTTTCCTAATTCTGGGGAAACTGGAATCCAGAAGATTCATACCTGCCGTTTTCATTAGCTGGCCCCTTCACCGGCTTCTACTGCCAAGGTGCCACAGGCAAGCGCGAGTCCTCAAGTGCGTCAAACGACGGCACATTCTGTGTTGCACATGGCAGCATACCGCCTCGCAACAGCCCTGGAAACTCGGGCCTCACTTCATTCCCAGCATGGAAGTGGTTCCCAAGTACCCATTTATCTACCCCCT
Source organism: Lutra lutra (assembly GCF_902655055.1). Taxonomy (NCBI): domain Eukaryota; kingdom Metazoa; phylum Chordata; class Mammalia; order Carnivora; family Mustelidae; genus Lutra; species Lutra lutra. Next base: position 50,196,637 of record NC_062284.1, read on the forward strand.
TCCTGTACCACCTTTTCTTGCACCTGATAGCACACGTTGATTTTGCGCTGCAGAATGAGCATGTCTCTGGTCTTTTCTAGTTCCAGCACCGTCTCCGCATGCGATACCTGCAACTCACTTAACATCTGGGACAGTTTCTTTTCTTCTTGGTTTTTTGGTTCACAGGGCTATTGTGAGAAAAGCATGGGTAAAGGGAGTAGAAATATGAGAGGCACAGGAATAACTATTCTCAAAGCAGTTGTCAGTGATAATAAAATACCAGCAGCAGGAGTAAAAGGGGGCTGTGTCCCTTCACAAGGGCTTTCTCCCCTAGTTGCTCATATTCAGTAGTCCCAGTAAGTTACACAGCCTCTAATGGCGGTTTGCTCTTCAGCAGATCATTTCAAGTCCTCATCTGAAAAAGCATTCTAAATGCTGTGAGCGGTAAAGGGTGGCAAAAATGTGTGGAGCTCATGAAGCTATCTCACAGCCTTCTGAAGACTGCTCTCAAGCACCATCTCTTCCAGGGATATTTGCCAGAGATCCCACTATAAAGGGGATCCCTCTGTTTAGGAACTTGCTTGATTAGACAGGCTCTTACCTCTGTTGGAGTGGTCTCTTGGAATAGAGCTGGGTGAGTGGCTGGTTCAGATTGCCTGTCAGGAGACTGGGAAATTATCTCTTGATTTTGGAGGATCTCTACTTCCTGCTTATGCTTCTGAAGCAGATTGGTGACTTCAAGTTGCAGATCCCTGTTTTGAGCTGGAGGAGAAAAATCCATCCAGAAAGTTGAAACTCTGTAGTTAGCAGTAATCACGCTTAAAGCTGGACCAAGTGCGAATTAAATTTCCCACTCATGTTTAATTTATTTTATAAATTTACCTTTAGAGAAGCCAATTCCATCTTATTTCTACAAAGGGGTTCCAGCTTTATTGACCCAGAAAACTGAGCTGACACTGGACTCCAAAAACAAAACAAAAAAGACCTGCAGAACTGTAAAGAAAAACAACACACCAAAACCACCAGCAGCAGCAAACAAAGCTACTTGACTGGGTTAGTGCAAACTTTTTTTTTTTTTTAACTTTAAGTAGGTTCCACACCCAATGTGGGGCTTGAACTCACAACTGTGAGATTAAGAGTTGCATACTCTACCAACTGAGTCAGGCAGGCAGTTCTACAATGTAAACTTTTTTTTTTTAAGAGTTCATTTATTAAATTATTTGAGAGAGAGAGAGAGAGGATGAGGTGGGGAGGAGAGGAAGAAGGGAAGGGAGAAGCAGACTCCCCCACCAAGCAGAGCGCCTGACACAGGGCTTGATCTAGGACTCTGAGAACATGACCTGAGCCAAACACAGATGCTTAACTGACTGAGCCACCCAGGTGACCCTACAGTGCAAACTTTTTGCTAGCACCAGCCAAACTGGTATCTCTCCAACTCCTCCCCAGCTCCATTCTGACTTCCATGCTACTGGCTTCCTGTGGCACCTCTCTCACTCCCACCCTGACCTGGAGGGAGGGAGAATGGGCATTTGGGCATTTCTGCATGCATGTGTTTGGGTGGATGAGTATGGGTGTTTCAGGGAAGGAAGGTGATCATTATTTAGTGTGATCACTTCATTAGCATGCATTAGAGGGGGTAGTTTAGATTAGATTACCCCAAGGTCTTTACAATACTTCACTTGTATCTCATACATACTATAAGGTCCTTAGCATGTGCTTCTGGGTTTTATCCCTTTATGGTTCCTATCTCTATTTTTCTTAATGTCATATTTCTTTTCCTTCACTCTTCTATGTGAATATACTAGGATCTAATGAAACCTGACTTTGATATGAATAGTTATCAAGGTCCAGCCTAGCAAAAAGAAGTAAGACAAAGGTCTCTTTGACAGTATTTAAAAATCTTCAGAATAACTATCTACCATGATCTCAGAGTTAAGATGGGGGAAATGGAAATGGTAACCAGGAGCAGTAATTTGCTTTGCAGTTTGAGGCATCAGGCGTTAAAACAAAATAAATCAAAAAGCAAGATTCCCAGTCACCTCTAAAATAATTAGTAAGAATAAAAGGCACTTTCATAAATAAAGTGAATGTCTAAAAAACAATAAATTTAAGGAGCACCTTGGTGGCTCAGTTGGTTGAGCGCCCATTCTACTCTTGATTTTGGCTCAGGTCAAGACCTCAGAGTCGTGAGATGGAGCCCAGCTTCAGGCTCTGTGCTGGGCACAAAGCCTGCTTAAGATTCACTCTCTCCCTCTCCCTATGTCCTGGCTCTCTCTCTCTCTCTCTCAGAAGGCAAGTAAATAAATAAAAACAATAAAATTAAGAGTAGTCATCCTCCTTGGGGCGCCTGGGTGGCTCAGTGGGTTAAGCCGCTGCCTTCGGCTCAGGTCATGATCCCAGGTCCTGGGTTCGAGCCCCACGTTGGGCTTTCTGCTCAGCAGGGAGCCTGCTTCCTCCTCTCTCTCTGCCTGCCTCTCTGCCTACTTGTGATTTCTGTCAAATAAATAAATAAAATCTTTAAAAAAAAAAAAGAGTAGTCATCCTCTCAAATGAAAACTTTACATATAAAAACCTCTGCATGTGAGGTAGGTGTCATGCTTTCTTGATTTAAATCTGATCTGATTGCCAGTGTTCTTATTCTAGTTATCCCTGATCCACACAAAAATAGGATCATGTGAGGGGATTGGAAAAATGCTGACCCAAGTTCCCTTCTCCCATACCAGACGTAGAAGATGCCTCACTTGAGAAAAGGTCTTCACAGCCTGACCTACCTTTCTCTCTAGACAGCTGAAGTAAGACTTTTCTCTTCTCCTCCAGCTCAGCGTCCAGCTGGTCCTGCAACTGACAGACTTTCTGCTGTAGCTGTTCTCCTGCGAGCTCAGTGCTCCAGTGAGGCTGATTACTGCTGTCCAACATGCTGAAAATGGGAAGCAAGTAAGGAGCGAGGAGAGAGTTGTCAGATAAATACTCAAAGGTATGTGATGTGACGGCTTTATTACACAGTTTCAGCATCTCCTGGGCCTAGCGCATCATTCATTCCCCTACATGTTTTTCTGTCCCCGCTATCTCTGTAACTGTCATTTACCAACTGCCTTGGAACTTTTGGGCCCTATTGAGGAGTTCCTTAGTATCACTTCTGTTTGGGTCTCAGATATCCCACTGAACAAACAACCCAAATCCCATCCATCTCCCAAGGAACTTCTCCAGCATGATGGCTTTCTTCAGGTACTGTGTACCAAGACATTCTCAGGCCTGCTGAATTAAAAACGAGGAACAGAGGTACCTGGCTGGATCATCTGGAAGGGCACATGACTCTTGATTGAGGGGTTGTAAGTTCAAGCCCCATGTTGGGTGCAGAGGTTACTTAAATAAACTTTCAGAGAAATGAGGAACAAAATATTCTTCTTTTCCCTACTCTATTCTTCTATATATCTTCACCAATGGCTGGTTTAGAGAATATTTGCCTTCGAACTAGATTATAAATTACTACACTGAAGGGCAGGAACTAACCTTTTCAATGGCTATACCCCCACACAGCACTGTAACTAGCTGTCAGAGCAGGCCCATTTTGAGTGTAAAACACACACAATCTGTCTTTGATAATTTACGTAAGTGAAGTGACATTGATAATCAAGCTATTACTTCTGCAGAGGTCTTTTCCTATTTTTCATTTGAATAAATGTGGTCTAAAAACAACTTACTGGGCGCCTGAGTGGCTCAGTTGGTTAAAGCATCTGCCTTCAGCTCAGGTCATGGTCCCAGGCACCTGGGATCGAGTCCCACATTGGGCTCCCTGGTCAGCAGGGAGTCTGCTTCTCCCTCTGCTTGCTGCTCTCCCTGCTTGTGCTCGCTCACTCTCTCAATCTCTTTCTCTGACAAATAAATAAAAATTTAAAAAATAAAAAATTAAGAACAACTTGCTTCAGCTAGTAGTAAGAGTTCTCAGAGAGCCTGGGTGGCTCAGTCTATTAAGTCTTCAACTCTTGATCTCCCCAGTGTCATGAGTTCGAGCCCTACAATGGGCCCCATGGTGGATGTGTAGCCCACTTAAAAAAAAAAGTTCTTGGCACTTCCTAGCCATATATTACATGATGATCCAAGCAGAAAACATTCTGAGTGATTAAGTGAAGAAGCTAATAGTAATGTTTTGTTACACAGAGTCTTCAAAGTGGATAATCCCTACACCACTTCGTTTCTCTGGGTTGAAGAGCATCAGATATTCCCAGGAGGCTCCCATACCAATCTCCCAAATCTATCTCCTACTGCCTTTAACTGAGTCAGAAGGCATGTTCAACTATTTTTTAAACGTCCAGGTATTTTATGTTATTTTATTTTTAAAGATTTAAAGGGGCACCTGGGTGGCTTGGTGGGTTAAGCCTCTGCCTTCAGCTCAGGAAATTGTCTCAGGGTCCTGGGATCGAGCTCCACATCAGGGTCTCGGCTCAGCAGGGAGCCTGCTTCCTCCCCCTCTCCCTGCCTGCTGCTCTGCCTACTGTGATCTCTCTGTCAAATAAATAAATACAATTTTTTTAAGAAAAAGGTTTATTTATTGGAGGGGGGCTGGGGAAGACAGAGAGAGTGGGAGACAGAGTCTTTAGCAGACTTTGGGCTGAGTTTGGAGCCTGATATGGGGCTCAATCTCATGACCCTGAGATCATGAGATAAGCCAAAACAAAGAATAGGACACTTAACCAACTGCACCACCTAGATGCCCCTAAACTTCCAGGTTTTTTTTTTTTTTAAGATTTTATTTATTTATTTACCTGACATAGATAGAGCACAAAGCACAAACAGGGGAGTGGCAGGCAGAGGGAGAGAAAGAAGCAGGCTCCCGGAGGAGCAGAGAGCTTCACACAGGGCTCAATCCCAAGACCGCGGGATCATGACCTAAACCAAAGGCAGATGCTTAACCAACTGAGCCACCCAGGTGCCCCAACTTCCAGATATTTTAAATTTTAAAATTAGTAAATTAATATATGCTTGTTGTGAAAAAATTAAAAAGATACAGAAGTATAAAGATTAAAAGTGAAAGTGCCTCTTCACCCTACTCCAATCCTTTCATCTCATGAGGGGTTTGCTGATTCTCTCTCTCTCTCTCTCTCTCTCACACACACACACACACACACAAATCCCCCATAAACTAAGTCAAAGTTGATATATTCTGTTACAACTTTTCTTTTAATAATCTATCTTAGACGTATAAGTCTACCTCATTTTTAACAGTATCATAGTATTTAATTGTGGGGATGCAACATTATTTATTTAATCAATCCCTATCAAAGGAAATTTGGATGCTTCCACTTTTTTTTTTTACTATTAGTAACAATGTAGTAATTAACATTCTTATTATACATTATCTTTGCAAATACATGTTTATGCATGTTTCACATTTCTATAGATAGCATTGAATTCCCTTCCAAATAGACTGCCACTTTATATTCTCACTAACACTGTTGAGTACCAGCATTCCCTTACCCACACTAGGCATTATTTTAGAATGTGAGGGCACTTTTCTATAATTGTCTTTTGTAACAAATAGTGCTCTGGGACCCAAACTTGGTACTCACTTTTCTAAGAGTTTTTCATAATTGTCATTCAGCAGGTTTCGTTCTTTTTCCAAATCTTCAACTCTCTCCTGAAACTAAGAATCACAGTAAAGTGCCTGAAATAAAATTGTAACACCTATCACCTTGAAAATGTCTCCCCTTTCTGTAGCAGAGTGGGGCTTGGATAGGAAGCTTTCTGTGTTCATGTCTCACGTCTATGAGGAGCCATTCAACTAGTAAGACTTGAAGCAACTGCTGTGATAGAAATTTTATTGGAAATAATGAGGATTCTCTGAAGCACATTTTCAAGGTGTCTGGGTTTCTCCTGTTAAAGCAGCAGCAGAACATTATAATAAGCAAAAACTTTGGAGAATAGACACAACTATAAATCCCAGTTTTTCCTCTAATGGTGTAATCTTGAGCAAATTACTTAACCACCTGGAGCCTCATTTTTCTCATTTGAAAAAATGAAATAGCCATAGTGTTGGTAAAATACACTTTTTAACATCTCTGAAATTGGATTGTAACTTATAACGGATGCTACCTTTCTTTTTTTTTTTTTTAATTTTATTTTTTATAAACATATAATATATTTTTATCCCCTGGGGTACAGGTCTGTGAATCGCCAGATTTACACACTTCACAGCACTAACTATAGCACATACCCTCCCCAATGTCCATAATCCCAACCCCCTCTCCCAACCCCCCTCCCCCCTGGATGCTACCTTTCAATTAGTATTGTTATTTACCTCCTTCAGTGTTATCTGCAGGATGGACACATCTTCCAATTGGCTCTTGAAGCTCACAACCTTCTTGCTCTGCTCCTTCAGTTCTGCCCTGAGCTCATTCACTTGCCCAAGGAGGGCTTCATGGGCTGCACTCAGGATTCCCTGATTCTGGGGCAAAAGGAAAGTTGCTCTGGGAATGGTCATATCACTCAGCAAAAATGGTCTCAAGATACAGCAACTCTAGCATTCCCTAGTGGATCTCAAGAAGAATGACTTTGATTAATAGCACAGTGCCTTTGCACTGTAGACTGGCATTGTCTATCACTCTAGTATTTCTCAGGAATTATTGTTTCCCTGTTAGTGAGGATTTTCCACTCCAGGAAACTATGATGCATAGCTGGAGCATAAATTTTCCCAAGGTCTACATTAAACACTGGCTCTAAGTGAAGTGAACTTTTCGTAGCTGCCTTTACGTTCTAAGCTATCTGAACGCTTCTTAGGGTGATACACTCTTCCCTTTGCACCTAACAAAGTGACATGTTCACTCAAGAAGTATGCATTTTTTCTGGTAAACACCTCTGGCGAGGAACAGCTGTGGCTGTTCATGCTGGGAACTCTGACTTAGTAACTTTTACTCATGGTCATTCACCTGGCTTCACCTGCACCCCACTCACAGGAGTGAATGGTGCTGAACATTTAAGAACATCAGAGAAGGTATGCAATAACTTTGTTATATTTCATCACCTCATACATGCTAGAGGAATACTCTTAGGAATTTCTGATCAAATACTCTATAATTCTCTCTAGGAATAGGCTGAAAAATACTATGCCATGTATTTCAGATCTCATATTTCAGCTGTGAATGCCACAATAAATATCTTCTGATCATAGTAATAGGACATTTGTCTTAATAGAAATTTTAGGTCATAATAACTTCGATTTACTTGGCTAAATTCTGGTGTTATGATATTTAAAGACTAATACAAATTTCTTTGGGTTTAATTCCTCTTACTGCTAAGAAACAGATTCAAGGAATCTTCTGTACCTTCTGGAGCAGAGTTTCATATGCCTGAAAGAAAGAAATACATATTGTTCCACTGATTTATCAACGTGATATTCGTTTTGATATTTATCTCTGTAATACAAATGTTTAAATGGTTAGTTTAAGAGATATTTAAAAATTTTCATAAATCAAGTCAATTTGTATACTTGTTTACTAATTGCTGCTACTTTTTCCTACCCTAGCTTGTCAGGAGGTTTGTGAACATAAGAGATGATGCAATTTCTTTCAAAAAGCATGAAGGGGGGCACCTAGGTGGCTCAGTGGGTTAAGCCGCTGCCTTTGGCTCAGGTCATGATCTCGGGGTCCTGGGATCGAGCCCCGCATCGGGCTCTCTGCTCAGCAGGGAGCCTGCTTCCTCCTCTGTCTCTGCCTGCCTCTCTGCCTGCTTGTGATCTCTGTCTGTCAAATAAATAAATAAAATCTTAAAAAAAAAAAGCATGAAAGGTCATTTATTCACATTTGTATTGCATTTGGTGGAATATCCAAGAAAAATATTTATTTTCAGAGTAGGTGCAATCCTTTACTCAGCATGCTTCAGAAAGTTTTCTTTCCAGGAGCGCCTGGGTGGCTCAGTTGTTAAGGCTCTGCCTTTGGCTCAGGTCATGATCCCAGGGTCCTGGGATTGAGCCCCACATCGGGCTCTCTGCTCCGCGGAGAGTCTGCTTCCTCCTCTCTCTCCCTGCCTGCCTCTCTTGCCTACTTGTAATCTCTGTCTGTCAAATAAATAAATAAAATCTTAAAAAAAAATGAAACACCAAAGCTCAGAGAGTTAAGTCACTTGCTCAGTCACAGAGCTATCAAGAGACAGAGGCAGTATTTTAACTCAGCTTGTCTGACTCAGAGTCTGTGCTCCTGACCACCACAATTAATGCTAAGGGATCAAGAGAAAGGATGACTAAAAAGGCAAACTGTTGGAGAAAAACAAATCGTAAAACCTACATTTTAAACAATTGTGGGTGATTACTCCCCATTTTAGCTCATCTCTACCACTACAACTAACATGGGTAAGGATTCAGGATGGCTTGCTTCCTTTTTTCCTTTAATGTGATGAAGGAATAGATGGGGTTTAAAAAAAAATGTAATCCTACAAATGTTGCTGTTTGCCCATACAATTTTATATTATCTTCCTTCCCGTGTTTCCACATTCTGTAAGTGCTACCAAAATTAACCAAGTCAAAAGAATACAAGCATGTGCATAGTTCTCTCTGAAACACAGGTTTGGTGGTTGACCTTGTGAAGATGCCTTTTATTCCCATTAGAACAGAAGTAACCAGGGTAGTGCTAACTGCAGCCAATCTAGATGAAAGATACCACCATCATCTTCTTGCTCATGCAGAGACCCAGAAATCATCTTTCATTTCCCATTTTCCTCTACCCTTTTGGTGATGAAGTCCATTCTTCTACTTCCTGGAAGTTCCCAATATAGTCCTTTCTCTGTGGGCCTCTCTCTGCCTTGGTTGGGACCCTCATCTGTCTCTCTTGGACCACTGCAGTCATCTTTTACCTGATCACTTTACGTGTATCAGCCAACCTGTATTATTCACTCCACTGCCAGATGATCTTTCCTTCTGGTTTTGTGATTTTCAATAAGTTGAAAATTTCAGAAAAATATAAAGACTATATCAGTCCTCTATAACTCTACTACTCAGAGTTAATCATTATTTTTTTAAAAGGTTTTATTTATTTATTTGACAGAGAAAGAGACAGCGAGGGGAATACAAGCAGGGAGAGTGAGAGAGGGAGAAGCAGGCCTCCTGCTGAGCAGGGAGCCCGATGTGGGGCTTGATCCCAGGTCCCTGGGATCATGACCTGAGCCGAAGGCAGACTTAACTGACTGAGTCACCCAGGTGCCCCAGAGTTAATCATTATTTTTTAAAGTACCATTTCTTTATTAAAATGTATTTCAAAAAACTTCAAACATTAAAAAAAAGGCAAAGTAATCTCTTTGGGGGAAAAAACTGATGTTATCAACTTGTTTCAAACCTTTCTACAGCTTCCCACTGTCTATTAGATAAAGTCTAAAATCCTGATAAGGCTTCCATGATCTGGTCCCTGATGTTTTTCACCTCTGTGCCCTGGCTTATACCTCTCCTCTCCTGGAAACACCCCCCCCCCTTGCACACTTATTAACACCTGCTAATCTTTCAGTATCCCAATATTTGGCTCATGAGTATATTCCTTTATGAACCCTTTCTGGATCCTGCACCTCATTCTCTGGAAGAGCTGACTTCTGTGTTCTCGTGTCTCTTGTGTTCCTGCCAATACCCTGTACTTGGATAACTGTATTTGTTTACATCTTGTTCTCTTGCTTTGGTAAGTTCCTTGAAGGTAGGAGCTGTTTTACTTTGTAATCTTTGTGTCCCAGTGCTTTGCGCAGTTCCTGGTACTCCATACATATTTAGTCAATAAAAGAATGGTGTTGATCTATCACTTAGACCCTTGATGCCCCATTTCCACCATTCATATATGAGTTTCTCTTATGCGGTAATGAGAAAAGAGCATAAGCCTTGGTGCCAGATAAAAATGGACTCAAAGCCTGCTCTGCCCACATAAGTATTTTTATGACTTACGCAGGTTACTTAACTTCTTTGAGTCTCAGTTCCCTCATTTGTTAAATGCACTTACATTGAGGGTTGTTGTCAGGCTTAAATGAGATCATGACTGTACGCAACTGGACAGAGTCCAGCACATGGAGAGTCCTCAGTAAAGACTAGTCTCCTTCCCTTCCCCTGGGCCTGCTCTTGGCTTCCCAACTTAATTACATTCTGCTGTGGCCCTTGGCTGGGACCTTAACTCTGGTTCAGGTTAACCCCACTTAATCCTACCTTAGAAGGCAGAGCTTGAGGCTTCTTCCTAAAAGAGAGATAATGGAGTATTGGAAGAAGAATGGACTCAGAATTGCAAGGCTTGGACTTGAATATTCCCTATAAGTTGTGTGACAGTTTAATTGCTCTTAGTTGTGGTCTTCCATGTATGCAATGGAGAAAATAATACTGACTCTCTTCCCCCCAAACTGATGACATACAGTTACCACTGGAACTGGATGCCTGATTGGGCCCAGCAGGGCTTCTCAAACAGCCAAGGACACCAGAGGTCTGAGATTTGAGGGTATTCCAGGCCATCCCACACTGGCCTGCCCTGGCAGCTCACCTCTTGAACTTCTGTTAACTGTGCTTTTGTTGCTACCAATGAGGTATTCCTTTCATGTAAGAGCTTCTTAAGCCGAATCAGCTCTATATTCTCCTTAATGGAAGCTCTGAAGAAAGAAAACAGTGTTAAGACATTCTGTGAATGGACAGAATTAAACATCTCCCCTCTCAATACTGCACCAAATAAGAGTATCTTCCTCTTGCCTCTTGCCTTTCTATCTCACCCACAGCATACCAGAAGTAGGAAACAAATGTACACTCCAATAAATAATCCCCTTTCTCCCATTTCCCCTCATAAGAGCTGGGATTCAACAGAGACACCACCAACCTTAAAGTCTGTGTTATGAGAAAACATAATAGCAATTTTTAAAATTATGGTGCTCACAATTTCTCAACCTTGTAAAGTCCAGCTGAGTCTGAGTCCTGTCTCCTTAGAGAAACCAGAAAGGTATGGATATGGAGGGAAACACAGGGGAAGATTATTATTTCTCAACCTAGGAGACCACATTTTCTTTATTATTTCTAAGTATTGAGGTAGATTTGGGTTCATTAGGCTCTATCTCAGTGATTCCCAGTCTTAGCTGCTTATTAGAATCATCTGGGGAAATCTTTACAACCTATACTGCTTGAAAAGGAATAACTGAAATAATTGAATAATTATTATAATTGAAATAATTGAAAAGGAATCTCTGGGGTGGGGCCCAGGTTTCTGTGGATTTGTTTTTTAATTTTCAGGATCTGTTTATATGAAATAAACTGTATTATAAGATACACAAGCTTTTGATTTTATTTAATTATTTTTGTGTGGTAGTTTGATATTATATTACCTCACATATCATTTATTTTCTCAATATTGTCTTTTTTGGAATAGAACATTTCTTTTATTTTTCCTCCAATTTTTTACCTAAATTCCAGTTAGTTAACATGAGGAGTAATATTGGTTTCAGGTGCAGAATTTAGTGATTCTTCACTTACATACAACATTCATAGTCATCACAACAAGTGCCCTCCTTAATACGCATCACCCATTTAACCGACCCCATCCACCCACCAATCCTCTAGTCTTCTTGGTTTTAAAAGGTCTCCAGATTGAAAACTATGTTTGAACACGAATGTTTACAACAGTTTCATTCATAACGGCCAAAAGTTGGAAGTAATCAAAACGTCATTTGTAGGTGAATGGATGAACTGTGGTACATCCAATGGAAAGTTATTCATTGCTAAGGGAAATGAGCTATCAAGCCATGAAAAGACATGGAGGAAATTTGAATGCATATTGCCAAGTGAAAGAAGCTAATCTGAAAAGACTGTATAGTGTATTTTTACAACTATATGACATTCCGGCCAAGGCAAAATCATCAAGATCAGTGGTGCCAGAGGTAAGGTGGTAGAGAGGGATAAGAAGGCAGAGCACAGAGGAGGTCTAGGGCAATGAACCTACTCTCTATGATACTACAATGGTGGATACATGTTTATACATCTGTCCAAACCCACAGAACGTGCAACACCAGAAGTGAACCCCACGGTAAGCTATGGGCTTTGGGTGATAATGATGTGTCAGTATGGGTTCAGCCACTGTCACAAAAATACCACTGTGGTATGGGATATTGATAGTGTGTGGTGTGTGGGGATGAGCAGTATATGGGAAGTCTCTGTACTTTCTGCTCAGTTTTGCTGTGAATCTAAAACTTCTCTAAAAAATAAAGTCTACCTTAAAAAAATATTCTCTAAAAACTGATGCTCAGTGAGTGCTGAGAACCCCTATCTGATGATGGGGATGAAAAAGTTTTCCTTCTGGGCGCCAGCGTGGCTCAGTTGGCTAGGCGACTGCCTTTGGCTCAGATCATTATCCAGGAGTCCCAGGATCGAGTCCTGCATCGAGTTCCCTGCTAGGCAGGGAGTCTGCTTCTCCCTCTGACCCTCACCCTTCTCATGCTCTCTCTCTCTCTCTCTCTCTCAAATAAACAAAATCTAAAAAAAAAAAAAAAGTTTTCCTTCTGTGATATAAAACAGTAGGTCTTCTAATACACATAAACATTCTCTTTAGGTGCATCATTTCTTTTTTTTTTTTTTTTTAAGGTGCATCATTTCTTAACCCACATGGGAATCCACATCTATTTCTCAGATTGAATTTAAAACTGAATTGAATCCCAAGCATTCTCCTTTCCTCTGGCAGAGTAAAGATACAAATAAGAATCTCTTACTTTTTCAGCTCATATGGCTTGAGGCATGGAATGCCACACTCTTACCGAAGTTCGGTGGCCTTCTGAGCACACTCCAAAGAGCTTCTCTGTTCAAAATCTTCATCTTTGGACCACATTTTCTCAGGAGACTTGGGTTGTTCTTCCACTAGCATAGTATTGCTGGTCATAATATTAGCACAGCTAGGCATGCACAGACCAATGAGTTTAATAGTAATTATAACTTTGCTGAAAGAAATTACACTCTTATAATTAGGAACATTACACACAAAAAAGAAGAAATAGAAACTGCTCTTACAGGGGTTTTAGAACTGAGTTCTCGGGACGCCTGGGTGGCTCAGTTGGTTAAGCAGCTGCCTTCGGCTCAGGTCATGATCCCAGTGTCCTGGGATCGAGTCCCACATCGGGCTCCTTGCTCGTCAGGGAACCTGGTTCTCCCTCTGCCTCTGCCTGCCATTCTGTCTGCCTGTGCTCGCTCTCTCTCCCTCCCTCTCTCTGACAAATAAATAAATAAAATCTTTAAAAAAAAAAAAAAGAACTGAGTTCTCACATGGATGAAGACAAGTTAGAGGAGTTAGTAATTTTGATATGTGTGATAGATAATCTTATCAAATACAGCTTTCAAGTGTCAAACAGAAATATAAATGAATTATGACCTAAGGGAGAAAAATAGGAAGGGAAAGAGAGGGAATACCTTCAATTAAGGAAAGGGCCTTATTTGCCTTTCCTTCAAAGACAGATGGTTATTTCCCATTTTTCTAAATATTTTTAAAGATTTTATTTATTTGACACAGAGAGAGAGAGAACACAAGCAGGGGGAGTGAGAGAGGGAGAAGCAGGCTTCCCACTGAGCAGGGAGCCAGATGCAGTGCTCGATCCCAGGACCCTAGGATCATGACCTGAGCTGAAGGCAGAGGCATATCTGACTGAGCCACTCAGGCGCCCCGATTATTTCCCATTTTTAAGCAAATAAAGTTGACATTTGACCAAGGGCGCACTTTCGTCTTCTCTGATTATGTTGGGAAGACTTGAAAATGCCAACATTCACTTGTTCCCTAAATGATGTATTTCCAATTAAAGCTGAAAGTGTAACAGTGCAGGATAAATGAAAAGAACTCACAGTTCACTGGATATTTGACCTCTGGTCTTCCCATTTGTCTCATGGTTCTTGAATGTGGGAGGGGCTGTGTAGCTCAGCCTGTCCCTAGGCCCTAAAAGTTTAGACAGAAGATGCAGACTCTGCAACAGAATTTCTCCAGAACACCAACTGCTAAAAGTAGAGAGCCTTGATCCCTGGGGGAAATCCTCATAAGGATCACTAATCCCAGAGGAGAGGTTCTCAGTCTACTCTTGCAAAGATATGCAACTACAGAGTTACTAAGCCAGCGGTACCACAATCTGCCAAGTAAGAGAGTATAAGTGGAAAGAAGAAAGGTGCAAAGAAGAAAGGGACTGTGTTTCTAACTCTAATGCATCATTATCTCTGGCGTCTGGTATGTACCTGGTACTCAATAACGATGAAGTCAAACTGAAATGGAACTTAGACTCACTTAATTTTTCTACTTTTAGCTGTTTTTGCAAAGATTCGTTTGGCTCCAGTAGGAAGTTTGAAAATATAGAACCATACGAAACAAAGCTAACATTGAATCCCCAGAGTACAGACACCCCATTCCGATGCGGTGGGTGGGCTAGGTGAAGGAAATTTGCACAGAACATTTTATTTAATTCAATGTTGGGTTTCCAGCAGCCAGAGACTCTAAGCCATTTAGAATACAAGAAGAAGAGAAATTGCAATTGTTCACTTATAGCCTGACTTCTAGGCCTGGACTTCAGAAATGGACTTTGGGGGGCGCCTGGGTGGCTCAGTGGGTTAAGCCGCTGCCTTCGGCTCAGGTCATGATCTCAGGGTCCTGGGATCGAGTCCCGCATCAGGCTCTCTGCTCAGCAGGGAGCCTGCTTCCCTCTCTCTCTCTGCCTGCCTCTCTGCCTACTTGTGATCTCTGTCTGTCAAATAAATAAATAAAATCTTTAAAAAAAAAAAAAGAAATGGACTTTGGACATCCCTAGACTGGTGAAATTGTATGCAAAGTTTTGACTACGTGTATGAGCACTTTTCTTGGAAGGAGACCTAGCTGTGATCATAGTTTCAAAAGGAGTCCACTTCTCCCCAAAAGCGAAAAGACCAGTTTTGGAGGCACAGCCACTTAGCCCAGGATCCCATGGGCCCTCTAGAAAGAGACCTGTCTTAAGATCACTGCCACTCACACTGGACTGGGGACATCAATGTCAATTCTAATCTACTTTCTAGGCCCACTGCAGAACTTAAGCAGCAAAATTCCTGTTTTGCTTGTCCGATTCTCTCCTCAGCAGTACTTCATGCTGAAGTGAGAATTTTGAACCTGGCAAACCACCCAGGACAACAAGATTTTAGGGAAGGAGAAAGCACTGGGAACAGAAGGACAAAATGGGGTGGTGGGTGAAATAAAGCAGTGAGGAGGAAAATGTGGCTGACACATCAATCCTTCCCAGGGTTTCAGCACTGTTGGAAACTTGGTTCTGAACCTCACCTCTCTTGGGTTTCTCCAGCGCTGGTGCACCAGCAGTGCGGAGCTGTCTGTGTCCCACGTGGACCCAGGGCTGGGAGCGTCGGGGAGCAGGGGGGACAACACGCTGGAACTGCAGTTGCAGCCCATGCATCAGGGGGCGCTGGTGCTTGGTGGGGGGTTGCCGCCAACCTGCATTCCGCCGTGGTCTGGCAGGCTGCTCTGCCTCTGCCACCTCTGCCCTCATGTTCCTGCCCATCGATGTCAGCCGGAGTAATGCTGTCCTCATCCTAGGAGCAAAAGTAGAGATAGTGGGAATCGTTCCTCCTCCTGTGAATTATGTTATTATTTCTACAGTTGATTTGGTGATACATCATCATGAACTGATCTGTGATATAAATTTATCTACTGTGATCTGTTATGTATACTTTAAAATTAATTTTCTATCCACAGTTAACTCTTGGAGGGCAGGGAACACTGTGGTGTCCCTCTTTGTCCATTCTATTGTAATGATTACATAATCATCTTAGTAAAAAATGTTTGGGGCACTCCTCAATATATTTATTTGTACATCTATTTTAAAATTATATGCATTTACTTCTGTCCTAATAAACTGTGCTCATATTACAACATAAAAAGACTAATTTTTAGGGGTTCCTGGGTGGCTCAGTTGTTAAGCCTCTGCCTTCTAATAGGATCCTGTGATTGAGCCCCACTTCGGGCTCCCCTCTCAGCAGGAAGCCTGCTTCTCTCTCTCCTGCTCCCTCTGCTTGTGGTCCCTCTCTTGCTCTCTCTCTCTCTCTCTCTCTCTGTGAAATAAATAAATAAATAAAATTGTAAAAAAAAAAAAAAGATGAATTTTTAAAGGGGAAATAATTAAATATAGGAAGAAATTTTAATATTTACTTTTCCCATCCCACTTGTCTGCACACCCCTGTATATGCACCCAACTTTAAGGATTACTCCTCCACAGCCCCTAGTATACACCTCAATAGCGATTAGTATATACCCAGCCTTACTTATAGTGGATAGTCAATCACTGTTTGTCATCTTTTTTTTTCCTAAGTAATCTCTACATCCAAACTCACAAACCCAAGATCAAGAATTGCATGCTCTTGGGGCGCCTGGGTGGCTCAGTGGGTTAAGCCGCTGCCTTCCGCTCAGGTCATGGTCTCGGGGTCCTGGGATCGAGCCCCACATCGGGCTCTCTGCTCAGTGGGGAGCCTGCTTCTTCCTCTCTCTCTGCCTGCCTCTCTGCCTACTTGTGATCTCTCTCTGTCAAATAAATAAATAAAATCTTTAAAAAAAAAAAAAAAGAATTGCATGCTCTACAGACTGAGGTAGCCAGGCACTCCCACTATTTGTCATTTTGACCTACAATAGGTCATTTTGACCTAAAATCATGCTTTCAATCCTTGCCATCAGATTCTGTGACCCCTGCCTGCCAATTCTGACATATTATCTATGTGGCTTTCCGCATGTCATTAACCTTTTGTGCTCAGTTTCCTCATCTATGAATAAAGATAGCACCTGCCTCATTAGATTGTTATGAGGATTAAATAAATCAATATATGTAAAGTGTTTAGAGCAGTGCTGTGTGTTGTAAGCACTGTGGGAGTTAGCTATTATTACATATCATTACATCCAGATAGAGAAATCAAGTCATGAAATATAGCAAGGTAATTTGCCCAAAGCCAAGGGAGTCAGGAGGATGGAATCTAATTTAGCCACTTAATATTATAATCTCGAGAGTTTCTTTTTGATTATCAACCAAGAAGTAAGATTTTTTTGGCCTATGCAACCTTCTGCTTTGACCAGATTCTTAAGTTCTCCACAATGCAAAAGAATCTCCCCTTTGAAGAGGGCTGGCATACAATAGAAGCCTGTATCTGTGCATTTTTTTTTTTTTTTAAGTGGTCTCCATTCTGGGCGTGGAGCCCAGTGCAGAGCCTGAACTCATGACCCAGAGACCAAGACCTGAGCCAAGATAAAGGGTCGGACACTTAACCAACCTAGCCATCCAGGTGCCCCTATATCCTGAATATTCTAAATGTAGCTCTGAACCACTCTTGGGGATTATCAGTGAGAAAGCAAAAAGCTGCTCTTGACATTGGGGAATTGATCTGACATAACCAGTTCCCAGTGTTGTTTGAAGCAGGCCTGGTGCTCACGGCTAGGCCATGTTATTACCCTGTTGGACATAATCTCACAGAACACCAATATCAGACAAGGCCACTGAGACCATTGCATAATTTTGTTTAAACACAGACAAAAACAAGGTCACTATGCCACACACAAAATACCAAACATTTTCTTTTCCTGGTTAATGAGTAACTGCTATTCTTTTTTTTTTTTTAAAGATTTTATTTATTTGACAGACAGAAATGACAAGTAGGCAGAGAGGCAGGCAGAGAGAGAGGAGGAAGCAGGCTCCCTGCTGTGCAGAGAGCCCGATGTAGGGCTCCATCCCAGGACCTGGAGAACGTGACCTGAGCCGAAAGCAGAGGCTTATTAACCCACCGAGCCACCCCGGTGCCCCTTTCCTTTTCCTCTTAATAGCACCTCCCTCACAGTATTAAATAAGTTAGTTGTATTTATAATATTTAGTTAATACATACAAGCCCTTACAATATGTCTGCATATAGTAAATGATCAATATTATTTTTGGTTTCATTTTGCAAATAAAAAGCTCCTTCTCTTACTTGCCCCTGGTCCCCTTTGTTCCCCAGCTTTTAAAGACTTAAAGAGAATACAAGGTACCTTTTGATCTCATCCTGTTGCTTCCAAGAAAGCTCCTTCACCAACAGGTGCTCTTCACGAAGACGAAACAAGCTGTCCTCCAATTCTTCCCGGCTCATTCTGCTCAAGGGTGGTTGAGCTTTTATATTCTTACCTAAAATTCCAGGAAAGGATAAATAGAGATTAATTTTTCATGTAATTTTTTTTAATCCATCAGGTAACTCATTGTATCTTGTCCAAAGGGCTTCAATCTCTCTTGATTGGAGTGTTTGATAGGAAATTTAGGAAGGATATGAAATGTGTCCTAACGGATCTCTTTATTGTTACATATCATTCCTGGATATGGAGTATCATTCCATATTGTTCCAGCATAAGATATGACTCAATATCCTGTCTAGAAAGTACACTCTCTTTTTTGAAAATTTAAATTCAATTAATATATAATGTATTGTTGGTTTCAGAGGTCGAGGTCTGTGACTCATCAGTCTTATAGAAACCCCAGCGCTCATTTCATCACATGCCTTCCTTAATGTCCATCACCCAGTTACCCCATCCCTCTATCTCCCTCCTCTCCAGCAACCCTCAGTTTGTTTTCTATGATTAAGAGTCTTAGAGAGTACATTCTCTTTATAAAAATATCAAATAGGGCTGTTAGTTTACTTAATTTTTCTTTTTAATTATTCTTCTGTTTTTCCTCCTTACTAGATAATGTGGATCTAGATAAAGATTGTGCCCAAAACCATCTTCCAACTCTTACTAAGGAAAAGGATAGAAAGCTTCTTGATTATCAAAACTCATCTCATTCGTTTTTGTGGTCTGGGAAACAGTCCCCAAAGTTGCCTCCTGGATATAGAGCATCTGTTTGGTCTAAGTGTATGAGTGTTTACTGGCCCAGAGTCAGCTCTGATCTCATGGGAAAGATCCTGAACCCCAGCACTCTAAATATAGCTCTGTTCCTGGAAGAAAGAGCTCAGAACTTAAGTCTCAGAACCACCTCAGCTACCACTACCACCTCTCTGGTCTAGCCTTTGGAAATGATTAGTAAGGTTTTTTAAAACAGCTTTATTGAAGTATAATTGGTGTGTAATACACTGAATAATATTTAAAGTATAAAATTTGGTTAATTTTGACATATGTATATAACTGTAAAACCACCACAATTAAGATAATTAACATATCCATTATTGCTAACTTTCCCTGTACTCTTTGTTATCCCTTCCTCTCCATCTCACCCTAACCCCAGTCCAACGTTAGTCTCCAGGCAACCACCAATATATGGCTTTATGTCACTACAGTTTCGATTTTCTAGAAAAGCATATAGATAAAATCATCCATTATGTACTCATATTATTTTTTACTTTGGGGGTGTTTGACTTCTTTCACTCTGCATAATATTTTGAGATTCATCCATGGTGTTTCTTATATCAATAGTTCATTTTGATTGCTGGTAGCATTTCACTGTACAGATAAACCATAATTTATTTATCCATTTACTATTGGTGGATATTTGGTGGATATTTGAATTGTTTCCAGGTTTTTGGCTATTATAAACAGAACAGCTATGAAAATCTGTGTATAAGTCTTTGTGTGAACATGTTTTAATTTCTCTTGGGTAAATACACAGGAGTGAAACAGCTGGGTCAAAAGACAGGTGTATGTTTAACTTTTTTTTTTATTGTGTTATGCTAGTCACCATAAAATATATCATTAGTTTTTGATGCAGTGTTCCAAGATTCATTGTTTGTGTACAACACCCAGTGCTCCATGAAATACATGCCCTCCTTAATACCCACCACCAGGCTCCCCCATCCCCTCACTCCCCTCCTCTCTAAAACCCTCAGATTGTTTCTCAGAGTCCACAGTCTCTCATGGTTCATCACCCCCTCCGATTTGCCCCAATTCACTTTTCCTTTCCTTCTCCTAATGTCCTCCCTGTTATTCATTATGTTCCACAAGTAAGTGAAACCATATGATAATTGACTTTCTCTGTTTGACTTTTTTCACTCAGCATAATCTCCTCTAGTCCCACCTATGTTGATGCAAAAGCTGGGTATTCATTCTTTCTGATGGCTGAGTAATATTTCATTGTATATATGGACCACATCTTCTTTACCACATTGAAATACCACCTTACACCAGTTAGAATCACAAAGATTAACAAGGCAGGAAACAACAAATGTTGGAGAGGATGTAGAGAAAGGGGAACACACTTAAACTGTTGGTGGGAATGCAAATTGGTGCAGCTTCTTTAGGAAACAGTGTGGAGATTCCTCAGAAAATTAAAAATAGGGGCACCTGGGTGGCTCAGAGGGTTAAGCCTCTGCTTTCAGCTCAGGTCATGGTCTCAGGGTCCTGGGATCGAGCCCCGCATCAGGCTCTCTGCTCAGCAGGGAGCCTGCTTCTCCCTCTCTCTCCGCCTACTTGTGATCTCTCTCTCTGTGTCAAATAAATAAATAAAATCTTTAAAAAAAAAAGAAAATTAAAAATAGAGCTACCCTATGACCCAGCAGTTGCACTACTAGGTATTTACCCCAAAGATACAGATGCAGTGAAAAGAAGGGCCATATGTACCCTAATGTTCATAGCAGCAATGGCCACAATCACCAAACTGTGGAAAGAGCCAAGATGCCTTTCAACAGACGAATGGATATGTTTAACTTTTAAAAATCTGTCAAACTATTTTCCAAATATATATATATACATATATATATATGTATATATATATCACAATATACAATGTTATATATATTCTCTATTATTTCTTGGAACCACTTGAAAAGAAATTGTACACATGATATCCCATTACTTCTAAACACTTCATTGTATAAGGACATAACCATAGTATAATTCTAATTTCATTACTACTTCTACATTTATTAGTTGCAGTTCTACTCTAGGGCAAAGATTTCTCTTTACAACATTTATTTATTAATATATTTATTTATATCTATGCAATCTCATGGATTCCTATTTTATTCAATAGGTTAAAATCCATCAATATCATAATTCATTTTGACACCAAAACTGTCCCAGATTCAGTCAGTATAAGCCTTTTCAGCTGGTTCCGGTGTTGTTTTAAAATATCTCTATGACGGGCGCCTGGGTGGCTCAGTGGGTTAAGCCGCTGCCTTCGGCTCAGGTCATGATCTCAGGGTCCTGGGATCGAGGCCCACATCGGGCTCTCTGCTCAGCAGGGAGCCTGCTTCCCTCTCTCTCTCTCTGCCTGCCTCTCCATCTACTTGTGATCTCTCTCTGTCAAATAAATAAATAAAATCTTTAAAAAAATATATATCTCTATGAATTTTTGAGCACTTCCACAATTTTTTTTGAAGATTTTATTTATTGGGATGCCTGGATGGCTCAGGCAATTAAGCAGCTGCCTTTGGCTCCGGTCATGATCCTACAGTCCTGGGATCTAGTCCCACACTGGGCTCCTTGCTCAGTGGGGAGCCTGCTTCTCCCTCTGCCTGCTGCCTGCTTCTCTTTTAAACTTAAAAACAAAGTTTAAAAAAAGATTTTATTTATTTGAGAGAGAGCACAAGCCGGTGAAGCAGCAGGCAGAGGGAGAAGCAGAGTCTCCACTGAGCAGAGAGCCTGACACAGGGCTTGATCCTAGGAACCTGGGACCATGACCTGAGCCAAAGGCAGATGCTTGACTAAGCCACCAGATGGTTGGAGATCTTCCACATTTTCTGACGAAATAAGGTGTTTTAGGCTCACCCTGTACTTTTCCTGCCCAAACCCCTGGTTTAGGGGAGAGTTATATTTAAAACCAGGTGGGGCACCTGGTTGGCTCAGTGAGTAAAGCATGCAGCTGTTGATCTCAGGGTTGTGAGTTCGAGCCCAGTGTTGGGCATGGAACCTACTCAAAAAACAAAAACAAAAACAAAAGCAAAACACTATAGGGTGCCTAGCTAGCTCAGTCAGTAGAACATGCACTCTTGATTTTGGGGTCTTGAGTTCAAGTTACATATTAGGTATAGAGCTTAATTAAAAACAACAACTAAGATCTGAAAAGATATTCAACATCACTAATAATCAGGGAAAAGCAAATCAAAACCACAATGAGAGGGTGCCTGGGTGGCTCAGTGGGTTAAGCCTCTGCCTTCAGCTCAGGTCATGATCTCAGGGTCCTGGGATCAAGCCCCGCATCAGACTCACTGCTCGGCGGGGAGCCTGCTTCCCCCTTTCTCTCTGCCTGCCTCTCTGCCTACTAGTGATCTCTCTCTCTCTCTCCGTCAAATAAATAAATAAATCTTTTTTAAAAAACCACAATGAGATATCACTTCATACCTATCAGAATGGCTAATATCAAAAAGACAAGAAATATCAAGTGTTGGCACAGATGTGGAGAAAAAGGAACCCTCGTGCACTGTTGGTAGGAATGTAAATTGGTGCAGCCACTGTGGAAAACAGTATGGAGGTGCCTCAAAAATTAAAAATGGAATCCGGGGCCTGGGCGGCTCAAGGGTTAAGCCTCTGCCTTCAGCTCAGGTCATGATCTCGGGTCTGGGATCGAGCCCCACATCGGCTCTCTGCTCCAGTAGGGAGCCTGCTTCCTCCTCTCTCTCTGCCTGCCTCTCTGCCTACTTGTGATCTCTATCAAATAAATAAATAAAATCTTTAAAAAAAGTGGAATCACCATATGATCCAGTAATTCAACTACTGGGTATTTACCCTAAAAACCCAAAAACACTAATTCGAAAATATATATGCATGCTTACTTTACTTTGGTATTATTTAGAATAGTCAAGATATAGAAGTAACCCAAGATAGGTGAATAGATAAAGAACATGTGGTATGAAAAAAAAAAAGAAGTAAAAAGAGAGAGGAAAACAAACCACAGAGACTCTTACAGAGAACAAACTGAAGGGTGATGGATGGAGGCAGGTGGGGAATGGGCTAGGTGGGTGATGGGTATTAAGGAGGGCACTTGATAAGAAGAGCACTAGGTGTTTTAGGTAAGTGATGAATCACTCAATTGTAGTCCTGAAACCAACACTGCACTGTATGTTAACTACCTAGAATTTAAATAAAATTTTGAAAAAAAAATTAACATTAAAAAACGTGGTATATGTATACAATGGAGTATTATTCAGTCATAAAAAATAAGATCTTGCCATGTATGACAACATGGATGGGCCTAGAGGGTAGTATGCTAAGTGAAATAAGTCAGATAAAGACAAATACAGTATGATTTCACTTATTTGTGCAATCTAAAAAACAAACAAGGGGTAACTGGGTCAGTTATGCCTCCAAATCTTGGTTTTGGCTCAGGTTAGGATCTCAGGTCATGAGACTGAGCTCCGCATTGGGCTCCTCCATGCTCAGTGGGGAGTCTGATTAAGATTCTCTCCCTCTCCCTGTGTCCCTCCTCCTGCTCATGGGTGTGCGTACTCTCTCTTTCTCAATAAATAAATAAATCTTTTTAAAAATAAGTTAAAAAAACCCAAAAAGCAGAAATAAACCCATAAATTCAGAGAACAAATTGGTGGTTACCAGAGGAGAAGGGATAGAAGAATGGGCCAAATGGGGAAAGGGGAGGGAGAGAAATAGGTTTCCAGTTAACAGAATGAGTAAGTCACAGGGATGAAAGGTACAGCATAGTGAATACAGTCAATGGTGTTGTACAGTGACAAAAGGTAGCTACACCTGTATTAGCATAAGTAAAGAGTTCATGAATCATGGTGGCTCAGTCATTAAGTGTCTGCCTTCAGCTCAGGTCATGATCCCAAGGTCCTGGCATTGAGCCCTGCATTGGGCTCCCTGTTCAGCAGGGAGTCTGCTTCTCCTTCTCCCACTCCTCCTGTTTGTGTTCCCTCTCTCACCGTGTCTCTCTGTCAAATAAATAAATAAAATCTTAAAAAAAAATGTTTCTCTTCTCCCAAAGCAAAGTTTCCGAAATAAATTCAAGATTGCTTAGAATGGGGAGAATTAAAAAGCTGTAACTTCCAAATCCATGAACTTACAAAATAATGTAGCTGATTGCCAAGCACACTTGGCTTAACAAGAAAGAAAGATGATCACTAGGAATAAATTTTTCTGGAATAAAATTTTTAACATGACTATAAACCTTTATGAAAATCTTCATTTATAACAAGCACTTTTTTACTTTTAGCTATTTCATAAATAACAGGAAGAAAATTTGACATGGTTGGTAGTAAACCCCACAAAATTTCTTTCCCCACAAAGTGAACATGTACATCCTGCATTTTGGCACCTTATTCTGAAGAAATGTTAAGGTAGTTTGGGTTTTTGGTCATGTGGATGGCCTCAAAACTGACTAGACTCTCTAGGTGTTTAGCTCCTGCACAGGGTTTTCTGTCACTAGTACTATGACTTTTCTGACTTTAAAAATTTTCTCAGCCAGCTCACATTTCAGTTTGTCAAATAGTTAAAGCTTTGAGAAGCACAAAATTCCAAGTTGAGGACTCGTGAAGAGCATACTGAACATAGTAGATTTTTCTTTTTTGGTTTTTCCTTTCTTTTTTATTAAGTAAACTCTTCATCCAATTTGGGGCTTCAAATCATGACCCCAAGGTCA
This sequence comes from Lutra lutra, assembly GCF_902655055.1. Taxonomy (NCBI): domain Eukaryota; kingdom Metazoa; phylum Chordata; class Mammalia; order Carnivora; family Mustelidae; genus Lutra; species Lutra lutra. Next base: position 50,221,129 of record NC_062284.1, read on the forward strand.
AGAGCCACATGTTCTGCCGACTGAGCCAGCCCAAGCATCTCTAGATTTTTTACTTATTGAAATATTATGATCCATTTAGCATCAGTGATTGAACAAGGTCTAGACATGTGGCCTTGGTTATCTACCAGCTTGACTACATCCCACCATGGGTCCTCCTTATTTTTTTTTTTTTAAAGATTTTATTTATTTATTTGTCAGAGAGAGTGCGCACAGGCAGAGAGAGTGGCAGGCAGAGGCAGAGGGAGAAGCAGGCTCCCTGCTGAGCAAGGAACCCGATGTGGGACTCGATCCCAGGACGCCGGGATCATGATCCGAGCCAAAGGCAGCCGCTTAACCAACTGAGCCACCCAGGCGCCCCTCCTTATTTTTTTTAATTAAAAATGTTTTATTGTTAATGTCTTATACAAATGAAAACACATCCCAAAATTTATTGGATGTAGTTAACACAGAGATAACAGATAACAGGAAATTTATAGCTACAAATGCCTATATTAAAAAAAATCTCAAATCAACTAACTCTCACCATGAGAAATTAGAAAGAAGAGGAAACTAAACCCAAAGCAAGCAGAAGGAAAGAAATAACAAAGATCAGAGCAGGATAAATGAAATAGGAAGCAAAAGAACAATAGTGAAAATTAACAAAACTAAAATTGGTTCTTTGAAAGATCAACAAAATTGACAAAACTTTAGATAGATGACCAAAATAAAAGAGAGAAGACTCAAATCACTAAAATCAGGGATGAATGAGATCACATCACTATCAACCCTAAATAAATAAAAAGAATTATCTGAGAATACTACAAACAACTGTATGTCAATAAATCAGATAACCTAGGTGGAATGGACAATTTCCTAGAAAGACACAAACCACTAAGATTGACCCAAGAGGAAATGGAAAATCTGAACAGACTTATGAGACTGATTTATAACAAAAAACATCCCACAAAAAAAATCCCAAACTCAGGGGCGCCTGGGTGGCTCAGCGGGTTAAGCCGCTGCCTTCGGCTCGGGTCATGATCTCAGGGTCCTGGGATCGAGCCCCGCATCGGGCTCTCTGCTCAGCAGAGAACCTGCTTCCTCCTCTCTCTCTGCCTGCCTCTCTGCCTGCTTGTGATCTCTCTCTGTTTAAAAAAAAAAAAAAAAAAAAAAAATCCCAAACTCAGATGATTTCAATGATGAATTCTACCAAATGTTTAAAGAAGAAATAACATCAATCTTTCACAAAGTCTTCCAAAAAATAGAAGAGGCAACACTTCCCAACTTTGCATGAGGCCCAAACTAAAGATACCACAAGAAACTACAGATCAGTATCTCTTATAATTATAGAAACAAAATCCTCAACAAAATAATAGCAACCTGAATTGAACAACACATAAAAAGACTTTTACTATAACCAAGTTGAACTTATCCCAGCAATACAGCTTGGTTTAACATATGAAAATCAATCAATGTGGGGCACCTGGGTGGCTTAATCATTTAAGTGTCTGACTCTTCTTTTCAGCTCAGGTCATGATCTTCAGGGTTTTGAGACTGAGCTCTGTACCAGGTTCTGTATCAGGCTCAACACAGAGTCGGCTTGTCTCTTTCCCTCATCTTCCCCATCACCCTGCTCTCTCTGCCTCTCAAATAAATAAGTAAAAATTTTAAAAAAGATTTTATTTGAGGGGTGCCTGGGGCTCAGTGGGTTAAGCCTCTGTCTTTGGCTCAGGTCCTGATCTCAGAGTCCTGGGATTGAGCCCCGCATCAGGCTCTCTGCTCAGCAGGGAGACTGCTTCCCCCCTCTCTCTCTGCCTGCTTCTCTGCCTACTTGTGATCTCTCTCTGTGTCAAATAAATAAATAAAATCTTTTTAAAAAAAGATTTCATTTGAGAGAGAGAGGAAAAGAGAAAGAGAGAAAGAGTATGTATGTGCACATGAGCAGGGGAAGAGGGAGAGGGAGAGGGAGAAGCAGACTTCCCACTGAGCAGGGAGCCCCATGGGTTGGGGGGGGCCTCCATCCCAGGACCTTGAGATCATGACCTGAGCCAAAGGCAGACACTTAACTGACAAAGCTACCCAGGTACCCTTAAATAAGTAAAATCTTTTAAAAAAAAAAGGGGGGGGGCGCCTGTGTGGCTCAGTGGGTTAAGCCGCTGCCTTCGGCTCAGGTCATGATCCCAGGTCCTGGGTTCAAGCCCCACATCGGGCTTTCTGCTCGGCAGGGAGCCTGCTTCCTCCTCTCTCTCTGCCTGCCTCTCTGCCTACTTGTGATTTCTCTCTGTCAAATAAATAAATAAAATCTTAAAAAAAAAAAAAAGGAAAACATCTTCATGTTCATGGATTTCAAGACAATATTTTTTTAAAGATTTTATTTATTTATTAGAGAGAGAGTGCATGAGAGAGAAAGAGAGCAGAGGCAGAGGGAGAGGGAGGAGCAGACACCCTGCTGAGCAGGAAGCCTAATGTGGGACTCGATCCTAGGATCCTGGAATCATAACCTGAGCCGAAGGCAAACACTTAACCAACTGGGCTACCCAGACACCCCTCAAGACTTAATATTGATAAGATGCCAAGATGTCCACAATTCATGTACAGATTCAGTGCAGTCCCTATCAAAATTCCAGATGGCTTTTATCCCCAATACACTGACAAGCTGATCCTAAAGTTCATTTGGAAATGCAAGGAACCCAGAATATCCATGCATCCTGATTCAAAACTTATTACAAAGCTACAATAATCAAGACAGCATAGTATTGATATAGGATACATATGCACAGCAATGGAATAAAACTGAGAGTCTAGAAGTAAACCCTCACATTACAGTTAAATGCTAACAAACATGCCACAAAATTCAACGGGGAAAGAATCAATTTTTTCAACAAATGGTGCTGGGGGACTAGATTACACATGCAAAAGAATGAAGTTGGATCTGAGGCACCTGGTGGCTCAGTCAGTTAAGCATCTCCCTTCAGCTCAGGTCATGATCCCAAGGTCCTGGGACAGAGCCCCATGCTGGGCTCCCTGCTCAGTGGGGAATCTTCTTCTACCTCACTCTCTGCCCCTCCCTAACTTGCCCGCGTTCTCCCTCTCTTGCTCACATTCTCTCTCAAATAAATAAATAAAATCTTAAAAAAAAAAAAAGGGGGACACCTGGGTGGCTCGTTGGTTAAGCAGCTGCCTTCGGCTCAGGTCATGATTCCAGCGTCCTGGGATCGAGTCCTGCATCGGGCTCCTTGCTCAGCAGGAGCCTGCTTCTCCCTCTGCCTCTGCCTGCCATTCTGTCTGCCTGTGCTTACTCTCTCCCTCTCTCTCTGACAAATAAATAAAATCTTTAAAAAAAAAAAAAAAAAAAAAAAAAAGGAATAAAGTTGGAACCTTATCTCATACCATATAAAAAAGTAGTTGAAAATGGGTCACAGACCTAAATGTAAAAAGCTAAACTACAAAGCTACAAAATTCTTAGAGAAAACATAGAAATATGTTTTGTGACCTTTGTGACCTCGGATTAGGCAGTGTTTAAATACAATACAATGAAGTTAGACATGAACCCAACAGCACTAGTGACAAAAGAAAAAAACAAATAAATTTGGACTTCATCAAAATTAACTTTTGTGATTCAGAGGACACTATCAAGAAAGTAAATAGGGATGCCTGGATGGCTCAGTCAGTTAAGCGGCTGCCTTTGGCTCAGGTCATGATCCCAGGGTCCTGGGATCAAGCCCTGAATTGGCTCCCTGCTCAGTGGGAAGCCTGCTTCACCCTTCCACTCCCCCTGCTTGTGTTTCCTCTCTCACTGTGTCTCTCTCTGTCAAATAAATAATAAAGTCTTTGGGGAAAAAAACAAGAAAGTAAAAAGACAACCCACAGAATGGGAAAAATATTTTCAAATCATGTATCTGATAAGAGATTTATATCCAAAATACATAAAGAACTCTTACAACCAACAATATAAAGACAAATAAGACAATTTAAAAATGGATAAAGGGGCGCTTGCGTGGCTCAGCTGGTTAAGCCTCTGCCTTCGGATCAGGTCATGATCTCACGGTCCTGGGATAGAGCCCCACACCAGGTTCTCAGCTCAGTGGGGAGTCTGCTTCTCCCTCTCACTCTCCCCCTCCTCTCAAATAGATAAAATCTTTAAAAAAATACAAATAAATTAAAAAAAATGGACAAAGGATCTAAAGAGATTTTTTCCAAAGAAGCTATAGAAGTGGCTGAAAAAACATGAAAGATGTTCAGTGTGATTATTCATTAGGGAAGTGCAAATCAAAACCACAAGAGAAATAACAAATTTTTAAAAACCACACAAAATATCACTTCAATAACAACTGAACATATGAAAAAATTAGAACTCTTATACATTGTTGGTAGGAACATAAAAGGGTACAACTGCTTTAAAAATAGTCTGGCAATTCCCCAAAATGTTAAACATAGAGCTACTACATGACCCAGCAATTTCACTTCTAGGTATATACCTAAGAGAAATAAAAACACGTCCACACAAAAAACTTATACACAAATATTCATAGCAGTATTACTCATAATAGCCCCAATGTGAAAACAACCCAAATGTCTACCAACTGATGAATACATAAACAAAATGTGATATGCCCATACAATGAGGTATTATTAAGCAAAAAATGAAGGTATTGATAAATGCTACAACATGGATGAACTTTGAAAACCCTATGACAAGTGAAAGAAACCAGACTCACAAAAACCATGGGTTATATGACTTCATTTACAAAGAATGTCATTTATAAAGAATAAGCAAATTGATAGAGCCTGAAAGCAGATAAGTGATTATCAGGGGCAGAATGTGGGGACAAGGGAAATGATCGCTACAGGGATTCTTTTTGGGGTAATTAAACGTCCTGAAATTAGTGAGGATGAATGCAAAAAACTCTGTGAATACAGTAAAAATTGCTGAATTGTACACTTTAAAACAATGAATTTTGTGGCATGTAAATTATATCCCAATAAAACTGGTATAATATAATGTATTATATAAGCATGTATTATGTATATTATTACAAAAACGTTAGCATATACAGCTCACACTATAAATGAGGAAATAAAACACATGTGGGCAGTTTGAAGAATAATAAAGTATACACAAACATCCATACTAGCTTAAGAAGCAGTTACTACTACATGAATAACCCTCTGTAAGTTCCCACCCATACTATTCCCTTCTTCTCCCAGAGGTAACCACTATCTTAATGTTCTATTACTACTAACTGCCTTATATTACTTTATTATTTTTATTTAAAAATTTTAAAAAACATTTTATATATCTGTTTGACAGAGAGAGAGAGAGAACACAGCAGTGAGAGCAGCAGGCCGAGGGAGAGAGAGAAGTAGGCTCCAAGCAGGGAGCCTGATGCAGGGCTTGATCCCAGGATCATGGGAATCATGAACCACGCTGAAGGCAGATCCCCAATGACTGAGCCACCCAGGTGCCCCTCTTTATAACTTTAAAGAAAATAAGATTTATTTATTATAAAGAAAATACATTTGTTATTACATTGTATGAATATATATCAATGTGCATTAACTTCCCCAACTATGGACATTTTACATTGTTTCCATTTTTTTTCCCCATTTTTTATCTTATGAATAATGCTGCTATGACCATTCTGGTATATGTCTCCTGGTACACATATGCAAAATTTTCTGCAAATTTTCTACCCAGAAGTAGAGCTGCATGTTGAACTTACTAGATAATGTCGAGCTTTTGTCCTAAGTGACCTCAGTCTTTTTACACCCATAGGCAGTGCATAAAGTGCCCTACCTTTGAAAAAATTATATAGAAGTGAAATCAAGTGAAGTCAAGTAACTATGACTGAGAGGTAGGAGAGTAGGAACAAAGTTAAAATAATATCTTAAGTGTAGAAGAAGTTCTTGTGGGGCTGTGCTCTTCCATCTTAAATTTCCCACCTTTGCTTAGTGAGAGTGAAGGACTAACCATGTGAATAGAGGAATGGACCATTCATTTGTCTCCACTTTTGTTGTGGTGGTATTTACCCTTACCTTCTAAATTTGCACAGTAAGGGCACCTGGGTGGCTCAGTGGGTTAAGCCACTGCCTTCGGCTCAGGTCATGATCTCAGGGTCCTGGGATCGAGTCCCGCATCGGGCTCTCTGCTCAGCAGGGAGCCTGCTTCCCTCTCTCTCTCTCTGCCTGCCTCTCTGCCTACTTGTGATCTCTCTCTGTCAAATAAATAAATAAAATCTTTAAAAAAAAATAAATTTGCACAGTAAGACTTTTGTTGTAAGAATTAAGAAATAAAATGTTGAGAAGATTAAGGAAAAGACCTGAGAGCAAAGCAGTCACTCTGAAGCTGGCAAAATGCCCCACAATGACAGACTGAACATTGTTTTGATTTTAAAAGACTTCCACCTTTAGGGGTGCCTGGGTGGCTCAGTCATTAAGCATCTGCCTTTGGCTTAGGTCATGATCCCAGAGTCCTGGGGTCAAGTCCCACATTGGGCTCCTTGCTTGGCAGGAAGCCTGCTTCTCCCTCTTCTGCTCTCCCTGCTTATGTTCCCTCTCTGGCTATGTCTCCTCTCTCTGTCAAATTTAAAAAAAAAAAATCTTAAAAAAAAAAATAAAAGACTTCCATCTTTAGGCACAATTTACCTTTTGACACTGGCACCATCAGAGCTAATTGTCTATGTCTCAAATAGGTCCTTTGATGTGTTGTCCACAGGAGATGTGATTTCCTATCAGTTCCCAAGCTATAGGCGATCCCAGAGGACACTGAAATAAGGCAAGTTCGTCAATTACATGCTACTTAGGATATCTTCCACAGGCTGTACTTAAGTTGTATTATGAATTTATCAACACTTTATTTTTTTAAAGATTTTATTTATGAGAGAGAGAGAAAGAGACCATGAGAGGGGAGAAGGTCAGAGGGAGAAGCAGACTCCCCATGGAGTGGGGAACCAAATATGGGACTCGATCCTGGGACTCTGGGATCATGAGGCGAAGGCAGTCGCTTGACCAACTCAGCCACCCAAGTGTCCTATCAACACTTTCTTGATGGTACATGACTCATGACTCACTAGCATTCTTTTTGTGGTGGTGTTGACCACTCTTTACTAAAGAGTTAAGACTAAGCGGTACCTGGCCTGCTCAGTCAGTAGAGCATGTGGCCCCTGATCTCAGGATCATGATTTCAAGCCCCACATTGTGGGTAGAGATTACTTAAAATAAAATGAAGAAAAAAAAATATTTTGGGCACCTGGCTGACTCAGTTCATAGAGCATGTGACTCCTAATCTCAGGGTTGCAAGTTCAAGCCCCACACTGGCTGTGAAGCCTGCTTTTAAAAAAAAAGGGGGGGGGGCGCCTGGGTGGCTCAGTGGGTTAAGCCACTGCCTTCGGCTCAGGTCATGATCTCAGAGTCCTGGGATCGAGCCCCGCATCGGGCTCTCTGCTCGGCAGGGAGCCTGCTTCCTCCTCTCTCTCTGCCTGCCTCTCTGCCTACTTGTGATCTCTCTGTCAAATAAATAAATAAAATCTTAAAAAAAAAGGGGGGGGGAGGGGGTAAGACTGAGCATTCAGTGATAATGACCTTACTTATTTAAAATGAAATCAATTTGGGGGTGCCTGGGTGGCTCAGTCGTTAAGCGTCTGTCTTCAGCTCAGGTCATGATCCCAGAGTCTTAGGATTGAGCCCTGCATCACGCTCCCTGCTCAGCAGGAAGCCTGCTTTTCCCTCTCCCACTCCCTCTACTTGTGTCCCCTCTCTCACTGTGTCTTTCTCTGTCAAATAAATAAATAAAATCCTTTAAAAAATAAAATGAAATGAAATCAATTCTTCTGATTATAGAATTGATATTCATCCTTTTGGGGCATTTTTTAAGTGTCTGCTCATCCTGGAAGCCAGTGACCATCCTCTTTCTCTAAGAAAGAATCCTCTGACCCCCGACTCCGCATTTCATTTACGAGGACTGACCCTTCAGTAACCAGTTTATAGTCTATGATTCAGGACCCACAGTCACTGCTCATTGGACCAGAGTAAACAATTGACCCAAGCTGGGCCAATCAGATTCTCTTTCTCAAATGGTTGGAAATGGGACTGAGAGAGTTAAATTAGCTCTTTGGATGGCCAGAATTATTATATAAGCTTGGAAGTTCTGGTATGGCCATGTTCTGCTCTATACCCTGAATAACTGGAGAAATAACTAGAGAAATAACTGGAGAAATCCTGTCTGTAAAGTCGCCTCACACATTGGTCAACACTCTTTTTCTGGATTATAGTACCCAGTCTCTTAGCTCCAAAACTGTTGCTTCATGGTCAACTAATCTTCCACAAAGCAGGAAAGAATATCCAATAGAAAAAAGACAGTCTCTTCAACAAATAGTGTTGGGCAAACTGGACAGTAACACGCAGAAGAATGAAACTGGACCACTTTCTTACACCATAAAAATAAAGTCAAAATGGGGCGCCTGGGTGGCTCAGTGGGTTAAAGCCTCTGCCTTCGGCTCAGGTCATGATCTCAGGGTCCTGGGATCGAGTTCTGCACCAGGCTCTCTGCTCAGCAGGGAGCCTGCTTCCTCCTCTCTCCCTGCCTGACTCTCTGCCTACTTGTGATCTTTCTCTGTCAAATAAATAAATAAAACCTTTAAAAAAAAAAAAAAGTCAAAATGGATAAAAACCTAAATGTGAGACAGGAAACCATTAAAATCCTAGAAGAGAACACGGGCAGCAAACTTTTTGACCTTAGCCATAGCAAATTTTTTTTTTTAAGATTTATTTATTTATTTATTTGAGAGAGAGAGAGAGAGAGAGAGAGGGAGACAGAGAGCACAAGAAGGGGAAGAGGCAGAGGGGGAGGGAGAAGCAGACTCTCTGCTGAGCCGGGAACCCACATTGGGCTCCTTAATCCTTAATCCCAGGACCTGAAGAACATGACCCAAGCTGAAGGCAGACACTTAACCATCTGAACTACCCAGGCGCCCCCATAGCAACTTCTTATTAGTCCTTCCGGGGCTATGTTTTCCTAATGCTCTCCCTATTTTCCTCTCCTTCTTCCATCAACTGTCCCTGAAACATTCAGAGTAACCTTTGTAAGACAACCCAGGTCATAGCATTTCCTGCCTAAAATTCCCCAATGGCTTTCCTTCACATTTAAAATAAAATCTGGGGGGCGCCTGGGTTTCTCAGTGGTTAAAGCCTCTACCTTCGGCTCAGGTCATGATCCCAGGGTCCTGGGATCGAGCCTCACATCGGGCTCTCTGCTCAGCGGGGAGCCTGCCTCCTCCTCCTCTCTCTCTCTGCCTGCCTCTCTGCCTACTTGTGATCTGTCTGTCAAATAAATAAAAATCTTAAAAAAAAAATTAAAAAAAATTTTAAAATAAAATCTGGGGGCGCCTGGGTGGCTCAGTGGGTTAAAACCTCTGCCTTCGGCTCGGGTCATGGTCTCGGGGTCCTGGAATCGAGCCCCGTGTCAGGCTCTCTGCTTGGCGGGGAGCCTGCTTCCCTTCCTCTCTCTGCCTGCCTCTCTGCCTACTTGTGATCTCTGTCTGTCAAATAAATAAATAAAATCTTTTTTAAATAAATAAATAAATAAATAAAATCTGGGGACACCTGGGTGGCTCAGTAGATTAAGCCTCTGCCTTCTGCTCGGGTCATGGTCTCAAGATCCTGGGATCGAGCTCTGCATTGGGCTCTCTGCTCAGCAGGGAGCCTGCTTCCCCCTCTCTCTGCCTGCCTCTCTGCCTACTTGTGCTCTCTCTCTGTCAAATAAATAAATAAAATGTTTAAAAAAATAAAAAAATAAAATAAAATCTGGGGTGCCTGGGTGGCTCAGTCAGTGAAGCATCTGACTCTTGATTTTGGCTCAGGTCATGATCTCAGTGTCGTGAGATCAAGTCCCATGTCAGGCTCCATGCTGGGTATGAAGTCTGCTTAAGATTCTCTCTCCTGGGGGCGCCTGGGTGGCTCAGTGGGTTAAGCCGCTGCCTTCGGCTCAGGTCATGATCCCAGGTCCTGGTTCGAGCCCCACATCGGGCTTTCTGCTCAGCAGGGAGCCTGCTTCCTCCTCTCTCTCTGCCTGCCTCTCTGCTTACTTGTGATTTCTCTCTGTCAAATAAATAATAAAATCTTAAAAAAAAAAAAAAAAAAAAAAAAAGATTCTCTCTCCTGGGCGCCTGGGTGGCTCAGTGGTTAAAGCCTCTGCCTTCAGCTCAGGTCATGGTCCCAGGGTCCTGGGATCGAGTTCTGCATCGGGCTCTCTGCTCAGCAGGGAGCCTGCCTCCTCCTCTGTCTCTCTCTCTCTCTGCCTGCCTCTCTGCCTACTTGTGATCTGTCTGTGAAATAAACAAATAAAATCTAAAAAAAAAAAAAAAAAAGATTCTCTCTCCCTCTCTCCTTCTGCCCCTCTCACCCTGCTCATGTGTTTTCTCAATAAATAAATAAATAAATAATCAAATCAAATCAAATCACATCCAAACTCCTTACCATGGCTGACAAGCCCTCCATGATCTGACCTTCTTCATATTTCTCAGATCTACACCTTGAACATCTCTTCTTCTAGCAAACTATACTCCTGGACACCAGCTTCTTATTTGCTCCCCCAAGCATTAAGTTCCTTGCCCTTTTACAAGAATGCTCTTTCCCATGTTCTTTACATGGCCATTTCCATCGCATCCTTCAGTCTCTCAGCATCTTTTCATTTGCCAAGAGGACTTTGTTTGACCTTCATAACTAAAGTGAGCACTTCCTCAGTTACACTCTGTCATTTGCCCTGTTTATTTCCCTTGTAACACTATATTTTTATTTGTATTTGTTTATTGTCTGTCTTCTCCCACTAAAATAGAACAACTTTGAAGGCAGAAAATTGGTTAATTTTGTTTGCCTCTATTTACCCGTGCGCAAACAGTTCTTGGAACATAGAAGGCTCCTAATAGATATATGTTGAGTAAATTAATAGATGAATCAACAAATCAAGAGAGAGAATGACACTGAGTGACTGAGATGAGTTAAGAAGTCCTGAAGCGGGGCGCCTGGGTGGCTCAGTGGGTTAAAGCCTCTGCCTTCAGCTCAGGTCATGATCCCAGGGTTCTGGGATCGAGCCCCACGTTGGGCTCTCTGCTCAGCAGGGAGCTTACTTTCCCCTCTCTCTCTCTGCCTGTCTCTCTGCCTACTTGTGATCTCTGTCTGTCAAATAAATAAATAAAATCTTTAAAAAAAAAAAAAAAAGAAGTCCTGAAGCTTCCTGTCCTTGATTCTAATCTTTTTCGAGGCCTGTCTCTGTTCCTGCTCTTAGGTTCTATAGGAAAGTACTATGTGCTGTATAACAAATACCCCCTTTCTGCAGAAGTTAGCTTGACTTGTCAACTGAGGAAGCTTATTTACAAGCTTACTTTGAACAAACAGAGAAATGTAATAGAGAAATTCTATCGCTGGAAAAGAATATTACCATTTGCTGATCTACTTTCCGGACATTTTAACTTCAATTGGCTCATTCATATTCCATTCTATAATGTTTCATTTTTAAAAAACATAATAAGTGGAGAACATCTTTCCAATGATATAATTTTAAATAGACCTATATGGATTTTTATAGCACACCTATTTTATTTTTAAAAAATGTTTTATTTATTCATTTGAGACAGAGAGATACAGAGAGTGAGCATGAGCAGGAGCAGAAGTAGAGGGAGAGGGAGAAGCAGACTTCCCCCTAGCCAAGAGCCCTATGTGGGCCTCAATCTCAGGGCCTAGAGATCATGACTTGAGCTGAAGGCAGATACTTAACCATCTGAACCACCCAGGTGCCCAGCAGACCTATTTTAAAGAAACTAAATAGGGGCGCCTGGGTGGCTCAGTGGGTTAAAGCCTCTGCCTTTGGCTTGGGTCATGACCTCAGAGTCTTGGGATTGAGCAACAAGTCAGGCTCTCTGCTCAGTGGTGAGCCTGCTTCCTTCCCTCTCTCTCTGCCTGCCTCTTTGCCTACTTGTGATCTGTCAAATAATAAAAAAAAAAACTTAAAAATAAAATAAAAAAATAAAGAAACTAAATAATCACCTAAAAGTGGATGTCTTTTCACATATTAGACAAAAGTCCTGAGGCGAGGGGTGCCTGGGTGGCTCAGTTGTTAAGCATCTGCCTTTGGCTCAGGTTGTGATCCTAGGGTCCTGGGATCGAGTCCCGCACTGGGCTCCCCCCTTGCCAGGGAGCCTGCTTCTCCCTCTCCCACTCCCTCTGCTTGTAATCCCTCTCTCTGTCAAATAAATAAAATCTTAAAAAAAAAAAAAAGCCATAAGGCTAGAAGAGAATGAAAGCAATCAAGGAAATCATTTTGTCTTAAAGTAAATCTCAAATTTAAGGTAGCTTTTGCAAGTTTGCTAAATTATCCGATCTTCCCAGCCTCCTATCTTAGAGAAGTAACATGAAGGAAAAGGAGAGGTGATTGCATTATAGGCCTTGTCCTCGGGACCTGAAGCCATTTGTAAAAATGGAACTATAGCAGAACAGATCCTGTAGTTCCTTACTGTCTGAGCCCAGAGAAGACTGTCCTCATTTCTCACCATTCCAAAATACACCATCAAAGCTGTGTGGCACTGTGGAGCAACTGAAAAGTACTAAAACAGAAGTCAAAAAAACTCCACTAAAGACAGGAAGGTTTAGAATACCAGAAAAGAAAACCCAGGAGAAACAGTACTGGAGGCATGATTAAAGGAACATCCAAACCCAACAAAGTGGCCAGATTTAATCTCTCTGGGAAAAGGACTGGAGAGTAGATGTAAGTAAGGAGGGCTTATCAATTGTTTTGAACTCAATGGAATGAAAGACTAAAAGAATTCCCTCGAAGTGATATTCAGAATTGTGGTGCACTGGGGCAAAGGAAGCGTGAGGGAGAACAAAAAATAACCTTTTAATAGTGATAGGTGCAGGGTGCCTGGGTAGCTCAGTTGGTTAAGCCTCTGCCTTCAGCTCAGGTCATGATCTCAGGGTCCTGGGATCGAGCCCCGAACTGGGCTCTCTTCTCAGTGGGGAGCCTGCTTCCTCTCTCTCTCTCTCTCTCTCTGCCTGCCTCTCTGCCTACTTGTGATCTCTGTCTGTCAAATAAATAAATAAAATCTTAAAAAAAATAGTGATAGGTGCATAAAGTCAGCTTGATCACACCAGCAATTAAAATTATACAGCCAGCTCCTCTACCTCTGATTAAATTTGGAGAGAATGAACTGTAAATCGTGGCTATAATCAAGAGTCTAAGAATAAGAAAGACACGGATTCACATTTTTCTGTCATGTGTGACCATGGACAAGTTACTTAACCACTTCCTTAGCTTCTTATCTATAAAATAGGGATGAAATGCTAACCTCATATGGTTATGATGAGTATCAATTAAGATAATGCCTATAAAAAGCTAAGCATGGGGGCGCCTGGGTGGCTCAGTTGTTAGGTGTCTGCCTTCGGCTCAGGTCATGATCCCAGGGTCCTGGGATTAAGCCCCACATCAGGCTCCCTGCTTGGTAGGAAGCATGCTTCTTCCTCTCCCACTCTCCCTGCTTGTGTTCCCTCTGTTGCTGTATCTCTCTCTATCAAATAAATAAATAAAATCTTAAAAAAAAAAAAAACTAAACATGATGGTTGGTATTTAGTATAGGCTCCAAATTAGGTAAATGATATATTTATCGTGTCCACTGAACTAGTCTCTGGCCAACTGATAAGTCTATATCGTATTTTTCTGTATAAGGTACTGAGTTATATTATGTTATATATGATTTTTCTTGTGTGTTGGTGAATATGAATCAGTTCTCTATAGTGCTTACACATCATGTGCCTCCTCACTAGTCCATAAACTCTTTTGAGGACATCTTTGTACGCAGAGTGCTTAACACAGTGCCTGGTACCTGCAGATGTATAATAATTTTTTAGCAGATGCATTACTATGACATCAGATTGTAGAAGAAATTGTTTTCCTTTCTGGAATTGCTTTTAATGCTTTTACAGTTTTGTATTAATTCCCCTCTATATCTAAGAACACAGTGAAGTGAAAGCCATAGTGATGTCACTGACTGGAACAGTAGAGAGGAGGAATAAGAAAATTTCAAAAATCAAGTGGAAAATCTGCTCAAAGGAATGCCAGTAGCATTTCAGTAGTGCACAGGAAATGATGCTGCAAAAATATTCCCCTCTTTTAAAACTTAGTGGATTAAGTACACCTGTGTGACAAAATATAGAAATAGGGTTTTAACTATTTCCCACTGAATATGGACTAGAATTCAAGTCTTCCCACTGTATAAGGACTTACCTTTAGCAGGCCCCCAAAAGAGTCAAGTCCCTGAAAGGGGGGCTGCAGTGAGGCTACTGAGTTGAAGGTCTAGGAGCAGGAAGGGACAAATTATGAATAGACCTTTAAAGAATATTTTTATAGTGACCAAGAGAACCCAGGAGGAGCCAGTCTATAAGAGGATAGAAGCAAATGAAATGTAAGTATTGAGAAAGAAACTTGGAGCAGAGATAAAGAAAGGCTTTGGGAAAAAGTGCAGGCTCTGTAATTGCAGCATCGGTTTTATGAATGCTCAGAAAAGATGACAGAATTCCTGAAATTTGGATTAAACTAAATTTGACAAGTATTACTGTATACTCATTTTGTGTAGTTGTTACAGGAAGAAAAATAGAGCCCTTGCTCTTAGGAGGTGAATAATTAAGAGGGGAAATGAGAAGAGCACATCCTTCACCGTAAGGTAAATATACTAAGAGTCAATCAGAGAAAAACAAAGCAAAATAAGAGTGTCGAGGAAGATTCACATTCACTTGAAGGACCAGATAAAGCTTAATGGAGGGGGCACTGCTGGAGTCTGGCAGGGTCTGTGGCAGGTGGAGATAGAGTGTTCCACAGGGAAGGCTGTTTAAATGGAGTCAGGGGTGTGCAAGGAGCAGGGTGGTCTCAGACAGTAGCAGGTAGGCACGCTGATAAGAGAAAGAAAGCTGTGGGAATTTAAGTGAAACGAGACATATTTTGGAAGACCTTGCATATATGTCAGAGGAGTTTTATTCATTCTGCAGATAATTGGCAGTGATTACAAATTTTGAGCACAAGAGCAGTAGAGTCAGAGCTGCAGGAGAGCTTTACGAAGATTGATCTGGCATTAGTCAGTCAGAGAGACTGGCAGAAAGGAGGAATATAGGATATCACTATGGTTCAGGCAAGTGGCCTTGAACTAGGAAGGATGGTGACGGGAGATGGAAAAGTAGGATGGATCACAGACACTGAGGAAGGAGCATGAAAAGACTTGCCAACTAGTGAAATATGGAATGGAGTCAAGAGGGTGACAGGATTAAAGAAGACCTAGTGATGTGGTACCTGGATGCCAGGGAGGCATGCAATACAATACAAAATAAATAAACTTATTTCACTCTCCCCAAAAATATCCAGGGGAAAGAAATAAGGGACTATGTGTGTCACATATAAACTTACAGTTCTTGCTTCCTCCAGAGAGCTCACTCTAATTCTTTTCTGACTGTTCTGGTGTCCTCTGGTCCTCTAGAATCCTCTTGTCTTCCTGGCTCATTAAGAGAGGAATTAATACAGTTCTGTTTAGCTCTTAAGATATTAACTCTTTGTAGATCAGAGCTTGAAGGCTATGCTTTTTCTCTATGCGTGTTATAGGTGAAGAAAGTGCAGCTACAAGATTCCTTAACCTGTTTCTCAACTAAAACCAAAGCTGAAAACATTTATTTGATTTGAGATTAATACAATTTGTTGGTATTGGGAAAATGATCTTTAAATCTCTTCCTAAAGGGCAACAACAGTGGGAGCCCTGAGATCTTTCTGAAGAAAACAAACCCCACTCCATTGGTGGAATCAAAGTGCCTGCTCAATCCACGTGTGCCAGAAAGTAAAGGAATGTCTATCTCCCAATTCACGGTGACCATAGTTTCCAAACCAAACATTGGACTGTAATTATACAACACAACTTTATATTTGAAATTAGGTGTTCTTAAAAATTCTGCATGGGTGGTCACTGCATTCATACCATATATTAAGTGGCAGAAGGTCTCAAATGTCATATGAAATTCTCTCCTTTATGCAGTCAGTGTGTGCACTGGGAAACTCATTCTGGTTACTGCCATCAAGTGCAGAGATGCCCAAGAGGGTGAACACATGTGTAATGGGCCTCTGGTGACTTCCCCTCTATCCTATGAAATAATTAAAATAAAATAAAAATGAGGGAGACAAATAGGAAGTATAGAAATTACCTAGAACACATAAATTTCCCAGTGAAAATAAGAAAATCAATATAATATTTTCCCAGGTTTAAGTGACAGAGGGCTTTTCTGTGTCTAAAATTGCTTCTTGCTCAAGTTATTTCACAAGAAATCTTAGGTCTTCTCACCTTTTCTGGATGATCTAACCAGAGATAGTGCTGGGCAAAATTTTGAAGTGTTTGAAATATGTTTGGTGATCTTGTCTCTCTTTTCTGTATCTCCAATTTTGGTTAATTTTTTTTTTAAGATCTTATCCATTTATTTGACAGACAGAGAGCACAAGTAGGCAGAGAGGCAGGCAGAGAGAGAGGAGGAAGCAGGCTCCCTGCAGAGCAGAGAGCCAGATATGGGACTCGATCCCAGGACCCTGAGATCATGACCTGAGCTGAAGGCAGAGGCTTTAACCCACTGAGCTACCCAGGCGCCCCTGATTTTTGTTAATTTTTTAAACATCTAGTCCTGCCCCTTTCAGGCAACCAGTTACCTGCCGCTTCTCTCCTTGATATCCTCATTACATCTTAGAGTAAATTTAAACCATTTGATTTTTTTTTCACTAGGCTTAATGTACTTCATTTTTTATTTTTAAAAAAGATTTTATTTATTTAAGAAAGGTCGGGAGTAGGGGCGCCTGGGTGGCTCAGGGGGTTAAAGCCTCTGCCTTCGGCTCAGGTCATGATCCCAGAGTCCTGGGATAGAGCCCAGCATCAGGCTCTCTGCTCAGCAGGGAGCCTGCTTCCTCCTCTTTCTCTGGCGGCCTCTCTGCCTACTTGTGATCTCTGTCAAATAAATAAATAAAATCTTAAAAAAAAAAAAGACACTTATTAAAAAAGAAAGAAAGAAAGAAAGAAAGAAAGAAAGAAAGAAAGAAAGGTCAGGAGGAGGGGCAGAGGGGCTAGCAGACTCCTCCCTGAGCAGGAAGCCTGAAGCAGTCCTGATGGTCCAGGACCCTGAGGTCCAGGACCTGAGCCAAAGGCAGCCACTTAACTGACTCAGCCACCCAGGCACCCTGGCTTAATGTACGTTTAAATGTGGAATGTAAGGCCTTGTTCTATGTTAAAGGAATCTCAGTCACCACAAAGGTGTTAGAAGATATAATAACATTTTTCTGATTACAAAAGTAATACATGTTGATGGTAGACTTGAACAGAAAAATAAAAAGAAGAAAATGAGATGGACTAATAATCATTTCACACAGAGATAGCTACTGGAATCATTTTGGTTTGCATAAAAGTATATATAATATTTAAAATAAATAAAAAATAATATTAAGAATAAAACAGGATCATTTATCTTATTTATCTTATTTTAATATTAAAAAATTCAAATTGTAATAAAATACATATAACATAAAATTTACTATCTTTTTTTTTTAAAGATTTTATTTATTTATTTGACAGAGAGAGAGAGATCGCAAGTAGGCAGAGTGGCAGGCAGAGAGAGAGGAGGAAGCAGGCTTCCTGCTGAGCAGAGAGCCTGATGTGGGGCTCGATTCCAGGACCCTGGGATCATGGCCTGAGCCGAAGGCAGAGACTTAACCCACTGAGCCACCCAGGCACCCCAAAATTACTATCTTAACCATTTTTAAGTGTACAGTTCAGTAGTATTAAGTATTATTAAAAAACAACACTCAACTGGGTATATTTTAAAGATCTTACTGGCTTTTTTTCAACAAGTCACAAATCAGGCCACATCCAATCTTTTTTTTTTTTTTTTTTTTTTTTTTTTTTGAGTAGCTTCCACACCTAGCATGGAGTCTAATGTGGGGCTTGAATTCCTGACCCTGAGATCAAAACTTGAGCTGAGATCAAGAGTCAGACACTTAACTGACTTTGCTGCCCAAACACCCCAGGCTGCAACCCATCTAAAAGACAGAAGGGAGCTTCAAGAAGCTGTGTGAAAGACTTATAAGCTGGAGAAAGAGGAACAAGGAAGTTATACTAGACAAAAAAAGCTGGTTGGTTATTGTAAGGTCATTTTCCTACTGGGGATATTAGGGATCTACCAGGCAGATCAACAAACTAGTGCTAATTAGGGGATTCCTGACTGTTTAAAATTGCATTTCAGTGAAAGCCAAAACTGTAATTAAGTCAAGTCTCAAGGTTGGTGACATGGGGCTTAGCATAATGGCTCCATTTTGTGCCTGTTTTGTTTTGTTTTTTGTTTTTTAAATTTATTTATTCGACAGAGAGAGATCATAAGCAGGCAGAGTCAGGCAGAGAGAAAGGGAAGCAGGCTCCCCCCGAGCAGAGAGCCCAACTCGGGGCTCGATCCCAGGACCCCGAGACCACGACCCGAGCCAAAGGCAGAGGCCTCAACCCACTAAGCCACCCAGGTGCCCCGGGCCTGTTTTAACAGTATATACACACTGTTGCATAACCAATCTTCAGAACTTTTCCATCTTGCAAAACTGAAACTCATTACCCATTAAACAACTCCTGGGTGTCTGGGTGGCTCAGTGGGTTAAGCAGCTGCCTTCAGCTCAGGTCATGATCCCGGGGTCCTGGAATTGAGCCCCGCATCAGGCTCCCTGCTCAGCACAGAGCCTGCTTCTCCCTCTCCCTCTACCTGCCTTTCTGCCTACTGTGCTCTCTCTGTCAAATAAATAAATAAAGTCTTTAAAAAATAAAAATAAAAATAAACAACAACTCCCCATTTCCCTCCCCCACTAGCCCTTGGCAGCCACCTTTCTACTTTCTGTTTCTATAAGTTTGATTACTCTAGATCATTTATAATCTTTTATTTTTAAAAAGTCATTATTTGGGGTGCCTGGGTGGCTCAGTGGGTTAAGCCGCTGCCTTCGGCTCAGGTCATGATCCCAGGTCCTGGGTTCGAGCCCCGCATCGGGCTTTCTGCTCAGCGGGGAGCCTGCTTCCCCCTCTCTCTCTGCCTGCCTCTCTGCCTACTTGTGATTTCTCTCTGTCAAATAAATAAATAAAATCTTTAAAAAAAAAAATAAAAAAAAAATAAATAAATAAAAAGTCATTATTTTTCAATCCCAACATGTAATGAACAATAGGCATTTATAACTATTAAGTAATCTACTATATGATTTTAAAAGGCTGCTTAATTCTATAAATATATAACTTATTTAATCATTTTGACTTTTTGTCATTATAACTATATTACATCAAAAACTCTCATAGATAAAACTTTGCTTTCATCATAATTATTTTTCTTTTTTTTTTTTTTAAAGATTTTATTTATTTATTTGTCATAGAGAGAGAAGCGAGAGCGAGCACAGGCAGACAGAGTGGCAGGCAGAGGCAGAGGGACAAGCAGGCTCCCCGCCAAGCAAGGAGCCCGATGTGGGACTCGATCCCAGGACGCTGGGATCATGACCTGAGCCGAAGGCAGCTGCTTAACCAACTGAGCCACCCAGGCGTCCCATCATCATAATTATTTTTCTAAGATGAACTACTAAAATTAGAATTGCTAAGTTAAAGGGTATGCCTGTTTTTAAGGTCTTTGTACTTATTTCCAAACTGTCCAACCAACTTTCAGAAAGGTCATACCAGTTAATGTGCCTATCTGCACATTTCTTCTCTAATATTATTATATCTTCTATATATATCTATATAATATCTTCTCTAATATTCTCAGCATCCATTTCTTATCTAATATTAAAAATGTTTTATTTTAAAAAATCTACTTCATAAGTGAAAATATGTATTCACTGTTCCTTTAATCTGCATTTCTTTGGGCGCCTGGGTGGCTCAGTGGGTTAAGCCGCTGCCTTCGGCTCAGGTCATGATCTCAGGGTCCTGGGATGGAGGCCTGCATCGGGGTCTCTGCTCGGCAGGGAGCTTGCTTCCCTCTCTCTCTTTCTCTGCCTGCCTCTCCATCTGCTTGTGATCTCTCTCTGTCAAATAAATAAATAAAATCTTTAAAAAAAAAAAATCTGCATTTCTTTGCCATTTGACTTGAACTTTAATAATATCATTGTATATATCCTTTTTAAAACATTTTTTTAGTATACTGATACACAATGTTACATTAGTTTCAAGTGTACAATATAGTGATTCAACATCTCTATACCTTATATGCTCTGTTCACAAGTCTAGCTACCATCTGTCATCATGCAAGGCTATTACAATTCCATTGACTACCTTCCCTATGCTGTACCTTCTTTTCCTGTGACTTATTCATTCCATAACTGGAAGCCTGTTTCTCCCATACCCCCATTATATATTTCTTTTACGAGTCCCTGATATGTTAAGGATACTAAATTTTTGCATGTTTTCTATTTTGGCTATTACATATATTTGTTGTAAGTATACTGAAATAGATTTAAGGAAGTATTTTTTTTTAACAGCATGGAAAAGTTTTATGCACTAGACCTATACTGCTCAAAATTGTACTGACATGTGTTTATTAGGTACCTGAAAAGTAGCTAATGTGACTAAGGGACCAAATTTTTTAATGTTTTTTCCTTTCATGTCTTTTTTTTTCCCTAAGACTATTTATTTGACAAAGAGAGAAAGCACAAGCAGGGCAAGTAGCAGAGAAAGAAGAGGCTTCCTACTGAGCAGAGAGCCTGATCCCGGGGTTCAGTCCAAGGACCCTAGAATTATGACCCGAGCCGAAGTCAGAGGCTTAACCAACTGAGCCACCCAGGCTCCCCTTTCCTTCCAGTTTCAAAAAACAACTTTATTGAGGTATATTCTACACATGTCCATTTCAGGAGTATAATTCAATGTTCTTTTAGTAACTTTACTGACTAATGTGGCCATTACCATAGATCAGTTTTAGGTTTATTTACTTGAAATTTAAATTTGAAGGGTGCCTGTCTGGCTCAGTCAGAACATAAGACTAATTTTTTTTTAAAGATTTTGTTTATTTATTTGACAGACAGAGATCACAAGTAGGCAGAGAGGCAGGCAGGGGGGGCGGGGGAAGCAGGCTCCCTGCTAAGCAGAGAGCCCGATGATGCAGGGCTCGATCCCAGGACTCTGGGATCATGACCTGAGCGGAAGGCAGAGGCTTAGCGTTCTGAGCCACCCAGGTGCCCCAGAACATAAGACTATTGATCTCAGGATGGGGATCAGGAGTCCAAGCCCCACATTAGGTACAGAGATTACTTAAACAAAGGTTAAATTTAAATTTGAAAACTGATACTTGACTCAGTTATTGGGAACCTTCTCAGACAAGGCTAATATGGCTTTCTTTTGATCTCGAGGACTCAAATAAAAGGGAAGGGACTTTTGCCTATTTTAAAATTAGATTATTTGTGGGTTGTTTTTCTTTTTTATGTTGAGTTGTATAAGTTGTTTACATATTTTGGATACTAATACTCTACTGGATATGTTATTTACAAATATCTTCTCCCATTCTGTCAGTTGCCTTTTAGTTTTTTTGCTTTTCTTTGATGTGCAAAGGCTTTTTGTTTTGATGTAGTTACAACAATTTATTTTTGCTTTTGTTTCCCTTGTTCCAGGAGACATACCTAGAACGAAACTGCTAGGGCTTATGTCAAAGAGATTACTGCCCGTGTTTTCATCTAGGATTTTTATGATTTCAGGTATCACATTTAAGTCTTTCACCGATTTTGCCTTTATTTTTGTGTATGGTGTAAGAAAGTGGTCCAGTTTCATTCTTTTGCATGTTGATGTCCAGTTTATCCAACACCATTTGTTGAAGAGACGGTCTTTCTCATTGCATTTCTTGCCTCCTTTCTTAAAGATTAATTGACCACGTAAGTATGGGTTTATTTGTGGGCTATTCTGTTCCATTGATCTAGGTGTCTAATTTTGTGCCAGTACCATACTGTTTTGATTACTACAGCTTTATAACACAACTTGAAGTTGAAGTTGAAATTGTGATACTTCAGCTTTTTCTTTTTCAAGACTGCTTTGGCAACTCAGGGTCTTTTATGATTACATACAGATTTTATGACTGCTTGTCCAAGCTCTGTGAATAATGCTTGTGGTATTTTGATAGGGATTGCATTAAATCTGTAGATTGCTTTAGGTTGTATACATTTTGAGAATATTTGTTCTTCCAATCCATGAGCATGGAATGTCTTTCCATTTCTTTCTGTCATCTTCAATTTCTTTCATCAACTTTTTTTAAACATATAATGTATTATTTGTTTCAGGGGTAGGTCTATGATTCATCAGTTCACCATAGCACATACCCTCCCCAATGTCTATCACCCAGCCATCCTATCCCTCCACCCCCACTCCCTTCCAACAACTCTCAGTTTCTTTCCTGAGTCTCTTATGGTTTGTGTCTCTTTCTGGTTTCTTCTTATTTCATTTTTGCCTCTCTTCCTTTATGATCCTGTCTTGTTTCTCTAGCTCCTCATATCAGTGAGATATGATAATTATCTTTCTTTGATTGACTTAATTCACTTAGCATAGTACCCTCTAGTTCCATCCACGTGGTTGCAAATGCTAAGATTTTGGGGTTTTCTGCTGGCTGCATAGTATTCCATTGGTTAATTTTAACCATTCTAACTGGTGTGAGGGGGTATCTCACTGTGGTTTTGATTTGTATTTCCCTGATGCTGAGTGATGTGGAGCACTTTTTCATGTGTCTGTTGGCCATTTGGATGTCTTCTTTGCAGAAATGTCTGTTCATGTCTTCTGCCCATTCCTTGATTGGATTATTTGTTATTTGGGTGTTGAGTTTGATAAGTTCTTTATAGATTTTGGATACTAGCCCTTTATCTGATATGTCGTTTGCAAATATCTTCTCTCATTATGTCAGTTTTTTTTTTTTTTTAATAAACGCATGTTTATTAAAAAATAAAAACCCTAACCAGGAACAAACCGAAAAAAATCAAAGGGACACTGAAAAAAATCAAAGCTTCCTCTGAAGGCCAACAATAACCAGTGCTGGAACACCTGACAAGGCCAGGTGCTTTAGTCCAAACATCAGGTCTCAAAATATTCTTCCGCAGTCAAAACTGACATTCAAGTTGCTGGTCTGTGTGGACTGTGATTATTAGCATAGACAACCATTACAGCTGGATGTCTGGCTGCCCTATATCCACTACCACAACCCACAACCCCCCCACAGCCTCAGAAAAATTACATATCCTCAACACTCCATTTGTAGGCAAATTTGGTTTCGTTGACTGTTTCCTTTGCTGTGCAAAAGCTTTTGATCTTGATGAAGTCCCAACAGCTCATTTGTGTCCTTGCTTCCCTTGCCTTTGGCAATGTGTATAGGAAGAAGTTGCTGCCACTGAGGTCGAAGAGGTTGCTGCTTTTCAGAGCAGGAAAAGACATGCTTTCCTGCTTTGTCAAAGATTAGTTGACCATAGAGTTGAGGGTCCATTTCTGGGCTCTCTCTTCTATTCCATTGATCTACGTGTCTGTTTTTGTGTCAGTACCATACTGTATTGATTATTACAGCTTTGTAATCGAGCTTGAAGTCTGGAATTGTGATGCCGCCAGCTTTGGTTTTCTTTTTCAACATTCTTCTGGCTATTGGGGATCTTTTCTGGTTCCATATAAATGTTGGGATTATCTGCTCCATTTCTTTGAAAAAAGTTGATGGTATTTTGATAGGGATTGCATTAAATGTGTAGATTGCTCTAGGTAACATAGACATTTTCACAATATTTGTTCTTCCAAACCATGAGCATGGAACATTTTCCATTTCTTTGTGTCTCCTCAAGTTCTTTCATGAGTATTCTATAGTTTTCTGAGTAAAGATTCTTTGCCTCTTTGGTTAGATTTATTCCTAGGTATCTTATGATTTTGGGTACAATTGTAAATGGGATCGACTCCTTAATTTATCTTTCTTCTGTCTTGCTGTTAGAAATATAACTGATTTCTGTGCATTGATTTTACATCTTGACACTTTACTGAATTCCTGTATGAGTTCTAGCAGTTTTGGAGTGGTGTCTTTTGGGTTTTCCACATAAAGTATCATATCATCTGCAAAGAGTGAGAGTTTGACTTCTTTGCTGATTTGGATGCCTTTAATTTTTGTTGTCTGACTGCTGAGGCTAGGACTTTTAGTACTATGTTGAATAGCATTGGTAATAGTGGACAGCCCTGCCATGTTCCTGACCTTAGGGGAAAAGCTCTCAGTTTTTCCCCACTGAGGATATTTCCTGTGGGTTTTTGATAGATGGCTTATACAATATTGAGGTATGTACCCTCTACCCCTACACTCTGAAGAGTTTTGAGCAAGAAAGGATGCTGTACTTTGTCAAATGGTTTTTCGGCATCTATTTCAAGTATCATATGGTTCTTGTTCTTTCTTTCATTAATGTGCTGTATCACATTGATTGATTTGGGGATGTTGAACCAACCTTGCAGCCCAGGAATAAATCCCACTTGGTCATGGTGAATAATCCTTTTAATGTACTGTTAGATCCTATTGGCTAGTATTTTGGTGAGAATTTTTGTATCCGTGTTCATCAGGAATATTGGTCTGTAGTTCTCTTTTTTGATCAGAGTACAGGTCTTTCACCTCTTTGGTTAAGTTTACTCCTAGTTTTTTTAGAAAGGCAAATACCATATAATTTCATGCATTTGTGGGATTTAAGAAACAAAACAGCAAACAAAAGAAAAACAAACCACAAAACAGATTCTTAACTATAGAGAACAAAGGAATGGTTACCAGAGGGGAGGTGGGTGGCAGAGACAGGTGAAATAGGTGATGGAGATTAAGTGTACACTTATCTTGATGAGCACTAATATATGGAACTCTGAATCACTACTTGCACATCTGAAAATAATATAATACTGTATGTTAACTACACTGGAATTAAAATAAATTTTTTTAAAAAGGGAAGGCATTTTAATGATCTGTCCTCCATTGCTCCAATCTGCCAATTCAAATGCTTGCTACCTTTCTTTGTGATATCATTAGCCCCAATTTGGCATTTATTTTCACTCCCCAAATTTACTGTTTTTTAACTCCTACTATTCTATTTTCTCACTCTTTAGAAGAGAAGAGTACTCTGGGTTCTTTGCACAATGAAGTGAGCAGGGGAGATTATTCTGATTTTTAGGTATCTGAATATAAATTGAGGTTAAGTGTCTGCCTTGGGCTCCTGTCGTGATCCCAGAGTCATGGGATCAAGTCTTCCATTGGGCTCTCTGATCAGCAGGGATTCTGCTTCTCCCTCTGCCTGCTGCTCCTTCTGGTTGTACTCACTCTCTCTGAACCAATAAATAAAATCTTCAAAAATAAAAAAATTTCAGGGGCGCCTGGGTGGCTCAGTGGGTTAAGCCGCTGCCTTCGGCTCAGGTCATGATCCCAGAGATCGAGCCCCACATCGGGCTCACTGCTCAGCAGGAAGCCTGCTTCCCTTCCTCTCTCTCTGCCTGCCTCTCTGCCTACTTGTGATCTCTCTCTGTCAAATAAATAAATAAAATCTTTAAAAAAAAAATTTTCAAATACCTAGGTAAACTTTATTATAATGGTCAGTCATGTGAAATGTAATTACTACATAAAATATAATTTTATATTTGAAAGGATCTGAACCAGTTCACATAGTATTTTTTTTTTTTTTTTTTTTTTTATTTGTCATAGAGAGAGAAGCGAGAGTGAGCACAGGCAGACAGAGTGGCAGGCAGAGGCAGAGGGAGAAGCAGGCTCGCCGCCAAGCAAGGAGCCCGATGTGGGACTCGATCCCAGGACGCTGGGATCATGACCTGAGCCGAAGGCAGCTGCTTAACCAACTGAGCCACCCAGGCGTCCCTCACATAGTATTTTTAAAACATTTAGATATGTGCTTGAAAGGTCAATTTCTACCATAATAGTACAATAAGTACTAGTGGTGAAATGTAAGGCTTGTCAACTAAAAAACACTCTGTAAGCTGTATAAAGATAGCCTAATGAAGAATTATCAAAGGATAAAATCTTGTGCTTCTGAGCCAGAAGGAGAACAGATGGCAAGTGTGTTAAGAAGGCTTAACCTCCAAGAAACAAGATTTAGGTCATTGATGGGATGAAAATTAGAAGAGGAGCAAAGAAGACAAAGGAAAAGATGGAGAAACATTTAGTAGGAAGGGGAAAAAGAAATGAAAGAAATAAGAAAGAAATAGAAAGGTTTTTTAAATTAAGCTATTTATTTTCACAATTATCTCCTTGAAGGGGCTAAGGGCCTATATCATATACGTTCCACAGCACTCCATAGTTATGTTCAGTAGCACTTAATGTAATTTACTATAAGTAATTAATTATTCATTTAATACTTGACTGTTCCAAAAGTCAGGGGACCACAATTATTTTGTTTACTTTTACATTCTTAAATGACCTGGCATAGTACTTGGCACAATACTTTTTACAGTTTATTGAATGATAGAACAGAAAACTCCTGAGAAGGGAAGGGACCCGGGAGGGTTGCCACTGGAGTTTCCAAGTCTAGTGTTTTTTATGGGCTTGTCAGCTGGCTGTTTTAATCTGATTTACCCTCCCTGCATTGTCATCCGATCAGGTTTTTAATCACCCGTCTATCACATGGGAAAGGGTGGAGGGTTCCTTCCAGAGTGATATAAAATTCTTTTAAGGCCGGTTTCCTCTTAGGGCAGAGGTCCATTATCCTGGCTTGCCAACCTGTCCTCCGGCTATCCTTCAATATTTAAATACTCCTATTCTTTTTTAATGGTTCTCACTCTATACTTTCCTCACATGATTAGAATCCTCTTTTGATCCCTGGGGTTTTAAACTTTCCCAATGAAAAGTCTTGGAGTGAATGTGTTGGGGAGGGTGAGTTTCAGTCTGGAGATTCATAGTGCTGGGAATGGCCAGCAATCCCTGAACTGAGGGATGAATGATTACTCCAAACTTTGCTGTAAAAGAGAGAAGGCAAGCGGGTCAATACTCAGAGACTTGTCTGTCTTAATGAAACTGACAAACATAACTTAGTTCAAATACCAAATTATGTTTCCTTCGATCCTCCCCATTGTCAATTTTTACCTGAGACCCTGGTGTGGAAATCTAGAGTGGGTGGTGTTAGGTCCAGGGGGTGCTCTTCTTTGCTCCTTGGAAGTGAAGGGAGAACAAAACATGGTGCCTGAGACACTGAGGATGATCTAGAAGCCAGTTATGCAGGCTGCACCCAAGGTGGTACGGAAACAGGGAAAGGGAAAGGGGGAAGACAGAATAGGCAAAGTACTGTCAGAAGGCAGAGAAAGGGTTCCTGGTTCTAGAGCTCATTAGCTCCAACAGAAGAGCAAATGCCATGTTTTCCTCCCAACAAGGGGGAATAGGTAGTCCATGTCGGCCGGGAGAAGACAGGGAATTTCCCTGAAACAGGGAGTTTCAGCAGCTGCTTGGGAATATTCCTTAAAGTCCCTGTCCCCAGGTAGACTTAACCACAGTTGGCTCCAATTATAGCCATTAACCCAGGAAATGAGTGAGGGACAAGCCCCCACATCTATTAAGAACAGTGAGAGAGAGTCAAGAGTCCCCTTCATCTGGATGGTCTGTGATTCCTCCAGCAACCAGGGTTTACTCTGAGGAGGCCTATTTAGATCATCATCACCCAGTATGTCAGGAGGGAGTTTATTAGCCAAACATGTTCAGGCTAACACATTCTGCAAGACCTTTAGGTTGGGCTCCTGGTGTAGGGCAATGAAGGCCTAGGTACGAGCAATGGGTACTGTAGGTCCATTTACCTTTTCCTACTGAAGAGATCTAACTAATAGATCCCACTGAGGCCATGCAGTGTTACAGAAGATCAATCCTTTCCTAAATTTTGCAATCCAAATTGTTTCCAGTGGGTTAAAAGGCACCCCAAGGTAGAGTCCTTGGGAACTGAAGAAAAGAGAAGGTCCATTACCTAGGAAATCCCCCTGACTCTTAGGTGGCGTTCCACGTGGGATATGTCAGAGGTTCCTGGTGTCAAAGCCACTCGAGGCATTCCCTGAAAAAAAAAACACTACGACCACTGCCACTGATATAGTCCCCTGTAGGAGGGAGGCCTGCCCTCCACCCCTGCTTCCCCGTCGCATTCTAGACTAAGATGGGTGCTGGTGTATGGACTGAAATACTGTTCCTTGAAGGTCACTCCATAAAGGTCATGCCTTATTTTACCTTGCATTGAAGACCTACCTTTTTTTTTTAATATTTTATTTATTTATTTGACAGACAGAGATCACAAGTAGGCAGAGAGGCAGGCAGAGAGAGAGGAGGAAGCAGGCTCCCTGTTGATCAGAGAGCCGGATGCGGGGCTCGATCCCAGAACCCTGGGATCATGACCTGAGCCGAAGGCAGAGGCATTAACCCACTGAGCCACCCAGGCGCCCCGAAGACCTACCATTTTTAACCCATGGAAAACACTAGAAGTTTTACAAGAGGAAACTATCCAATTTTGTAGCTAAAGTAGTTAGTAGAGGGTATTGATGGAAAACAGTAACAACAGAAATCCATCATGGTCTAAGCAACATTCCAACACACGTAGTCTTTACAGCCAACTTTCCTAGGAAATGGTCCCCTGTAAGTGTCACTTTCTAGATGTAGCCCCCAATAAGGATTTACTAAGGGGGGGTGGGATCAAAGGGGAGAAGGTGGTGGAATTTTCTGGTTGAGGTGGGGAGGAGGGAGCTCTTCCTTTTTGTTGGGTCTAACTTAAGAAGTTAAAAGGCTAATCTGGGGAGCCAAAGGAGTCATAGGTTCCCCTTCTTTTTCTTTTTCTTTTTTTAAGATTTTATTTATTTATTTGAGAGAGAGACAGTGAGAGAGAGCATGAGCGAGGAGAAGGTCAGAGGGAGAAGCAGACTCCCCATGGAGCTGGGAGCCCGACGCGGGACTCGATCCCGGAACTCCGGGATCATGACCTGAGCCGAAGGCAGTCGTCCAACCAACTGAGCCACCCAGGCGTCCCCCCCTTCTTTTTCTTTAAGGACGTTTGAGGTGTCCTCAGTATGTAAAGGGGCCAGGGTGGACCTGACTAGATCCCACATAGTAAGGGAAGGAAGGGAAATCTATTTACCTTGTCTATGGCAACATTTCGAGCTCTTTCCAATTCTCTCCCATACTTCTAAATCTAAAGTTCCCCAGTGAGGGAACCACAGGTTGTGTTTAACAACCTCTAACAAACCCTGAAGTTGGTCTTCCGTTACAAAGGCCCTGCTTACCTTAAGGAGCGATTTCTCATTTATAGTAGCCCTGTTAGCCTTTAAAAAAGTTGCTCTAAAGAGCACCTGGGTGGCTTAGTCCTTAAGCCTCTGACTTCAGCCTCGGGTCACGATCCCCAGGTCCTGGGATCCAGCCCACATCGGGTTCCCTGCTAGGGGGGAAGGCTGCCTCTCCCTCTCCTACTCCCTCTGCTTGTGTTCCCTCTCTCACTGTGCCTCTCTCTGTCAAATAAATAAAATCTTTAAATAAGTAAAATTTGCTTTAAAACCTTAATATATGGTCTCTCTTCGAGAAAGAGGTTTTTCCCCATATCTGGAATTCTTAGAAACAGTTTAATTCCATAAAAAATATTCAAGCCTGGAACTTCCCCAAACTCAGCCATGAGCCGATGGCAACTTACTACATGCAGATTTTTCGTTTTTGGGCAATCAATATGGCGTCTGTTGCAAAACGGTCATGTTGGGGTCACCACTTGCTGGGGATGGTCAGCAATCCCTGTTCCGATGGATGGAAGATTACTCCAAACTTTGCTGTGAAAGAGAAGAGAAGGCAAGGGGGTCAACACTCAAGAATGAAGACCAATTATTGTTTTTATTTTTATTTTTATTTTTTATTTTTTATTTTTTTTAAAGATTTTATTTATTTATTTGTCATAGAGAGAGAAGCGAGAGTGAGCACAGGCAGACAGAGTGGCAGGCAGAGGCAGAGGGAGAAGCAGGCTCGCTGCCAAGCAAGGAGCCCGATGTGGGACTCGATCCCAGGACGCTGGGATCATGACCTGAGCCGAAGGCAGCTGCTTAACCAACTGAGCCACCCAGGCGTCCCTATTGTTTTTATTTTAATCTGAAGGTGGCCAGTAATACTCAAAATCAACTACTACTCAACTTCAAAACCACTAAGGGGATGTTACGATTCAAAATTCCTTTAATTTCTAACTTTCTCAACCTTTGTGGATAAACGTATTTTTATGATTTATTAAAAAAACTTTAAGTTCAGGGTTTTTTTTATTAAGAAAAAGAGATGAGGGGGTGTCTGGGTGGCTTAGTACATTAGGCGTCTGCCTTTGGCTCAGGTCATGATCCTGCAGTCCTCAGATAGAGACCCTTAAGCCCAGGGGTGGGTTCCCTGCTCAGGGAGGAGTCTGGTTCTCCTGCTGCCCCTCCCCCCGCACTTGTTTCAGTGCTCTCTCTCACATAAATAAAATCTTTTTTAAAAAAGGATGAAATAAAAAGGCACTGATTACAGATTATGATAATATTTAGGTAAAAATAAATCCATATGTATATTTTTAAAAGATCTATAAAGATGTACACCAAGTAGTTAAGAATACTTAACTACTTTTGCTTAAGAAAAGTATTCTTAAGAAAAGAATACTTAGGGGCGCCTGGGTGGCTCAGTGGGTTAAAGCCTCTGCCTTTGGCTAAGGTCATGATCGCAGAGTCCTGGGATCGAGCCCCACATTGGGCTCTCTGCTCAGCAGGGAGCCTGCTTCCTCCTCTCTCTCTGCCTGCCTCTCTGCCTACTTGTAATCTCTGTCTGTCAAATAAATAAATAAAATCTTTGAAAAAAAATTTAAAAAAAAGAAAAGAATACTTAACTGCTTTTGGAGGATGGATCAAATAGAAACTTTCACTTTATCTGTATTTCAAATTTTTACAAAATCACATATTATTAGAAAAAAGAAAACAGCTTATTTTCATATGG
The DNA here is from genome assembly GCF_902655055.1 of Lutra lutra. Taxonomy (NCBI): domain Eukaryota; kingdom Metazoa; phylum Chordata; class Mammalia; order Carnivora; family Mustelidae; genus Lutra; species Lutra lutra. The sequence continues at coordinate 50,252,089 of NC_062284.1, forward strand.
AAAGCTTTAAAATAATGAGGTGGGACCACTGGAAGCCTTAAGAAGGTATGTACCCAACCAAAGTGGCCAATAATTTTATTAGCAGTGTATACTGTCCTTTTTGCAGAATCTGTACTCTAGAAGCCAGATCATCAATAATCTATTCACTGGAGTCCAGATTCCAAATTTCCCTAGTATGATTTTACCCACTGCCAAAGGCATTTGGAATGAAAACAGAAATAGGTATAACAAAATGCATGTCAAATAGTGATTCAAATCATCAACCTGTTAAATTTTATGATTCACACACATACACCAAGTACAAAATGGGGTTCATTAATAAAAGGATTACACGCACAAAAAAGCAGTACTATCTTGTTATAGGGTAAATAATAACTATGAAATGAGTCTGAGAAGGGATACAAGGCTTGAGGACTGGAACTACAACACTTAAAAAAAAAACACATGGAGTATTGGTTGCTTGAATAAGCAGTTGAAGCATCTATATTCTTTAAAGGCATTAATTCAGACTTGAGTTGGGTTTTAAAGAATAGTTGGACTGTGGGGAAAGTGAATGGCAATGTGGCCTGTTGCAGTCCAACGACAGCAAGCAGCGCCCAGGTTCAGGGTATTGTGGACAGGAAAACATTGATAGGTAAGGCGGGGCCAGTCATGGAAGAGCTGTGAATGAAACAATGAAAATGTAGGACTGCAATAGAGCTATTATAGGATTTTAGTGTGGGAGTCACACAAAAAAAGTGAATATTTTCAGATGATACCATAGCAGTAATTTGCAGGATTGGCTTGGGGGACAAACTCAGTGTGGGAGACAGAAGGCAGTAAAAGAGGAAGGGTCTTGAAAGTGATGTGCAGTATCTCTATCATGTTATTTTTCACATAGAATAAAGCTGTCTGAAGAAGATAGATTACAAACATTCAGAAAGGTTTCCAAATGACTGTGAAGAATTATAAAGTACTGTTGGGTAACTCAGAGAGCTCTGTGAAGTTTAAATTAAGTGCCTTGTCTGGATTAATCAGAGACCACTCCTCACTTTCCAATAGGACATCCTTGGCTGTGGGAGGATGCAGAGGAAGAGAGGCAATTACGACTGACTAGTATAGTCCTATTTGACTTGTTGAATGGAATAAGGTAGATAATTAAGTAAAATGAGGGCATGTAGGATGACAGATAACTAGTACAACATTCAGCTAATAACTTAGGAGGAAAGTACATTAGGCATTTCACAGCTGTTGCTGCTTTTCCTTTCTTCTTCTTGGCAGGCAGCTTGGCATTGGGAGGAAGGAAGGTTGCAGGGGATATATTACACCCTGGTAATAACTACAAACCACATAAAGCCTCTTCAAAAAGAATTATTTCTTGAGTTAAAAACAAAAGTTCAGTTTTATTCTGTTTGTTGTTGTTGTTGTTTCTTTAGTGTAAGGTAAGGAGTTACTATTTCCCTGTTCTTCACCTCTTTCCCCACCCCACCTCCACTACTGGGTTCTGGCTCATGGCTTTCTTTCTATTATACACAACCTACTCAATACAAGCATTCAACTTTAGAACTGTAAGTTGTTTTCGAGGCACCTGGGTGTCTCAGCCATTAACTGTCTGCCTTTGGCTCAGGTCCTGGGGTCGAGCCCCACATTAGGGTCCCTGCTCAGTGGGAACCCTACTTCTCCCTTTCCCACTCCACCTGTGTTCCGTCTCTGGCTGTCTCTCTCTCCTGGCAAATTAATAAAATCTTAAAAACAAAACAAAACAAAAAGACCTGTAAGGTGTTTAGAGTAAACAGAAGAGATCAAGCGCACTCCTACTTTCCATCTCGCCCACCTAGGTTTACAAAGCCTTAAAACCAGAGTTGTAAGTATTTGTCATCAACATGGTGTTTAGCATTCTGCCTTGTATTATGCTATTTTTTCACTTGTTTTCCCATCTCCCCCCCCCCTTTTTTTTTTTTAAAGATTTTATTTATTTATTTGACAGAGAGAGATCACAAGCAGGCAGAGAGGCAGGTAGAGAGAGAGGAGGAAGCAGGCTCCCTGCCGAGCAGAGAGCCCGATGTGGGGCTCGATCCCAGGACCCTGAGATCATGACCTGAGCCGAAGGCAGCGGCTTAACCCACTGAGCCACCCAGGCGCCCCCCCCCCTTTTTTAAGATTTTATTTATTTGACAGAGAAACAGTGAGAAAGGGAACACAAGCAGGGGAGTAAGAGAGGAAGAGGCACACCTCCCGCTGAGCAGGGAGCCCGATGTAGGGCTCCATCTCACAACCTTAGGATCCCTACCCAAGCCCAAGGCAGACACTTAAAGACTGAGCCACCCAGGTGCCCCTTGTCTTCCCATCCTCAGCAAATTCTGAGTTATCTGACAGAGGGACGGATTGTTAATTCTTCCTGTATCCTCTACTTCTACCCCATCCAGCTAAGGAATGAACTGCTTGAAAATACAAATGGCCTCTTTTTTTTTTTTTTTTAAATACAGAGAGAGAGAGATCACAAGTAGGCTGAGAGGCAGGTGGGAGTGGGGGGCGGGTGGGAGCAGGCACCCTGCTGAGCAGAGAGCCCGATGTGGGGCTCGATTCCAAGACCCTGAGATCATGACCTCAGCCCAAAGCAGAGGCTTAACCCACTGAGCCACCCAGGTACCCCCGGAAATGGTCTCTTAAGAACTTCTCTTGCATCAAATACAGTGCTGGTTAATAAGTAGGTCATGACAAAGATCATGTGGTAAAAGAAATTTCTGGTAAAATGAAAATAAGTAGGTTTCATTAACATTTTATAGATATTTTTATTCTATGAGAACAATGAGTAAGAAAACATGTTAGTGTTGTTAAAAAAACAAAATTAAACTGAGTAAATCTTAAGATCTAATTGACTTCATTCAATGATTCATGAATAGGGCAGCAGCCTATCTAGCATATAAAAAGAAACTCCAGAGAGTTATGGGAAGGGAAGGTTTTCAAAGGCAGAAAAGAGGTGAGATAAGGAAGACATAAATGGGGGGTGGGGTGGGGAAAGATTATTTCAGGAAAGGTCACCTTCCTGTGGAGGACAAAATAGTCTATTAGGTGGATTACCTCACTGGTGCTGATCAGGAAATTTCAGATGGACTGGTTAAGATTACACTCCTGGGGGAGAATGAAACTGCAATCAGGTTAAAAATATTAAGTTTCAGTTTGGTAGTGATTCTATTTGGGGCCTGCTGTCTCTCTCTCTTTTTAAAGATTTTATTTATTTGTCAGAGAGAGTGAGAGAGAGAGAGCGCAGGAGTGAGCACAAGCAGGCAGAGGGAGAGGGAGCAGCAGCCTCCCCATCAAGCACGGAGCCCAATGCAGGGCTCTCAAGACCTGAACTGAAAGCAGATGCTTAACCGACTGAACCACCCAGGGACCCCACTTTGTCTCTTTTATGTCTGATTACTTCTGTTTACTTAAGTTAGTAGTTACATTAATTATAGGTCAACCAAGCCTCTGGTCCCTCTGAGTAAATGCTATATATAATATATAATAAAGTGTGTCCTGAGAAAATAACAATTTCTCCTGATACATAGAAGTTACTGATTAATACAAATTTCAAACACTCTCTGTAAGGCCTTAGAATATGTAGTAAGCAAGGGAATACAGAGTAGTAAGAATTAGATCCTTCGGGGTGCCTGGTAGCTCAATTGGTTAATCCTTAATCATCTGCCCTTGGCTCAGGTCCTGATCCCAGAGTTCTGTGCTCCATCCTTGGTGGGAGTCTGCTTCTCCCTCTCCCTCTGCTCCTTCCCCTGCTCATGCCTGTGCACACTCGCTCCCACATTCGCTCGCATGCTGTCTTTCTCTCTGGCATGCTCTCTTTCAAATAAATAAAATCTTTAAAAAAAATTAAACTCTGCGGGGTGCCTGGGTGGCTCAGTGGGTTAAAGCCTCTGCCTTCGGCTCAGGTCATGATCCCAGGGTCCTGGGATCGAGCCCCGCATCGGGCTCTCTGCTCAGCAGGGAGCCTGCTTCTTCCACTCTCTCTGCCGGCCTCTCTGCCTACTTGTGATCTCTCTCTCTCTCTGTCAAATAAATAAATAAAATCTTAAAAAAAAATTAAACTCTGCCATCAAAAAACTTGCCATCCACAACCAGACAAAGCCCAGAGATAGTAAAAGGAAGGAAATAGTAAAGATCAATATGGTTACAGACATATAGATGAAAGGAACAGAATAGAAAACCCAGCATTCCCACACTTAGATGGTCAATTAGTCTACGACAAAGGAGGCAGGAATATACAATGGGGAAAAACAATCTCTTCAATAAATGGTAGTAGGAAAACTGGACAGTTACATGCAAAAGAATGAAACTGGACCACTTATACTTTACTTACACAAAAATACACTAAAATGGATTAATGATATAGTATATGTGCTGCCGAAGCGAGCACTGGATTAATGATATAAATGTGAGACTCCTGGAAGAAAATATAGGCAGTAATCTCTTTGACATCAGCTTGAGCAAGGTATTTATGGATAATGTCTCTTCAGACAAGGGAAACAAAAGCAAAAATAAACTATTGGTAGTAAAAATAATAAGAAAACTTTTGCACAAAGTAAGAGAACTTTGGCACAGCAAAGGAAACCATCAACAAAAGGAAAAGCAATGAATGGGAGGAGATATTTGCAAAACATATATCCAATAAGAAGTTAACATTCAAAATATATATAAAGAACTTACACAGCAGCATGCCTTGCTGGCTCAGGCAGTAGAGCAGGTGATCTCAGGGTTATGAGTTCAAACGCTTATTGCTCTAGGAGCACACTTAATTAAAAAAACAAAAAACAGGGGCACCTGGGTGGCTCAGTCAGTTAAGCGTCTGTCTTCAGCTCAGGTCATGATCCCTGGGTCCTGGGATCAAGTCCCAAATTGGGCTCCCTGCTCAGTAGGGAGTCTGCTACTCCCTTTCCCTCTGCCCCTCCATCCACTCATGCTCTCTCTCTCTCAAATAAATAAAATCTTAAGAGAAAAAAAAAAACAACCCAGGAAACAAAAACAGTTAAATAGCTCAACACTAAACAACCAAATAATCCAATTTAAAATGGGCAGAGAGGGGCGCCTGGGTGGCTCAGTTGTTAAGCATCTGCTTTTGGCTCTGGTCATGATCCCAGAGTCCTGAGATCAAGCCCCAAATCGGGCTCCCTCTTCCACAGGAGGCCTGCTGCTCCCTCTCCCACTCCCTCTGCTGTGTTCCCTCTCTCTCTGTGTCTCTTTCTGCCAAATAAATAAATAAAATCTTAAGAAAAAAAAATGGGCAGAGTACCTAAATAGATATTTTCCCAAAGACATACAGATGGTCAACAGACATGAAAAGATGCCCAACATCACTAATCATCAGGGAAAAGCAAATGAAAAGCACAATGAGATATCATCTCACATCTGTCAGAATGACTAAAATAAAAAACACAAGAAATAAGAAATTTTGCTGGAAATGCAGAGAAAAAAGAACCCTTGTGGCCTGATGGAGGAAATGCAAATTTGGGGAGGGCAGGGAATGTAAATTTTGGGGGCAATCACTGTGGAAAAGAGTATGGGTGTACCTTAAAAAATTAAAAATAGAAATATCATATGATCCAGTGATTCCATCACTGACTATTTACTCAGAGAAAACAAAAACACTAATGAGAAAAATATATGCACCTCTGTATTTATTGCAGCATTATTTATAATGGCCAAGATATGGAAGCATCATAACTGTTCATCAACAGATAAATGGATAAAGATGATATATATCTTTATATATACACAATGGAATATTTCTAAGCCATTAAAAAGAAGGAGATCTTGGCATGTACAACATGCATGGGCCTGGAGGGTATTATATTAAGTGAAATACATCAGACAGAGAAGACAAATGCCATATGATTTCATTTATATGTGGAATCTAAAAAACAAAACAAAAAAACAGACTTATAAATACAGAGAACTAGTGGTTGCCAGAGGGGGAGAGAATGGGTGGGATAGGTGAAATAAGGAGAAAGGGATTAAGAGGTACAGACTTCCAGTTGTAAAAGACATAAGCCACAAATCTGAAAAACATAGCATGGTGAATACAGCCTATTATATTATAATAACATTGTATGGTAACTACACTTAATGTGGGTGGTGAGCATCGCATAATGTATATTAGTGTGGAACCACTAGGTTATACACCTGAAACTAACATAAAATTGTTCAATAAGCATTGTTTTATAAAGATCTTACCATCCAGGAAGCGAGATAAATGTAGTATTAACTATAGAGCTGTGAGGTTCCAATGCAATGTGGCAATTGAGCGAGGCATTAATAACTTGGAGGATGATCACTTGCTCAAAGTTGACAATTTGGAAAATACAGAAAAGCACAAGCAAAAAAAAAAAAAAAAAAGCCACATCTAAAGAAAACAAAAAGCACCTATAATTCTCCCGCAAAGAGAGAACCACTATTAATATTTTGGGTCTTTTTTCACATGCTTTTGTTTTTGCTTTTCAAGTTAGCTTAAAAGCAATACACACATATGGCAAAAAAAAAAAAAAATTATAGCCGTATAAAAAGGCATACCACTTAAAAAGGTAAAAGATCTGCTCCCCAGAAATAGGTTGAAATAAATTTCTACGTCAAGATGGAGCCCCTCCTGCCAGGTATCACGTCGGAAAACCAAACTTTGGCTGCCTTTAAATTCTTCTTGACCGGAAACAGTATACGCTGTCAGCCAATCCCCAAAAGCTACGTCAACGCTGGGCTCCAAACTTATTTCCTTGTTCCTTGACCTTTCTAAATAAGGTCAGATGTGCGATTCCAGCCCTGTTTCTGAGCTGCTGCGTCTACTGCTATGTAAAAGTCGCTGTTGCCCAAACACCCTCTAGTAGAGGGCTCCATTGCTTCTGAGACACTGTGTACTCCCAATCCGTGATTATTTTCCCTCAAAGGAAGGACATCAAGCTAGTTACGAAATTGTTTTGTCATTTGACAGGTAACAACTTCGTTGTGAATCTATCTGCAATTAAAACTGCATTCACATGTCTGTTTACCCCTTAAAATGGTTACAGATGTAATCACATTATTAGGTGTCCTGCATCTTCCTTTCGTCAACCGCACAAAGGAATCTCTCTCCTTAGAAGAGCTGGACCTATTTCTTACTGCATTCAGGGTTGCTACACCACAAGCGTGGGGACTGGGCAGGCGGTGACCCCAGCCGGCAGATGGTAGGCCATTTTGGGCGGCGGGGTGGTTGGGGGCGGGGGGAGACAGAGGGATAAGCCAGTTTGGTTGGTATGTAGGGTATCATCAGGATGACTCGAGGCCAGAGGGTGGGCATAGTATTCCAAACCAGCACTTGAGACTCCCTTTAATTCTTGTACTGGAAAAGAAAAAGGAAGTCAGCTAATTTGGGTAAGGAACGGATTGTCTGAAGAAGAGCTTAAGAGGCTGACTGACGAAGGGAGCTGTCCAGGAGGGAGCTGACATTTGAGTCTAGAACTGAGAAGGGACCTAGGTCGGAGAAACTGTAGGGTTGGTCAGTTTTCTGCAGCCTGATCTTCACTGTTCCCTCCCCTCTCTAAGAGAAGTCCTCTCTTTAGCTACGTCCCGCGGAGGAACCTTTTTCCTAGGCCCGGGGGGTAGGGCAGGTCCTTGCAGCGGGATACCTAACAAAATCCCTCAGTCCTTCCCCGCCCCCGCGCCGCGGGAATTCTGAGATCTGGGCGGGCCTTCAGCTAGGCGCTCTAAGGAGCAGGGATAGGGGAATATAGCCGCCAATCAGACCACCCGGATACCCGGATGTGAAGCGGTGCGCGATACAAAGGCGAGTTACCACCCAGCGCTTCGTCAGGTACAGTGACCAATAAGCACTTCTCGGGTGATAAATGACAGGAAAAGTAGCCATTTACAAACTAGTTTCTCTCACGCATGTGGAAATTCTCTTGCTTAGTCTAACCCACTACTGATTGTAATTGGGCAGAATTATGAAGAGCGGTAGAACTGTCTAATTAGAAGCGGGAGCGAGAAAAGTCGCAGCCAATAGCACGACTCTCGGGAGCGGGGCGGGGCCTAGGCCTTCGCCTCGGCGGCGGAGGAGACGCGGGGGCCATTTTGTGAAGAGACGAAGACTGAGCGGTGCGGCCGGGTCGTCGACCTCGAGCAGCAGTTGGCTTCTCTACGTAGAACCCGGGAGTAGGAGATTCAGAATCGAATCTCTTCTCCCTTCCCCCTCCTGGTAAGTGGAGGGGGCAAAAGCAGGGCAGGCATTGGGTTCCTCGGCGAGCGCGAGGGGGTGTGGGAGAGAAGACGAGGGAACCCTACCCTCGGTAGAGTAACCAGGCCTCCATTTATTCTCTTTGCGTTGGGGCGTTAGGTATTATGCCGGAGAGAGTTTTATAGGCCTCAGCCCTTGGCGCAGATTTAACCTAGTGTCCTCTAGGCTACGATCGGAAGGGAAAACGTCCTTTTCCTTTTTCGCCCTTTTTCTGTGTTAACGGCTGCTTTCCTTTCTTTTTCTACGACCATGAGGACTCCGAGAGAAAGATGAAAGGCAAGATCGAGATGCTCATTAATACAGTTGGAAGTTCACGTAGCGCTGATGCCTCCTGTTAAATTTAAAAATTGGGCGGGGGATGGGTAAGGGTTACTAAGTAGATAATTGCACCGCGAGCCTCTAAATTCCGGAGCGTACCGCAGGGCATAAGAGTAGTAAATATAACAATAGATTTAATGTTTTACTGATTACTTTTTATTTTACACCTCTTTGAGAACGGCGGACCTCGAAGTAGTTATTTTCAGTTGTTTTAAAAAATATATTGTAATCTCATTTACATATTAACAGTAATAATTAAAGCTGGCTTACTTTTTATCTGCAGGTTACAAATCACTTGAAATATATAAGTTAGTGGAACTTTGCTTGAGGTAGGTACTACTATCTTTCTCAGGAACTGAGGCACAAGAGTGTCGGTTGCCAGGGTCATAATAAATCAGTAGCGGAACTACTAAGGAATTTGACTCTACTACGTTAGTCAAGTGGTTTACGTAGCTGTTGGAATAGTAGGTATTGATAGTACTGTATTTGAATCTTTGCAAGAACCTAATCATGCAGTCATTCCAGTGAAAACTGGAAATTCCCGAACTGCACTTGGGAAAAATATTTAATTACGAGATTGGCAGTTATTAATTTAACATTCTGATATAAACTTAAAGTTTGACTTTCAGGATATTCTGGCATTGATTTTGTGAAATACTTGTTTAAAAAGTATGTAGTTAACGCATACTTTATTAAGGTATTATTGTGCCCACTATTTGCTAAGTCCTGAAGCTTATGAAAAATGTTAAGTTTATAAAAATTGCATAGGTGTTTCTAAGTAGTATCACATTGACTTACCCAAGAAATCGCTTTTTTTTTTTTTGGATACTTGGGGAGGGGGAAGATTTCTTTTTCATAGTCTGTTCTCTCCCAAAAACTGTTAGCAAAGTTTAAACCAATACTGCAGGATAAATTCATCCCTTAGGAAACCAAGAGAAGGTAAAAGTACTTTTATATGGAATAGTTAATGTATTTGTCAATTTCCTCACCATGTGGCTAATGTAATAGGGATTAAAAGGTTTGCTCTTCAGAAAAAATATAAACATGTATATTACATGGGCTTAAAACCAAAGTTTATCACTACAGAACTGTTAGAAATAAAGGCAGTGATTAGTTAAGATTTAAGTCATAAACATAATAAAAATATTGTTAGCAAATAAAGAGAAATGTAAGAAATCATTTAATAACAATTGGTAAAAATTGAAATTAATTGAAGGGCACTGTTCTTGCCTTGACCTGTGAGAAATAGGGTTTCTTGGGAACAACATGTTCCGAGGAAACAGCTAACTAGAGTTACTATCCATCTGGAAAGATTGGGCCTCAGAATTAAGGTCTGAAACAGTTTTAGAGGTGCAGATAGGTTTTAATAGCATTTCCATGTTGCTAAAAAGGAAGGATTTAAGAGGATGACTAAGTTGCAGCTCTTCTGACCTTTTTGTGTTCCCCATGCTGGTTGCAATGGAGTGTTTGGTGTTGGTTGCTATTCCTTCTATAGAGAATTTAAACATTCTCTTAAATTTGTGATTAGGTCTTTAGTGGGTTTCAGCATGCAGTTTTGTTTTGGATGGAATTGCTGTAAGAACAAACAAGGAATGAATCCAGAATAGTTAATCTAATAATAAAGATTATATTAAGTAGTCGTTATCTAAGATGTTAACTTGGGAGTGACAGTTGAAAGAATCTTGGCCTAAAAGTTCAGAAAACTATCTCCATCTTCCTCTCCATCTTCCTCGCCCCGTTACTGTATTAGGTAAATCAGCCAAACGTTATGGATTTCAGTTTTCTATTTAGAAGGGGGCCTAGACATCTTACCTATTTTCTTAATTTCTATTCAAGTCATTTGTTGTCAGAAGGCTGGAAAGTGTACCGAAAGTTTTATTAAAAGCAGTTTTATATATTAATGATTGTATTCTATCTTAATTAGTCTTGAAGTAGCTCTGATGGTCATGGAGAACATCATTTGCTCATGCTTAATATGTATATTCAGATTGGGCTCAGGGAAGATGATGGTTTTTACATGTTAGATTTATTACAGGATTGACAAGTGAGAACCAGCACTATTTGACGTAGCATAACTGCAAGTGTCATCAGTTACTAGGAAGTTGGGGCTTAAAAGGGGAAAAAGGATTACTATAGGGTTTTTTAATTCTCTTGGTGCATTTACTGTAAGTCAGGATGTTCCTGGATTTACTTTATACCACTCTTACTTATGGGATAGAGGCTCCCCATTAACCTCTCATAGTGGTTCTTAAATGTGAGCCAACGGTAGAATCCGTAAGGGGAATGAATAGTTAAAGTAGATTTCTGGGCTGCACCACCAGAGTTTCTAATTAAGTCTGGTGTGGCCCTCGGAAATTTGCATTTCTAATAAGTGCCACTTGGTGCTGGTTGGCAACCCTCAGTTCAAGAAAAGTGCTTTAGAAGAAGGGATCCAAACCTCCCAGAGGTTTGACGAAGTATAATTTAGGTATACTGTTAATTGCAAAGCATTTTAATTAGGCACTAAAATTGTTCAGTCTTTTTTATGAGGTGGTAGCTCATCAGTTTAACGTAACTTTTTAGAAGACCTCTTAGAAGACCTCTTCATGACTTTCAGAAACAGATGCTTCTTTTCATATTAACTTTTTGGTGAGCGTTTTGTCTTGTGACGTCTGTGCAGAGGATTTATTTGTAGATGAGCCACAAAAGTTACTTAATACACCCTGAAGATTTTGAGTACCGGGTTCAAGCTGTGACTTAAGTAAGAAAATTGAAAGTTTCACCATAACTGGACATCACAAACACTGCTGTAGAGATAATATTCAACTATGTATCTTTTCTAGAACTTTTTATTTTGTACACTTTTTAAAAGATTTTATTTATTTGATGGAGAGAGATAGAGCAAGAGAGGCAGCACAAGCAGGGAGAGTGGGAGAGGGAGAAGCAGTCTTCGCACAGAGCAGGGAGCCTGAATGCCAGGCTCTTTCCCAGGACCCCTAGGATCATGATCTGGGCCGAAGGCAGATGCTTAACAACTGAGCCACCCAGGTGCCCCAAAGATTTTATTTTTAAGAAGTCCCTATGCCCGCTGTGGGCCTCAAACCCACAACCCTGAGATAAAGAGTCCCACACTCCTCTAACTGAGCCATCCAGGTACCTGTATAAATTTGTACATTTTAACACATCAATCCAAATGTAAAACTAATTTGCAGGTTAACACTGAAACTGATCTGCTATTTGGAAAAAATTTATAGTTAAAATTTTAGAAGTTTAGTACTTGTTCTGTTGATGTAGTCATTCACACATAATTGACTCAAGGAACACTTTTTAATTTTAATTTTTTGGAGGTTTTGTTTTATTTTTTTTTTAAGAGGGATAAGGGCAGAGGGAGTGGGAGAGAATCTTAAGCAGGCCCCATGGCCAGTGTAGGGCTTGAGCTCATTGTGACCTGAGCTGAAATCAAGAGTCAGGTGCCTAACCGACTGAGCTACTCAGGTGCCCCTGACCGCCCCCCCTGCCTTTTTTTTTTTTTTTTTTTTTTAAAGATTTTATTTATTTATTTGAGAGAGAGAGATCACAAGTAGAGAGGCAGGCAGAGAGAGAGAGATAGAGGGAGAGAGGGAAGCAGGCTCCCTGCTGAGTAGAGAGCCCGATGCGGGACTCGATCCCAGGACCCTGAGATCATGATCTGAGCCGAAGGCAGCGGCTTAACCCACTGAGCCACCCAGGTGCGGGCCCCCCCCCCCCCCCCCCCCCCCCCCGCTTTTTGAAGTAAGTTCTGCACCTAATGTGGGGCTTGAACTCATGGCTCTGAGATCAAGAGTCACATGCTCTACTAACTGAGCCAGCTAGGTCCCCCTAGTTACTGACATTTGTAAAGGAGATTAAAACCATTTGGCTGAATATTGAATTGTGAGGGTGGTGATTTCCTTATTTTCTCAAAAAACCTACAATCTAATTGAAAATCTTTTAGCTGATGAAACGGCCAGTCTGTCATGCATGTTATTTTTTAGTGTGGTGTTGTGTGAGATTCTTAGAGTTCGTATCTTGAAATAAGCTGCATATACTATCTTATAAACAGACCACAGAAACAAATTCATTAAGGACCATAATTTTCACTTTATGACATTAAATATTCAGTAACTCTAGTAATCTTTTCTCCTTCATTTGGTTTTTCATTCTGTCACTGGAATGATGAGCTCCTTACTAAATTTTATGATGTGCTCCTTATTTAAACATCTTCCCCTATAGAACCTATCAGGTCTTGTTTTGATGATATACAGGTTTTGAGAATAGATGTCATCTCTAATATGTATTTTCATGATAGACCATCCCCCTTAATAATTTTGATACTTGACATTTGCTCCCTTCTTCATCCCTGTTGGCCTGGTTTTTCTATAATTTCTTTGTCCAAGCTGCTGATTATCAAGATGAATGTTCGTAGATTTTTTGTTTTTAAGACCCTTGTGGGAATATAGGCCTATATTTAGTAAATTTTTGTCACCTACTAATAAAGAATTGTGAAGACAGTCACTGGTAGAGGTGATGGTTTTATAGAGGCTTTCCCTTCCCAGTGTAATGTTAATGCTTTACCAAAATGTGTTACATGCAGTGGACAGATATTTCTGTCTTGGGGGTTTAGGGCACAACATTTCTGAGGAACTCTGACTCAATCTGTCCCTTCTCCTTTCACAGGGCAGCAAGGCGAACCCCATCCCTACTCACTGGAGCTCAGCTTTGATTTTTAACCTCCCTTCCCCACCCTTCCAGAACACACACATTCCCATTCCAAAACTGATTTTATAAAGACATTTTAAACATAATGATGCAACTTGGTGTGCACTACTGCAAATTTACAGGTGTTTTTTTTTTTAATTGTTTCCAAAACGGGACTTGGATTTAAGATGTAATTTTTAAAATTTCTATTTCTATTTTTTCTGCAGCAGTTGGGTTAGAGGAGGAGGAGCCTTTTAGCCTCTCATAAACTGACCTCTCTACTTCCTCGTGTATTTTTAAGATTGATTGATGATGTGGAAAGGGCTTTGCTTGTCTGCTACTGAGAACTTTACCCTTGCGGTTTTTGTGGAAACTGCTTTTGGAAAAAAAAAAAAGAAATGAACTTTACTGACTTGACATTTTTGCACCTCCCGTTTTTCTAATCTGGGCTATTTTTATTTTTGTTTTTTTACAGTGAGATTTTTTTGATCTTCAGCTACAGTAAGTTATTCCAATTTTTTTTTTACATTTTTCCTGACTTTCCGCTGATTTCCTTTTTATTGTTGTTACTAGTTACTATTATTATTATTATTATTATTATACTTAATGATGGTGATGATGATGATGATAATGACACTGATGATTTTTAACCGGATTAAAATCGAGTTTTTCTGAATGTTCATAAGAATTTCTCCGGCCTCCTGATTGACTTCAGAGTTTTGCATCTTGGGAGAGAAAGTGAAGGCATTAGCATTTTTAAGTGGATTGATCACATAAACCTTTTCTCTCCCAACCCCACCCTTGCCCTCATCCCCTCCCCCAGGCTCGAAAGAATTTTACTGGCTGTTAAGTCTGTGACCTTATTTTTCCTGATCTTTAACTTAACTGTTTTAGAGCATCTCTGGACGTCTGTATTTTTAATTTTTTATTTTTGTTTTTTTTATTTTTAATCTTTCATTTGTTAAATTTTTAAACTGTGCTGCAATAAAATGTGTGTGGTACTACTTAACACCTATGATGGTGATGGCATTTTCCCAGAAAGCCATTTTCCTCCTGTTACCCTTGAAATCCCATCCTGCTTTTCCTGTACACTACTACCCCTCACAAACCACAAGCTGCAGCAACATGGATGCCCAGCCTGGAACAGCAGCAGCCAGGATGACCTGGAGCCAGGGGGGCCTTCGGAACAGATGCACACCCTTCCCGGGTGATGGTAAGAGGTGTGAGGTCCACTTGGTTTCATTGCAGAGACTAGGAAATACACCCATTTAAGTCTAGTTGATATGGTGTAGGTGATAGCTTTTGAAAATGTTTGGATTAAGGTTTTTTTTTTTTTTTTTTTTTTTTTTTTAAATCTCAAGAGATGTTCCCCAAGGGATGCCAGCTCAGTTTTTTAAAAGCTGATGGAATTAGAGGTTGTAACTAACTTGGGCTGACAATTTTTGATAATTGGAAAGAGGAGCTGAAGTTTACATATACTTCAGAATGAAAATGGTTTGTCTTAAATAGCAACAAGACAAGGACACCTTAGGTGGGTTTGTTCTTAGATTGTTGAAAATGAGTAAAAATTTTCTGTTACTCAGAATAATCTTCCTTGGGTTTGTGACAATAGTTTTTTGATTGTATTCCATTTAGGCTATTCTTACTGAAATTTAACATGAATCAAACCACAAAAAAACCTCCTGTAATAACTAAAACGTTTTTTCTTGGGAGGATTTTTGTTTTGCTTTATTCTAAGGATAGGTAGATTGTTAATCTCAAAAAGCAGTGAAACTTTTTTAATCTGTATCCAAATCAAGAAATACAGAGTTGATCTCTCTTTCAGTGATAACTTGTGGCCCAGCAAATGTTAGGGAATGTGTTCTCTAGAGTAATCAGAAAGAATGAGGATCTAAAGAATTCAGAATTTAGCAACCTGTACTATTTTATTTTAAAGATTTATTCATCCATTTTGGGGGGGAGGCAAAGGGAGAGAGAATCCCAAGCGGAGTCCATACTTGAGTGCAGGGCTTGCAAGCATAACCTGAAACCAAGAGTTAAATGCCCAGCCGACTGTGCCACTCAGGCATCCCACAACATCTAGTATTTTACTGACTATGGTGGAATATTGTGGTAACTCACTATAGAGCTGCTGTAATAGATTTCGAGCTGAGGGAAAAAGTAAAATGATCTTTAAAGGCGTAGTCAGTGCTATGTATTGCTAGGATTAATTACATATTTCTGTTTTTCTTCTACTAAAAGAATAAAATCCACTTAAAAAGTGAACTCTGAAGGCATCCTCAAAAGAAAACAGAATGGGAGAAAGTGATATAGAATGATCTGAGGTTATCTAGAAGAGGAATGGAAAATGTCTTTTATAGGTCCAAGTATTATTGATGTCCTCTGTTAAATGAAAGCTGTTTTTCCTGTTACTCTTCTGTCATTGTGTGGCTCCTGTTCACGGTCAGTCCCTTTTTTTTGTTGTTGTTGTTGTTTTAAAGATATTTATTTATTTGACAGGCAGATCACAAGTAGGCAGAGAGGCAGGCAGAGAGAGGAAGGGAAGCAGGCTCCCCGCCGAGCAGAGAGCCCGATGCGGGGCTTGATCCCAGGACCCTGAGACCATGACCCGAGCCGAAGGCAGAGGCTCAACCCACTGAGCCACCCAGGTGCCCCAGTCCCTTGTTAATCTTACAAATTCTTGTGGGTCGTGTTCTGTTTTGCGGAGATACGAAAAGGTATGGTAGTTTTTCAGGGACTTAGAACGTTGTGAGGGAGACAAATGAATAAGACAGTGTCATGGTGTGATTAGAGGTAAACATAGAACTTACAGAAGCATGTAAAAATGAGTACCTGAATGACTCTTAAAAGGGCAGGAAATGCTTCTAAGGGAAAGAGAACTGAACTGAACCTTAGAATTAAGACCAGATTATAAAAATTAAAAAAAAATTTTTTTAAAGATTTTATTTATTTATTTACTTGACAGATCACAAGTAGGCAAAGAGGCAGGCAGAGAGGGGAAACAGGCTCCCCGCTGAGCAGAGAGCCTGTTGTGGGGCTCCATCCCAGGACTCTGAGATTATGATGAGGCTTAACCCACTGAGCCACCCAGGCGTCCCTAGATTGTAAAAATTTTAATGCCACGCTAAGGAGGTTGTATTTTATCCAAAAACTGTTGGTGAGCTGTTGAAAGGTTCTAAACCAAGGGAGTAAGATCAGTTTTCCATTTTGGAAATGTCACTCTGTTGGTGTGGAAATGGAGAATAAGATTGGAGGTTAGGTGATAAGGAACATAGTAAAATACACAGAAAAATAATGAGCTGGCCTGGTCAAAAGCAGTGGTATTGGAACTAGGGACTAGTTTATAAATGTAGGAGGATTTGGTAGTCCCTGTGATGAGCAAGGATTTCAGATGACTCCCAGGATAGATGTTGGGTAAACAAAGGGAGCAGATTGGGGTAAGAGTAGGAGAAAGCAATTTAAACAATTGGTTTTTGAGATGCTCCTGGAACATTTAAGTAGAGATTTTATTCATTAGATATCTGAGTGCTTATTCTGAAAATCCTTATTAGGCTGGGGTATCTGGGTGAACAAAACCTATTGCCCCCTGTCCTATCGGGTATTACAGATCATTGAGAGGAGAAATAGAATGACAAAGAGCACTGTATAATTTAGAAGGAAAAGAACAGAATAAGGTTATAAAAAGGGAACCAAATTTAGAATATGGAGGTGGGAGGGGAGTGTACTGCCAGTGAAATGACCTTGAATTGATGTTGAAATTAATCCACTTCTGAGTGGATTATCCTACTTGAAAGCACAGGTAATGGGGGGGGGAAATCTTGGCCTCAGAGCAAAAATTACTACTGGAAAGTAGGCACCCAAGGATGCATAGAATAAGACACAGAGTTGGAAAGATAAGTGAAGTGGTTAGCAAGCAGCTTGGTGTACTGGTGGTCCTTGTAGGGTCCTTATTTAATATCTAGATTGTCTTGGGAACAAAAGGAGTCCTTTGAAGGACACTGGAGAATGCTTGAGATCCTATTTGGAATTTCCTTCTGGCTGTTCTCTGGGGAATGAGGACAAAGTTTAAGGAAGACACTAAATCAAAAGACCTATCTGGGTAGGTCACTATCTTTTAATCTCTCTTAGGCCTGGGGATACTCACCCAGTTGTTTCAAATGAGTTTTGTGTGTGTATTAATGGACAGATAATTAGTTTGAAGAGGACAGGTTGATCAGACAGTAGGATACTGATTACTTCTCTTAACACCCCATTGGATAAGACATGATATGATCACTTCCCTGTTTGAAAGGAAAAATGAAGTAGATCCTTCCTTTTGGAAGTAATAATCTGAACACCTTACTGTGTATATATCCATCATTGTTAATGTTCTTATAACTTCTTAGTCATCATAACCTTTTTGTATTATCATTAGTGTAATGGAGATGAGAGCACTGAAACACAATTTTAAAAATTTGCTCAAAAGTTAGACATACCTAATAAATGGTGACACATGGAGTCAACCCAGGCAGTTAAGTCTACAGATTTTAACTCTTAATCAAATTAGATGGACTGTTCTTTACTTGACATAATGAAGTATTTTTGAAAAACATATCCATTTGGGGTACAGTTAACCCTCCCCTGAAAAAAAACTGCTTCGGATGACGACTTTTTTGGGGGGGGGGGAGATTTTATTTATCGGTCAGAGAGAGAGAGTGCGCAAGCAGGCAGAGGCAGAGAGAGAATCGCGCTCCCTGCTGAGCAAGGAGCCCAATTCGGGGTTCCATCTCAGGACCCTGGGATCATGACCTCAGCCAAAGGCTGCGGCCCAACTGCTTCTAGAAATTTTTTTTTTTAAGATTTTATTTATTTATTTGACAGAGATCACAAGTAGGCAGAGAGCGAGAAGGAAGCAGGCTCCCCACTGAGCAGAGAGCCCGATTTGGGACTTGATCCCAGGACCCTGAGATCATGACCTGAGCTGAAGGCAGTGACTTAACCCACTGAGCCACCCAGGTGCCCTGGACTTCTATTTTTAGAGTATGCAACTAAATACTATCATTAAAATATTAAATAATTTAGTTCTTAATCACTTTAAATGAAAATGATGGAGAGTCCAAAGTAGTAAATTTAGATAGATGCAGCTTTGTGGTATAATTTTATAAATAAAATGTTTGGATGTGATCATATTTCAGGGAAGTAAACACATTTCAAAAGTGAGTTTTAGTTGAAGAAATACTATTTGTAGTTTAAAAAAAAACACATCCCAGTTTGCTCCTTGAAGCATTTTTTATATAGTTTTTAGGTTTTTGTTCTGTTTCTGGCTTATTCTTCCACTCTGTTGGAGTACTCTTGTGTCCAGTCTTCCCATTTCTCTTTTTACTCAAACTCCCTGTGTTACTTCATTCGGTCAGATGATTTTCTATACCATCCAAGCTAATGATTCTCATGCTTGCATCACCAGACTTAACTTTGAATGACATGCCAGTCTGTCTAGTTACCTAGCTGACTGCACCCCTGAATATGAACTATATCAATTTAAAAGTCCCAGATGGGGCTCCTGCTGTTCTCTCAAACCAGTGTTGCCAGTTGCAGTTAATGAAACTCCAGTTTTTATGTCATAGAGTCAGACTTCGGTTAGCCATCCTTGTCTTTTTTTTCTCCTAGACCTCACCTTCGGGCTTGATGGAGTATCCTGTCAGGGCTTCCTTTAAAATACAAGTATTGATCACACTGCCATGGCTTGGTCCAGTTTCAAGCTGCAGTTGTCTCTTGTGAATTATTGGGATAGGTTTAGGTTTCTTTTACCCCTTCCCACTGGTGTGTGTGGTAGCTAGATTGGTCCTGCTCAAATGTAATGTTGGAAAAACATACTGCTTAAAGGATTTGCCGCATGAAACTCAGTAGCTCCCTATTTTCAGTGTTAAAATTCACTGTGATGGGGCACCTGGGTGGCTCAGTGGGTTAAAGCCTCTGCCTTCCGGCTCGGGTCATGATCCTGACCCGAGGGTCCTGAGATGGAGCCCCGCATTGGGCTCTCTGCTCAGCGGGGAGCCTGCTTTCTCTTCTCTCTCTCTGCCTGCCTCTCTCCCTACTTGTGATCTGTCAAATACATAAATAAAATCTTTAAAAAAAAATTCATTGTGATTTTAAAAAATATCCTACATGGTCTGTTGTGCTTCTCCTCCCTTACTAGTTGTATACATACAGTATATTCTCTATCGCATTGCCTCCTTACTGAGTCTTGAATGCTAGATGGTCCTGTCTCAGAGCCTTCCTTGGAATTTTCTTCCCCAAGACATTCCTAAGTTTAGGTTTCTCATTTCATTTTTAGGTTCTTAACTCAAAGGTCATGGCCTCACTTATGTTTTCCAAACTCACTTAGACCTTCAAGCTTCCCCATCCCCACTGGGTACTGTGGTCTTTTCTCCGGCACACATAGAAGTTTATCATCTGTGTAAAGGTATAGGGAAATATTTTGAAAGATACAGGTAAAACAATACTGTTAGGGTTGGAGGGAAACTTGCTGTGTGTGTGTTGAAAACCGCTTTAAGATAGGTTTGGCTGTGGTGGAAGGAATCAGTTTTTTCATTTGAGAGCATAGGCTATTGTGCTTCTTATGATGGGGCTGTAGACAAAATTTGGAAGAACTTTATCTTTAAAAAAAAAATACTCTTTTGAGTATGCATGTATATATAGGCTTTCCAAAAAGTCATTCATACGTATAGCACATACATTCAAGTGGAAAAATTTTTTTACTTCATGTGAACATAACATAAAATTAGTAGAAATCTGAACATTTAAATAGCTTCATACATTACATTCTTGTACAGTATTTTACTTAACTAGAACTATTTTGGGCCCTTATGTTCTTCCCATTTTCCCCTTTCATACATAATTGAACAGTCTGACAAAATTTTGTAGATTCCCTTAATTATTTTATTTTTAGATCTGTGTATGCATATATTTGGTGCTGTTTTCATTTTATTGTGAAAAATTCCCAGAGGAGTATAATTTCCATGAAATTGTCCAGCTTTAATAGTCCTTTGGTAATCTTGTTCCATCTGTACCTGCATCTGTCCTCTCAGCTTTGTTATTGAAGCAAATCCTTTATATATTTCATCTGTAGATCTTTCAATATGTATTTTTGAAAGATAAGGACTTGGAAATAAAATCATTGTCAAAAAATATTTAAGACCCTAAAATACTACTGTGGGGGCTGAAAAAGGCATTCCTCAATTGTGTTTCATTTTTGTGGGAGTATTAACAAAGATGATTGACTTTTGCTTACATGTTTTTTGCTTGGTCCTTTCTGGATTTTGAGAAGTTCCTTTATTAGAAGTTTAGTTTTTTTAATTTGAAAGACTCTTGGCATGTTTATTCTCATTGGTGATAAAATTGAGGTCAGGGTAGCAAAAGATGGGATTCCTCTCTATATTTTACTGTTAATACTCAGATTTAGGTATAATCCTATGTTCTAGCTGCTTAGATCTGAGTGATGGAGAATGTTGTAAATTTAAGTTGGATTTCCTTATTAAAATAATTTACTTACACAAAATAATTTCCTCTACTGGTCCAAGATCTTTTATTTACAATTCAGAAAGGTGTAAATGTATGGAAAATTTTTTTCATTAGTTTGACAGTTTGGTGACAAGCCTGATGTCAGTTGATGTGAGATTATTTATAGTCTGTTACATTAAATGACTGTGATTATGCATATGATCGGAGAAATGCTAATATGTTTTATTTGACAGCTGTGTGCTTCCCCAGATCCCACTGGGGTGTAACACAACAAAAAATGCATAGTATTATCTTGGTAAATTGTGTGAAAAATCCTGATTTTCCAAACACATGTATCCATGATACACTTTAAAAAGCATATTTTGTTGGAACTCAAAGATAATTAAATCTTCTGTCAGTAAGTATTGTTGACCTTTGCTATTCAGAATATGGTCTGTGCTCCAGCAGCAACAACAACATCATCGTCGTCGTCATCATCATCATCATCATCATCATCATCTGGAAGCTTCGTAGAAATACAGAATTTCAGTGCTCTCTTCTAGAACTGTGCTGGGTACAGTAAAGATAAACAGGTCTAGACTATTTGCATTCCTTTTTTATCGCTTGCTCGTGACTTAGAAATTTTGGTGGGTTTTGTGGCAAGAGTTTTTGGTGTTTGGGGGGGAAGTTGAGGATCATGGTGTGGCTCCATTTTGTGTAAATTTGAAATAATACAATGTAAAAAGTAACTATTTTATGTGTAAGGTTTGAACTAATGATCTCCCCAAATTACAAATAAGGGTAAGAATCAACTAATTTCAAACAGGCAGAATGGGTAAATGGTTATACCACTTAAGCTAGTAATTGAAATAAATACATCTGAAATAAATGTATTTTGAATTATCACAGCTCTTAGGGAAATGATATATCTCGTATAATATGACCACTCTATTTTCGGTAGTAAATGATAGCTGAAGAGAGTAATATTTTATTTTATTTTATTTATTTATTTTTTTGAGAGTAGTAGTTGAAAAACAAAATTTTGCAGGTCCGTGTAGATGAATTTCTGTATACCTTCCACCTAGATTGCCATAGTTTCATTTTCTTTCATTGTTACTTGCTAAACCATTTGAAGGAAATTCTGATTTAAGACAGACCCCTAAAACTTAAAAGCATGAATCTCAAGTATAAGGATAGTGTTCTTACCAGGGGTTTATACAAATTAAACTAGATTCTCATTCACAAAAGAATTTTAGTTAATACTAGAAATAATAAGTCCTTCTTATATCTTTTTACTTACTATTTTTTAAAGATTTTATTTTTAATTGACAGAGGTCACAAGTAGGCAGAGCAACAGGCAGAGAGATGGGGGGAAGCAGGCTCCCCACCAAGCAGAGAGCCCAGTATGGGGCTCGATCCCAGGACCCTGAGATCATGACCTGAGCCAAAGGCAGAGGCTTAACCCACTGAGCCATGCAGGCGCCCTTCTTTTTACTTACTATTTCTATCCATTGCGTATGTTCTTGATGTTTTATATCCCAGCTGAGATTTATTGACCTTACTGTAGTAATTTTGAAATGTTGATCTAAATTCTTTTCCCTGTAAAAAGGGGAAAGAATTTTTTTTAAGATTTTATTTGAGAGAGCATGAGCAAGTGAGGAGAACACAAGTGGGAGGAGGGGCTGAGGGAGAGAGAGTGGCATACTCCCTGCTGAGTAGGGAGTGTCTCTCCCAGGGTCAAGATCTGAGCCTAAGGCAGACCCTTAAATGAAGGAGCCACCCCAGGTGCCCCATAAATATTTCTAATGCTTGTTTGATATTTGAAGATTTGGGGGACCTCTTGTTTTTAAATGGCTTAAAGTGTTCCCAAAGTAAATAGATGTTTATCAAGGGGAGTTCTATATAGAGGCTGCTCTGGTTAAGCATATGATAGGCTTATTTTCAACAACATGGATGGAACTAGAGGGTATTACGCAGAGTGAAATCAGTCAGAGAAAGACAATTATCATATGATCTCCCTGATAGGAGAAATTTGAGAGACTGAGTGGGAGGTTTGGGGGTAGGGAAGGAAAAAATGGAACAAGATGGGATGGGGAGGGAGACAAACTGAAAGAGACTTAGTCTCACAAAACAAACGGAGGAGGTATGGAGAGGGTGGTTGGGTTATGGACGTTGGGGAGGATATGTGATAAGGTGAGTGCTGTGAAGTGTGTAAGCCTGATGATTCACAGACCTGTACCCCTGGGGCAAATAATAGCATGTTAATAAAAATAATTTAAAATTTAAAAATATGATAGGCTTCTAAAATGCTGGATTCTTTTTTTTTTTTTAAGATTTTATTTATTTATTTATTTATTTGACAGAGAGAGATCACAAGTAGACGGAGAGGCAGGCAGAGAGAGAGAGAGAGAGGGAAGCAGGCTTCCCGCTGAGCAGAGAGCCCGATGCGGGACTCGATCCCAGGACCCTGAGATCATGACCTGAGCCGAAGGCAGCGGCTTAACCCACTGAGCCACCCAGGCGCCCCTGGATTCTTTTTTAGATTTTCTTTTTCTTTGTGACAGATTGTGAGAGAGCACAAGCAGAGGGAGAGGGAGTCCAGTGCGATGCAGGGCTGGATCCCAGAACTCTGGGGTCATAGTCTGAGCCAAAGATAGGCACTTAACCACCCAGGCACCACTCCCCCTTTTTAATTTTTATGTAATCTTTGTGTGCAGTTGGGCTCTGCCCAACAATCCCCAAGATCAAGAGTCACGTGCTCTACCAACCGAGGCAGCCAGCGGCCCCCCCCCCCTTTAAGTCTGATAGAACACTCTGAAGCACACAAATAACATTTTTCTTTAAAAAAAAAAAAAAAATATTTATTTATTTATTTATTTATTTATTTGACAGATCACAGTAGGCAGAGAGGCAGGTGGAGAGAGGGGGAAGCAGGCTCCCTGCTGAGCAGAGAGCCCAATGCGGGGCTTGGTCACAGCACCCTGAGATCATGACCTGAGCTGAAGGCAAAGGCTTAACCCTCCGAACCACCCAGGCACCCCAACAAATAACATTTTTTAATAATGACAGTTGATTATGAAGGTTGAGACTAGAGAATTGTCTTGTATTTGTCAGGACTAACAATGAGAGACCCCAAATTTATGAAACAAAATATTCAGTGGAAAATTGGTCTTAGAGATGCCTATTTTCTTTTTTTTTTTTTTTTTTAAGATTTTATTTATTTATCTGACAGAGAGAAATCACAAGTAGGCAGAGAGGCAGGCAGAGAGAGAGGAGGAAGCAGGCTCCCCGCTGAGCAGAGAGCCCGACGCGGGGCTCGATCCCAGGACCCTGAGATCATGACCTGAGCCGAAGGCAGCGGCTTAACCCACTGAGCCACCCAGGCGCCCCGAGATGCCTATTTTCTTGATTTTACAGTTTTGAATTGCTCTGGTAGAAGGGAAGCACTCAACCTTTCCAACTTCTGTTTAGGGAGTTATAAAAATCTTTGCTGATTCTAGGCCAAGCGGTGTATCACAATCATTAAATCTCAACGTAGCATTAAGCTATCTTGGCAAAATAAAATTATGAAAGCAGTATGGTTCTTGAAGAAAAATTGAGAAAAAAATACTTAAAAATGTAAAAATACTACTGCATCCTGAGATAGCTTAGACATAATTTAGATAACAGTTGACAGTTAAAACAACACAGGTTTGAACTGTATGAGTCCACATAGGTGGGTTTTTAAAGATACAAATACAGTACAGTACTAGAAGTATATTTTCCTTACGATTTTAATAATTTTTATTTTTGTTGTAAGAGTGCAGTATATAATCTACAAAATATGTATTAACTTGTAAAGTTTCTGGGAAGTCAAGTTACATGTGGGTTTATTTTTGCGGCACAGTGGGGAGGTTAGTGCCCATAGCTCCTTATGTTCAGGGGTCAGCTGTATACTATGTATGCTGCTTAACATCTTGACCATCTCTCAGTGTCAATACACTGTCATTTTAAAATAATTGTTGCTGCTTGTATTCAGTTGGATTGGTGCACTGAAGTTGATTTAGCCAGTCCCATATAAAAGTCCCAATTACCTGTGAAAGTATGGTACCAATTCATAGAAATAATATGTAAAAATTACTATTTTAACTTAAAATGTTTATCCTTGTTCGTTAAGTGAAGTATGATAATTGGTTTAATTTGTATTTCTGTTAACAGTGATGGTGAATTTTTAAAAAAATCTCTGGATCTTAGTATTACTTGCGAATAACCTGTATGCATCCTTGGCCCATTTTTTTGTTGGTATTTACAAGTAATAGTAAATGATACAGTAATAGCTGCAGCTGCAGCTGCAGCAGCAATACTTGATATGTGCCAGGCACCATGTCAGTGTTTTCTGTACTTCATTTATGCCTGTGAGACAAGTACTGTCAATGATACTCCTTTTACAGTTGGAGAGTCTGGTTTTTGAAGGGATTGGCTTCCCAGAGGGTAGTGTACACTGTTCAGAGGGGTTGAGCTTAAAATTGAAACAAGTCTGCTTGACCCCAAAGTCTCAGCTCTTAAATCATTAGGTTGTATTACTATTTTCATGCATTTTTGTATACATTATTAAGAACTTGAATTGTGAATATGTGTATTGCAGACATCAAGGGTTTTTTGTTTTTGTCTTCATTTTTATGTCTTTTAGTTTTTTGTTTTTGTACTTTGGTGTGGTGATGTGTTGATTTTTTTTTTTTTATAAAGATTTTATTTATTTATTTGACAGACAGAGATCACAAGTAGGCAGAGAGAGAGGGAGGGGGGAAGCAGGCTCCCTGCCAAGCAGAGAGCCTGATGCGGGGCTCGATCCCAGAACCCTGGGATCATGACCTGAGCCAAAGGCAGAGGCTTCAACCCACTGAGCCACCCAGGCGCCCCAATTTTTTTTTTTTTTTTAAGATTTTTTTTTTTTTAACTTGTTTGGCAGAGATCACAAGTAAGCAGAGAGGCAGGCAGGGGGTGGGGGGGAAGCAGGCTCCTTGCTGAGCAGAGAGCCCGATGTGGGGCTCGATCCCAGGACCCTGGGATCATGACCTGAGCCGAAGGCAGAGGCTTTAACCCACTGAGCCACCCAGGCGCCCTGAATTTCTATGTTCTATTTAGGAAGTCGCATTAGTCACTATTTTAAGCAAAGTTTGGTCATTGTGGGTATGGCTTGAATTTGTGGGAGTAGGTATTTTCCTTTGCGGTTTAAAATTATTTTTTTGAAAAAGGCTTTACCTAAATTTTGTTTTGCAGGTTTTTTAGTTACTAACTCAGGTCCTGCTCAAAACTAAGCCAGAGTAGGGCTTTTCAGTATAGACAAAATATGCAAAAGGACTTAACAGTTGGGACTGACTTTGTTGGTTGTCACTGTTTTGAGACTAGTACATAACATGAAAAAAATTTTGAAGGAAAATCGCGTTAAACTTTTTAAAATGATGAGGGCAAGTCTCAGTATGGTGAACAAATCAGTGAAGAATACATAATTGTAAGGTTGTTAATAAAATACTTAACAATCAAAATTTGAAACTTCAGGCTGGAACTAGATAGAGGATGAAATGGTATTTGAAATGTAAAGCTCTGTACTAAATGTAAAGAAAACTAACAAAGTTGTCCCAATATGGGAAGTTAGCATTATATTAATAAATGTTTAAGAATTAGGGGGTTTACTTAGTGAATTCTGCATGTGTTGACAATGCAAAAGTTACCAGAAACCGTAGCATCTGAATAGCATCAGAGTGTGTTCCATTCTTGAAAGAGCAACCAAATTTGGACTGGTACTGTGTTCAAAGGGACATTGACAGATTAAATTGTATTTGTTACAAGGCACCAGTTTTATTTTCATGGAAGGTGGTGAGGATAGGGAGTAGTTTGAATAAGATAATTTTAGGTTACAGAAAAAAATTAATTTTAATGGTAATGAATGGGCATTGAAGGAGGGTACTAAAGGAAGAAGTTCATTAAAAGGCAGTTAAGTTTTAGAATTGAATAACATGAATTCCTTCATTTTGGTGGCATTTCTCAAGAGGCTAAATTATCATTTTTTTAAAATGATACTATTTATTTGACAGAGATAAACAGTGATAGAAGGAACACAAACAGTGGGAGAGGGAGAAGCAGGCTTCCTGCGGAGCGGGGATCCTGATGATGGAGCATACCAGGACCCTAGGATCATGACCTGCGCCAACAGTGAGCCCCAAGAGGCTAGATTATTAATGAGCAAGGATGTTGTAAGGGGATTTTAACATCGTTTGAAGAACTGCAGGGTGGTTGAACTATATGATTTGATTTTTCCCTCTTCAAGATTCTGGGATTTTTTTTTTTTTTTTTTTTTTAAGATTTTATTTATTTATTTATTTGGCATCACACAGAAGGGGGAAAAGCAGGCTCACTGAGCAGGGAGCCCAATGTGGGGCTCGATCCCACAACCTGGGATCATGACCTGAGCCAAAAGCAGATGCTTAATGACTGAACCATCCAGGCACCCCTCTGCGAATATTTTCTTAAAGACCTTCACTTTAAAATTTTTGTCGGGGCGCCTGGGTGGCTCAGTGGGTTAAAGCCTCTGCCTTGGGGCGCCTGGGTGGCTCAGTGGGTTAAGCCGCTGCCTTCGGCTCAGGTCATGATCCCGGGTCCTGGGTTCGAGCCCCACATCGGGCTTTCTGCTCAGCAGGGAGCCTGCTTCCTCCTCTCTCTCTGCCTGCCTCTCTGCTTACTTGTGATTTCACTCTGTCAAATAAATAAATAAAATCTTTAAAAAAAAAAAAAATAAAGCCTCTGCCTTTGGCTCGGGTCTGGGATTGAGCCCCGCATCGGGCTTTCTGCTCAGTGGGGAGCCTGCTTCCTCCTCTCTCTCTCTGCCTCTCTGCCTACTGTGATCCCTCTCTCTGTGTCAGATAAATAAAATCTTTATTTTTTTTTTTAAAGATTTTATTTATTTATTTGACAGAGAGAGATCACAAGTAGACGGAGAGGAAGGCAGAGAGAGAGAGAGGGAAGCAGGCTTCTTGCTGAGCAGAGAGCCCGATGTGGGACTCGATCCCAGGACCCTGAGATCATGACCTGAGCTGAAGGCAGCGGCTTAACCCACTGAGCCACCCAGGCGCCCCATGTCAGATAAATAAAATCTTTAAAAAAAATATTTTTTTGGTCATTATTATTACCCATTTATACTTGGGTAGGAACAGTCTTCTATAAAGATGCTTATTAAGGGATCCTTGAAGGAAATACATATATAAAACTATTTCTCTGGAGACTATTTAATATTTTGGTGTTTTGGTTCATTTCTATCTTATACCTGTACACCTATATTTTTGATGAATTTTTAGCAGTATGGAGTCATTACCATATGTAGTTTTAGGGTGTATTATTCTTCACTTAGTTTTCTACAATATGTTTTAAGTGGTTATGTAGTGTTTTTTATTAAAAGGGATTCACAGAGCTTACAGATGCTCAAGAGTTTTCTGTTTCAATTCCAAACATAGGATAAGCTGAAATTTAACATTGCCAATTGCTTAATTAATGCAAGTATGTAGGCCCAGCCATTGTTTGGCACTTTTCTAAGAATTTTCAAAGGAACCTAGAGAAATATGTACTGGTTTACGTCTCGTTTGTTTACTTAGTTATAGCAGTGGGAGTGCCATACCTTTTCACCCCATCAGACGATCATTCTTCAATTAGCAAATCTGATAGAAAATGCTACTTTCTGGGAATTCGCTAAAATGTGAGACCTGGTGTATATCTTTTTTCTCTTTGTTGTTAATAGGAGCTTTAAAAAACTTCGGAACAGGGGCGCCTGGGTGGCTCAGTGGGTTAAGCCGCTGCCTTAGGCTCAGGTCATGATCTCAGGTCCTGGGTTCGAGCCCCACATCGGGCTTTCTGCTCGGCGGGGAGCCTGCTTCCTCCTCTCTGCCTGCCTCCCTGCCTACTTGTGATTTCTCTCTGTCAAATAAATAAATAAAATCTTAATTAAAAAAAAAAAAGTTCGGAACAGGTAATACTACATATGTAAAATAAACCATCCATGTTCCAGCTTTCTTGTTCTGGTAGCTGCTGTGTAGATTGCTATGTTTGCTCTCCATATGTGTGCTGGTTTGTTTTGCCCTTGAATAGTTTTAGGCATGATAGTTCACTTAAGAACTTGAAGATGCCTGCATCTCCTCTAAGAATAAATATGATCTATATAAACGAAATTACCATGCCAGTGAAAATTAGTAACACTGATTCAGTAGTCTCTTGTATACAGTCCATAATAAAATTCCCTGTCACCAAAAAAATGTTTGCAATCAGTTCAGTCAAGGTTCAAAGGTTCACACATTGCTTTCTTAATCTAGAAAAGGTTTCTACTTTGTATGTATTTCCCTATGTGCAGGTTCAGATATTTTACCAAGGATATTGCACAGGTGATGTGTTTTTCTTTTTTTTTTTAAGATTTTATTTATTTATTTGACAGAGATCACAAGCAGGCAGAGGCAGGCAGAGAGACAGGAGGAAGCAGGCTCCCTGCTGAGCAGAGAGCCCGATGCCGGACTCGATCCCAGGACTCCGAGATTATGATCTGAGCCGAAGGCAGCGGCTTAACCCACTGAGCCACCCAGGCGCCCTGTTTTTCTTATTTTTGTCACACCAGGAGGCATGTAATGTCAGATCAGTTGGTTTAAGTGGTGGCATTTATTTTCCGTTTCAAAAGTACATTTTTTTCCCTTTATAATCAGTATTTTGGGTAATATTTTGAGATCATATAAATCTTGTTTTCTGCCCTTTTTGGGGAGAAAAGCTTGATACCTTTTCCCCAGTGATTTTAGCATACATCGACGGTTACCTGAATTACTATTTTAATTTCATTTTTTAAATTATTTTTTTATTTTTAAAGATTTTATTATTTGACAGACACAGCAAGAGCGGGAACACAAGCAGGGGGAGTGGGGGAGGGAGAAGCAGGCTTCCCACTGAGCAGGGAGTCAAATGTGGGGCTCCATCCAAGGACCCTAGGATCACAACCTGAGCTGAAGACAGACACTGAACGACTGAGCCACCCAGGGGCCCTGTCTAAATTATTCCTTAAATTAAAATTTTTCATGTTTATGATGTATTTGGTTTGCATTTTCTGACCGTTTTTTTCCTGTTCATATTTGTTGGGGCTGTTGCATGTTTTCTGTTGTTCAGGTTTTGGCAACTGTGTGTGTAAAATTTTTTACTTAAGTTTTGATCCATCTATAATTTATTTTGGTTATTGAATTACATTTTTTGAGAGTTTCTTTGGTTTTTAATAGTTATGGGCTACCATTTATTGAATTACTTATTTTTCTCTGTAATTTGTAATATCTTGAATATTCTCTTAGTTTTAATTCTTAGGCATAACAGTTGGAATAGCTTATCAAAAAAATGACCAGCTTTGGGGGAACCTGGTTCAGTTGGCTAAGTGTCTGACTCTTGATCTCACCTCAGGTCTTGATCTTGGGATCATTAATTCAAGGCCTGTGTTGGGCTCCACGCTGGGTGTGGAACCTACCTAGAAGAATAAATGAGTAAAAATAAAAATGGCCCATTTAGGTTTTTGTGTCCTGAAAAGGTCCTTAAAAGTACCAACATAATGCTGTTTAATCAATGTTAGTATTCTTGACCTTGAGGTCATACCTGTTTTGAAGAAACAAAAACAAAAAAAAAAGTTTTGGGGGTGGAGCAGATTAAAGTACACTGTTCTTGCAGACACATGGACAGTTCATTGTTAGCCAGAGGGAAATAATTGATGGAATGCACTAAAGATAACATAGGTAAAGAACAAATGAGGGCCAGATAGAAATGGGCAAAATAGGAACTTAAGTTTGTTAAAGACAGATAACTTAGTTCAGATGATGATGCTTTAAGTAGAAGGGGAATTTTTTAGTATCCAAAAGGTACTGAGAAACGTTGACAGATTGTGAAAGGCAGTATGAAATAGAAAAACTTGGACTCTAGATTAGTTATCTTTTAAAAAAAAATTGCCAACTCGTTGCTGCCATCTAGTGATATTTTGCTTTCTGTATTCACAGAAAGTTGGGAAGTAACAGTCATTTGGTAGTTGCATTTGATTCAAATTGAATGTATAGGCTAGTTAAGGGGTAGAAATAAAAATTCTGAGGTAGATTTCTGCATTTTCTTATCTGAGGCAGGTTATTTCCTTTGTTTTCTGTTAGTATGATTTTGACATTTCATAAGCCATTCAGATGTTGTGTTTGATGTTTTTCTTTCTGGGCTACTAGATAATGTGATAATCAGTAAGTATACCTGTGAGTAGCCTAGGTGAATAGGGTGAGCAGGTAGAGCATTGGCTGAAATTTCAGTAGAAACATCTTGGGTGTATTACCTATTTTCTCTGATGGGTTTTTTCTTCGTAGTAAATTTGCCTAAATATAATGAACACAGTCTGAATAGTGGCACTGTGTTGTCAAATATTTATCTTTTCAATCCATTTCCACTAAAGGTGGAGTTACACTGCCCTGCAAATAAAGGCAAGGAAGCTAAAGGCTTAATTCTAGTTATAAATTGATTTTGGCCCCATCAAAATCCATAGTTTTGGACTATTTGAGTTGTGTACCACTCGTAATTATCAAATAGTGCAATTTGCCTCTCCCACCTTACTGCACCTTTTCCCAGCAGAATTTACATGAGATTTAATGCTAACTTAAGAGAAATGGAGTACTTGTTACAAACAATTCCCAACTTTTTAGCTAGATTGAAAATCCAAGATAGGTCTCAAGAGGGCAAAGAATCAGGATAGCATGATCTTCAAAATGAACAGTTAAAAATAAAATTTTGAGAGGCTTGCTTGCATTCTGAGCAGATGTAGATTTTTTAATTTATTTATTGGTTTTAGGATATAAATAGAATGGCAGAAATGGAAATAGAAACATTTCTATAAAAAAAAAAACCAAAAACCTGTCAGAATGAACAAGCAGAGGGAGAAGTAGGCTTCCTGCTGAGCAAGGAGCCCACTTGTGAGATTTAATTCCAGATGACCCGATCTGAAGGTACTTAACCACCTCAGCCACCCAGGCACCCCGAAAATCTCTTGGTTTTATTGCTTTAACATAAAGTCTCTGATTAGATGCATAGATCCTTTGGTCTAATAAGGCAATAAAGGTAACTGAGTATTCTTAGTTTTGATTTGTTAACCAGATAAGACCTGCCTTACTGTTCCTTTGATGGTAAAAATCATGGGATGAGGGGCGCATGGGTGGCTTAGTTAAGCGTCCAGCTATTTAGTTCAGTTCACATCTTGATGTCAGGGTCATGAGTTCATGCCCCATGTTTTTAGAAAAGGTGGGATGAAAATATATATATAAATATAAAATACATAGTATAACACCTGTGTCCGTATGTACCCAGGGACTACAGTTTTGAGTGCTACCACTCAAATAACCTTAAGGAAAATGTTGATATCATTCCATTTTATTTTATTGTGTTCAAATTCTGCTTTTCTGGAAACCAGATCCACTTGATCATTGGTAGTGAATTAAATGGGAAGCACAGTTTCCATGGAACATAATATTTCAGAAATCTACCCTCTTTTTTTTTTTTTTTAAAGATTTATAGTGGGTTTTTTGTTTTGTTTTATTTTTGAGAGAGAGAATGAGTTGGGGAGGGCCAGTGGGAGAGGGAGACACAGAATTTCTAGTAGACTGAACACCCAGTATGGAGTCAGACATGGAGCTGGATTCCACAATCCTGAGAACATGACCTCAGCTGAAATCAAAGAGTCGGAAGCCTAACTGACTGAGCCACCCATGTGCCCCAGAAGTTTACTCTCTTGATACTACTCTTTGAAACCAATTTTAGGAAAGAATTTTTTTTTATTCTGTTTACTTTTCTTTACTTGGATGTTAAAAAGAATGAATTTGACATTTTTTTTTCCTCTTAGGGCATCTGGCTGGCTCAGTTGGTAGAAAAGACAACTTGATCTCTGGGCTGAGTTGAGGTCCCACATTGGGTATAGAGATTACGTACACACATAACTACGTAAACCTTTAGAAAAGGGTTTTTCTATTAACACCTGAAACTAATATAACACTATATATTAACTGGAATTAACAAAAACTTTAAAAAACATTTTTTCTGAGAAAACTTTAAAAAGGATGTGACTGGACTAATTTCATCTGTGAGGAAATTTGGAGTATTTAGAATGTGCCAGAAACTTCGAGTTGTGGGATTTATAAACTGATTGATAAGGATTAACCAAATTTTATTTATTTTTATTTTTTTATTTTTTAAAAGATTTTATTTATTTATTTGACAGAGAGAGAGAGATCACAAGTAGGCAGAGAGGCAGGCAGAGAGAGAGGAGGAAGCAGGCTCCCTGCTGACCAGAGAGCCCGATGCGGGGCTCGATCCCAGGACCCTGAGATCATGACCCGAGCCGAAGGCGGAGGCTTAATTCACTGAGCCACCCAGGCGCCCCAGGATTAACCAAATTTTAAACTGCAAACATTTTTTTTAAGAATTTGTCTATTTTAGAGACCGCTTGCTTATGCATGCACAGGGAGAGGGGGAAGAGAGAGAATCCCAAGCACACTCCCCCTAAGCGCCGAGTCAGGGGAGTTGATCCCACAAGATCCACAGGTCATGACCAGAGCTGAAACCAAGATTCAGACACTCAACCAACTGAGCCACCCAGGCACCCATTGACTTAAAACATTTGATCATAATTCCCATATTATTGAAAGTGATTTGCAGGTTTTTTTTTTTTTATAGTAATCTTTACTCATAACCTGGAGCTCAGACTCACAACCCTGAGATCAAGAGTCCTATGTTCTTCTTACTGAGGCAGCTGGGTGCCCCTAAAGTGATTTGTGGATAAAGACTGCAGTTGTTGGTAATAAGAATACCAAATTGTTAAAAATTAAAAATGAGTTTAGAATGTAATATGCTGCAGAGCTATCTATGTAAGGTAAAAAGCAAAAAATAAAGTGTGTGGAATTGTACTAAGAGTATGAAATTGTGGAAAATCTAGACTGGGAAACTTCAGGTCAAATACCCTGTATTCTTCAAGCAATAAATTTGAATTTAAGGGGGTGCCTAGGTGGCTCAGTTGGTTAAGTGTCTGCCTTCGGCTCAGGTGATGATCTCTTGGTTCTTGGATGGAGCCCCACATCTGACTCCCTGCTCAGCAGGGAGTCTCCCTTTGCCCTTCGCACCCACTGGCGCTCTCACACGAATAATAAAAATTTTTAAAGTGGTGACTACAAAGAATAGTAGTTACTTTGGGGGGTTGGTAAGGTTTAAAGAATGGAATGCTGCACATGGGGCTCTGAGTTAGTCTTGAGATTGTGGAGACTAAGCCACTCTGGCATCTTGAGACATTTTTGTTACAGTACCTTGTACTAATGCATTCTTGGAGCAGAGAAAAAAACCTTTCCTGTTTCAACTACTTTTCTTAAAATTGGCTCCCTTGACTTTCCACTAAATGGGTATTTGGGGATTCTTCCATTTCTAGGTCTTTCTGGTTCTCCTGCAGTGGTAGATAACCATGTACATGTGGGCTATTGGCTTCCCTTTACCAGCTTGCATTATGGCATTTTGATTGGGGTACCTGGGCACCCAAGTTTATCTAGTTGCTTTTATATGGGGATTCAGAAAGGTTCAAAAACTATGATGATGTTTTGTTCTGGGAAATCTAGGGGTTCCCCCCCCCCGCCTTAGTTTCTTTGCATTTAGGATACTGACCATTTTATATCCACCACCACCCCCCCAACAGATTTCAGAGGTAGGGTGAAATGTGACCTGAGTTCATTTGGTATTTGTAAAATTTTGGGAAATACGGTCCCTCTTCAATAGTTTTTGAACAGTGGTATCATTAGAGTGTAAACTGTGAGGAATCCTGCTCTTCATGTTTTTCCTTTGAAGTAGCCTTGGTACCTAGTACTTACCAGATATTCAGTAAATGTCCAGTGAAAAAAATGTATTAATTTGTAGTAATTTATTCTTTAGAAGATATGTTCCTTGGAACAGGATTAATGGACCTTTGTGGGTTCACTTGTCTTTACTGTCTTTACTGTTGCTCATACCTTGGTTAAATCCTTAGTATGTGCATGAAATCCTTTAGCCAAGCTTTTGAGGCTGAGGTCGTGTCGTTATTACTGTTAACAGAAATTAACAATCCTTGTAGCAAATTTAGTAACCACATACAATTGGAGAAAATAGATAAAATTATATACTTTTTTTTTTTAAAGATTTTATTTATTTAATAGAGATCACAGGTAGGCAGAGAGGCAGGCAGGGAGAGATGGGAGGAAGCAGGCTCCCTACGGAGCAGAGAGCCCGATGTGGGGCTCGATCCCCGGACCCTGGGATCATGACCCGAACCGAAGGCAGAGGCTTTAACCCACTGAGCCACCCAGGCGCCCTAAAATTATATACTTAAATTCAGAGATGGTAATCATCGTTAGCACCTTTTTACTTGTGTATCTAGATGTTTCTTTATCAGCCTTTCCAGATGGAGTTCCATGGGTTTTAATCCTTAATATCCTAAGGCATTCTTTATATGTAATAAATTGTCTACTTCTAGATTGGTTCTAGCTATGTACCGTCTTTGTAAAAAGTGAAAAAATAATCATTTAAATCGACTTCTGTGGTTCCAAGGAGTGTATTTGAAGGGGACATTATTGTCCATTTGTTTTACACTCTTGTTCAGTATGCTGATGGCATGTAGAAAGAACCATTCTCTTCACCAACAGGTAATTGCTAATTAAATCTAGGAAGATTTTTCGTTTTAGTTACTATTATTTACTGTAATATGTAGAATATGTTTATTTTTGTGAAAATAATTGTAGAAAACTGGCTTGAGTTCTCCCCTCTTATATTAATAGCAAACCTTAATAACCAGCAGTAATATTTGAAACCAATTAGTCCTTTCAGTAGGTTTCTGTTTTTGGTGTTCTGAGGAGGCTTTCTGGGACTCATAGTTGAAAGAGTGCTGGTAACTCTGTGCCATTGTTTGGTAAATTCTTATTGCTTAGTCTAAGAAAAATTAACTTGTTTATAAAGCTATAATTCAGAAACCAAAATCAAGTAAAGACTTTCTTAATTTTAGAAAGGCTAGGAGGGAAAAGCGGTTGTTACAGCTTTAGAAATCAGTACTACTTGTGAAATGAATAGTATTTTAAGGATCAGAATATCAGTGATCTATATAAATGATGTTACACTACCTGTTTTGTTACACACATATATGCATATATAGAAGATATTTTTACGTAATCCATGAACTAGTTTGTCATTCTTCTGGGGATTGGAAAAATAACATACTAGACTAATCTGATGTGAGTTTCAAAGGGATGAATGGAAAATAAATTAATCTTAAGAATGGTACTCTGAATCTAATGTGGGACCATCTTAAACTGTTTTAAGTTTGGTAGTTGGAGTGGGAAGGGGCAGCAGATACAAACCCTAAAAGAATGTCAAAATGTTTCTACTTGAAAAAACTTAAGGTGATAGAACATGAATCTCCTTGTAATTATAATGTGACTGAACCTTCATATACATTTTTTTAAAAAAAGATAATTTTTGTTTTGAGGAAAGTGGTACTCTTCTTAGTTCTCCTGGTCCTCTCTCAATTCATGCAGTGTTCTATGTGCTAGTTTTATCATCATCACCATCTAGTATTACAAATATCCCAGCTGTATTTTCTAGATCATCACATTAAAAGTAGATTGAGTCATTGTATTCTATAAAATGATGTATTGTTACTTAAGTTATCTCTGGCATATTTTGAATCGTTTAATGTACCTGGAAATAAATATTTCCAGAGTGAATGATTTGGGTCTATATATTGCCTTAGTATAATAAAGTTAATTATATTTGAAGGGGAGAGGGTCTATTGCCCACATTTATCTAGCTAAAAATGGTTTGGGCAGAGTTTTGTATATCTTTGGAATAGGTGAGACTCATTTTAATAATAGCAATGTGTAAGAAGGTGGAATTCTTGATATATGGCAGGAAATGGTTAGGTTATATGAAAAGGAGGGTTAAAATTTTATGAGAAGTTGATAATAGAGAGTTCAAGGTATTCTAATTTACTTGAGGACTTAAGAACAGAGAGGGCTCACTTGAAATGAATAATGCCCTTAATTGTGTTGCTAGTTGTCTTTGAAGAGCACCCCCCCCCGCAACCCACAGTCCCTTGAAATGATAATCTGGCACTGCTGGAATAGACTAGGGAAGATGGAACTGAATTTGTATAAGGGTGCATATATTCAGGAGCTCTCCTCTCTAAAATAGTAATATACTTTCCTCTGTGAGAGCCGATTAAGTTGACTGATACGATACTCTAGTCACAGTGTTCAAAATAAAGACTAGAAAGTTTTATCAAGGAGTATTTTGGTTCTAATCTCTTTTTTTAACCTGAATGCGTTTTTTTTTTTTTTCCCCATCCAGTTTTTCAGCTTTGTGAGGAACCTTAACATCAAAGAAAATGGCCAGCAATGTTACCAACAAGACAGATCCTCGCTCCATGAACTCCCGTGTATTCATTGGGAATCTCAATACTCTTGTGGTCAAGAAATCTGATGTGGAGGCGATCTTCTCGAAATACGGAAAAATTGTGGGTTGCTCTGTTCATAAGGGCTTTGCCTTTGTTCAGTATGTTAATGAGAGAAATGCCCGTGCTGCTGTGGCAGGAGAGGATGGCAGAATGATTGCTGGCCAGGTTTTAGGTAAGATCTGGGTTGTATTTCTTTGTTGAAGATATGTTTAATTCAGATATGAGTTTTTCTGTTCATGCTACTGTTTTTCTCACTTTCCATTAAGCTAAGTTGAAAAAATACTAAGTTTATAGTTGTAATTGGCTAAATAAGGATTTTACTCCTTTCTGTGTAGCAGAGACTGGTATAAACCAGTTGGTGGTCTTGAGTAAGGTCAGGAAAATAGGAATGACATTACATAAGGTACAGTGGCTGCCCTAAATAGCTGTCCTCCTGCTCACAGTAGAATGGGCAAAGGCAATATAGCTTAGTCACTCATGGTCTGTGGAGTCAGATTGCTTGGCACAACTGTGTTTTGGGCAGTCTACATAACTTGGCTGAGCCTTCTCATCTGTTAAAATGGAGGTATAGTATATCAGTCTATTACCTGTTCTCCACCCCCACCGCCAAAGATTTTATTTATTTGGCAGAGAGATGCAGGGAGAGTGGGAGAGGGAGAAGCAGGCTTCGTATGGAACAGGAAGCCCAATGCTGGGCTCCATCCCAGGACCCTAGGATCATGACCAGAGCTGAAGGCAGACACTTAAACCACTGAGCCACCCAGGCACCTCCAGTCTGTTATCTGTTCTTACCTGAGATAATAGTACTTTGGTGTTACCAAGAATTTGGATTAATTAGGATGTTTCATGAGAAGCTTCTGGTGTAAGTCTAGCATGTCATGCTCAATAAAAGATGCTTAGTGTTACATATGTTTTAGCATTAGCTGTACAAACTGGTTTTGTTTTTGGTCTTAGTTACACCAGTAAGGGGTCTCCTGATCTACCATGTTCAGATATTTGAGAATGAGGTCTGAGCTTAGAGTACATAAGATGTTCTGATGATTGTAGAATTTAATCTCCATGAATAATTTTGACTGCTTATCCATTGCTAAGATTTGCTGTCAGAATCCTAGTTAATTTTATATAGCTTATTTTTTTTTTTTTTAAAGATTTTGTTTATTTATTTGACAGAGATCACAAGTAGGCAGAGGAGGCAGGCAGAGAGGGGGGAGCAGGCTCCCTGCTGAGCAGAGGGCCCAATGTGGGGCTTGATCTCAGGACTCTGGGATCATGACCTGAGCCGAAGGCAGAGGCTTTAACCCACTGAGCCACCAAGGCTCCCCTATATAGCTTATATTTTTCTGTGTGTATTAGGGAAGCTGAAGGGTTTGTAAGACAAAAGTCCATTTCTTTTTGTCCTTTATGAATAAAAGGGAACAAGCACACAGACATCTTGAGTGCCACAGAATGCTAGTTCCATTGTTGATAATGTATTATTTAGCAGTTAAAATTATCTACTTTAGATTTATAAAGTTTATAGCAATTCATAATTACTTAAGACTTTTTAGGGGCGCATGAATGGCTCAGTCGTTAAGTGTCTACCTTGCCTGTGGCTCAGATGATCGAGCCCTGCTTGTGTTCCCTCTCTCACTGTGTCTGTCTCTCTGTCAAATAAATAAAAAGACTTCAGTTTTCTGAAGATTCCTGTGGTGGCTTATTTAAATTTTCATATTGTTTTCAACATTATCAAGAGTTTGTATTCAGGTGGTTGTTTTTTTTGTTTGTTTGTTTAATTTTCTTTTTTTAAGATTTTATTTATTTATTTGACAGAAGTCACAAGTAGGCAGAGAGGCAGGCAGAGAGAGAGGAGGAAGCAGGCTCCCTGCTGAGCAGAGAGCCTGATGCAGGGCTCAGTCCTAGGACCCTGAGATCA
The DNA here is from genome assembly GCF_902655055.1 of Lutra lutra. Taxonomy (NCBI): domain Eukaryota; kingdom Metazoa; phylum Chordata; class Mammalia; order Carnivora; family Mustelidae; genus Lutra; species Lutra lutra. Next base: position 50,291,245 of record NC_062284.1, read on the forward strand.
TGACCTGAGCCACCAGGTGCCCCATTGTTGTTTTTTCTTTTTCTTTTTTTTAAATGCATAGTGTTCAAGTTGAATTCCACCTTAAATGTTTTATTTTCTACCTGGCTTTCTCTCTTCAGGATGCTGTGAATTTTTTTCCCCTGAAGTATTTCCATGTTGGTGTTTACTTACAGTACTACACAGAACTTAAGCATTTCATAATGATTGTATCATTTAATAAGTACTTACTACAAAACATGATTTTTTTTTTTTAAAGATTTTATTTATTTATTTGACAGAGAGATCACAAGTAGGCAGAGGGGGGGGGGGGAAGCAGGCTCCCTGCTGAGCAGAAAGCCCGACATGGGGCTCGATCCCAGGACCCTGGGATCATGACCCGAGCCGGAAGCAGAGGCTTTAACCCACTGAGCCACCCAGGCGCCCCTACAAAACATGATTTATTATAAAATTTCAACTTTTTGTTTTTAAATAAGTGACAGCTCCACTCTTGGAGTAAACAGCATTATTCTTAATAACAGGAGCAGCTCTCTTATTTTAAAGATGTTATTTTATTTTTAAAGTTTTAGTTTTTAATTTTTTTATTTGACACAGCAGGAGAAGGGGGAGCAGCAGGGAGAGGGAGAAGTAGGCTTCCAGCTGAGCAGGGAGCCAGATGTAGGGCTCCATTCCAGGACCTTGGGATCATGATCTGAGTTGAAGGCAGATGCTCAACTGAGTCACCCAGGCACCTTTCTTTTTTTTAGAGAGGGGTGGGGCTAGAGAGAAAGGGGAAAAATCTGAAGTAGACTCCTCCCCTGAGCACAGAGCATGATGGCCTTTGGGGCTTCATCTCACAACCCTGAGATCATAACCTGAGCCAAAACCAGCAGTTGGATGCTTAACCGGCTGAGCTGCCCAGGTGCCCCTCGACAGCTTTTTAGACTATTTTGAATGTTTGGTTACTGTTTCTCAGTGGCTCTTTGCGTAAAGAGCTCTCATTCTAGAATAAAAGTATTGTGTAATTTGTAAACACTTCTTAAATGCGAACTATTTTTTAAAATCCCAACTATACTGGATTGGGATGGAAAAATACTGGAAGTTAGAGAACCTTGTAATCCTTGACATTGAAGATCCATGGAACAGTTGTAATTGGAGAATACATAAGAAATTTTCATACCTATTTGTCCTATATCCAAAGTATAAGAAAACACATGTATAAAACTTTGGTATCTGTAAAATGGCTGTGTCATAAAATGAAGTCAGGGTTTTTCATGATATATTTTTTTTAACTGTCATGGAAATTTACCAACACAAAAGTAGAGAAATTTAATGAATTTGTAAGTACATCTCACCTTGTTAAATACCAATATTTAGTCATGTTTTCATCTATTTTATTGGTTTTCTTTTAAATTTCATTAGAATAATTCTAAGACTTTATATATCCAGCAGATAAGAACTTTTAACAAAATGTAAACCACACTGCTCTTATCACATAAAGAAACTCAACAATAATTCCTTAATACCATCAAATATTCAATCCATGTTTAGATTTCTTTATTATTTCAGACTTTTTTAATAACTTGCTTTATTCAGATCAAGATCCAGTCCATGTCCACATAGGCATTTGATTAATTACCCTCCCCCCCTTTTTTTTGACAGAGATCACAAGTAGGCAGAGAGGCAGGAAGAGAGAGAGAGAAAGAGGAGGAAGCAGGCTCCCTGCTGAGCAGAGACCCCCCCCCCTCAATGTGGGGCTCCATCCCAGGACCCTGGGATCATGACGCGAGCCAAAGGCAGAGGCTTTAACGCACTGAGCCACCCAGGCACCCCCGATTAATTGCCCCTTAGATGTCTTGAAGTCTTGAGTTTCCCCCATACCTTCCTTTCCTGTTTGAAAAATTTGTGACCTTTAATTGGTTACTGATTTGATTATTTGTGGTATCATTTAATTTGTTCTCTACCTCTGTTTTGTGTAATACTGCCAGATCTAGAGCAGCACTGTCCAATAGAAATGTAAATGTGTATATTTCAGACACATCTGAATTCAGGCTTATGGCTAGCAGCTCACTATATTGGACGTGCAGATCTAGAAGCTTGATTTAATTCAGATTCCATTTATTTTTGGTGGAAATGTTATGTGAATAATGTTAATGTATTTTATATTGTAACACACCTTAACATGGTTGCCCATTTTTAGTACTGTTAAGGATAATTTGTAGGTTTAGGTTTTACATCTTGATCCATCTGTGATAAAAGTTTGCCATCAATTTTCCACCTTACTGGTGATCATCCATTGATGATCATTGATGAGGTATTTCATAAGGGGTTGCAAAAGAGTAGATTTCTAATTTCCTTCTGCTTAACTTTTCTGAAATGAACAACTCATTAATATTTGCTTTTTCTGAAATACCATTCATGTTGGAAGGACCAGATAAATTTTTTTCAAAAACTCTTCATTAGGGGCATCTGGGTGGCTCAGTGGGTTAAAGCCTCTGCCTTCGGCTCAGGTCATAAACCTGGGGTCCTGGGATCGAGCCCCGCATTGGGCTCTCTGCTCAGCAGGGAGCCTGCTTCCTTTCCTCTCTCTCTGCCTGCCTCCCTGCCTACCTGTGATCTCTGTCTGTCAAAATAAATAAAATCTTAAAAAAAAAAAAAATTCAATATTTTAGCTTGAAGGGTGGGCAGCAAAGCATGGTTTATTGAGCGACAGCAAAGTGATAGTACAAAGCTCCCAAGGAGGGAAGGGACCCTGAAGAGGTTGCCCGAGTGTGGGTTTTTGTTTTTTTTTTTTTTGTTTTTTTTTTTTTTAAAGATTTTATTTATTTATTTGAGAGACAGTGAGAGACAGCATGAGCAAGGAGAAGGTCAGAGGAGAAGCAGACTCCCCATGGAGCTGGGAGCCCGATGTGGGACTCTTGATCCTGGGACCCCGGGATCATGACCTGAGCCTAAGGCAGTCGTCCAACCAACTGAGCCACCCAGGCGTCCCTTTTTTTTTTTTTTTTTTTAAAGATTTTACTTATTTATTTGACAGAAATCACAAGTAGGCAGGGAGGCAAGCAGAGAGAGAGGAGGAAGCAGGCTCCCCGCTGAGTGGAAAGCCCGATGTGGGGCTTGAACCCAGGACCTGGGATCATGACCTGAGCCGAAGGCAGCGGCTTAACCTACTGAGCCACCCAGGCGCCCCGAGTGTGGGTTTTTTTGAAGTTCTACAAGCTCTGTACCCAACATTGGTCTTGAACTCAAAACCCCTAGATCGAGAGTCACATGCTGTACAGACTGAGCCAGACAGGTGCCCCCATAATGTTAATATTTCTAATAATTTAAATTGGTGTTTGTTAATACATTACATATCCTTCTTTAGAGCTCAGAATATTTCATCTGTGACCAGTGTATCCTGTGTCCTTGAGACCTTAGTTTTTTGTTTTTGTTTTTTTAAGATTTTATTTATTTGACATCACAAGTAGGCAAAGAGGCAGGTGCGGGGAGAGAACAGGCTCCCAACCAAGTAGAGAGCCCGATGCAGGGCTCGATCCCAGGACCCTGAGATAATGACCAGAGCTGAAGGCAGAAACCCAACCCACTGAGCCACCCACGCTCCCTGAGATCTTAGTTTTATAATAATTTCATTGCATCCTTGCTTTCTGGCATCACAAGATATTCCAGGTCTTCTGATGTATTTCTTGAACTAAATCTGTTTGCCACTTAATAAAATAATGGGAATTACCTAGAAGCCACAGTCTGTGCACCAGGGAGTGTTCATTACTGATTTTTAATAGTTTTTGTCTAGTTTTAGTAAGTAGACTAGGAAGCACTTTTTTAAAGAAAACAATTTTACATGTGCTTAGTTCCACAGTTTCAAAATAACCATGCCTGTTTGTTTTTTTACAAAAATTAAGATTACTAAGTACTTTTTTAGATTTGAGATTTTTTATTAGTATATATCCTATTCTGGATATTGACTCAGTACTACAGTTAAGGACACATGGAATAATTCTATAAGATTGTGTAATCCGGGCACTTAGGTGTCTCAGTTGGTTAAGCATCTGCCTTTGGCCCAGTGTCCTGGGGTCCAGTCAGGCATCTGGCTTTCTGCTTAGCAGGAGTCTGCTTTTCCCTCTCCCTACTCCCTGCTCATTCTCTGTCTCTCCAATGGATAAATAAATTATCTTCAGGAAAAGGTTGGGATAGGTTGTGTAATCAACTTGATATATAATCTCGTTCTGTTTTTATTTTAGAATTGCGTTGTTTTTTTTTGTTTTGTTTTGTTTTGTTTTGTTTTTTTTTTTTTTTTTTTTTTTTAAGAGATGGAGGTGTAGAGGTGGGGAAAACTGTGCCTGGAACCTACTCAGATAAAAACAAGTCAACTGTAAAGGCAAGGTTGTTCTTAACATTAGGTGCTAGAAATTGGAAATGAATTTAGTGAACCAGAAACTCTTCAGATTCTTCATTAATGTAATGATGTTCAGCAAATAGTGTACTAAAAGTCTTTTCAGTTGGTCATTTGATGAACTAAGTTTTGGAGAGGTGGTTTTTGACAAATGGACTCTTGTTAGAATAAGGAAGAGATCATGAATTCTTTTGTTTGGTAGGCAGTGAGTCGTAGGACTATAGCTGGCCATGTTGGAATAGGTGTTTTTAAAATTAAGTTTATGGAACCTAGGACTTTTTCCTTTGTTCCCTTAATTCCCTTTTCTTGGTTTGTGTGTGTATGTGTGTGTGCGTGCGCACACAGAGACATGCGCACGCACAAATGTGTATGGAAAAGTTGTTGAGCAATTGGCTGAATAGTAGTCATCTAAACTATTACTCAACTTTTTAAAAAAAATTTTATTTATTTATTTGATAGAGATCACAGGCAGAGAGGCAGGCAGAGAGAGAGGAAGGAAAGCAAGCAGGCTCCCTGATGAACAGAGAGCCCGACGCGGGGCTCAATCCCAAGACCCCGGGATGACCTGAACCAAAGGCAGAGGCTTTAAACCCACTGAGCCACCCAGGCGCCCCTATCTTTCAACTTTTATAGCTGATCCTATTTATAAGGAGAATGAAAATTCACCTTTGGGGATACTTTAAGGGTATCCTACTCATAATAATTCGTGAATTGCTATGTATTTTATATCTCTGAGGTCATTCATTCATTCCTAATATATGCTCTTAGTAGTGAGAGTTTCATTTTATTGGGAACTGAGGGTAGAAGGTACCAAAGACAAATGGTCATGTCTTATATATAATAAGTGTATATATGTCTTATACATAATGAATACCTTTTTGTTACAGAACAGAGGATAAAGGATTGAAAAACTAAGTCCTAGCCTTGTAAAAATTCATGAGCCCTTTTTACATAAGAAAAGATGGGACATCATGTTCAGTGTTTCTTGATTTATATACTACTTACACATCTTAAAACTGTAGTTTAAGACGCTACACTACCCCTACAGGGTTTTCGTTAAAGTTTTTGTCTTTATTTTTGTTTTTTTTCAGATATTAATCTGGCTGCAGAGCCAAAAGTGAACCGAGGAAAAGCAGGTGTGAAACGATCTGCAGCGGAGATGTACGGGTCAGTACCAGAACACCCTTCTCCGTCCCCTCTACTCAGGTCCGGAACTTTATTATTTATAACTGCATTGTGTCCATCAGTGGGCATCTTCTCTATCTGTTTTCTGGATGTGGGGAGGGTTAACTATAGTATGTTTTATCTGTGTAAAAATGATGCTTTATTAATTTTTAATTAGTATACCTCCTTTTCGCCCATTTCCCAGAGAATTGTTAGAATTCCCTGAGATTTTTTTATTTACTAAAGAGCAGTTTGGTATTTTTAACATACAGTGAAATCTTTGGAGAAGAGTTGTTTAGTTTGTAAGAAGCTGGGAAATACGAAAGGGAAGGAGAATAGCATAAGAATATTTGGTTTACTGTTGTACTTTTCAGTGTTCTTATATTAGTGTTATGTTTTATGTTGGAATTGTAGCAGATTTGTGCCTAAATTTGCAAATTAGCTGCTGCATGTCCAGTGGCTTCTAGGATGATTGGAATTTAAGTGATTTGTTGCTTAAATGATTGGGAATTATTCCATGCTAATCTCTTGATCTATTTGTTATGGTTGGTTTTGCATGGTTTTTTGTTTTTGTTTTTCCCATCTGCTATTGTGAATTTACATCAACAGCTCCAAATTAATCCTCTTTGGTATTTATTTTTCAGCTCCTCTTTTGACTTGGACTATGACTTTCAACGAGATTATTATGACAGGTATGTTAAAGGTGTTTTGTCTTGTCTAACCATTTATTTTTTTCTAATATGTAATGAACATTATCTTGTAATGAATAACAAAGATGTTTTCGAGGTACCCTCTTTGTAAATATAATGGAAAATCCATCCTGCAAATGGTCAGGGGTAGACGAGGGTGGGTGACATTTCTGTTGATTTCAAAGAGTCAGTTTATATATTGTCAGGGCATATGGGAACACGTCTAGTATTTTGTTTGCATTCGTATGCCAACTAAAAGTAAGGACTGACTTGTCAAATGATAAAATAGGACTTACGTAGCATTTCCATGTTCCCTTTTTATTTCCTTATTGCATACTTGCCACTGGGCTTTGCATTGTAGAGTATTATAGCAAAACTACTTAAAAAAAGATCCTAAGTCTCTATTGAGCAAACCAACTAATACAAAATAGGATACAGTAAGCATACATAAGTGAATTAACAATATAAATTGCTCTAGGGGTTATAAAGTGTTGAAGACTTGCAGATTGGGGGTGGTGGTTGACACCATTCTAGAAGGCAAGGTGGTTGGAACAGCGGTTGATATGTGTGTGTGCATGTGTGCGTGCACACGTCTTCAGAAGAGCATTAGTATTCGTTGAGAAATAAAATCAGGAAGGTGTGTAGATAGGGATATGTTATGGATGGTTATGAATTAAAGATTTACACATGATAATAGGAACGAGTTAACTGGGGAATGACAGTACACAGAAGATACTAGTATTAACTAGCATTCGGATAACATTAGTCTTAATGAACATTAAGGAGATACTAAGTTTATTTGGTTTCCTGCTTTTTAAATAATGCATTGTTATATGGAAGTATATGGAGTGTACTCCTACACTGGACTTGATCCAGTATGAATTTTCCTTTGCTATTTTTCATCTTAGGTTTTCAGTATTCCAGTCATTAGTGTGGTGTTAATATATATAAGAATTTCAGTTAGATCAATTTCTGCTTTGGAAATAAAAGTAATAGCTTTCTTGATTAGGGAATGTTTTCCCAAAAGAAAAATTTTTGAACTGAGTAGATTAGTCATGCCAAGGGATTTGGGTAATGAAATCAAGTCAGTCAGTAAACACTATGAGTAAAGACCTGAACATAAATACTTTTTGTATCCTTTTTGTGTTTGAGACAGATACAGACTGCAGCAGGCTAGTCATTAATAGGCCAAAAAAATAAGGCTAGAAAAATAGTTTGGGCCTACATTGTTAAGGTCTTTGAATGCCATATTAAGGTTGTGTGATTTGAGTATTCTTCATGCATCATCAGAATGGTTATTTCATTTGTCCTTAGAGATTTCTTCACATTTTTGTGTCTATTAGTCTGAATACATATCTTGAAAACTATGCTGATTCTCATATTTTGAAAATATTAAGGTATTTAAGAACAGAACAGATCTGGGCATCTCTTTGCTAATGAAAATGTGATCATTGGGTGAGTGACTTGAAGCCCCTGAGACTTAAGTTTATCTGAGGCAACTGCTCCCCCCCCCAAAGATTTATTTATTTATTTGACAGAGAGAGAGCTCACAAGTAGATGGAGAGGCAGGCAGAGAGAGAGGGAAGCAGGCTCCCCGCTGAGCAGAGAGCCCGATGCGGAACTCGATTCCAGGACCCTAAGATCATGACCTGAGCCAAAGGCAGCGGCTTAACCCACTGAGCCACCCAGGTGCCCGAGGCAACTGCTCTTTACACTCAACTCTCTGCTTAAGAAAATACTCAATGCCCAGCTATAGCTTTAAGGATCCTTGTACACATGGTCTAGGTAGATTCTTGAGTGTTGGTGTGTATATGTATGTGTGTATATATATATATATATATATACACACTTTTTTAAAGCTTCTGAAGTTGTGACGTCAGAGTCAATTATAAGGGATGAGGAAGTAGTTTTTATTTCTGTAATTCTTACCCTATTTCTTTGTCCATGGCTCCCTTTAGAAAAATTCTAGTACATTTATATATATGTGTATACATTATAAATAATTTGGGGGTGTACCTCGAACTGGAATGCAAGAAACCTCCTGTTTTAAATTGAGTGTATAGAGATTTTTAACATGTACAATCCTACCTTTTTCATGAGAGTAGCTATCCAAAGTTTTAGTTGTCCTGTTGAGGCAGTAAAACTTAGACCATCCCTACCATCATCCCGCTATTAGTTCAGAAAAGATTGTTTTTGAGTGAGGACTTACCAAAGGGTTAATTGAAAAGAGGTGTAAACAGGAAGAAATAGTGAAGCAATTTTAGAGATTTGCAGAAATACCTTCAAATTTCTTACCACTGCTCTTTTTTTTTTTTTTTTAAAGTTTTGTTTATTTATTTGACAGATCACAAGTAGGCAGAGAGGCAGGCAGAGAGAGACAGGAGGAGGCAGGCTCCCTGCTGAGCAGAGAGCCTGACGCGGGACTCGATCCCAGGACCCTGAGATCATGACCTGAGCTGAAGGCAGAGGCTTTAACCACTGAGCCACCCAGGCGCCCCTTACCACTGCTCTTTGATCCTAAAAGTTGGTGGCAATGCCACTACTGGCCTTACTCTTCAGTTTTTCAAGAGGAAAGAGAATACCTTTAGTTAGTCTGATGGTATTACTTGATTTTTTTTTTTAAAAGATTTTATTTATTTATTTGACAGACAGAGATCACAAGCAGGCAGAGAGGCAGGCAGAGAGAGAGGAGGAAGCAGGCTCCCTGCCGAGCAGAGAGCCAGATGCGGGGCTCGATCCCAGGACTCTGAGATCATGACCCGAGCCGAAGGCAGCAGCTTAACCCACTGAGCCACCCAGGCGCCCTGTATTACTTGATTTTTTAAAGATTTTTACTTTTTATTTGACAAGTAGGCAAAGAGAAGGGGGGGGAAGCAGGCTCCCTGCTGAGCAGAGAGCTAGATGCAGGACTCAATCCTAGGACCCTGAGATCATGACCTGAGCCGAAGGCAGAGACTTAACCCACTGAGCCCCCCAGGCGCCCCTAGAAAGACACTTGCTATAACCAAGCAACCTGGCAGTAGTGGGTAAAGAGCCAATTCAAGTGTATCACTGAGGTCTGTAGTAGGAAAATGAACATACTTAGTTAAAAATAAAACTAAATCAGGAAAATTGCATTAGTTTCTGCTTAGAAGTCATTCTTTTTTTTTTTTTCCTTCTTTTTTTTTTTTTTTTTTTTTTTTTAATTTATTTGACAGACAGAGATCACAAGCAGGCAGAGAGGCAGGCAGAGAGAGAGGAAGGGAAGCAGGCTCCCCGCCGAGCAGAGAGCCCCACGCGGGGCTCGATCCCAGAACCCCGAGATCATGACCCGAGCCGAAGGCAGAGGCTTTAACCCCCTGAGCCACCCAGGTGCCCCATGCTTAGAAGTCATTCTTAACATACTTTATTGGCAAGGTTAAGACTTCTACTATCTTAGTTGCTAACATAGTGATCCTAAGTCATCTGTGTTGGATTCCTTATTAAAACAGAATGGAACATTGGCTCTAAGATGAACTGAAAGCTCTGGGTCTTCCTGTGTAAATGGGGTTAAATCAGTGTCTGCCTAATCCCTTGAGTCATACCCTTAAGAACACCGAATTCACATAAATGTTTCAAGACATAAATTTGGCATTTCTTTAGGGTTTTGTTGTTGGGTTTGTTTTTATTTTTGTTTGTTTTAGATTTTATTAGAGAGCCTGCATGAGCTGGGGGAGAAGGAGGAAAAGAGGACTCCTGCTGAGCATGGAGCCTGATGCAGCATGATGACTGGCTCCATCCCAGGACCCAGGTTATTACCTGAGCCAAAGTGAGACACTTGACTGACTGAGCCACCAAGAACCCCTAGATCATTTCATTATCATCTAGCTTTCTTCTACTTATTCTTACGGTAGAGAGGCAGCTGATATGGAATGTAGGAAAGAACAATTGAAGAATCCGAAGACTTCAAAGTTAGCAAAGAAGCTTATGACCAAGGTCATGTAATCACGGATTTCTTACCTCTAAAATGGAAATAATGCCGACTAATAGAGTGGCTATGAAGACTAAAGGAAACATGAAAGATAAATTGCATTATAAGGGCGTCTGGTGGCTCAGTGGGTTAAGCGTCTGCCTTCACCTCAGGTCATGATCTGAGGTGCTGGGATCAAGCTTCATGTTCGGTTTCTGCCCCTTCCCCCCTACTTGTGCTGTCTGCTTCTCAAATAAATAGAATCTTTAAAAAAAAATTTTTTTTTAATTGCATTATAAATATACCCACAACCAGTGGTTAAATATAACTACAACAAATACAACTACAACCAGTGAAGACCATGAGGATTCATTCCTATTTATTATCAAGATCTTCAGATTTCTTACATGTTAAATTTGCTGGAAGTTATGCTTCTGATTTTATTAATCCTATTAATACTGCAGTATATTATTTTGTTGACACATACCAAAATGAAGGGTCTTGTGGATACCCTACCAGTTCTCTTTCCAGAAAACTAACATCTGTAGCATAACTCAAGTTCTTTATGTGTGACAGCAGTCTTACCAGCTAATGTGTAGTGAAATGAACAATGATTAGTGTTTGTTTTCTAGACACCTTAATTAATGTTTTTTTTTAAAGATTTTATATGCTTATTTGACAGAGATTGCAAGTAGGCAGAGGGGCAGGTTGGTGGCGGGGGAGCAAGGCTTCCTGCAGAGCAGAGAGCCCGATGTGGGGCCTCAGTCTCAGGACCCTGGGATCATGACCTGAGCGGAAGGCAGAGGCTTTAACCCATTGAGCCACCCAGGTGCCCCAGCTTAATTAATTTTTTTACTGTCTTCTAAAACATCTCAATTTAAATATATATAAAAGAGAACAGTATAAGGGCACCTGGGTGGCTCAGTCAGTTAAACATCTGACTCTTCATTTTGGCTCTGATACTGATCTCAGTGTTCTGAGATGGAGTCCCTGCTTGGGCTTCACACTGGGTGTGAAGTGAAGCCTGCCTAAGATTCTCTCACTTGCGCCCCCCACACCCCTTTGCAAAAAAAAAAAAAAAAGAATAGTGCAGAGTAAAAGATAAAAGGATTGCTTTTATAAACATAATCCCAGTACCATTTATACTTAAAATAATATTTCGTAATCTCATCTGTTTTCCACAGATTTGATTCTGTGGGTTACATTTTTATGTATTTTAGCATGTTTCTCTGCCACCTTTATTTTCTCTGATCTGCTTGATAGATTTGCAGGCTTGATGAGATTTCAGGATCTGTTTTCTTTTTTTTCCCTTTCCATTAGGGATCAGGGAACAGGGCTTAAGGGAAACAAGAGCAGAATACTTCATAAAGGCATTATGCATTTTAGTCATCATTAGTCTGATTTTTGACAAATTTTAAGGATGCAGGAAGCATTGAGTATTTTATAAGGAGAAACACTTTAGATATCAGGAAGTAGGTAATTAACAGTGTTTTCTTAGAATTAGAATGACTCGTATTTTTGTTTGGGGATGAGTGGGCATTTCTGATCAAGTCCCAAGGATTGTAAATACTTTACCTTTAAAACTAGAGGATAATTGGGGCACCTGAGTGGCTCAGTGGGTTAAAGCCTCTGCCTTGGGCTCAGGTCATAATCCCAGGGTCCTGGGATCAGCCCAGCATCAGGCTCTCTGCTCAGCAGGGAGCCTGCTTCGCTTCTCCTCTCTCTGCCTGCTTGTGATTTCTGTCTGACAAATAAATAAGTAAAATCTTTAAAAAACAAAACAAAACACTGAAGGGTAACCTAATGTTAAGACTTAACCAAGTCACTTATATTTTATATGTTGTCTGCTGAGAAGACAATGGAATCAGATTCTATAGTTTTATGCTACATCCTGCACTGATTTTAATTCAGGGTGTGGATGGAATATTTAAAACTGTTACCTGTGATCATTTAAGATTACCATAGTTTTTTGTTTTTGTTTTTGTTTTTTTTTAAAGATTTTATTTATTTATTTGAGAAAAAAAGAGAGCATGAGAGAGAGGGAGAAGCAGACTTCCCTGCAGAGTAAGGAGCCCAGTAAGGGACTCTGATCCTTGGACTCCAGGATCATGCATGACCTGAGTCAAAGGCAGTCACTTAACAAACTTGAGCCACCCAGGTGCCAAAATTACCATAGTTTGAAAGGATTCTCAGTACATGTTGTACCAGGAATGGTGCCGTTCTTCCAAAATTAAATAAATGTATTTGTTAATATCTTAGCATTATTATAAGGATCGGATTTTGCATTATAATGGTGGAAAAGTCCAAATGATTATTACTAGGTTTTTTCCATAAGTTACTTTTTTCACTGATTACCTGAATTTAGGCCTTTTGTTTTTGTTTTTAAGGCCATTCCTAATTTTAGAGATGTTAGAGGTTTTGGGATGAATTTTAATAATTGCTGATAGATGTGGAACTACCATTTTAGATCTATTAATATCTGAGAGACATACTGTCCCTCTGTTTCACATATACTGTAAACTAAGATTCGTTAATCAAAACATTTTATTCTGATAGGATATAGCCCCAAAAGTAGTTTTTTGTTTAGTGATGACTATTCATGGACATCTATGTATAAAACCAGGGGATTTGCATAAGTCATGTCTGTGTGTGACAACATTATTGTTTGTTGATGTTGAAAGTGAAAACTTGAAAGCTTCTGACAGATCCAATTTCAGTTGTCCTATTGAATCTTGTTGCTTCTAGGAACATTGTTGCTAAAAGACTTCTTGTGTGAGCAGTTGCCTTGAAATACTTAAAGTGATTTCTTTTTCCAAATCCTTAAAATTTATTTCTAATTTATTTACAGTCTCTTTGCGCATTGAGTTTTAGTCATTCACTTTTGAAATGATGGATCATTAGAAAGCTGTATGTGCTCTTGTGCCGGAAGTATTGTAATAAAAATATTTTATTTTAGCACATTGCTGGAGAGACACAGGCATTAAAGCTCTTTTTTTTGTTTGTTTGTTTGTTTTGAGGGATCTTAACCTTTAAAGCAAAATTGAAAGTTCTTAAGTATGCTGACGTATGCATGGTATATAAGTGTTTAGTATTTGTGGCAATATTTCTATAAACATTTAGGGTCTCCTTAAGTATAAAACCATCCATTTTTAGAGAAATATTGAAATGTTATGGGTTTTGTTTTGTTTTAAAGATTTTATTTATTTATTTGATAGATCACAAGTAGGCAGAGAGGCAGGCAGAGGGGGATGGGATGGGACGGAGGCTTCCCGCTGAGCAGAGAGCCTGATGCTGGGCTCGATCCCAGAACCCTGAGATCATGACCTGAGCTGAAGGCAGAGGCTTAACCACACACTGAGCCACCCAGGCGTCCCATTGCTGTGGGTTTTAATCAGTTGTGATACCACTTTTCTTTCCCTTATGAGGTAACCCGTGAAGTTGTTCTGAAATTACATAATGATCATGGTTGCATAAATTTGTGTACACATTCAAAGGGTTTATTGTATGGTATGTGAATCATATGTCAGTTTAAATTAAAAAAAAAGAGTGCTCAGCTATGGACAGGCAAGTAATTCTCAGTCATTCTTCTATTGAGAACTTGGGAGCACAGGAAACAATGTGTCTAGTTACTAGATTTGACAGTAGGCAATAGTATGAAAGCTGAGACACGATAAACACCTGATAAACAGATGATGGTTCAAAAAGATCCTGATTTTGGGATGACTGGGTGGCTCAGTCGATTAAGTGGATGCCTTCGGCTCCGGTCATGATCCCAGCTTCCTGGGGTTGAGTCCCACATCGGGCTCCTTGCTCGGCCGGGAACCCGCTTCTCCCTCTGCCTGCCACTCTGCCTGCCTGTGCGCGCTCTCTCTCTCTCTGACAAATAAATTAAAAATCTCTTTTTTTAAAGATTTTATTTATTTATTTGTCAGAGATCACAAGTAGGCAGAGAGGGAGGCAGAGAGAGAGAGAGGAGGAAGCAGGCTCCCCGCTGAGCAAGAGAGCCCAATGTGGGGCTCAATCCCAGGACCCTGGGATCATGACCTGAGCCAAAGGCAGAGGCTTTAACCCACTGAGCCACCCAGGCGCCCCAAATATATAAAAAAAAAATCTTTAAAAAAAAAAAAAAGATCCTGATTTAGTTGAGGTCTTTGAGGACTATAATAAATATCACGCATTGCGTATGGTACATGAATAATAATGTAAACCGTGTAAGTGACTGGACTGTAAAAATTCTTCCTTTAGAGCTTTTTCAGAGTGCTGTTAACTATTCCATATCTAAGTAAATATGCCAGCACACCATGAATATAAAGAATGGAATACATCAACTCACATAACCAAATATAGTATGTGTATGACAAGCTGTATGTTATCTAATGAAGAAACTGTTGTATCAAGCACTATATGATAACAGTGAAGAACTTGATGTGGAATTAATATCCTATCGGCTGTTATGTTCCCTTTATTGTACAGGATTGTGTCTTAGGAGAGTGAGTCATGTTTTCTTTTGTGGAGCTCTTGTAAGATTTAAAGAGCCCCTAGGTAGTTTCACAAAGTGCTATATTTCAACTTGCTTTTGATACTAAGGAGGAGGTTTTGCCACAGATAGGTTAGAGGTACAGAATTGTTAATATATCTGGTTGTATTTGGGGAAGCATCCAGCTGTAATTGGGAAGAGTGTTGGTTGGGTACCTGGGTGGCTCAGTTGGTTAAGCATCTGCCTTCAGCTCAGGTTGTGATCCTAGGGTCCCCGGATCAAGCCCCATATCAGAATCCCTACTCAGTGGGGAGCCTGCTTCTCCCTCTCCCTCTCCCTCTGCCCCTCCCCCTGCTTGGCGTGCTCTCTCTCTGTCAAATGAATAAATAAAATTTTTTAAAAAGAGGAAAGAAAGATTGTTGGTTGTAGAGGGCTTTGTGTATGGCATGTTAAGCATATGCCCCATAGGCAGATATAACTTAGAAACCGCTTCATGGCTAGAAAAGAGAAATTGGAGGGGAAAAAGATGTATTAAGTAGTTAACATTGTAAATGTTGGAATGGAGAGTAGGTACAGGAATTTCTGAAGTAGACTGGTCTTGGTGTAAATTACTGAGTTATTAGGAGAGTAAGTGTTTTGTAGGGAGAAAATTACGTGGTATAACTTAGATTTTTTTTTTTTAATCTTTCATGACTAAGATCATACTAGTAAAGGTTACATGAAAGGGAGGTTTTAGAGGGTTTGAGTTGTTGGAAGTTTGGGGAAAATGTTGATGCTTCTCTTATATCTCTTTTCTAGGAAGGTATCCTGGTAGACAGTGGAGAAAAGTAGTTGAGTACAGTGGTGGAGAGCTAGATCTCCATTGAAATGCAAGACAAGTGAAAGAGGCTAGCCATTGTACTAAACTAATATTTAAGCACTTATTTTGTTCTAGGCACACAAAGTTTTAGGTTTTGGATTAATTACATAAACAGTGAGTATAGATGGAAGCTCTTCCCCCCCCCTTCATGTTACTGGACTTAGTGGGCCTATCCTCTTGTCCTCCTCCTCTTTGCATTTTTCTGATACTCCTGAGTAGCAGTGGACCTGAAGGAAAAACACTGGAACTATTTAGGTTTTGAAGAATTGGGTGAGACCCATCTGCTTGGAAAGGCATGTGATTCAGATCTGCAGGGTTCTTCGCTACTTGCCTAGGTGTCATTTTAAGCATAAGGTGAAATTTTGCATTTGCTCTGAGCCCCTCTTTATTTTTTGCTTTGAAATCTGATCATTGCTAGGAGGATTTAATTGAGGGCATGGTTTAGTACAAATATACTTTCAATATAAACCTGGTTATTATGGACTTAAAATTTTGACACCACATTCTTTATTTCACTTAATATTCATTTTGGGGTGTTTAGTGTGTGTGTGTCCGTGTCCCTGTACTCTTCTTAAGGAGGTAGGAGATATTTCTTTCCTGGGGAAGCATTTGACCCTCAGTTATTCACAGCCAAGTAATAATCATTCTTCTGTCAAGGACTTGGGAATGCAAGAGACATTAAGAGTCTAATTACTAGGTTTGACAGTAGGCTATAGTATGAAAGCTGAGACAGGATAAACACCTGATAAGCAAATGATGATCTAAAAAGACTCTTGAGAATCTGCTGTATGATTCTGAATTAAATGCTGTTCTGGTTATAACCTAATGCAAAGATAGCTTCTGCTTTTTTAAATCCTACTTCAGGATACTCTTAATTCAAATAAATTTTGTCATTCCCTTGACATTAATGTGTCTTCGTGTGTTTTGTTTGTTTTTTTAAGATTTTACTTAATTATTTGTCAGAGAGAGACTGGCAGACAGAGGCAGAGGGAGAAGCAGGCTGCCGAGCAAGGAGCCCAATGTGGGACTTGATCCCAGGACGCTGGGATCATGACCTGAGCCAAAGGCAGCTGCTTAACCAACTAAGCCACCCAGGCGTCCCTTTTTTTTTTTTTTTTAAAATATTAATTAACTTTATTGGGGGCACCTGGGCGGCTCAGTTGGTTGGGCCACTGCCTTTGGCTCAAGTTGTGATCCTGGAGTCCTAGGATTGAGTCCCACATCAGGCTCCCAGCTCCCCAGGGAGTCTGCTTCTCCCCTCTAAGTTTCCCTTTCATGCTCTTTCTCACTCTCTTTCTCAAGTAAATTTTAAAAAATTAATTTCATTGAGAGAGATCTGTATTATATATATGTGTTTTTAAAAGATTTTAAGAGAGCATGGCATGGGGAGAGGAAGAGGGAGAAGCAGACTCCCTGCTGAGTATGGAGCTGTATGTGGGGTTGAGCCAAAGATGTTTAAATGACTGAGGCAGCCAGGCACCCCTGTAAAATTCTGTGTGTGTGTGTGTGTGTGTGTGTGTGTATGTGTGTGTGTGTGTTTAAGGATTTTATTTATTAGAGTGCACAAGCCAGTGGTGGGTGAGGAGGGGAGAGGGAAGCAGACTCCCCACTGAGTGGGGATCCTGACC
The DNA here is from genome assembly GCF_902655055.1 of Lutra lutra. Taxonomy (NCBI): domain Eukaryota; kingdom Metazoa; phylum Chordata; class Mammalia; order Carnivora; family Mustelidae; genus Lutra; species Lutra lutra. The sequence goes on from NC_062284.1 coordinate 50,308,359, forward strand.
CAGGCTTGATCCCAGAACCCTGAGATCACAACTCAAGCAGAAAGCAGACACCTAACCAACTGGGCCACCCAGGTGCCCCTAAAATTCATTTAAAAGTATACAGTTCAATTAGTACATTTAGAGTTGTGTGGTCATGACCACCGTGTTCTAATTTTAGAACATTCCCCCCAAATAAACACTTTACTTGTTAACAATCATTTTCTACTCTATTATCTCCAGACCTAGCAACTACTAACCACATTCTGTTTATAGTTTTGCCTATTTTGGACATTTCATATCAGTGGATTCACACAGTATTTGTCTTTTATGACTGATTTCTTCCACTTAATACTTCTTAAAAATTCTTTTGGTTTTTATTTATTCATAAGAGACACAGGGAGAAGCAGGCAGAGCAGGGAGCCCGATAATGGGACTCAAGCCAGATGCTTAACTGACTGAGCCATTCAGGCGCCCTTTCATTTAATACTTAATGGTTCATCCATGTTGTACCATTTGTTTATACTTCATTTCCTCCCCCCCCTTTTTAAAAAAGATTTTATTTGAGAAAGCGCATGAGCAGGGAGAGGGCAGGGAGTCCAGTGCAGATCCCAGGAATGCAGGATCATGACCTCAGCTGGAGGCAGAGGCTTAACTGACTGAACCATCCAGCAGTATAATTGCTGGATTATATTCCATTGTATGGATGATACCATGGATAAATTTGGTTTATCCATTCATCAGTTGGTGGACATCGGAGGTTTTTTCACATTTTGAATGATGTTACTATATAGACATTTGTATACACATTTTTGCATAGACATGTTTTCATTCCTCTTGCGTATACTAATATGAGTGGAATTGTTGGGCCTTAATGGTATTTCCATGTTTAACCTGAGGTACTGCCATACTTTCAGAGCAGTTGTACTATTTTATATTCCCATCAGCCATGTCTGAGGATTCTACTTCTCCACATCTTTGCCAACATTTGTTGTGTTACTATTTGTTCTTATTATTTAACTTGAGAGTGAACAGTGTTAATTGAGAGTGAACAGTGTTAATTAACCTTGTGGTTTTGATTGGCATTTTCTTAAAAAGTAGTGATTTTGAGCAACACCTGGCTAACTCAGTCGAAAAAACATGAAAGTCTTGATCTCAGTTGTGAGTTCAAGCTCTGCATTGGATGTAGAGATTACTAAAAAATTTTTAAAAATCACTTTGTGTATTTGTGTGTTTATTAGATACTTGTTTATTTTTGGAGAAATGTATTCAGATCCTTTGCTCATTTTTGTATTGGGCTTTCTTGTTGAATGTAAGTCTTTGTATGTTATAAATACAAGTCTTTGGATATAATATCTGATACTGACATTTTTGAGGTTTATTACTGTTTTCAATGTCTTACAGTTCTGCCTTGTCATGGGAGATAATGTTAACTGCCGCTTTATACTAAGGACCATTTACTAGTTCATAAAGATTATGGTTTTATTATAGATTGAAGAATTACAGAATTCTAAATTGTTTTTGGAAATTACATATAGGCAGTAGGTATCTGTGGAAATAACAAAATAGAACATTTGTCCAGTAGAACTTTCTGTGGTGATAGAAATATTCTGTATTTACGTGGTTAATGTATGGGAGACATTAGTCACATATGGCTGTTCTGATTAAAATGTGGCTAACGTGGGCGCCTGGGTGGCTCAGTGGGCTAAGCCTCTGCCTTTGGCTCAGGTCACCATCTCAGGGTCCTCTAACAGGCCAGCTTCATCCTGCTCTCTGCTCAGCAGGGAGCACACACACACACAAACTCACTCTCTCTCTCTCTCTCTCTCTCTCTGTCAAATAAATAAATAAAATCTTTATTTTAAAAATGTGGCTAATGTGAGTGAGGAACTGAGATTTTATTTATTTTTTTTTTTAAAGATTTTATTTGTCAGAGAAATAGAGTACAGGCAGGCAGAAGGAGAAGCAGGCTCCCTGTGGAGCAAGGAGCCAGATGTGGGACTGGATCTCAGGACGCTGTGATCATGACCTGAGCCTAAGGCAGCCACTTAACCACTGAGCCACCAGGCATCCCAGGAACTGAGATTTTAATTTGAATAGCCACATGTGGCTAATGATTACTCAGTTTGACACTGCAGATCTAGAAATTGGCAAAGTTAAGCCTGGGTCACGTGAATTTTTAGTAGTGTTTAGTATGAGAATTGAAGTGACTGGAGACTTCTCTTCAGTCAGGAAGTTGGAGAACTCAGCCTGCAGTTTCAGAACAAAGTTGATAAGGAATATTGATGGGTTATCCAAGATTTAGAAATGTATTACGGGCAGGGGCGGGGGTGTCGCCTGGGTGGCTCGGATGGTTAAGCGTCTGCCTTCAGCTCCAGGTCCTGGGATTGAGCCCCATGTCCTGCTCCCCTGCTTGTGCTCTCTGTCCGTCCCTCTCTCAAATGAATAAATCTTTCTTTTAAAAGTATTTTATTTATTTATTTGTCAGAGATCACAAGCAGGCGGAGAGGCAGGCGGGGGTAGGGGAAGCAGGCTCTTCGCTGAGCAGAGAGCCCCATGCGGGGCTCAATCCCAGGACCCTGGGATCTTGACCTGAGACTAAGGCAGAGGCTTTAACTCACTGAGCCACACAGGCACCCCTAAATAAAATCTTTTTTAAGAAAATGTATGGGGTTCATTGGTGACTTTGACAGGGCTAGGTTTTGATGATGCTGGTTGGGACAGAAACACTATAAGATTATTTCAAGAACGGAAAGATAAAAAAAAATAAGATACCTTTTTACATAACAGCAGAATTTACTCTCTACAGTTTTAACATAGTATAAACAAGGTGTACAGTATCAACAGTGTAATCAAGGTAGAGAACCTTCCATACTCCCAAAAATTTACCTTGAAGCACTTTTCTATCAACTTGCTGTAGCCCCTGGCAACCACAAATCTGTGTTCTCAAACAACTACTTAAAAGAAATTTCTTTGGCAGCTAAAGAAGTGTACTCTTCTGGCCTGGGATGGGCTTACATGTTCTTAACATGTGGTCCATAAACAATATTCTCAATAAATACTCTTTTAATGTTGGCTTTATAAAAAAAATTGCACCACACTGACAGTTTTTAAGACACTACCTTTGGAAAAGACCCTAAGTGACATTTGGGGAGTATATATGTTAATATTATAACAAATGAATAAGGTTATAATTCTTTGGAAATTGTGTCTGTTAAAAAGATTGTCACCTTAATATAAGGTTTGATAAAAGCAGAAGCAAAGATTATTATTTTTTTTGTACATAGTCTTGAATCTAGTACTGTTCCCGAATGGATTGATCGAAGCATTCCCCCATCTTACTGCTCCGATTATTTTTGTTTAGAAAATTTTCAGGTGAATTTTCAAGTTGTCTTTCCTGGAAACACCTGATTTTGTATTAACATAGCTTGCCAGATGAGTCTGTCAAGACAAATTAGTGTATTTTCTTATGATTCTTGGACTCTTGTTAAATTGTAGCTTTTATTTTTTTGAATACATATAATTGGGTGCATCTTAAAATGAGTGGGTGTGGTTTATTTTTCCCCGCCTCTCAGAGTTGCAAATAAGTCAGTGAGGCAATTTTCATTTGTACATATTGAATTACAGATGTTACTGAGTTTTCAAAAATACCCCTAAATACTAAACCCATGATTCTTTATTAAAGATTGTAGAACCATTTATTCAAATTGTTTTTTCTTTAAAATTTAATAGCTTCAGTGCCACTATACATTGAATGATCTTTTGCAGCATACTGACTTGTCCTTTTGCCCCTTTATCATTAAGGTGAGCAGGGCTTGCTGTTTTTCAGTCATACATAGATCATTTATATTCTTTCTTTCTGTCTGTCTGTCTTTCTTTCTTTCTGCCTGTCACAGAGAGAGATTTCAAGTAGGCGGAGAGGCAGGCATGGGCCGGGGGCGGGTGGGGGAGCAGGCTCTCCGCTGATCAGAGAGCCCGATGTGGGACTTGATCCCAGGACGCTGATATCATGACCTGAGCTGAAGGCAGACACTCAACAACTGAGCCACCCAGGCGCCCAGATCATTTTTTTTTTTTAATTTTTTTTATTTTTTCAGCATAACAGTATTCATTATTTTTGCACCACACCCAGTGCTCCATGCAATCTGTGCCCTCCACAATACCCACCACCTGGTGCCCCCAACCTCCCACCCCCCACCCCTTCAAAATTCCCAGATCGTTTTTCAGAGTCCATAGTCTCTCATGGTTCACCTCCCCCTTCCAATTTCCCTCAACTCCCCTCTCCATCTGCGCCCAGATCATTTATATTCTTAATGGACCATTGGATATAGGCAATGCAAAGAAAGTTAAGGAACATGAAGTACAACTATGCAAATTTATATTGGTAATTGGCACTCTCTCCATATATTGCATTGACAAAGCAATTCTAAGTTCACATTTCTGTTCAGTTCGGCTTCTACCAAGAAGACTCACCAAGGCAGCCTTTTGCTTGTGGAAAAATACCTGCAAATAAGGTTTAATTGTCTCTTACTTTAGAAATAAAACACAAATCATAAAAACTTAGCTAGTTGATTATTTTGAAGCACAACAGGTATTTTGGCAATGTGAAAACAGGTTTTTTGGGCATCCGTTTTTTACATGACAGTTTCATTTTTACCTTTTTTTTTTTTTAAGATTTTATTTATTTATTTGACAGACAGAGATCACAAGTAGGCAGAGAGAGAGAGGAAGGGAAGCAGGCTCCCTGCCGAGCAGAGAGCCTGATGAGGGGCTCGATCCCAGGACCCTGAGACCATGACCTGAGCCAAAGGCAGAGGCTTAACCCACTGAGCCACCCAGTCGCCCCCATATTTACATTTTTTAAAAAAAGATTTTATTTATTTATTTGACAGATCACAAGTAGGCGGAGAGCCGTTTGCAGGGCTCCATCCCAGGACCCTGAGATCACCTGAGCCAAAGCAGAGCCTTAACCCACTGAGCCACCCAGGCGCCCCTCATATTTATTTACATTTTGATGCAAACCTGAATCAAACATTACACATTTAAAACCCCCCCTTTATTATATAAATAAAGAAATAGAGACTTAAATCATTAGGATGAACTTTAAAATTCTATAACTTTTTAGTTAAGTATTTGCATGTTAAAATGAACTTTATACCATAATCTTTAATCATGCATTTAAGGTAATTTCATTGTGTTATTTAACATTAAAAAGCAAATGACATGGCGCACCTGGGTGGCTCAGTGGGTTAAAAACAAATGACATGATTTTAAAAGTCTGAGGGGTTGTACTATGTATAGTCTAGTGAAAAAGGTTCTGGTAGTTTTACAAGATAATGGAAAATAGTTACCTAATCATTCAAATATGGTTTCATAAAAGCTTTTATAAAGAATGGGAAAGAACTATCCAGAAACAATATTTTTTAATGTTCAAAGACCGGTTACTAAAGGCCTTGATTATTGAATAGTTCTCTAAGGAGTGTTCTGAATTACCCTCGATGGTATGGTGGGATACCTGTAGTTGAAGTTGTAGATTGTCACAGAGTGAGCACACTGTCAAGAACCAAACTTAAAACAGTTGTAGTAGCAGAAGAGCTTCCTTCACTCAGGGCTTTAGTTCCAACTCTTTAAATGAATTGTTAGTGCACTGGTGGCTTGAGTTTGAGGTGAGTATCTCATCAACTAGGAGTTTATTTAACTAGTAATTATTGGAACTAGGATGCTGTTCATTGGCTCTTAAACTCTGTATGTAATTTTTGTTACTGTATCACATGGTTTTCTCTAGATGTATCCCACAGAATACACTCTATGGATAGATTCTGTTAATCTCACTTTCCTAAAATCATTCTTTTTGAATCTCATGGATTTGTACATATTTTTCTCTGTACTTTAAATGAAAGCACATTTTAGGATGCCTGGCTGGTTCAGTCAGTAGAGTATGTGACTCTTAGGGTGGTGAATTCGAGCCTCATGTGTGGCTTAGAATGTACTTAAAATCAATTGTGGGTTTTTTGTGTTTTTGTTTTAATCTCGTTTCTGAGAAATGACTCAGATTGGTCTTTTTTCTTGCATCAGTGATTTTTAACTTGATAGTGAATAGATAAATTCATGTAATTTTAGCAGTTTCAGAGATCTTCACACATTCTAAAGCCAGACAACGCGGTGGTAGCCTGTAAAATCAGTCCTTCTAGGAAAATCAATCTTAAGCAGGGAGAAACATCATCTTGAAATTTCATTGTAGATTAAAAAAAAACGAAGCAGAAGAAAATACTTTCTGACACTTGAATGAAGTTATAATGGGATTGCATATTTAAACTGAATTTGATAAATCCGTATTATACAGAGAGGAAGGAGTATTCTTATTAGATTGCTCTTCCCTATAAATTATATCACGTTGTAGCTTTTATTCTTTTATGATTTTATTTAAGAGTACACAAGTGTGGGGGGAGGAGCAGAGGGAGAGAAAAGCAGACTCCCTGCTGAGCCTAGAGGGTGTCATGACCCTGAGATGGAGTTCTGTGCTGAAAGTCAGATGTTTAACTTAGCCATTTTTTTCTTTTTTAAGATTTTCATGGGCCTAGAATATCTGACAGTTGGTTTCCAGAACTACTGTTTGCTATTTGATAATTAATATACCTAAAATTATTTTTAATCCTTCTAAAAAATTTTTTTAAAGATTTTATTTATTTATTTGGCAGAGATCACAAGTAGACAGAGAGGCAGGCAGAGAGAGAGAGGAGGAAGCAGGCTCCCTGCTAAGCAGAGAGCCTGATGGGGGCTCGATCCCAGGACCCTGAGATCATGACTTGAGCCAAAGGCAGAGGCTTAACCCACTGAGCCACCCAGGCGCCCCTAATCCTTCTAAATTTTTAAGACAGGAAGTAGGTATGGTATAGTAAATATATTCAGGAGAATACAGATTTTCACTATACATTCTAGTTGTTTCGACTTTGGTAGGATGAAGTCTAAGTTTGAATCAGGGTTTTTGAGACCCAAAGGTCGCTGTTCTGTCTAATCATCTAAGAAACTTGCCTTTGTAAACTTTGATTTTATTTTTAAGTAACTTCTACACCCAACATAGGGCTCGAACTTAACAACCTCAAGATCAAGAGTTGTGTTCTCTGCTGACTGCCAGCCAGGCATCTGTGTAAACTTGTTTTTAGTAACTTGCAGTGCTTAAGTTTTTGCTTCGAGATTAAGACAGTTTCTTTGTCTTAACCTGTTCAGATAATTAGCTAGCTAACGTGCCTCCACAGTTTTAAAATTTCTTCAAAATGGTATTTTAATGACTTTTTAAATTCAGGCTAGATTTTATACCAACACTTAATGTCCAGATTTCTCATTTAGAGTGCAGTCATAATTCTCGGGATTTAGTGTTTGTTCCTTTGTTAACAATGAAACTTCCATGAAGACTTTTTCAATTAGCAATAATCGCGCCTCGGATAAACCTCATTGGCTACGATACTGCCACTGCGCAAAGCTGCCATGAAGACTTTTTAATGACTTGAGCTTTATCACTAGGGAGTCAGCACATGCTACTTCCCTTGATAAGCAAGTAGCTAATTCTTGAAGCTGTAGTATTTCCTATCCCTTTGACCTTGAGTGTTGTCATAGTAGGCATGGTTTTCATGTTTTCCCAATCATGCACTTTGACATTTTACAAGGAAGGTTTACTTAAACTTCATTAGAGGAATCTTTGTGAGTTTTTCAAGAGCCCGTTTTTGCTTGAGCAGCAGCTAAGTTCCTGGCACTGAATGCCCTTTAGCAGTACCACTTGGTCCTCCGAAAAATTTGTTTTTCTTCTGAAAACTAGAGCATTTGACTTCCATTTATATTCATGGAGCCATTACATAGATTCAAAACAAACTGCATTTCTTTCTTTTTTTTTTTTCCCCAAAGATTTTATTTATTCACTTGATAGAGATCACAAGGAGGCAGAGAGAGAGAGGAAAGAAAGCAGGCTCCCTGCGAAGCAGAGAGCCTGACGTGGGTCTTGATCCCAAGACCTTGGGATCATGACCTGAGCCAAAAGCAGAGGCTTTAACCCACTGAGCCACCCAGGTGCCCCACAAACTCCATCTCTTGCCTCGTTTTCATTGTGCCAGTTTAGCTGCATCAGATGAAATTGTATGGTTCAAAAGGAAGTTCCAGTGCCCACAAGTACATTGTGGGCAGGCAGGATCATTAGTTTAGAGACTGGGGCCAGTGCCAGTGTCAGTGAATGGATTGGTTGGGAAGGGGTAGTTTGTATCTTTTGAATCCAACGGGATTAGGTCATGAGATGTTTCATGCCCACGTTTGGATAACTCACCTTCATTTACCTCCAGAAATTGCTTTTAAATAACATCATCTAGCACAAAGAAGAGTGGTTACTGAATTATTTAATATTTTAAGTTAACAGTTTTTGAATTATTATACTGTGGGAAATTAATGGGCCAAAAGAAGAAAAGCTTTATGTATGGAAAGTAGTGGTGATAATAAAACATTACTCTAAGTATCTTTTTTGTTTGTGTTAATTCCCATAAACCATGCCAAACTGACAAATTAACAACTCACTTAAAATTTGTCTGCTACGGGACACCTGAGTAGCTTAGTTGGTTAATAAGCATCTGCCTTCAGTTCAGATCATTGGGATTGAGTCCCACATCAGTCTCCTTGCTCATCAGGGTTCCTGCTTCTCCCTCTTGGCTGGTGCTCACTCTCTCTCTTTGGCAAATAAAAAAATTTTTTTAATAAGATTTTATTTATTTATTTGACAGAAATCACAGGCAGGCAGAGAGGAAGGGAAGCAGGGTCCCTGTTGAGCGAGAGAACCGGGTGTGGGGCTCAATCCCAGAAAAGAAGTATTGGGAAAAAAGAAGTATAATTTTCACTGCTTAAGTGAAAATTATAAACTAGTACACTCATTTGTTTGGCAGTGTACCACGTGTTCTTTCTTAGTTTAGGAAAATGTTCCCGTCATAGCTACTTCTGGGAAAAAATAAGCTACTGCTATATTAAAGTAGGATGGAAACGTTTTAGATTAAGTTGGGTTGAGAAAGTTAATTATCACAACCTAGAGGATTGGAGACTTAAAAATTCAGAGATTAGTCACTGATGAGATATCTTGGAGACTAGTTATATAGATGAATTACAAATTTTTAAGGCTTTGTAATAATTAATACATCACTTTAGGCAGAGCAGCAGGTTTTAGGTAATTTTTGTAGACTAATACCTTGGAATTAAGGGCCTTGGAATTAAATTAGTTATTAAAAAGGTACAGAACAAAATTGAAGGATTTTTTTTTCCCCAGTGGTAGATCTTACCTTCTTGTGCTGCCAATCTCTTGTAAAAATAATAAAGGAATGTAGAGGTTTTCTAGAACTGTTACCCATGTAAGAAGATTTTTTGTAACACTTTGAATTTTCTCTTTACAAATAAGAAAGTCAATACCAAGCCATCACTTTGAGGTATATCTTTAGCAGTCACTGGGATACTCCTGGACTCCAGAGGAAGCAGCAGTTAAGCAACCAGTGAATGTGAGCTGAATGTGTGCTAGGCAGTGGATTTAGGCATTAGTGAATAGCAAACAAAACAGACAGTATTCCTCATCCTGCTGGAATTGGAACTATGAGTGCATCCTCTGCTTAAATGTTGCTAGAATGGATTATGGCTTTTATACACTACCAACATGTGTGAATGGCTCTTAGTACCAACTATCCGTTCTATATGGTTCAATTCAGTATGACTACTAATAGTAATAATTTATTTCTGTACTCACCATAATTTATTTCTGTATAATAATTTATTTCTATACTCCCCAAATACATACATACTCACTCTGTATACTCTGTACATTATTTATTTATTTCTATACTCATCAAATTTAGCTCACCATAAATAACCACTGTTTGCAGATTCCATTAATTGCAATCCATTTTTCTGAGTACTTTATTTGGAATTGTTTTCTAAGATTTATTTATGATTATTGTAGCGTATATGGAGTAAAATTAAAAAATATACATGTAGTCTATTCATTGTACAAAGTAATACTTACTAATACTGCCAGAGTACAGAGGAACTTTGATGTTCATCCCTTAAGGCCAACCATCATTGGATATGCATGTGTGTATGTAGTATTTTCATGAAGTAGCGGCTGTATTGAAAACAAAAGAAGGAAGGCTTTTACTGGACCTTGGAATAAAATTAGCAAAAAGATACAAATTGGTAGACAACATTAATTTATTATTTTATAAGGTCACTGATGGAGCTTGCTGACTTAATTTTAGTTGTGAAGGACGTCTGTTTTCCTTTTATCCAATAGGATGTATAGTTACCCAGCACGTGTTCCTCCTCCTCCTCCTATTGCTCGGGCTGTAGTTCCTTCAAAACGCCAGCGTGTATCAGGAAACACCTCACGAAGAGGCAAAAGTGGCTTCAATTCTAAGAGTGGACAGCGAGGATCTTCTTCCAAGTCTGGAAAGTGTATGTATTATTGCAGTTTTGTGATTCTGCTACTTGTGTGTTGTTGAAATAGGGAAATTAATGCAGTTAGTAATGTTCAGGTTTTATACTAATGGCTTTGTGTAATCAAAATAATGGAAGAGAAGATAGTGATTAAGGGGCCAGTTAAAGTATTCAACTTTAGGGAGCTAGTAAGCGCTTAAAAATTTACGAAGTCTGTAAGTCAAGTCAAACAGTACAAAAAGTGCTTTCAAATATAATTGAGATCTTCAGTAGGCCTACAGAAGTAAGAATACTGTTGCTAAGGGAGTAGGCACATTAGATTTAGTTTTTAGCTACCAACTAAGTGATCCCCATGACCCGGACAGTATGATCCTGGCTCCATTTCTCCCCTAGGATCCCCTCTGGCTATTGCCTTGTGGTTTAGTTGGAAATGTGTTCGGCATCTGTTAACTTCTGGTAGAGTTGATCCTAATACAGAGTTCTGTTTGTATTAAAGTGAAAGGTGATGACCTTCAGACCATTAAGAAGGAGTTGACCCAGATAAAACAAAAAGTGGATTCTCTACTGGAAAGCCTGGAAAAAATTGAGAAAGAACAGAGCAAACAAGGAGGTAAATGGCCTTGCAGCTTGTTGGGTGTAAACTTGGGTTAGTTACTGAAGATAGTTGAAGGTACATGTTGGAATAGTGGGGTATAAAGCAATTGAATATGAAACTTGGGGAATTTGAATTGGGAAGGTATTTGTGTGGGAGGATTTAGATTTGTGCTGCAGTTCTGTGATCATTAATGGGGATTGTCTACATCCTGTGGACATTACTTGCCCCTAGACAGACTTGTCCTTCTCATCCCCAGTAGAGATGAAGAATGATAAGTCAGAAGAGGAGCAGAGCAGCAGCTCCCTGAAGAAAGATGAGACTAATGTGAAGATGGAGTCTGAGGGGGGTGCAGATGACTCTGCTGAGGAGGGGGACCTACTGGATGATGATGATAATGAAGATCGGGGGGATGACCAGGTGAAAACCACGGGAAAGGAAAGAAAGAGGTGGTGGAGGGGGGAGCAGGGACACATGGAGTGCCTCTAACTCCATCCTATTTGTGTCTGTTTCTCACAGCTGGAGTTGATCAAGGATGATGAAAAAGAGGCTGAGGAAGGAGAGGATGACAGAGACAGCGCCAATGGCGAGGATGACTCTTAAGCACATAGTGGGGTTTAGAAATCTTGTCCCATTATTTCTTTACCTAGGCGCTTGTCTAAGATCAAAATTTTCACCAGATCCTCTCCCCTAGTATCTTCAGCACATGCTCACTGTTCTCCCCATCCTTGTCCTTCCCATGTTCATTAATTCATATTGCCCTGCGCCTAGTCCCATTTTCACTTCCTTTGATGCTCCTAGTAGTTATGTTAAGTCTTACCCTGTAATTTTTGCTTTTAATTTTGATACCTCTTTATGACTTAACAATAAAAAGGACGTGTGGTTTTTATCAACTGTCTCCAAAATAATCTCTTGGTATGCAGGGAGTACAGTTCTTTCCATTCAGTAGTTGCTTCCCTAACTGCAAAGGCAATCGCATTAGTTGAGTAGCATCTGAGAGCAGCTTTGAGTTAGAGGTATGTGTGTTATACCCCACATAAGAGTGCTTTGTGGGGCTGTTCAACACAAATGTAACAATGTATTTTTGTGAATGAGAGTTGGCATGTCAAATGCATCCTCTAGAAAAATAATTAGTGTAATAGTCTTAAGATTTGTTTTCTAAAGTTGATACTGTGGGTTATTTTTGTGAACAGCCTGATGTTTGGGACCCTTTTTTCTCAAAATAAACAAGTCCTTATTAAACCAGGAGTTTGGAGAAAAAAAAAACCTGGTTTTTTATTTTTGTATTTTATAATTGTTTACTTCAAATTCTTTGTTTCACAGCGGCCTCCACAAAAACGCTAGAGTGTACTAAATATATTTTTCTTTGAGTCATAGTCTTCACTCATACGAACATACACTACTCAAATGATGTGTCATTGGGGTGGGTATTGCTTTGATGTGGAGTGGAGATTCTTGTGCAGAATGGCTTTTCGATCCTAATGAAAAGGTTTGGGAACAATATTAAGATATTTCATTAATGTTTTGTGGTCCATTTGGCACCCTTTTTGCGATTTTTATTGTGTGCTAAATCGTTTTGTCCTTAAATAGAAGAGGTTCAAACATGTCAGGGTTTTAGGAAAATTTGAAACAACTGGAGAATGAACCTCTGTTACTTTCATTTTATCCTTTTAATTGCTATTTAGAGTCGCAGTTACTTTTGGATTCTGAGTCTGTGCCTCCAAGTTCCTAAAAATAGAAAAAAGCTCGCTCTTCTGTGCTCTTAGTTTATACCTTCCCAGGTGACTGAGAACATTTACTTTCAATTAGTTGAATCCATATAAATAATTTTTGTTCCTTTCTCCTGTGTGATTAATTTCAGTGGTTTTTGTTTTGTTTTCTTTATTTGTTTTTTGTTTTGGTCATGATACTAATTAGCACCTAGACTTCTACGGATGGATTTATTAAACAGCTTCTAGATTTGTTACGCTTGCTTAACTAATCCTGAAAGGTCTGGTTTATGTTTTTATACTTGTTTCCAGCAGAGCAGGATAAGAACATGGCTAGTTTGGACTATTTACCATTCACACAAACCTTGGATTCCCCAGAAAGTTGCTGTTTCATAGCATGCAACAAAGGCATTTATATCCAACCTACTGTGGGCAGAAGTCCTGTCCTATTAAGATCTCAAAAAATCATTTTATATAACACGTGATAAAGCAGAATAGAAGAGGCTAAACTCTGAACCCCTTGGACCCCACATCCATAGTACAGAAGTAGCTTTTGTGGGTTAATTTAGTTAAAAATACTTCTACCCCCCACTTTGTTTTCTGATACTACATGATTTCATGTTACACAAACTCACTTTAAGCACATAATCCCCAAAATAAGCTGGATCCTTAGAAGAAAGGGTTAAGGTTCCAAGATGTTAATAAATCTTTTTAAGATCATAATGTTAGCTATCAGCAACTAAAAGATGCTGGACCAGTTAAGCCATGCATGAAAGGGTCTACACTTTTAATTTCATATGAAACCAAGTATTGAAAGAAACTGGAAAGCTTAAAGGATACGGTCATGTGCTCTTCAAAAATGTATACACACACACACGGTTATTGATAAAATGCCGACATTTCTAGTTTGTCTTGATGGGGAAGAGTAATTTCACACTGTATGTCTCAGGCTATTAGGAGTTCAATTTCCTCGTGGAAGTAAAAGAACAGTACTGTAAGATTTCTGTAATCATAGATGTTATACTCTTAAAATACTTTGAAATTCAGAATCCTAGGCCAAAGCTTAGAGAAAAGGAAAAGTGACTGAAATAGCATATAGTTCTGTATCTTGCAAGCGGATGAAATGCGGATATTATAAGTTTTTTTTTTTTTTTTTTAAAGAGACCATTGTCTTAAAGACCATTGGTCTAATAAAGGCTTATAGTCATTGTTAACATCATTTAACTCTGGGCCCCAGGAAAAGAGATTGGAATAGGTTCAATAGAAATAGAGGCAGAGAAGGCATGGGCTCTGTGGTTTAGCAGTGGGTTGGCAGAGCGGGTGAGGTTGAAAAGCTTGACAGTTTGAGAGACAGCTAATTTTTTAGAGGAAATTTCTGAGTAACTTGACAATCTCAAAAGAGCAGGCCTTAAGCTATTTAGTAGAAATAAGATGGATCACAGTAAAATACGGTGATGACTTTTTGGGTATTAAAAATTTCAGAATAATGGTTTATCCAATATGCCCAAGAAATATAAGAAAATAACCTGGAAGCTTTTAAAGAGTGCACTGTCCAGCCAGGATTGGATGAAGAAAGTGGATGACTTAAATCCCTTTGGAACATTTCTGATGCTACATAATTTTTAATGGGGAGAGTTCTGTGGCATTCACTGGCAAAGGTACTTTTCTTTTGCTATTTCACTAGTGAAAGCTAACTTAAAGCTATTGGATTGGAATGGGTGACAAATTTGGAACGTTTGAAAAGAGGGGTCCCAATAGATTTCAGATGTCACCCCAACATCTGAAACCTGTGAGGATTAGTAGTGCTAGTCAGTACATGTTTTAAAGTCTCTTAACAGACAGAACTAGGTGTAAGAGAATGGGAAAATGCAAACAAGAACAATAGAATTATGGTAAATTGGAAAGGAGTCAAATGGGTATTGAGAATGTAATGGAAGGAAGGGTAGATCAAAAATAAGCATCATTAAAGCCATACAGTAACTATAAAATACCAGTAAAGGAATCTAGTGAATAACTTAGCAGCAGTATGTTGATTCAAAAGTGTAAGTAGCTAGGGGAAGCAAAGCCTTGCAGGTATGATATGCAAAGTAAAGAAATGGAACTGCTGAGACACTATACTTAGCAAACATTGATGGTTTTAGGTAACCTGGATGATACGGTGGGATGTGTTGTGGAAGTTGGGAAATAAGGGAAATAGGGAAATAGCTAGGTATTTATTTTTAGGAGAGTGAGAAAACAGCATCATTGATTGTGGCCTTGGAGAATAAAGGATTTAGCCAAAGAAGTTGATATTTTTATTTAACTTGAGGAAAATTCACCTGTACCACTGTCAAAATGGGGTTTGAGTTTCTATACCCTAGTTAGATCACACTGACCAAGGAAATGCATTTCAGTTGAGTTTTAGATGGATAAGGAAAAAGTACAGTGATACCTTGAAGCCAGTTAAAAATAGTAAACACAGCTCTCACAGAAATGGGAGTGACCAGTAAGTGAGCTACATACGATATGTATAGAATGGGCTGGTAAGTAACTATAGTGACTCGTTTGCTTTATCAATGCTGTTTATCTCATAGAGAACAAGTACCATTTATATTGTGTTATTTGATGAATAAGGGGCTCTCTCTTGGAGAATTTCTAGTGTTTAGAAAGACCCTGGGATAAAGTAAAAATTGGGCCAGCTAAATAGTACAGAAAAAGCTAGATTTACATGTAAACCTGACTGGGATGACAGAATTCCAAATGTTTAGAGAGGAGAATAAATTAGGGGTGTTGGAAAATTACATGTTTGAATTTCAGTTAATCAAATTAATCCTAATCAGGAAGGCCTCAAAAGAACATGTGGTTGCATTAGTAACTTTCAAATTAATTAAAAAAAAAATACTCCTATTACGAAAAATGGGGCCTGTGTAGAGAGTTGGGAGTTAAAAGCCCTGTTTGAGGGGCGCCTGGGTGGCTTAGTGGGTTAAGCCGCTGCCTTCGGCTCAGGTCATGATCTCAGGGTCCTGGGATCGAGCCCCGCATTGGGCTCTGCTCAGCAGGGAGCCTGCTTTCTCCTCTCTCTCTGCCTGCCTCTGCCTGCTTGTGATCTCTGTCAAAATAAAAAATAAATAAAATCTTAAAAAAAAAAAAAAACCCTGTTTGAGCTGGGGTAGACTTCTCCCCGACCTTAAGTCAGAACTACAATAGAAGGGATAGTGTAATGGGGTGAATGCAAAAAAAAAAAAAAAGAAGTAGCTGCTTAATAGGAGTAGAAGCCCAAAATTCTTATGTGTCACACAAAGGAGAAGTTGAGGGAAATAAAAATATTCTGAAGATTTAACAAAAATTTGCTTGTGCAAAATGACTCTTAAGAAGCTTTTCATAAACCTAAAGTTGTTATTAAAAATAATTCAGTATGTTAAATGAGTTGTCAGGTGGATCTCAACTTCAGTTGTACATTAGAATTACCAGGGGAGCTTTAAAAATCTTGACATCCAGGTGTGCACTCCAGACCAATTAAATCTCTGCAGTTGGGACTCTTGACAATAACTTTCAGTTTGCTAGCAATAAGGGGAACACCTGCACCAAGAGGCAAAAAGTGCCCTTTCCAAGGTGAATAAGGTAGAAGGGAGCAATTAGAACTTTCAGAGAGGGTGTCTTGAGTGACTGCCTAATAAGTCAGTAAAGAATGTTCATGTCATATGTTAAGTGGTTTAAAACAAGTGCTTACAGTAAGAAAAAGCATGGTGGCTATGCTTTATTTAAAATGAGAGCATCTGGTGAAAGGGTGATCCTGTGCCTCCCTTGAAATCTGTGGCCAAAGTATAGAAAGCACTGATGGGGAGTTGTCTGGGTAGGGTTAAAAGGTGAGAAAAGCTAGGGTTGAGGGAGAGAGAAAGTCTTTGTTCTCTGAGGTTATAAGAAAACGTGTTAAAGCCCAACATTATCCATCCACCACTCCCAACTATTGCACTATAGAACTTCCTGTGATGGAAGTATTTCATAATGCATTGACTAATGTGCTAGCCCTGTCGCTGCTCAGCCTTTAAAATGTGGCTAGTGTGACTGAGTAATTGGATTTTTCAGTTTTGTTTTTAATCTGAATAATGTGGCTATCTTATTGGATAGTGTAGTGCTACAAAATGAGCAGTTTCTAAAAAGTACAGATACTGAAAAGCTAGCTGTATGTAATTTAGGTGAACAAATGTGACTTTCCGAGGTGTTTCGTGTCCTGAGTTCATGGAAAGTTAAGTGTTTCTAGGCCCTAGACCTCAACATCAAAGACTTCTTAGAACATCCCTAGACTAACATGGAATACTTGACTAGTAGGACATCTACAGCTACAGGCATAGTCTGTGTTACCCTCATTTAGCAGTGTTTCTTGGAAAATAATTTTTTTTTTTTTTTTAATAAAATCTTAAGTGGGAACCCATCTTGTCAGTGGGTGCCCAAGGCTCAAGGAAGATAAAGGTTGTAGATGCGTCCAAGCATGCTGCTGGGCAAGCATTTAGGATAAAATCTTAGTTGATTTTCACACGACCCTATTACATATGTATGGAAGTAATTCCTAAGTTTTCAAAGAGTGTCAAAGTGCATTGTTGAAAGCCCCATAGATAATAAAAGGTAGAGCCAACATTGCAGCCTGTGATCTGGCTTAACCATTGATTCTGGACCTAAGGAGAGGAAATGGTATCTTGATATCTTTGAGCTTAAATCCTGAACCCCCAAAGATGATACAACTATCTCCAAAGCATGATAATAGACTAGGGTCCCAGCACCTTTTCTTAAATTCAACACAAGGAAAAATAACCTTGCCATTTTTCTCTTGATTCTATACACTGAATACTAGAGTGGTTCATAAGACTTTAACATTTGGAAACATCTTGAAAAACACCTGGCTAAGAGCAGAAACTGCTGGGTTATGCAGCATCGTTGGGCTTTAGAAATGAAGAGGCTAGACTTTCCCGTCTTTTTTCCTTAGCTGTTTCCAGGGAACCCAGGGGCACTGTTAAAAACCATTTCTTGTATCTGAAACTTTACAAATACCTTGTAAAAATCATCATCTGTCAGGACAATAATAGTCTGATACCCACCTTCGACCCTGTACCATGATGCCTGCTTGATCCGTTAAAAGAAGCACCTGGAAATGTCATTACAAGAGCATCCTAAAAAGGATTTGGTCTTTCCCAAAAGGATTTATTAATGTTAAAGGGGTTCAGTAACACAGTTTGTCACTTTTGCAGACCCACACAAGCTGCAATAACAAGTTTCTGGTATGAATGTGGGACTTCAGTGACTCAAACTTCATGCATTTACTGCTTGGTGAAGAATTTTAGTAGTTCCCATCCAAACTTAGGAGTCTTCCTATGGTCTATAAAGTCTTGGGGTCTGATAAATTTTTTGCCTGTTTTGCCCTCCCTTAAAGGATACTTGCTTTACAGAGGTATGAATGAGATCCTTAAAGCTTTTCCTGGCCCCCTTGGGGGTTATTACCCACCCAGGGCTTGTAGTGGAGCCAAGAGGTCGGCTAGATGGTTAGAGCCAGCTGCCTGCCCAGCCTCACTCAGTATTCCTCTCCCTACTCAAGAACCTGGAATACTCCATTTTGTTAGTTTCCTCATCCAGTCAAATCTGTGCTTCCCAGGACTTTATATGGACTCCGCAAAGTTCTTTAGCAGCATCTAGATCATTCACAAAGTGCCAGAAGCTGCTGGGGTTTAGTTGCCAGGGAGTTACCTGCTTAACTGCTAGAAATGCTGCAGTGGTCTGCTCTGTCTTGGGCAATAGGAGGAGCAGCCCTTAGTAGAATCTACTGGGGTGGGGTGGGGGGGATTGTAGCTACATCCTAAGTTGCCCACTGTTAACCTGACCACCTGTGGAGATGGCTTCAGTGTTTGCGGTCAGTGTTTTCATTCCCTCAGCTGGGCATACAATCCTGACTCATTCCCCTGGTGGGACCCAGCACCTGCCTGGGTACATACCCAGGTCCCTGCTATCTCCCTTTCAGCCTCTGGATGAGGCATGTGGCAGTACCACTCCTCTGAAGTTTATCCTGGCTTGTCCTCTTAAGCACATAACCTAAGTGTAAGGATATACATCTCCCCTTCAAAATAATTAACCCTCCAGCACAGTCCCTCACTTGGCCAAATAGCAGTCTTCACGCAGATGATAGGAAGGTTTATTTTCCCTAGATCCCTACAGACCTTGGGAGCCTTGATTTTAGCTTTGGTGTATCTGAGGCCTCCTGCCTGACCCGCATACACTTCTTTTTCTTTTTGCCTTCCTTGCAAAGCCCTTTGGGTGTCAGTGGTTCCATAGCCATGTTTCCCTCCACCCCGCTTTCTTTTTTGCAACCTTTTGGCACTCGTCAGCCCTCTCATTGAGGAATATTTATACTTAACAGTTTCAGAATATCCTAGGCACAATTCAGTTGCAACATAACCACACATCATTTTTCCTAAGAAGTAATATGCTAGTGAAACAACAAGTTTAACATAATCCATACTCCTGTATCTAGCTGATGTAAATACTTGATTATATTTGCTTTGTTCAGAAAGAAAAATGACATGCCATTTTTATAGCACTGTTAAAGCTCTTGGACCTCCTAAAATATGCGTCCAGTCATTTTTATTTTCTCCCAGTCTTCACTGGCACCATTCCAGTCCAAGTTAACATCCCCTTGCTCCTGGTTTACTACAGTACTCTCCTGTATACCCACACCCACTTGGATCCTTTTCCAATCACTTCTCCACACAACAACCTTCCTGATCTTTTCAAAACACATATAATCATGGCACTTCTTGGTTTAAAAGCCATTCTGGCTTTCCTTGTCTTAAGATAATGACAAAACCTCTTACCGCAGCACACATGGCATCCAGTCTTTCCTTGCCTATCTGTCCAGTCACTCTACCATGTGCTCCTCACTTTCCTTGTTCGAAATTTTTTGTGCCTCTCCCCATGCTCACTCCCTCCACCTTTGTCCATTTGGTTCCATAGTGAACTTTGGTTCACCCTTAAGAGTTCAGCTCAAGTGTTGCTACCTCCAGGAATCCTCCCTCACCTGCCTTTCTTAAGTGGGCAAGTAGCTATCCCAGAACTAGGAATCTCTTCTTTTGTAGCACTAATTACAGCCACACTCAGCAATCTGTATGATTACTTGATTAATATGTTTTTCTTAGTAGAGTGGAACTCCGTGAGAACAGGAGCCACATTTATCACTGTTTACCAATATTATCCTAAGTGTTTCAGAGTGTCTGAAACATCAAAATATGTTGAATGAATGGGTGGGAAAGGGAAAGGAAAAAGTAGGGGAGGGTCAGCCCTGGATGAGGCAGTCTTGGAAACAGCCTGAATGCCCAGCAAGGCTGAAGATGCATTCTTGCAGGGGAACTTCAGTGCCCCTGCTTTCACTGTAATATTTCACAGTCCTCTCCCAGTGCCTCCAACAAATCCCTAATAATCCATGTTTGATTGCCAAGGATGAGATTGTGCATTATCCAAAAAGGATGGATGTGCTCATTGACATCAATCTCACTTGGGGCACCAGGGTGGCTCAGACAGTTAAGCAACTGCCTTCAGCTCGGGTCGTGATCCTGGGGTCCTGGGATCAAGCCCTGTGTTGGGCTCCCTGTTCAGTAGGGAGTCTGCTTTCCCTCCCCACCCCCGACCCCTCTCTCGCTTGTGCTCACTCGTTCTCTCAAATAAATAGATAAAATCTCTTTTAAAAAAGAAAAAAATTAACCTCTTTCAATACCTGTAAGTCCAATTTCTCTTACAAAGCCCACTCTCCCTTTAGTGGGCAGTTCTACCCCTCAACACCTCCACTCTTTACTTTTTAAAATTAAAGTATACATATATACTATAAAATGCATGCATTTTAAGCATACAGCTTCATGAAGACTTAGGAATGAATATGCCTGCATAAACCACCTCTCTGATAGGATATGGAGAATTACTAGCATCCCAGAAGCAACCTTCATGCCCCTTCAAGCCACCCTTGGTAACCACTACTCTGACCTCCGTCACCATAAATAGGTGTCCTCTGTTTGTGAACTATAGGTAGATGGAATAGTGATACTGATGTTTGGGCTCACCCTGGGAGAAACACTTGGATGTAGTTTATTTGGGGAATGAAACCAAGAGACAGGACTTGTGAGGAGTTGGAAGAGTGAGACAGTTAAGAAAAAGCCAATATAAAGGTGTGTTATTTGGATTGGGTACATAATGCTTCTCAGTTTTCTAAGGATTGGGGCACAGGAGGCTGGAGTATTTGTCCACTGGCTCCTGTTCCCCACTGACTGAGGGATGCCACAAGGAGGTTCATTTCCCTACAGTTTTGGGCTGTAACTGATCTTCATCGGCTCTGTCAGCATCGAAGGACATTTAGATTGTTTTTGGTTTGAGATAATATTTCCATGAACATTCTTGTACATGTCTTTTGAGAACACATCTGTACACATTTCTGTTGGGTATGTATATAATTGGGTGGAACTGGGCCTAGGGAATGTGTATTTTCAGCTTTAATATATATTGCTAAACAGCTCTCCAAAGTGATTGTACTAATTTATATTTTCATTAGCTGTAAATGAAATTTTTAGTTGCTTCACATCCTTATCAGCACTTGGTATTGTCCTTAAAATTTTAGTTTTTTTTAATTAGTGTGTTTCAGTGTGTCTCAATTTGCTCTTCGGTAAACTTTTATTGTATAATTTACATACAGAAAAGTCTACAAATCATGTGTACAGCTGTTACTTTTTGCACACTGAACACACTCACAAAAATTAGCAAGAAAATCAAGGATTGGAGAATCACCAGCACTGCAGAAGTCCCTCGCATGCATGCCCTCTTCCAGCCACTTACACCACCATTCCAAGGACATCTATTATCCTGACACCATAGATTCTTTCTGCCTGTTTTTGAACTTCAAATAAGTGATATATTATGTAGTTTTTTATGTCTAGCTTCTTTGATTCAGCATTGTCATTTCAGTTCATCTATATTGTTGCATGTTGTAGTTTGTTCATTCATACTATTGTATAGTATTACATTATACAGATATACTGCGATTTATTCATTCTGTGAATAGGCATTTAGACTGTTTTCAGTTTTGGCTATTATGAATAAAGCTGCTATGAACATTCTAGAGCATGTCTTTTTTTGAACAAATGTGTCCGTTTCTGCTGGGTGTAAATCTAAGAATGAAATCACTGGAATAAAAAGTATTATCTCATACAGGAATAAAGAGTATATCCCTTGCATACCTGCTATTTTCCAATCTTAGCTATTCTGGTAGGTATCCTAGTAGTGTCACTTTAAAAACTTTTTTTCTTAAGGGCTGCCTTGGTGGCTCAATAAGATTAAGTCTCTGTCTCTGGATTTCGGTTCACGTCATGATCTCAGGGTTGTGGGATTGAGCCCCACGTCAGGCTCCATGCTTAGCAGGGAATCTGCTTGAGATTCTCTCCCTCTCCCTCTGGACTTCCCGCCCCACCCCCGCTCATGCTCTCTCCCCCTAAAATAAATAATCTTCAAAACAGATTTTAAGAATTTTTTCTTAGAAGTTTTTCTTCCTGGGACACCTGTGTGGCTCAGTCAGCTAAGCATCTGCCTTTGACTTGGGTCATGATCCCAAGGTTCTGGGATTGAGCCCCACATTGGGCTCTTCGCTCAGCAGGAAGCCTGCTTCTCCTTCTGCCTGCTGCTCCCCCTGTTTGAACTCACTCTCTCTCTCTCTGACACACACAATCTTTTAAAAAAGTTTTTATCTTTCCACTTCTAAAAATCAGCTTCTAAGAGTGCTTGGCTGACTCACTCAGAAGAGCATACGACTCCATCTCAGGATTATGAGTTCGAGGCCCACGTTGGGTATAGAGATAAATAAATGACTTACATAAATAAAACGTAAAAAAAAATAAATAAGCTTCAATGACGCTAGGGTGGCTTAGTCACTTAAGCATCTGCCTTTGGCTCAAATCATGATCCCAGGGTCCTGGGATCAAGCCCTGCCTCTGGCTCCTTGCTCAGCGGGAAGCCTGTTCCCTCTCTCTCTGCCTGCCCCTCCCCTTCTTGTGTGCTCGCTCTTTCTCTCTCTCTGATAAATAGATAAAATCTTTAAAAAAAAATAAGCTTTTAATGTTGGAGTAACATTAGATTTTCAGAAAAGTTGCAAAGACAGTACAGAGTAAGTGATGAACGACTGAATTCTACTGAAACCAATATTGCATTGAATGTTAACTAGAATTTAAAGTTTTAAATAAAATTTTAATAATAAATAATAAATGTAAACCTCGTCATTAAAAAACAAAAAGCAGTACAGAGAGCTCCCCATATGCCCATCCTCCAGTTTCCCTTAATATTAACATCTTAATGCTACCATGGTACATTTGTCAAAACTAAGGAATCAGCTTCAGACCTAGGGCGCCTGGGTGGCTCAGTCAGTTGGGCCTCTGACTCTTGATTTCAGCTCATGTCATGATCTCAGGGTCCTGAAATTGAGCCCTGTATCAGGCTCCACACTGGGTATGGAATTTCTCTCCCTTCTGCCCCTTCCGTGTTCACATTCTTTCTCGTGCACGCTCTTTCTCTTAAAAAACTCCAGAACTTACTCAGATTTCAGCAGTTACTACATTCACTCATGTTTGTTCCTGCACAATTTTATCATGTATTAATTCATGTAACTATCACCACACTCAATATACAGAAGTGTGCCATTGCACCCAAAGAACCCTTATACTATTTATTGTCATACTATGTCCCCCATCCTCCTCCAGCTGTTCCTAACTTTTGAAATCACTAATCTGTTCTTCATTACTATAATTTTGCTCTGTTTGAAGAAGTTATAAAAATGGCATCATACAGTATGTAACCTTTTGAGACTGGCTGCCCCTCCACACACACACACATAGCACAATGCCCTTGAATTCCCACCCAAGTTGTTACATGTAACAATAGTTTGTTCCTTTTTGTTGCTGTGGATGTACCAGTTTATTTAACCATTCATCTGTTGAAGGACATTTGGGATGTTTCCAGTTTGGGGCTATTACAAATAAAATTGCTCTGAATATTTGTGTATCAGTTTTCAAGGAGGTATGTTTTCATTTCTCTGGGATAAATGCCCAGGAAGGAGTGTGGTGATTGGTGAGTAGCAAGATAAGTGTATATTTAATTTTATGAGAAATTGCCAAACCATTTACCAGAGTTGCTGTGTTATTTTACATTCCCACCAACTAGAACAAGAAATCCAGTTTCTCTGCATTCTTGGCAAGATTTGAGATCATCACTAGTTACTTTTTTTCTAATGTAATCTCCACACCCAATGTGGGGCTCAAACCTCAAACTTAAACCCTGAAATCAAGAGTCACATGCTCCACTGACTGAGCCACCCAGGCGCCCCAAGATTATTATTTTTTTTAAGATTTTATTTATTTGACAGAGATCACAAGTAGGGAGAGAGGGAGGCAGAGTGAGAGGAGGAAGCAGGCTTGCCGCTGAGCAGGGACCCCAATGTGGGGCTCGATTCCAGGACCCCGGGATCATGACCAGAGCCGAAGGCAGAGGCTTTAACCCACTGAGCCACCCAGGCGCCCCGATGCCTCAAGATTATGACTAATTTTTATTTTCACTTGTTTAATAGTTATGAAAGTGGGATTTTGTTTTTGTTTGCTTGTTTGCATTTCCCTAATGGCCAGTGATACCATCTTTTCACGTGGTTATCTTCCACTTGATGAACTATCCATGCCTTTTATCCATGTTATAATTGGATTTGTTTTTTATTTTATTTTATTTTATTTTTAGGTAAGCTCTTTGGCGAACATGGGGCTTGAACTTAATGACCCTGAGATCAAGAGATGCATGCTCTGTGACCGACCTAGCCAAGTGTCCCTATAATTGGATTTTTTTTTTTTTAATTCTGAATCTTGAGGGGTTTCACCATGTTGGGTGTAGAGCTTACTTAAATCAAACAAAACAAAAACAAACAGACAAAAATCCTGAGTTTTAAGAGTTCCTTATATATTCTAGATACAGATCCTTTGTCAAATAGTGTACAAATATTTCCTCTCATTCTGTATCTTGTCTTTTCATGTTTAATAGATCTTTTTTAAGTGTTTAATTTTGATAAGGTCCAATTTATCAATTTTTGTCTTTTATGGATCATGCTTTTAGTGTCATTTCTAATAACTCTTTACCAAGAACTAGGTCCTGATGGTTTTCTCCTGTTTTTTTTCTCTCATAAGGTTTTTTATGTAAATTCAATTTGCCAACATGTAGTACCTTATTAGTTTCAGATGTAGAGTTAAATAATTCATCAGTTGCATATAACATGCAGTGCTCATCACATCATATGCCCTCCTTAATGTCCATCATCCAGTTACCCATCCCCCATTCACCTCCTCTCCAACAACCCTCAGTTTGTTTCCTATAGTTAAGAGTCTCTCATGGTTTGTCTCTCTGATGACTTCTCATTCAGTTGTCCATTCCTTCCCCTATGATCATTAGTGCTGTTTCTTATATTCCACAAGAGTGAAACCAGGTGGTAATTGTCTTTCTCTGATTGACTTATTTCGCTCAGCATAATACCCTCCAGTTCCACCCACTTCAGTGTAAATGTAAGTATTCATCCTTTTTGATGGCTGAGTAATAATATCCCATTGTGTGTGTATTTATCACATCTTCTTGATCCATTCATATGTTGATGGATATCTTGGCTCTTTCCATAGTTTGGCTATTGTGGACTTTGCTGCTGTAAACATTGGGGTGCAGGTGCCCCTTTGGATCATTACATTTGTGTCTTTGGGGTAAATACCTAGTAGTGCAATTGCTGGGTTATAGGGTAGCTTTATTTTTAACTTCTTGAGGAACCTCCATACAGTTTTCCACAGTGGCTGTACCAGTTTGCATTCCCACCAACAGTGTAAGAGGGTTCCCCTTTCTCCACATTTGTTGTTTCCTGACTTGTTCATTTTAGCCATTCTGACTGGTATGAAGTGATACCTCATTGTGGTTTTGATTTGTATTTCCCTGATGCCAAGTGATGTTGAGCATTTTTTTCATGTGTCTGTTGGCCATTTGTATGTCTTCTTTGGAGAAATGTCTGTTCATGTGTTCTGCTCGTTTCTTGACTATTTTCTTGGGTGTTGAGTTTGATAAGTTCTTTACAGATCTTGGATATTAGTAGCCCTTTATCTGATACATCAATTGCAAATATCTTCTCCCATTCCATAGGCTGCCTTTTAGTTTTGTTGGTTGTTTCCTTTGATATGCAAAAGCTTTCTGTTTTGATGAAGTCCCAGTAGTTCATGTTTGCTTTTGTTTCCTGGCCTCTGTAGATGTGTCTAGCAAGAAGTTGCTGTGGCCGAGGTCAAAGAGGTTGCTACCTGTATTCTACTCTAGGATTTGATGGATTTCTATCTCACATTTAGGTCTTTTTTTTTTTTTTTTAAGATTTTATTTATTTATTTGACAGAGAGAGAGGTCACAAGGAGGCAGAGAGGCAGGCAGAGAGAGGCGAGGAGGCAGGCTCCCTGCCGAGCAGAGAGCCCGATGCGGGGCTCAATCCCAGGATCCTGAGACCATGACCTGAGCCGAAGGCAGAGGCTTAGCCCACTGAGTCACTCAGGCGCCCCTCACATTTAGGTCTTTTATCTATTTTGAGTCTGTTTTTGTGTGTGGTGTAAGAGAATGGTTCAGTTTCATTCTTCTGAATGTGGTTGTCCAATTTTCCCAACACTATTTGTTGAAGAGACTGTCTCTCTTCCATTAGACGTTCTTTACTACTTTGTCAAAGATTAGTTGACCATAGAGTTGAGGGTGCTTTTCTGGGTTCTCTTCTGATAAATTTTTTTTTTAAAGATATTATTTATTTATTTGACAGACAGAGATCACAAGTAGGCAGAGAGGCAGGCAGAGAGAGAGGAGGAAGCAGGCTCCCCGCTGAGCAGAGAGCCTGATGCGGGGCTCGATCCCAGGACCCTGGGATCATGACCTGAGCCGAAGGCAGCGGCTTTAACCCACTGAGCCACCCAGGCGCCCCTCTTCTGATAAATTTTATAGTCATCTTTTACATTTAAATCTATAAGCCATTAAAAAAATTTTTTTTGTATAAGATGTAGGGTTTAGATTGAAAGCATGTGTGTGTGTGTGTGTGTGTGTGTGTGTGTGTGTGTGTGTGTGCGTGCGTGTTTATTTGTTTTTACCTATGGCTGTTCAATTGCTCCAGCACCATTTGTTGAAAAGACTATCCTTCTACCAGTGAATTGCTTTTGCACCTTTGTCAAAAGTTGGTTGGGCCTACTTACGTGAATTCTATTTTAGGGTTTTCTATTTTGTTCTGTTGAGCAATGTATTTATCCACCTAACTATACCATATTTTTGTTAACTGTAACAATATAGTCTTAAAATTGGGTAGGATGATTCTTTCTACTTTATTCTTTTATTTTTATGTATTGATTTTGTATCTTGCAACCTCACTGCACTCTTTTATTCTAGGAGTTTTGTTGATTGCTTTTTGGTAGCTGCACTGAGAAAGGGATTTTCTCAATTCATTGAGAATACATTTGTAGACTCATCTGCCTAGATAATGACATCAACTGCAAAAAGGGATACTTATATTTCTTCCTTTCCAATACGCATTCTTTTTGTTTCCTTTTTGTGCATTCTTCCACTGGCTAGGATTTCCAGTACAATGATGTACAAGGGTAGTAAGAGCAGATATCCTTGCTTTGTTCCTATTTTTAAAGGGAAAAATATGCAGTCTTCTACCATAAGTACGATGTTAGCTGCACGTTTTATCGTTTAGGATAATTTTCCATTTCCCTCTACTTTTAACTTGCTGAGAGGTTGGTTGGTTTGTTTTCTCCCCATGATTGAGTGTTGAATTTTGTTAAGTGCTTTTTGTACATCAGTTATTGTGTGACTTTCTTATTTTCTTCTTTAGCCTGTTAATATGGTGTATTCTATTGACTGCTTTCCAAATGTTGAAAGAAACTTGCATCCCAGAAACAAACCCACTTAGTCATGGTACATAATTCTTTCTATATGACTGGTTAGATTCTACATGCTCATATTTAATTGCAGACTTTTGTGTCTATATTCATGAGACTTTTTTTTCTTAGTATGGTCTTGTTCTGGTTTTTGGTTTGGTTTGATTAGTATCATGGTTTGGAAAGGTTCCTTCTATTTTCTTGAAGAGATTATGTAGAGTTGGTGTAGTTCTTTTTTTAAACATTTGGTGGAATTATCCACTGAAACCATCTAGACCTAGAGATTTATTTTTAAAATAAGTAACTCAGTTACTTTTCTATTTTGTATTGAGTGATTTTAGTAGTGTTTTATTTTTTAGGAATTGATCCATCATATCAAAGTTGTTGAATTTATGTGGGTAGAGTTGTTTCACCTATGCTCCCTTTATTTTTTTTCCCTATGCTCTTATTATTCTTTTAATGTCTGTGGGCTCTGTAGTGAGATCTACTGTTTCATTTTTGATATTAGTAACTTGAGTCTTCTTTTTTCTTTTTTTTCCTTTGTCATTCCTGCTGGAGGTTTATCAAGATTGTTGATCCGTTTGAAGAGCCACATTTTGTTCAGTTTTTTTCTATTTTTCTATTCTCAATTTCATTTTTTCTGCTGTTATCTTTATTTTTCCCCTTCTTCTGCTTGCTTCGGGCTTGTTTTGTTCTTTTTGTGGGTTCTTAATATATAAGCACTTAATGCTATAAATATATTTTTTGTGTTGCTTTAGCTGTGTCCCACAAATTTTGATATGTTGTAATTTAATTTTTATTCAGTTCAGTGTGATTTTGATTTCCTTTAACTTTTTTTCCCTCCATAAGTTATTTAGATTTGTATTGTTAAAAGTTCAAGTGTTGGGGCACCTGGGTGGCTCAGTGGGTTAAAGCCTCTGCCTTCGGCTCAGGTCATGATCCCAGGGTCCTGGGATCGAGCCCCACATCGGGCTCTCTGCTGGGCAGGGAGCCTGCTTCCTCCTCTCTCTCTCTCTCTCTCTCTCTCTGCCTGCCTCTCTGCCTACTTGTGATCTCTGTCTGTCAAATAAATAAATAAAATATTAAAAAAAAAAAGTTCAAGTGTTTGCATATTTTCCTATTTCCTATTCTGTTATTGATTTCGTTCTTTTTTTTTTTTTTTAAAGATTTTATTTATTTATTTGAGAGAGAGAGACAGCAAGAGAGGCAACACAAGCAGGGGGAGTGGGAGAGGGAGAAGCAGGCTTCCCACTGATCAGGCAGCCCAATGCTGGGCTGAATCCCAGGACCCTGGGATCATA
This sequence comes from Lutra lutra, assembly GCF_902655055.1. NCBI lineage: Eukaryota > Metazoa > Chordata > Mammalia > Carnivora > Mustelidae > Lutra > Lutra lutra. The sequence continues at coordinate 50,337,340 of NC_062284.1, forward strand.
ACCTGAGCCAAAGGCAGTCACTTAACAACTGAGCCACACAGGCACCCCTGTTATTGATTTCTAGTTTGTTGCCATTATGAGCAGAAGACATATTCTGTATTATTTCAAAAAAATATTTTATTTATGTATTTATTTATTTATTTATTTATTTGAGAGAGAGAGAGAGCGTGCATGCACAAGTGGGGGAAGGGCAGAGGGAGAAGCACATGCTTCACTGAGCAGGGAGCCTGACTGGGGCTTGATCCTAGGACCCCAAGATCATGACCTGAGCTGAAGGCAGCCACTTAATTGGCTAAGCCAGGGAGGTGCCCTGGATTTCAGAATTTTTATAACTCAATGACTTTTGTGTGCCTATCTTCCTCATCCCTCCTTTTTATTCCATAGTGGTTATCCCATACCTGTCCTTTCATTATATGTTATGAGTGTAGAAGCCAGATATAACTTGTGTGTTTGGCTCATCAGTCTTATGATTGAGTGGAATTGTACTGGAGAAATGCCATGTAACTCTACCTAATGAGTTTCATCTATACCTACCTAGTTTAAATTATGTGATCATGGACTTGAGCTGACATTGTAATGGAATGTGACTATTGAGGACCTTGGGAAGGGGCATTTTACATATAAGGTGGACATGAATCGTTGAGGTCCAGGGGGCAAACTGTGATAGCCAGTCTTCAAGATGGCCCCAAGACTTTCACCTCCTGGTATTGATACCCTTGTGTAGTCCACTCCCACAGTGAATAGGGCTGACCTGTGTCACAATAGGATATTGTGGAAATTGTATTATGTCACTTCTCAGGACTATAAGATAATAAATGTTTATTGATTTAAACTACTAAATTATGGGAGAATTTATTCTATGGCAATAGAACACTAATCCAGTGACCAGTTAATTTACTTAAATATTATGAACTTGGGGTCTCTGGGTGGCTCAGTTGGCTAAATGTCTGACTCTTGGTTTCCACTCAGGTCATGATCTCAGGGTCATGAGATCAAGCCCTGTGTTGGTTTTCAGAGCTGAGCATGGAGTTTGCTTGAGATTCTCTCCACCTCTCCCTCTGGCCCTCCTGCTCATGCTTGCTCTCTTTCTCTCTCTCTCTCTCTCTAAAATAAATAAATCTTTTTAAAGATACATCAATATGAATCATGAGTTTAAGCATATTTGATAGACTTAAATATCACTGTTAAATATTTAAGGATAGCTACTATTAGAAATAGAAGAATCAGTAGAAGGGGGAAAAAACCACATTGAAAAACAAAGAAAATTTAATCCACAAGGAAATGAAAATAATGGCAGAGACTGGGAGAGGGAAGCAAATTGGAAAAAGTACAATAAATGGAAAAATCAAGTGAATTGTAAAATAAATTCAATATATATTAAAGTTCCCCTAAATTGTAAAAAAAAAGGCCAGAAATCAAAACCAAACCCCCAAATCTTACCAACATAAAAGCAGAGATGCTCTGGGGCGCCTGGGTGGCTCAGTGGGTTAAGCCGCTGCCTTCGGCTCAGGTCATGATCTCAGAGTCCTGGGATCGAGCCCCGCATCGGGCTCTCTGCTCAGCAGGGAGCCTGCTTCCTCCTCTCTCTCTGCCTGCCTCTCTGCCTGCTTGTGACCTCTCTGTCAAATAAATAAATAAAATCTTTAAAAAAAAAAAAAGCAGAGATGCTCTGATTGGCTAAAAGAGAAAATTCCAGATATATGATGTTTACAAAAGCCACACCTAAAACTTGGGGTGTTTTTCTCAAAATGATTTTAATGAGTGACAAGCTAACAGACCACGCAAGGGATGCAAACTCCTTCACCATCAATAAAGAAGACTAACTGAGGGGGCGCCTGGGTGGCTCAGTGGGTTAAGCCGCTGCCTTCGGCTCAGGTCATGATCTCAGGGTCCTGGGATCGAGCCCCGCATCGGGCTCTCTGCTCAGCAGGGAGCCTGCTTCCTCCTCTCTCTCTGCCTGCCTCTCTGCCTGCTTGTGATCTCTGTCTGTCAAATAAATAAATAAATAAAATCTTTAAAAAAAAAAAAAAGACTAACTGAGTAACAATACCTCCACAGAGAAGACACAGGAGCACTCCAGCAATGGGGCAATTATCCCTGGCTTTCAGATCTCCACTAAGGTATTCAGCTGTCAAGGATAACATCTGATGGGGTGGGGATCTTGTCCCATTCTTCACCAAGTTGCCTTTCACAATGTTTGTTTGATTTTTGCCTAGTCCATACCAGGTTTTCCATCTAATAAAGCTTCAAAACATTCCTGAATGTTTACTGTGTGACAAGGTACATCCGAAATCAGTTTTTTGGACATATTGTCATCCTAGAAAGACCCAGAATTCAGGTCTGCTTGGAGAAATTCTGCAAACATAATGGCACAGAAAAGTTGAAAATAAAAGGTTAAGAGTAAAGGGATGGAAAGAGATCTACCATGCTAGTAGTATTCAATAAAACTGTAGTGACAGTATTACTATCAGAAAAAGTGTATTTCAGGGGCGCCTGGGTGGCTCAGTGGGTTAAAGCCTCTGTCTTCAGCTCAGGTCATGATCCCAGCATCCTGGGATCAAGCCCCACATCAGGCTCTCTGCTCTGCAGGGAAGCTGCTTTCCCCGCTCTCTCTCTGCCTGCTTCTTTGCCTACTTGTGATCTCTGTCTGTCAAATAAATAAAATCTTTAAAAAAAATAAAGAAAAAGTGTATTTCAGAGCAAAAAGTATCAGTAGGCATAAAGAAAGTAATTTTGTAATGATAAGTGGGTAAATTTATCAAGAGGACATAACAATATGTTCATTTTTTTGCCTAATAAAGGAACTTCAAAATACCTCAAGCAAAAAGTAGAGAACTATAGGGAGAAATAAACAAACTCACAATTACAGTTAGAGATTCATTATACTCCCCCTTCAATATTTTATAAAACAAGCAGGCAGAATATCAGAAAGGATATAGTAGACTTGAACAACAGTATCAAGCAACTTGGCCTAATTGGTGATTATGGAGCACTCTACCCAAGAACAGCAGAATATGCATTCTTTTTTTTTTTAAGATTTTATTTATTTATTTGAGAGAGAGACAGTGAGAGAGAGCATGAGCAAGGAGAAGGTCAGAGGGAGAAGCAGACTCCCCATGGAGCTGGGAGCCTGATGCGGGACTCGATCCCAGGACTCCGGGATCATGACCTAAGCCGAAGGCAGTCGTCCAACCAACTAAGCCACCCAGGCATCCCAGAATATGCATTATTTTTAAGTGAACATGGAACATTCACCAAAAGGGAACATATACTGGGCCATAAAACAAGTCTCAATAAATTCACAAGCATTCAAGTCATACAAAGTATGTTCTTTGACCACATGCTATTAAATTAGAAATCAAGAAATTTAGGAAATCCCCTAGGAAATCCCCAAATCTTTGGAAACTAAGTATATAACTTTAATTTTACTATGATCTTGGGCAAGGAGGTCCTAGGTGTACATTGGCTAACTGGCATACAAGAAAAGCAAAGCTACAAAAATGTGGTTTTCCAGTGGAGAAAAATACAAATAATAATTATGTAAGAGTTCAGTTTAGGGTTAAGGGAGTTAACCTACCTAAAGCAAGGTTAAGCAGTCCTTTGGGGCTAATGATGAGCATATTGACTGACATCTCATGTGGACCCCTTCTCTCCATTCCCAGGTTCCTAGTTACCTTATTATTCCTCAGGATAGAGGCTCTTGGAGATGCTACTAACTTCACAAACACATTAATGGGTCTACCTGGGGCCAATTATTCTCACTTCCTCAGCTGCCTCCTAAAATCTCATCAGTGAACACATCGTCGTCCCCAGCTGTGAGCTGCTGGGCTGCCCAGGGGAAGGGATGTCTCTCCCCACACTTGAGATCAGTTGCGAGGATGTCTTGGGGAGTAGGAGCTGCTTTCCTTCCATCACCATGTGAGAGGTTAAAGCCTATGATCTCCACATTTCAGTCTATGGACCCAAAGAATCTGGCTTAGTCTTTATTGTTTTTCTACTGAAGGGCTGTGTTCTGATCTCCAGAGCAAGAGCTTTGTCATCAAGTCATATGCTTTACTAGAATTAAATGATTTGATTAAGAACATGTCAAGCAACTTTGAAGGAAGAAGTTCTCTGGTGTTTGATTATCATGAGGTAATATTCAGATTTCTGGAAATTGTTGACTATTGATACACATTAAGGAAGGAAGAGAATGGCCAGGACAACCATCCTACTCATGGGCTGATTTTCCAGGACATGGAGAATTCCAGCATGTTAGAAAAGGATATTTATATGTGGCTCAGGAAGATCTGTCTGCTCCCACAGGTACCCCATGGTTTAGTGTTTCTCAAAGTGTGGCTCAGAGATGCCCTGTTTCATCACCAGATTTGGGGGCCCAGCTATAGACCTACTAGATCAAATTTCCCGAGTTTGGGACCAGGAATCTGCACAGATAACAACCTTCTCTGGTGAACCCTGGGCAGGACACCTTAATACTTGAGAACCATTGTTAAGGGGTCACTGTTACTCAAAGAGACGCACTAGCTGCTTCCTTTGGCTGCCTTCTTTCTATCTGCGCTCCTACTCTGCTATCCCAGGGAGGAGAGCGAGGAGGCAGCTGTAAATAAAGCCCCTTGACTACTCCTCCCTCACCTACAGGCCCCAGGCACTGGTTCTCACTCCTAGACACTAATCCATTTCCATGTGAAAAGACCACCCTTAAGTTTTCTTCCTAGTTTTCATTCACAGCTACAAACTATAGCCAACAGAAATGATGGTTATTTCAGTGTCCTTTGGAAAACTGATGAAGATGTCAATTTCTTCACCGTCTCTTGCTTGGCTTACTCTCTGTACTCTGATTCTGAGTTTAGTGCAGATCAGAGAAGAAATATGTGAGGGGAAAGTGGAGGGAAAGAAAGAGAGGATTTAAAGCAAGTAATGAACTTGGAGCTACTGATCAGCTACCCGCTGTATTCCCTACCACCCTATCCTGTCCCATCCCACCTCCCCACCTTACGTACACTATTCTGATCATTGACTGCATTCCCACTTTCCTCAGCTTTTCCATTATTTTCATGAGAGAGATACTTGCAGGTCAGTTACCCACATCAAAACAGTCTATTGAAGGAAGATGTGAAGCTGGGTCTCAAGAAGTCCTCCTACTCCACTCGTAACAATTTCTCAGCTTCCTTGAAGTTCCTGTAAGTTACCCCAACCCAGGATTTTTACAGTTATTTCTCTGAAGGCCTTGTAATTTGCTTTGAAGTTGGGTTGGCTTTTGAAACCAATGGAGCTAATGACATTTGCAACCCAAATCTAGGACTGCCCACACCCCTACGATAATTGGCTTTATTATAAACTAACAGCTATTAGTTTAAGAATGGCTGAATGCGGGGCACCTGGATGTATCAGTCGGTTAAGTATCTACTCTTGATTTTTGGCTCAGGTCATGATCTCAGGATTTTGAGATTGAGCCCCACATTGGACTCTGCACTCAGTGCTCAGTGCGGTGTCTGCCTTGGATCTTCTCTGGCTCCCTCTGTCCTTCCTGCTGTGCTCATGCATGCTCTCTCTCTCTCCCTCCTTTAAATAAGTAAGTAAGAAAGTAAATTAATTAATTAATTAATTAAAAAATCATTTATTTGACAGATCACAAGTAGGCAGAGAGGCAGGCAGAGAGAGAGGAGGAAGCAGGCTCCCCGCTGAGCAGAGAGCCTGATGCGGGGCTCGATCCCAGGACCCTGGGATCATGACCTGAGCCGAAGGCAGCGGCTTTAACCCACTGAGCCACCCAGGGCCCCCAATAAATAAATTTTTAAAATGGCTGAATGTTACATCTCAGTGACATCAGATAAATCACAGAGTTATGCTTCATGTGTTTTAAAAGAAGTTTTCAAGGCTCTTTGTTCAAATTTTCCCTCTTCAAATGTCTCAACTTTAGTGGATCATGTGACCTCTTCAGGCATTATTACAATGTTTTCTTCTTGTCACCATTCACAGTGCTCTACCAGTAGCCGGAGTGCCTTCGTTATCTACTCAACAGTCAAGTTTAGTTATCTATATCTTTTGAGTCTTCTCCTGCCCTGGCGGTTTGATGATTCCAGAAACTCTGCAAGCGGGATAAATTAGAAACTTCGCTCAATGCACCTCTCCTCTCTCAAATCCTCCCAACATCACCCACAGCTGTGTCATTCACTTATACTCCTCAGGGCGGACAAAGGGGCTCACTTCTGCACTCTTCCACCCTACCCAATCACATCTGCTGGCTTCAAAGTCTTTGCAACTGTGGGTCCTCACCAAAGAGCATGGAGTGCTTAACTGACTCCAGAACCCAGAGGTAATTCAGAAACATGGGCAGCAGAGCAGCCAGTGGAGTGGAAAAGAGTATGGTGTTTGGATGGTGTATCCATGCCTTGTTCATTCTCCCAATAGGAAAAGCATTTATAAAGCCTCAGTCCTGGGGAGGAGCTGTTCCTTTCCCTCTGGCCCCAATGACCTTCGAGTTCAGGGTGATCCTGTTCCCTGGAAATGACTCAAGACTGCGAAGGGTGCTTCCAAGAGCAAGGTCTCAGCTTGTACTTCATGCTCTACACTGCTCTACATGCTCTACACTGTCCCCATCTCTCCACATCCCAAACCCTCGTCACTGTTAAAATTCACAGTGGTGCTTAACTTGTGCCAAGTTCAGAGGCCATTTTAGAGCTGAGCCAATAATTGCCTTCAACTCCTCTAGAACATTCAGGATCCTCTGAAGTTGTTCAGTCACTGTTGCTCACACACATGTCTCTGTCTGTGTTTGATGGTGCTTTGCTTGCCAAATTTTGTTGTCATTTCATTTTATCAATCATATTTAGTTATGCGCTAGGTCTGTCTCTCCAATGAGAATAATCAAAGCTAACATTCTTTGAGCTTTCTTAACATGCCAGGCTTTGTTCACGTGATTTTACGTGGATTAACTCATTGAATTCTTACAACAATCTTTTGAGATTAGTGCTATTTTCCCTATTGTACAGATGAGAAAACTGAAACTCAGAGAGGTTAAATAACATTCCCACACTAACACAGCTAGTTAGTGGTGAGGTCCCAGCTTGGAACCTTGGCAGTCTGATGCCAGAACCTGTGTGCTTTAACACAAAATACACTGTCCCTAGAATGTAATCTTCCTTTTTTTTTTTTTTAAAGATTTTATTTATTTATTTGACAGACAGAGATCACAAGCAGGCAGAGAGGCAGGCAGAGAGAGGAAGGGAAGCAGGCTCCCCGATGAGCCAAGAGCCCGATGTGGGGCTCGATCCCAGGACCCTGGGATCATGACCTGAGCTGAAGGCAGAGGCTTTAACCCACTGAGCCACCCAGGCACCCCTAGAATGTAACTTCCTAAAGACACACTTTTGAATTTCCGAAGCTTTAGCATATGGAAGGCCAGTCAACAAATATCTCCCAAGTAACTGTTTCATTATTTAGAGCATCTTAAGGTTGCAGAGAGACCAAATTGTATATATTTCTTTTCTGTTTTTACTACTGCTCTAGTAATGCTTCCAAACCAACCACACGACCAAGTAGAGAAGACCTTCTCTGTGAAAGAGTCCTACCTACAAAGGACTTCCACAGTGAGACCAATCTTCAGATTGCTGCCTTGGCTAAAGCAGAACCAAATCCAGTGAGAGCCCCTGGGTGTTCCCCCTCATTTCGGGTGGTCCCCTTGCTCCTCATACCAGGGCACTGGAGAAATATGGAAGGGGCAAACCTGAGCCAAGAGATTGCGTTCGAACTCTTGGGCCTCACCAGAGACCCCCAGCTCCAGAAGTTGCTCTTCACCGTGTTCCTGGGCACGCACACCATCACTGTGCTGGGGAACCTGATCATGTTCCTCCTGATCCACGTTAAGTGCTCTGCACACACCCATGTACTCCCTCCTGAAGAGCCTCTCCTTCTTGGACTTCTACTACTCCTCCACGGTTGTCCCGCAGACCCTGGTGAACTTCTCAGCCAAGAGGAAGGTGATCTCTTATTTTGGCTGCATGGCCCAGATGTTCTATGAGAGTTTCGCCACCAGTGAGTGCTCTCTCATTGCCACCTTGGCCTATGACCGCTATGCCGCCATTTGTAACCCCTGCCCTTCCCACTCGCCATGCCACCTGAGATCTGTGTCTCTTTGATTGTGGGCTTCTATGGTGCAGGGTTTCTCATTTCTCTTATCCATACAAGCTGTATCTTTAGTCTGAAATTCTGTGGTGCTCACATGGTCACTCACTTCTGTGCCGGACCACCTGTCTTGTCTCGTCTTGTGAGGACACCACACTGTGTGAGATCCTGCTCTTCCTTTTTGCTGGTTTCAACCTTTTGAGCTGCACTCTCACCACCTTGGTCTCCTACCTCTTAATCCTCATTTCCATCCTGAGAATGAACTCAGTCCATGGCAGGTTAAAGGCCTTTTCCACCCACGCTTCCCACCTCACTGCTGTTTGCCTCTTCTATGGTACAACACTTGTTATGTACCGCACCCCAGGTCCAGATACTCATTGACCCAAGACCACACAGTTGCTGTGATCTACACAGTGATAATCCCAATGCTGAACCCCCTTATTTATTCCTTGAGAAACAAGAATGTGAAGGAAGCTCTAAGAAAGGTTTGGGGCAGGAAAATAATGGAATAATGGAATACTACATATCTTTAGAAAGCCAAAGGAGGGGCACCCAGGTGGCTCAGTCAGTTAAGCATCTGTCTTTGGCTCAGGTCATGATCACAGGGCCCCGGGATTGAGCCCCACATCGGGTCCCTGCTCAGTGGGGAGTCTGCTTGAGTTTCAGTTTTCCCTTTTGTAAAATAGGAAAACTAATAATTGTAGCAATACAGTTGTTGCTAGGAGAATTGAGTTGATGCAGGCAAAGCACTCAGAAGGGTGCCTGGTTCAGAGCAAGCACTTAATAAACATGAGCTCCTATTATTGGAAATGGCTGCTGACTTTTAGCAAATGCCTTTCAGTTACTCTTGATATAATCATGTGATCTTCCTCCTTTATTTGTTCCTGTGCTGAATTGGAGACACATATTTCCTAATGTTAAGCCATTCATATTTCCTGGAATTCTACCTGGTTGTGAAATGATTTTCTTTTAATAGATGGTTGGATTTGATTTGCAAAGATTTTATTTAGACTCTTGGTATCTATATTCAAAGATAAAGTTAGACTCTTGTCTTTTTGTATTATCTTTATTATGTTTTAGTATTAAGAGTAAACTAGTCTTGGGTACCTGGGTGGCTCAGTCAGTTAAGCGTCTGTCTTTGGCTCAGGTCATGGTGTCCGGGTCCTGAGATCGAGCCCCGCACTGGGCTCCCTGCTCAGTATAGAGTCTGCTTCTTCCTTCCCCAGTTCCCCTGTTTGTATTGTCTCTCTCGCTGTGTCTCTGCCAAATAAACAAGTCTTAAAAAAAAAAAAAAAAGAGTTAACCAGGCTTGTAAAATGTATCGAAGATCTTTCTTCTTCTTCTTTTTTTTTTTTTTAAAGATTTTATTTGTTTATTTGACAGAGAGAGATCACAAGTAGACGGAGAGGCAGGCAGAGAGAGAGAGAGAGAGAGGGAAGCAGGCTCCCTGCCGAGCAGAGAGCCCGATGCGGGACTCGATCCCAGGACCCTGAGATCATGACCTGAGCTGAAGGCAGCGGCTTAACCCACTGAGCCACCCAGGCGCCCAGATCTTTCTTCTTTGCCTGTAGTGTGGAATAACTTAAGTAAGATAGAAATATCTGTTCTTTAAAAAATGCTGTATACTGGGGCACCTGGGTGGCTTGGTGGGTTAAAGCCTCTGCCTTCAGCTCAGGTCATGATCTCAGGGTCCTGAGATCAAGCCCTGCATCAGGCCCTCTGCTCAGCAGGGAGCCTGCTTCCTCCTCTCTCTGCCTGCCTCTCTGCCTACTTGTGATCTCTCTCTCTCTCTCTCTGCGTCAAATAAATAAATAAATAAATAAATCTTTAAAAAAATTAAAATGCTGTATATTTTGTGGTGCCTGGATGGCTCAGTCAGTTAAGGTCTTGGTTTCAGCTCAGGTCTCTATCTCAGGGTCATGAGTTCAAACCCCACACTGGGCTTCACACTGGGCATGGAGCCTATTTTAAAAAAAGTAAAATAAATAAAAATTCTCTATACTTAGCTATAAAACCAACTGAGACTGATGCTTTCTTAAAAGATAGATCATTAATTAGCTTTCTTATTTCTTATATGATTATTGGTTTCATTTTAGTTTTTTCCCCCGTTTATTAAGTCAATTTGATCATTTGTATTTTATTTTTTTTTAAGATTTTATTTATTTGTTTGTCAGAGAGAGAGAGAGCACAAGCAGTCAAAGTGGCAAGCAGAGTCAGAGAGAGAAACAGGCTCGCCCCAGGGAAAGGAGCCCGATGTGGGACTCGATCCCAGGACCCTGAGATTATGACCTGAGCCGAAGACAGCGGATTAACTGACTGAGCCACCCAGGCATCCCCATCATTTGTATTTTATCAAAATTATTTCCTTCCGGGACACCTGGGTGGCTCAGTCATTTGAGCATCTGCCTTGGGCTCAGGTCATGATCCTCCCTCTCCCTCTGCCTGCCGCTCCCCCCACTTGTGCTCATGCTCTCTCTCTCTGTCAAATAAATAAATAAAATCTGCAAAAAAATTATTTCCTTCTTCTAGTTTTTCAAGATTATTGCCATGAGTTGCTCATAATATTCTCTTATAATTTTTGTACTTGTTCTCTAGATCAGTACCATTGACACTGACTCCTCTAGGTCTCTCCAGATAGTTTCTTCCATATTTAGGACAATGTAAAAAAGAAATCCTCTTCCATAAAATGAGAGAGATGCAGTAAGTGGTCTGGAGGGTATTAGGTTTTCTTTAGTGTCTTTTATTAAGACTTTATGACTTTGTTCATAATTTCTGCATATCTAGAGACCTCGTATTTTTGCATATCTATGTAATATATAGTATTTTAAAAAATAACATTATCTGGATTTTTTGCTTGTGTACAGAAGTAAAATTGCCTTTTATATATTTCCTTTTTTGTCCAAACACACTGCTACACTTTCTCTATCAATGCCAAATTTTATCTGTAGACTGGGAGGGGTTTTCATGTAGGGAATAATATCTTTTTCCCTTCCAATCCTCATACTTAAAATAATTTTTTTGCTTGACTGCACTGATTTGGAACTTCAGCCTAATACTGAATAGAAATAGTAAAGAAAGACTTTTCTGTGTGTCAGGAATCTGGGCATGGCTCCTCTGGGTTCTCAGCTTCAGGATCTCATAAGGCTGCAGTTAAGGTGTCAGCCAGGACTGGGTCTCATCTGAGGCTCAGCTGGGGAAGGACACACTTCCAAGCCAACATCCTTGTTGTCAGGAGTCAATTCCTTGTGCTTGGAGCTGCCAGCCAGAGGCCATACCCAGTTCCTTGGCATATGGGCCTCTCTGTAGGGCAGTTGACTTCATGAAATCTAACAAGAGTGAGGGTCGGTAGAGTCTGTAGCAAGATGGAAGTCACAGTTGTATTTAACATAGTCATAGAAATGATATCCATCACTTTTGTTGTATTCTGTTTTCTAGAAAGTCTCAGGCTCCGTTCATACTCCAAGGGCAATGGACTACACATCGGTGTGAATATCAGGAAGCAAGGGATGATTGGAAAGTGTTTTAGAATCTGTCACTGCCTCCTACTCCAGATCCCCAGTTCCTATTTTCAGGGAGGCAGCTCCTCTTACCTGTTCCTTGCAAACCCATCCAGAAATATTTTATGCATCTATGGGAAGTCACACCTCCAACACACACTAAAAAATGATAATATTGTATATACAGTGCTCAGCATCCAGATTTTCACATTTAACTATATGTATGTTTAAAAAACTAGTCCAGGGGGGCGCCTGGGTGGCTCAGTGGGTTAAGCCGCTGCCTTCGGCTCAGGTCATGATCCCAGGTCCTGGGTTCGAGCCCCACATTGGGCTTTCTGCTCAGCGGGGAGCCTGCTTCCTCCTCTCTCTCTGCCTGCCTCTCTGCCTACTTGTGATTTCTCTCTGTCAAATAAATAAATAAAATCTTTAAAAAAAAAAAAAACTAGTCCAGGTTAGTAGTTATAGATCCTGTGTTCTTTTTTATGATTTATGTGCTTGCGTTGTTTGGACAGTCCATCATTTATTTTACCAGCTCCTCCTTTCATGGATATTTAGGTTGTTACAAACCTTTTACAAACAATGCTGGAAGTTATGTGGCAATTCCTGACTGGAAAGTACATACATTTTAAGTTTTGGTAGTTATTGAAAAATAGCCTTCCTAAAAAGCTGAAGAACCAGTTCATAGCGCTGAATTAGAGTGTCTGTTTCCATTCACAATTTATGCTCTAGAAATACTGATCTATTTGTATATCCCAGAGTATACCACACTTCCTTAAGCTTTTTCTCTTGGTCTCATGCTTGTACTCTGCCTGTAATATTTTTCTCCCATTTGCTTTCTTAGAAAAATCCTACACATTCTTCAAGTTCTCTGCTCAAATGTCATCTTTCTGTGAAGCCTCCTTTTGCCAAGGATCTTGTGTTCCCAATAACCTTGTGTGTATCTTTATTAAGGGATGTGATTATTTTGATTTGCAATATTGTAATTATAATAGAATCAATTTCTCTTCTTCTCCACTAGAAGGTAGGAATAATTTCTTTTCCTTTTTATTTCCAGCACATAAAACCATGCTTGGCTTATAACCACACAAGTATTTGTTGAGTTAATTAAGATGAATCTTAATTGGCAATGTATTCCAGATCCCTTCCCAAGGTGCTAATTATTGCATTGATGACAGGAAATCAGCCTTCTGTAAGTTGTACAGTTTGGGGGTTAAAAATATCTCCAGGCCAACCCTTCCTCTCAATAACAATGCATTAATCTCCACCAGTAACTGCAGGAACTTGTAAAGAACCAGAATACACCAGAAACCACTCAGATGGCAAATTAGCTCAGGTTGTGGCTCCTTCCTCGAAAATAATTCCTGGGGAAAATATAAAGTAAGAGGAAAGCAGAGAATCCAGGATTGAACCACCATACCCACTCTCTCTGTGAGAAACTCCTGGGGAAACCAGTCTGTCTTGAACTGGAATATGTGGGAAGAGATGGGAGAAGATGGGGTTTGGGTGTGGAGAATACAGAGTCAGCAGGCTATACTCTGGGAAGAGGGTAGCAGTGAGAGAGTAGGTGGAGAAAAGCTTCCTAAAGTTCTGCTCTGGAGTACAAACGTCCAGATTATAAAATAAAGTACAGAGAGGAAAAGTACAGTGTAGGAAACATAGTCAATAATATGGTAATAGAGTTGTATGGTGACTACACTTATCGTGGTGAGTACTGAGTAATGTATAGGCTTCTTGACTCATTCTGTTGTACACCTGAAACTAATATAATATCGTATGTCAGCTATACTTAATAATAAATTTGAAAATATTCGCTTGTAGTGATGCCTGGGGGGCTCAGTCAGTTAAGTGTCTGCCTTTGGCTCAGATCAGGATCCCAGGGTCCTGGGATCAAGCCCTGAATCAGGCTCTCTGCTCTGCAGGGAGCATGCTTCTCCCTCTCCTCTCCATTCACGCTCTCTCTTGCTCTCTTTTGCTCTCAAATAAATAAAATAGTTCTTTTTTTTTAATAAATAAAATAGTTCTTAAAAAAGTTCTGCTCTTGCCTTTCTGCAGAGTTGCTTTGGGACAGTCATTCCTGCTCCTTCACTGTAAAACAAGTGACCACATCCTAGACCCTTGGGGATGGTACCCACAGGAGTTGTATCTAACAGATGCACAGTACTCCATGATTTTATTGGTTATTCCATGGATCCTCTCTACCAGAGCTGCGCACCAGTTTGCCTCCAAATTCGCTGCCACGCTTCTATTTCCTCAAATTGTTTCTGTTTCTTTCTATTTATTTATTTGTTTGCTTGTTTCTTTGTTTACTTTTAAAGTAGGCTCCACACTCAATGTGGAACCCAACATGGGACTTGAATTCATGACCCTTAGACCAAGACCTGAGCTGAGATCAAGAATTGGACCCTTGGGACGCCTGGGTGGCTCAGTTGGTTAAGCAGCTGCCTTCGGCTCAGGTCATGATCCCAGCGTCCTGGGATCGAGTCCCGCATCGGGCTCCTTGCTCAGCAGGGAGCCTGCTTCTCCCTCTGCCTCTGCCTGCCATTCTGTCTGCCTGTGCTCGCTCTCTCTCCCTCTCTCTCTGACAAATAAATAAAATCTTTAAAAAAAAAAAAAAAGAATTGGACCCTTCATCAACTGAGCCACCAAGGCACCCCTCTTTTTCTGTTTAAATAAGCCAGTTACTTTCTGCTGTTTTTAACTATTAACCTTGACCTTTAGTGGAAACAAGACTGGAAGAAAAGAAAGGGTCAGGACGTTATTATAATAAACCTGATGAGAGGTGATGTCGGTATAGGCAAGAATGTTGGAGGAGTAAGAGGTTATTGGGGGGCACCTGGGTGGCTCAGTGGGTTAAAGCCTCTGCCTTTGGCTCGGGTTGTGATCTCAGGGTCCTGGTACCGAGCCCCGCATCAGGCTTTCTGCTCAGCGGGGAGCCTGCTTCCCCCCTCTCTCTCTGCCTGCCTCTCTGCTACTTGTGATCTCTGTCTGTCAAATAAATAAATATTTGAATAATAAATAAATAATAAATTTATTATGTATTTATTGAATAATAATTGAATAATAAATAAATATTTTAAAAAGAGGTTATTGGATTGGAGATATATTTTGGATATAAAGGAGACAGAACTTTCTAAAGGACTGGATAAGGAAGAGGATGAAAATAAAGTAGTTGAGGATGACTCCTAGGTTTTTGGCCAGCACACTTGTATGACTGGCTGGTAGTGCCATTAATTGAAACAGGAAAAACTGAGGGAGAAGGTTATTTTTAAGGGTGGATATTAGAAGTTCTGCTTTGGTCATGCTCCACTCCAGATTCCTGTTAGACATCCAACTGGAGATGATATATGAGTTTGGGCCTTCACACAGGGACATGTCTGGAACTACAAACTTATAGGATCAGCAGCAAACAGAGTATTTGAAGTGGTAGGACTGGTGCTCCTAGGTGGCTCAGTCAGTTAAGCATCTTACTCTTGGTTTCAGCTCAGGGCATGATCTCAGGGTCATGGGATTAAGCCCTGTGTTGGGCTCCACATTCAGCCTAGAATCTGCTTGTGATTCTTTCTCCCTCTGCTCCTCCCCCCCACTCATGCTCTCTTTCTCTCTCTCCAAATAAATTTAAAAAAAAATCTTTAAAAAAATAAGGTCATAGAGAGCATCTGGATGGCTCAGTTGGTTAAGCAACAGCCTTCAGCTCAGGTCATGATCCTGGAGTCCCGGGATCGAGTCCCACATCAGGCTCCCTGCTCGCCGGGAAGTCTGCTTCTCCCTCTGACCCTCCCCCTTCTCATGCTTTCTCTCATTCTCTCTCTCTATCAAATAAATAAATAAAATTTAAAAAAAGAATCTTGTTTAAAAAAAAAGAAAATTATCTTCTAAAAAAAAATAAGGTCATAGGACCGGATGAGACCGTTAGGAATATTATATATATGTAATTCACCACAAAATGAAGCCTGAGGCAACTGGTATTTAGATGTTGGGAAGAAAAGATGGATTCAGCAAAGGAAATGAGAAAGAAGCAGCCCATGAAATACAAAGAAACTGGGAGAATGGGGAGTCTCTGATGCCAGAAGAAAGCACTGTTCCAAAAGGAGGGAGAGATTTATATGTCAACAAGCTGCTAAGAGTTCAGTAAGCTGAACAGAAAATTTATTGTGAGATATGAACAGATAAAAGTAATCAGTGAACTTGGCAAGGGCATTTTTTCATACAGCAGTGTGGAGAAAAGCCTGGGATTTGCTTCCCTTTCTCTCCCTCCAACGTTCTCTTTCTTCTTGCCTGGAACCTAGATAAAATGGCTGAAACTATCGTAGCCATACCGTGTCATGAGGTGAACTTGAAGATTTTATTTATTTATTTGACAGACAGAGATCACAAGTAGGCAGAGAGGCTGGCAGAGAGAGAGGGAAGAAGCAGGCTCCCTGCGGAGCAGAGAGCCTGATGTGGGGCTCAATCCCAAGACCCTGAGATCATGACCTGAGCTGAAGGCAGAGGCTTTAACCCACTGAGCCACCCAGGTGCCCCGTGAGGTGAATTTGAGAATGGAAGATTTGTGCTAAAGATGGCAGAGCAGGAAGCCAAAGGGTGCCTGGGTCCCTAATGACAACAAGGAACCATAATATCTTCCTCTGAGCTTCCTTCACATAAAAGAAAACAAACCCTTATATACATGACTCTAATTTGGATATTTCTTTTTTTTAAGATTTTATTTATTTATTTGAGAGAGAAAGGAAGAGGGAGCATAAGCAGGGGATGGGGCAGAGGGGGAAACAGACTTCCCACTGAGCAGGGAGCCCTGTGCGGGGCTTGATCACAGGACACCTAACCGACTGAGTCATCCAAATGTCCCCTAATTTGAGTTTTCTGTTATGTGTGACTAAAACTAAATCATACTGACATAGGAGAGCATAGAAAAGAGGCAGTGTACTGACAGAAACAAAAGTTTTCTTTTCAGGGTGTGTGTGTGTGTTTAAAGATGGGAGGTACTATAATATACTGGTGAGAATAATTATTTAGAGGAAGAAATCGATGATGCGGAAGAGAGACGGTATAATACATGAGTAAACCTGTGAGGAAGGAAAAGGGACTGGAGTCCAGTACACCAATGAGGGGATTGGCTTTCGATGGTAGTGAGAATAGTTCATCCATCGTAAGGAGCGAAGGCAGACCCAGGTACAGGCCCAGGTAGCTTGGTAGCTTTGGTGAGGAAGAAGAAGTAGTTTTCAACCAGGCTCTTCTATTTTCTCAATGCAATATGAAGTGAGTAATGAAATTAATTACAGTTTATGTGTAAGCTGGGGATAATAATAGTATAGCTTCCAAGGGTTAATCTGCATGGATGTAGATCACGCACGGTACATAGGCCATGGCTAGGTTTGCTGCACTGAAATCTCTGGGAGACCTAATGGCACAACAAGAAACTTGCAAGTAGCTAGTTATAGGAAATGCTGCCTGTGGATTTCATGACTGGGTTATATTTTTACGGCACAGGATGAATACATGAATCTAGAACTCAGGTGTTAGTTGGGACAAAGACATTCTCTCCCAAGGTTCAAAATGGAAGAAAGGTCTACTGTTCTTGGCTGAGGTCACTGAACTCTGGATGCAGCCCCATGAGAAACAAGGGAAGGATTGGGAAGCTGCTTCAACTTTGTCCTCATTCTTGAAGTCTTCATTCTCTCATCCTCCAAGTCCTTGAACTTTGGCCAACCCTTGTAGTCTGTCCTAGCCTAAGTGGTCACTTTGGAATTTGTATTATCATCTGAGTTGACGTAGTTTGCTGGAGAAAATAAGTGGCTAAAAGAGTGCACTAAATCAGTTATGCCTTTTATCAACGCTCCCTTTTGGTTCTTGTACAATTCTCTCATGCTTAGAGGTCTACAGAAAAATGTTATGCTGGGGGCGCCTGGGTGACTCAGTCAGTTACAAGACCAACTCTTGATTTTGGCTCAGGTCATGATCTCAGGGTCGTGGGATCGAACTCTGTGTTGGGCTGCATGCTCAGTGGGGAGCCTGCTTGGGAGTCTCCCTCTTCTTCTGCCCCTTCCTCCACACCTCGTGCATGCTCTTTGGCTCTGTCAAAAAAAAAAAAAAAAAAAAAAAGGGGGTCACGCCGAATGTGAGAATCCTTATGACAATGTCAGTAGTATGGCACTCTAGCCAACTCAGACTTGCAGTTAACTGGGAATTCCATCTCACCTGACTGACCTTTCCTACCTAATATTAGACGGAAACCTGCCACCAGGTTAGCTCTGACTTACTGGTATCTTTTGTACTTTCTGGAGTCACACAGGTGTTTGTATATGGTCATCAGTTTCATTTCTGCAAGTTTTCTTTTCAAGCTAAACAACCAGTAAACCAGTATTTTTCTTTTTCTTTTTTTTTATTATTATTTTTTAAAGATTTTATTTATTTATTTGACAGAGAGAGATCACAAGCAGGCAGAGAGTCAGGTAGAGAGAGAGGAGGAAGCAGGCTCCCCGCTGAGCAGAGAGCCCGATGCGGGGCTCGATCCCAGGACCCTGAGATCATGACCTGAGCCGAAGGCAGCGGCTTAACCCACTGAGCCACCCAGGCGCCCCAAAACCAGTATTTTTCAACGTGTGTTTAGTTAAAGCTTCAGAGTCAACTTTTCAGCTAAAAAAAAAAAAAAAAAGATAGAGAAAAAAGAAAATTCCTGATTCCTATTGTGTAAAAACTGAATCATATCTCTTGGGGGAAAGCCCCAGAATTTGCACTTGTAATTAATTGATCGAAGGGTTCCCATGCACCCTCATGTTTTAAGACCATTGCCCCAAACTCCATGAGTCAAGGGACTGTGCTACTCTTGTTCACCTCCATAGTCCCCACACCCGGCACAATACCTGCAATGTAGCGCTCAACAATGATTGAATCAAGGAAGGAAGGAAGGAAGGAAGGAAGGAAGGAAGGAAGGAAGGAAGGAAGGAATTATGGCAAGCAGCCTTGATACTTCCTTCAGATACCATATTCCCTTTACCTTAGGTCAGGCAATGAATCTCAAACATTTTTTTTTTTAAAGATTTTATTTATTTATTTGACAGAGAGAAATCACAAGTAAGCAGAGAGGCAGGCAGAGAGAGAGGAGGAAGCAGGCTCCCTGCTGAGCAGAAAGCCTGATGCGGGGCTCGAACCCAGGACCTGGGATCATGACCTGAGCCGAAGGCAGCGGCTTAACCCACTGAGCCACCCAGGCGCCCCAAATCTCAAACATTTTGATTTCAGGATCCCAAAGAGCTTGCCTTTAGAAAATCCTAGAAAATGCAAGACTGTACAAACACATTTTTTATTAGGTATTAAAGTTGATGTCATTGGGGTGCCTGGGTGGCTCAGTTGGTTAAGCATCTGCCTTTGGCTCAGTTCACCATCTCAGGGTTTTGGGATAGTGCCCCACACTGGGGTGCCTGCTCAGCGAGGAGTCTGCTCCCTCTGCCTCTGCTCCTTCCCCTGCCCCGCCCCCCAGCTCTGCTCTCAATTTCTCTCTCTCAGATAAATTAAATAAAACCTCTCTCAAAAAAATAAATAAAATAAATAAATAAAAATTAAAAAATTAAAAGAAAATTGACATCATTGCACTTCCTATAGCCTCTAGAAAACTCTGTATACTCTTAAGAGAGTGAGAAAAAAATCTTAGCGTTATCACAGAAATAGTTTTACCCTCCTGGACTTCCCGAAAAGC
Organism: Lutra lutra; assembly: GCF_902655055.1. NCBI lineage: Eukaryota > Metazoa > Chordata > Mammalia > Carnivora > Mustelidae > Lutra > Lutra lutra. The sequence continues at coordinate 50,356,654 of NC_062284.1, forward strand.
CTACCCTTAGTGAACCACTGCTGGATGGGATGTTTTGGCCATGGGACTGGTAAAACATCACTGTTAAGTACATGAACTCTAGAATAAGGACGACTGGGTATGAATTGGCTCTTTCACTCACTAGCTGCGTGACATTAATGTGTGACACTATGTGACCTTCCTGTGCTTCCTTCTCCTCTATAAAACAGGGATAACAGTTCCTGCTTCTTAGGGATGTTGTGAGAATTTGGTGAGCTGAAACACCGTAAAGTGCTTAGGACAGCCTCAAGCACACAGTAAGCAGGACAAAGGTACATGTAAACGTTGTTATTAGATGAAGGTATCCTTAGCAGTAGGAGTTGTCCTAGTATAAATGCTACATGATTGCTCATAACTGCTATGTTCTCAGGCCACTTCCGAATGCTTTCTCAGGGACACAAACCACACTTACAGCACATCTGACCTGCAACCCAGTGGCCAGCTGTTGTCAGAGGTCACGGGTTTGGACTACAGTTTTCTAACTCCTTCTCTGACTTCTTTTTAAATCCCCGGGTGCTGTTTGTCACATACTGTTGCAAAAGCAATTTCTAGTCTCTACAGCTGATTATGATTTGGTTGCATTCTCATTTTCTTTGCTTGCCTCTCTCTTTTAGAAAAAGGTACTTCTCCCTTACAATAATAACATTTTTGAGTCTGTTAGCTCTACCAAAGTTGTTTTTTTTTTTTCTTTCTAAGCTCATGCTCATCTCTGAATATTCTCTTCCTTTTTCCTTTTAATAGTTTCCAGGTTTTTTGGTGTTATTTCCCTTTAAAACTTTATCTTTCGGAGCGCCTGTGTGGCTCAGTGGGTTAAGCCTCTGCCTTCAGCTTCAGGCCCTGATCTCAGGGTCCTGGGATAGAGCCCCAGAGCCCCCACATCTGGGCTCTCTGCTCAGTGGGGAGCCTGCTTCCCCTTCTCTCTCTCTCTGCCTGCCTTTCTGCCTGCTTATGATCTCTGTCTGTCAAATAAATAAAATCTCTTTTTTAAAAAGATTTTATTTATTTATTTGATAGAGAGTGAGAGAGAGAATGACAGGGGAGAAGGTCAGAGGGAGAAGCAGACTCCTCATGGAGCTGGAGCCTGATGCGGGATTCGATTCTGGGATTCTGGGATCATGACCTGAGCCGAAGGCAGTCACTTAACCAACTGAGCCACCCAGGCGTCCCTCAAATAAATAAAATCTTTAAAAAACAAAGAAACAAACAAAAAAACTTTATCTTTCAATTTTTCCTCAACTAAAGTTTCATTTAACAAGCAAGGAGAGTTTTTGGCTCAGTATAAGGAAAACTTTGAGAAATGTATTTAAAACCCAGATTATGAAGGTAACGTGTATTCACTGGAGGAATTCTGAAAATGTATGTATGTATGTATTTTTTGTGTTCAATTAGCCAACATACAGTACACCATTAGTTTCTGACACAGTGTTCAACGATTCATTATTTCTGTAAAATACCCAGTGCTGAAAATGTACTTCTAAAAAAGTAAATAAAGTTCACCTATAAGCACTCCACTGAAATAATACCGTTAATATGTTGGCATATGTACTTCCAAAAAGGTTTTTTTTTTTTTGGCAATAGGTGTATTTTTATAAGTGGGACCATTTCAATATACTATTTTGGTTTGATAGTATATAAATACGTGAGGAACACTCCTCTATTTCATTACATATTAATTCTACAGTATTTTTAAAAAGATTTTTATTTATTCATTTATTTGTCAGAGAGAGAGAGGGAGAGAGTGCCCACAAGCAGGGGGAGTGGGGCAGGCAGAGAGAGGAGCAGGAAGCCCGACTTGGAACTCCATCCTATGACCCTGGGATCATGACCGATTCTGAAGGCAGATGCTTAACAGACTGAGCCATCCAGGCTGTAGCCAACAGCCTACAATATGTTTTTAAAAAGACTCAAGTAATCCAAGATAACTTGGATAGAAAAATTAGAACATTAGTTCTAAATGGCCATCAATGGACAACCAGAGTAATTTGATATTTATCCTTCCACACTTTTTTTTCTATGCATGTACTTCTAGAAAAACAAAACCAACTATACGTTCTATTTTGTAATGTACTTGTTTTTATTGTGGTAAAATTCACATAACATACAATTTACCATTTTAACTATTTTAAAGTGTTCAATTCAGTGGCATTTAGTACTTTTACAATGTTGTGCAACCATCCCCACTATCTAGTTCCAGAACATTTTCACCGTTTACAAAAGGAAACCCCATAGCCATTAAGCGGTCACTCCCATTCTCTCCTTTCCCCAGCTCCTGGCAACCATTAATAAGCTGTTTCTATGGATTTGCCTATCACTGAACATTTCAAATAAATGGAATCATACAGTATGTGACCTTTTGTGTTGGCTTCTTTCATTTAGCATAAAATTTTCTGGGTTCATCCATGTTGTAGAATAAGAAATATTCCATTACACAGATACATACCACATTTTGTCCATTTATCAGTTGATGGACACTTTTTGGCTACTGCAAATAGTATTGCTAATTGTTTGGTTGAACATCTGTTTTCTGTGTACCAGTGAGTGGAATTGCTGGATTATATGGTATTTTATATGTTTAACATATTGAGAAACCACCGAGCTATTTTCCAAAGAGGCATTTTCTGTTTGTACCAGTAGTACGTAAGAGTTCCAATTTCTTCACATCCTTGCAAACATTTGCTGCTTTCCATTTATTGTTGTTTTATAGCTATTCCAGTATGTGGGAAGCAATAAAGTGACATCCTACTGTGGTTTTGAATTGGATTTCCCTAATGACTAATGATACTCAACCTCATTTTCATGCACTTATTACTTGGAAATCCTCTTTGGAGAAATGTTTATCCAAGTCTTTTACCTATTGTTTAATCAGATGCAATGCACTTTTTTTCTTTTTCTTTTTCTTTCTTTTAGTTAGAAATACATCATGGCTGGGGTGCTGGGGTGGCTCAGTTGGTTAAGCGGCTGCCTTCAGCTCAGGTCATGATCCCAGGGTCCAGGGATGGAGCCCCGCACTGGGCTCCCTGCTTGGCAAGTAGTCTGCTTCTCCCTCTCCCTCTGCTGCTCCCCCTACTTGTGCTCTCTCTGTCAAATAAATAAATAAAATATTAAAAAAAAAAAAGAAAGGAAATACAACAGGGGCATTTTTACTCTTTATCATTTTTGTACCAGTGTAATGTAATATATTTCATTCTCTAGGTTTATTACATGTTAGAAATCAATTAACTTACCATTAGATATTTATTTATTTATTCATTAAAGATTTTATTTATTTATTTGACAGAGGGAGATCACAAGTAGGCAGAGAGGCAGGCAGAGAGAGAGAGAGGAGGAAGCAGGCTTCCTGCTGAGCAGAGAGCCCGATGAGGGGCTTGATCCCAGGACCCTGGGATGATGACCTGAGCCGAAGGCAGAGGCTTTAACCCACTGAGCCACCCAGGCGCCCCTGTAGTGAACATTTCAATAGGTGACTCCTTACACATGTCCAAGAGTATTCCTGAGAAAAACTCCTTGAAACAGAATTGCTCAGCCAAGGGTAGGCAATTCTTAATCTGTAGATAAAACGTGTTAACTTGCTTTCCATTCTAGTTGTACAAACCTACAGCCCTACCAGAGGCATTAGAAGGTGTCTATTTCCTTGTGTATTTATCAACAATGGGTTATATGGATGTAATAATGTTAATAACGTGATTGGCGCAAAATGGCATCTTACTGTTTTAAATCTCCTTGATTTAACTACTCTTCATATAAATAATCTTTCATAGATTTGTTGGCCATTTTACCAAATGAAACAATTTATTTATTTACCAAAAGAAACAATTTATTTGTTTCTTTTTGGTAAATTGGTTGTTTTGTCTTTATCAATTTTTAAGTTCTTTTCAATATTAATACTATCAATCTTTTAGCTATAAGTCACTTTTTGTCATCCTCCCTTCATTTTTTTTCTTTTTTTAAAGATTTATCTATTTATTTGAGAGGCAGAGAAACAGAGAGCAGGGGGAAGGGGCAGAGGGGGAGGGAGAGAAAATCTCCCTCCAGCAGACTGCCTGCTGAGCACAGAACCTGATGCAGGGCTTAATCCCAAGACCCCAAGATCATGACCTGAGCCAAAGGCAGATGCTTAACGAGATGGGCCACCCAGGTGCCCCATCTTTTTCAAATTTTTAAAAAGTAAGTTCTACGCCTAATATGGGGCTTGAACTCAAGACTCTAAGATCAAGAGTCTTATGTTCAGCCAACTAAGCCAGCCAGGCATGACTACTTGAGCTTTATTTTTCACTCTATTCTGTTCCATTCATCTGTCTGTTCTGATGCCAATATCATACTATTTTAATTTCTTATCTTTCTAATATACATTAATAGCTGATAGACCAAGTCTCACTTAGTACTCTTGTTAGAGGCTCTTTCTCTTTCTTTTTCTTCTTTACTTCCCTCCTCTCCTCCCTCCCTCTTTTCCTTCCTTCCTTCCTTTCCTTATCATTTGTTTATTCTTCCAGATGCACTTTACAGTAACTATTGAGAACAAGGTGAAAAACTCGAAGTAGAAGCTGTGAAAACTGAGAGCTGCCAGTAAGAGTATTATGGTCTAGCCTTCAAGATCTTGTTGCAGTTTGCGACCATGAATTTGTTATGGCAGAAGCTGCCGTATTTGAATGATTTTCTCCAGTGGCACCATTATTGTTAATGTTTTAGCAGACTGAATGAGGCAGAATACTGCATGGGACTTTGTATGTTGAGTAGAATGTCTTTTAAGGTTCCTTCTGGGGTACCTGGGTGGCTCGCTGGGTTGAGCCGCTGCCCTGGGTGGCTCAGTGGGTTGAGCATCTGCCTTCGGATCAGGTCATGATTCCAGTTTCCTGAGAGTAAGCCCTGTTATGGGTTCCTTGCTCAGTGACGAGTATGCTTCTCCCTCTCCCTCTGCATCCCTGCTTGTGCTCACGTGCCCTCTCTCTCTCTCTCTGTGTCAAATAAATAAAATCTTAAAAAAATTAACAGGAGAAGAGGCATACAAATTTTGATATTAATATTTTAAATTTTATAGGGTGCCTGGGTAGCTCAGTCAGTTAAGCATCTGCCTTTGACTCAGGTCATGAAGTCAAGGTACTGGGATTGATCCCTGCATTGGGTTCCCTACTCAGTCTGCTTCTCCCTCTCTCCCTGCTCATGCCCTCTCTCTTTCTCTCTTAAGTAAATAAATAAATAAGGGGTGCCTGGGTGGCTCAGTTGGTTACGCACCTATCTGCCTTTGGCTCCAGTCATGATCTCAGGGTCCTGGGATCAAGTCTGATCAAGGTCAGTAGGGATCCTGCTTCTCCCTCTCTCTCTGCCTTCCGCTCCCCCTGTGTGTGCTCTCTTTCTCTGACAAATAAATAAATAAAATCTTAAATAAAAAAATAAATAAAATATTTTAAAAACACAATAAAAAATAAATAACATGGACCTGATCTTATAGGTGATGGGAGCCACTGAAGGGGTTTTAAGCAGGGAAGACATGTGGTCACATTTTCATGGCTACGTGCAAGACATATCACAGAAGTACAAGTCTGGAGACATAGAAACTCTTCTGGAAGCTTTTCCTGTGGTCTAGGTGAAGGACAGTGAGGGCCTGACGTGGGGTAGTGGTGGTGGAGAAAATTGATTCAAGCAGGAAGAGAATCTATAGAACATGGTGATCATTTGGCTACAGGAAATGAGGGAGAAGAGCTTAGCATCCAGCTTGTGTGACCAAGTAGAAATACCAGTTAAGAAAGAAAATTCAGGGGAAAAAGAAGAGAAAATTCAGAAGGGGAAAAAAAATCAGAAGGGGGAGTAAGAGGCAGACAATGAGGGTAGGATTTCAGGCTTGGGATGTGTGCTATGGTTCATGTAGGTCTTTATAGGTCTCCTTCAATATAAGAATCTTGGAGAAGTTAGATATTAAGTTCATGAAATCTTTATTACCCTCTGAGGGATTGGTTTTCAAGGAGAAGGCTATTTTGCTTCCCAGGGGACATTTTGCAATATCTGAAACATTTTTGATTGTCACGACTCGGGGGAGGGGTGCTATTGGTATCTAGTGGTTAGAGGTCAGGGCTGCTGTAAACCATTCCACATTTCCCAAGATAGCCTTTCACAACAAAGAGTTATCTAGCCCAAAAATCAGTAGCACCACGGTTGATAAACTCTGTTCTAGGGACTAGAGGAGTACTTGACACCTTACTTGACAACTGTGCCTAGGGCCAGTCATTCTGATGAGAGGGTATGGATGGGTCAATTAAAAAACATCATCCCTGCTGAAAAGCCAAATCCTACTGTTGGAAAAAAAATTAAAAGTCTTCTAATCTGATTATTCAGCTGATATTTGAATAATTACTTCAATAATCTATCAGTGCAGAGGTACATAGAACACTTCTAACGTATCCAGAGGTTAAGAGCCAAGTTCAAAGGAGCTCATTTAAAAAAAAAAAAAGATTTTTATTTATTTATTTGTCTGGGTGTGGGGGAGCAGGGAGAAGATAGCATGAGCAGGCAGAGAGAGAAGCAGGCTCCCGGCTGAGCAAGGAGCCTGATGAGGGACTTGATCCCAGGACCCTGGGATCATGACCCGAGCCGAACACAGATGCCCAACCAACCGAGCCACCCAGTTATCCCAAAGCAGCTCATTTTTTTAAAAGTGTTCAGTTTTTTCTCTTTTTTTGATCTAAAATTGGACTCTCTGTAAAAAGTAACCACTGGACCCAGCTTTGCTTCTTAGGTTCACAAAGAACAGTTTCTCTTCATCATAATTAACTTTTGAGATTTTTTTTTTTTAAAGATTTTATTTATTTATTTGACAGAGAGAGATCACAAGTAGACGGAGAGGCAGGCAGAGAGAGAGAGGGAAGCAGGTTTCTTGCTGAGCAGAGAGCCCGATGCGGGACTCGATCCCAGGACCCTGAGATCATGACCTGAGCCGAAGGCAGTGGCCTAACCCACTGAGCCACCCAGGCGCCCTAACTTTTGAGATTTATAAAGACATCAATCCTCTTTCTCCTAGGCCATGACTTCAAGTCCTCTAGTTTTATCTAAACGTAAATGTGTGTGTATAGCATTTTCTTTATACATAAAGGAAACAAATAATTATAAAGAAGCAAAACAAATTAAATTATATCTTGGGGACTTAGGGGAAAACTTCAAATAAGAAAACTTTATTAAAAAAAAAAGAAAGAAAACTTTATAAAGGCAAGGAAGAACAGCCAAGTGGTCAACAAAGACAACTCATTAACTTTGGGCAGAACATAGGAAAAGTTTCTGAAAAAAAATATGGGGTGCCTGGGTGGCTCAGTTGGTTAGGCGGCTGCCTTCACAAAGCTCAGGTCTTGATCCTAGGGGTCCTGGGATCAAGCCCCGCCTCAGGGTCCCTGCTCAGTAGAGAGCTTGCTTCTCCTTCTCCCTCTGCCTGCCGCTCTGCCCACTTGTGCTCTCTCTCTATCTCTCTGTCAAATAAATAAATAAATCCTTATAAAAAAAGTTTCTGAAAAAAATAAACCAAAGATTCAGATGATAAGTAGACTCAAGAATAACATGCAATATAAAATATAAATGATGGGCCCTTGGGTGGGTCAGTTGGTTAAGTGTCTGTTTTGGGCTCAGGTCATGATCCCAGGGTCCTGGGATGGAGCCCCACATACCTGCTTTCCTTCTCTTTCTGCCTGTTGCACCCCATTTTACATTTTTTAAAAAAGATTTTTATTTATTTATTTATTTGACAGGCAAAGATCACAAGTGGGCAGAGAGGCAGACAGAGAGAAAGGTGGAAGCAGGCTCCCTGCTGAGCAGAGAGTGTGATGCGGGGCTCCATCCCAGAACCCTGGGATCATGACCTGAGCTGAAGGCAGAGGCTTTAACCCACTGAGCCACCCAGGCGCCTCCCATTTTAAAATCTTTAAAAAAATGTATACAAATGAAATAAGGCAGAAAAATATATACAAAGAAGGAAAAACAGAAGAAACAGAAGACAACTCTCATTAAGTAAATAGCATCTGAATTTTATTTATTTATTAAAAAAAGATTTTATTTACTTATTTGAAAGAGAGAGACACAGCAAGAGAGGGAACACAAGCAGGGGGAGTGAGAGAGGGAGAGGCAGACTTCCTGCTGAGCAGGGAGCTGGATATGGGGCTCCATCTCAGGACCCTGGGATCCTGACCTGAGCTGAAGGCAGATGCTTAAGGACTGAACCACCCAGGTGCCCCAACATCTGAATTTTAAAGAGAAGTAATACACACAGGTTTAGTAGCAAGTTAGTCCCAGTTTGAGGCCCTAGGAAATTATACAAGGAGGCCCTCCCTCCCAAATTTAAAAAAAAATATTTTATTTATTTATTTATTTATTTATTTATTTATTTATTTGAGAGAGAGGGAGAGCATGCATATGCATGCAGGAGGAGTGGGGCAGGCAGAGGAAGAGGGAGAAATAGACCCCTTGCTGAGCAGGGAGCTCCTGGGATCATGACCTCAGCTGAAGACAGATGCTTAACTGAACCACCCAGGTGCCCCCCACCTACCCAATTTTTATGCAGGGAAAAGCTAGTTAAAATAAGCATCAAGGATGGTGGTTTCTCCTCCTCTTCCTCTTCCCTCCTCCTCATCCTCCTCCTTTTCTGGGGTTAGGGGTAAGGGGTAAAGTCCATAAAAAGGTGAATGTATGGAAAGTATATGGGAGGGGCTAACAACTTAGGGACAGTTCTATAAATTTGCTTTGGCAACTAGGTTTTTAATACAGTATTGTAATGAAAACAAAAACAAAAACAAAAACAAAAAAACAAACGCCAATTAAAATGTTTTCTGCCTTCCCCTTTTGCAGAGTCCCTGCTCAGTCACCAGTAACCCAGATTCCCCGTACCCTGGAGACCGACCTCCCAGCAGTACAGTCCACAGATCTTGCCGTGTTTATAGGATACACTGCCTCACTGGGAGCACACTGCCACTGTCCTGCTCAACCCATCAATCAAATATTGAACTTGAGGGCGCCTGGGTGGCTCATTCAGTTAATCATATAACTTTGGCTCAGGTCATGATCCCAGGGTCCTGGGATCCAGACCCGGATGGGACTTCCTGCTCAGCAGGGAGCCTGCTTCTCCCTCTGTGCAGCCCCACCCCCCATTCATGTTCTCTGTCTCTCTTTCTCTCTCAAATAAATGAATAAAATCTTTAAAAAAACAAAACCAGGGGCACCTGGGTGGCTCAGTGGGTTGGGCCGCTGCCTTCGGCTCGGGTCGTGATCTCGGGGTCCTGGGATCGAGCCCCGCATCGGGCTCTCTGCTCAGCATGGAGCCTGCTTCCCCCTCTCTCTCTCTGCCTGCCTCTCTGCCTGCTTGTGATCTCTGTCTGTCAGGTAAATAAATAAAATCTTTTTTTTTTTTTAATTTTTAAGACCTTTTTTTATTTGATAGAGATCACAAGTAGGCAGAGAGGCAGGCAGAGAGAGAGGAGGAAGCAGGCTCCCGCCGAGCAGAGAGCCCGATGCAGGGCTCGATCCCAGAACGCTGGGATCATGACCTGAGCCGAAGGCAGAGGCTTTAACCCACTGAGCCACCCAGGCGCCCCAAATAAATAAAATCTTAAAAAAAAATAAAAATAAAAAATAAAAATAAAAAACCAAAACCAAAACCAAATATCAAACTTGAAGAAGCTGTGGACTGGGCCAGCCAAGATGAAGGCGGTGAACACAAAGCAACCCAAAATGGGCCTACACAAGAAAAAGGAATCCAGGCGTCCACCAAGGTAATCTCTTCTCGCTGAGCTGAAGAACATCCCAGGCCTGGGTGGCACTGGCAGGTCGCTGCAGAGCATTTGTCAGGCCAAGCAGGCTCCGATTGCTCCTGGGTGGTTGGGTTTACCGACGGTAAGTCAAGCCAGGGCCTGCACAACAGACTGAGGCCTATGAGGGGGACGCCGAGGGGCCAACGCCTCCCGCCCGCCCACCGCGGCCAGCTTCCGCGCCACGCAGTGTGTGCCTCGGTCCTGGTGCATCCACCGCAGGGGAGGCATTTGGGGCGCCGCCCGCAGCGTGCAGAGGTCCTCCCACTGAACCACAGCCACACGCCATTACCTTGCAGGAAGGCCCTTTGTGAGACCTCGACCCTGGCAGCCTAGAGGCCACGAGATGGCAGCAGAGGACACAGCCCAGGACAGAAACCCTGAGCCATTTGCAAAAGCAGATCTTTCCTTAGAGAGAGATGGTCAGTTGCCTATAATCTTGTATTCAAGGCCAGAATAAATGACTGAATTTCAAAGAAACGAGGGCAAAATTCGTCAACATGGAGAATTTCCCAGCCGCCACAGAATTCAGCTGCACGTGAAGCCACGTATGAATCGGATATTTCCCCAGTGCTTAAAGCAAGGGATATGGGTCAAGGACTTGAAACACTGACGTCAGCAGGAAACTTGTCACAGTCACTTCTTTCTGTGAAGTTCCAATCGGCTATAATTCAAGTAAAATATGAGTGACTTCCACAGAGGCTGCCAAACTGATGAAGGGACAGATAAGGGTGGTTTCTGGGAAACGTTGCGGCAGAGCACGCTGCTTTCACGGAGTGGTCAGGGACGCTGGCGATAGGCAGGGGTGGGGGCAGATAATGAAGACCACAGGACGTATCAGACAACCTTTGCTTCCCAACTGGGAGAGGATAATCATAGGGAAGGGGCATTAGCGGCACTGGAACTTAATCTCTGATCTTATGACTTGTCATCTAATCATCTAATGGTCCTTCCATTATAAGTCCCACCCCACCCCAACACCCAGTTGTTACAACCTAAAATATCTCAAGACATCACCAAATAACCCTTAGTGGGCAAAATGCCCCCTCTCAAAGAATCAATGCCATAGAACGATATTGATTAAAAAAAAAAAAAGTTAAGAACGTAATGTTAAATCTCTCCAAAACTCTTAAATTTCAAGAGAGGCCTCAAAGGCCTACAAGAAGTCTTGCACACCCAAAACCTGAATTCCCATCATATGTTTGAATAAGGAAGAGACTAATTGAAGGACAACATGCTGGATCTGGTCCATAGTTTAAGAAAAATTTGTCCTCAACATTTTAAAATCAGAAGAGTTCTCATTTAAAACATCAGAATTGGGGCACCTGGGTGGCTCAGTGGGTTAAAGCCACTGCCTTCGGCTCAGGTCATGATCTCAGGGTCCTGGGATCGAGCCCCGCATCGGGCTCTCTGCTCAGCAGGGAGCCTGCTTCCTCCTCTCTCTCTGCCTGCCTCTCTGCCTACTTGTGTTCTCTGTCAAATAAATAAATAAATAAAATCTTTGAAAAAAAAAATAAAACATCAGAATTTCTGAGGCCCCTGAGTGGCTCAGTCAGTTAGGTGTCTTCCTTCAGCTCAGATTATGGTCTTGGGATCCTGGGATTGAGCCACATGGGACTCCCTGCTCAGTGGGGAAGTCTCTTCTCCCTCTCCCTCTCCCTCTCTCCATTCCCTACTGATCTCATGCTCTTTCTCTCTCAAACGAATAAAATCTTTTAAAAATAAACAAATTTTTAAAAAGTCAGAACTTCTGACTTGTCTAGGAAAATTGGAACTATGTCAATACCAGGCCCACAGTTCCACATGGCAATAATTGGGTGGAGTTGAGTGGGGTTAAAGTCTTGAAGTCGAATGTGCCTGTTCTAGTTTCCCACGGTTCCCACCAATCTCTGTTACATCATACCCAATCTGTTTCACTCATTTACACTACTCCTCATCTCTGCAGGCAATTTATTTTCAACCTCTGAAGTGCCTGATAGTTTCAAGGTATTTTCCCATGTGTGATTTTATTTTAGCCTTGGTACTCCAGTAAGGTAGAGAGAATAAATACTATGATTATAATCTCCATGTAAGCAAAATGTACTTCAGAGAGTTTGATTTCCTCAAACCTACAAAACAAAACCAGAGCCTAGGGGCGCCTGGGTGGCTCAGTGGGTTAAGCCACTGCCTTCGGCTCAGGTCATGATCCCAGGTCCTGGGTTCAAGCCCCGCATCGGGCTTTCTGCTCAGCGGGGAGCCTGCTTCCTCCTCTCTCTCTGCCTGCCTCTCTGCTTACTTGTGATTTCTCTCTGTCAAATAAATAAATAAAATCTTTAAAACAAACAAACAAACAAACAAACAAACAAACAAACAAAAAAACCAGAGCCTAAATTTCCCAACTCCTAGTCCTATTATTTTTTAGAGAAAAGCTTTTCTTTTTTTTTAAAAAATTTTATTTATTTATTTGAGAGAGAGAGAGAGAGCGCACGCACACACACATATGAGCAGGGGGAGGGGCAGAGGAAGAGGGAGAAGCGGACTCCCCACTGAGCAGGGAGCCTGATGCAAGGGTCAATCCTAGGACCTTGGGATCATGACTTGAACCAAAAGCATACCCCCAACCGACTGAGCCACCGAGGTGCCCCCGGAAAAGTTTCTATTAACAACTTCATTTAGTGGTTCAGGAAAAACTAAAGAGGTATATATGGGCATAAGTGCTGGAAAAGATAAGTTTCAACTGCCAAACTTTTGATAAGTTTCAACTGCCAAACTTTTCAAGAATCACCACAAATGGTTAACATTTTTTCTTTTAATATTTCTGCTTCCCTTCCTCTAGGCGTTTGAAAAGAATGCCCTTGTAGCTGTCTTGCAGTTGGGTGTGGCTGTATGACTTGCTTTGGCCAATGAAAGTGCTATGTGTCCTGTTGAGGCAAAAGCATGTAAGAGCTCATGAACAATTCATGCTTACCTCACACATGGGGTGGGGACTCTAAGCCTCTTGGTGATTTAGGTAGGATCTCAAAATGGTGGCGCTCCACCAGCTTGGGTTCCTGAATAACTTATAATGAACAGAGTCCACTGCCAGACTACTCTGGACATGTACTGTGAGACCAGTCTTTGTGGTATAAAGCCATTAAGATTTGGGCATTGTTAAGGGGCGTGGATGGCTCAGTAGGTACAGCATGTGACTCAATCTCGAGAGTTGTGGGTTCAATCCCCATGTGGGTCACAGAGCTAACTTAAGGGGGAAAAAAAAAAGATTTGGGCATTGTTACCAAAGCATAGCCTAACCTAACCCAACTGATAAGGTTCATTTGTAGGGTCACTGAACTTCTCCAAGAACTAGAATACAATTCCTAGATTTCTGATCATATCACTATAAGCTGTTGATCCTATCTAGAAGACGGAGTGAACTGTTTATTTATTTATTTATTTTTACCCCCGTTTCCTCATCCACCACCAACTTCCCACTTTGAAGAAAATTATTTTCTGAGTCTTGCACACATAAGCTCTGCATTATTCGGGCAGTTAGACTGGGAGGAGAAGGGGGAGGCCCAGATCTTGTTTTCTCCATTCAAGAGCCTAATTCCAGAACTGTCTCCACCCACTAGTACTCATACAACCTTGTCATAGGGCGACTATTACCACTCCCAAGGTGTCACAAACAGGAGCTCTGCCGCTGGCACCACTGCAATGTCAGGGCAAGGCAGCCAGGCCGCGCTCTTTCCTTACTGATGCCTGGGCTTGGCTAAGTCCGGAGAAGCAGCATTCTCTAGGGAAAGAAGCCTTCTCAAGTGGGAACAAAAATGAGTGTGAGGCGCACACCCATCCTGGGCCCTGTGTGAATTTGGGGTGAGTTCTCTTAGTACTCCAGCTGTGGTCCATTTCTAGTTTCTCTAGCGGCTAGTAAGCTGCCCGGCTGGTGCTACTGGGTCTCCCAGTTTCCCTGGGCTTTTCTAAAGTCCACTCGAGCTTGTCATCTTTGCACACGTGCAAAGGTCAGAAACAGTGGGGGTTGAGCCCAAACAGAGTTTCAGAACCAGACCGCAGCCGGGATCAAAGGTCCGCGGGGCAGCCGAGAGGCTGAGCCTGCGCAGTCCCGCTCCCGCCTTGGGAGAGAAAGGGTGGCGGCAACGCGGTCTCGTAACACCGGTGTGCTCGCAAGAGGCGGGAAAGTGTTAGCTCGGGTCGCCGCGTCCCTTCCTCTTCCTGCCCCAGCCACCCGTCTGCCCAGCGAGCCTGTCCTCGTCCGGCACCTGGGCCCCGAGGGAGGGGGACGAGAAGGGCCCCGAGCTTCTGACTCATCATCTCCAACCCCTTTCTCGCGCGCGCTCCAAGTCTCAGGACTTTGGATTTGGGCTCTGTGGGAGGGGGCGCAGCGACACCATTTGGGAAACCCAGCTCTGCCGAGGGCCAGCCCCAGCCCCTGCCGGTCCCCGAAGCTGCCAGAGGGAGGCCTGTGGACCCAGAGTCAGCGATCAGTTGCCGTGGGTGAGGCGGCGGCGCCCCAGCGCAGGATAACCCGCCTGGCGCCTCCCCGCACGCGGGGCCAGTGGTCGCGTCCGAGGAAACTCTCGGCTAGGCCCCGACTTCCAGCGCCTAGCGTCACTCAGCAGATGCACACCGCCCCCATCCCGGAGGGAAGGCTCTTTATTTCCCATCAGGCCACGGGGGCAGCGGGGCATCCCGGGACTTGTAGTCTTCGCTAGAGTAGAAAGGAACAGGCTCGAAGGGAGAAAACTAAAGCACCCGTGACTGATTTCTGAGAATGGGCTTGTGCGGGACCCCGGGCTTGGAGTTGGATGGGATTGTGAGAGGTGGAAAGAAGAGAAAGTAGTGAGACGAGGCAGATGTGAAGCTGTATGGGGAGGCGATGGGTATGGAGGGGAAAGATGGAAGGAAGTGGGTACAGCTGAAAATTGGTTTAAGGGTGTCCCGCAGGAGGGCAGCTTTTCAGGGCAGTGAGGTGAGGGAAGGCTCCGGTTTAGGTATAGCTTCCTCTTATGGGGAAGGAAAGAGCAAGGGGCCTAGTCTGGATGAAAACTGAAGGCACTCCACCGGACTTCATGTAGGTCTCAGAGGACTCCATCTAGCTTCTGAGTTTTGTGGGGTGGGGGGCAGGAGGGCCTGGACAACGCCCTTTGCCAGGTTAGTGGAGCAGGACTTGCTTGCCTGCCCTTGTAGCTCACTCATTTGTTGCATTTGCTGTGCTGGCCACGGTGGTACCATTTTCCAAAGCAGCAACTTCCTCCAACTCAGACAGACCCTAAAAGCCAGACAGTTGTGAGGGGAGCAAACTGTAAGGGTGAGAAAGGAGGAATCCCACATAGAAACAACTTACTCCTTTTCTTCCATTTACTCTTGTTCCCATAGTTCTTCCAATATTTGGGCAGCTTCCTAATGCTCTCCCACATTTCTAATCTCAGTCATTTAGGTACCCAGTTCCCTCTTACTCAACACTGGGGAATAAATATCTAAAACCAGAAAACCAATCAGTTTCTGGCTACGACCCCTTCTCCCCCTCAGCCCCCACCAACCCTGTTTTCTCTTAAGTGCCACTGACCAGTATAGCCAGTAAAAAAATCAGCTGCTAGTGAACTGCTTCATACTTTCCTCCCTGCCCTGAATACCTCCTGCAGCTCTTGGTAGAGCAGGCTCCGGTTCCTGCAGCATCCTGGCTTCCTCTGGCTCAGCAGGAATAGTGAGTATGCCGAGACCAGCACTCCCCCTAGGGTGAAGGCCTCAGTGCCTAGCTCCACCGCCAGCAAGCCAGCCTGCTGCAGGTAGACAGGAATGAGGATGCTACAGGGAACCCAGCACCTGTTTACCCCTGCCCCGAAAGGAAAGGAAGAGGGAAACCTCTTCATCTCTTAATTCTCCTACCTTCTCCTTTATTCACCCATACCTGGGAGGGGGCAGCTGAGGCAGCCCCCAAGGCTGTCTTCATCACGTCGACCACCACCACGATGAAGCCCAAGATCAGACTGAAGATGTTGAGTATCATCATGGCCTGAACCTGCCAATGAACCAGCTCAGCCCTGCCCAGCCTAGGGGACTGATTGATGCTCCAAGCCCCACCTGCAGCCAAGTCCCAAAACAAAACTCAGCTCCTATTCTTCCACCTCCAAGCAGGACCATGAGCCTTCTAATTTCTTGCTTTCCCTCCTCAGTTTTTTAGGCCAGTCAGGGGCAGGGAGCTGACAGGATTGGTTAACATTTAGTCATTTCCTGGGCTGAGTGTGTGTGTGTGTGTGTGTGTGTGTGTGTGTGTGTGTGTTGGGGTGTGTGTGGGAGAACAGTGCTGCATTCTCTTCCCCTCTCACCTTCCAGAGGCGGGGTGCTCTGCGCAGCTCAAGAGTGACAATCGCAGTGAGGAGACCCTGAATGGTGAGAAAGGCAAGTGTTGTACTCTGGCCCATTAAGAAGGACCTCCAGGACCTTCCTTCCACCCTTCCTTGTGGTGTGTCTTACCAATGCTCCAGGCCCAAGTGGCAGTGCTGTGGCCATGTGACAGGCAGAGTTCAGGCAGGCAACGGAGATAGCAAAGGGCACCACAGCCACTGCCAGCCATAGCTGGCTCACCTGGAGGCCAGACACAGGGTAGTTGAAAGGGATCTAGAGATCAGCAATTGGGAGGAATGCCCATTGGTGGGAAGTAGTCAACCAAGGTCAAATGAAGGAATGGGGTATTATTTAACTTTTTCTGCTTCATGTCCAAGTCTGGTTACTTACCTATGTGTTTTCCCCACATAATGGAAGCTAATTGGGGATTAAGGGTCTTGCTTCATTATCCTATGCTTTTTCCACCCTCCTCCCACTCAGAGGCTAGCAGTTTCAGGCACGGGGTGGGTGCTCCCTAATTCAATAGAAATGAACTGGGTTACAATTGGACATGCTGAAGCTTTGGGTGGGACAGCCTGGCCTCACCGCCAGCACCAAGAGGTGCCCGCTCTGCCTGTGCTTTGCCCAGTGCTGTAGCTTTTCCAGACGAAGACTGGGTCTTTCCTGCTCCCGCTGAGCAGCTCTTTCCTCCATGGCTCCGCTGACCACTGGAGTTCGGTGCTTTCTAGGCTGGGAGAAATGCATTATGGCACCTATCAGGAGATAGGACATGGAGCAACATCTCTTTCAGCTGTCCCTTTATCTGCTTCCAAAATCCGGGGAGTTGAGGCTCAGGGCCTCAGACCTACCTAGTCTGAAGGTGCTACTCCAAAAGGATGGGACCCAGCTGGGCCTGGAGCTCCTGGCAGGGTCCAGTAGCTCAGAGCAGACGATGAGGACGACAAACTTGTCTTGGCCGAGATGGGCTGTCAGGGCCGGGAGTGATGGGGCAAAGGTCCCCAGAGTGCCTAAGGATCCAGGGAGTGGCTATGGGCAGACCAGCCTCAGTTCATTCTACAAGATGCCCCACCCTACCTTACTCTGTCCCTCTTTCCCATTGCTGCCTTTTGTTCATTGCTGTTCCCATTTCCCATTGCTGCCCTCTCTGCCCATCCAGGGTCCTCTTCTGATTGCTCACCTCATCCCAGTGGACACTACCACTCTGGGTCCAAGTTTCCCCCCATTTCCATCTAATCTTTCTCCTTTTTTTGCTTCCTCCTCAAATTACCTGTAATATAGGGATATCCCATATTACTGTCTGAATTGGTCCCCTGTCATTACCCCTTGCAGTGTTGTCTCAAGACCAGGCAAGGTTTAATTCCCCTGGTTTCCTGTCTCACTTTCTGGACAGTTTCTCCTCTCTTCTTCCTTTCTTAAAGGATTTACTCTGGATTGGACACTAAAGTAGATGGGGATCCCTCCTTATAGCAGGGATTTTTTTAGTGTTACAGTGTTAATTTGCTGCTAGATATGTATAGAAAATAGTCCCCAAATGGCCAGTCTTGGGAAGGACACTACCATACCAAAGAACATTTTTGAGAGATACAGGTTGCCTTGCAGTCAGGCTAACCTGGACTAGGATCTCAGCTCTGTCACTTTCTCAGCTGTGTGACCTTGAATATTCTACCTATTTAAACCTCAGTTTGCCCAAACTGAGTGATAAAAAGGGAGTTAATAATATGACTGTGAGTGGTTGTTGGCTCATGGTGGGCACTTAATAGCCATCGCTGGTGGGATACAGTCACACTGATGTGCATGAGGCCCATATACTAACGGCTTACTTAAAAGCTAAGCTGGGACATTTGTTTCTACAGTAAGGAGCAGAACCAGCTGGGCCCGAATATATACCTTATGAATCAAAAATAGGAAAGGTGCAGAGCCTGAGATCTGGAGAAAACCAGACTTATGTTCAAATCCCAGATCTACTGGAATGACCTTGGGCAAGTTACTTAATCTCTGTTTCCTTATCTATAAAGGGAAGTTAATAATACTGATCTCAATACAATACTCAAGGAGTTACCTTGAGTATTAAAAGAGAAAATGCAAAGAACTAGCTCAGCCCAGTACCTAACACCTATTTGCTCAATAATTGTTAGTAACTCTTATCATATTTATTACTGATGGTAGAAGAAGACTGAGCCAGAAGACTCCTGGGAGTTAGTACTGACAGGCAGGGGTCTAGTGGTCCTTTGAAAGACACTTATATTCTGCTCACTGCTGGGCCAACACTCATCTGATCACTGTGTCTACTCTTCTTTCCTGGGGAGTGCAAATCACATTTAAAGGGATCCGGAAAAATTGTGGGTCTATTCCTGCCTCAGTCCCCATGTGCATTAATTTTATTTGGTAAGCAGTGGCCTGACAGAATGTGAAATGTTAGGCTTGCTTTGAGGATCCCTGAGCTGGTAGGACAGTGGAAAGAGACTCTTTAGCTTCATTTTCCTTACCTGTAAATGCAGACTGACTATATTTCAGAGTGTTATTGTAAGGATTCTATACTATTAAATATGTGAGCAGGCATTCCGTCAATATTGATTAAACCTGAGTATACTACTTACAAACTTGTAGCCCCTGTCTAGATTACAAGCTGCTCATGGGAAGGATCTACAAGCCCCTCATCTGCTCATCCCCCACAGTGCTAAGCATAGTGCCTGGTACTCGGTAAGCAATCAGTAAATATTTGTTGTATTGAAGAGCCATTAAAGTGACTTAAGGAATGGGAAAGAGAATTCGAGAGGAAGGAGTGGGATTTGTTTATCAAGAACAGAAAGGACCGAAGAGTAACTTTAATAATGTTTCTTATACGGCAGACATTAACTATCTCTATAATCGCCCCTCCTCCTCCTCCCCAAAAAGAGAGACAGAAATTGTAAGGGAGAGGCTTTGAGATAAAACCCCAGGAAGAACTTCCCGAGTCTGTGCATGTTGGGGCAGAAAGAGCGGCAGAGCCAACTCCTTCCCTGGTATGTCCGGGTTTAGGGTGGGAGGGGCAGTCCGGCTTGGAGGCTGGGGGAAGGACGAGATGACCTTTCAAAATCTCTTCCAGTCTCCTGTAGGAACCGTCTGTGCGTCCCACCCCCGCTCCCTCCCTCCCTCCCTCCGACAGCGCCCCCCGTCTCCAAACTGCCCGTACCCCGCCCCTGGCGGCCGCCTCTCGCGGCTCCCGGGGTCCCCAGCTCCCTGTCCCCGGAGCCAGAGCCCCGCTCCCGCTCCCGCGCGGCTCCCAGCCCCGCCGCGCCGCCCCCCGCATGCTAATGGCCGGGCCGCCTCCCGCCGCACACAATGCGGGCCAGGGCCGGGGGCGGGGGACCGGGGAGGGGGCGGGGGCCGGGCCGGGGGCGGGGGGGCCGGGGCCCGGCGCATCTCCCCCGGCCCCACGTAACGCTGACGCCCGCGCCGCCGGCCCGCCGCCCGCCGCCGCCGCCGCCGCCCGCTCCGCCGCCGCCCGCCCGGGGCTCGTGAGTAGCCGCTCCCCCCACTCCCGGCCCCCCCCTCCGCCACCCGGCCCCCGCCCCCGGCCCCCTCCCCCCCACCCGGAGGGGGGGGCCCGCTCCGCGCGCCCGGCTAGGAGCAGGTGCAGGGGGCGGGGGCGGGGGAGGGGCGCCGGCTCGGCCCCAAGCAAACTTCGCCCAGAGCTTCTGGGGGGGCGGGGTGGGGGCGGCGGCCTCGGAAGCCGGGAGAGCTGGGGGGCCTCGAGGGAGGGGGGGGCCAGGTGGGGGAGCCGGGAAAGCGTACACCAAAGGGGAAAGGCCAGCCGGGGGGGGTGCGGACGTCTTTGTAGGGGCCCGAAGGCTGGGCGCGAGGGGCCTGGGGGTGCAAGGCGGCCGAGCCGGGAGCCAGAGTGGATGAGCGCCCCCCGGCTCAGGTAGGGCTGATGGAAGAGGGGGAAGGGACCTAAACTCTCCCGGAGCGGGGATGGGGGAGGGGAGAGGATGGGGGGTGCTTCCCTCTCTGCGTCCCAAACAAAGTGTCACAAAGAGCTCGGCCGGCGGCAGCAGCGGCGGAGGCGGCTGCAACTCAGCTTTTGTTCTCCCGGCCGGGGTAGCTGAGCCTTGGCCTCCCAATCTCCCAACCCTGCCCCCCATCATCCTTCTAGCTTATCTTCCCCGGGAGGGGACTGGGGTGCTGCTGGAAGAATCTCTTCTGCAGGATCACAGGTCCTGCCCTACTTGCCAACCTACTTCTGGGAGGGAGATTTTCCCAGAGGCTCTCCTGCCTACCCCCACCCCCTAATCTGAGGACTGAGACTCATATGGGTGCTAAGACTCTGACCTTTCTAGGGTCAGCTCCAGTTAAGGGGACTTAGGGCTGGCGCCATGCCCCCTCCCCCAAATCAAGGTCCTCTAGAACTTTCAGAAGAGGGGTCAAGTTGGGACATGCCTGGGAAATAAGATTCGCCATGGTGGGGTGGCAGGTGTACCTTCCTCTTGTCTCCTGCTGCACATTTGGAGTCAATGATTGAGGTGCCATGCCCCCAAATCAGGACAGTGAGGATGGAGGAAGGAGGCTTTACCAAGAACTCAGTGTAAAAGATGGGCGTGTTGTGATGTGGGGTCAGTTTAGAGGAACTCCCTGAGCAGTGAGGTTCAGAGGGCCATGGATAGGAGACCATGAAAGTGAGCTACTGGCATGTACTTGCAATAAAAGTGGTCTTGATTCTAGACCACCTAAGAAGCCCCTTTTCTTTCTTACCTCATCTTGTGTGGCGTTAATCATAATTGGTAGCAGACTTCAGAGGTGTGGGATTCTCTACAGGGGGAAGAGCATCAAATATTAGAAAAGACCAGTGACAGAGGCTTCATCACAACTATACCTCCGAAGTCCTGAATCCTTGCCCCTTACACTTTGACCCTAAAAACTTTTGAACCACGGGTTTGAGGTCCTTCAGGCAGCAAATGCTTCTGTGTACCTGTCCTTGTTTCTGAGTCTTCTCACCAACCCTTCCAGCCCTCCCTAAAGCAATAAGGTTGATGATCCACATGCCCTTCCCCACCAGCTTTCCTAGCACACAAAAATAATTGGCCTGTTGCTTTGGAACGATTTCCGATCCCTATCCCTGGCTCTGTATCCCTATAGAACCCAAATAAGGGCCAGATAACCCCTGATTCCCAGTGAGGGTGGAAAGTAGGTCAGTACTCCTGTCTGACCAAATCTCGTGGATGGTGTTTAGGGCCTAACTATAGAAAACTCTGTGATAATTGCCCATAGGCAATACATGCATGCTGTGGGTTCCAAGCTGGTTCATAGCTCTTGGACCCTGTTAGTGCTCTTTTCTGTTGAGAACAAACAAAACAAAACAAAACAAAACAAAACACTCGTGGGATCAGGTGCCTGGGGCCTCCTTTGGTGTGGAGATGACTCAGGAGGTCTTGACTGGGCCTAAGAAGGTGTCCAGGTGGGTTTTGTTGATTTGAGGCTACCCTCTAGGGAAACTTTCCCTGTTTGGGAATTCAGCTTCAATTTAGGCCTTCTTGTATATCACTTTTTTCCATCCTGGAAAATGCTATGTGTAAAGTAGGTCTTCTGTTTTTGTTTTGTTTTGGTGGAGGAAGCTTTGTCCTGTTCCTACTCTACTTGCTTCATATATGAGGTCAGCCTCCCATGAGGTATTTTGCTTGCTGTGCTACAGGCAATTTTAGGGGCCCTAGAATCTTCTCAGAATCAGAATATGTGCCCATAGGTTAGTCAGCTATGACCATGCAGTATTCCCAGCCTCCCCCCCTCCTCCCCCACCATCTGCTTCCTCTGAATATACCAGATTGGCTGTACACCAGGATGTTCCGGGAATCCCCAGGAGAGCAACAGAATGTGATGGACCCAAATACGATGCCTCAGTAACTCATTCCAGGATGTACAAACTGTAACTGTCAGGACACTCCTTATAGCTAATTAAAATTCTTCTAGTTACATCTATTTTCTATTACACTTATCTATTTTCAGTGACATCTAAAAGGCCAAAATAATTCCTCTGGTACCAGTGTTCCCCACCCCCCCATAGTTCCGAGATAGGAATTAAAAAAAAAATCCTCTGGCTTTTTTCAGTGCTTTATCTGTGGTGCTAAAATGGCAAATGTGGCCCATCTAGTACTTCCAACTCTTTCTATGGTACCGAGGTGGCCAAAGTGGCTCCTCTGGTAGCCCACTGCACTCTCCATGGTACTGAAGGGATGACCATTTGTTTTTAACATCTCTCTGGGGTCCAGAAGAGTCCTGTGACTCAGAACCACAAATTTTTGAGCTGGATGGGACCATTAATATAAATTAGTCCAACTTCCTTATTTTACAGATGAGTAAACTGGGAGGTTAAGTGATTTACTGAAGGTTTCAGGGCTATTAATAGACTGGGCCCACAATAGCCTTGCACTCCTCAGTCCTACTCTTTAATTCACCTTTTGTGACAGTACACATGGAGCCTAGCTGGGCTCTTGGTCCCAGGAAAGGGGTTTGTTTGGAGGATCCAGAAGATGATGGTGGATGCCCTAATTTGGAGCTACAGAAATACAAATGTTAAATGTGGTGGTGGAGGTTGTTTAATGACCCTTGGATGAGGACACTTTGTCAGTCAACCTCCTGTTAATAAAATTCCCTTAACCCAGATTTCACATGTAACAGGTACCTGCCCCTTTATGGAATCTTATCACATTCACATTCATTAAATGTCAAAAATTAAAGAAGGCTTGGACCTCCAGAGCCTTTTCTTTTTGCTGATGAGCAGGGCTGACTCCTGGTCCGGTTCTCTTCTGTTAAAGAACCTTAAGCAAAGTAATGCTTGAGTCCTTTTCTTTCTCAGTAGCCCATTTCAGTTTCACAATACCTATTGTATGGAAGTTCTTTATATCTCAAATATTCTTTCTATCTCAGGCAAAAAAATAGGTTAGGCCCACATTCATCCAGCCTCAACTGGAGACAATTTTATATGTAAGCAGGAAGGTAGGCTGGCTGACTTCTGCTCATCTTCCCCAGGCCTGTTTCCATGAATGTTAATTCTGGGGTTGCTTCTAAGTCCTAATGCTAACTAACCTCTGCAGCTTAGAATCAGGAGAGCACCCCCCCACCACCACCCCAGCTTCTTCTCAGTGCTCTTCTCCTTCCTCAGAACTGGAGCTCTGCACATCCCAGGCCCAGGGAATTTCAGCCTGGAGAATTTTAACCCTTTCCTGCTCAGAGCATGTGCTGAGCCCCTATCTGTGCAGATGGCCCAGCCCCGCCCCCCGTCCCTCACTCCAGCCTCTTGAGCTCAGAGCCAGTGTAATCCTCCTCTTGTGTGAGGGAGCCTCTCCCCTGCAGAGAGAAGGAAAGCCTGCCTCGGAACAGCCCTGGACAAAGGGGCTGAGATGCCCCATCAAACTGCAGGCTCTAAGGTTTGAAACACGGGAATGAATCCTATCTGGTATTTGTAGTTTTTAACCCCTTCCCCAGGCCAGCAGCGCCCCTTAACTTCCACTCCTCCCCCAACTCTCTCTTCATTCCCTCTCCCTCTGGCTCTCTCCCCCTTCATGCCCCTCCCCCTCTGTCTGTCTCCAGACTCTCCGCTGCTGGGAGGTGTTTCTCTCCCATGCATGAATGAGTCTCTGTAATGAATGGAAATGAATGGATCAGGAATCCAGGCGGAGGGAGGGAGTACGAGGGGGAAAAGACAGAAAGACAGGATAAGGGCAGAAGGAAGGACTGTGGAGTGTGGAAGGATGTTTGGCTGATCGGTCAGTTAGGGTTCTGAGAGCAACTGGTCCTCCCTTAGATAACTGGGGGGCATGGCAGGCCCACCCCGTTTGCTCATCAAGCTGCATAGCCTGACTTAAATGGGAGAGGGGTATACTGTGATGGTTTCTACCACCAGGGGGTGGTGATGGTGGTGGTGATGGTGGTGATGGTAACGATGGTAGCGGTGGTTTGGGACTAGGAGTTTAAAGTTAATACTTTGGGGGAAGACATCCTGGTTGTTAGGGAGCCTGTGGGCTGGGCAAATCAAGGAGTAAAAATTTTGAAGACAGCAGCCCCTTCCTGTCTCAGGGTGCAAGGAAGGGTAATGGATAGGTTGCAAGAGTACGGGCTCCTAAGAGTATGGGGTTGTGGGTGCCTCTTTCCACTGCTGAAAACCAGGGCTCATCTTTCCCTCCAAACCTGTCTCTCTTGCTTTAGCTCTTCAGCACCTGTTGCCTTCACTAGCAGCTCTTCCTCCTCCTCTTCCCTGCACTCCCCAGAACCAAAGAATGTGAAGGGGGTCCATGGAGGTGAGTGAAGAAGCTCCTGCCTGAACCTGCAAGTACTTCCGATTATACTCCTTCCCTGCCCTACCTCTCAGAAGTTACGACTATGGCCCCAACAGCTCAATTCCCATTCATATCCCACTTCCCTTAGGGTGAGTGGGAAGGGCACTCGGTATTCCTGATTCAGGCCCCAACCCACCTTCCCTCGAGTTCTTCTGGCCTTCCACGCCCTTGCTTTTCCCACAGCTGTCCCTTCTCCACCCCTTGCTCTACTCAGGTCTTTCTCCACAGGGCTCACGTCCCCGCGCTCCGGGCGGCCATTTAGCGCCCTCGCCGCCCGCCTTCGACGGCGAACTGGATCTGCAGCGCTACTCCAACGGGCCAGGCGTGAGCGCCGGGTCTCCAGGGATGGGAGCAGTGGGCTGGTCCGAGAGTCGCGCAGGGGAAAGACGCTTCCCTTGCCCTGTATGCGGGAAGCGCTTCCGCTTCAACTCTATCCTGGCTTTGCACCTGCGGGCGCACCCAGGCGCCCAGGCCTTCCAGTGCCCGCACTGCGGCCACCGCGCCGCGCAGCGGGCCCTGCTGCGCTCGCATCTGCGCACGCACCAGCCGGAGCGTCCGCGTAGCCCCGCCGCACGCCTATTGCTGGAGCTGGAGGAGCGCGCGCTACTGCGCGAGGCCCGGCTGGGGAGAGCCCGAAGTTCTGGGGGCATGCAGTCCACCCCTGCCACTGAGGGCCTGGCGCGGTCCCAGGCTCCTTCGTCGTCCGCCTTCCGTTGCCCCTTCTGCAAAGGCAAGTTTCGCACCGCGGCGGAGCGCGAACGCCACCTGCACATCCTGCACAGGCCCTGGAAGTGCGGCCTGTGCAGTTTTGGCTCCAGCCAGGAGGAGGAGCTGCTGCATCACAGCCTGACGGCCCACGGAGCTCCTGAGCGCCCCCTGGCGGCCAGCTCGGCTGCACCCCAGCCTCAGCCTCCGCCCCAACCTGAACCCAGATCAGTCCCAGAGTCTGATCCGGAGCCTGAACGAGAGGCAGCGCCTGCCCCCGCTCCCGCCGCTCCAGAGGAGCCCCCCGCGCCCCCGGAGTTCCGCTGTCAAGTGTGTGGCCAGAGCTTTACGCAGTCCTGGTTTCTGAAGGGCCACATGCGCAAGCACAAGGCCTCCTTCGATCATGCGTGTCCCGTGTGTGGCCGCTGCTTCAAGGAGCCCTGGTTCCTTAAGAACCACATGAAGGTGCATGCCAGCAAGCTGGGGCCACTGCGCGCCCCGGGGGCTGGTTCCGGGGCTGCCCGGGCCCCCCAGCCTCCTGACCTGGGCCTGCTGACCTATGAGCCGCTGGGCCCCGCGCTCCTCTTGGCCCCGGCTCCCACTCCCGCCGAGCGCCGTGAGCCTCCGAGCCTCCTGGGGTACCTGAGCCTGCGAGCTGGCGAGGCCCGGCCTAATGGTGAGGGTGCCGAGCCTGGGGCTGGCCGCGGCTTCGGAAGCTTCCGCCCACTGCCCTCTGCTCTCCCAGCCCGGGCTCGCCGGCATCGCGCAGAAGAGCCAGAGGAGGAAGAGGAGGTGGTGGAGGCAGAGGAGGAGACCTGGGCCCGCAGCAGGGCGTTGGGCCCTCTGGCTTCACTGCACCCGCGCCCAGGCGAGGGGCCAGGGCACTCTGCGTCTGCTGCGGGGACCCAAGCAAGGTCCACCGCCACACAGGGTATGTAAGGGGTCTTTTCCCTCCAAGATTTCCACATCCGGGGCCCATTCTGACGCTACCACCGCCCTCCTTCCCCTTCTCTTTAAAAGGGACCTGTCTCTTACTCTCGATTGTTTTCACTCCTGGAGGCCACTTTTCGAGGGGCATAGCACAACTCACAACAAATCCAACCCTTCAGCTTCCCTCAAATAGACTGTTTCCTTCTGGGGTCTTAGGGGAAGCAATCCTAAGGGGTGGGTGTGGGGTGCGTGGCTTTGATAGGGATAGGGCAAAGGGCCTTTCTGACTTCCGTTAACGTGTGTGTTGCAGAAGAGAACGGGCTGTTGGTTGGAGGGACCCGGCCTGAAGGGGGCCGCGGAGCCACAGGAAAGGATTGCCCCTTCTGTGGAAAATCTTTCCGCTCAGCGCATCACCTTAAAGTGCACCTTCGAGTGCACACAGGTGAGGGGGACAGCCTCTGTGGTGGGGAGGGAACTGAGGGGCGGGAACAGAGAGCGCTGCCTGAAAGGCAGCCTGCAGTTTGGCCAGTTGAGGTGGTTGGGGGAATGCTGCTCTGTTAAATGAGAGAGGGTGGGGGTGTGTCTTTCTGGTCCAGAGGGGCTTGTACAGAGAGCGAAATGCGGGTGGGGCCGGCCGTGATCGTGCTTCTGTGACCCTGTCGCACCCCTTTCTCCAGGCGAGCGCCCCTACAAATGTCCGCACTGCGACTACGCGGGCACCCAATCCGGCTCGCTGAAGTATCACCTGCAGCGCCACCACCGAGAGCAGAGGAGTGGGGCGGGCCCCGGACCACCCCCAGAGCCGCCGCCCCCTTCCCAGCGGAGTGCCGCACAGCAGTCGGGAGCCAAGGCGGCTCCGCAGCCTGCTACCTGGGTGGAGGGCGCTGCGAACCCCCGGCCTCCTTCGAGCGCGGCGCCAGGGTCCCGTCGGAAGCCCGCCAGTCCCGGGAGGACCCTGCGCAACGGGCGAGGCGGTGAGGCCGAACCCCTGGACCTGTCCCTGCGGGCGGGGCCGGGAGGCGAGGCTGGGCCGGGGGGTGCCCTCCACCGATGCCTCTTCTGCCCCTTCGCCACCGGAGCCCCTGAGCTCATGGCCTTGCACCTGCAAGTGCACCACAGCCGCAGGGCTCGGGGCCGCAGGCCGCCCCAGGCCGACGCGTCCCCGCCCTACGCCCCTGCACAATCCGGAGAGACCCCTCCCAGTCCTCCTCAGGAAGGGGAGGAAGGCCCCGGGCTGCAGAGAGCGGGAGAGGCGGGGCTAGGGGGACAAGAACGGTAGGGAGCCCTCTTAGGGGCGGTTAGCTTAGTGAGCTCACCCCGCGGGAGCGGGGGAGCGCTAGAGGTAGTTGGGTAGAGCAGCCAGCAGGGGGCAGCGTGGGACCCATATCCCAGCCCCAGGCGGACCAGAGGTGGAGGGGGTGGAGGGCGTAGGAGGGTGGGCGGGCGCTACCCACCCAGCCCAGGGGAGAGTCACAGTGCCTTAGAAGTGGCAGGGGTGAGGATCAAAGAACGGGGTCCCAGGGCTGGCAGAGGGTTGTGTCCCTGTTGAGGAGCCGCTCTGCCAGTCTTTGCTGGTCCATAGGCGTGAGAGTTTATTTTTGTACAATGGGTGGGGGTGGGGGGCACTGTACCCTTCTAGCCCCTTCAGGGGCCCTGTAGACGTCGCTATTTTTGGTACGATTCCTGTCATCCCTGTCGCAGAGTTGTGTCCCCAATAAACAGGTGTCTTGAGGCACAGGGCGCTGTGTCTGTCTGCCTATGTCCTGTCCTACTTGGGCCGTTTTGTCTGGAAATACTTCTTCGGGCACTTAGTGTTCACCCAGAGAGCTTAATAAGGAATGAGAAATTTTGGGCTTCACCCCCAGACTTCGGCTTCAGTAGCTCTGGGGGTGGGGCCCAGGAATTAGCATTTAGCAAGTAGCCTAGGGGATTCTCATGCCCTATGGTCTGAGGACCTCATTTTGAGAACTGCTGGATCCCAGCTTAAGGGTGACCCCTCAGCCTTAAGAACTGGGTGCAGTGGGAGAGGTGGAACTTCACAGAGTGCATTGAGCCTCCGAGAGCCACTGGCGGAGGGGCATTCTCCCGCACCCACGCCCAGTTTGGGGCCAGGAAGGGGTACCAAAAGCCTTGGTTTTATTTTCTGTGTTCCAGTTAATGGGTGAGGGGAAGTGCTCAAGGTAGCAGCATCACCTCAACCCAGGGTCTGCTCTAGCTCTTCCAACACAAAGTATGAGTAAATACGTTTAATATAACAATAGTATTATAATAACAGTAATTACATGTATAAAGTTTGTAGTACCCCCAACCCCCCACCCTCCTATAATGATTTGCAAAACTCCATTTCCTATGACAACCCAGAGTGGAGTCACCAGGAACCACAGCTGACCTGGCAGAGATGAGTCTTCTAAGGGGAGAGTCTGGGTGGCACCACACGAAGGGGAGAATGCAGGCTGTTGGGGGAGGGCCAACACGGAGCAGTGTCCTGGGAGAATGCAGTGGCCCAAGATGGGGAAGGACCGGATGAGGGCTCATTTCTCCCCCTCCAGGGCATGAAGGCAAGCAAAGAGTGGACACTTTGGTTCCTGCAGGAAGGCACCCGGCTGGAGAGAGCCAGAGATAGCAGCAGGGATACATGCTGGTCCTGTGACCTCCTCTCTGTCCAGAAAGCAGAAGGAAGGAATTCAGTGCTCTTCCAGTCCTCCACTATGTCCCACTGCCATCACGGCCCAAAGTGTGCTGAGAGGAAGGCCTCTAGCCACGTTCTCCATCTTCTCTAGAAGCCAGGAGAGAAGAGGGCGATGGGTTGGGAGAGGGAAGAAGCTGACTTGCAAGAAGCTGGGGAAGGAAGGCAGTTGGTGCAAGAGGGTAGGAGTGTTGGATATAGTGGAAGGGGGCACTGGCTCACCCAGGTCACAGAGGAGTGGTGGGGTCACTCAGGGCTCGGGCATGACTCTGCAAAAAGATGAACTGCAGTGAACTTAAAGGGTAAGGAAATGTCCTTTTTCCTATATTCGCACCCCCCCCCAAGCCTGCCAATTCACCTCTCTTTCTTCCCCCAGATTCCTCAATTTGGCTAATTTAATCCAAGTCCAGATACTTTTGGCATCCCCCCCACTTTTCCATCCACTCCTGCACTATGCACCTTATTAAAGATTCCTTTTTACTTCTGACCTTGATGCCTCTCCCCCTGGTCTAGGGATAGAGGAGAAAGGCAGACTAGACAATATATCCAACCTGTGGTCTTGCCTGGAACACAGGCTCCTTGGTTCCCCCTGCCCCCATGGGTTGAATGAGAATAGCCCACTCAGAAAGTGGCTGAAGAGATCACCCCACTTTCAGCCCTAGTATAGGGACTTACCTGCCGGGACAGCCCTAAGATCCCTCCACTGGCCAGAGTGGGAGTGCTGCTCCCAGGGTGGGGGGGCTGCAGGCTGGGGCTGTTTCTTGGTCCTGGGGACACATCTCCAGAAGAGTCAAGTGTTTCTGGGGCTGGAGGGGAAGCTAGGGTGAGAGCAGGGTATAGAACCCCTCTAGATTACCTTAAGCAACCAAGCTGCTCCATCAGGGAAGAAAAAGCTCCATAGCAACAGGAAGCTGTGAGTCACCATAGCAATCCAGTTGCAAGAGAACCCCCCTACCAAGAGGCAGGAAATTGTCAGCAGCATCATTAGAGCAACGAGGGAAGAAGCGACAGGAAACTATAAGGATTGCCGTGGTGAACCAGGAGGGTACAACAGGAAGCTGAGCAGTTTCCATAGAAACCCAAGGAGAGCTAGAGAGAGAGGTACAGAGGAAGTGCTGCTTAGCAACAGGCTGCTGTAAGCATTATCCTAGCAACCAGATGGAAGGCTCTTTTAGCAATGGGGAAGCTGTACATAGTTGTCATGGCAACTGGGCTACTTGGCTAGAAAAAGGAATTGCTTAGCAGCAAGCAGCCTGAACATCACCACGATGACGCAGCTGTTGGGGGCCACCCCTTGAGAGGTGCCTCACCCAGGGAAATGTGCTTGACGTCCAGATCCCAGGCCTCCTCCTCGACGCGGGCAGGCAGGGAGCAGGCTCCCGGTGAGAGGCCGGGAAGGGAAGGGCCGGCATGCTCAAAGGATGACACGGCCACGGAAGCCCGGGTGCGGGCGGCTGCAGAGAGGGGGGTGGGGGGGTGGGGTGCTGGTGTGGGAAAGCCCTCCTGGCTCTCTGAAATGACCCTCAGTCTCACAGAGGGCCTCCCAGTCAGTCCCACAATTTCTGGGAAGACTCATTGCCCTTCTTCACTTTTCTACCATGCCTCCCCACTATGCCCTCACTCTCAAGGTCTTGACTCCTGGGAGTCGCCCCCACCTCCCCAGCACTGTGGCCCTCACCTCTTCCAGTGAGCAAGGCACTCAGCGTCCGCTCCCCAAGGGCTTTGATGTCCAGGAAAGGTTTATTCCCAATGCCCATGGAGACCATCTGCTGTACTCGGAGCTCTAGGAAACAGAGACCCCGTTACCAACCTCCTTCAGCGCCCCCTTTGCTCCAAGCCCCAGCACTATCATGGTGGACTCTTCTGCCTCTTGCCAATTCTCATTCATCTGGTATCTCCTGTTACCCTTGCTGTCAACTGTCACTATGTGGATGGTGACAGTGGCCCTTAACCACCTCCTCAGACCCCTGTCTCTTGTCTCCTACATGGGCACCCGCCCATTTGTCATCCCAGCCATCTAACTTCTAATACTCACCCTCTGCCCTTTAACTTGGGCATTAAGAGCAAACCTCTCATTCTTACACACCTTTCTAGTTTATCAAGTGCTTCCATAGATAATCACCTATTTCACCAACCCTATCATACGAAGATGTAGCTGTCACTTTCCATTTTTTCAAGATCAGTGGAATGGGGTTCAGAGAATTAAAAAAAAAAAAACAACCCAGCCCCCAAAACACAGAACAAAACACACAGAAACACTAGTCCGGGTCACACAGCATGTAAATTCTGGAACCAGGGTCTAGTGAGCACTCCTCCACTCTCTTTTGCCCTGCCCTTTGCTCTTGCTTTTCTGAAATTGGTAGCTGCCTGTTTCCTTTCGGTATACCTTAGACTAATCTCTATGCCAGCAACCTCTCTCCAGTCAGATCTGAATCATCTCCTAAGTCATTCCTTTTCCATTCCACACCCTATGGTCTTCATGCACGCTAACCTCCCATTGTAACCTGGACCCTAACCGCGCCTCCCGCCCACCCCCCCACCCCGGCCCCCCGCTCACACCCTTGTTGTGAGCCGCCTGTCTCCACAGCAGCTGGGCGATAGAACTGGTCCACTTGAGTTTGATCTCTGGTGAGGCTGCCTGCAGAGTGTATGCTTCTCGAGCGCGCCGCCGCCGGAACCACAACTCAAAGCAGAGTCCGCTGTCCCCGATGTTTTCTGTGAGCCCCATGTCAGCAGTCTGAGAAAAAGCGGAGGAGAGTGGGTGAAGACAGAGTGAGTCCTGGCTAGATGGCACCACATGGAAAAGCACTACACTTAGCTTGGCATCTGGTAGATGTTCAGTAAATGTTTGCTCAACACCTACCATATGCCAAGTGTTCTGCATTTAGCCTTCCTAACAACCATAATTTACAGAAGGGGAATGCCCAGAGACACGAAGTAACTTGCCCAGGGGCTTATCATAGCTTAGTGGAGAGAGAGGGTTCAAACCCACGTCTACGTTATTCCAAACCTAGGCTTCTTTTTCTCTATTCTGTACTCCGCCCCCCGCCCCCGCTCCCTGCCCCCCCACCCAGCCCAGGAGCTGGAATGAATGTAGGCAGACAAAGTTTAGAAACCCTTAGTGGGGGGCACCTGGGTGGCCCAGTGGATTAAAACCTCTGCCTTCGGCTCAGGTCATGGTCCCAGGGTCCTGGGATTGAGCCCCGCATCAGGCTCTCTGCTCAGCGGGGAGCCTGCTTCCCTTCCTCTCTCTCTGCCTGCCTCTCTGTCTACTTGTAATTTCTGTCAAATAAAAAAATAAAAATATTAAAAAAAAAAAAAAGAAACCCTTAGGGGGTGCCTGGTGGCTCATTTGGTTAAGCATCTGCCTTTGCCTCAGGTCATGATCCCAGAGTCCTGGGATCCAGTCGAGCCCCATATCCAGCTCCTTGCTCAGTGAGGAGCCTGCTTCTCCTTCTCCCTTTACAGGCCACTCCCCCTGCTTGTGCTCGTGCTTGCTCTCTCTCTCTCTCTCTCTCTCTCGCTGCCAAATACATAAATAAAATCTTAAAAAAAAAAAAGAAACTCTTAGAATCATGCCATACTGCCTGATCTAGGACTATAGGTCTTTCTCTCTCTCTCTTTTTTAAGATTTTGTTTTTTAAGTGATTTCTACACCCAATGTAGGACTTGAGCTCACAACCCTGAGATCAAGAGGCAGACACAACCGACGGAGCCAGCCAGGTACCCCTAGGACTAGAGGTCTCTATTAATGTTTATCTGGATACCAAAGTAGTTTCCCTGAAGAAAGGCCTCCCTCCTCTTGGGTTTGGTTCCACTGGTTCCATCAATTTAATCTATTAGATAGACTGATAGATAAATAAAGAGTCCTTTCTTGTCATCCCAAGAACCACCCCTAACTCAAAAAGCATATATTCTTAATGGGAAAGGTCCTCCATTCTGGCTTGGAATGCCTTGTGAGGATCCCACATGTATGATAAAACCCCAATGACAATAATAGCGATTTCTATCACCGCTGGCATCCTAACCTGATAGGTGATTAAGGTCAAAACCTGTTTTAGATGGTTCAGATTCTGAACCTGGGTTGGAGTTGAATTTCCAGAACATCTTGAGTTCTCGAGAACAACATGACTTCCTGTCCCATCCCTTCCTGGCCCCCACCACCCCCCGCCCGGCCAAGTCCCAGCATTCTACCTTAAAGGCCTGCTTGTAAACAAAGGTCTCTGACCCCCCCTCAGGGCCCTTGAGCTTGCTGAACAGGAGGAGATGCTCAAAGAGAAAGACATGGCGAAGGCACTTCTTTCGGCCACAGATGACAGTGAAGGGGTCCCGGTGTAGGAGCTGGCCCTGCTCCTTCAGATCTGTCTGGGGAAAGGAAAAGGAGAGGCAATTGGCCCTGGAACCCTTTGGGTGTATTTTATGGGGAGTAAAAATGGGATTTATAGGGCAAGGGGCCTAACGTACAAGTTCTCAGACTGAGTTAGGAAATCAGGGAAGGCCTCGGCCTACAATCCATCCACCGATCACCACGCACAGCACACCTGGCCTGGCCACATAGTCCTGCATCTCTAGACAGAAGGGACGCTCCACAATAGCGTTTATAGGCTTGCATGGGGAAGCCTGTGGACACTGGGGATGAAGCACCATTCTGACCCGGGAAGAGAATCGGCAAACAGCCAAAGGGGAAAGAGTCTATCATAGAGGAGGCAGGTTCCCCACCTGTTTTGGACTTTCTGGGCTAGAAAGAGACTAAGTAAGGGAGAATAAGGTATGTGTTGGGTGCTGAGGTACCTGAGGAAGTGCAGAGTAGATAAGGAAAGAGAAGAACTGGGAATGGAACAGGAAAGCACAGCCAGAGGTAGGGTCATGGGATGTTGGGCAGGACATAGTTTATTTATAGATGAGGACACTGAGGCCCAGTGAAGTTCAGTGACTTGACCAAGGCCATCTAGCTGATTAGAAATTAGAGCTTGGGACCTCTGACTTTGAGTCTGGTCCTCTTATCACTAACCACACTGCTTTCTGAAGCCACAGGGCTGGACAGTAGGAACTGGAGTGACGAGCCATGGCCTCACCTCACAGCCACGCACTGCCTCCACGGCCAGCAGGTCTCTGCCACGGGACTCCTGTTCCCGGAGCAGCTGCACGGCAGCCCCAAGAGCCTGGCGCTCAGAACTCAGCTCAGGCCCAGCTTCCCTTAGGAGCTCCTCCAGGAGCCGCCCATACCGAGCTAGCTGCTCCAAGGGCTGCTGCAACGCCTGGGGCAAGTGAGGGCCACTCTCCACGGAGCCCTGGTTGGGGAGGAGACAAACAGGGATGAAGGGGGTGCTGGAGCTAGCAGGGGCTGAGCTCTGCCAGGAAGGTGGGTGGTAGGCCAGGCTTTTGGGGGTAGAGGAAGCCCAGATACTGCCAAAGGTAAGGTGAAACTTCCCTCAGAAAGAAAGCAGGTAGGGGGTCTGCCAGAATTCCACCATCCTCTGAATCTTGGAGAATGGAAGAGGAATACAGATAACCCCTTACAGTCTCTAGCTTCTAACTCTTGAAGTCATTTCACATAAAGTCTTTTGATTCTCACAGCACTCTGTGAGTTAGATAGAGTGGACAGCGCCCCCATTTACCAGATGTAGAAACAGAGGCCCAGAGGAATCAAGAGTCTTGCCCAAAGTCCCTCAGGACCCAAACTCAGGCTCTCTTGGCTCCCAGTCCAGTGCTTGTACCACCCTCAGCACTTTGGGGAGATTACTGGTGGGAGAGGTTCCTGGACACATTCAGGAAAGCTTTTCTTCCCTGAGAGACTTGGAGGTGGGGTGTGTTTTAGGGCTTTCTGCCCCCTCTTCTTCTCATGGGGGTTGGAGCAAAGGTTACCTTGCTTGGGGGGCCAAGTGCAGCCAGACCATTCTCCAGTTTGTGTCTGTGTTTCACGTACTGGGCATAAAGGCTGAACTGGTCCCCCTGTGCCAGTGGGAAAAGACAAGCCGTCACCTGGGGAGAGACAAGCCTTTCCCTTTCCTCCTCATGTCCTCACTACAGCGCAAAGGAGAGTCCGGCTGCTCAGGCTGCCCAGGAAATGACAGACTCCTATGCGGAGAGTGAAGGTCAGACAGCACTCGAGGACAAGGACACAGGCTGAGTGGATTCAGAGGGGCCCAGGGGCCTCAGAGTCTTGGACTACACACTTTCAAGGGGACGGGGAACAGATACGGAGAATGAATACAGGGTGACTGGGGCTGAGACGTAAGAAGGGAGAGGACCTAGAAGTGTTCGGGGTCACTCACATGGCGAAGGAAGCAGGCCCCAATGCGCAGGGGGTGGGTGGCACAGCCCTGAAGCTCCCGGAGAAAGTGTGTCCTATGGAAGCTGCGAAGCCTCTCCCGGGTACTCAGGGCTGCGGCCCAGGCGCCCCTTAGTTCAGGAGTCAGCTCGGGCCCCGGGGGCGGCACTGGCTCGCTCAAGGTGGCCACGTACTCTTGCTCACAGGCAATCAGCTCTGACACCAGACGCTGCTGGGCGCTGCAGGGACAACAAGGAGGGTCAAAGGAGGCTGGGGCCCAAGACCGCCAACAATATTGGATTCCTTCCTGCTGGGCACTTGGGTCTGCCTCTTGGGCAGTAATTGGCCTAGGCTCTCACCTGATGCTTCGCTTGCGCTCCATCCGGGGGGTACCTACTCCCCAGGGCCCATCTGGACCTCCAGCCCGGCCCAGCAGCACATGTTCCCGGGGCGAGCACGTCCTGTCTACCACCTCGGTACTGGTGACTTCCAGGCCTCGAATCAGCACAGTCCTCGGAGGTCTACCCTCTGCTTCTGGAGCCAAGTCAGGGCCCTCTTCTTCACAGTCCTCCCCACAGGGGGCCAGGGAGCAATGGGATGGGGCTGTGCGTGGCCCAGGGCTGCTGGGGAGCATCAGGGAGCTAAGGCTGGGTGAGGGGCTGTGAGGGCCCCGGGGGGCCCCTCCACTGCTGGCGCTGTCTGCCCTCCGTCGCCGATGGCCCCGTGGACTCGCCTCCTCTCCCAGCTGCTGCTGAATCCTCCTCTCCAGCTCTTGGCAGCGGGCCCGGCAGCGGCCCCACTCTCTCAGGGCAGCAGGGCTGCCCAAGTCCAAGGCCAGGGCCCGCATCTCCTGGAAGGTGCCAGCACTCGGCTCCGGGGCCCGCCGTAGGGCCAGGGCTGCCAGCACTGCCTCCCTACCTGGTCCCGCTCCTGCCAGCCGAGCAGAACCTTCATTCACCCATTCATGCGCCTGCCGGGCCAGAGAGGATGGGGATGGGAAGAGAAAGAGTGAGGTCCAGTACTGTTCACGCATGCTGCCCAATGACAGCTCCTGTCCTCTTTAGCTGATGGCTTCCCAGAGCCCAACACCCTCTCAGTCCTCTGAGAACACCCCCTTTCCTATCCCAGCGCCACTGCCTGACCTTGTCACTCTGAGCTGGTATGGAGACAGAGGGGCCTGGATGAAAGAAGAGCCAACACTTACATGGAATTGATCAACGGTAGGCTCTGTACTAAGGGCTTTTTATATATGACCTAGATTACACTCGTGGCAGTCCTGTGAAGGGGTGCCTATGGAGGCATGCTTGTCCCAGGTCATTCAGCAAGTAGGCTGCAGAGCCAAGAACCCAAAGAGATGTCTGCCTGAGTCCCTGCTTTTAGCAACCACCTGGTCAGCTTCCCCGGCAGAAGCCGGGCTGTG
Organism: Lutra lutra; assembly: GCF_902655055.1. Taxonomy (NCBI): domain Eukaryota; kingdom Metazoa; phylum Chordata; class Mammalia; order Carnivora; family Mustelidae; genus Lutra; species Lutra lutra. The sequence goes on from NC_062284.1 coordinate 50,393,087, forward strand.
GTGAGCATGGAAGAAAGAGGGTCTGCACACACCTGCTGGAAAAAGCGCTGTAGCCGCAGGGCTCGATGGAGGCCACTCTCAGCCTGCTCCAGCCTCTGTTCAAAGACATCCAGAACCTTCTGGGAGGCAGTGTCCTCCTCCAGGGCCAGGGCCTCCTGTGCCTGGGCCAGGCGCTCCTGGAGAAGGAAGGCTGTACTCAGACCTGGTCCTTGGTTCCAGTCAGTTCCCCGCCCCCACTCTCCAACCCTGCTCCATGCCTTTTCTCCCCTGCCCCTCTCTTCCTTCTCACCTGAACCTCAGTGCTGAAAGCCCGGAATTGCAGCTCTGTCTCCTGCAGGGCAGACAGGGAGTCTCCGGGCACAGCAAAGCTAGCCAGCTGCTCCTCCCCTGGGCCTGAGATCCACTGCAGCACCTGAGGCAGACAGGGCAGGAGAGCAGGGTCATGAGGGAGAAGGAGGCCATGCTGTGGGAAGGAAAGCTGAGATCCAGGTCCAACCCCATCACCCTGATCTATGGACCTTTGTGCAAACCATTTCATGCAGCTGTAATGTGGTCGGTAGTAGTTTCCTCAAGGGTCAAATGAGAAAGCACCAGAATGGGAAGCTGGGTTGGCAGGAAGCACTGAGGGAGGCGGGCAAGGGTTCCAGGCCCAGGCCCAGAGGGGACATAGATAAAGCTGGTGTGAGCATGAGGCAGCATGAGGACTGTCTGGATAACCGAGGAGGAGAAATTTCACATTCACTGTGTCCACTGATGGGTGGGCAGAGGTCGCAGGGACCTAGCTTGAAGAGACAACCCAGTGGGGTGTGTGTGTGTGTGTGTGTGTGTGTGTGTGTGTGTGTTCCCAGCTCTAGTTGCCTAATATGGTGATATAAGGACTCTCATGTTGGTTCTGGGATATTTGACCAAAAAGGGATGGTAATTTTTTTTCTCTGAATTAAGGCTGGAAGCTGGGTAGGACAGCCTGCAGACGAGAAGCTTGAGAATGTTCCCAATAATTAGGGTCTGACCATAAACATGTGTACAGTCCTTTGCTGAATTCATTTGGTTATCCTAACACCCTTGCGAGCTAAGTGTCGTTATGATCCCATTCTACAGATGTGGACTTGGGAACTCAGAGATGCTTCAAGATTTGTCCAACATCTCACTCCCAGCAGAGCTAGAACTCACGCTGAGAACCGTAGACTCTCGATCCTGTGTGTTAACAGTTTTGAAAGGGGAACACCAGCTGATAAGCAAGCAAGCAAAGAGTAAGTGATACAATCCCTTGGATGCTGGGTTGGAGGAAGCCAATATGCAGAAACCCCAGAAAACGGAGAGCCCTGCCCTCCACTTTGACATTGACCTTGAGATGACCCTTGCCCTGATGCCCACAGGTAGGTCCATAAGGCACTCATTCACCATGCTTGGGGCTCTGGGGAACAATCAGATTGCAAAGCCCCCTGTTCCCCTATCCCACATGTTAGGATAATCCCTGTGGGGCTCTTAACCCCAGGAGAGAAGAATCAAGGTTCAGAGAATCCAGCCTTATCCCCGAATCTTCCCCACAAAGAGGCCTTAGCATCTTCCATTATCCTCTCCTTCCAAGGTGGAGGAAGGTGGGATTTTTCCAGCTTTAGGTTTGGGGAGGACATCATAGAAAGGGTTGAGGGAACATGGATGGCAATGTAGCTAAAAAACTGGCATCAATAGACATTTATTATTTTAAGTTATAGGCACCCCAGAGTCAATTCCTCCCAGAATCCCCAGGGCACCCAAGCATCTCTTCTAATCTCACAACCTCTAAGGATCCTCGATCACTGTTGGGGTAGGGGAGGTCTGGGTTCTCTGCTGGGGCTAAGATGCCTTCTCCCTCTTGCTGAATCTCACCCACCAGGCCAGCCTCCAGGGTAGGGTGAGGCGAGAGGGAGGGCCACCCGATCGAGCCATCAGCTGTGGATATCGGCAGTAAAGGAGGGCTGGAGGCCAGGTTCCCAGGCCAAGTAAGAGTGGTCTGGGGGTCCTGCCTCACCTGCTCGAGTCGGTGCAGTCGCTGTCGCCGCTCTTGCTGTTGGGCATGCAGGTTGGAGAGGCGCACGAGCTGGTGAATGGCCTCATCCACCTCCTGGTACAGCGCAGCTGGGCCCGGGCCCTCCAGCCTGGGCAAAGAAAGGGACAGAATGACCTACTGCCCTTGTCAACCCCTTTCCACCACCCCACCGCATTCCATCCTTGCACAGCAGGCCTGGATTTGAATCCTGACTCTCCCACCGACTGACTAAACTTGGCCAAGGCATTTAACGTTTCTGGTTCTCCAGATGCCTGTCTGTAATCATAACGATTACCTAGGGCCCTTATGCAAAGGTCATAGCAGGTGGAAAACATGATCTCCTGTGTAGAGGTATGCTCAGGAAGAATGATCTGGCAGCTGAGGTTTATTGACAGCTCTCTGCTGTGTCTCCATGCGCCCTGTTCACCTGCCCCCGCACACCCACCCCGCCCCCGTACTTGCTGCTATGGCTGGAACGCAGCCTCATCAGGATGGCTCCCCCGTCCCTCTGCAGCTCCGTCAGCCGGGGATCTGCCAACACCTTCTGTAGGGGCTCAAGCATTCCTACAGCCTCCTAGGGGCAGGGAGCAGTCGACAGTAGGGGTTCCACCAGAGAATCCCCATCCCACCCCATCCCCTCTGTCTGGTCTCATATCCTACCTCTCCCTCTGGCTCTGCGGCTCCCTCCAGCTCCTCAATGGCTTGCCGCACAGAGCACAGCACTCCTTGGCACAGGCAGCACAGCCTCGCCACATCCTGAAACACACACACACACACACACACACACACACACACGGCGATGGAGAGGGGACAGCCCCAGACAATGCTTGGTTAGCTTCTGACTTTGTTGTTTACTAACTAACTGTATGACATTAAGCAAGCCCAGTAACCTCCCCAAACCTCAGTTTGCTCCACTGTAAAGTCAGGACAAGATACACAGAATTTTGGGGTGCCTGGATGGCGCAGTCAGTTAAGTATCCAACTCTTGGTTTTGGTTCAGGTCATGATTTCAGGGTCATGAGATGTAGCCCCCCACCAGGCTCCATGCTGAGCGTGAAGCCTGCTTAAGATTCTCTCTCTGTCCCTCCAAACCCGCATGCACGCTCTCTCTCTCAAAAAAAGATACAGAGAGTTTTGTGAGGTTTAAAGAGACGATGCCAGGTAAGCCCTTAGTAAGGACTGGCACAGTAAACGCTTAGTAAATGTGAGTCTCCTTTCCCCCTGTCTGCACTAGGTTTTCACCCTGTAAAGCCTTCCTCTCTGCCTGTTCAGATCCACTTCCCCTTTGAGGTATAGCTTAGAGACCACGTTACAGACCCCCTTTATTTATTTATTTATTTATTTATTTATTTATTTAAAAAGATTTTATTTATTTATTTGACAGAGACAGAGATCACAAGTAGGCAGAGAAGCAGGCAGAGAGAGAGGGGGAAGCAAGCTCCCCACTGAGCAGAGGGCTGGATGCGGGGCTCGATCTCAGTACCCTGAGATCATGATCTGAGCTGAAGGCAGAGGCTTTAACCCACTGAGCCACCCAGGTGCCCCTATTTATTTATTTTTAAAAGATTTTATTTATTTATGATGGAGAGAGATAATGAGAGAGGGAATGCAAGCACGGGGGAGCTGGAGAGGGATCGAGAAGCAGGTTCCCTGCTGAGCAGGGCCTGATATGGGGCTTGATCCCAGGATGCTGGGATCATGACCTGAGCCGAAGGCAGAGACTTAACGACTGAGCCATCCAGGTGCCCCTGACATAAGTATTAAAGACCCTCTTTAGGGGCGCCTGGGTGGCTCAGTGGGTTAAAGCCGCTGCCTTCGGCTCAGGTCATGATCCCTGGGTCCTGGGATCGAGCCCCACGTCGGGCTCTCTGCTCAGCAGGGAGCCTGCTTCCCTTCCTCTCTTTCTGCCTGCCTCTCTCTCTGCCTGCCTCTCTGCCTACTTGTGATCTCTGTCTTTCAAATAAATAAATAAAATCTTTTAAAAAAAAAAGACCCTCTTTAATATTTAGCTCAGATCATGTTCATTTATTTTTTCTTGAATATTCATGTACTGAGATTCATAGAATTGGAGATTATATCACACTTGCTATACTTTGTGGATGAGGACCTTGAGGCCTGGATGCTGGTGCAGGGAACAAGTACAGAAAGGATACCATCTCTGGAAATGGGGCACAGTACCTTGTCCAAGGTCACATGGAACCTAGAACCAGCCTTCCTGACTCTGTCCAGAATCCCAGTAAAGTTACCTTATGCTCTTCTCTAATAGCTTCTGACTTATGTCCCACCAAAAACCATATGCTGCTTAACATCGTATTAAGAACTTATGGAATATACTGCTCTCATCTCCCCAGCAGCCCACGGTACATGCATAATATTTTGCTCATGGGTGGTGAACATAAATATGTATTGAATTGAATGGAAGGCAGATCACTTTTCACCATCCCCGTGGTCATGTCTCAGATCTGCCCTCTCTCTCCCAGAATGCCCTCAGCTGGGTCATTCCTGGCTCCCCCTCATCCTGGGTAGGGGAGGTGAAGCTTACCTGGTGCGTCTCTACCCAGTAGCTGGGAGAGGGTTCCCTGTGACCTCCCAAGTCCCAGGGCAGCTCCTCTGGCTTGGCCACTCTTTTCAGATCACTCTCTGATAGCAACTCAGCACCCTAGAGACACATGAAGGCAGGGGATTTCTGGCTTGGCCACCCAGGTGTTCGGGGACCAGCCTGGGGCTCTAGCCATCCTCTTCTCTCTCCACTATTCAGGGGGACTAGCTGGGAGCGAGGAGCTCAAACCTGAAGTCCATAGAGTTCAGCCACAGGATCGTCCTGAGTGAGAGCCAGCAGTCGCTGAATGAGGGGAGGGTCTCCTAAGTCCTGAGGGCAGAGAAGAATAACACCAAACAGTGGGCAACTGGGTGGCCTGGAATGGCCACCCGGGGAAGAATTAGGGTCAGGAGAAGTTCCTGTGTCAAGGGCTGATTACCTGAAGTTGACTTAGAACAGAAATGAGGGCTGGAGGCAATGGGGGTGCCTTTCGAAGGTCCAGCAGGATAGACAGCCCCAATATCTGGAGATCAGGCCTGTAGGGGCAGAAAGAGCCAAGGGGGCAGTGTGCACGCACATGTGTGTGTTGAGGGGATGGTGGCTCGGGGTCTGGTTTTACTGTTACTAGTCCTCAGGAGAAGTCAGTGTCTGGTACTTTCAGGAAGCAATGGGCAAAGGGCCAAAGTGTGGGTTTTTGTCCAAGAGGCACTGCCCTAGCATTCTGGAGTCTATATGCAGATGATACAAAGTCACAGGATCAGGGTCTGGAAAACCAGGACCACTATGCTCTGGAAAGGTGTAAATTCCATTCCAGTATATGGCATGGTGCCTGCTAGGTTCTTGAAGCCCACTAAGTAGCTGCTGAATGAGTAAACCAATACCCTGATAATCTAGGCAGTGTCTTAGGATACTGAAAGTCAGCAGTGTTGATTTTGAACATTGATGAAGATATCCTGGAGGTCAGAGGTCAGCAAGGTCAGTGGTCAGTGGCTTAAAAATTGAGGGGTGAGGAAGTCAGTATCCTAGAGGTCAGGAAGTCAGTGTCCTGAGAAGAAAGGAGGTCAGGGCCCTCATGAGCAGGAGGTCAGTGTTCAGGATGCCAGTGGTGGGCCTCGGTTACCTGAGCAATGAGTGGAGGTAATGAAGAGCAGTGCTCAGCATGTCTCGGGAGGGTGGGGGCTCCTCAGGAGGGCACGGTGGGGTAATGGTCAGCAAAGCTCGCCCACTCTGGTCCACCCCTCCTGAGGACAAAAAATGGCCAGGCTGTCCTGGCTGGGGGTAGGCCTTGGCTACCTCCCATCCACCCTGCCTCCCTCCACAGACCACCCTGATCACTTCTCTTTCCTTGACCCCTGTCCCTTCAAAACTGATGCCCACTGACCAGTCAGGACGAGGAATCCAGACGCCATTAGGTCCCAAGCTATATCCGGGTCATCGGAGATAGATACTGGAGCGGCCTCTTCTGGGACACTGTCCCCTTCCCCTTCCTGCCCCATCTCCAGGAATGGTGCTGGTGGGTCTGGCAGGAGCCCTTCTGGACCTGTGGGTCCTATACAGAGAGAAGCAGATCTATGGGCCTGAGGAGGGGAGGGTTCTGGCTGTGGGGCTCCCAGCTCCTCCTCCAGCCCCCTTCCAGGCCCAGTCTATGCTGGCCCTTGCTCTGCTGGCTTTGGTGTCATCTCACCTGCCACACCTGCCAGACTGGACCCCTCCGGATCCTTCTCTCTGGCTGTCTCTTCTGTCGGTCCACAGCCTTCTGAGGGCTGAGACTCTTTTTTCTCTGCTGGTTTGAGCTCCTCTTTCAGCTCTGACTCTGGCTTCCCTGAGCCTTTGTGCTCCTCCTCGATGGGGCTATATCCTGGGGGGTCGTGCTCATTTGGTGAGGGCAGAGTGACAAGGACTTCCAGGTGGCTGGCCTCCTCTTTGACCTCGGGGCTCAGTGGAGCACTGTCCCCTCCTCTACTAAGAGCCCCTCTGCCTGCAGCACGCTTCTTTCTCCTGTTTCCTTTGCCTGTTCTCCGAGGGGTGCCAGGGGGTCCTTCAGCCCCTTGGCCTGCCCCTCCCCCAGCCTCCCCCAGCCTCAGGGGACAAGGTTCAGAGGCTTCCCCCAATGTCTCTGCTGGAGACTCAGACACCTCTAAGGCTGTTGCTTCTGGGAGAGCCTCGGCTCCTGGGGGTGATCCAGGGGAGGCTCTGGTGCTGCTTCCCTCACCCGGTGGGCGTGCCCCATCCTGGTCCCGAGGCCCCAGGCCCTTTTGGTGCATCCAGGCGCGGTGTCTCCTGTGCCGACCCTTCCCTCCAGCACCCTTCCGGGTGGGTACTGTCCGGGTCCTGGAGAGGCCCGAGGAGCCCTCAGCATCCGTGGGGCTCCCCCTCACAGGCAGTGTCACTTCCAGCAGCTCCACGTACTCGCCTTCAGGTCCTTCAGCAGGGGCATTGTGCCCATCGCCAGGACTCCGGGTTCCCAGGGCCTCCTCGGGGAGTGGAGGGCTGGGGAGCCCTGGGGGTCCAGAGGGCAGTTCGGGGGGCAACGTGCTTGGCCGATGTCCAACCATGAGGCCCCCTTTGTGCACAAATCGTGGGCAGATGAGTTCTGCCCAGGGCAGCCGCTGAATTCCAGAGGGCGCAGAGAGGAGGCAAGTACTAAGGCGACCTGTGGGCCGGTCCTTATTGATGCCCTGCAGCCACTCAGGTGTGAACAGGTAGGCACAGGCCTCATTGGGCACAGGCAACTCCTGCACCCGCCCACCCCCTGGGGCCAGGCACTTGAGTGCCAGGCGGGGCGCTTGGGCTGCGGAGGGCACCACTTGCAGGTAGAAGTCTCCCGGGCGCAGCAGCTGCCAGGGCAAGGCTGCCAGCTGCACCACCACCTGCTCGTGCAGGCAGAGTGGCCAGCCCTCGTGGAAGAAGAGGAAACCGCTGTACTGGGCCTGGGGAGAGAGGTGCAACGTTGCGCTCAGGCTCTGCTGAGGAAGCCAGCCAAAGAGGGCAGTTAGCACGGGACCACCCTAGGTAGTGCTGCCCTGTGGCCTGGTGGGTTATAATCCTTGGGGATCTGGAGGGGTATCTCGGGATGTTCATGAAGCAGAGGGAGGGAATGGGCTGGCCGGTTTTCTGGTAGTAGGAAGCTTCTCTAGGAAACGAGTTCCCTGTGTGGGAGAGTAACAACTGAGTCATTACAGAGACATGGTCAGCAGATGCCATTGTCTGGGAGGGCTCAGAGACTCTTAAGAGTCTTTATATCTGTAGAAGTGAAGGATCTCTGTTGAGTCACGTCTGGGGGAGTTAGGTATCTTGAGAAATCATTATGGGGGGATATCTGGAACTGGGTCTGTTGGGTCTGGGTTTTCGGGAGTTGATGTTTCTTAGGGGTCAGTATTGGGGGAAGACGAGTGTCTTTCTGTGTGTTAGTACATGAGTGGCCTCTGCCTCAGCCGGGGGTGGGGTCAGTGTTGGGAGGTGGCACCTCTGGTGAGAGGGAAATTAGTCTGGCTAGTCTCTGGAGTGAGGCAGTGGATCTTAGGGGCCACTCACACAGGCTTCCTGCTGGACCTTGGCAAGCAAGTGCTTGGCGGGCACCAGGAAGTCCAGCGTGTACCTCAGGGCATCCTCCCGATAAGTTCTCTCCACCACCTGGAACACCTGGCCCAACAGCGTAGGGGCTGTCGCCTCGAAGGGTGGGTACAGGGCGGCAAGCGTGCTCTGCACACAGTCCTCCACTGGCTCGGGCTCCTGGGAGAGAGAAGACCAGCTGGAGATCCCTAGAGAGCGTGGCCCCGGGGACCACATCGTGCACACGGTGTGTGTTCAGAGAGGACCCTCAGGAAATGCTGGCTGAAGGGGCCTGGGATGGCCTCCATGGGGATGGGGCAGTCAGAGTGCACAGACGCAGCAGGGCACTCCACACTGGAGCTCTGAGACTCTGGCCCTGGAGATCCAGGGAGCATTTGTCAGGAATGTCTCTGATCTTAGGGCCAGTCCTGCTTCTTGTGAGTTGGGACCATTGCACAGTTCCTCCTCAGGACGAGACAGTCTTCTTGGCTACCAAAAGATGTAGCAATGGCTGAGAGAGTTGGCAGGGTGGAGGGCCAACTTGCAAGCAGCCCCCCACCCCACGGGCGTAAGGACTATGGACCTCTAACTTAGGTGGCAATGCCACCACCTCGAATAATCATATCCTAGAGTTGGTCACTGGGTGAGAAGGAGGAGGACTGGGAAGAAGGAGGACTGAAGGGCTGTCCGTCTGACTTTCTAGCGACCTACTCTCTTCCAGAATGGCTTCAGAGCAATCACCCACTCCCAGAGCATGTGGGATTGGGTTACAAAGAACTGGGTGGGGGCAGCCAAAAGAGGAAAAAGTCACAAAAGGAACACGTGGGGAAGGGAGGAGGCCTTGATGGTATGTATTTTTCCAACTCCAGTAGGACCTCTCTGCCAACTCCACCTGCCGCCACTGTCTCAAAAGACAGCCCTGTTTCTTCTGCATTTGCCTCCCTAAGTGCATGATCAGGTCTCTTTTTCTTTCTCAGACCCTAAAGAAGCACCCCCTCAGGCTATTCCTTTGCAGACTAATTTCTCTTTCAAGATGGCTCTGAAGTTCTTTTATAGGGTTTCTTTGCTGTCTGTGGCACGGGGCTGCGCTACAGTGTTCAAGTTCTCTCCCACCGCCCTCCACCCCCAGTCCTGTCTTTGCCCTGCAGTCAAAACTGCATATTTTACCAGTTGCCCATCTGTCCCGACCCTCTGCGAAACTAGGGCAGCCACTCCAGAGAGGGACATTGAGTGCGTCAGCATGGAGACCCAGCCCCAAGGTGTGTGGGCGAGCAGACAGACCCCCCAGTGTTCCGGGACCCGGCTGGCTCGGTGAAAGTGGGTGGGGGGAGGGTGGAGAAGAGGGGCGGGGAGGCAGAGTGGGCCGGCCGATCAGAGGCCAGGAGGGGGCAGCTAGAGCTTGAGTAGCGAGGCAGCTGCAACCCATTAGGGGCGGTGAGCTCATGGCTGAGCAAGAGTCTCAGCCACAGGAAACTGCAGCGGGAGGAGGGGAGGAGGGGTCTGGGGTGGGGAGGCGGCAGGCAAGAACACAGAGACCGGGCCTCCAGTCAGCCAGGACCAAAAGGAGACCATTGAGACTGAGTCAGCTCTCCCTGGCCCAGTTCCTCTTTTTTCTTGCTCTAGTCTCCCTGCCAGGGGGTGCCCTTCCTTCTGTAGATCAGCAGCCCCGGTAGTGCTCCTCCCCCCACCTCCTGGCAGTGAGCGCCCCCTGGCAGGGCCTCCCCCCTCCTCCACTCTGCAGCGAGTGCTCCCTTAGCGGTGGACCTCCCCCACAGCGCCCTGCAGTGAGCGCTCTCTCCGGCAGTGCCCACTCCTTGCAGTGATTCTTCAGAGACAACTTCTGGAGTGAAAGTTCCCAGAATAGTGTCCACTCCTGTTGGTATGGACTGCCCCTTAACAGTGCCATTCTGCTTCCCGTGTCCTAAGTTGCTGCTGCCAAGAGTCCCCTACCTTCTGCAAGGAGCTCCCGCTTGTGTTTCCTTCCCTCTGCAGCGGGAGTACTCGGAGACAGTGCTTCGGTTCCCTGCAGCGAGACCTCTGGGGTACTCTCCCCTACCCCCGCCCCCCCCATCCTCGGTCTCTTGTCTGCTCTGGCAGCGTCACGCCCCCTGGCACTGTGAGTCCCCCTCCTCACTCTGTCCACTATCCTGAAGCAGCCCCTCTTTCTCCGCGGGAATTTCCCTCTTTGGCCATTACCCTGGCCCCAGCCCAGCCACAGCTGCGGCCGGTCCCCCAGGGCCGGATGGGTGGGCCCAGCTCACCGGGCTGGGGACTGGGATGGAAAATGGTGGTTCCAGGCAGGTCAGTTCTCATGACCCGGGGCCGGGCCCCTTCCAGGGCCGCTGCAGCACCAACCCGCAGAGGTTTCCCGCGGCTAAGGAGCTGGGACCCGGAGGGGCTGGGAAGATCCTGCAAAGGAAGGCACAGGTCCGGACAGAGGAGGGGGAGGTGTGTGGATCGGGGGAGCGACTGGAGGGAGGATGGGGGAGGGGGCGGAGAATAAGGGAAGAAAGAAAGAGTGAGGGCAATACCCGGTGGGGACAGAGCCAGACAGTGGGGCAGACAGATCAAAGAAAAGAAGGGGGGATGGGAGGAAGGAGAGTCTCAAGAGCGCTCAACAGACCGAGGCGGGCGCAGGAGGCAAAGGGCTGGGGGCTGGCGGCCCCGGGCTGGCAGCGCGAAGGAGGAGGGGGACACCGGGGCCGCGACGCCGGACTCACCATGGCTCGGCGCGGGGCCGCGTCCGACGCTTGGGCGGGCGGGCGGGGCCGGGCGCGCCGCCGCCTCCCTCCCGCCGCTCGCGTCTCCCTGGGTCTGGCTAGGGGACAGCTCCGACCGCGGTGGCGGATCGGCCGGCTCGGGCTCCCAGGCCGCGGGGCCCCGCCAGGGAGGGCCGAGACGGCCGCCCCTCCCCGCCCCGCCCTTCAGTGCCCGCCTCCGCCTCCGCGCCGGACCCCCTGCCGGGACTCCCTCTATCGCGGGGAGCCTCTCCGCGGCTTCCCCGGCGCCCACTCCGGGCCAGCCTCGCTCTCCCGCAACTTTCTTTCTCCTCCTCCTCACCCTCCAGTAGGTGCCACTACCCTGGTCCTCCGACGCCCGCCCTGCCGAGGATGCCCCTCTTTTCCCGCCACCGCCTCCCTCCCAGCGGGGTCAGTTTAGCCTCCACAAAGGACTCTCCATAGGCTGGGGCGTCCGTGAATTTTCTGGGGTACCCAGCCGAGGACTGGGATCGTTTGGCGGCCCGAAGCCTCTCGTCTCTAACTCGCTTGGGAACCTGTTCTCCCCGCGGTTGCCAGACTTCGGCAGCACCTGGAGCTCAGAAGAGACCCCCGGGCCCCTGCCCAACTCGGGTGGGGCTGAGGGCAGGGAAATCAGGGGATTCTTTCCACCCTCCAGGGGTTCGCCCGCCGTCTTTCCCTCCCATCTCCTTCGGCCTTAAGCCTTCAGGCTCCGACAATGGGCTCCTCTGTGCGGCCTGGGGAGGGCGCGGGCGGCGGTGGGGGGGAATTAGGGAGCGGTGAAAGCTTGGGGTCGGGGGTGGGGTTGACCGTCGTGGCTGAAGATGGGCTGGGTCTTGGGATCAGAATCCTCCTGTAGGGGCTTGCACTTCGGCAGACGTGTTCTGAGTTCTTTCCTCTCTGCCCCTTCCCCTCCGCACCGCGTGTCTCCATTTTCGGCTGGCGGAGGGTAGGCATCAGAACGCCCCCCGCAACACCCCCACGTCAGACCCCATGATTCGAAACTGGTTGCCAGACCCTTCCTTCTTCTGGGGTAGCAATAGAGTCTCCCAGGGTCGCTAGGGCTTATGGCGGTGAGGATGGCTATCTGACGCAGTAGACAAAGCGGGGCAGACTAGTTAAGAAAGTTCTAGTCTCACCCATCCTCCACCGCGTCTGGACGTGTAACGGGGGCCCTGGCGAGGGTTTCCCAGGAGGGCTGGGGAGGCTTAGGCACAGACGGGAGATGCCTTGTTCCTCCTCTGAGCAGGCACCGGGAAGCCCTGCAGGGGCTAGGGGTGGAGGTGGCACTTCCAAAGGGTGGACATTTGGAAGGAGATCGAAAAGCCAGATAGTCCCCAGAGAGGGGCGCGAAGGCATGTGCCACTGCGGTTGGGGGCTGACTTTTGGAAAACATCCTGCCAGTGGATGCAGCACCTGTGAGGCCAGGAGGCTGGGGCCTCTGGGCAGTTGTTGGCACCGCGGGAGAAGAGGGCGTCGCCTAGGTGATGGGCTCCTCTGTCACCTCGAAACGCTAAATGCCCACCCTTTCTCCACTCCACTGGATCTGGAAAAGAAGAGAGGGAAAATGCTCATCCTTCTTGGAGACAAGAAGATTCCTCTGCTCCATAGTGTCAAAGAAAAAAAAAAAAAAATCCAGGACGGCAATGTCCAGTGACCATGTTCTGATTCTCAGCAGAGTTAGAGGCAGGGAGCTGAAACTCTTTTTCATCAATGTGCTATGGGCCCTGGAGTCACTGAGGCTCTCTAGCCTCCTTGTAATTAGTTCTGGGGAACTGTGAGAGTGAGATTTTGCTACCCCCTGGTGTCCACTCTATAAATGTTGCCCAGTAGCTGGTTACAAGGCCAGCACTTAGGAAACTTTCTTAGAGATATATTATGAATCTTATTCACTTGTTTCAAATCCAGCTAACCCATTTCCAGTGTTTTTTTTAAAAACTATTTTTAAAAAGATTTTATTTATTTGAGAGAGAGAATGAGAGCAGGCATGAGAAGAGAATGGTCAGAGGGAGAAGCAGACACCCTGCTGAGCAGGAAGCCTGATGGGGCATTTGATCCCAAGACTCCAGGATCATGACCTGAGTGGAAGGCAGTTGCTCAACGGACTGAGCCACCCCAGGGGTCCACCCATTTCCAGTGCTGAGAAAGAGCCTGAACTTTCTCTTACGGAGTCTTACATTCCTTATACTCAAACAAATTGTTTGAGAAACAGTTGGTAGAATCCAAGGTTCCTGCAATTAGGAAGTGGAATATAAATTAAGCTGGCTCTGGGAGTCCATGAACTCCTGGAGAAAAAGGAGTGTATCATTTTTTTCCCCTATGGAAAAATGGGAGCCACAGAAAGTTTTTGAACCCAGAGGGGGATGGAATTTGGATGCAAGGTCTGGGATCCAGTTACTTCTTTCCAGGAGTTGTTTTGATCTGCACTAAACGAGAAAGGTTTATTTTATTAAGTAAAGTGACATGTATACTTACAGCAGTTAGTCCCTTTTTCCCAGAATGCAGGCTCTTACCTAAGAGAGTGTGTTTGTGTTTGTACGATAGATGGTATGTTGATGAGTATGTTTTGGGGACATGCGAGGGGGAGAGATTATAGGGGAGGAATTGGAGCTTGGGAACAGCCCAGGCTTAGAAGCCTTCTCTTGTATTCACAAACCAACCTCACATGTTTCACCGATTTCAGATTCTTTGGAGCTTACCAAACTCCCACTTTACAGACAAAATCCTGGTTTACTGAAGTTAAATAACTTGCTGGAAGCTACACAGTAAGTAGAAAAGCCAGAATTTGAGCCCGGGCAGTCTGACTCCAGAGCCTTCACTCTCGACCACTAAGTTATAAGGTTTCATCTAAGCTGTCAGAATCCATAAAAAAAGAACTTTGAACACTACCTCACCTTTTCTACCACCTACCCATCACGTTAAAAAGTGTTTATTTTTGTAATAGCCAGTGCTGAAAGAGTTTCTAAAAGTGAACAGATATGTTCCTGTGGGTAAGAGAATAAAAATCCTTTTCTTTTTCTGGACTTGTTCTAGAACAAATAATAGTTAAAATAATCTCCAAGAAATTTCCAATATGGTTTTGTTAGGGAAGTAGTGTTATCCAAACATGAGAGAAAGTGGGTGGAAGAAACATTTGGATCTGTAATGTTTATTACCTGGCTTCCGTGCACCAAGAGATGTACTTGGCCTTCCACGTAGGGCTGGGGCTGTAGGCTGCTCACTATTTGTCCGCTTGGAGCATAGCAGTGACCAGGGCCCCGCTTTGGTCCTGTGCCTCAAGGCAAGGGGAATTAATGAAGAACCACAAAAGAGAGTTTTAGAGACAGGAAGGCATGGACTTGAGAGAACATGTTCTTGTTACCTGCGCCTTCCAAGGAAACTGGGGCCAAGCCTTATTTATGTATAGAATAAGAAATTTGTGCAGTATACAGTATATATGTAAATTCAATTTTTTGTTGAATTCCTTCTTAATTTTGGCTTTATTTTATTGGTAATATTCTTTTAAAGGTGTACAGTTTGTTTTCTCTGAGCTAGGTGTCATCAGAGTCCACACAGCCACCACCATCTCGCCTGTGGTGGTGCATTGCTTCCTATGCTGGTTTCTCTGTTCTACTCTTACTTCCTAAGAAGCCATTCTCTGCACCCTACCCAGGGCATTTTCTAAAAACTCCAATCAGGGGCACCTGGGTAGCTTAATTGGTTTAGGGTTTGACTCTTGATTTGGCTCAGGTCATGATCCCGGGGGTCATGGGATCGAGCCCCGTGTTGGGCTCCACGCTCTGTGGGGAGTCTGCCTGAGAGTCTCTCTCTCCCTCTCTATCTCTCTCTCCCTGTGCCCCTCCTCCCGCACCTGTGCTCTCGCTCTCTAAAAATAAACGAATCTTAAAACAACAACAACAACAACAACAACAACAACAACAACCAACTCCAATCAGCTCCTCTCAACCTCTTCTAACGGCTTCACATATGCATAGGGATCTGCCTATCTCTCTAGCTTGTTCTCTCAGCGCTCCCCCTGAGAGAGCACTCGTGGGAAAGCCATAGTGGCCTTCTTTCAGTTCTTTAAGCATGCCTTGCTTATTCCTAATTTGGGGACTTCTTGTCTTTTCCTTCCACCTGGATGCTCCCTTTTACAATTCCAGGGGCTGACTCTCATCCTTCCGGAATTTTATTAAAGTGTTGCATTTTTAAATGTCTTCCATGATCACCTGATCGAAAGTGGTCTCTCACCCATTGTCCCTCTCATGATGTTATTTTGTTTTGTGGTCGTCACAGTATTTATCTCTCTTTGATGATGTACTTGGTTAGTTATGTCCTGTGTCTCATAATAGGCCCACCCACCGCACCACATGTCATTTGAAAATAAGCTCCATGAAGACGAGGACCTTTGTCTATTTTGTCACTGCTCTGTCCTAGATAGTGTCTGACCAGGTCCCAAACGATATCCCTAATCCAGGTGAAAACTGTAAGGGGAGCAGAAAGCTCCACAGAACAGGAACAGAGGTGGGAATAAATGAGAGGTGGAAACCAGGAGCGAGTGGGGCCTAATGCCTGGAGTCTGTTGCTTAACTTTGCTTTCTTCCTGGACTTAGCCCTCACAAGTTCTTTGTTTGTGGTTGATATTTGCATGGGGAAAATACACAGGATAGAATTAAAACCAAATGTGGGGTGCAGCCACTGTAGAACAGAGTATGGAGGTTTCCCCCAGTTAAAAATAGGATTACCATATGATCCAGCAATTCCATCACTGGGTATTTCTCTGAAGAAAACAAAAACACAAATTCGAAAAGATGGCTATGCCCCTGTGTTCATTGTAGTGTTATTTACAATAGCCAGGGTATAGAAACAACCTAAGTGTCCATCAATGGATGAAAGAATAAAGAAAGTGTGGCTTGTCTATATAAAATTGATATATTATTCAGCCATAAAAAATAAATCTCGCCATTTGCTATAACATGGATGGATCTTAGGGGCATTATACGAGGTGAAGTAAGTCAGAGAAAGACAAATACCATGTGATCTCAGTTACATGTGGAATCTAAAACACACACACACACACACACACACACACACACACACACACACACACAGGAGTACACAGATACAGAGAACAGACTGGTGGCTGCCAGGGGTGGAGGATGGGCAAAATGGGTGAAGGGGATCACAAGGTACAAACTTCCAATTATAAAATAAATAAGTCATGGAGACGTAATGTACAGCATGGTGACTATGTTTAATATACTATATTGCATATTTGAAAGTTTCTAAGAGTAGATCTTAAAAGTTCTCACCACAAGAAAAAAATGTAACTCTTTGTGGTGATGGTTGTTAACTAGACTTGTGGTGATCATTTTGCAGTCAATTGTACTTCAATTAAAAAAAGAAACCAAATATGGAAATGTCATCTGGGTCAGTTGTAGTTTCACTGGGCTAGATGAATCTGGAGGAGGCGTGGTTTGGAGAGGATGTTCTAGAAGGGTTCCAAATTCACTTATAGACTTTATTGGTGGACCAGGCCAGAGACTCTTTTACATAGCTGTAGTTCATTTGAAAACACAGTTTTACATTCTGGTTCCTTCACGGAACATTCCCCATGCACACTCCTGTTGTGCATCAATATACTTTTCGTACATCTGTCTTCAGCCAGAGTGGTAGCTTGCTTCTTCAGTTAAAGCACTAAGCACTTACCCATCATCTGTTTAGTAACTCTCAATTTTAAGGAGTTCGTATTATTTCCAACTTTTCTCTGTTACACAGAGTATAAACAGATATGCATACGTCTATTCCTCTCCCCTTTGAAATATTTTCACTTAGCATATGTTAACCAAGTGGAATTATTGGATCCAAGAGTAGGAGCCATTTTATAGCTCTTGTTATTGTCTGGCGAAGCAATATTTGGAGGGCAAGGGTCACGAAACTCCCTTAACAGACTTAAGAGATTGAGCGAAGAAGAATTGGATTTATTCTGAATGGCTCACAGTGAGTTGCTGTAGTGACAGAGATGTAGATTAGTTTCTATATAGGGCAATTTGAAATATTTAAAGCTGCCAGGAAATGGCACAGGCTGTCTCCGCAGGTAGTAGATTCCTCCCTTCTGGAAAATTTTAAGCGTAACGAGAGAGTTTTTAAAAAATTGTTTTATAAGCTTTCCAGATTTGCAATCTGTGTATTTTCCTAGCCCCATTCCTTTGCTCTGAAAACAAAGTTTGTTAAACAAACACTTATGAAGACCGAACATGTGCCAGGTATATCTAGAGGCAGCCTGACCCTCGTTGGCAGCCTCCCAGCAGAGTCCTCCAGGAGCGTGCAGTCTGGGAATTACAACAACATGAAGTCATGCTTCCACCCCAACCCCAACTTTAGAACTGCTAAACGTGTGGGTTCAAATTTGTCTCCAGTTCTGTGACTGTGCTCCTTTTCTGTGCTCATTGTCTACTTCCAGGTCTCTGCCCATATTCCACGTTTCTTAACACCCCTTATTCTAGAACTTTCTCTCTATGATGTGCCATGTCTCTGAAGGCTCCTAAGCCAAACCCAGTACCTAAGTGGTTGATTCCAAGTAACTGTTACATTGTCCTGTTTTTTAAATTTCTGCCAGAAGATATCTGCATTTAAAATGATAATTTTGGGGGCACCTGGGTGGCTCAGTGGGTTAAAGCCTCTGCCTTCGGCTCAGGTCATGATTTCAGGGTCCTGGGATCGAGCCCCATATCGGGCTCTCTTGCTCAGTGGGGAGCCTGCTTCCCCCTTTCTCTCTGCCTGCCTTTCTGCCTACTTGTGATCTCTGTCTGTCAAATAAATAAATAAATAAAGTCTAAAAAAAAAGATAATTTTTTTCAAAGATTTTATTTATTTATTTGAGAGAGAGAGAAATCATGAGGGTGGGGAGGGGCAGAGGGAGAGGGAGAAGCAGAGTCCTCACTGAGTGGGGAGCCTGATGTAGGGCTCGATACCAGGACTGCAGGATCCTGAGCTTAAGGCAGATAGATACTTAAATGACTGAGTCGCCCAGGTGTCCCTAAAGTTAGGATTTTTTTTTTTTAAATGAAGAGTTTTTGTCCCCAGAGTATCTGATGGAATATAGCACTTCTAATTCCACTAATGTAAATTTACCTCCTCACAATGAACATACTGGGTGTTTTTTACTCTCTCTGTCTTCCAAGCAAGCAGCCTGGTTTATTGATGGGAACAGTTTAACAATCTGTTGGTTTTGGGTTTTGTTTTTTTAAGTCACCTACCTAGTAAAATGTAGTCTTAAAACTCCAGATTTGGCCAGGGAGGAAAACCCCCTATTGAAGATGAAGACTCAACCATAGTCTCTGAGTTTGATTTTCTCTTGGAGTGTATTTTGCTGAATTTCTCTTCCAACACCACACTGGCCTCGGGGATGTCCTGCTCCCCTTTCAAGGTTTCTCCAGCACGCAAGACAGCAGAATGACCCACCCAGAGGCAGCACAGGGCAGAGGCAGGAGGGCACTGAGGAGAGATGCGGTTCCAGGTTCTGCACTGGGACGAGCACAGAGGTGAGGCCATGAGACTGAGCCTGGGTCACTGCATTGTCGTCAGTGACCACCCTCCCTTCTGAGGGCTCAGTAAGACCAGCAAACGTGGGAACACCAGCAAATACAATCATCAAAGCTCACTGTTCATTGTGTCAATACAAGCAGTGCAGAGAACAGACCGGGTTGGTAGTGTCAATGTGAATTTTTAAAATGTCCTTTTGGTGCTCAGGAAAAATATTCAGAAGGCGACTTTGGTTTTTTAAATTTTTGAAATTTATGTTCCCTACAGTAAGGATGCAAACGAGAAGCCCAGTTCTTCCTTAAGCCTTTATGGGTTTTTAAAAAAATGTATGTATGTATGTATGTATGTATGTATGTATGTATGTATGTATGTATTAAGTAATTTCTACCCCCAGTGTGGGCCTTGAACTCACAACCCTGATATCAGGAGTTGCATGTTCTACCAACTGAGCCAGCCAGGCACCCCTTTAAGCTTTTATGTTTAACTTACAAACAAGTACATTTTAATAATCTCTTTAAAGGATTGTATTTGATGATTATTTGGTACTATTTATAAATGTAGTTAATAAGACTATTTTAAACATTAAAAATATATTTTATACACTTGACATATTCCATGTCCTTATAAAGTAATTCAGTCATCTGACAAACCAACAAGACATTCCTGAATACCTGAAATACTAAAATCTAAACAATTTGTAAATATGGTGATTCAATTCTTATTTCCTTCAATGTTCCCAAATGAATTTTATTATTTTTATTTTTTTCTCAAAGCCCATTTTAGAAGAAAGTTCTACTTTCAAATCACATACCTAGGGTGCCTGGGTGGCTCAGTTGGTTAAGTGTCTGCTTTTGGCTCAGGTCGTGTTCTCAGGGATTGAGTCCCACATTGAGCCCTGCATTGGGCTCCCTGTTGTTCGGGGAGCCTGCTTCTCCCTCTCCCTCTGCCTGCAGCTCCCCCTGCTTGTGCACATGCCTCTCTCTCTCTCTGTCAAATAAATAAATAAAATCTTAAAAACAAGACAAATCACACATCTAAATCAATTACACATTTTATTTTTTTAAGTTTTTGTTTATTTATTTGAGAGACAGAGGGACAGGGAGCGTGAACAGGGAGAGGGGCAAAAGGAGAAGCTGACACCCTCCTGAGCAGGGAGTCCAATGTGGGACTTGATCCCAGGACCCTGGAATCATGACCTGAGCCGAAGGCAGAGGCTTAACCAACTGAGTCACCCAGGTGCCTCCCCAGTTACACATTTTAAATTAGAATTGTAAGACCTGTTAGTTGCTGTAACAAGAGAAATTTTTAAAAATACTGCGAATACCTAGAATACCAAATACGCACACATTTCTTAATACAAACATATTAACGTTATGTGTTTGATTGTTTTAAATATTTCTATCATTAATTTAAAAATTTCTGAATGTTAAAACAAACTTACCTACTAAGGAAGAACTGCGTC
Source organism: Lutra lutra (assembly GCF_902655055.1). Lineage (NCBI taxonomy): Eukaryota > Metazoa > Chordata > Mammalia > Carnivora > Mustelidae > Lutra > Lutra lutra. Next base: position 50,412,931 of record NC_062284.1, read on the forward strand.
ATCCTAGATGGCTGGGGAGCCCCTTCCCAAGTAACTTTTTGGAAACATGTTCTCAGTGGCCCTGCAGAGATTTTGTTCCAGGACTTTTGGGGGGCTCTTCTCAGGCCCCCAACTGCCCCATGGTACCCTCTTCCATGGATGCTGTGTCATTACTCTCTGAATGGGCCGGTTCCACAGTCCAAGGCCCCCTAGGTTCAAGTTACAACTCATCTAATTCTTCAGCCTACACACACGGAAGTCAGAAACTCCTACCCAGGTTGCTATACAACTTGTTTGGATATAATTAATCTCTTGAAGGGTTGCTATTCTATTCTGAATTCTTTCTACACTCTTTTCTAGCTTCTGGGACCACCACTCTTACAGATTATAGGATGGTCCAATTTCTCCTAGTGCTCCCTGACTCTGGTTATAGCCCTGGGGTATGCGGGGAAACATTTAACAGGATTTTTTTTTTTTTTTAAGATTTCATTCACCTATTTGACAGGGAGAGCAAGGGAGTATAAGCAGGGGCAGCAGCAGAGGGAGAGGGAGAAGCAGGCTCCCCACTGAGCAGGGAGCATGATACGGGGCTCCATCCCAAGACCCTGCGATCATGACCAGAGAAGAAGGCAGCTGCTTAATAGACTGAGCCACCCAGGTGCCCCATATAACAGGATTTTTATTTAACAGAGAATGGGTTTGCTTAGTTGGGATGGATGAAACACTAGAAGAGGTGGGAGAAAACTGTTTCACTGTACTTTCTCTACTTTCTGTTTTAGTACTTTCTGTTATCATTAGATGGTGTTTCAAAGGTATCGTTTTTATCTGTCTCCCAAGCTAGATTACAAATCCTTGATCGCAACAACATAAGTGTGTTTGTCTAACTCCAAAATCACAGCACCCTCCAAAGCTATCACATGTGGGGGTGCCTGGGTGGCTCAGTTGGTTAAAGCCTCTGCCTTCGGCTCAGGTCATGATCCCAGGGTCTTGGGATCGAGCCCCATATCGGGCTCTCTGCTCAGCAGGGAGCCTGCTTCCCTTCCTCTCTCTCTGCCTGCCTCTCTGCCTACTTGTGATCTCTGTCTGTCAAATAAATAAATACAATCTTTAAAAAAAAAAAAAAAAGCTGTCACATGTGTTGGGCTCACGTTAGGAACCCAGGATATCTGGAAGACAGAAAACCCAAGAACTTGTGCGCCCTCTTAAGGCAGTACCTGGGATAGATGGTGAATTACCGGAGAAGGAAACGAAGGAAAAAGAAGGAGTTCATACAGGTGTCTCTTAGATGAGGCCCTTGAATGATTGGGTATGATATTTCCACCAACAAAGGTGGGGAGATTGCAGGAGGAGGGGCAAGTCTGGAAGGCAGGCAGATCATGAGCTCAGTTCTGAGTGTCTTTCTTGAGATGCCTGCAGGAAGTGGAGGGGGCTGGTGAGGGCAGGTAGATGGCCAGGCACTTGGGAGATGCGGGAGGGAGGTATGTTCTCGGGAGCAGGTAAGTGGCCACTGAAGCCCTGGACGTGCACCAGGTTCCTCTAGGGAGTGTTGTTGTGAGAAGAAAAGAGAGCTAAGAATATGCCCCTGAGGAACACCCTCGCTTGAGGTGGAGACAGAGGAAGTGGAGCTGCCCACAACACTGGGGAGATGCCAGGGCGGGTAGGAGAAGGTTGTTTTCCTCTCACTTCCAGCACGTCTTCCTTGGTCAGAAACAGAGGGTGGCCAGACGGTGACAGTGATGAGCGGAGTGTGGTGTGGCAAGGCTGCCAGGACGTGTCTAGGGGAAGCTATATTTGGGGTGGGCCACTGTAGGTGTGGTAGGTCACGGGGAGCTCTGCATTCAATCTCTTTCTCTAGAAAGCAGGGAAGAGGGCTGGGAGTCAGAACTGTTGGAGTCTCTGCTTTCTCTGCCACTTTTACGTTCCCCAAACACTCTTGGCTTATTCTGACCTCTAATCTGTGTAGGAAAATCTCTTTCTAAATATGGGAAAGAGGCAGAGTTGGTGGAGGGAAGGAGAGGGGCTGCTTCACTGTTGAGTGTGTGTGTGTGTGTGTTGATGTGTGCTTGTGTGTGTTGGCCACACACGTGCACGTGTATGAATTTGTGTCCCTGTGTATGGATGTGTGTGTCTCATGTCAGTATTTATGTGCCCATATGTGTATAATATGTGTATGTTTTTCTCTGAGTGTCTCACAGGAAAGGTAGAGAAATTGAGAGGAAGCATCGAGACACTTTTATGCCAATTTGATAGAGTAATTTTATGCTAATTGAATCTAATGATAAGAAATTCGGCCTTGTGTTTTCTACACATATATGTTCTATTTTATTTTTCTAGTAATTCACTTTTTTTGTATTTTGTGAAAGCGTGGGTCTGCGGCAGACTGCACACAAAACTCCTCCTTCCTCATAGTTCGAGAAGCACGAATTAGGACCAGATCAACATTCTGGGAAGGTCCTGATTCTGAAATTCCCAAGGGAGAGAGACTCACTTCAGAACGCTGAGGTTCCTGCTCTGGGTCGTATCAAGGAAGCATGAGGACAGACAAAGGGGTGGGGGTCAGGCCTCAGATCTGACTGGCGTCTGGGGGCACAACCTGCTCTTCCTCCCCTTCCTCTCCCCTAAGTGAGATGGGACCACCAGGCAGTTCTCAAGTGGGTGGGAGGCTGACCCTGCTGTGCCTCCAAGCCCACGCCTGTTCAAGGTGCTGCCCTCCTTCCCTCCTGCAGAACAGGAGAAGCTGATGACTAACAGGTAAGATGGGGTTTCCAAACCTCCATACTTCCCCCGGGATAGTTAACACACACTCGGGGGGGGGGCGTGGAGGGGGAAGAACAGAGTCTTTTATTGCATGAAAACCAGACACCTTGGGCCGGTACAGGGAACCCAGGCAGATCTTCCTGCCTTTCTTCCTTAAATAATCTTCCCTGCCTGGATCCCTCTAAAGTGTCCAAACACAGCCGTCCCAAGGCCCTGACTTGGTTGGCATTTGCCATTTTATATTCCTTTTTTTTAAAGAGGGTCTCCAAAATCATGCACACCTTAAGGCCCACAAAACCTAGGTCCACCTTTGCTGAGATCTTCATGGTACCAAACTCAGAAAGCAAGACAAGCAACAATGAAGGGCTAAAGAGAATGTCTCCTCTTTCCTCATCACTTGGAGCATCCATAAAACCCCCTATGGAATTAAGAGTATGTGAAATTGGGTGTGTGGGAGGGAAGTGGTATTGGCAAAGAGGGGAAGGATTAGTTGAGAACTCAAGGGAGGGAATTCAGCAGCCATGTCTGGAGTCTGCAGAGCTTGGGGTGGGGATGGTGGGGGGACACCTGGCTTTAGATAGTATTACCATGGGCACAGGGACCATTGTTACCAGCTGGAACCAGGCCATCCTTGTGGTGTGGTGGGACACAGGCCATGGTGGAAGGAGTGGCCAGCTGCTGGAGCGGTCTGGACACCTCCCTGAGATGAGCTCACATGTGAGTAAGGACACAAGCCCTTGGCCCAGGTGGCAGTTCTCATAGCCCTTCTTGCAGACTTGTTGACCTTTCCCGTCACTGTGTTGCATCCATGGGGCCTGGGTTGCACTTTCTGTGCTGAGTCTCAAACCTCAAAGCTGAGGTCTTGTGACTGAGCTTGGCCCTGGCTGGGACCTCAGGCACCCACAGCCCGAGCAGCAGGGGCAGCGGCAGAGGGCGGGATCCTGCTCTGGCGGCTGCTCTCTCTCGTAGGGGAGCAATGGCACAGGGGAAAAGTGTGACACCATGGGGGGAACCCTGTTTGCCCCTCCAAGAATTTCGTACCCTAAGGCAATTATGCAGGGCCTCCATGGCCTCAGACATTTAAGAACACCACTGACGTTTTATGGTTCAGTCCCAGAAGATAATGTGCCTTTTTATGCCCTACAATAAATACGTACATTGTTTATCTCTCATAAGAGTTTTATGAGGCAAGTATGATTACATTTTTTAACATATGACCAAACTGAGACTCAGAAAAGTTAAGGAAATTGCCTATCACCCCACAGTTAAAGAGAGGCAGAAAGAGGATTTTAATCAACACCTCTCGGTTTCCAACGCCCTGTGTTCTTTCCACACTCCCAGGTTTCTTGTTTCAAGCACTGAGAGTCAGATCATAGGGGAAACAAATCTCGAAAGGAAAATGGTCTAAGGGTCCGTACTTCACTCTCCCAGGCTAGTTCAGGTGTTCCTGAGTCAGTGTTAAGGTGGTGGAATGAAGCTTATTTCTTCCTGTTCTGTGGCCTAGTTTCTCACCCAAGCTAGAGAAACAGTCACTTCCAGTAAAGGAGCCCCTGTTCCAGCTGGCCAAGCCCCATGGTGCGTTGGGTTCTTTCTGTGGCCATTTGCCCTGTTGAAGAAAGTCTTGGAATGATAGAGTGTCAGAGTTGGAAGAGTCCTTAGACATATCCTAATCAACTCCCTCCAGTTGAAGGAGCTGGAGTTTGTGAAAGAGGCCACCTATGAATGGCAAAGCTGGGGCCAAGAGCTTTCTGACTTTAACCCACCCCTTTGGTGTGGTGCCAGGCTGAAAAGGGAGGAAGAAAATGGTTCCCATAGGGAGAGCACACAGTGAGGTCTCTGTTTGTGGTCTTGGATGGTGCATGAACATTGCCTTCAGTAATTCTCTTCTGATCTTGTGATAACATTTAGGAGGAAGTCTTTTAGAGTAAGGAGGTAAATTCTTTCTCCCCCTTTCCAATAGAGACCACAGATCTCAGGCTGAGTCTTCAGCTGCAAACAATATCTGGATAGAATTTTTAAAAACTGGATGATACTGGGGCTCCTGGCTGGCTCAGTCTATGGACCATGCGACTTGATCTCAGGGTTGTGAGTTCGAGCCCCACGTTGAATGTAGGGATTACTTAAAAACTATCATAATTAAAAAATAAAATGGGTGCCTGAATGGCTCAACTAGTTAAGCATCTGCCTTTGGCTCAGGTCATGATCTCAGGGTCATGATCTCAGGGTCATGAGATCAAGCCCCACGTTGGGTGTAGAAATTACTTAAAATAAATAAATAAAACTTAAAAAAATTTTTAAAATACCGAAGAATTTACATATATAGATATATGTATGTCTTTTAAAGATTTATTTATATATTTATATAAAGATTTATTTATATATCGATATAAATATTCTCTCTGTATATATCTTTTAAATATTTATTTATTTATTTGAGAGGTGGGGCAGAGAGAGTCCCAAGCACACTCCATACCCTGGGCAGAGCCCCACGTGGGGCTCAGCCTCACCACCCTGAGATCATGACCTGAGCGGAAACCAAGAGTCAGATGCCCAAAAGACCGCTCTACGTATATATTTAGTAAATTACAGGACTGGCAGTGAGGGGATATTGTAACAATCGTCAAGGGACAAAGCAAATGACTGCAGTTGGCACACTTGGTCTGGGCTACAGCTTATCACTTACACACTTATCACTTCATTGCCTTTGAGATAAAATGCTCCTCAAAGTGGCACAAATCACAGAGGCTCCTAGGACCTGCGTTGCCAGAGGGTAAACTGCTGAAATTTTTGTCCCTCTGCCACCGAGGTGGAGCCTGGTTCACCAACGAAGCTCACCTTTTCCACGGCAGGGATCTCTTCATGTGTTCCTCCCCTCAAAGCTCACAAAACATTGATTTTTGAGCCCAGGAGAACATTATCCAGCCAACAGTTGACTTGGGCCCCAGGGAGCAAATATATACTTATTTATCCAGAAGTCATTTCTCTTTTGCAGGCCCTCAGCTGAGCTTCTCCCATGGGTTTGGGAGGATCACCAAGTGATTATTCATTAACAGTTGCAGACCCAAACCTCTGGGCTTTGGAATGAGGGTGGGGATGAGAGGGATCGGGGAGGGGGGCGAGCCAAGGACTGGCATGAACTTTCCATGCTGACTGAGATAACTGACCACAGATTTTGCAAGCTCTGAATCCAATTAAGTTGCAAATATGCTTTAACTCAGGTAGATGCTGAGCCTGCAGCTGGCCAACCCCACTCAGGCAGGCCTGGGAAAGGGGTTCCTTCGATCATGTGTTTGGTCCTAGTCATCATCATAACTCTTCCCAACTGCCACAGTCTCAGGGCCCTTTTACCCATTAAGCACCAGAGGCTCAGTGCCTAGGGTTTGGGAGGTTTTCAAGGGCCTATGCTATTGAAGACCAGGAAGAAAACTACATTCTCTCCAAAACAGGAAAAGTCAACTTCCAAAATCAACTGTAAAATATGCACTTACCTGTTATCACAGTAACAAAGTTGACTTAATTTATTTTGAAATTTGGCACTCATAAAAAGTTTATTACATTGCAAAACAATCTTAGGTTAGATATTCTCATTTTATAAGAATTCTCAAGTACTATAATTGCAGAAGGAGCAGTACCAATTGCAAAGTATTTGTAGTCAATTTCAGATGTAAAGCTTTAAATATAATTTCAGATACACTTTGGCAAGAATGATACTGAATGAGGAATATGTATATTAAATATATTCAGTGTGATGGAGTGTTATGGTGTCAAGCATGGTATAGTGGTACTAAACACGGCCCTACTTGTGGGTCCAGTCAGCACAGGCTGTACCACACCAGCAGAAGGAAAGAGACACTACTAACCACAATTTCATGAAGGTCTGCTTGGCACAGCGATAAGTACATTGTTAAGAATTCTAGCTATCATTTTAAAAAGCATTTACTGGGGCACCTGGGTGGTTCAGTCGGTTAAGTGTATGACTCTTGATTTCAGCTCAAGTCATGATCTTGGGGTCCTGGGATGACCCCTGCATCAGGATCTGTGCTTAGTGTGGAGGCTGCTTGAGATTCTCTCTCTCTCTGCCCCTCCCCATACTCATGAGTGTGTGCACTCTCTCTCTCAAATAAATAATTTTTTTCTTTTTTTAAAAAGATTTTATTTATTTATTTGACAGAGAGAGAGAGATCACAAGTAGGCAGAACAGCAGGCGGTTGCGGGGGGGGGGGGGGGCGGACAGGCTCCCTGATGAGCAGAGAGCCTGATGTGGGGCTTGATCCCAGGACCCTGAGATCATGACCTGAGCCAAAGGCAGAGGCTTAACCCACTGAGCCACCCAGGTGTCCCCAAATAAATAAAAATTTAAATAAGTGTTTACTGTGTACCAAGGCATTGTACTTTGTATAAAATTTTATCTGCAAAGCATTTATGTGGTCCATGTTATTACCCCCCCTCCCCCTTTTACAGAAAAGGAAACAGAGGCTTGGAGAGGTTAAGGTTACAGATTTATTAAGTGGGATTGAAAATGACATAGGTCTGGTTCCAAAGTTATGTTGTTCCTTTCTGCCATATTGTTTACCCGTTTATTGATGTTACCTTATGGGCTAAGAGTCACCTGGTGACTAAATTCTATTCTAATGGATTGGTCTTCCTTTTGTCTACTGGGCATGTTTCGCTCTTTTCAACTGCACTTCTGTTTGTTGTTGTTGTTGTTTGTTTGTTTGTTTTTTGTTTTTCCTTCCCTGAGAGCCCTCCCTCAAATGTTATTCATCTTTCAGAGCTCAGCTTGATCACATGGGTGAACCCTTCCAGTCAAATCTACCCTGGGCTAATCCCTCCTGAACCTCACGTCCTTCAGCATTACTTCCTGGTACCACTCATTTGGGTTTTTAGATGTGTGCTTCCTTGCTTTGTTATTTGATTCTTACATGTGTGTCCAGTCTTCCCAACTGGATGGAAAACTCGTGGGACAGGAATCAGGTCGTCTTGTGCTTCTCTAGCCCAGAGGGGACACTCAGTGACTGTGCTGCCTCTCAGAATCCTCGTTGTTTGTAACACAAGGATGTGTAACAGTTGTATAACTTCTAAAATGCTCCTGGTACTAAGACTCTATGAAACAAGAAGAAACATCCAAGTGCTCACAGCCAGACTAGAACGTAAGAAGAAACTGCACAGTTAGACCCTGAGGTAGCTCAAAGGAGGAAACGCAGAGAATCAGTGACGATCCCCTAAAGACTAGTGTTTTCTGGATCTTCGAGGAAGGGTGGGTGAGAGTGCCACAGAAGTCTGTCTGGGTGGTGGGCATGAAGGACAGCAGCAGCATGAAGAAAGTCCTTGACCTACAAGTGCCACCCTCAGGATGGGTCATCAGGCTTCCCCCTCTGAACGTCCTTCTGGTGGCGAGAGGCAGAGTCTCCAGGAAGAAGGGGGTTCTGGAGGAGTGAGGAGGTGCAGGAGGGGCCGGGGCCACTAGGAGTGGCTAAGGGGAACATGGCATATGCATTTTTTTATCCTTTGCTTGGGTCCTGTGTGAGCCTGTCCAGAAGTGCTTCCTGGTCGCTCAGTGGAGAGCAATGGGAGGATCCATGGTGACTACTGAACTGGAAGCGACATGCTCTGATAAGTTCTTCGAGACAGGGTGTGAGAGGAACTGCTGCTGCCGCCGTCCGGAGGCGCCAAGGTGGAGACAAGCTGGGATGCAGAAGGCTTGAAATAAAATCTACCCAGAGGGAAGCCCGATGATGGTAGAACATCAGCTGCTGGAGGCAAGTGGTTGCTGACAGTTGTGTCTCTGGGCTCCACATAGCTTTTTAGCTAACTTTCTGCCCAACAGCTTGACACATCCATGGTGGACCACCTGGAGCCAGGACAGGTGACAGGAGGAGCACTTATTCCTGGCAGTGATCCCCGCCGCCCCGGCCTTTGATCAGCTCCAGCCGTGCAAACTTGCTGCGGTGCTGATTCAAAAATGAGATGAGATTGTGCATGTTGAGCTTCCCAGTGATGTATGTCCTGAGTATGTATAATGATATCCTTGCGAGAGAGAGAAGAGACAAAGGAACAGAATAGTGTAAACCAACTGATCGTCCAGGGAACTGGACGATTTTCTAGCTCAGGCTAGAAAAGCCCAAAGGTGAACAAGAAGGGTGAGGCTTCAGGGCAGCGTCCTGCTCTTGAGCAGCTCTGGAAGAACAAGCCTACCATGCCCAGCTCTTCTGACTATACTTCTTTGTCTCTTTACTAGGATCCAGGACCTTGGTGATGAGTCAACAACCACCAGGCTGGGGGTGGTTGGTCTCACAGAGGCAGGGGTTTTGTCAGAAGCTTCCAATAGGGAATCTCTCCAAGAGAGATTCTCATCCAAGAGGGGTCCTTGGCTCTGAAGACCCATGGCCATGACATATCTTGGATCCTGGTTTCTGAACTCTGAGTCTCAGAGTTCTGTTACAAGAAATTCATTGCCATATTCCTTCTAAAAAGTATCACTCTGTTCCCAGTGGCTGACCCTGTCCCCTGCCAGGTCCATTTTCTCTTTACTGTGTAGCTCTTTGGGGTCTTCTCAAGGAGCCCATTCCACCACAATCTTGCCTCAGCAGTTGGACTGTCTCCCTTGCTCTTGAGTATAGGATCTGTCCTCAGGAAACAGAGCATGTAATCTTCAGCCCAACCAGAGCTGAAGCAGGGGGTTCTGCTCACATGTGTTTTGTGGTCTTTGACTTATTACAAGCCTGTGTGCAGCATTTGGATCTCCCAGGGGTGATAAAAACAACAGTGATAGAAATGATCATAGCTAATATTTACTGAGGGGTTTATGGGTTCTAGTCACTGTTCTAAATGCCTTATGTATATTTTTTCTCTGCCTCTCTTTTATTTATTTATTTATTTATTTTTAGCACGTGAAGGACCTTCCTACTGCCCTAACCCCATACTATCTTATCTTCCTTACCCAGTTCTTGAAGAGAAATACTGGTCAGAGACTCAGACCCATGAAGAGCAAGTTAAGGAAAACCCCGTTAAGGCTAGTGTACTCCTACCTTTGACTGAATGCAGACATATGAGGGGTATACAAAGACACATAAGATAACTGTCTTCTTTCCCAGTTTTCCTGAAGTTATTTGGGGGAGGGAAGGGGAAGTAATTTAAAACATTATTTTTACATAAAATAAAACTGTATGATGGAATATATTGAAAAATTCAAATAAATTACAGATTATTTTTTACAATTTAAAATGTTTTTGCTTTAAAGTAATCTCAAATTTATAAGTAAGTTTCAGAAAAAGTACACAGAGCTCCCCTATATGCTCTGACCAGATTCCCCAATTATTAACATTTCTGAACTATTTGAGAATAGGTTACAGACATGATGTTCCATTACCCCTTAATACCAAAGTGAGTATTTCCTAATTACAAGTTTCCTTGCCTACATCAGCACAGCACAACCATCCAAACCAGGAAATTAGCTTTGATCTCTTATTACCCACAAATGAAAATTTAAGATAACATATAAGACATCTATGCACATGGCTATTTTAAAATATTAGTTAAGTGAAAGAAGGAGGCTTCAGAGAGGGTTCATGTTTGCTGGGCAAGACTTGAGGTATTTGAATGAAATTTCCTTTGCCATTACTAGCTCTTCAGGGAAAAGTCTGAGACACATTGCTCTGTGTCTAATTGACCATGAGAACTCAGCCGTGGATGCACCAACTTTGAAGGTAAAGAATAGTGACCCTTACCAATGACAAAATGTTTTGGGATGTCTCAGGCCCACCTGGAGGTCTGCCAAATGTTTTCCTACTGGCTCCAAAAAGCAGATGGAAAGTGAAGACCTTTGTTCTTGCCGCATGCTCTTATTCATGTCTCCAACAGCCAGTGGTATGGCCCAAGGACATACTTGACTGGTTTGTAACCAAGTCCTTGGGTACTGTTTTGTTCCCATCTCACTGACACAATATGAACATTCAGGTGAAGGGGATGTGATCCATGGGTGAGAGGCAGAAACGTAAACACACTGGGATTACGGACACTAAGCTCTCTTTTGGATGAACATGCTTTTCTCTCAAGTCTGGGAATCTACCCATTTGCAGATTGATTTGCCAGACCACGGACAGTGAATTTGACTTTGGGAAATGTCTAAGATCCATCTGGGATAATTAATTAGAACTCCAGTTTGGAAATATCACTGGACTGGTTCAAGAAGCCCGAGTACTTACTTAAACTAGCCATGTGATCTTGGACAAGATGTTCAAGTCCTCTGGGTATTATTTTTCTCATTTGCAAAATGGGGAAGGCTGGACTAGATGACTTCTGAGGTCAGTGGATATAATCTCTTGTAACATTTTAATTTTATGAATATCTGCCGAAAGAGCCTAAAGCTTTATAGACGTGTAGATCTGTGTTGTGCTAGATGCCACAGCCTGAGCAGGAGTTTGTATTAATTTATACCAAGTCAGTTTATGCTTTAAATGTGTAAGCTCAACTAAGTTTCTATGTGAAGACCACTGAAAGCGACAGCTATGATGTTTTCCCACTGCAAGCAGTCCACTGGAAAGCAGGGAAGGACCATGAGCCATGGGCCCTGGTGGCAATTTTGAGTGATGGAAGACAAAGTAGGAAAGGGAGCTGAATCTGGGAGTGGGAAGGATGTGAGGGTTCACGATGGAGGCAAGGGCATAGTAAGGTCACCTGAGGACGGACTTAGATGTCAGGAGGGGAAGTTGGAAATGTCACTAGAGCCCTCTCGCCATTAATTGCTGTGATACATGAACCCTTTAAAGAGGAGCTGGAGTAGAGGACACCCTCAAACATTAGTGGCCCTAAATCCTCTGCCTTCTTTTTACATCTTTTGATTCATGGAGGGTAGAGCTGGGGGGAAAAAAAACAACCCTTAACTAGTCTGAACAGAAATACTCAATTTTTTTTTAAAGATTTTATTTATTTATTTGACAGACAGAGATCACAAGTAGGCAGAGAGGCAGACAGAGAGAGAGGTGGAAGCAGGCTCCCCGCAGAGCAGAGAGCCCGATGTGGGGCTCGATCCCAGGACACCAGGACCATGACCTGAGCCGAAGGCAGAGGCTTTAACCCACTGAGCCACCCAGGTGCCCCAGAAATACTCAATTTAATGCCCCCCCTTTTTCGCTCCAATTGGAGCTTGCCCCCTACCCCCACCCCACTCCAAATTACTTTACCTAGAGCGATAATGCATATTGTCCTTTTTGTCTGACCTTGAGCCTTACTTTATCCACTCTTGGCTAGGGACTACTTTTGGCAAAGGGAGGCTAAGGAGGAGTTTGGCCTCTGTTTAAATCCTTTGTTCTTCTGTCACGGAAATCAGTCCTGTTCCATCCATCACAGGTTTGGTCACTTGACATTTGACACCGCAGCAATAAATATAAATGATTACACCTCTTGAACTTTTCCTATAGGCCAGCCACTGTACTAAGTGCTTAAAATATATTGTCACATTTAATCTACCTGATACTCCTATGAAGTAGGTTACCTTTATATAAATGAGGATTTTCCATCATAATGTGTATTTATGGGTAGACATCTTTCTTTAGTTCTGCTCTTGGGAACTATGGGCTTCATAGTTCTATTATGTTCCATAGCCCTATTAGTGATGTTTTCTCATGCTCCTGTGGTGTCATGGTGCTCCCAGCCTGACTGCTTTGGAGCCCAGCACAGGCAAACATCCTGGCAAGAGCTGTACCTGCTCTTTTTCTACCTTCCATGGTGGGATAGGGGTAGGTGAAGACCTATAAAAGAGAAAATCATGAAAAATAAAAAATAAAATAAAATAAAAGAGAAAATAAAAAATCTTCAAAGTCCTTTTGGAAGCTCAGTCATGCAGGAGCATAGAATGGGCCAAGGTTCTCTCAAAGGAAAGGGTCCCTGGATGTTATTGCTATTGGTATGTTTTTTTGCTGCCATAGCACTGGGGTTATCTCCTAGAGCCATGGATACTATCAATAGGGTCATTGACACTATGAATCAATGTGTGGAGAAAGGTCCTCATCTCAAGGGCATTTCCTCTTCCCATGTTCTGCCCTTGAGATCGGGACACTTCTCACATTGATTCAACTGGCCTTCTTGTCTATGGGTTATTTGCTTCAGAGTATGGAGACTTTGGGAAACCAGGGTCATGTAAAAGAGTCTCCTACCTAATGTACCTTGGTTCTCTCTTATAGGAAGTTGAGTGAGCTCTAGTACCAGTTCTTGCGTTATTTTCTTTACTGGACTCCATTTCTTTTCTTTCTTTCTTTCTTTCTTTCTTTCTTTCTTTCTTTCTTTCTTTCAAGACAGAGCACACACAAGTGAGCAGGTGGGTGGGGCAGAGGGAGAGGAAGAGAGAGAATCTTAAGCAGGTTCCATGCCCAGAGCAGAGCCCAGCGCCTGACATGGGGCTCCTTCTCAAGACTCTGAGATCATGACCTGAGAAGAAATCGAGAGTCAGACACTTAACCGACTGAGCCATCCAGGCGCCCCATACTGCTCCTTAGGTCCAGGTTGAAACAATTTTCTTTAAAGGAACCTACACAAGGCTGGGCATGTTCCCCTGCACACCCTCCTCCCCTCTCCAACTCCTACCCCCAGAAACAGAAGTGTTTAGTAACTAATCAGCCTCCTTTCCCCATCCTTCAAGTTTCAGGTAGGAATACATCAAGCTTCAGCCAGCCCTGGTAATTGTCCCAAGCCTGTTATTCACTTTGGATCTCATATTTGACCTTTGGAAAGCTGAATAACCAAATGCTTATTTCAGCATTATTCTTGGCATCTGTCAACTTGGTTTTTTTTTTTTTTTTAGATTTTTATTTATTTGACAGATCACAAGTAGGCACAGAGGCAGGCAGAGAGAGAGAGAGGAGGAGGAGGAGGCAGGCTCCCCGCTGAGCAGAGAGCCCGACGTGAGGCTCGATCCCAGGACCCTGGGACCATGACCCGAGCAGAAGGCAGAGGCTTTAACCACTGAGCCACCCAGGTGCCCCTGTCAACTTGGTTTTGATCAAGGTCATGTGAAGGAGTGGGTGACTGTCAATCAGTTAAAGCATCAGTAATGAGAACAAGGCAAGTCATTTGGATTCATTGTTAATATCTGAATCACTTTCAAATATTAGTGAGCACTCTAGATGTAACCTGAGAGTGAAATTTTCCTTATGAACTTTTTTAAATGTTGAAATTCTATCAGTCAGTAGAAGTATAAATGCACATTTATTATTTTAAGAAAAATTGTCTAGGGGTACCTGGGTGGCTCAGTCAGTTAAGTGTCTGCCTTTGGCTCAGATCATGATCCTGGAATACAGGATCAAGCCCTGCTTCTCCCTGTTCAGCAGGGAGTCTGCTTCTCTCTCTGGCCCTCACCCTGTTCATGTTCTCTCTCTCTCTCAAATAAATAAATAAAATCTTAAAAAAGGAAAAAGAAAAATGCTATAATAATGGTTGTCAAAGCCTATATTATATACAAAACAATGAAGAATTGTCACATAAAATAGGAAAATTAGTTGACCTAATATAAAGTAGGAGATAGTGTATTAGCTGGATAACTTTAAAAAGATCCTTATATACTTTTTGATCCAAAAGTATTTTAACAATTTAATAAACAGCATAAGTACTATTACACTCAAGAAATATTATAAGGCATAACAACAGAAATTAGATTATATCTTACTTCTATGATTCCATGATATCGTAGTCATTATAGAATTGATTGGTATACTTAGATTTATCATGTTAAATAAAATAATTCTTAAGAACTATACATTCAGGAGGATTTTTTTTTGAGGTATAACTTACATACAGTCAAGTACACAAACCTTAAGCATACAGCTAAAGGGGTTTTCTGACAAAATAAACATAACCAGACCAAGAAAGAATATTTCCAGCTTACCTCTTACCCCTTCCCAGTTAGTGCTCCCCAGGCTACCATTATTCTGAACTCCATCACCACAAATTACTTTTGAATTACGCTGAAGTTTTAGTTACTTAATATTATTTAGGTAATGAATCTTTCAAGAAAAAGTTTTATTTGGGAATTCTTGTTTTGAGAGTACGCAATAAAGCATCATTTTAGCCACTTCAAAATTTTGTGTGGAGGGTATCTTCAAAACCATAATATCCGTAAGAAAAAATATCAATATATATAATTTATATTTATATGTGATAAATATCAATTTATACAATTTATGTGTATACAAATATATAAAAAGTTACAATAAGGGGCTGCCTGGGTGGCTCAGTGGGTTAAGCCTCTGCCTTCGGCTCGGGTCCTGATCTCAGGGTTCTGGGATCGAGTCCCGCATCGGGCTCTCTGCTAGGCAGGGAGCCTGCTTCCTCCTCTCTCTCTCTCTCTCTCTCTGCTTGTGATCTCTCTCTCTGTCAAATAAGTGAAATCTTAAAAAAAAAAGTTACAATAAAAAGAATAAAGAAAAATCAATACCCCTAAGTATCTTGCTTTTCTAGGCATCTCAGTCAAAACCATCTATTTAGAGTGATAAATGTAGAGTGTAACGACCATAGGACATGTAGATTTACACTCAGTCATTTGGCATTTGGCCACATGTGTATGTAGTGCATCTCTACTTCAAGGCTCATCAATGTATTGGCCCCACACTCTGCTTGAATTGTTCAATGTTCGGCTTTTTCTTTGACCATCCCCTCCCTACCTTCTCTCCTCCTCTCAAACCACCCAGCCCACCTAGCTGGACTTTGCTTGCAGACTTGTCCTCTAGCCTACTCAAGAACATCACTCTAGCAGGAGAAAGCCTTCAAGGAAAACTGAGTGGGGTATTTGCCTTAATCTGCATGCTTGCCAAGGTGAATATGACTAGACTACTATCTGCTGCTACCAGTGATCATTATTAGATGCTCACCAGTGCCACGGGCTGATTAAGGCTACATAGAAGTCATTTCTAAATCTTCCTGCAATCCTGTTGGGTAGGTGGGATTACTCCTGCAATTTCACTGTACGAAAATACAGCCGCAGAGAGGTTCATTCCTTTACTCCAGGTCACATAGCCGGGAAGACGGAGCCAACCAAGATTTACACCCAATTTTATCTGGCTCCAAACTGGCTCTGACTCTGGTAAGGAGTAAGGGAGCACTGGCGGTGTCCGGGAGGGACAGAAAGAGAACAGATGCCCCAACTCGGAAGGGAAGGTCTACCAAGGTAACTGGACGTTGAAGTAGGGCAGGCATGGGGCATCGTGCAGTTTGTCTGGGGCTGAAATAAAGGAAAGAAAGAAGGGGCTAGTGATGGTCAGGACTGCGGGCAATGGAGGTGGGCTGGGACGTGGGCACCTCACAATAGACCCAAGATAAGGCCATAGCTTCTCCAGTTCTACTCACTCGAGACAGAGCAAGGGTGTCTGCAGCCCAGGGGGACTAGGAGATGGCATTTCCACATCTCAAGCCCTCCGGCCTGGGCAGACTGCCAGAGTGGGGAGCCAGGGAAGCACCGAGGCAGGACAGATCATTATCAGAGGAAGGAAGCTCTGGCAGCTCCCACCAGCCTGTTTGTGACCAGCAGGCTCCGGGCCACGGAAGTCCCTTAAGGTCAAGGGAAATGTGATCCTGGAGCAGGGGGATGAAGCTGGGACACTCCCCTGACCCTATGCCTTCAGGCCAAAGGGATCTAGCCAGAGCCAGGCCTGGGGCCCAGGTCAGAAGAGCAGTGGGCTAGAGAAGGGGGAGGCCAATTAGAGAGGCAGAAAGAGAATGAATTAAGATCCCTGGAACACCTCATAAACAGCTCTTGGCTAGAGGGCTAGTGACCTTGATTGCAGCGGACACAGGGCAACTGGCTCCTCAGAGCTCTCAGGGTACATTTCTTCATGGGTGAACTCTTACCCAGTTCTCTTGTCTCTGTCTAGGTCTCTCCTTTTTAGCCCAAGGGACAAGCACAAAGTGCTCTGTATTTAGAATAAGGAGACCTAGGTTCCAGTCCAGGTTCTGCTACTAACCAATTTGACAAGCTCTTCAATTAATTGCACTTTCTGAAAGCTCCATTTCCTCCCCCAAAGAAAGTCCATTATCCCTCTTGAGTCTATTTCCCAAGGGACTCATGTGGCAATGCCATGAAAAACCTAAAATTTATATAGTATAAACATGGAGTGGTACTTCGTTTTCTTTCTTTCCAGCCATCTCTCCACACACAGGTCATGTCACCAGCACGTTAGTTGTAAAAGATTCCTAGTTCAGGAACAGGAACAGCTCTGTCCATAAATTTCATACCCTCCTTGTCCTTTCATTTCCTCCTCTTGTCATGCTGCTGTGAAAAGATGCGTCAGGAGAGAGAGGTCCAAGGCATAAACCAGGGAACCCATACTCCTAGCTTGCTCAGTCCCTCTCTTGGGGTATAAGCTCCTGGGAAAAGAGCCACAGAAAGAAGAAAGGCCATCTCTTCTGGAACTCAGCCCTCTTAGAAGAGACTGAGCTAGGAAGGGCCCTAAGACATGGGAGGAAGATAACCTGTGGGCATATGAGGAGTGGCCTAGAGGCCCAGAGAGGGAAGTCAGGTGTAGCATGAGAGGGAGGAAGGCCGAAAACCTAAAGGGTTTTGTCCAAGTGCACAGGAAGCAGTTTGAATTTCCTAGAGTCCCCTTTCTCAGGAGGGTCACAGGCCACAATGTAAGAAGCAACCTCTCCTCTCTTTGTATTTGCACCCTGGGTACTTCCTTGAGTTGAGCTCACATGTGCTCAGCGAGACACGGTTTTTGCTCTGGTGGCAGTTTCTTCGACCCTTCTTGGCAGGCTACCATGGGGGTGTGATATGTGGTGGCCACACTGGAGAAGGTTTGATGCAGGAAGGTGTTGAAGGGTTTGCAATGTTTTGTGTACTTGTTGACCTTGCCCATCACCGTGTTGCATCCCTGGGGCCTGGGCTGCACGTGCTGAATTTCAAACCGCAGAGCCGAGGTCATGTTGCTGGGCTTGGCCCTGAATGGATCCTTAGGCACCCACAGCCACAGCAGCAAGGGCAGCAGCAGAGGGCAGGACCCTGTTCTGGCGGCTGCCATCTCTTGTAGGGAAGCAGTCAGGATGGAGGGCTGGGGTTGCTGGGATCAGACAGCAGGTGGTGAGAAATTAGTCTTTCTGTCTGTGTTCTATCTCATCACCATTTCTCTCCCCTAAGTCTCCTTCTCCCCTCCCTCTGTGTCCCATCCCTTCTTCCTGCTCTGTTTGCCCTCCTCACCCACTGTGACCACATCCCCCTCACCCCATATGCCTGTCTTCCCCCATCCTGTCCTTTTGGTCTCCCACTCTTTGTTCTATCGCTTCTTCTTCAAGCCCCATCCCCCTTGTCTCCTTCTCCCTTGCTCTGTGTCTCATCCTCTCCATGAAACCACCCCATGTCCCCCTGTATCCCCATTCTATGTCTCCATCCCCCACCTCACTCTCCTCTCTCCCCTATGTGTGTCCTTATCCTCAACTCCTTTGTCTGTCACATCGCTCACCTGCATCAGAACCCGTCCCTTCTCTGTCCTCTCTCCTCACCCAGGTCCCTCCACAGTCTGCACCTCCTCGCTGAGTCCTTGTATGGAAGCTCCTGCTCTGGGGCTGAGGATGCCCTTACCTGCCACTGGCCTCAGATCACTTGCCTTTTGACTCCTTAAGAGATGGCCTGAGCTATGTTGCTTCTGTTTGGAGCAGACTGGGGTGCAGTTGGGGATCAGAAATTAATCAAACATATGTGCCTTTCCACCTAGATGTCCCAAGTAAGTGGATACCTATGGAGCTAGTGTACCTGCCTGAACAGGTTCAGCAATGAGGAAACATCACTCCCCACACTCCAAGACTAGATTTGGCCCCTGGCCACATGGTTTCAGTGACTCTACTAAAGCACCGGACCCAGGTGTCAACCCCAAAATGCATTTCAGGGAGAACTGCCATTTATCTCCTATAGACATCTCTGGTTCATGATTCTGGGAAGAGCCAATCCCTGTGGTGGTAAGAATAGCTTTTTCTCTAACCTGAGGTACAGAGGGAATAGCCTCGAATATGGCTTGGTGTGATTTCTTGTCATCAGGTCTTCCTGCTTATCTTTTGGAGGAGATGGAGAAGACAGGGAAGCAGACGAATCATCACAGTCACGATGCCCAACACCACCCCACCTCAGCTATTCTGCAGTGATTTACTCCTCTGGTCACTCCTCAGTGCCAGGAGTACCAGGTGGCTGAGCAGGGTCACCTGGCTTTACCTGGCGAAGGCTCCCAACACCTTTCATCCTTCACTCTCTTCCTCCCTACTTCGTTGAGATTGGCAAAACTTAAATACTGTCCAAATTCGGAAATGCTGTTGGGGGTGGTGGTTGCTTCATTCTGCCTTAGGTCTTGCTCTTGTGTGCCCTGTTCCTTGCAGTAGTCATAGGTGTGCGGAGAGCCCGAGTTGGCACTGCTCTGGGGGCTCGAGTGAGCTTGGCATATGGTACTCAGAAGAATCGAGACACTGAGGATTAGAAGTATCATACTCTGTGGGTGGGAAGATCTGGAAAACTGAGATGAACAGTTCTTTTGTTTTCAGGATTCACCTGTAAGTAATAGGTGATCTCAGAACACCAGGTTTAGGTTCACCTATGCAGTCAGTAAACAAATATTTCTCAAGCGCCTATCATGGGCTGAGGTGCTTGGGATAGATCAGTGAATGAAAGAGACAAAAATCCCTACCTTTGTGGAGCTTACGTTCCCAGGAGAAAGATAGTGAAAAATAAATATACCCTTTACTTGAAGTGATAACTGCTAAGGACAGAGGTAGGAAAAGAGGGAGGTTGGTAGGCAGTGATTTTTAAATAGGGACATTAAAGGGGGCCCTTCTGGGACAAGGATGTGAATTTGAGAACGTGAACTTGTGGGGAAGAAGGGTCCACATTGAACAGAGCTGAGAGGCCAGATCATGGAGAGCTGTGACTTTGACTTCGCACACACTGGGGAGGGTCCCTGAGGGTGGGAGGCCATTCTAAGCAGAGGAATGAAAGGCCGTTGTGTAGATTGTAACTGGAGCAAAGCCACAGAGATGGTCTTGAGTGGGCGCCTGGATGGCTCAGTCGGTTACATGTCTGCGTTCGGCTCGGGTCACCATCTCAGGGTCCTGGGATGGACGCCCATGTCATCACGCTCTCCGCTCAGCAGAGAGAAGCAGACTCCCTCTGTGATCTCTCTCGTTTTTGCTCTCTCTCAAATAAATACAAAAAATCTTAAAAGTGGTCTGGATTGTAAAGTTTGTGTTCCGGTCCAGAAGTCAAAAGTTTGAGTCAGGAAGAGAAGGTGTTCGTTTTTGAGGCCAGAGGACATCGTTTTAGCAGATGGCGTTTGGAGTATGATTTTTGGAAGAAAAAACGATGTTGGAGGTGGCAAGCACCGCTAGATGGGGACAGAGAACCAGGAGCAAGTTCCCACAGGCCTCTGGCTCCTCAGCTTCTGGGGGAGGCCTTGGCTGTGGGAAAAACATTTGCTGCTTTGTTAAGGAGCCTGAATCTCTGCTGTTTGGACTTCAGGATGGAGAATTATGCCTCTGCTGCTGTAGAGATGCAAATGTTTGGAAATAAAATCCATGGTTTAAAGCAGACTGTGGACAGAATGCGGATAAGCACAGGCCTGTCCTGCCCTGGACGGGAGGCCCGGCTCAGGGGAGGGAGCGGGAGGCCAGGAGCTCATTTGAATTCTTAGCCAGGACTCCTCACTTCTCATTATTCTAGAGTGAGATGTTTCCAAACCACGACTTGCACTGCCCTGTGCTCTTGTGTTTTCCTGTCATTATAATTATCCTAGTTTGCTCTTCAAGCCCATTACCCCGGATTCTCCAGAAGCCGGCTTGAGTGCTGTGTGGAAGTCAAACACTACCCTCCTGTCTCAGGCCAAAGGAGAGAGAGAGTAAATTTTAGGTTTGCATACAAAAATTAAAGAGTTGAAACTACGACCTTTACAACTTGAGCTGAAACCCTTACTTTGCCTCAGTTATTTGGATAAGGCAGGTGATTTTGTTTATTGATTGATTTGCCCCAACTCTCTTGATTCCAAGATCCGCTTCACTTTGCACTTGGGAGGATAATTTTGCCAGTTTTCCTTCACCCCGTGTAAGGACTAAGAGGAAAAGATGGAGGAACGGGGGACAAGATTAGGGAGAACAAAAGAGGTCAGGCATCAGGCCAAGGACTGATCAGAGAGTCTGGCAGAGGGGAGAAGAGAAAAATTAGAAAGGGGTGAGCAAGAAGACAAAATGGGGGGAGAGGATGGGAGGGAAGAAAGTTCCTCTCACAAGCAGCCTCTATCTGGGACGATGAGGTAGCTACGCTCGCCTCCTCGTTCTATGGCCATAGTCATAGCTCTTGGCCCAATCCCTGCCAGGCTACTCCCATGACCATGCATGGAAGCGTGCATGCCTGTGCGTGTGCGTGTGTGTGAGTTTAAAGTCACTGGGGCGGGTGTTGTGAAAATCCCAGCAGCGCCAGGTGGACCTCTGCCTGTCTTCCCCACAGGACAACAGCTGCTGCTTCCTCTGGCCTGCACTGAGAGGGGTGAGGGGAGCTGGCTGAGAGGAGGGCCGGGCCTGGACTGGCGCCCACCCTTCAGAGGCCAGCCTCTCTCGCTTCCGGAGTTCCACACAGCCTCTGGATACCGATGGAAAGCCCATGAGAGTTTCCCTCCAAGCAGGAGCAGATCCAAATTCTGTTATCCTAATTTTGTTGCTCCTAGGATAAATAAAGGTAATGGGCTCATTTCTGTAGACAGAGAAAGTGAAACAAACAGCAAGTTGGGGTCAGATGTGAGACTTGCTCTGGGGCTTTGAATTCTCATGACCTTTCCTGGAACAGCTGCGGGTCTGGAGGAGACGGCAGTGACAGAAGTTTGGAATCCTTGGCTCCCAGACCAACTCCTTTAGACAAGCCAGGATGTAGGAGAGGGGGACCTACTCTGGGGTTGAAAGGCAAAGGCCTCATTAAGTCACTCTATCTCAGAAGCCACTGTCAGCTCCCCCTTTATCTACAGAATAAAATTTAGATTCCTTAGCCTGATATTCAAGGTCTGCCACAATTTGGCAAACCCATCTTTTGAACTTTGTCTCTGACTTTTCTTCCACCGAGGCGCCTCAATTCTAGCCAAGCTGGTTTTCTCTATTTTCTTAAGCATACCTTTCATAATCCTCTTCATCTCTACTCAACTCTTAACCATACCTTGAGATCCATCCCAAGGTCCCAGGATGACCTGCCCCTCACACAGAAAATTTGCTCCAATCCTCCCAATTCAGAGGGATTTCTTCACCTCTAAATTCCTACAGTTCTGTCTTCAAGATGTATAATTTTCTGTCTTGAATCATTGGTTATTTCTTCAAATGTATTTATTATTTTCCTTCAACTTAGACTAATCTTCAGAAGACACGGATCATCTATATTATACTTCTTTCCCACTTTCCACAGGATAGCTTGGTGCCTTGCATATAAATGATCCTTAACTGATTCAACTTTTGGGTTAGAAGGCATTCATTGTGCCCCTAAATGATCCCAGTCCCTGGTGGGACCACCAGCACCCTCAGCACTGTTAGCAAATGGAGGATCTGACAGTGCAGCTCCTGGACTTCAATCCTGGGCTTGAGGTGAAGTCATGACAAGAAGGCTGAGCTGCATGAAGCAATCCTTTGGGTTCAAGGACGGCCCAGGAACTGTCCATGACACACTATGCTGGTTGGATCAATTTCGGTTGGACAGGGCAAAAAGTGACCTTGCTGAGATTGTGGTAAGCTCACTCCGGGCAAAATCTTGGGGTTCCCCTCAATCACAGGGAATCACTCCTGCACCTGAAAGTTAGCTATTTGTTCTGGAAATGCTTATCACTGGGGAGGGAAGGAGGGAGAGAATGTGTAGAGGCCTACAGGCAGAGGGTCACCCTTACAAGAAAAACAACTCAAAAACTCTCATTTCAGTGGTGAACATTCAGTGCTCTTCTTGCTGGTAGAAAAACCATCACTACTAAAAGTAAAATATAACAAAAATATTTCTAAGTTCTGGAGATTTGCCAACCCTTTTCAATATATAAGGCATAAGTAATTCTGCCTTTGTTAGGAAATCTGATTCATTCATTAGACCAGGGTTTCTTTTCTTTTTGTTCTTTTAAAGTGTATTTATTTATTATTTTTTTAGTAGTCTCTGCACCCAACGTGGATCTTGAACTCAAGACCCTGAGATCAAGAGTCGCATGCTCTTCTGACTGAGCCAGCCAGGTGCCCCAGACCAGGGTTTCTCAACCTCAGCACTGTTTACATTTGGTCTAGATAATTCTTTGTTGCCGGAGCTGCCTTGAGCAATGTTGGATGTTTAATGGCATCCCCGGCCTCTACCCACTAGATGCCAGTAGTCCCTCCCAGTTGTGACCACCCCAACATGACCAAATTGCCCACCCTTGCCCCCTTTGAGAACATATGACCTTGAGCAAACTACTCTCTCAAACTTAGCTTCTTCATCTCTAGAGTAATTCTTGTAAAGCCCAGTGTAATGAGGCAACAAATTTTACAAATCTCAGGCTTCAGGAACAGATGAAACCATGACAAGGATGTTAGCATGAAAGCAGCAATGCTATGGATCAATCAAAATCCTATCAAAGATAGGATTTTATTTTACTTATTTATTTTTAAACATTTTACTTATTTATTTGACAGACAGAGATCACAGGTAGACAGAGAGAGAGGGGGAAGCAGGCTCCCTGCTGAGCAGAGAGCCCGATGATGCTGGGCTCCATCCCAGGACCCTGGGATCATGAGGCAAGCCAAAGGCAGAGGCTTTAACCCACTGAGCCACCCAGGCGCCCCAAAGATAGGATTTTAAAGGCTAGGCCACCAAAGTTGCAGTCTGGAACCTGAAGGCCCGTCGCACACTGAGCACCTTTCCTTGTCCTATGCTCAGCCCTTTCTAACATATGCTTATATGTGCATCTTTCTTGCTGAATTATACATGTAATCTGGACTGGAGCTGTTTTATTTACCTTTATACTGCCCCCAGCATTTGTCATAGTGCTTTTCAGATGGTATTTAACAACTTTAAAATATTAATTAAAAAAAATGTTTTAAGGTAATCGACACAGGGCATGGCTAGTAATAGAAAGCTTCATGAAGATGAATTTTAAGTCAGGTGTCAGAGGAGGCAGAGCTGGGATGAGGAAGGTCACTCGGATCATCTGGGAAATAAAAGAGGCTTTGCCGGTATTGAGTCGGGGGAAAAAACTAGTTGGTGTAGAACCCAGAAGATCATATCTAGTTATACATTGTTTATATACCGTGTGATAGTTGAAAGCCATGTTCATCTTGACCATCTCACTTTCTTCTTGCAGCCTCATGAGGTAAGGAAAGTATTCATCCCATTTCATAGATGAGGAAGCAAAAATTCAGTAAGTTATCTGATGTCAAGTCCTGAACTCTTTCCTCTATGAAGGGCTGTTTCATTTCTGTAACTGTGTGTGCAGGTGGTAGGCGGGGAGCGAATGAAGGAAGAGGAAGACCAGGAGCCTTTCATGAAAAGCCCCTTCCTCTTTTCAGGGAAGCTGCAGCCTTGAGAAAATAGGCAAGAGGAGGCATGCTTTGAGGTGGGAACAATCGTAGACTTCCTCAAAACCAACACTTGAGTCGGCCAGGCTCAGGCAGCTCCTTGCAAGTCTCGCACTCGGTGTTGGCCTATAGACCCAGCCTGAAGGATACAGATGAGCAACCGGGCTGTGTGTGGGCTTCACATTCACTTGTTTGGCTGTGCACACCTCCCAGAGGGTGGTCTTCCAAGCAGAAGCTTTTTAAACAGGATTTCCAGGTTGAGTCTTCACATGAACTAGCTCAGTGGAGATGATGGGGGTAAGAGTGGTAGGAGGTAAGGAACAGCATCCTGGGTAAAGGAGGTGGCATAAGCCAGGATGAGGGGGTGGAGGGTGGCACAAATGGGGAAACAGTCATGGATGGCGATGTAGTTGGAGACATGGTGGGGGTCGGGTCATGGGGAGTCTTCTGTCCTGTGAGGTGTAGAGCCTTACTGGAGTTGGAGCTCATTTAATGCGGAGAAGGGGGAGCCTGAGCAG
This sequence comes from Lutra lutra, assembly GCF_902655055.1. Classification (NCBI taxonomy): domain Eukaryota; kingdom Metazoa; phylum Chordata; class Mammalia; order Carnivora; family Mustelidae; genus Lutra; species Lutra lutra. The sequence continues at coordinate 50,437,701 of NC_062284.1, forward strand.
GGAAAGACACAGGGATGGAAGGGACAGTTTCAGGAACAGTCTTAGATGTCAGGGCTACATGACTAATGGACTCATGTTCATATTAAGTACTCACCAGGTGCCAGGCACTGGGCTAAAATCTCTTGATATATATCGTAATGAATTCTAATACTGCTATGATGTATAAAATATTGCCCGCATTACTAGATGAAGAAACTGCAACTTACAGTGTTTTTTAATTTTTTAATTAATTAATTAATTTTTTTTAGCAAACTTTCATTGGTGATACACAGACTGTAAGTAGCAGAGCTAGGATTCAGCCAGGATTTCTGGTCTGTTTGACTCAGAAGCCTTGCTCTTGGCCACCTTGCAGCCACTGCCTCCCCACAGGTGGAGTAAGGGAGGGGGAAGGATCTAGGATCACAGATTTCTTGCATAGGTAAACCAAGGAAATGGGAGACAGACAACACGGGAAGAGAAGCAAATTGTGGGGGGAATGGGTTCAGTGTTGGACTCCAGTTAATGCTCTCAGGAAGAGCAACACCAGTATCCCCAGTGCCTCCAGTACTCTGCACCACCCCCAGACTACACATTGGCCTTGGAACACTTGGGGGTCTTTGTTCCAACTCCGAGCTCCATTCTCCAGGACAAGGATGGCAGGCTGTCCTACGATGAAGCCCACCACCCAGACAACACCCTGCAGGGAGGCGAGGCGGAGAGGCCTGTGGAAGTCAAGGGCCATGGCTGGCAGGCTCTTTAGTTCTCAAGCAGCAGCAAGTGTTGACAAAGAGAGTTAAGACAAACTCCAGTAAGAATCTGATCCTCTGGGCTCAGGGGGCCCACACTTCCTCACGTTCAGGCTGTGCTGTCTAATCCCACCTGATAAATTGGAAGCTTCAGGGTCAACATACATAGGTTTCTGGGAGTGCTTGGACCCTGATAGGGCCTGAGGTTGTAGGTAAGAGAGTTGGCTAATAGTGTGATTGAGACCAGTGTGGAGGTGATGATGGGGACTGCGGGGGTCCACAATGAGGTCTCTGATTCTCAAGCCAGCACTCTAGTGAGCGGCCCTCGTGTGCATGTGTGGCCTCCGGGTCAAGGGTGAGTGGGATGAGTGGCAGACCCTCTGTTCTCCGAGGGTCAGGAATAAGCAGCACTTTGTTCCTCAGAAACATGACAGTGCTTTCCTTCTCACCTTTCCACAGGAGCATGGCCTACAGACTGGAGAAAACATCAAAGAAAAACCCAAGAACTTTGAGCCTTCTGGCAAGGAGCTGGAACTAAGTGTTCTGATGACAGCAGAAAGGAGGAAACCAGACAGCAGTGTCTCTATCCTCCCACCCATCCAACCCCCTCAGCACAGCGGCTCCTCAAACTCAGGGGACACTCCCTCCTCCAAGACTGGTCTTTGTCCAGAGAGCTCTTTAGTTCCTTCTCACCTTTGGGCAGCCTTTGGCCTCAGGCAAGAAGAATTCCTGCTCCTGCCCCGCTGGTCTCCCAGCTCCTGTCCTTTCTCCAGAGCAGTCAGAGAATAGTAGTTCAGCCTGTTCCTTCTGTCCGCTTTGCAATTTTTACCAGAAAATTTGACCAGAGCCAGAGATAATCTGGAAGAGTCGCTCACCCAAGGACTGGTTGGACTTCTTATTCTGTAAGTGTTACAGTTCACAGACTGGGTGAAGCTGAGGCCCCGGGGTGGACCAAAGGAGTTGGGGGAGTGATGAAAGTGACCGGCCAGCTGGGTGAACTTGGGTAAGTGTCTCCTCTCTCTAGGACCTGGTTTGGATGATCTCTGAAGTAGAGCCCAGCTGTTAGGTTATAGGGGAAGGCACATGGGGAAGGAAGGGGAAATTCTGGAGGCTCTGGGAAGGGGCACTCTAGCCACTCTAGACCCACCTCTTCTTCTAACCACTTCACTCTACCAGCAGGAGGAATGGCACCATCTGTGGCTTGGCTTGTGTTTCTCCAGTTTGTTCTAGGACCAGCTCTGGTTGAAGACATCAAGGTGCAGATCGCCGTCAGGAACTTCCGCCTGTTACACATCGACTATCCCCGGGTTAGCTACCCAAAGGGCTTCCGGGGCTATTGTAATGGTCTCATGGCCTATGTGCGGGGCAGAAAATGGAGTTGGTATTGCCCCCAAATTCATTACATGGTGCATGCCCCCTGGAGAGAAATCAATGGGTTCTGCAAGTACAGTGACAGCTTCTGTGAGAATTACAATGAATACTGCACACTCACAGAGGACGCCATCCCTGTCACGATCTGCTCTCTGGTCTCTAGACAACCGCCCACGAGCTGCCACTATAATGACACCCTAACCAACCAAAGGCTCTACCTGCTCTGTTCTGGGAAGAATGATGCTGAACCGATAGGCATCATTGGCCTCTACTAAGAAAGGAAGGTTTTCTTTCTGAACCACCCCTTACTGCCACCACACACAAGCCTGACCCTACTCCCGAACTTCTGATCCCTGGTATAAGGCTTCCTTCCTGACTTCACAGACAGGCAGGATCCCCTCCCAAGAGACAAGGAAGGTAGGACAAATGTCTTGAGCTTCAGTCACCATGCAAAGTTATACATCCTTGTAGCCTCTTTCCAACTTGTTTACCTCCTTTCTTCCCCTACCATCCTCCCTCTCCCACAGACAGTCTTACCCACCCAAGAAGCTGACTGTGTCCAGTTGGCAGTGACTATCCATCCACTGGGCCAGATCCTGAATCCTGGATGGAGGCCCAGAGCCTCAGCTCACACCATGGCAACAGGCACCCAGCTCCATGTCTCAACTCCCCACCCCCACCAGCCTTCTCTTCTTAGCTTTCCCCATCTCCCTTGGGACTCTCCACTCACTCACCTACACAGTAGGTACCTCTAGCTTCAGGGACCTCCCTGAGACCCTTAGACTCATTCTAGCCTCACTTCTCCAGAAAGCCTTTCAGTTCCCAGTCTGTTCCTCTCTGTGAAATCATTGATTTTTCTCTCCTCATCACCTGTTCTTTCCTTTCTTCTCTACCACAGAGCCCAGGGTAGTCTCTCCCTGACATTCCCAACCTCCTGTAGTCACCCTGTCTTCCTTTCTCTGACCCTTTTTCCTTCCACCCTTCTCACTGTGACTCACTGGAGTTTCAAGTTACCTTCTCTGACCTGTTCTCCCCAAGATTACTGCATCCCTTTCCTTCCAAAAGCTTCTCCTGATACATCTCCCCACCAAATCCAAGATCTGCCGCTGACAGGACAGAGCTGAGGTGAGCCTGGCTGTAGTCATGGAAGGTTTTAAAACCACATCTGAGTAATGTAAGACATAACCATTGGGTGAAACTGGGGTAAAGGAGGGGTGCCTGGGTGGCTCAGTCATTAAGCATCTGCCTTCCACTCAAGACATGATCCCAGGGTCCTGGGATCAAGCTCTGTGTCAGGCTCCCTGCTCTGTGGGAAGCTTGCTTCTCCCTCTCCCACTCCCACTCCACCTGCTTGTGTGTTCCCTCACTTGCTGGGTCAATCTCTGTCAAATAAATAAATAAAATCTAAAAAAAAAAGAAACTGGGATGAAGGGTATGTGGGACCTCTCTGTACTATTTTTGCATCTTTCTGTGACTCTATAGTCATTTCAAAATAAAAATATAAAAACACATCCAAATCAGTTCTGATTTAATTCCTTTTTCCTCAGCACACCAGAACTCCTACTCTTGGAGTCCTGGAGGCCACCCACCTCTGGTTGTCTTCCTGGGTTACCCTTAGCAGTGAGTGGGATCTTCTGTTCCATGTGTACTGTGATGGAGGTTGGGTGGGATAAAACTCAATTCTGGGCTGGTTGTTAAAAATAGATTTTCTCATCCCCCTAGCTCAAACACATTCATAATAGTAGTCAACCTGAGTAAGTTCTTGGCCCATTTTAGCTAGTTTCTATTTCTCCAACAAAATCTGGACTACAACAGATGAGAAAGGTAGAGGGACAGGGAAGGGTCTGGCTGGTGGTATCAAATCAGGAACTGCTGATTTGGAGATAAGGACAGTGGATACCAGTGACGTATGAAAGCAAAGGCACACATACTTTTTGCCGCCACATCTGGTTTGTCTTTTACCTCCAAATATATTCCTCAGCTCTGATCTTAGAAGCAGTTGTTGAAGGGAATGCTAACTTCTTGCTGGGAGGCATTAGGCTAAGTAGAGAAAGGGTGCAGAGCTGGAAACCCTGACTTCTTGGGCTCTCTCTTCTCTCTGCATTGATAGGCCCATCTATCCCTCATCCTGATGGAAGACAAAACTCATTGGCTGCTGCACACACGGATATTTATTGTTCCCTAGGGTCCCTGGTGTTTAAGATGCTGGGTTGAGGACAGATTGACCCTAGTTGTTGAGGCTACTTCTTATTTGCTGCTCTTCTTGTCATAGGTGCCAGCACCCTTGTAGCCACTCACATAGCCTGAGTTGTCAGTTGTCTCTTCCCGTCCTGCGATGCCTTTGCCCTTGCCACTCTCGTCAAAGCGCTCCTTGTGGGTGCCCGTGTATTTGCTGGTGTCCGTCAGCCGGCTCACCCCACCCACTGTCGTTGCTTTCTGCAAGCCAGAGGAGGATGGGTCTGATCCCTCTCTCTTTCCCTTTGATGTCACATCCCTTCTCTAAAGACGGCCTCTGATTCTGCTAGTACTCATCACTCTGTTCTACCTTTGGGATAGGGCTGCTTTCTCTAGGGCCCAGATGCAGCCAGGGGTGAGAACTGTGACAAGAGCCATCCACTCATGAGAGTGGGGGAGTTTGGTGTATGGGAACTCATGTGGGTGTGTATGGATTTTTCTATTTTCAAGGGAGTTATTGTGACCAGGCTGCAGCCAGAGGACATCAACCCCAGATCCAATATGCAAGGTTCCTCCTATTGGGAGGGCCCTATTTGAAACCCAGAGTAGAGGGAACTTAAAATAGAGAGGGGACAAATAGGGAACAGGTGGTGGGTGAGAGGCAGGAGGTCAGAGATTACAGGTCAGGATCAAGTAGAAGTCCTCTACACTAAGCATTTCCCCAAAGCCATCTGGACCCTTGGGAATGAGTCTAAATTTTACTATTAAAATAGATGTGGACCCCTATCTGGGCCACAGGTTCCTCATCTCTAAACTAGTAGATGATCTCTAAAGTCTGTTCCAATACCAGCAGGGCACCAGAGGCTTCCTGCCTTGTCTCCCTACAGTATTACTAATGGTAGAGGTGAGGGACATTAGAAGGTGAGTTGGGAGGCAGGAGCAGCAGGGATCTAGGGAAATAGGGTCCAGGGTCAGGGATGAAGCATGTCACTCACAGTAACACCAGTGGTAGCTGGATCCTTGCCTTCCATGAGTTTAAAAATGCTCTCCAGAGCTTCATCTGGTTTCTTGTCCTTGAATCGTTTCTGGCCCAGTTCCTTCATTGCCTCCTGGAACTGTTGAAATGTGATGGTTCGGGCATTCTTGGCCCTGGTCAGTCAGACAGAAACCCAGAACCTCTGGAACATGAACTCATCACTTTCCAAAGTCCAACCCTCCCCTTATTCGAATTGGCCTCTTGACACTGAGTGTCCTGAGGACAGGGCCAAGGACTTAGTAGGTGCTCAGTAGACCCATTACCCATGTTCTATCCCATGGACTCTTCCATGTCCCACTGCCTTGTTGGTTCTACTCACCACCCCTACTTCCCATCTCTGGTCCCTTACTTGACTTTGCTGAATACGATGTCCACATCAGTGGAGGTGACTGTCTTGCCATCCATGATGCCACAGTCTTTGCATAGTTTAGAGAAGTTTTTGTTGTTTATTTCAGTGCCACTGCTCGATGATTCTCCGAAGACAGCAAACCGCTGGAATGTTCTCCCTGCTTCTGATGCCATGATCAACTGGAGGTGGGGGAGGAGAGTAGGGGGGGAGACTTGGGGGTGAAGGAGGAGGGGATGAGAGGACTGAGGAGTAATAAGGATGGGGGTTAAGATAAAATCAGGATCAGTAATAGGAACAAAGTCCCTCTTCCCTGTCCCTCTCTTTCCTTGTCCCCCTCACTCACATCCCACCTACTGTTCCAGCACTAGGGGTACTAGTGTGGCTCCTACGTGCTGAATAATCACCACTACCACCCACTTCCCCACCACTTTTTTGCACCTAAGAGTACCCGGATGGTGTCTGACCCTTCCCAGCCTTTATTTATGTGTGTGCAGGTATGTGGGAGCTGGCTGACTGGAGAGACTGTGTGGCAATGGGGAAACAGACAGGGGAGGAGAGGGAAGTTTCTATGACCTCAGCAGTGTTTATGTGACATCATCCCCAGAGACAGCCCTAGTCTTGGTAGAGGGGTCTTTTCATTTCCCCACTTTGCATGCTACATTGAGCAAGCTGCCAACCTTCTGACCTCTCCAGCCGATCAAGCTCTCCCTCATCATTCCAGCCCAGCCTGACCCAGTCTTCTGGGTCCTGGTCAAGTTGGTTTATACTCTGCCCCAAAGAGCTGAGAGGAGCCCAGGGAAGGGGTTAATGAAAACAGGTTGGCATAAGTCCAACAGTGCCCTCCTTTTTAGTCTCAAGCCCAAAATAGTGACTGACATGGAGAATCCCAGTGGCTTTGGCAGACCAACCTCAATAAGAACTTTAAATGACTTCCAGTGTTGGGCCCGACATAGAAAGAGCACAGGCCTTGGAGTATGACAGATCTGGGTGGGTCAAGGTGAGTGAAGTCAGAGTGACGGTGAGTCTCAGACTTCGAAAATCTTCCAGATAAGTTTCTGTGCAGGTCAGGGATTTCTCTTCAACCTGTTCTCTGGCTAGAAGCCATATAGATGGATGAAATTTAGGAATTCTAAAACAGAGCAACTGGGTTGGTGACTTACCTCCCCTTCCCTTCTATTCAGTCACCAATTTCCATGAATGTCACTTCCCTATCTAACAAATCCTCTCTTTCCATTCCTATGGCTCCCACATTTAGTCAAGTTCTTGTTATCTCCTATCTAGTTGATTTCCCTGGCTTCTAAAGGATCTCTCTCCTAGGGGCACCTGGGTGGCTGAGTCAGTTGAGTTGATTAACTCTTGATATCAGGTCAGGTCCTGATCTCAGGGTTGTGGGATTAAGCCTGCCTGTTGTGCCCCTCACACTGTGGGGAGTCTGCTGAAGATTCTCTCTCCCTCTGCTCCTCTCCGCCCCTAAAATAAATAAATCTTTAAAAGAAAGAAAGAACGTAAGAGAATCTCTCTCCTAAATGGAATGCCCCCCCATAATTCATCTTTATCACTCACCCATCAGATTAATTTTCACAAAACTATTTTTTATCCAATAATCCTGCTCAAGAACACTCTAAGGATCTCCAGTGCCAAGACTCTGTGCCTGTCATTCAAGGACTTTCATGCTAGGGTCACACTTTTACCAAACAACACCCATCTCTCATCAGTGTTATTCATCTGGGACCATATGGCTTGACAGGCTACCTCAGTGGCAAGAGCATAGCCTTGGAGTGGAATAAATCTGGGTGGGGATTTGAGTTCTGGATTTGTCATTTACAGCACTAGTTGGTTGACCTTTGGCAAGTGACTAAAGCTTCTGTTACAAAAATCTCTGAGCCTCATTCAGTTCCTCACCTGTACTGTGAGGACAATAATAGTACTATAGGATAGTATATAGGAAATATCTTGCACATAGTAGTTAATATTCAATTCTTCAAAGTAACTTGTGTATTTCTGCTCTCAAACTTTCCCTCATGCTCTCTTTCTTCCTGGATACAATGTTCCTCTCTCCCACTCAAATACACTGTGGTTGTATTCCTCATGGGGTGGTATACCATGGGAACAAAACCCTTTTCCTCCTCTGAATTATACCAAGATAATGGTTCCTAGCCTGTAGGCTGTAGTCTCCTGGGGAAAGGATTTCTGAATTATTGCAAGGACCCCTGGAATCTATATGTACACAGAACACTGATCATCAACTGAAAAAATAATATGCTTTGCACACATAGATATTACTATATACATAGGTGTTATCATTATCAGAATTCTATACAAACTGGGGTGTCTAGCTGATTTGGTTAGTAGAGTATGTGACTCTTGATCTTGGGGTTTAAGTTTGAGCCTCACTTTGGATGTAGAGATGACTTAAAAATAAAAATCTTTATAAAAAATTCTCTACAAATTCTCTACAAACTACAAAAAATTCTCTACAGACTCATTTAAAAGTATTGCTGAATTCATGGTTTGTCTCCCATCAGAGGATACTAAAACCATCAAGTGGGAGTGAAAATCTCTGATCTCCCACTTGAGAAGGGTGGGAAATTATTGCCATAGGATTTATTGCCTAAACAATCTTGTAAAAGCATCATTTTTCTTAACATTTCCCATATTTATTACTTCTCCCACCTACTCCACCATAAACTTCTAGAGAGATCATGTATGACTACTTGTCACAATTCTCGGAATTGCATGCATACACTGGGTTGCACACAGTAGGTACTTAAAACTGTCGCTTCACTGAAGGTATAGTTTGCAGCTGCTTCTGGCCCAAGGGCAGGAAGTTAGAGAGAGATTACCCTGCTTGGGCCACTTAGAGCTGAGCTGTCCTGGGACCTGCCCTGGTGGAGAAGAACCCTACCTTAGGGCTTCTGCCTCATTTTTGCCTCTAGGAGTCTGAGACCCCTAGGCGACTGAAGCAAACAGATCCCAGTGGAAATTTCCCACCTCCTACCCGCCACACGCCCCTGCGTAGGCCCCTTATCAGGTTCCCCCTGAGTCATCCTGACCCAGAGACGAATTTAGATGCTGGAACCTCCAGGTCCTTCCCTCCCCCACTCCAAGTAAGACTACTTTAGACACATCTGAGATCATGGCAGGGAAGGTGGAGGATCTTGCTCTGGGCATTCTTTTTTCCCCAGCTCCAGGAAGGCTGGTGAGATCTCTCTCCTGTCCTACACAGCTTTATCTACTATCCCAATGCCAGCAAGCTTTTCCTTGTCCAGGAGAGTGTTAAACTGGCATCCAGAGGGGAGAGGGGACTAGGCAAGCTGCCAGGGTGCCCAGCTTCTGGGCCAGTTTCTGAGGGAAACAGTTATGAAGAGAGTGGGGTAAGGGAACAGAGGAAAACTTCCGTGCTCCAAACTGGGAGAAGGTATGGGGGTCCTTTAGATGTGAGGTTGTTGAAAGCCCGGTTTGATCCTGACCAATTCTCCTACTCTGGGTCACCTCCTCCCTCTTGGCCCCTCCTTCTTTCCAACAGACCCTGCCAAGTGGGGATGAAAGGGGCATTGATGTTCCTTGGAGGGGAAGGGGGTGTGGGTGGGGAGGGTGGTGGTGGTGGTGGGGTGGTTCCCAGGCAGGAGGGGGGAGGGCAACTTGGGGGTCTTGGGGGGGCAGTCTGTGCTGGTGTTGCGGTTGGCAGCTCCAATTCCATTGGCCATTGTTCCCAACTGGCCTGCCGCCCAGCCCCCGAAATGGTAACCAGGCCGAAGGAAGATGGAGTGGGGACCCTGGCAGGGAGGGGGCGCTGGAAGGGTGCAGGTGGGGAGAAATTCAATCTGGTTTCCTTGTGCTTAAGACAACTTCGGAACCCCACGCAATCCCCCACCCCCGCCCCCAACTATTCCATTCCAAGTGGCCTCTAGGGCCACAGGGAGGGTGCATCTACTGTTGGGGGAGGACAGGGTGAGTGAGGAGGCTAGGACGGTAAACCCACCCCAGGCTCTGGAGGGACACGCAGCAGTCCCCGAGAAACAACTGCCTGGGCCCTAAGATTCAGCAGGACCGAGCTGGTCTCACCCTCCTTCTCTGGGCCGGACTAGGAGGGGTTAGCCCCGAAGCCACAGGGTCTCTTGGGTTCCAGCCCGGGACACAGCGTCCTCCCCAAGCCCCCACTCCACCCTCGCAGAGTTAACTCCGCCCCCGCGCCTGTTTACCCTAGAGTCAGAGCCCCTGGGGGGTCCCTGGCCCCTCCTCCGCCCCCCCTTGGGGCCTTGACCCGGGAGTCCCCGTTGGCTATCCTCTCCCCCCCTCCTGCGATCTCCCTCTATTTATAGCGGCCCCCCCGCATTCCCCGCCCCCCCTCCCCGCCTTGTTTTCCAACTTCTCAGGGAGCAGCCAAGAGCAGGCGTCGGGACGCAGCAGAGAGAGGAGGTACCAACACCCTGGGCACCCCGAAGTTGAAACTCCTGCGCCCCCGACGGCCCCCCACCCTTGCCCCGCTCTTTTGGTGCTGGCACACCTGCCCCTTCCAGGCGGCGAGACCCTCTCCTCCTCAGCGGCTATCCCCGCCCACCTCCTCCTTCCTTAACCTAGCTTGTGTTTACCCGCAAGCCGAGTCGGAATCATGGGGTGCCAGCACCCTGGGTTCGCCTCCCTACTACCCGTCCCCACTACTGAGTCTGGGGGCGAAGGAAAGAACCACAGTCTGATAGGCAGATCCAGGTCACGGGTGGGGGCGGTGTTGAGGGCGGGCGTGGGGATCCCCTGCAGGACTCAGGGATCCCCGCACACCCCACTACCGCCCGGTTGCGGGGGATGTGGTGGGGAGCGCGAGCTGAGCGTGGAGGCACCCAGCAGTTTCCTTCCTTGGAGTAACCCTCTGGCCCCCAGCACAGCCCCTCCCTGAGCCGCAGACAGCCTGGGGCGGGGTAAAAGGGGGGGGGGCGTGTTTACTGGGGGTCTGGGGCGGATCTGCAGGGAGCTGTCGGCCCGTGGGCGGGCTGGGGCGGGCCGGGGGCGGGTCTGTGGGGAGCCCAAGCCCGGCGGGCTGGAGAGTCAAAGGCAAGTGAAGGTGGAAGCGGCCGCGGCGGCAGCAGGTAGGGGGAGGGGCGGGCGAGGGGCTGCTGGGCCTGGATAGCGCCAGCCGGGCCGGTGGGCGGTTGGATCCCAATCCCTCCGAGCTGACTGCTGGCGGGCACAGGCCCACAAGGAGGGGGCGCTGGGCTGCGGCGCACAAAGGCGGAGGCTCCGCGAGCGGCAGGGCGTGTTTGGGGCGTGCGCGAGGTTGTGTCCAGGGTCCAGGGTGCTCCTCGCCGGCCGCGCGGGGGTGTTGGTCCCCACGCGGACGGACAGCGTCGGGACTTGTAGGGACAGGTTCCGGGTGCTGGGCCCGGTCGATCTCGCCCGTCCTACTCATCCCTTCCCAGCTGGCGCTCGGCCTTTGCGGGTCGTCGGGGAGGCTGGGAGGAGACTGTGGGGCCACCCTCCCTCCCCTTCTCCGCTCGCGGGACCCACACCGAGACAGGGAGGAGGAGAGACGCGAAGGAACGGGGCTTTTTAAATGCTGTTTTTAAATGTTTAACTGGGAAACAGTCATGCTCAGCTATCCTCATCTCACTCGAGAGCTGTCAAAAAATCTTGAGGATCCCCTAGTCCCCACTTCCTAGTTTGCAAATAGGAAATTGAAGCCAAGGGAAGTAACTGAGTGGGCCAAGGTCACACCCTTAGCAGCAAAGCCGGGACTAGAATCCAGAGGTTCCGACACAAGCCACGCTCTTTCCTCCACATCAGCACTTCCTTCTCTCCTCCCCCAGCCTGGGCTGATGATACCTGCTCTCCATGTTGCCCCGCAGGCCCCTCCAGCCAGTATTGATTCTAGCTGAAGCCTAGAGAAGACGTGTTCACTGGACTCAGGCGTACAGATTAGGGAGGGTTAGTGACCCACGTCGTCTAGATCTTGGCTGAGGCTTTCTGTCTCTAAAAGACCCAGCGTCTGTCTCCCATGTCATTCACCTCATTTCCTTGTTTTCTCAGACCCTGGAGCCAGGAGGAGAACCCTGACCCCTAACCCCACTGCATCCAGCCAATAGGAGCCCAGTAAGTGACCCCACCCCCAGGCTGCAGGCTCCTAACTGCCATCTGCACAGGTGTTCTGCTCCTCACCACCCCACTAATGTTGAATGTATGCTAAGAGAGTCTTGGGAGGAAGGGAAGGAAGCATTGGGTCAGTTGGACACAGGTGCCCCTAGTTCTGTTTCCCTCTCCCCTTCTTGGTCATGATACTTGGGTCATTTTTAGCCCCTTTCCCTCTGAGCTGCTGACCTTGAGGCTTAGTTGAAGGTCACAGTTAATTATGAACTCTCACTGTTCCATCCCTCGGTATCTTTGGAGTACCCAGTCACTGAGTCACAAGTTTCATACCTCCCTAACTCTGGGAGTGTGGGGTGGCCCCTGAATACAGCCTGGAAATCCAAAGTTGGACTCCTGCCTCACCCTAGTATTTCCATCCAGGCTAGGGGAGGGGGTTTCTGAGGCGTGGGTGTTGAGGGCCAGCCGTGGGGATGGCTAGTCGGAAGAGAAGTGGTATCCTGAGTCCTCCGCCACCAGCCCTCCTTCCCAGCGGCCTGGATGTGGAGCCGGGGGGCAGGAAAGGCTCTGTGTGTGTCCTGAGGTGGTCAGCTCTGGGACCCTCTGCACCCCGCATTGCCCTGGGTGGAGAGGAAGCCAGGTGCTTGAGATGGGCGGGTGTGGAGGCCACCTCCCCACTCGTGGTGTTTCCTCATCCTGCCAGGCCACCATGGCGGAGCTGCAGGAGGTGCAGATCACCGAGGAGAAGCCGCTGTTGCCGGGGCAGATGCCTGAGATGGCCAAGGTTATTAGAGACCCCTGACTCCCAGGCCCAAATTCCAGACCTGCAGGCATCCCCATCACCTCCTGCCTTCCCAAACCCATAATCTCATTCTAACCCACAGCCCTGTTTTCTCCACCTGTACCCATGTCTCTCCCCCATAGACCACAAGGGGAGTCCAGGCCTTTGTCCTGTCACTTCACTAACCTTCATCCTCTCCATGTCTCTTTTTGTCATCTCTTTTGTCTTTTGTCTTGGTTGGTCTCTTCGCGAACCTTTCTTCTGTGTTTGTCTCTCCATCTGTGACTCTACATGGCTGTGTCTCTCTGTGGCTATCTGTTTGTGTGTGTGTGTGTGTGTGTGTGTATGTATGTATGTATGTGTGTCTCTCCAGGAGGCTGAGTTAGCTGCCCGAATCCTCCTGGACCAGGGACAGGTAACAGCTTGGGGGCAGTCCCAGGGTGGTAGGAGGGGTTCTCCTTTTTCCCAGTAAAGAGAGGGCTGCTCTCTGCTCCCTTTCCTTCTATTTCAATCCTTTCCCTTCCCCACCTCTCCTTTTCCTTTCTTTCTCCTTCTCAGAGTTCTTTGGTGCTCTCCCATCCTTTACGATTCTTTTCCATCCTCAGAATCATTTTCTCCTGTTTTATTTACCTGCACCAAATTCTTGCTGATCCTATTTCTAATTCTTTGTTCCTGTCTTCTCTCTTTGCCCCTCCCCACCCCAACTCCCTGACTTTTATGGGACTTTTGCGGGCACCCTTCTCCTGCCTCTTTTTCCTCTCAGCCTAACTTCTCCCTGATGGTGACCTGTTTTTCTGCAGACTCACTCCGTGGAGACCCCTTATGGCTCTGTCACTTTTACTGTCTATGGGACCCCCAAACCCAAACGCCCAGCGATACTCACCTACCATGATGTGGGACTCAACTGTAAGGACCTGAGCTTCCCCTCCCGCTCCTTTCTGGGAAGGTGGGAAGGGTAAAACCCCAAGGGAGGGGGAAGGGTCAGCATTGGCAGGAAGGGAGCCATGTGGCATATCAAGGGGGAGTTCTGTCCTGGCCTGACTATGGCATAAAAAAGGGTGGGTTCTGACTTGGGGATGCTTTTCCCTGGCTGATTCTACTGTCGGGGTGGTGGGGATTCTGTTTAGATAAATCTTGCTTCCAGCCGCTGTTTCAATTCGGGGATATGCAGGAAATCATTCAGAACTTCGTGCGGGTTCACGTGGATGCCCCTGGAATGGAAGAGGGGGCTCCTGTGTTCCCTTTGGGGTGAGACTTAGCTCCCTCCCTCCTCACGATGCTTGGAGGCACAGGGCAGGGGTGGGGAAGAGTGGACCAGAGGAGGAGGAATGGGGGGACAGTGGAGACTCTGGGAGAGGGTGAGTGGGGCACCCTGAGGTGCAGGCACTGGGGGCAGCTTGGTGTTTTCCTTAACGTTCTTCTCTTCCCCAGATATCAGTACCCATCTCTGGACCAGCTTGCGGATATGATCCCTTGTATCCTGCAGTACTTAAAGTGAGAGGCCTGGGAACCCCTCAAAACCAGAGTTTTCTGCCCAGCACAAGGGGGCCCTTAGAACTCTTATGTCCGCCAGGGTTCCCGGGCAGGCTGTGGTCTCTGGCCTAGATAGATCCTACCTCCTCTGTGCCTCCACCTGACTGTTGAGAAGAAGAGGGATGAGTTTGGAAATTGACTTGAGTCAGCAATGTAGTCCTGACGGAGAGATGCAGGAAGAGGAAGCGGCTCTGTGTGGCCCTGCCTCAGGCTGAGGAGGGGCTTCTCGGATCTGGAAGGTAGAGAGGAAGAGGAGGGGTGACAGAAGCCCAAGGAGCCAGATAGACTTGTCTCTTTTCCTCCCACTTCCCCTCCTCCAGACACACACCTGGTACCTGGAAGCCCTGGGTGTGAGGGAGAGTGGGAGAAGGAAGGGAGAGCCTGGTGAGCCTCTGGAGAGCCGTGGTGGTACACACTTGGCGTGCTGACGACTCCCCGGACTCTGGCCCTGGCTCAGCTTTTCCTGGGCACCCGAGCTCTGGGCACCTTTTGCTCTCTTTCCCCCGTTCTCCCTATTGTTCACCGAAGTTATGTCTTTTTCCCCCCCCATCTTGCTTCAAGTTCTCTTCTTCCTGGTTCCTCACGAGGAACCAGGAACTAAACCAGAACAAGTTGAACTAGCTCCTGAGAATTAAAAATGGACACAGAGCTCTGTAGGAGAAGTGTCTGGTTGGCTGGTGGATGGGTGTTACTCTTCAAGATACTAGCTCCCCAAGAGACAGCTGAAGTAGATTTCAGGGACCTTCGCTGGCTACCAGTGTCAGTGGTTAGCTCCTCGGCACCTTCCTTTTTTTGTACCCCTCCAGGGAAGGTTGCGTTCTGTCCTTTGCGCATGTGGCCTTGGGAGGGAGGTGACGAGTTTGAAGGGCCAAACTTTTGGACACCAGGGCCGGTGAGAGATACGTTTCTCTTCCACAGTTTCTCCACAATAATTGGAGTTGGTGTTGGAGCTGGAGCCTATATCCTGTCACGATATGCTGTAAGAAATTCAAACCAAACCAAACCAGACAAGGGAAAGGCAGGTGTAAGGCCCATGGCAGACTGATTAGAATATTGTTTGCTAGTGTGTGTTTGTGGGGAGGACTTGGGTATAAGGGTGGGGAGCAGGGCCCATGGGAGCCTAAAACTGGCTGGAGCTCAGTGGGAAAGGAATAAGGCCCTGCCCAGTCTCTGATTTCCCTTCTTTCTGCTACTTCTCAGCTTACCCACCCAGATACGGTCGAGGGTCTTGTCCTCATCAACATTGATCCCAATGCCAAGGGTTGGATGGATTGGGCAGCCCACAAGGTTTGGAGGGGCCTGGGTGTTGAGGTCCAGGGTGGGAGGGCCCTCTTGGGAAGGGGAGCGGAGCAGGAAAGACGTGTGACTTTTTAGCCTGGGTCCATTCTCCTTATAGTATCCTGAGCTTGCTCACCTATCCTTTCCTCATAGCTAACAGGTCTTACCTCTTCCATTCCGGAGATGATCCTTGGACATCTTTTCAGCCAGGTAAGTTGTGGAAGGTGGAAGAAGTGGAGGGGACTGACAGGGGCTTGAATGCTTGGAGCGACTTCTTTAGATGGGATAGGATCTGGGGAAGAAAGAAGGCTTGCTTCTTCTCGTCCTGTAACTGGTCACGTCTCTTCTCAACCCTATTTCTCCCTTTTCTTTCCTTCAGGAGGAGCTTTCTGGAAATTCTGAGTTAGTACAAAAGTACAGAAACATCATTACACATGCACCCAACCTGGAGAACATTGAACTTTACTGGAACAGCTACAACAAGTGAGTGTGTGGTGCGTGTGTGTGCGCACGGGAGAGCAAGGTAGAAGCAGCAGCCATGGGTCACGGGTGGGAGGAGGACAGGGAGATTGGGGAATCACACAGAACAATCACAGGGAGGGCAGGGTCTGGTGTGCAACTGGGGCAGCTGTGGGCCAGACCCCATGGGATGAATTGTAAGGAGATGTCCCCCTTTTTCTTGTTTACTTCCCTTGGGTTTTTGGATTCCCAGAAGAGAGATGATTCTTCTGCCTTCACTGCCCTCTTGCCAGGGACTTGAGTTCCAAGTGGCCGCAGGGATTTGAGGCCTGCCTGCCACTTTCCCCTTTGGTTCCCACTTTCAATTATTAATAGTTGACTGTAATTTTTGGAAGGAAGACAGCTTCCTCAGGGAAGGAACTGCCTAAAATTCCTGCTCTTCTTTGAACCCCTTTCTAGTCGCCGAGACCTGAACCTTGAGCGTGGAGGTGCTGTCACCTTCAAGTAAGACTTTAAGAGTAAAGCTTTGTCTCTCTCCCTGGATCTTCCCTAGATGCTTACATTCTTTAGAAGAAGGAGAGTGTTTTAACAGGGAATTTTCTCGTCACCTCCCACACTATCCTAGGAAGCAAATCCCACCTTCTAGTCTTACCCTTTTGGGTTGTCTTGGAAGGGTTAGTGGGGTTCAGAAGACTGTTTCCTCTTTGGAGCTGAACAATTTCCAGCTGCTCTTGTGAGGGGCAGCGGAGGGAATAGTGGGGGCTCACCTTCTCCCTCTGACACTATGTCTCTAGGTGCCCTGTGATGCTGGTGGTAGGAGATCAAGCACCCCATGAAGATGCAGTGGTCAGTAGAGAATTTTGGGGTGGGCAAGGGAGGGTTGGAGTCCTTGGCCGGTGGTCAGAGGGGTATCTTGCCAAGAGGCAAGCTCTGTTTGGAACTGGGAGAGCAACTGTGGGGCCTAAGAATGAAATGGGTATGGGGCTGATGGGGAAGGAACTGTGATCTGGGTCCCTGGGTCCCTTGGATGGGAGAGGCCGCAGGGAGTATAACATTATTCATTCAGCTTCCTGCTTACACTAGGTGGAGTGTAACTCAAAGCTGGACCCTACCCAGACCTCTTTTCTCAAGGTCAGTGACCCTTCTCCAGGCGCTGCCTGACTCCTGTCCTCGCCTGACTCCTGACCCCCTGTCTGGAGCCATAGATACTCTCTAGGTTCAGCTTCTAGGCCTTCAAGGTCCCACACAGGAGCAGGCAGGGTGGATAAAGACCACAAACCCTTGGGGCCTGGAGTGGGGAAGCTAGGGAAGAGAGAACCTTTCCTACCTCTTGGCATGGCTGCTTGTATTTATGTGTGTATCACTTCTTCTGTATGGCTGTCTCCATCTCCTGACCAGATGGCAGACTCTGGAGGTCAGCCCCAGCTGACTCAGGTGAGTACCACTGTCCTCTATGAGACGGGATGTTAGCGGCACTGAACTATATACTCTTTGCCACTCATCCCACCCCCAACCTGCCATGGTCTTGGGCTCCATCTTGGCTTCGAACCTCATCTCACTGTCTGTCCTCCTCTGCTCATCTTATTTCCACAGCCAGGCAAGCTGACCGAGGCCTTCAAGTACTTCCTGCAAGGCATGGGCTATAGTGAGTATGGGGGTCAGAGGCTATCGTGAGAGCAAGAGACTGCTGCACAGGAAGAGGGATGGGCACTGAGTGGGAGGAACCATTTCAGGCTAGTTCTGAACCTTACCACCGTCTGCCAAATCATGGACCCCTTCCTCCCCCACCCACATCCCCATTTGTCACTCTCATCCCCACCCAAGTACCCCACTCGGAGTTGCCAGCCTCTCTTTCCCACCTCCTTTCTGCCTGCCGCTTATGCTTCTGTCTCCACAGTGGCCTCATCCTGTATGACTCGCCTGTCACGATCACGCACAGCTTCCCTGACCAGTGCAGCGTCCATTGATGGCAACCGGTCCCGCGCTCGCACCCTGTCCCAGAGCAGCGAGTCTGGGACTCTCCCTTCAGGGCCCCCGGGGCATACCATGGAGGTCTCCTGTTGAATGACCTTTGTTGCCCTGGTGTACGACCCAGCCCTCACCTCCCCCAGCACTAACCTGGGAGGTGCATAGGGCACTGGGCCAGAGTAAGGGAAGATGGGCAGATCATGTGGGGAGATGATCTTGATCCTTGATTGCTACCCTAACCTTGACCTCTAACCTGTGATTCCCCTCAGATCCTGGGAGAGATGTCCTAATATCTCTTAGGGACCCAGACCCCGAAATTATCCCTCTCCCTCATTTTGATGTTAAGGTGGAGAGGGTATGTGTTCCCTCTCCCTAATCTAGGTGTCCATAGATAAGGGATAAGAGGTGGTTGTAGTTGCCCCATGGTGCCTCCATCAGACTCTCCCTACTTATCCCATTGCAAGAGTAGGGGACTTGGGGCTGGGACTCCATTCACCAAAGCTGATACGGCTTTTCATTAACACTTCAGATCTTTGAAGAGTATGGGCCTAAATGAATGTGTGTCAGAGGAGGCTTGCTGGTGGGTTAGTGGTCCTCAGGATGAGATAGAAACATCTGGTGTGTGAAACGGAAGTTGGAATGGGAGGTGGTGGGCAATGAACAAGTATGAGGGAAGGATTGGAGCAGGGGCAATAGGAAGGGGCCTGGGGCCATTGGCTGCACTAACTTTGGTAGCTGTCTAGACAGTGTGTGTCTAGAGTGGGAGGGGGAGGGAGCTAAGCTGGGGCAGGGCTGCTTGGGGCTTGGCATAGGGGTGGGAATGGCTATCTTGGGGCTCGGCTCACACTGTGTTATGTGTGGAAGGGTGCCCTCCTGTGTCCCACGACTTCTGCTGTAACAATAAACTGTAGAGGAACTGAGTGCCATTCTTTGTCTGAGTATGCCTGCATCATGCCCCTTCCCCCCCAACCTACTGCCCAACTCACATTCTCTTCTTAGATAGGGCCTGGCTCCCTGTGTCCCTATGTGACTACAGAGTCAAAGGCCCCTAGTCCAATAGGATGGTATTGCCCTTGACATTGATAGTATTTCCAAGTTTTGGGAAGAGAGGAGCTACTTAGGTCTTACGAGACTTCCTTATTGGTTATAGATCCTTGAGAAATGCCATAGGAGGTCAGAGATATCACCGACATCATGATCTTAAGAAGGAAGTATGGAATGCCGACCGAAGTGTCCAAGGACATCTTGTGATCACCTTCCTGCAGGTGATCCTCCCTAGGGGGCACCTAGATTCCATTTTAGATGGTTCAGTGCAATGAGTAGGCCAGGCCTCACCCAGTTACTAGAGAGGTTGGTTTGCTCATAGCTGGTCCCAGTCTGAAGACTCCTTCAGGAGAGTAATAGGACAAAGAAGGATTTCCTCTAAGGAGTTCTCCTCCCCCATGAATCCAAGGACATGGGGTGTTGATTAGATTATGTTTGTGGTTCTCTGAGAAGTGTTTCAACAAGTCTGCACAATACTCATCGAGAGGACTTTGGATACTGTGACTGTTGCAGGCTGATTCTTGGGCTCTTGGGGGCACAAGAAGTAAAATACGAGAAGGCACTTTATATGATTGGTAAGAGTACCATGGATGGAATATTACAAGGCCACTTGCTGGGTTACTTTATAGAACCTCCACAGACAATGACATGCTTTCCTCAATGAAACTGAGCTGAGGACTATAATGTGGCTTGATGTCTGGTGCTGACACACTGACAGGGAAGTGAGGCATGGAATATGTTATTGACTCTTGAGCATTTCATCACTCTCTCATAGGCCTGAGTCTATTTTAAATGCACTAGGCCAGGATCAGAAGGGGGCAGGGGTATTAAGTGACTCGCAGAGTTCTAGAGCTAGTTATTGATGGCAAGGGTGTTGGGTGACCGCATGCAGGGCAGGCGGCAAAGAGTGCTTAAATGCCACCCTAAAGAAAAGAAAGAGCATAATTGGAATCACTGGACCAATTAGCTCCTAGTTAAACAAAACATGAGGAAAAGTCAGAGAACTCCAATGAACAACAGCCTTGACCAGCAAGAGGTGCTGTTGTGAGGGGCACTTGGCCGGTTTAGTCCATAGAGCTTTCCACTGTTGATCTCAGGGTTGCAAGTTTGAGCCCCATGTTGGGTGTGAAGCCTAGTTAAAACAAACAACAAACCAAACAAAGGTGTTGTTGTACATTATGGAAGGGAAGGCAGGTCTTCTCAGCATGTTTGCCAGAAAACACTGTTAGCAAGGTAATCTTCAGAATTGGGAGGAAATGAAAGTGTGTGTTTATCTGCTGGGAGCTGGTGTGTGAAGTGGGTGGTGACTGTGTCTCTCTCCTATAGTTGTGTCAGCACAAGAAACCCAAGAGTTAGGAAGAGGGAGAGACGCTCTCTGCTGGGAGGAAGCAGAGGGGGTTTGCTGTCCTTGATTGACCTCTTTACTGTGTTGGTCCCAGTCCCCACTAGCCCACTGGGGTGCAGCGCCCTCCTGTGGATGGCATGGTTCTTCCTAACTTTCTCCAGGGCCTGCTTCCCTTCGGGTATCTCTCAGTGTTCTTTGTGATTCTATGTAGTAACTACATAGGGAGGGAGTGGTCTGTGGCTCCTGCCTGTTCTTAAGATCAGAGCTCAGGAGAGAGGTGAGCAGACTTCATAGAAGCGGAACCACAGACTCCCTACTTATTGTCTCTGCTTCAGGCTTAGGACTCCTGTTTCTCTCCTACTGTCATTCTCAAGGGCTGTGTTTTCCTGACTTCAGGGATAGAAGCTCAAGATAGCTAAGACAGAGTTCTCTGGGAAGGAGAATATAACTAGAAGAATATGGTGATGAGATCCTTGTGGGGTCAGCGTGAAAATTCTGGATTCATGAGGAGATTTTAAAGAGTGATTCTGGGGTGCCTGGGTGGCTCAGTGGTTCAAGCCTCTGCCTTTGGCTCAGGTCATGATCTCAGGGTCCTGGGATCGAGCCCCGTGTTGGGCTCCCTGCTCAGTGGGGAGCCTGCTTCCCTCTCTCTGTCTGCCTCTCTGCCTACTTGTGATCTCTCTCTGTCAAATAAATAAAATCTTTTAAAAAATAAATAGTGATTCTCTGAAGTTACATACAAAACAGTGAAACTGCAGCAGGAGGGATAGATATTAACCTTTAAGGGCACTCCTTTACATACTTAAGGGAAATGCTACCATGGGAGACACCACCTTTCTAGAGAGATTTGGGGACTAACAGGAAAGTGAGAATCAGTTCTGACTAGAGGTCAGGGGTGTGGTCAGGGTAAATGGTGCCCAGAGCAATTAGGTTGTTTGCACCCTCTCTTCTCACCCACATTACAATTTTTCCCAAATTGGATAACTATATAGTAAAAGTAGAATGCATTCTGTATTTGACATTCAATATAACTAAAGATAGTAACGAAATTGAAATAAAAAGGAAATCATCAACAACTGGCCTCTTTAAGCATCCCTGCAGACTGGGGTCTAAGGGTGTCAACCCTGTCTACACCCTTTTTGTTTCACCTTTGCTAGTGGCCACAGGCCCCTCCCTGAGGTCCAGGGGCAGGGAATATGAGGGTGTCTGGCCAGTTGGCACATTCCCACTCACACATACCAACCCACTCCAATTCTGGCAACTGTTCTTTGTACTCTATCACCCAAAGTCAGGAGCCAGAGCACTGTTTCCTGTGAGGGAGGCAAGACACTGGAAAACTGTCCTTCAGGGGAGGGGTGAAGTGGGCAAACTGTCACACAAGTTAGCCTGGAATTCTGTGGTTTTGTTCCTGGATGCCTCTTGTTCATAGGTGCTGGTCTTTGGCTGACCTCCCATCCTGCCCCAGGATACTCACTAACCTCTATTCTCTTTGATGCTGTGCCTCAACTCTTCTCAACTGCAAAAACCCAAGCCTCGGCTTGTATACAAAGGAAGGTGGGGGAGCTCCAAAGGGTTACTTTAGAGAACCATTTATTGGTGCAAGAATGGAAAGCTGGCTCTAGGTGAGAGAGCAGTTGGAGGGAGGTCCCATTCTTCTGTTTTGTTTTTTTTCTATTTAAATATGTAAAATATACATGTGTGGGGGTGCAGAATAAGGGATGGGGAAAGGACCCAGGGGTTCAGGAGACTTGAAAACTGTTCCACATAAATTCTCTTGTGACTATTCCAAGTAGCTTCTTCTCTTACCCTTTTTCCTAACTGGCATCTTTCCTCATATTTTTTTTCAACTTTAAGGATTCTAAATGTTTTCAGTTATAACCTATTTCTTAAGGCTGAATGAGTTAAGGTTCGCTTGTGACTCTGGTTTCCAGTTGTCATGGCCCAACTACTTTAGCTCTCCCTCCAGTCCGTGGTTCTCATGCCCATTCTCATTCTGTCCTTCTCACTGCAGACTCACTTGAAGTCACATTCATCTGCTCCCTTATAGCCCTCTCAGACTCCTGGCTGGGGATTCAGAGCTTTGGAAAATGCTCTGGTTGGTCCTTTTTTTATTTGATCCTCATTTTTAAAAATTTTATGTATTTGAAAGAGAGAGACAGAGAGAAAGCATGAGCAGGGGGAGGGATAGAGGGAGAGGGAGAAGCAGACTCCCCACGGAGCAGGGAGCCCCAACCCAGGACCCTGAGATCATGACCCGAGCCAAAGGCAGGCGCTTAACCAACTGAGCCACCCAGGCGCCCTAATCCTGAGGTTCTAAGGAGCCATTCTCTAGCTTTATTCCCGCTCTTGCAACGATACGGTTCGAACTGAAGATGGTTCCTGTTGGGGTTGGTAAGTTGTTGGGAGAGGAAAGGAAGTGCTCATGAAGGAGAGAAAGCACTGATGGCTGAAAGCAGAGGTGGCTGAAGGTGAATGTAAGGGCTCCCGGGATGGGAGGAGGCAAAAAGTGCATGACTCACCCGTGCTTGAAATCTCCCACCCTCTGCTCATTTCCCTCTGACGCTGATAGCATAGGTGACCCAGAAACATCTGAAGAGCCCCAGAGTCTGATGTCCTTCTCCTCAAGTCTCCTTTCTGTAGTCCTACAAATCCTCTGTCCCTGGAATAGCTAATGACCGTATAATTGTATCCCTTCCACTTCACCCCCCCCCCCCAAAGTCCTGGGGAGACCACTGCGGTGGACGGCAGCAGGGATTGGATGGCATGAGGGATCTGCCCATCCAGATTTCTTGATGTGCCTCACGAGGGTGACCTATCTTCCACGGACCATCAGATGTTTTTGTCCTTTGGCTTCAGTTAGCATGACCAAGAGGAGATGCTGGCAGCAGATGACAGAGAGGAAGAGGAGGGTCATCCTCTGGCCTCCTCCTGGTCAGGTCCCTGTGGGCTGGGTGTACCTCTCCACCAAAGGCCGCAGGGCTTATTGGACGGCCCCCTCTAGTTTCTGCTCCCCGTCACCTCCTCTTCAGCCTGGGCAGCAGCATTGTTCAGGCTCAGCCTCAGACACAGCATTGTTGCTGCTCAGCCCTCGGCTATTGCAACACCGTCTGTCCAAACCTGTCCTGTTTGGGCTCTGTCCAAGCCCTGCCCACACCTCCCTACAGTCTCCCTTTATGCAACTTGCCTCCATTCTCCAACGTGCTCCCGCTTCCTCTGAGCCCCTGACACATAAGATCAGGAGGTAAAGGTAAGGTAAGGGAGGAGAGAATCTGGATATTTGAGCTTTTCTTAAAATCAGAGAAACACGGGTTGGAAGCCCAGCTAGCTATGTGATCTAGTTATTTACCTTTTCTGCATGTGCTTCCCTCCACTTGCGCTGGGGATAAGATCTACCTGGTGGGGTCACGAAGGCGAGACAGTGTCTGTGAGGGCGATAGTACAGCACCTGGCACACAGCAGGTGCTCCATGTGGAGACTCTGCTGTGATTATTACATGCGAGGCACTGTCTGGAGAATGAAATCCATTACTTCATGCTGAAGAGAAAACAGAATGGGATGGTGCTTCGGCGAACTTGTTTCCTGTATCAGATATTTTTAGTTAGTTTTGCCTCAAGTTTTCCTTCTCACTCATGCCTGGGTGCGTTGGCTGGGCTCGTGAGAAGGTGTGCGTATCTTAGTTTGTGGGGAGGGCAATCGATGGACAGGAGGCAACTGTGACAAGGACACTCAGGAGACTTTGTCCACGTGAAGATGACTGGGGCTTCTGCACTGAGATATCAGAAGGGGCAAAGTGGGGAGAGCGACTGAGCTCATGGGGTGCATCTTCTCTCCCCTCCTTCTCCACGAAGTCTGAGATATTCCTCCATTTCACGGGTCAGGGCACTGGGCAACAGCAGATAATCAGCTTCAGTCCTTCATAGTTTTTAAGAGAAGCAACACATTGTAGGGGTTCCTCACACTGAAAGATGGCCTAGTGGGGAGGGGCTGGAGGCAGAGCGGCAGGTAGAGCAGGCAGCAGGAAAGCCACTAAGTTGTGGCAAAACCCGGTAATCACCCTAGGCATTTATCTGGCGCCTTTCTCCCTCTCCAAACACACTGCTTCTTAATCCCTCAGCACAAGGCCGCTGGATGGAGACAGAGGCTTAAAGAAGAGCCACAGCATCCTTGAGGCTACGCAGGGCTCAGTGTGAAAAATAGGAACCAGATGGAAGGAGGCTCTATTTAGCCTGATCTCGAGAGTCTGCTGGACACACTGTGGCTGGCCAATAATAGCTATTGGGAGTGGAGTGGGTGTGGTTAGCATAGGAAAAAATCTAGATCCCGTGGTTTCTGTTTTTACACCTCTTCTCTCTAAATGCTGGGAACTCCAGCTCAGTTTCTCAACACCTGTGGGCAAGGCAGGAGTAGGTTGCTGGAATTTAAGCAATGCTCCCATGTGTGGAGGGCATGGCCTGCAACTGGCAGAATGGTTAGGGGCCTGGATTCCAGAAGAAAATACAATATCCAACAGTCAGCCTTTCCATTCCCCACTCCATCACTTCCTGTACCAGGCAGCTCCTAGGCCACCTGGAGAAATGAAGTATAGCATGACTGAAGGGGAAGGGTAAAATGGACATTTTATTATACACAGTAGCAAAAATGGGACAAGAGTTAAATCTAGAGTGATGGTCTTCATATCAATTCTCCAATGTAGAGGCACTCAACCTAAACGTCCTCTTCTCAGTCCTGGAGAAATGGATTCTCATGTAGGAGAAAGCTGTGGTCCAGTTCATGAGGGTGATGCCTAATGAATGTCACTTAGTCTCAGTGGAGGGCCAAACCCATTTGGGAAGTGTCTCCCAAGGGTAGGAAGGCCATGCTAGATAGGCCCATCAGAAAAATCAGGAATCTCTCAGGCCCACAAGGCAATAAAGGCCATGAAGGCAAAACCAGCGGCTACGCAGCCCCATTTGGCTAGAGGGGCCTCAGGGCCAGCTAGCTCCCGGGGCAGAATTTCCAGGAAGGTGACATACAGAAAGGTGCCGGCTGCCACACCTTCTAACACAGCCTGGGCTAAGCCCTGCCCCGCTTTAGAGTCCCCTTGGGTCACAGCCAGCCCCAGGACTAGGCCCATGGGGGACATGAGAGCTAATGACAGTATGGACAACATGGCCCATCGTGACCTAGTGCCTATTCGCACCAGCCGCAGTCCAACCCCAAACACTACGAGCCCTTTGTGAGCCAGGACAGCAAGACAGAGCTGAATGGTGGTTGCTACTGTTGGCTGCAGCCCCACAGCTAGCCCTTCAAACACTGAGTGAAAGGAGAGCGAGAGCAAGAGGACGAGGGCCCGAAAGGGGCCCTTTGAGGGTGAGGGTGGGGGTCCATGGCTGTGGAGTTCAAGGACATGAGTCCCACCCCACTCCTCCTGCACTGTCGTTCCTCCAGCAGCCCCAGGACAGCACTGCAGTGCCAGCGACTCCAGAAAGAAGACAAAGAAGAAGCCCAGGGAGATGATGAGCTCTCCGTAGGGATACTCCATCTAGGAACAGAAAGAGGGTCTGTGAGGTAGGAAGGGAAGAGAAGCAAGGACATTGGGTGTCCATGGGAGTAGGAGACTAAAGAGAATGGGAAATGTGGGACTATGCCTAGTTAGTAAGAATTGGCCAACTCTTTGCCCTGCTGGCTCTCCCTCTGGTCTGTGGCCTTATTCCCATCTGCTTCAGATGCTTCCAGATTGATGCAGCATATTGGGCATAAAGAAGGGCAGGGGAATGAAGCCAAGAGCAGGTATGGACAGCAACGAGAAGAATCCCTGAGGGACTAAGGGACACCAGAGTAATAGGGTTAGTAATATGGGAAAAGAATGTGAGGCATGTCAAAGGGATGGAGAAAGAACGAAAAAGTAAAGCAGAGCTTTTTCTGGGGTTCCACAAACCCAAATGGATTGGGTGGGCTCCTCCTTTCCTCTGTGCTGTCTGAGCTGAGGAGCAGAGGGGATCCCTGGTTTCCTCACATACTCCCCTCAAAAGGGTCCGGGAGGTTCTCCTCCCCCACTAGGGAGGGAATGGTGGGAGATACTTACCTGAGCTGAATCAGCATCATCAGAAACATTTCCCTCCCTTTCTGTCCTGTTCTAGAGAGAGAAAAGCAGAAATCAGGTGGGGAGCAGATCAGCTTCCTGTCCTGCCCCTTCAGCTCCCTCACTTTCCCTAAAGTCCAATGTGACTGGTGTTCACCATGCCAGAAAGAGTCCTCTTGCTTGTCCTTCCACCCTTGTCCTAGCTCTGTCATCTTCCCCCCTCATCATTCTGGCCTCACAGCCCTGCTGCTTACCATTTCCGCTGCTCACCTGCATCTTAAACTTCTGGATCTTTGAGTCAATTCCCTCCAGGGCTTCAGCAGTCATGTGCATGAGCCCTGCTCCCAGGAAAACACCAGCAGAGGTGCAGCCCAGGAGGCTGAGGACCCGGCGGTGACGACCTAAGAAAACAAGGAGTTACAATCCAGTTGGCGATGAGATAGAAAAGGTGACAAAAGAGCAAGCATGTGGCACCCAATCTCCCCAGCTTGGGGATGGTGAGAGCCTCGGAGCAAGGCACCAGGATAGGTGACATGGCCATAGTCAGGCTGAGGTTATGGGGCTGGCAGCGGCAGGGCTGTACCTGTGGCGGCATCAATCTGGAACCACTTGAAGCAGATGGGAATAAGGCCACAGACCAGGGTGAGAATCAGCAGGGCAAAGAAGCAGCCAATTTTCACTCCTAGTTGTGGTTCCATCCTTGGGGTACAGGATAAGCAGATGCTTCAGAATAGCAAATGGGAGTTACGATCTTCGAGCAGGAGTGTGGAAGTAGTCGATCAAAGCTGGAGTATCTCCTCTCCAGAGCTCCAGGAGGGCGATGGGATCCTCCTGTTCTGTGTTGCCTCTGCTTGCGCAGCCTTGCATAGCTGACTGGGGCCCTGCCTCAGATTCCCGCCCTCCCCCTACCAGGAGGCCCCTCCCCTGGCTCACGCCTTCCAGAACTGGGAAACCAGAAACTCCAGACTCCCTGCCAGGCACAGCCTGTGCTGTGTGTCTTCTCCTCTTCACTGCCATGACTAATCCAAATGCTGTGGACAGTCTTCTTTCATGCCTGGTGCTAGTCTAATCCAAAATGGGAGTCTATGGAGGTCCTTCCCAGCTGTTTTGTACTGGGGATACCTGGTCCTGCCTTATTTAAGACATTTGATCTAAGACTCCCAAACCTTCTCCACCCCACCCTATGTCTCGTAGGTTGTTATGCTGATATCTGAACCCTACCTTTTCAGAGGGGATTTGGGGCCACCTTTGGGTAGGAGGTGGGGCTGAGAGGTGGTACCGCCACCCGCCACTCTGTGAAAACTAGTAGATGAGGGGCCTCCCCTCTCCTGTAACCCCAGAGAAATAGCTCCAGGCATGGCAATTTGTAGCGGGGAGTTGAGATTTCTAGTATTACAATACTGATGTTGTTCCAACTTTTGACTGTGCCTGTTTCTGGATACATACATATCTACCACAACTTATGATGGGGTGATGTTCCAATGGGCCCAGCCTAAATTGGAAACCTCCTAGGTTGAAATGCATTTAGTATACATAAGCTACCAATCCTAGCTTCGACTAGCTTTAAATGTGCTCAGAACACTTACATTAGCCCACAGTTGGGCAAAATAATTTAATCAGTCTTATTTTGTAATAAAGTGCTGATATCTCATGTAATTTACCACATACTGTCCTGGAAGTGAAAACCAGAATGGTTAGAAGTGTGCCAGCCGTTTACCCTCGTGATGGAGCGATTGCCTGGGCGCTGCGGCTGCCCAGCATCACAAGGGACTATCATACCACGTACTGCTGACCTGAGAGAAGAGCCAAATTCAAAATTCAAAGTCTGGCTTCTACTGAATGTGCCTCACTTTCACATCATCTTAAAGTTGAAAATTTGAAAATCAAGCCATGTAAGTCAGAACCATGTGTACTGGGGGAGAGGGCCTGAGAATTTTAAGACAAAGAAAGGTTCTCTAGCTCTGAAATAGCAAGGCCTAGCGAAAATCCGAGAAATGAACAACTGGAAGGATCTTGCCTGGAGCTACAGGGGTGGAGATGGAAAATTCAGTCTTGATGGGATCGGCTCTTGAGGAAAATGTATCAGGCAAACCCTGGAGGAGTTGATGAACCCTAAGAAAGACAGAAGGAAGGGAGGGAGAAAAACACAGAGGCTAGGCAGCCCGGCTCCCCTATTTAGGTAGCCCACCAAACAACTGTGACACGTGCCGAGCCAGCGCTCAGAGACTGGGGGCGGCTTTCCCTACTGCCCCGGATTATTTCCTTGGGAAGTCCTGGTCTCTGGTAGAAGCAGTATCTCAAAATCTTGCAACCTGTGTGGGAAGATAAGGCACTGAATATCTGAGAATTCTCTCTGCTATAGGACTGAACATGACAACTGACCTCTGTATCTTTTAGGAATCACAAGATCCATTTCTACTCTTTGAAAACTTTTTATTATTATTAAAGCCTCAAACCAACATACATAGGGCTGCCAGCACTCCCACCCTGGATACCAGGGAGCTTCAGCCTTGGCAGGCCTAAGTAAGAAAATCCTCGTTACACCTCCTTGTCAACTCCCAGGGGGGTCATCAGCGGGGGACAGAGGAAGCTCCGACTCTGAAGGCGTGATCACAGGTAAAAGATCTCCCCAGGAGCTGACTCGAGCACAACGATACAAATCCCTATGGAAAAGGGAGGTCAATGTGGGCTGTAGGTTCTTGCCACCTCCCCCTACTTTTGGTCACACTCTTTATACCTGCCATGCTGGCGGGCTGTGATCACAGCATGCTGCATATGTCCATCTGGACAGCACAGGTGACAATGCACATGGCGTGGCCGTTTAAGGACAGGCTGAATGATACGGGGCCAGCGATTAGCCTCCTCTGGAGACCCCCGGGCAAGAATTACCATTGAGAACTTTTCATCTTTTTGCTTCTTCTTGTTCTAAGATAAGGATACAGAGAGACTATTTGGAGAAAAAAAGAGATGGTGAAAAAAATTGTGATCCCCCCTCCCCCCATCCCTGCAGCCCTTTTCAGATTCTATAAGCCATGTACACCCAGGCCTGCAAACCTCAAGGCTCTTCTCTGACTTCTCTAACTCCTCCCACCTCTGACTCCTTATCATCCTGTTCCTCTAGACTACTTTCTCCCTGCCCTAACATTCCCAGGAAACATACCCAGCTGAAGGGGATGCAGTGGTAAGCTTGAGAAAAGCTACAGGCCAGGGGCTTAGAGGCTGTCAACTGGGGACAGGGAAGTTCATGTGGACACTGTGAACACACAGACAAAAAAACGCAGAGAATCATACAACTGAAAAACAAGGAGTGACAGAGTTAAGAAGGGCTAGGGCAATGGGAACATAGGAGCCGGAGGCAGGGAGAGCCACGGCAACAACTAAGAAAGATACTGAATAGGGACACAAAATAGTAGAGGGTGGCTTAGCTTTACCCTCTCACTTTTCCTGGCCACAGGTGAGTTTACATCCTTGCAGGCTGGGAAAGGCAGAAGTAATACTCACTGGGGCAAAGACAAAGCCAGGTCGAGGGTCCAAAGGTGACTTCTCTTTTCCCTAAAATAAAAAAAAATTAAGCTGGGTCTGAGGGGTCTAGTCTCATAACTCAATCTCTGTACTCAGTAAACTGAGGACTCCTTTAACATTCAATTCTGATAATTATTAACTAGGCTCCTTGAGTTAAGCTGGCTGCTTCACTAATACTCCAAACAAAGAACCTTCTCTTTGTAGTAGGAGAAAAGCAGGAACTTGGCACATAGTATGGTGCTTTCCCTTGTCAGCAACCTCTACTCTCAAAAAGATCCCACTCCAGGACAATTAAATTTATGATTATACACTGGCTCATACTGTCCCCAAAAGATAAGGTTCTTGGCTTAGCAATGCCCTGGATCAGGGGTTGGAGCACTTACTCTTTTTTAAAGGCCTAGAGAGTAGGCAAAATCTGTTTCTGTCCCAGCTATTCAACTCTGCTGTTTATAGTGTGAAAGCAGCCTTAGACAGGACACCTGGGTGGCTCAGTTGATTGAGCATGTGCCTTCAGCTCAGGTCATGATCCCAGGGTTCTGGGATCGAGTTCCAAACCATGCTCCTTGCTCAGCAGGGAGCTTGCTTCTCCCTCTGCCTGCAGCTCCCTCTGCCTGCAGCTCCCCCTGCTTGTGTTCTCTCTCTGACAAACAAAAATCTTAAAAAAAAAAGGGCAGCCAGAGACAAGAGACACACCAATAAGCATGGCACATATGAAAATAGGTGGCAGGGGGCGCCCGGGTGGCTCAGTTGGTTAAGCGGCTGCCTTCGGCTCGGGTCATGATTCCAGGGTCCTGGGATCGAGCTCCGCATCGGGCTCCCTCCTCAGCGGAGAGCCTGCTTCTCTCTCTCCCCCTCTCCCTGCCGCTCTGCTTACTTGTACTCTCTCTCTAGCTCTCTGTCAAATAAACAAATAAAATATTAAAAAAAAAAAAAAAAGAAAATAGGTGGCAGGCCAGATTTGATCCACAGGTCCTGGTTTGCTAATCACTACCCAATATCATAACAACTTTATATGCCTAATATCCTGAGAGTCACCCTTACCATTGTATGACAGAGTCTCTTCAGCTTAAGGGAGCAGCAGTGACCACTGACAGATGGTGGGACAGGAGTGAAAGAAGGAGAAAGACTCTTACCTTAAGGACGAGGTCCCTGGCATCCATGAGAAGGCAGTGCCCAGCTTTTGTTCCATTCTCTACCAATACCTGTTCACAAAAAAGGAAAATAAGCATAAGCTTTGAATTACATGAAAACATAAATGCTAGCAGCTCTGTAAGAACATTAACAGATGCAGCAGAGGGCCCTAAAGAAAAGGGCCATCCCCACATAAGATGGGAATGGAGAGCCTAAAAGAGGGACAAAAGGATCTATGCATGATAAAAATGGTCAAGAATGAACACAAGTTTTGGAATGCCTAGGTGGCTCAGTCGATTAAGTGTCTGCCTTCAGCTCAGGTCATGATCCCAGGGTCCTGGGATGGAGCCCCACCTCCGGCTCTCTGCTCAGTGGGAAGCCTGCTTCTCCCTCTGCCTGCCTATCACCCTGCTTGTGTTCTCTCTCTTTGACAAATAAACATATAAAATATTTAAAAACAAAACAAAAAAACACACTTAAAAAAAAGAATAAATGCAAGTTTCGATGGAGAGAAGGAAATGGATGAAACCCATGACACTGCTTTAAAACTTGAAGGGAAAAAGGAATTTCAGCTCACCAGAAAATGATTTGTCTTGCGCCATAGGGTTTGGACTAGTTCAGTGCGGTCAGCCTTGCTGGGAAGCTCACTTAAGGAGAAGGCTGATACCACCACATCGAATTGTACCTGAGAATCAAGAAAAGGAATGTGAGAGACCTGACATCCCCACTCCTGACCCTCCTTCCAAGAACCTAACAAAGTTCTATCCCCTTATATTTCTTTTGTTTTATCTTCTAACACTCAAGGCTGGGTTGCAAATCTGAAGCCATGGTTTTCCATCTGCCAAATTCCACATTTAACACTCTAAACATTGGCACTTGCCTTGGGTGATACAGGTAGAAACTGTCTGAAGAAGACACCTGGAACATAAGGCTCCCCAGATTCTGAACCACCTGTGGAGTAAAGCAGAGGCGCAGCAACTTTGAGTGTACAGGTATAAACTGAAGTGATCTCTCAATAAGAAATAGGGTCCCAAGGCTAAAGAAAACCACCAGGCACGTGGGTGGCTCAGGTGCTTAAGTGCCCATCTTTGACTCAGGTCATGATCCCAGGGTCCTGGGATTGAGCTCTCTACCCTGCAACAGGCTCCGTGGTAGGACTCCCTGCTTGGTGGGGAGTCAGTTTCTCCCTCTGCCCCTACCCTGGCTCATATTCTCTCTCTCTCTCTAATAAATAAAATCTTAAAAACAAAAACAAAGGGCAGGGAAACACTGGGTTGCCTGTCCTGTTTATCTTACCCAAACCCCCCACAGTCCAGCAAAGGCCTCTACAACCCTCTGCTTGACCACAACACTGGAAAGAAATCAGACTCATCTTTAACTTTCAGCCTTCCTCTACTCCCCAATAAAACAACTTTTTCATTCTCTGCTTAACTCCTTCAACTTTGAAGAAACCCTTCCTTATCTTTTGTCCTCACCTTTCAGTAACTTTTCTGCCAAAACCAACATAGCAGCTGAGCTGTCCACACACAAATATTCACGTAGGCTCTGGCCCCAAGCACTATGAGCAGCCCTAAGATGGCAAAATATAAATCACCATTTCTCACGACAAAGAGTCATCCCTACAAGAGATCCCTCTGCCCCCAACCCCAACCCTGGGAAACAGAATATTATCTTAAAATGGTTGGAAAAACTAACAGTGTTATTTTCTTACTTCATTTACTACTCCTTAAAAAAAGGGCAGACTCAAAAGAACTACTTGTAGGTAAAAAAAAAATCTTGGTGCTATGCCCTAGACTAAATTCCTTTCCTTTTTTATCTTTCTAAACATGGGTCTTTTTTCACTTGAAGTTTCTTTAAGTTCTAGCCCTAATCCATTTACCTTCTTATGCCTTACCTAATCTGAGCGAAGAAACATTCTAGTTCCCAAATTTCCTATTCTCCCTCTGGTTCCCTAGTCTCTTGGAGTGTTATACACATGGCCCTGTAGAGCTAGAGTTGACAGAGACAGTAAGATACTTACCAAGTGACAGAACCAGTACCCGAGCCAAAATCCATTAAGGTTTGAGGCTGGAACTCTGGAACTCGAACCTGGATCTGAAGAAAT
Organism: Lutra lutra; assembly: GCF_902655055.1. Classification (NCBI taxonomy): domain Eukaryota; kingdom Metazoa; phylum Chordata; class Mammalia; order Carnivora; family Mustelidae; genus Lutra; species Lutra lutra. Next base: position 50,470,658 of record NC_062284.1, read on the forward strand.
ATGTAACACTCCACAGTAGGGGAAGCAGACCCTTATTTAGGGCCACTATGAATTAGGGGGCCATGACAGAGCAGATGAGATGCGAATGTTGAGATATAATGTAAATACTTTATAGACTGGGAACTTCCTAAGACAATGATTTTAAACATTCCTTGGGTCATGAAACCCTTTCAGAGGATAAAGAGCCTCTCAAAAAAAAAAAAAAAAAAAAAAAAAAAAAGGACATGCAATTTCCCAAGAACCATACCCCAGGAGACTACTTTATGGATAAGGGAACTGATGGTAACAGGTTGGAAGCTGAGGGGCTTTCACCTCATGGAATGCCCTGGAGACTGCTGCAAAGCCACCATCCAGTCTTGCTGCCATATATACCAGGCTCAGGCTCTCATTGTAGCTGCCAGAAAAACCAGAGAGTCACACCTACCAGGAAATAACCTCCATTGCATAGTTAACCTTCTAGATTTTTAGGAATGAAATCTTTGGAAAGGGCTCCTCCAGCTCAGTACTTTCACTCCTTAAAAGAGAGAAGTCCTGGGGCACCTGAGTGGCTCAGTGGGTTAAAGCCTCTGCCTTCGGCTCAGGTCATGATCCCAGGGTCCTGGGATCGAGCCCCACATTGGGCTCTCTGCTCGGAAGGGAGCCTGCTTCCTCCTCTCTCTGTCTGCCTCTCTGCCTACTTGGGATCTCTGTCTGTCAAATAAATAAAATCTTAGAAAAAAAAAAAAAAAGTCCTGAGTTACAAACCAGGTAGGCTTTTCAAACAGGAATTGTGTAATAGTACTTCCCCAGTCTCCTCCTAGAGACAAGATTTTTTTTTTTTTTGCAGCCCTTCTAGCCCCCCTTACTTCAGTTCTTGCCAATGGTATGTAGTTTTGCGCAGGGCTCGCAGCACAGCTTCACGAAGTTTCTCCTCCAATTGACCTAAGTCTGTGGTGAGAACAAGAACTGAGTGAGGACCTAGGAAGACCAGGGCTCAGATCCAATATTTGAATATGCTGAGATCCATCCTTCCCCTTAAGCAAAATCTCAAAGCTTAAGAAAAAGCCAAATCTACGATTCGCAGACCTGTACCCCTGGGGATAAAAATATATGTTTATAAAGCTGTAAAAAAAAAAAAAATAAGAAAGGATGAATCCCCAAGTTTTGTAGCAACATGGACGGGACTGGAAGAGATTATGCTGAGTGAAATAAGTCAAGCAGAGAGAGTCAATTATCATATGGTTTCACTTATTTGTGGAGCATAACAAATAGCATGGAGGACAAGGGGAGATGGAGAGGAGAAGGGAGTTGAGGAAAATTGGAAGGGGAGGTGAACCATGAGAGACTATGGACTCTGAAAAACGATCTGAGAATTTTGAAGGGGTGGGGGGTGGGAGGTTGGGGGCACCAGGTGGTGGGTATTGTAGAGGGCACGGATTGCATGGAGCACTGGGTGTGGTGCAAAAATAATGAATACTGTTATGCTGAAAAAAATAAAAAAATTAAAAAAAAAAAAAAAAAGAAAAAGCCAAATCTAGAGAAAAATTTTGGGTAAGAATAACAGCAACCACCACCATTACCACCAGAATGCATGAGACAGTATTTTGTCTCTACCAGCAGTTTATTCAACAAGATCAAAACCATCCCACAGGCTTTGCTCTCTTTTAAAGGGAAGTGTCTCAAAGATTTAAAAGGATAGGGTAAGGACTATATTTTGTGGATTTCCTCAGGTCCCCCTAAACTTTAGTACGTGACATCTCCAATGTTCCTAGAGGGAAGAAAGGGGTTTCAAAAATCTCATCTCAGGATTGTGTTCAGTTCAGGACTATTTTATCTACTGAGCACCTATGAACCAGGTACTGTGGGAAGCGCAGGGAACACAAGATGAATAAAAGGCAGGTCTGTAGTATTAAGGAGCTCACATTCATGAAAATAACTTGATGAGTTATACTCATTCTCCTATCCCTGAAGAGCGTTTCAGTACTGTACAGGGAGCCATACAGGGATTTTATTTCACTTTAATAAAAACTTAAACCATCCTAATCCAATGGATTTTCAGGAAAAAAACCCCTAAGACCTAGATTTTGACGGATACTGAAGTACCTTGCTGACCTTTACAAAAGTCCCAAGAGCAACCTCGGAAACTATTCTGTTTTAGCAAGGCATCACTGTAACAAGCAGCCCCGGCCAGAAAATCAAACAGGAAACTGCAGTATCTGTTTGTCACAGATACTCAAACAGATCTGTAAAATTATTCCTTGCTCTTAATTTCCCACCGGTATTTCAATTGGGCCTACTCTTTATTCTTAGGCCCCACCTGGGTTTTCCAGGAATTTCTTCTCAAGATGGACAGCCCGTCTTTGCAACTCCTGAGGCTCTACAGGTAAACGCCGGCTCCACAGATAATTGGTCAGTGCTTGCACCTGCTTCTCCACATTGGGCATCGAGCTCCCTATGGGCCAAAGATGAAACGCATCACTTAATGCAGACCCAGTTTTTGCTTCTCGGGTTTCCGCTTCCCACCGTTACTCACCGAGCAGCAGGAACTGCGCAGCGGCAGCCAGTGCTGGCGGCACCTCTATGCATGGCAGCTGCAAGATGCCGGGGTGCCGGCGATGGGGCGTCTTTCCCAGAAAATCGGAATTGTTATCGACCTGGGATATGCCCGGAACGATGGCAGCGAGCGTCTGCAGGCCGAGAAAGAAAAGGTGATTGCGGGGCAGAGGAAAGGCTTTGGCCTTCTCTAAGGAAGAGGCTATCCCTGAGATCCAGAGTTTCTCCGAGAGCAGGGAAAGCAGACACTCACGCGAGACTGGGGAGCTTCTCCACTGCCGCGGCGCCACCTGCTACATGTCAGCAGATGCCTCAGTCCCCTCACGGTCGCCATGGCACCGGAGGCGAGCAGGAAACGGAAATGATGAGACCCGCGAGGCGCCCGGAGCAGTGTCAGCCAATGAGAAGAGCGAGTGCTTCTAGTAGCCAATAAACAACCGATATATAATTCACCTCGGAGGGTAACGGTACGTGGGTGGCGTTAGGCCCTGGGTTTCTGCGTAAGCAGTCCACGGCGAAGTGGCGTCAAGGTTGTGCGGGGTTTGGTCTCGACGTTCCGAAGTCGAGGGGCGGAGTGGGGACGGGCTCTTTTCTGGGCTCTCTAGAGAAGCGCCAGAGACAGGAAAATACTATTTCCGGATGTATTACCTACCTGCGTTCCTTGCTTCTCTCTCTGGGGAACCTCAGAAGTCTTGGGATTTTTTGTCCCTGTGTGTGAGAACGGGAGAATTCAGTAATGGAAAGATAAGAAAAACCCAAATTTAGGCAACCCAAGATAACAGAAATTAATAGTTAATAGATACAATTTTTTTGTTTGTTTGTTTTGACATATTATTCTCCATATTAAACTGTCCTCTTAGGGGGTGCCTGGTTGGCTCAGAGTGTTAAGCCTCTGACCAGCTCAGGTCATGATCTCAGGGTGTTGGGATCGAGGCCCCGGGTCGGGCTCTCTGCTCAGCAGGAGCTCCTCTCAGCAGAGAGGCCCTCCTCTCTCTCTGACTGCCTCTCTGCCTACTTGTGATCTCTGTCTCTGTCAAATAAATAAATAAAAATCTTAAAAAAAAAATAAACTGCTACATGTCAGCAGATGCCTGACATGTATTTATCTAAGATCTAAGATGTTAGATAAGTAGCTAACACTTAGAACATACCTGATACAGTGGGCAAGCGCATTTACATAATATTACCACATTTAGTTCCTGCTATCTGTGAGATACATTCTGTTAACACCATTTTGCAGTTGAAAAAAGTGAGTATTCAAATGGTTAAATATCACGCCCAAGATCACAAACCTTGTTAGATGACAATTAGATTTAAACTTGGGCAGTTTAGGGGCCCCTGAGTGGCTAGGTTGGTTGAGGCAGGGACTCCTGATTTCAGCTCAAGTTGTCATCGGAGCGTTGCGATATTGGGTTCCCCGCTTAGCGGGGAATCTGCTTGAGATTCTCTCCTTCCTTCTGTCTTTCCCCCCACTCACGTGCTATATAAGATAGATAAATAAATCTTTTTAAAAATAAAAATAAAAATAAAAGAATAAACTTGGGCAGTTTTAAGTCTGAGTTTCACCTTTAAACATATACTCTACCGGATATTGTTAGCCCTTGGAATGTAACTTAGCAAGTTAACTGGGAACAATATGGTAAATGTCTGAAGTGTTAAATTAACATATAGCATTAAAATGAACTCACTGGGCTGTGTGCCCTCTTGATTCTGTTAGCAAACATATTGGTCAACTATGGAATATGTTAACTTTTTGGTATCTGTTGACTGGATGGGTGAAAGTATTGTCTTTGCTGCAACTGCAAGAGTCCAAATATAATAATTATGGGGTAAAATATGGGGAACTATATCCATCAGAGAGTTAAGTGTTATTTGCGTTTAGGTTAGTAAGCTTCGATTCTAATAAAGGAGACTTTGGCTTTATAATCTGAGTGCTCTGGAAGGAGTTTTGTGAGGGGGGAAAGGAAGAGGAAACCAGAGGAGGCAGGAAGAACTGTTAGAGTGGGAATCAAGTTTGAGCTCTGTGAAAGAGGGCGGGAAGTAAAACAGGTTGGATATGCACAGTTCTAAGAGTTTCAGCCAGGCCAGGAGAATCTTTGAGCCCAACGTTAGAGGCGTCCTGCATTGGGCAGAGACAGGGATGACTTATTATCCCTGCTGCACTGATTTTTTGAGGACAGCCCATGGGAAGTGTAGCAGATTCAGTGTGGCAATTGGGGCCATCGTCAATTATGATCCTCATGGCAGGAGATCTGAGGAGTGCATTTTCATAGCTGCCTAGAGCCACACAGATCTACTTTTCCAGACGGGTTCAAGGGATAATTCCTTCAACCTTCATATGGGCCTCTGTTCCTAAAGAGAAACTTAGAAGAAGGAGGTTAATGTGGCAAATAATAGCCACTATCACTTCAGTTGATCTTAGGGCTGCAACTGGTCCGCATCCACTCCTTCCTTTACTATGAATTCTAATTTCCCCTCACTCTCCACTACATGTCCTCAGGTCTTAGTGGCTTGCCTGGTATTATGACCCAAACCTTCATTCCTGAGGGGTCCAAACCCTTGACAGTCATATCTTTCTCTGGCTGAGATTGCTGAACGCACATATTCACAGTTACAATGGAGCATGGGAATTCTAGGAAGCACCCAAATAGATCGCTTGGGTTCTACACGAAATCCTGTCTGGCCTCATTGTGTAAAAGCAGCCCTATATCCTTCCTCTTGCTAATAAGGACTACTTAACCCTGACAGTCTGTTAACTCCATTTTTTTTTAAGATTTTAAAAATCTTATTTTTATTTATTTTATTTTATTTATTTTACAGAGAGAGAGAGGGCACAAGCAGGGGGAGCGTCAGGGGGAGGGAGAAGCATGTCCCCTGCTGAGCAGGGAGCCCCATGCAGGGCTGGATCTCAGGACACTGAGATCATGATCTGAGCTGAAGGCAGACACTTAACCAACTGAGCCACTCAGGTGCCCCTCCACATTTTTTTTTTTTTAAGATTTTTTTTTAAAGACTAAGGGTGCATCTGCTCTGGGGACCTGGACCTTTGGCCCTGCAGAGCCCAGAGTTACAGAGAAGAAAGTACAAAATTTCCCAGTTGGTCAGTGGGTGTGGTAAGTGGAGTCACTTCTGCTTCTGCTCTTTGGTTGCTGGAACCCTGTATTTTTCCTATTTGGGACACAGTATCATTTAGAGCTCTCTTGTTCAATAAGCACACTGGATCCTGAAAAATGGTACCCATGCCTCTGAGCTGTTGCTTTAGCTGTGCATTTAGAAAGCCAGTCTTTCCCCTCCTTCTGCCCTCCCTCCTTTCTCTTCCTCTGTCTCGCACTCTCTTTCTCTTGCCCTCTTTCTTTCTCTCCCTTCTGTCCCCTTCCACCTCTCTCCCTTGGAGCTGGAGTGTGCTGTGTCTTTTCTTTTGTTCTAAAGTAAACACCAATCATCTCTTCTCACTAGTCCTCTACTGTCTTCCCGAGGTAAGTGATATTACTGAAGTATCTTCAGCAGCAAATAGGGGAGTTGTTCTGAACTGTGATTAAATAGAATGTCATAGTTTAGCTAATTCTTGATTATACCTCTCTGTGACTTTGATTTTACTTTCAGTCTAGCAGAGCCATCTGGTGATGACCTGCACTATGTTTTCATTTTTGATGTTTGTCTTTTCTCTTTCCCAGATTTGATAAATGATTTGTCCTCACTTGATCTACTGATCCAGGATACAAAAGAGGTCCCAAGCTGTAGTCTTGATGACAAATGTGCAGTGTCCCTGGTTATGATGGGCTCTTACTGAAGGTAATTAACTGCTGCGATAGAAAGATTTTCTCTTCTTAGTTCAAATACACCCTTCTGAGCTAGTTTGGGAAATACCCATTCCTCATTTCTAAGGCACATGGATACTGATGTTACTGGTTATCACTTGGATAAATAGGCAACATCTTCTTTCAAGCCTTTCTTCACAGATTTACAGCTCAGTATTTGACATATACTTCATAATTATCATAAGCAAAGTATGTGGGGAGAGGATTTGTAAAATGCAGGCACATGTCTATTTTCTTCACCACTGTATACACGGCACTTAGCATAGTGCTTGCCACATCAAGGGCACTCAGAAATGTCACGTAAATAAATATTAATGATCTAAAAGTATATCTCTGTTGTCTTTACATAAGAATAAAATATGAGTAAAAAGGATCAAATATCCTTTGTTTCTTGGTGTCCATAGGGTAGTTTTTATTTTTTCAGTGGAATTTCACAGACTACTGTTATCTGTATTCCTCTCTGGTGGTCCTCTTTTCCTATTTAAGAACTTTCAGAATGCCTTCTCTTTTGTTGTGTTTTAGAAAATTTTCAGAAGGCAATGTTTTTGTATTACTTCTGCTTATGATGGGACTCTATGATCTCTATTTCTACAATTAGCTCCCCACCTTCTGCCAAAGAATGTTTCTTCTATTTTTGATTATTGATTCTGTGTCTTGTGTTTTATGTTCATTTTTGGAAGCTCAGTATACTTTAGGTTGATTGAGAATCAATTGAGATGCATTATCCTCCCAACCACCCCACCCCCCCCATAATTAAGGAGAAAATGTCATTATCAATGAGTTACCAAATTCATTCTAATGTAAGATGTATAGGTTCCTGTCATTTGACTGAGCTTTGTAAATTATACTTGGTGCAGTGTGGAAATGGGGAGGTAATAAAGATACTAATAAAGATACTAATATTCCAAAATAGGAATTCAGGTTAATAGGTCCTATTAATAATTTTGGGAACCAAGTTACATATTCAGCAAGTAGACATTGTGCATTTCAACTGGCTGGACTTCTTAGTTGTTGGAATGCAATTCAACATGACCCTGGTTGGGTGCCTGGGTGGCTCAGTCAGTTAAGCATTTGCCTTAGCTCAAGTCATGCCTGGGATCAAGCCCCTTATTGGGTTCCCTACTCAGTGGGGAGCTTGCTTCTCCCTCTCCCTCTGTTGCTCCTCCCACCCACCCCACCCCCTGTGCCCTCTCACTATCTCTCAAATAAATAAATAAATAAATAAATAAATAAGATCTTAAAAAAAAAAATTACCCTGGTCTCAGGATGATGGTTGTCCAAGAGAGGAAGATGAGGCTAGGAATTCTCTTAGAGTGACAGAGACTCATTAGATTGGCCAAGTTGAGAATAGGTTGCTATATATTTCTCTTATGCTTTTCAAGGATTCAGCAGGCCAAGAACTACAAGAAGAAGGATATGTGTTTTATTTTGAGTAGTAACTCAAGGTTACATGCAAAACTCTTAGGTTCAGGATTTCAAAATGCAGGCAATACTGAGAGAAAATATTTATGACATATGCCCACACATTTGGTTAATACAACATTTACATTTATACCTGTCAGTGAGCTAAGCAGGGAGCAAGGGAATGAATGGGGTAGGACAATAGGGAGTCATACCAACTTAACAGGAACAATCAGTGTTTCAGTGCCAGGCTGCTGTCGTTGCCAGCCACCTGCAAGGTTTTACATAAGAATAAAATATGAGTAAAAAGGATCAAATATCAAATATCCTTTGTTTCCTCATTTTTGTCCAAGTAGGCTGGAGTTGCCTCAAAGACTGGGGGTCATGGTCTGCAAAAAACCTGATGTAAGTTCTCCCATTAGAAGTGCAAAAAAGTGTAAAAAAGAAAAAAAAACTTAAAAAAAAAAGAGAGAAGGGCAAGAGAATAGTGCTTGATGTTCCATGTTCAGTGATAGTGTGGCTGCACAGACGTTTACACTAGAACTCTTACCAGGGACTGGGGGTTACTGCACCAAGGGGTCTGGCCCTAGACTCTCATCCATTCTTCCATAGCCTTCCTCTCAAAAACAACATGTACACATTACTTAATTTCAGATATAAACATGTTTTCTTTAAAAAATTTCTCAAGGGGCACCTGGCTGGCTTAGCAGGAAGAGCATGGAACTTTTAATCTTGGTGTTGTGGGTTTGAGCCCCCTGTTGGGTGTAGAGATTACTAAAAAAGTAAAATAAAATAATTTCTCTTAAAAAAGACAAGTTTTAAAACAAGTTTACATAAACGTGGAGGTCGAACTCATGACCCCAAGATCAAGAGTCACATGCTCCACTGAATGAGCCAGCCAGGCACCCCTGTGACATGGGAAGCAAAGGCAGAAGAAAAATTATTAAATTTCCTTACTCCCTACAGCCCACTGACAAGTCCTTGAAACAGGCACAGTGACATTCCTTTAGGGACTCAACTGCCTTGCTGTTGATACTTTGCTAAGGGCAAACGGCAGTCTTAACCCAAACCCCAGGATCATTTAAGTCTAATTTAACCTATCAAAATTCCTTTGGGAACTTCCTTTATCTCTACCCCCCAAGATACAGGTTGGCAATCATCCCCCAAGCATATATCCACTGATATACATCTGAAGGGTCTCATGACTAAGGTTTTATTGGACAGTAATAAATGACCTTTCCCCAACAATAGCTAGCCCCCTTAACGTCCTAGAAACCTTGCTTCCAAAATTCCTTAGAGACTTTCGATATTCCTGACCCCCTCTCAGCTTGAAAGTATATAATGAGCCACTGCTCATGACCCCAGTGCAGCTCTTATTAAATCTTATTAAAGAATATCCCCATTCTGGGACGCCTGGGTGGCTCAGTTGGTTAAGCTGCTGCCTTTGGCTCCGGTCATGGTCCCAGCGTCCTGGGATCGAGTCCCACATCGGGCTCCTTGCTCAGCGGGAGCCTGCTTCTCCATCTGCCTCTGCCTGCCACTCTGTCTGCCTGTGCTCACTCTGACAAATAAATAAATAAAATCTTTAATAAAAAAAAAAAAGAATGTCCCCATTCTTTAATAAAACCACCTTTTTTGCACCAAAGAATTCTTTCTTGGCCGTTGGCTTTGAACCCTAATATCTTTCCCACATCACCCTTTTTATGAGATTTCTTAAGAAAAATAGAATTTTATAATTTACAAGGTGAGGTAAAAACCATCTGTCAAAACAAGCTCATTTCAGTGGGGAATGAGGCATCTTTTGAAAATACTTAAACAGGGGCACCTGGGTGGCTCAGTGGGTTAAAGCCTCTGCTTTCAGCTCAGGTCATGATCCCGGAGTCCTGGGATTGAGCCCCACATCGAGCCCCACATGGGGCTCTCTGCTCGGCAGGAAGCCTGCTTCCCCCCCTTCCCTTTCTGCCTGCCTCTCTGCCTACTTGTGATCTCTGTCTGTCAAATAAATAAATAAAATCTTAAAAAAAAATACTTAAACGATTCACATGATTTACAATATGTGTCCAATATTAGTTGACTGATGTCCTTCTGATTCATTTCTGTGTATCTTAGAGCTATACACAGTCTTTTCTTCTTACTCACTTTCCATTGTTGAAGAGAAAAAAATTCAACTCAGTAAAATAGAAGATCTAATTAAGACAGGGAAACTGAAGGGACCCCATAAAAACTGTTTTCCCCCCTCCTTTTCCTATCTTACAAATACCTTAGTGTATGTCCTCCTTGTAAGGGACAAGGAGTTAATTTCTTTGGAGCCTTCCAGCACAATAGATAACATCTAGGGAGCCATGGGGCTAGAGTAACTGGGCGAGGCCACATGTGTGTATTCCAGACCACTGGTGCTGGAAATCTGGATGCCAAGACCCCCTGGCTCCAGGGAATAAGTAATTTAATAGTTTCAATCTATTCAATGAATGCCATCTTTTAACAGTCAATATGAAATTTCCTGATCAGCACTAGTGCAGTAATATACATGATAAAAACCCTGTTGTTCTCCCTACCCCAACATGTCCTGGCTTGATACAATCCTCTCTTTTCCTTTGCTAATAACTTCTTGTCCTACCCTCTTTCTTATGGAAACCCTTCATTTTGACAATTCCTAGGAGCTCCCCTCTACTTACTAGATGGGATGCTTTCTGATTCATGCACTGATTAATAAAGTTACTTAGATATTCAGATTTACCCCATGGAGTTTTCTGTCTTATAACAGCATTCTAAACTGAAACAAAGAACAAGAATTTCCAGGAGAACAGGTCCCCACCCTGGTGATCACACACACTTGAAACAGCTCGAGGGGAAAGGCCACCAGCACTGAGGCAAAACTTCAGACAGGGTTATCAGCTGTCAGGCTGCTCTCCTGTGTGGACAGAATAACCGAATAACTCAGCAATAAGAGAAAGGATAAGTCAGTGATGGAAATCTAGGATGGAAAACAATGCTGCCCCTGAGATAAATAGACCCCCTGAGAAAGCTTATGGGGAGGGGAAAACATTCTCTTGTTATTGGAAAGGGAGGGAAAAAAAGAAGCAGAACATAAAATACTATGTTTCCTATCACACATTTTAGTTTTAAATACAATCAGAAAAAAATGTTGGTTGGAAATTTGTGAATATGTTTATCTTTGGCTGGCGAGATTACAGCTGATCTGTTTTTGTTTTTCTTTAAGATTTGTGATTTTTCCAAATTTCCTAACATTTCCGTATTGAATATGTGTTACTTCTCTAATAAGAAAAAAATGGAGATGTTATTTAAAATGTTGGCTTCTTAAATCAGACATTCTGAGGTCCTTTCCAGCCTCAACAAACCTTCTTCTTGCTGCAGTGGGGACCACACACTCACCTAGACTTTTGGACTCCTCCTCCATGTGGGTGATACTGATAGAGGAATGTTTGGAATCCCAGGGTTGCTCAGAGAATTCTTGACTGATTTTTATGAGTTTCTTTCTCCCTGAGAACACTTCAAGAAAAATGCTTCACCCTCTGGATAATTGCAGTTTTCTCTCTGTTGTTTTTCGGAAGGCTGACTGATAACACACACCATCCAGGGAACTGTACAGAACGTTTTTCTCCAAGATGAACCATAATTGACTTCTGTCTTGATCTCCTGTCATTCTTTCTTATGAAGGCAAAGTTTGGCATCAGGAAGAACATATGAACTTAGGATGAGGACAGATAGGATATCATCAAAAGCTCTGATTTTTAAAAAAATTGAATATATTTGACATATAACGTTGTGTAAGTTTAAGATGTACAATGTGCTACCTTGATGTATTTATATGTTGTAATATGATTGCCTTTGTAGCTATATTTAGCACCTTTATCAGATTACATAATTATCCATTCCTTTTAGTCTTTGGGATAATTACATTATAGTTTCTTAGTAAGTTTGATAATGTAGTATAGTATTTTGTTATCTATATTCATTATACTGTGAGTTAGATCTCTATGACTTATTTACTACTCATTGTAAGTTTATACTCTTAAACTACATCAGTCTTATCCCCTCACCCTCTATCCCCTGGTGTTACAGGATTTTTTTCTCAGTGCCAGAGGTTCTCGGTCATGCGGCTTCGAAGAATAGAGAGGTAGGCCAGACAGAGTGGTGGACAGCAGAGCCAGGTTTGTTGAGGGATAGCTAAGTGATAGTACTAAGCTCCTGAGGAGGGAGGGGACCTGAGAGGGATGCCACCAGAATTTCTAAGTCTCAAGACTTTTGTGAACTGGTTGACAGCTGTGTTAATCTGATTAACCCTCCCTGAGCCTGTCATCCGATCAGGTTTTTGTCACGTGGGAAAGGGTGGCTACCTCCTTCCAGGGGGGTGTAAAATCCTTTTAAGAGTGGTTCCCCCGGAGGTATGGGCCTTTACCCCTGTCTGCCTGCTTTCCAACTCTCCTTCATCACTGGTAACCACCATTTTACTCTTTTTTTTTTTTTTTAATTTGACTCTTTTAGATCCCACTTATAAGTGATGTCATCTAATATTTGTCTTTTTCTGTCTGACTTATCTCGCTTAGCATAATGTGCTCAAGGTCCATCCATGTTGTTGCAAATGTCAGGATATCTTTCTTCCTCATGGCTGAATAATCCACTGTGTGGATATATATATTTTTTTAACCCATTCACCCGAATACGGGCATTTAGGCTACTTTTATATCCTAACGCCCTGATATTTTTAAGCTGAGGCAAAACATGAGGAAAAGGTAAAGAACTCCAAAGAGCATCAGTCCTGACCAGCAAGAGGTGCTGTTGTGAGGGGCACTTGGCTGGTTCAGTCCATAGATCTTGAGACTTTTGTTCTCAGGGTTACAAGTTCAAGCCCCATATTGTGTGTGAAGCCCAGTTAAGAAAACAAAAACAGAGGTGTTGTTATGCACTATGGAAGGGAAGGCAGGTCTTCTCAGCACATTGCCTACACAGAAAACACTATTAGCAAGGTAATCTTCAGAACTGGGAGGAGATGATATTTACATGTTCCCACATGAATGTGTGTGTGTATCTGCTGGGAGCTGGTGTGTGAAGTGGGTGGTGACTGTGTGTCTCTCTCCTATAGTTGTGTCAGCACAAGAAACCCAAGAGTTAGGGAGAGAGAGAGATGCTCTCTGTGGGGAGCAAGGCAGAGGGGGTTTGCTGTCCGGATTGACCTCTTTACTGTGCTAGTCCCAGGCAGTCCCGGCTAGCCCATGGGAGTGCAGCGCCCTCCTGTGGTTCTCATGGTTCTTCCTAACTTTCTCCAGGTCCTGCTTCCCTTCCTAAGTTACTCCTGTTGCCATGGCCCAGCCACCTTAGCTCTTGCTCCAGTCCGTGGTTCTCATGCCCATTTTCATTCCATCCTTCTCACTGCAGACTCACTTGAAGTCACATTCATCTGCTCCCTTATAGCCCTCTCAGACTCCTGGCTGGGGACTCAGAGCTTTGGAAAATGCTCTGATTGGTCCTTTTTTTATTTGATCCTGATTTTTAAAAATTTTATTTAAGTATTTGAAAGAGAGAGACAGAGGGAAAGTATGAGCAGGGGGAAGGGGTGGAGGGAGAGGGAGAAGGGGAGAGGGAGAGGGAGAAGCAGCCCCACCCCAGGACCCTGAGATCATGACCCGAGCCAAAGGCAGACGCTTAACCAACTGAGTCACCCAGGTGCCCTGATCCTGAGGTTCTAAGGAGCCATTCTCTAGCTTTATTCCCGCTCTTGCAACGATACGGTTCGAACTGAAGATGGTTCCTGTTGGGGTTGGTAAGTTGTTGGGAGAGGAAAGGAAGTGCTCATGAAGGAGAGAAAGCACTGATGGCTGAAAGCAGAGGTGGCTGAAGGTGAATGTAAGGGCTCCCGGGATGGGAGGAGGCAAAAAGTGCATGACTCACCCGTGCTTGAAATCTCCCACCCTCTGCTCATTTCCCTCTGACGCTGATAGCATAGGTGACCCAGAAACATCTGAAGAGCCCCAGAGTCTGATGTCCTTCTCCTCAAGTCTCCTTTCTGTAGTCCTACAAATCCTCTGTCCCTGGAATAGCTAATGACCGTATAATTGTATCCCTTCCACTTCACCCCCCCCAAAGTCCTGGGGAGACCACTGCGGTGGACGGCAGCAGAGAGTGGATGGCATGCAGGATGTCTTCTGTTTGAAGGAAGGAAGGCAGACAGGTTGGCCTTCAAAAGGCACAGCTGAAAATTCATTTTTTGCCTTTGTTTCAGCAAAATCACTGTTGCCACAGTCTAGGTTTTTACACAGTTTATATTCTTCTTATGACAGCAATGGATATGTCAAAGTAGCTAATTTTTCTTGGATCATTGTAAGTTATTAATTTTTAAAAATTAATTTCCATTTGAAGATTTTTTTTCTGTTAAAAGGTTATGGGAATGTATTATCAGTACTGTTCTTAGAGCAATATTCGGGGCATCTATGTGGCTCAGTTGTCTAAGCATCAAACTCTTGATTTGGGCTCAGGTCATAATCTCAGGGTCACGAGACTGAGCCCTACGTTGGGCTCTGTGGTCAGCACAGAGCCTGCTTAAGATTCTCTCTCCCCGGGCGCCTGGGTGGCTCAGTGGGTTAAGCCGCTGCCTTCGGCTCAGGTCATGATCTCAGGGTCCTGGGATCGAGTCCCGCATCGGGCTCTCTGCTCAGCAGGGAGCCTGCTTCCCCCCTCTCTCTCTCTCTCTGCCTGCCTCTCTGTCTACTTGTGATCTCTGTCTGTCAAATAAATAAATAAAATCTTTAAAAAAAAAAAAAAAGATTCTCTCTCCCCACCTCACTCTCCCTCTCTCCTGTGCCCCTCCCACTGCATGCTTTCTCTCTCTCTCTCTTTCTCAAATAAATAAACCTTCGTAAGAAAATAAAACAGGGGCACCTGGATGACTCAGTGGGTTAAGCCTCTGCCTTTGGCTCAGGTCATGATCTCAGGGTCCTGGGATCGAGCCCTGCATCAGGCTCTCTGCTCAGAGGGGAGCCTGCTTCCCCCCCTCTCTCTGCCTGCCTCTTTGCCTACTTGTGATCTCTCTCTCTGTCAAATAAATAAATAAAATCTTAAAAAAAGGAAAGAAAATAAAACAATATTGAGATTTAGAAATGAGTTGTGAGTTTTACGTATGTTGTAACATTGAAATGGGGTTGCATATGTTAAATTAAGATTATCACAGTAAATGTTATGGATTATTTTCATTTTATTATATAAAGTTCTGTAACTTCTATTGCTATTTTTGCCACTTCTTAAAACAATATCTAGATATATAGAGGTTTGTAAAGAATTAGTATGAAGTGTCACAATACATATGTACAAATTTAAGGGTAAAGAAATCGAATATTGCCAAACATGCTTCAGCTGTCATGTACAACTGTCGGGGGGGATTGTGCTAATTTGTGAATACTTTCAAAACTGTACATTGGAACATGAAGGGAGAGGAGGAAAGAGATGCTTGGCATTGTGATACATCACAATATAAAATGCACGGCAGTCATGCCATCTGAAAGGAAGAATTTGACAAGTCAGCCTTTTGTTTTACTGACGGGCTTCTGCGGCTCAGATCCTTCCAGTACTTGGAAACAGGCCTGTCTCCTATCCTGGCAGAGGCACAATCTGTGAGCGGTCTCGTCACTCAGGCATAGTTCCCTTTTAAGGCTGTTGGGCAAGAGCTGTGGAGAACTATTTCCCTTGGATTAGAGCTGTGTCAGGCATGAAAGCAGAGGTTTAGGATTCTTGGTTGCCCTGGATTTCAAGTCACAGAGGCACCTCTGTGTTCCTTAATATATTTATTTTTAAAAAAGATTTTATTTATTTATTTGATAGACAGAGATCACAAGTAGGCAGAGAGGCAGGCAGAGAGAGGAGGAAGCAGGATCCCTGCTGAGCAGAGAGCCCAATGCGGGACTCGATCCCAGGACCCTGGGATCATGACCTGAGCCGAAGGCAGAGGCTTAACCCACTGAGCCACCCAGGCGCCCCTTAATATATTTATTATGTTGTATGTTTGTGTTAGTTCCCTGTTGGCCTTTCTTACGTGTGAGGCCCAGGGAAGGGCCTTGGTCTAGGGTAGTTCTGGCTGTATCTTCAGCACTTTGGCCAAATCAACTACATAGCAATAGGTGATTCCTAATAATATCTGATCAAATATTTTTTGAGTGAGGACAACGAGCTCCTGAAAGAGATGTGTTGCTGGCTTTCTGAATGTCCCATAGTTAGTGAATTTTAAGCAAAGAAGAGTTTTATTGTTGTTGTTGTTTTAAGAAGAGTGTCTTTATAGTACAGATAAGAGGGAGAAAGCCTTCAGAGCAGAAGTTTAGAATTATTGGCCAAAAAGAGATTAGTTTAGAAATGTTCTACGGGGACACCTGGGTGGCTCAGTCTGTTAAGTGTCTGTGTTTGGCTTAGGTCAGGATCCCAGGACCCTGGGATCAAGTCCCACATCAGACTCCTTGCTGAGCAGGGAGTTTGCTTCTCCCTCTCCCCCTACTTGTGCTCTCTTTCTCTGACAAATAAATACGATCTTAAAAAAAAAAAGAAGAAGTGTTCTCCAAGCAGAGTACAAAACCAGACATACTCTTGAGTTGGCTTTGTATGGACATTAGGAGAGTAGTTTCTATTTGAGCCACAAAGGCTGGGCCTGGAGTTCAGGCTGAAAGAACGCTACTGCTTCAGAGATGAAGGGACAAAATGGCTCTGGGCTAAAATGGGGACTGGCAGTACAGAACTTTTAAATAAACTGGAGTAGGCCTCTCTAGTGGGTGAGATTGTGCCAAGCCAAGTTGTGTGGCATGAGATAGTATCTATAAATCTTCGCTAATGCTATCTAGGGAAGCATTGACTGTGAAAAGTTATTGTTATTGTGGAAAAATAATATCTGCTCTTTATATAACTGTCAGTCAGAGGAAACAGGGAGGTCCCTACCAGGGAGGTGTAAGGCTAGGACAGAACCTCAGACTACACTTTCTGAAGAAAAGGATTTTGTCACTCAAATCTATATCACAACAATTAGCCAGGTGACCACAAAGCTGGCTAAGATGTTCTCAGTGTGAACATGTCCTTGAGCTACTCTCTGTCCATACCACTTACCACCTACTTCTGTCTTCCCTTTCCATCTAGAGGTTTAAGGGGAGATATTCTAGAGAACAGACATGGCAAGTTTTAAAGAATGAAAAGGAAGGGCCATTTTCACAGCTGTGCACTTTTCCAGAAAACTTAGGGACTTGCTGAAAACTATCAGACTATATTTCTTACCTATAGCTCCTCCTAAGAAAAGAATCTGTAATGCAAGTCCATAGATACCTTCATTCATTAGAGCTTCTGAAGGATAAGTGACATATTTAGTGCCATACCTAGAAGGTGACACAACCCTGCAATGGACAACCAAATGTTACCTCAGCTTCTGAAAACTCAAGATCACCAAGTGCATGGTCCTCTAGGGATCCTGGTGCCCTGACCCTCCTTCCAGTTCTAAGATCTGAGCCCTGGTTGGTTTGCCTTCTGTGGTCCTCCCTCTCCTTCCTTCCCCAGAAGCTACACCCTTCACTGACCCCAGCCTAATAGCTATGCTCTCTCAGGCTCCTCATGTGCAGGAGGTGGGGTGAGGAAACATGGGTGGACAACGGGAGAAGAGCCACTCTGTCTCCTCTGTGGGTGATTGCCTTCTGGCCAGACAGGACCTCCTAGGCTGACACTTGCTTTTCTTTCAAATTTCCTTAGTCCCCCTTCCACCCGAGGAATCTTCACGGGTGCATAGTGTGAGGGTTGGGAGTGGGGGAAGCATCTGCTGCGGGAAGCCTTGATCCCACCCTAACGTGATGTTCTCTGAGTCTTGAGTCCACTTTGTTCCCGAGCTGCTCTAATAAAACGCCCGCAGGCAAGGACTCTGATCCTGGCTGGGAGCTTCTCTCTTCCGTGGCCTCTGCACTCTCTCTCCCGCTCCTGTCCGGACTGGCCCGCCAGGGGGCGCTCTGTTGCCCGCTTCCCGCGAGCCAAGAGTGCAACTTTTGGCCCTGCTTTGCTAACGCTGCGGCCAGCTTTATCTTTTAGAAGGCTTTTTGAGCCCTGCAGAGAACAAGGGAGAAATAGACACATAGGATTTAAATATCTCAAAGCAAATCGGTTTCCAAAACACAGGTTTTAACCCTTCTGCTGCAAACCGGCCCCAAGCTCTGTCTCAGTCACACTTTTCCAAAGAGAGAAGGGCAGCAACAGACACATCTAAGGAGCATCCATTGTGTGCCATGAGCCTGTAACAGTAGAGCGAGGATGGAGGAGGACCAGGGTTGGGGAGAGAGTATCAGCAGAGTTCCTGTCTGTTCCAGGCCCAAGTTTCTTCTTCTGAAAGCATCAAGCATTCAGTTTCCTTGTATCTTTTCACAGTCTGTACATAATATACAAGCCTGTACATATATATAAACTTACTGGTATGTATTCAGGTTTGTGTGTGTTTGTGTCTCCTCCATTCTGCTCCAGGGATAGTAGCACCCTATATACAGTGTTCTGCACCTTATCTTTGGGTCACAAACGTATTTAGGAAGGGATGTACCTCACTCTTATTGGTGACTGCATGATAGTCTATTCTGTTCTATAGCTATGTAATCATTTCCTTAATCAATCTGTTATTCACGGTGTCTGTACATAATATACAAGCCTGTACATATATATAAACTTACCGGTATGTATTCAGGTTTGTGTGTGTTTGTGTGTGTCTCCTCTATTCTGCTCCAGGGAGACCCTATATACAGTGTTCTGCACCTTATCTTTGGGTCACAAACATATTTAGGAAGGGATGTACCTCACTCTTATTGGTGACTGCATGATAGTCTATTCTGTTCTATAGCTATGTAATCATTTCCTTAATCAATCTGTTATTCACGGTGTACACTTTGTTCTAGCCTTTTGCAACTGTAAACAAGCTGGAACATACATCCTGGAACAAAATAACAACAACAAGCCATGTGTATTCAGCTATTGACAAGCTCACTCTTATGCCCTGTCAGTGTTCCTAGGGTCTGGCCTAGGTTTCTGCACAGTGTGGGGCAGAGGGAGCTGTGGGTTGGCCACACCAAATCTTCCAGATGCTTGTGGGTGTCACTGGCCCCAAAGAATCCTAGGAACGTATTAGTTTTTGGAATATAACAACATGACCAGAGAAATGTTTTCCTTGAAATTGAGAGCCCAGTAACATCTCTGCACATAGAAGTCAACATTATTGTTTTAACATTCTGATCTTTTAATACTGGAGAGAGTGAAAGTAATACCTGTTTATATGTGTTAGATAAACTTAGACACGAGTAAAGTCGACTAATTTAGTTTCTGATCACCTGTAGAAAATTTTAGACCAAACTACAAGCACTCCTTTTTAAACAATTTCTATATGGTAAGCACTTTACTTAAATTGACTCATTTCACTCTCAAAACATCCCACAAGATAGATAATACTATCCTCATTTTAAGATTTGTTCGTTTATGGGGCGCCTGGGTGGCTCAGTGGGTTAAGCCGCTGCCTTTGACTCAGGTCATGATCTCAGGGTCCTGGGATCGAGCCCCGCATCGGGCTCTCTGCTCAGCGGGGAGCCTGCTTCCTCCTCTCTCTCTGCCTGCCTCTCTGCCTGCTTATGATCTCTCTGTCAAATAAATAAATAAAATCTTTAAAAAAAAAAAAAAAGATTTGTTCGTTTAGTCTAGAGAGAGAGAATGGGAGTATGCCCACAAATGCAGGGAGGGGCAGAGAATCTGAAGCAGTTTCCCAGCTGAGTTTGGAGCCCCAGGCAGGGCTTGATTTCAGGACCCTGAGATCGTGACCTGAGCTGAAACCAAGACTCGGTCACCTAACTGCACCATCCAGGTGCCCCTATTATCCTCATTTTAAGGATGAGCAAGCAGAGACCCATATAGTTAATAGATAGTAGTGACAGAACTAAGAGTGTCTCCCCAAAAGACAGAGTGTTCCCATTTATTCTGGGCTGCCTCTTAAAGGGACCTGGGGTGCAATGTATCTTTAGGGTAAATCCTTTCTTTCTTCTTGTCTCTGTTTCTTCATCTCTAAAATAGGGACAATCATCCAGGATCACTTATCTGTATTATCTGGTTTATTTTCTAGGTAATAATGTTGTTTCCATAATAAAATATGCATTCTAAATGTGAGAGATGGAGAGAGTCTTCATTCTGGTGGTTCTCACCCTTTACAACCCCATGGACCCCTGTCATTAATCCTGCCTGTGAAACACATGCTTTTTAAAATTTTTATTTTTTTAAAGATTTTATTTATTTATTTAGAAAAAGAGAGTGAGCGAGAGAGAGAGAGAGAGCGAGAGAGCGAGAGAGAGCACAAGCTGGGGGAGGGGGAGAGGGAGAAGCAAACTCCCTGCTGAGCATGGAGCCCAGTGTAGGACTTGACCCCAGGACCTGGGATCATGATCTGAGCCTAAGGCAGACGCTTAACTGACTGAGCTATCCAACACCCAAACACATGTTTTTAGAACATACTAAGTAAACTGGTATTTTTATTTTGGGCCATTAATGTTGATCACATGCATATATAGTTGTCAAGTGGTACTTCTCATTACCCGATATAAATGGTATTATCTCTACAAAATGCTTTACATTCAAAGACTTTGTTAGCACATCCTATTCATCTGTAATGTGAGTAAATGTGTTTTCATTAGGGTTTTGGATCTATTAGGTAATATACTAGTTTTATCAGGTGTAGCATACATAGGCAAAAAGGAAGGAGTTGTTTTACACTGGCTCCTGAATTCATACCTTCCCTACTGCTCCTTCTCTGCCCCACCACTCTCTGAGGCTAAAGACACAAACTTGGTTCTCCAGTATCAGGCTATTGTCCAAGGCAATGGGAGGAGGATGTTAATTGGAGCTGAGCTTTCAACCCAAACATAAAGGTTTGGTCACTCAATCAATGACTTTTCCTAGAGGTGCAGAAGGGCCGCTATTGCATTAAGGAGTGAAATAAGGTAGGATTCCAGGAGAATTTTTTTTGAGTATTTACTAAGATGCCTAAGAAGACTTTATTTTATTTTTTAAAAGATTTCTTTATTTTAGAGAGAGTACGCGTGCATGCATATGCGCGTGTGAGCGAGTGGAAGCAGGGAGCAGGGAGAGAATCTTCCAGGAGACTCCCCAATGAGCAGGGAGACTGTTATGGGTCTTGTTCCCACAAACCACGAGATCATGATCTGAGCCGAAACCAAAAGTCTCACACTTAACTGGCTGAGTTACCCAAGCACCCCATGAAGACTTTAAACCTATATGGTTATCACTAGTATATAATCCTTGTGTTCCTCTGATTCATAAAGGATCCCATATTAAGTGATTCTTTCTTTTTCTTCTATTGCATTTGGGAAATTGAAGAATTTGGAGGCATTGAAAGTATTTTTATTGCCCTGCCCTCAACAAAGATGAAAAACAATGGTCTTTATAGAACCCTTCATTACTGGAGACCCCATAGGGGGAGAGAGGCTCTGGAGGTTGAGAGATCATGAGGAGAAGACCTCTGTTGTTCAGCCACTCCAGTGAGGGGACTGGTCTAGCCTTCAGCATTTCTTCTGCTTGGTGCAAAAGCCCTGTTTTGACTGGAATATCAGATAGTCCAGAGTGGCTGCCAAAAAGAGCTAGTAATCTGCTCCATTTGGAGATGGAGGCCGCAGTGATAATAGAACCCCTGATACCACCTGAATTGGTAGGTCCTGGAGATCTATGAACGGTTGGGGTTGTGGTAGGATATGCTTTTCCTGTGTTGGAGATGGGTCCTGGAGGGTCAGTGAACACCTAGAGAGAAAGACCCGATGTATAGTCATCCCATCTAGGGGACTCAATATGTGAATGAAATAATCTTTTTTTTTTTAAAAAGATTTTATTTATTTGACAGACAGAGATCACGAGTAGGCAGAGAGGCAGGCAGAGAGAGGGAGAAGCAGGCTCCCTGCGGAGCAGAGAGCCCGATGTGGGGCTCGATCCCAGGACTCTGGGATCATGACCTGAGCCGAAGGCAGAGGCTTTAACCCACTGAGCCACCCAGGCGCCCCTTGAGTGAAATAATCTTAAATGATAACCATAAGAGTCAGCCCAGCTGACACCAAGTTGTCCAGAGTTGAGCTAACTTCGCTGGGTTCAGCCAATTTACCTAATAATGAAAATTAATAAGTAATTGCTGTTTTAAGTCACTCAGGTGATTTGCTATATGGCAAATATATGTAGTATATATTTATAAAGATATAAGAAATACATAGTAAATCTTTTTCTATATGTATATAGGATATTTGTGTGTTTGTGTATGTGTGTGTGTATGCCTGACACAATGTAAGTGTTTAGAAGTGCTAGTGGTTTCTTTCTTTGTTTCTTTGCCTTCTTAGATAGCCATAGGGCAGGTAAGTGGAGAAGGACACTGAAGGGGTCCAAGCTACATATCACACGACTCACCACCTGGGACATCCTCCTACAGTTAAAGATATTTTTCCCTCTTGCTTTCTATTGGGCTAGCGGTAGTTGAGAGCAAGAAGAGAAACTCTTCCTCCTTTAGAGATATCTGAGGTCATCCTGGGAAATCTCAAAAAGAATGAGCGTTATGTAAAGGACTCTAATCTAAGTTTCTAGAATCTTGCATTTGTTCATATGTGTGCTGTTTTCTACACACCTGTCATTTATATTCCCAGTATTATATTTCATTATGTAGAATGGGAATTTTAATCTTTATTTATAAACCAGCTATTTGTGGACTGTGCACTCTATTTCTGAAACTGTTAATCAC